>NC_089723.1:5295907-6724314 GCF_035083965.1 Branchiostoma lanceolatum | reverse complement strand
CTACAGTTTACAGCATATATTTGATCATTTTGCAGTTGCTTTGTTCGATTTACAGCATACATGTAGTCGAAAACTATTTTTTTTTTAGGAAACGGACGAAAATTGATGAGCGCACGGATGTCATCGATATAATCAAATCGACATGGCCTTAGTTATAAAAAAAAATTAAATGAAACACTAAATTCCATAGCTGTAAAAACCCAAAGGGGCGAGAACGCCGCTCCCGGGATTCGAACTCACGCCAATCCCAATCCGCACGGCTTGGGCTAGGCTAAAAGGTCCGGACCAGTTAGACTTGTCAGTTAGTGGAGACATGTCTCCAAAAGCTGGTACATGTGTGAGGGCCTAGTGCCTATGATCATGACCTTGACCAAGACCCTACATGTAAACTTGAGCTTGCAAAATCTCACCACCAGCCTTTTTCCTCCGGTCGTCTCTCTTGCCCCCTTTCCCTCCCATGGTATCCTCTGCTGGTGGCATGTCTGGTGCTATAGTGGGTTTCCTACTGCCTTCCTCCACAAATATCAGCATGGTAGATGATTTGGAGTCCTGGTAGTTGAAGACAACAAGTTAAATACATGCTCATTCCTTGACAAAGACTGGAGCTGATGAGTTGAAAAGTTGGGTATTACCGAGTCCAATTTTTGTGTTGGCAATTTACAGTTCAACTTTGAATACAGATGAACTTTCAAGCGAACATTCAATACTGAATTCACATTTCTACAAGAAACCTTAGACACATTTTTACAAGAAACCTCACATTTTTACATGTACAAGAAACCTCACATTTATACAAGAAACCTCACATTTTTACAAGAAACCTCACATTTTTACAAGAAACCTCGCATTTTTACAAGAAACCTCACATTTTACAAGAAAGTTCACATTTTACAAGAAACCTCACATTTTCACAAGGAAACTTACAATTTTACAAGAAAACTAACATTTTTACAAGAAACCTCACATTTTTACAAGAAACCAGAAGAAACCTCACATTCTTACAAGAAACCTTACATTTTTACAAGAAACCAGAAGAAACCTCACATTTTTACAAGAAACCTCACATTTTTACAAGAAACCTCACATTTTCACAAGGAACCTCACATTTCTAGTAAATTCTACAAGAAACCTCACATTTTCACAAGAAACCTCACATTTTTACAAGAAACCTCACATTATACAAGAAACCTCACAATTTTACAAGAAACCTCACATTTTTACAAGAAACCTCACATTTTTACAAGAAACCTCATGACTGTCTGCACCATTTTTTCAAGAAGGAGTGCCAGGCCAAGAGACCACTTCTTCTATAGCTATAGGCACTGAACTAAGTTTGGGTTACCAGATGGGTCAATGCTGAAGACTAGCTTAACTCACTTAGAGTGAGGACTAACTGACTCAATATACTAGTAGGAGAAGCATGGTTTATCTAATCTTAATGTGTCTGAATACCTTTTCAGCTTTCTGCTTCATGAGTTCGTCAAAGTAGCCCTTACAGGAGTTTATGAACTTGTCGCTGGCCACCACACTGCCCTGGAACACCCTGTGTGAGCCCATCCCTCTACCCTTCAGTACCTGCTGCAGTAGTTGGGTACAGTCTACGGCGTTGAAGGATGGCGGCAGCAGGGTCTACATTGTACACAAATGTAGGAGAAAAAGGATTTTGCTTTTAGTAGACACTTACATGTACATTGCATTGATAGTTATGATATGAATGGGGATGCATACCTACACATGTAGACCCACATTCAGGTTCAGGTCCGGATTCGAATCCAGAGGTTTAGGTTCAGGTCCGAACCTAGTACCCGAACCTGAACCCATGGAATATTTGAATAATGTTATAGCAGCATAATGTGAGCAACTTGGCTAAATCAAGTTGAAGACTCTTTAAAACAAGAGCTTTTAAAAAAATCTGGCGTTTCGGCTACGTTTATAAGTGTGAATTGTCTTTTCCCTTTACTTGAAGTAAAATCTGGCAGAGGAAGTCACTCAAGGGCTGTTCAGTCTATAAGAAAAATTGTCATTTTGGGAAATGAGTACTGTTTTAATAGAGAAAGGCAGATTGGGGAAAGCAATTTTGAAGTTACGTCACTTAACTTAAGTGCTTTTGAAAAAGCTGGTCTTGGCCTACAACTTGTACTTATTTGTAAAATGTATAATAGGCTCATTATAAAAGCTATCAATGTAATTATGTACATGGCACGCAATAAAACATAAAATTTGAAAAAGCACCATTGAATCATCAGCACTATGGTAATTAAGTGAAATAGAAGTTCATAACAGCTAAGGTTCTATCTAAAATGACTACCAAATGTCAAACAAATCAACAGCTACCTCATCCGTATTATTCTGGTTTCCGCATTTACAACATTTCTTCCTTATTTTCCTGGGTAATTTTGCTAAAATTCATGAAAATTCCCATAGTTTTGTGCCGAGGGGCGCCACTTTCCACGTCCGTGTTGTCTGAATGAAGTCGATACTGAACAATGGAGCATTTGCTACTGTAACAAAGAATCGCTGTTTTGCAAACAACATCAAGAGCCTCTGTTTACATCGGGGATAGAAGTTTAGTGGCGAGTGTTTTGCAAGAATCATCTTACCGCGCATAGGAGCCGCTGCACGGTATTTTCCATTACAATGAACAGAAAAATTCGAATGCCGGGTTTGGAATCTATGAAGTCCTGTTCATAAGACAAAGGCCTTGTATATATTAAATGAATATTTAAAAATAACAAATATAAAATATTTCTTTATTTATTAATGAAAAAAAATGATATTCATAAATATGATATTGATAGATTAATATAATATCAATATATATTTTTGATATTCAATATCTAAAAAGAAAAAAAAATCCATGCACGGAGACGAACCCGGATCTTCTGGGTCCGAAGTGCTTCGCGTTGCCAGATCGGCCAAGCTGCGGTACGTAACTATTCACTCTGGACGTAATGCTATAACCTCACTATATGGTATCATTTATGCCGATTTTTGGTCGTTTTCTTGACGAAATCATTTTTTTTCTTCTGCAATCTTGTGGAATAGATGTAATATGGTCATTTTTCAGGATATCAAAGTCCGAAACCACAATGCAATGATATTTCCGAACAGTTGTAGCAGTTACATGCGGTCGCCGTCCTGTGTCACATGCAAATCTAGCGTGCCTGCATTTTCGTGCTCTCTTGCCATATAAGGCAACAGCTATACAAGGATTTGAGAACGTATTGCCATATAAGGTCTTATTGTGTGCGACACAGTGTTGAACCAAGCTTCCCTGGTTCCTTCCTTCTCCTTGCTTGAAGCATGCTTGAAGGTAAAAGCCAGGACATTGCGTTTCGGCGCGCATGCGCCGAAACGCAAAAAGACTATCTAAGTCATGGCATAACTACAGATTGCAATTAACTCAAACTTGTCTGGTTTATTCACTGGTAAGTTCTGACACAACAGTGCAAGTGATCCCTGTAAGTAATTGTAAGGTGTAGTCTTTACACCGATCACTTGGCTTTTGGCCCAGTTTAGGGATGTGTGTTACTACTACTTAAACTCACATTCAGGACAGGTTCAGGTCCGGATTTGAATCACTGAGTTTAGTTGGTTTTTTACCTGAACCTGAATGTTTTTATGAGTCCAGATTTGGTTCAACGTTTAGGTACGCATCCCTATATATGAAGATGGTCGTCAATTCAAGGAATCTGTTTCAATGTTGCAATTTCACGCATTATTCAACAGCCCCCCATATGGATCACCGGTTGAAGCCCCTATCAGATCAGGACCTTTGCTCCCGACCACTCCCCAACTAAGGTTGGAAGTAGCCTGGAATCCATCCAATTCTAGGTGCAGTTTACTCTGATCACATTTAAGAAGAACATTGACATTCCCAATTTCGAATACTGTAATACACTTTAATATAGCGGCAGGAAAATATAGCGGTTGGGAAAAAATGGAGAAGGTCACGGTACTTAATTTTAACGGTGGGAACAAACATTACTGTGACAGTCTCAAATATCGAGTGATCAAATATTAGCGATGATGAAATTTTAGCTGTTGACTAGTGACAGCTAAAATCAAGTTACAGTTAACAAATCAAGAAATACAGTATTCAAAATCTGTAGTCAGTTGGTGCAGACAATTTCTAAAGACTAGCAGGCAACCTCGCCGACTGGCTCTCTACCAGAGATGACCCTGTTCACGACTATAACTCCCAACCATTGTCCGGAAAAGGTTGCATCTTTTTTGGTGGCATCGTGTGGCGCAATCAGTAGGGTGTTTCACCCACAACCGATGAGGTACCAGGTTCGAAACCACCGATATGCCCCGAAGTTGTGCCCTTGGGAAAGGCACTTAACACGACTTTCCTCACTGATAGGTGTAAATACCTAGCTTCTGTTACCCAATAACAATAACATAACATAGTCGGCTATGAGTGATGGGCTTTATGCCATAGGTCTTTCATGTGAAAGCTATTCTACACATTGAAACAAAACATGCTTCATAAATACTTAAAGTGAAGTTACCTGAACATCTACCCATGTGGCTGAATTTACAGCCTCCTCAATGCTTGCTTCTACTTGACTCAGTAAGGATGGGCCCACACAGCAGCTTGGCAGGAACACCAGAGACGCAGACTTGAAACGTTTCTTCACGTAGGGTTGAGGGTCGGAGATACCTAGTCTTCTAACAGTGTCCCATTCTGCTCAGGATGAGTGTCATGTGTGATGGAATACAAAATATTCATGTGTTATTCCTATGTGACTGTTGTCAAACCTTTACAAGTGACAACCTCTACATAAGGACCACCTGGCCAATGTGACCACTTTTTGGTGGTCCCTTAATTAGATGATTTTTAAAGAATCATGTCTATAGAGACCACATACTATTAGACCATATTTTAGTGGTCTTCTTGGGCAGTTTTGACTGCACGATACAGATAATACACAACATACCATGATGTTTAAATTCAAACTCAAATTGAAAGGAAATGCTTCTGAGGTATAGAATTGGAGGAATATCCTGAAAAAAGAAGGTGTAGCAATGAAAAAATGTTTGGATGTCATACTTAGCAAGAATCTTAATTTGTAGTAAATTACCGAAAAATATTGTCTCAAATACATGTGCTTATTGTATGATAAAAATAATCTGTATCTGTATCTATATACATGTACTGTAACTGCAGAAATGTTGGCGGGGATTCAATTTCGTGGTAGGTTTTGAGTTCACGTTTGAAACAATAGTAGTGCTACAGACACACAATGGAACGCCTTGTTGCAGTGGTTTTAAGTTCGAGACTTCACTGTGAAAACCATGAACATAAAACCAGCGCTAACATTTCTGCATTTACATTTGGCGTAACACACCAGTAATGCCTTCACTAGGAACATATCTCTTGCAAGTACAGCTGCAAACGAGCAGTTTCTATCAAAAGAAAAATTAAAGAAGAAACTACATAACTACAAAATCATTCCTATAACACATCAATGATCAAGATGATCTTCAAAATATTTTCCTTAGAACAATTCATAATTGGTCAAAGATACAAATGTAGATTTCTTACCCAAGTAGCCATTTTGTGAGTAGAAGTTGTCGACCCACTTCATCTGAGTCTTGTTGTAGATATCAGGTACATACAGGGCCTTGTCCTGACGCCCTCCTGTAATACTGCCTGCCAGCTGTCCATCATTCACTAGCTTCTCCAACACAGCTGCAAGGAGTTATAAATAATGGTTTTCATTGGTCAGAAATTACCCGTGCAATGGCAGCCTTTCTAGTGCTGAATTGATGCAGGGTTTACAATCTTTACATATTCTCTCTGCTTTGCATTTATACATTTAGCATATCCAAGCTGAAGAACTAATTTAAAAACAAATATCAAATTTTTCTCAAGTAAACTATTAGTATTGAAATGTAACTTCTTTAAGTAGAAAAGGCATTTGGGCATGGATTTCAAAAGTAGATTCCATCTGTAGATTGTATGTTTAGACTGCTCGTATCTTAATTTTTCTAGATTCTTTTAATTTGCTTGGAAACTGAATATAAAACAATCCATATTGCAAATACCTACAAATAGAATGGCTATAAAAGGGTGTCAATCATTTTCAATCTCTAAATCTAATTACCAAAGTACATGTATGGATACTGCCACTTATTACAAGCTTTTATGTAGTAGGACTTTAACTCCTTTGACAATTGGTAAAAGGCAGATAAATGCAGAAGCAAAGAAATTCAGCTTACTGTAGAAAAGCTTCTCCGCAAACCCGTACTTGTTCATAATGTTTCCTACAGGGGTTGGCCTACATATGTGTAAGAGAATGAGAAAGATTTAGAGGCAGTACATATAAACCTCCTTCACATACTTCCAACGAAATCCATCAAGATATCTTGAACCAAGGACATTATATAGGATGCTTTAACAGACACTAAAAGAGTTTCTCATCTAGTCTTTAGTACATTTACATTTCGATGTAAATACTTGATGCACACTTTTGCAAAATCAATATTTCTTATCCACTAATACAGTCAAAACTTCACTTGATGTTGCTTTGCTTATAAAATTGTCCATCCAACATTACACATACATTGTAATGTCATGCAAAATATCATTGATAACATACAGTCGTATAACTTGTATTACGTAAAAGGTTTTTGATTTAGGCTGACTTATATATAACTCACCTTGTAATAGCACTGAAGATGCCTCTTATCTGAGCCATGTGCATCTTGACAAACGTATCAGTGAAGATGACACCCTTGTCATATGGATCGCTCTGTCCTTGGATGATGGTCCCCAGTCTCTCTAGTACAGCCTGTAAATGATGATGACACAATGATCTTGATACAAACTTAACGGCATACTTCTTTTCTCCTTATCTTCTGAAATTGGCAAGCAAATTGAAAGATTTCGATGTTTAGGCCAAACCAATTTAACTTGCTGGTTCTCTGATTTTTTTTTTCAGAAAAAATTTGGAGCGACAGGGAAGAAAAAAAATTAAAAATTGGCAAAAATATAAACTAAAAAGAGATAAAGAATTATATGATTATTCAAGTGTTAGCTTGAAAAAAGCATCCAACTAATCCCGGTACTCCCATTGCACTGTAGACGTACCTGTTTTATAAAAATCATCAAAAGTACACTTTTTATACATGTACTTCTGTCATTCATGAAAAATTATGAATATTGAATATAAAAACATTGGCAGACAAAAACTAAATAAAGGCATTTTGCTATACTGGAAAATTGTTGAATGGCTGTAAGCCACTGAAAACTGAGTAACAATTTCCTGAATGGGGGATGCGGTGAAATTTTTTTGGGATTTAGGAAAAAGTTCGCATGGTTTTTATTTCGTGCTAAGGCGAAAATCGAGTGTTTGTGGTGTCTTTAAGTTTGCGGCAGCGCTGTTGTCACATACTGCTACAGTATTGGATAAAAATGTTTGTGGTTGTTTTAACTTCGTGGTGAAATGGTCTCCACGAAAACCGCGAACATAAAACCACCGAAACATTTCTGCATTTACAGTATCATTTATACATTGAATGTCACATCTAGCAGAAGTGATACCAATTTAGCAACTTATATATAATGCTATGGTCATAACTGGACATTGGATAGTGGTCAGTTACCTCCATAAGGAAGTCACTGGGCAGATCATACTGCTTGGTCAGCTGACCTATGGTGACCTGACCATTCTCCTGCAGGAGGTCGTTGACCTCCTCTGCTAGGCTGTCCAGGTATGTCCTACAAGATGAAGGGAGAAACAAAATATTCATCAGTGATTTGTACTAACAGAACTGGCCATTTAAAGATGAATTGTGTTTAAACTTATTATTTTGTAGTTTTATGGATATCATATGTCACACAATACTCAAGTTGCAAGTATCCTTGTTATGTGTACTGTAACAAAAACTAAGACTAATCATAGTATAGATTGGATGACGAAATTGAGATAATTCATCGGAAGTAATGTCTTTAACAATGTTTTTGTGCCGTGTACACATCTTGTCTCACCTCTTATCATTAAAAACCGACACAAGTATCTAAACGAAATCTGTGGAGTTCCTAAAGTCTGATGTTTGGTATATATTACTTAATATTATTTTCACTACATGTAGATGGCAATGATCAACCAAATGCATTGAGTGACCAAAATTTTGTTTGTGTGACCCTTGAAATTTATAATTAGAATATGATGTACGTACAAAATATGATTTAAAAAGACACCAAAACACTCAAAATATAAAAAGAATCTATCCTTTATCTACAAAGTTTGTTGAGTGATTCGTCAAAATTTTGGTCCCTCATTCAGGTCGCAGCTTCTACGAAAGGAGGTGTTACTAGATCGTCTAGTCAATGTTACTGTAAGTGCAGAAATGTTCGTCGGGATTCAATTTCGCTGTAGGGAGAAAATGGAGTGTTTGCGGTGGTTTCGAGTTCTCGTTTCAAATGATAGTAGCACTACAGTCACACAATGGAATAGCTTTTCACGGTGGTTTTAAGTTTGCGGTAAAGAGTTCACAGCGAAAACCCCGAACATAAAACCACCGCAAACATTTCTGCATTTACAGTACCAGTCACAGGGTACTAGTATATGTGAAAATTTTGATATCTAATTAATTTAAAAACCACCTGTCAATCAGCTGTCCTAGTACCAGCTCCACATCCTTGTCCGTCCTGACGACCTCGGCAGCTTTGTTCTCGATGTGGCTCAGGTCAATGTTGATGAGCTGCACAGGTACATGTACAAATACACCAGCACCGTCAGTGGAAACCTTAACCCAGATTTATTTATTATATTTCACTCCCCATACCGTAGGTATGGGTAGAGTGAAATATATTGTTTTTGTCAGGTTTCTTCTCCTCTTTCTCCTGTCATTTCAGTTAAATGGATTCAACTCCGTCATTTTGGGGCCAAACAAACTGAAATTTGACATGGAGGTAAAGAAGGTAAGTACCCCCATTGAAACAGGCCTTAAAACATTTTTATGGAGGTTTTTTGGTTTAAATGTAGCTTAGATCATTACAAAACTTCCATTATTGCATGGGGAGGGAGTGAAATATGCTGTATTTGCTCAGGAGCAAATGACTGCCTTTCTAGTTCATTTACGAATCTTTAGGGTGGTCCCTTCAGTTTACTGAGTAACTGATTTCCAAGGGAGCCCTTACAAAATCAAAACAAATCAGGATAACTGAATGAATATTAAGCATTAATTTGGACAATTGTAATCTGTTAGCAATTCACGCCTACTTTGATACAGCATCCACCAGAACTTTCAATTGCTAATGAAATCAGTCATTATCTTGAAGTCTCTGTTTTATCTCACATAGTTCTGTGATAGGTTTGTCTGATGTATACTATAGCACACAACTTTAAGTACTGACCTGTTGTAGCTCCACAAGGTTGACTCTACCTGAATATTGGGAAAGGTAAGATCCAGATTTAATGTCTAGGCATGAAAGACAATTACTGATTGTCTATAGTATAATAAAAATACATGCAAGAATGGAGAGTCTGATTATAATTTTATGCCAACCCTACTAAAAAAAACACTGTATTCTGAATTCTGTGATTTGGAGAAAAGTTTGATATGTTATAATATATATTTATATATTGTAGCTTATAACTATGGGGGGTGTCCCTGTGGCATAGTGGTCTGCGCTTCTGTTACTAGCCACATCTGGTTCAAATTACTTGACCAGAAGGCCCGGGTTCAAGCCCAGGCTAGGACACCTCTGGACAAGAGGCGCATTGAGTCATACCAAAGACTTTATAAAAATGGTACATACTTCTGAAATAGTATGGAAGTTAAACACACTTCACTGCCAGTGGACTAGCCCCCTGCTACAGTGATTGCACCCCAGTGTGTCCCAGGGCTATGAAACAGGGATGGACGCTGCCCTATACACCTTATGGTGTGGGAGGATTTTAACTTAAACTAACTAACTAATAACTATAATTCACTTTATAGTACATACAGTCTAGCTATCATTGATATAAAGGTGCTGACCTCCATGTAGGTACAGCTCATCCTTGATCTCCTTGATGACCTGTTGCGGTGTAAGGTACTCCCGTCCATCTGCGGTGTACACCACCTCCACCAGTCTGGCCTCCACAAGCACATTCACGATCTCGATCAGGTTCCGCTCAGATAGTCTGTAAATACAGAGAAATGTTAAACCCTACTCATACAGAGAAATGTTAAACCCTACTCATACAGAGAAATGTTAAACCCTACTCATACAGAGAAATGTTAAACCCTACTCATACAGAGAAATGTTAAACCCTACTCATACAGAGAAATGTTAAACCCTACTCATACAGAGAAATGTTAAACCCTACTCATGCTGAGCCTGACAATTGTCGGGTTGCACATGCTTGTTCCAGGGTTCATCTAAATCGGGAAAGAGGGGCGCTGCGCCCTCTTGTTTCAGCCCAGCGCCCCCTTGTTTATTTAGATTTTAGCTTGATATTCAGCATACAGCCTTCACTCAGTGATCGATTCTTCCATAAACACACAGAATGCACTCCCTCGCCTGTGTGTGCTCCCTCTTGTTCAATTTTTCTAGAAAAACCCCTGTTGGTCTGTCTGCTAGCCCTGACAATTGTCGCTTTAACTTAAGGGTATTTCTAGAATGCGTATGTTGCACCCACACGGTTGTTGTTAAGCGAAGTAACTAAAAATGAGCGATATCAAACTGGTACCCTTTGTTTCAAAGGTGTCAGTCTGGGCACTTCACGATCAGTGGGGGGGGGGGTATATTTTTGCTCTGGAAATGCAGCAGGACAAGGGTTACGAGACGAAGCATGATGCTTTTTCAAGTAGCTAGTGGTAGTGCAATGCGGCTTCGCTACGGCTCGCGTTTTTGGCCAAGCACACCTGGTCACCCCTACTCTTCTCGATAAGTGTGTTGGGTTCTTTTACATGCAGAGGTTTGATGCATGAAGCTTATGCCTGATATTTGGTAATAACAATGCAGATAAATTTGACATGCGGCTTTGCTACGGCTCGCGTTTTTGGCCAAGTACACTGGGTCACCCCTTCTCTTCTCGATAAGTGTGTGGGTTCTTTAATTTTACAGGCTGAAGTTTGATGCTTGAAGCTTATGCCTGATGTTAAAATAAACAATGCAAATTTTTCTGATTATAACGTTAGCACATTACAGTCAAAACTGCCCAAGAAGACCACTTTGGTGACCGATAAAATCTGGTCTATGTGGACAGGTGGTCATATTATAAACAGGATTATGTCAAATAAATTTATGGGAAATATTATCTAAAAGGGACCACCAAAAAGTGACCACATTGACCAGGTAGCCGTATGTAGAGGTGGCTTAGCTTGTATATGTAGGTTTGACTGTAACTTCAAATTGTATTTCCATGCCAAGAGGAGCAGCTAGCAGGTATCATACGTAATAGGTAGCACATAATTTTTAATTAAGGGGGGCGGGGTTGTCTTTCTCATCACAAAGTTCCGAAATTTCGGGCGTCCTAGTTTTCTCGTGGGGTTATTTTATTAGGAAACATATACATGCTCTATATGCATGTTGATAAAATGCAAATAGGGAGTTCTAAAGTCTACCATATGTTGTAAGAACGGGAAGTAAACTTTGTATACGTGTGGCAGCAGTTGACCAGTGACTTTACAGCTCTGTGGAGCTTTGTACGATCGGCGAAAGTTGCTCACAAGTGTTCCACAGCAAGCACAAGCGTTATAAAATACTGTACAGGTACCTTTGAGCCGAGCTGCTGAGCTGTGCGCGTTGAAAATCTGCTGCCAAACGTTTTACTTCTTCCCAGTCGGCGGCCGCCATCTTGGTACGTATACACATGGAGGGCGAAACCACTGCGGGTCAGGGGGTGACAGGGCGGTATTTTTTGAGAACGAAGAGGGGTCAATGACCCCTGGAGATTTCTGAATATTTGATTATGAGATTGAAGATGAACATGTTATCATAACATGTTCATCTTCAATCTCATAATCATATATTCAGAAATCTCCAGGGGTCATTGACCCTTCTTCGTTCTCAAAAATATCCTAGATTGTCCACGATATCATGATTAACGCTCAAAGCTGTTCAAACTTCTTTCCACTTGCCCAACAGAATTTGATACAATCCATTCTATAGATAAATTCAAATACATTCTAGAAGGAGACAACCCTTTCTGTGTACAAATATGTAAATATATCAAAGAATGTTTAGATCTTAGAACTAGTAGTGTAAGCGATTGTTTAAACTCGACATGTTGAATTGTTCATACACTGTTCATACTTGTACGTATGTTAATAATTTTGTATCCCATTCTTCGTTGTTTGCATGTAGTTGTAGAAGGCCTTACGAAAGTCGCTGCACTTTTGTTGCGTCAATAAAGATTGTATTCCAGTGTTGACGTCCTTGGCGATACCGGTAACATGTGAAATTACGTACATTTTGGGATCGACAAGCATAAGAGGGTACTCTTCTGAAAGGACTATTGGGCAATAAGTAAAGATATTCCCCGTGATGGTTTTCAAAATAGAGAACTGTTGTCAGTTCTGGAACCCAAAGTTTGTTTTCATTTTCAACAAATGCCTCGTCTTTCCTAAACTTTTGGAATATTTTGTTGGACAGAACCAATTTAACTGTATTTTCAGAAAATTATCTGCGGTGAATAGGAGTTGTTTAGAAATATCAACTAGTTATAGATATCAACCTATTGCCATCGCAATGAGGTTATCATTTCCGTGCCGTGTGTGTGTGTCTGTCTGAAACAGCATACTAAGGCTCGAGAAACTGTGGATCCCTTATGATGTCTGGTAGGTGGGTAAGGGACGGGAAAACAAAGGTCAAGTACGACCCCTAGCGGCTTTCTGCAGCAAAACTTCTGGTTTTGATATCTTGTGTTCTGGACATGATATAGTCATGATTTGTAGTGGTAGATAGGCCTTGGGACAGAGCCTTTAATACATTTCTTGTATATGTAGTCGGTAGGTCTGGGCCCCCTAGCGGCTTTTTTGGAGTTGCATGAGCCGATTTTGTTGATGGTCATGTCAACGGATCGTAGTGATTTTTGGTTTGTAACGTTAGATAACTTGTTATCTCCATGAAAACTTGTGGAGATATAGTTTTGTGTATGTGAGTGAGTGTGTGTGTGTGTGTGTGTGTGTGTGTGTGTGTGTGTGTTTCCGTATATTGTAGTCAGCATAACTCAACAATCTTTGGATGGGTTACGATGATATTTGGTATGTGGGTAGGTGTAGAGAAGACGAAGGTCAAGGTCAATTTGGGCCCCCTGGTATGTGACCTTGGGACTGCAGTAGAACGTTTTTAATCTTTTGGCCTGACCGTGCTATGATCTTGATTTTTTTATTCCTTCTGTGCTCTTGATCTTCCAGTTGAAACATTTTACTTAAAGTCTCTCTATTCATGTGTCTGGTCATCATTTTTCTTGGAAGCCTATTCATCGTCTTTCTTACGTTGGCCTTTATCAAAAAGCTTCAAACAAGTTTGAGGAGAATACCGCAGCGCTTGCAGTGTAATTAGACTTTCCTCGGGATGACCCAACCAGTGAACAGCATTGACCTACTGGCAAACGTGATTGACAGGTGAGGTTCAAAGGCCTTTCCGGTGGATAATTGGTTGTTATCGTATCCGATACTTGCCCTGGGGGCCAGCATGACTTTTCCCCAACCGTCGTCCAATTGCAGCATCCAATATGCATAGCCTTCACCAGGCCTTCCTACGGGGGCATGGATGATAGAAAGGAGTAGAAAGCTGAGGATGATAAGTGGACAGGAGAGTCAGTATGTAGGAAGGTTGATATTTCCCACTCCTATTAAAATGAGCCGGTAAATGAACCCCTACGGTGGCCAAACCCCAACTCTATCTATAGCCAGTATAGTATAGTATCTCTATGAGAAATGGAGATCTAGTTTTTGGCGTGTCTGTGTGTCTGTCTATGTGTGTGTCTGTCTGTTTGTATTCCCGGACTACTGTAGTCAGCATAACTCGAGTCAGAACCTTTTTTTATTTGGTATGTGGACAGGAATTTGGAAGCCGAAAGTCAAGGTCGATTTTAGCCTGGTATAAACCACGATATCCATGCTGGCGGCGGCGTAAATATAG
Source organism: Branchiostoma lanceolatum (assembly GCF_035083965.1). NCBI lineage: Eukaryota > Metazoa > Chordata > Leptocardii > Amphioxiformes > Branchiostomatidae > Branchiostoma > Branchiostoma lanceolatum. The sequence continues at coordinate 6,710,222 of NC_089723.1, read as the reverse complement.
TTGATAAGTTAATACAAATGTCATCTTCGAGATCATCTCCTATCAAATCCCAACTACTTCTAAAAATATTTCTGGTCTTCGTTGATAATAATTTCTTACGTTTAATCTGTATCATATCATCAGTATTCGATTTTTCGTTATATAGTTGTTTATTATGCTTATTTCATTATTTGTTATTCCTTTGTTCGTTATTTATCATATTATTTATGTAATCGATATTTGTTAAGTTAAAAGGAGGAGGGCTTCTATAAGCCTTGCATGCAGGCTTCCTTCCTCCTCCTGCACGTTCTTATTGTATTTCTGATTAATTTATTATTGTTTTCTGTTTTTATGTGCGAATAAATAAAAACAAAGACAAAACATGTTACACTCCGGGTGTCGGCAGTGCTTTGAGGAAGCCGGCCTACGGAGGTTGGCCCCAAGGGTAACCAATATTGAATACGTACTACGGTAGATCACCTCCCTGACCCCAGAAATAATGACGAGTTTGAGTTTCATGCACCAAAGGAAACTTCCAGCATCGGCCATTTTTCTACGTAGCAAAGTGTCCGTGTGGTTTCGAATGGTAGGGAACGTACGGTAGGACAGGGCTATATCACACTTGTGCGTATATTGAAGTTCGCATAAGTTTCGTATTAACATTGTTTTGGTTTAAGTAAAGTTTGCGGGGAAGAAGTTGTTTTCTACTTTGACCCACCGCTGTGCAGCCTAGTTATCGAACCAAACAAATTACTTCTCAGGCTGCAAACTTAACCTAAACCAAAAACATGTTAATGCGTAACTCATGCGGACTTGTATATACACACAAGTGTGAAGGGATCTGTAGCGGACAAAAGGTACTGTAAATGTAGAAATGTTCGCGGTGGTTTTATGTTCACTGTTTTCGCGGCTAACTCTTTGCCGCGAACTTAAACCACCGCGAAAGGCCGTTCCATTGTGTGACTGTAGCGCTACTATTGTTTCAAACGCGAACTCCAAACCACCGCGAACACTCCATTTTCTCCCAACCGCCAAATTAAATCCCCGCAAACATTTCTGCATTTGCAGCATCTCATGACTTCGTTTCCTCGCATTCATGGATAGAGGTTGCGTCCTTGGGAAAGGCACTTTGCCCTACTTTCCTTACGCCATAAATGTGTAAATGGAAACCATGACTTCGGTTAAAAGGCTGTCGGAAGAAGAAAGATGGCCTCCGCCTTCCAATACCGTGCCCTTGACACAGCGGATCAATTCCACGTCGACGTCTTAAGAAAATCGACCTTTAGCTTTACCAAAATGTCTGACATTGAAATGATATTGATCATAAATATCTTCCGGGCTCAAGTTATATATTAAGTTTTGCTTGAGCTATTGTAAGGGGTGTAGGTGGTTGTTGTGTCCTTGACCTCGACGGAGTGTTCCTTACGAGTTCGTAGAAAAGTTGTGATGAGATGTTCGCTTAACCCAAAGGAATTAGAAGAGTCGTCGCTACATTTTGAAGACGTGGATCTGTATTCTCTCTTACTCTCCAAGCAGAGGTTAGTGGGGAAGATTGTGACCGTTTTATCATATGTCCCGTTATTTGTCCGCTCTCCAAACCAACCGCTGCCCCAGGTCGGAGGCTCACTATTCTTTAGTACATGCTTTCTCTTGCATCTATACCTTGGCTTCTATTAGCCTATGTAAATCTTTCTGACAAAAGGTACATTCTTCCTCTATCTCATTCACCATGGCTCATTTCCTCTAGATGGTGGTGGACAGTCCCAAATAAGGCAATGTCCACCAGGAAGGTTTGCCCCCCGGACAGAAGCATCATAACTCTTTCTGGGCCATTACTCTAGCCATCATTGCAAGGAAATAGTGCCGCCTACACTCTTTCTCAAAACAGATCATCAGAACGGACATCATCTAAAGGAAGTCTTGGAACTGAGTACAAGAAACTCAGCTATATCATAATCTCACCCTAGTAGAAGCATTAGGTAAGTAGAAATACTGTTAGCCGAAAAGAATTCAGGACAGAGTGACCGTCAAAATTCAAGTACCTTCCTTACACATGGACACATGTTTCTGTGTGAACGAAATATGTTCTTACATGTTTGGAGTTTTTGTGAAAATTTCTGCAAACTTTTGCGCCCCTGTGTGATATTTCCCGTGCATTGGGTACGCTTCACACATCGGGGTTAAAGTTCGCTTGCACACCTGGGTTCGGTTGTGCATCGTGACTATTACACCATGGTTTAGTAGGCCCCTGCCATCACACCGTAATATGTCACTGCCAAAGCTGAGCCTGGGGGCTAACAACACGACTGACCAAAAGAAAGAAAAAAACGATAACAACCTAAAGGAAAGGAAAGTGATCTCGAACCAGTTTAGCTCAACAACTCAATGAACAGATGAGCTAATCTTCCACTGGTCGTGACAGAGAAGACAGACGCTATATACAGTATTCACAGGTTCATTGTACCGGGGAAATTCCCCTAGCTCTTTTCGACAAGCACAATGAACAGTGGACCACGGCTTAACGTCTCTTCCTAAGGACTGCGACCCTTGCCGGTAGCACGCATGTCGGGTGAGCGACACAGCCGGGATCGAACCCGGGGTTTCTACATTTAGTTCCAGAGGCAGGGCCGCTAACCACTGGACCAAGCACGCTACTCTAGCTGCATTTTACGGATTTTGATCTGTTGTCTTTCCAAGTTTATCTTCTTCTCCGCTACTTATGGGCAAATGTCACTGTTTTTTTTTTTACGATATCGGTTTCCTATCTCTTCAGGAGGTAAACACTGAATACTGTAAATGCAGAAATGTTCGCGGTGGTTTTATGTTCGCGGTTTTCACGGCGAGCGTTTCACCGCGAACTTAAAACCACCGCGAACATTCTTGTCCAATACTGTCACAGTAGCAGTATATGACTATAGCGCTGCCGCGAGGTTAGAACCACCGCGAACACTCCATTTTCGCCTTAGCGTGAAATAAAAACCACGCGAACTTAAATGCATTTACAGTATATCCATTACTTTGGACTTGGACATGTAAGAGTCACATGCAAAGTTCAGGAACTACAGAGACGACGGAAGCGGCAACAACTGTGAAAACATCACGGAAACTGATGGCATTTTTCGCTTTCGTGAGAGTTTTCTTCTTTCCTACATATGTTGCCATGCGTTCGTTTTGTTTGTGAGTCGTCAACGTGATGTATGTAGAATCTGGCACGTTTGAGGCACAACCTTGGTCGAGGGTAATTGCGATAAGTAAGAATATTATTTTTCGTTATTGTGTCATCAGCTAAAAAGAGAAAAAAACTATGATGAAGGCCATTGATTAAGCTACTCTGCGTTTGCCAGGCGGGCTTTCGTCTTAAAACTGTTTTAAATGGGGTGACATGTACTTGTAGAGTTTCGGATGTTTTCGCCCTATGTTAAAATGGAATAGTCCACCGTCTTTTTAAGGGCTCTGCCAGTAGTTCACAGACAAGTTGATCGCAGTTGGTACTTTTCCCTTCACAGTGCACCAGAAAGCCTGAAGATGATGTTTCTGGCCGTTATCTTTCTTTTTACACCGATGATAACCGCCCAGTCGTCAGTAGAAGACCGGTCGTGCAAGCATGTCACCAACAACCAGAACATCACCGTGGTCGCTCCGACCGGTCAAAAGGGAGAGAAGGGAGACCCTGGACCCTCAGGTAAGCAGTTTAAAGTCTACTTTGTCCAAGTTTGACGGTTTGGCACTGTTACACTAGGTGCTATTATATCAAGGCATGAAAGGTAAACCAAATGAACAAAATGGCGGCATGTGAGTAGGTGGCGTGTGTTTGGGGCTACTGCTAAGACATCATTATTTCGAATTTAGAGCCAAAGTACAATCTTTGCGTATAAATTAGGTTGAGTATAACTTCTTGAGGAGGACACGCCGAAATTGGGCAAATTGAGTGCAAGAAAAGACGCGTGGGGCGTCGGCAAAGAGACACGACTTGTCCGGAGACACCAGGGAAGAAGAAAATGGCGACGGTAAGGGACACACCTCTTCGGACTTCGAGTAATTTGTGCGGGAACAGTTTAAAGGCACCCAGAGCATTTTATGAGGCTTGAAAACTGGAAATTTTCTAGTTGCTGTAATCTTTATGAAATTGACATTAAATGCCACTGTTTACCACATTTGCGTGCAGATTTCTTATCAAACGTGCCCAAAAGCGGCACAAAAATGAGCTACACGATGATCCCTTTAGTTTCACGCGCCCAGTGTAAATAGACCGATCCCACAGCCCCGCCCACCTACGTCAAAGCGTAGAAATGCAAAATAAAAACATAAAGATGCAAATATTTGACGGACATGCAGTCACTCTCTCATTGGTCGAACCGCTAATTGTGAAGTACAGCCAAGATCAGTCTATTAGCGCTTCTGTTGGTTCTCACCACACAATGACATCGCATCTTTGCTCGTTGAATGTCGATATATATTGGTATAGTGTTATTGAAACTTACTGTGTGTAGGAATGACTAAAAATTCGAGGTTTTTTTATTCAAGTATCAAGCCTCATAAAATGCTCTGGGTGTCTTTAATCTCCAAACAGATCTTACGATGGCAAAGATTGTATCCAACGGGCAAAAGCAATTTTATTCGCCACCGAGTTAAACTCCTTTTGCCATGCAGTTGGATACGGTCTTTGATCTGCTTCGAGATTAGTGTTTGGCCACTCGGAAGTTTGTTTGTTTGTATTGCATACTCGGTAAACCGCCTCAAGGCGTAACACGCCAGGTTTGTACTGAAGAGTACAAGCTGCATATCCGGACAGACTTATATGATCCACACACACCGGGCCGGGAAGGACCCCTACTCTTTTCGATAAGTGTGTTGGGTTCTTTAACGTGCTTGAGGTGTGGCTTTCCTCAAACACGGGACCTCCATTTAACGTCCTATTCGAGGGACGTCCCTAACCGAAGCTAGGTACTCATTTTCACCTGAGTAAAGTGGGGAAAGTCGCCTTTCCCAAGGGCACAACGTCAACAGGACAACGTCAACGGGACAAATCAGGGAACCCCGGATTTGAACCCCGTATCTCTGGGTTCTGGGGCCAAACACCCTGCCACTACGCCACCGCGACGTTGGGCACAAAATCAACGAGCAACTTTCCCGTCCGAGGGTCGTTTCGGAATACAGAGCGTAAAGGAATGGCGTGTTTAATTGAACACGAAACTTAGCCTGATTTTAATCGCGCTTCTAGTCAGCCACCCGTAACTGGCCAGCCGCGGGGAGGGGCCATTACAGCCTCGGATTTATTCATTTATTCAGATTTACCACATTTGTGGAAGGATTGACATTACAGATGACTATCACCTTTTCAAGATGTCAACCCAGACCAGACTGTAAGGTTGGACCATCGCATACCGGGGCATGCCCCTACTCTTTTTCGAAAGGTGTGGTGGATTCCTTTAACGTGAGTGCGCGGGGTGTGGCTCTCCCCAAACACGGGGCCTCCATTTAACGTCCTATCCGAGGGACGTCCTAACCGAAGCTAGGTACTCATTTACACCTGGGTAGAGTGAGGAAATTTGTGTCAAGCGCCTTTTCCAAGGGCACAATGTCCGGGCGCATGTCCCGACATGTCTGGGGGCAAGCCGGTATCGAACTCGGGTTCCCTTGTTTGACGGCCGAATGTTCTAGCCGTTACGCCACACGAAGCCACTATGAAAGCTTGAGTTTGGATTTTCCAGACTAGAAACATACTCGTATGGTATGCCTCTGTGATTCATGAGCAGTTAGGGCCCCATCAGTTTGAAATACATGACCTGTGTGTAAGCACGATCAATTCTACCCCGTAAAAGACCTACAAGTAGTCTAGACCTACTCTTCAAGCAGATGTTAGGCTCCGACTGGTTTTCGTTATCTTTTTCTGCGCTTTTATCGAGCTTTCTATTTGCAATGTTTTCTGTTTGTCCGTTTGGATGGTGGACAAAAGGAAAACCTGACAAAATAGAAAGTCCGTCAAAAACGCCTAAAAAGAAATTTAAAAAAAACTAACCTCTGCTTGGAGAGTAGCCTCGACCCGGATTCATGCCAGGCATTTCATATTGTAAATTCTTACTTGCTGACTGCAACTAATTTGTATGCTGCAAAAACTAAACATACGAGACCGAAAGGAACAGATTATTTCAAACTTTCTTAAATTTTGTGTGATGGTAGGGACTAGGCCCAACCCTACAAAAATGGGAAATGTTAGAGGCAACAAAATTTCTGTTCATTTGTTGGTGTTAACGTTACAGTAGGCCAAAGATGGTCCATTTTGAGTGAGAAAGGGGCCTTCACAAAGTGAAAATCCGCCATTTTGAAAAAAGGCCGTCCCTAAGGAAACTGGTAACCTCCGACTCAAATCTTTCCTGTTTTTGTAGGTTTGGGCCAAGGCCCTACCACCACACAATCTTTTTGATTTGGCCACCTTATGCTTGGTTTTTACAGACAGAGCCTCTTAACGATTTAGATGATCACCTTAAGACCACGTTTGTGCTAAGATTACAAAACCACTCATTATGCAAAACGTGGGGCAGTTCATTGTACTGCCATCAAAGAAGAATCACCCTCCTCCACGGCTGAATGCGCTCGGCAAACCCTCCCGGCATCGACCCTGCTATTCTAACCCCTGGTTTTGGCTCCTGGTGACGTCGCCACCAAACAGCTTTCAGCCAATCAGAGGATTGGCACAAGCTCATCTTGTGGAAAACTGTAACGGTCGCTATCAGCCAATCAGGTTACGTCTTACATCGCTATTTTGGGTTCAAAACAAAATAACGGCTGTCTGTGCCAAATAAGGCTAGCTACATGAGCAAATGTCGGTAACGTCGCCAGGAGCCAAAATCAGGGTTTAGAATAGCAGGGCTGATGCAGGGAGAGTTTACCGAGCGCATTCAGTCGTGCTGGAGGAGGGTGAGAAGAAGTCAAACCTTATAGTTGATTAGACATTAGTGGTATGTACCCAATTACTAGTACTTTTACTACAATTTACTTCGATACTGTACATGCAATTAGCCTTCTGGCATAATTTTGCCAATAAACAATATGACATTCGTATTTGCATCAATTGAAGTGTGTAATTTGCTTCTATTGAAGTGTATTAGAAATTGGTTTTATCTATGGTTTTCTTTATAATTGTATTTCATTATCATTATTAGTTAGTTTATAGGAGGAGGGCTTCGAAAAGCCTCCCGGGTTTCCCCTTCCTCCTGCATTATATTTCGTATATTCATTTGCCTCTGTTTATTTTATTTGTGCGAATTCGAACCATGCAATAAACAAACAAACTAACTAACAAACATAGATTGAATGTGGAAATCGGAAGATACCATAAAATTCCCCGTGACCAGAGGTTTTGTCCATTTTGTCCACATGAAATTGAAGATGGACAACACTTTATCATAGATTGTCCACGATATCATGATAAACGCTCAAAGCTGTTCAACCTTCTTTCCGCTTGCTCAACAGAATTTGATACATTCCATACTTAAGATAAATTCAAATACATTCTAGAAGGAGACGACCCTACCTGTGTACAAATAGGTAAATATATCAAAGAATGTTTAGATCTTAGAACTAGGAGTGTAAGGGATAGGTTAAACTCGACATGTTGAAGTATTCATATATTTGTACGTAGGTTAATCATTTTGTATCCCATTGTTTGTTGTTTGCATGTACGTAGAAGACCTTACGAAAGTCGCTGTACTTTTGTTGTGCCAATAAAGATTTCTCTTTCTCTGCGTTCAGGATACTGTGGAACCAAAGGCGACATGCGGCCATCCTGCCCCCCAGTTGTGGTGTTTTCCGCCGCTCGTACGCTGGCGTTGGACGCTCCCGACGGCAATAAGGTTGTTACGTACGACAACGTCTACGTCAACGTGGGCGGGGCGTACAACAAGTCCTCCGGCAAGTTTGTGGCACCTGTCGCCGGTATCTACTCCTTTACGTTCAATGGGATGACGAGGTCGATTACTAGTGCAAGCTACTGGATCGCTCTGATTCAAAACGACCTACCGAGGGCCACTCTTTGGGAAGACAACGGGGCGACTGGATCGGTCCTCGCTAGTAGCAACACCGTCATCTTGCAGTTAGCGGTCGGGGACGAAGTCTTTGTGGAACTGCGACAAGGCAAATTCCTGAACAGCAACTTTAACAGGCATGTCACGTACTCTGGCTTCCTCATTCACGCGGACTGATCGGGACTTTACTCTGGCTTAGAGCGACATATGAACAGTTGATGCCGACCTTTGTGTTTTTCGTTGTCTAAAGTAGAAAGAAGATTAGTTTCTCCGTGCAAGCATATAATCAATCAATCAATCAATGGCTTTTTAATAAATAAGCATGCAGCCAAAGGCTGAATTGTGTCTTTCGTACATTGCACTTGATTTTCACGTAAAACAAGGCTCTTCTGCTAGCAAGTAACTTCATTGTAACACCGAGTAATATACCTTGAAATCACTAGTACATGTACTAAGTTAACAAAATTTAGAATCTGTCACTCAACAAGTAATCAGTGCTAATTCTCTTAGATAATCTATCCGAGTACCTAAATGTGACTTTTCCTAAGAGAATCAAACTTAAAGGTGCCCGAAGCGACTTCAGAAATCAGCCGAGGTACTCCGCTATACAGGGTAGGTCCGCTATACGGCAAAGTACCATTTCGATGGACGGAGCCTGGGAGAAGTCGCTTAGACGAAAGGGTATCAAATTAATCCCCCGATTATCTCTACAAAGGAACTAGCTCAGCACTGAAGATCATTTAGATCGTAAATCGCTCAGCGCCCAGTGTGGCGCGACCGGGCGTATGTGTAGTCTGTAGGGAAGCCAGCTGTCCATGGAAATGGAACTTTACTGTATAGCGGACCTACACTGTATAGCGGAGTACCTCGGCTGATTTCTACTATTTTCCCAACGATGGGACGGAGCCTGGCAGAGGCTATCAAATTGAAATTTACTTCCGAATATTATCACATTTGCATCATTATTTGTACTTTGGGCATTTAAAAAGAGCGCAGAAACACGCCGCAAAAGGTGTATTTCATTTATGGGTACCACCCAATAATCAGCCCAGAGTCCAAGTGCTCAGATTTTCAATGAGTTCCCTCCACCCAAGAACATCGTATCTTTCCTCCAGAATGGTCGATATGCAATGGGATAGTGTTATTTAAACTTACTATGGACAGAAATCACTAGAAAATTGAGTTTGAAAATATGACTTTCAATGCCCCAATAATGCTTAGGTTGCCTTTAAGAGACCGCTAAAGTCATTTAGAATGCAACTATCCGCAAATTCATCCTGCCCAGATAGAAACATTTGCAAGCACAGAAAAGCTAGCTACATTAAAATCAGTGCGACCTTAAAAGAGAAAGGCGTAAAATTAAATTAGTCTATCTTAATGCAAAATGTCACTGGCTTGTCATCTTAAGTGGTTGGACCTTTTCTAGACCTTTTACCAAATGGATCCTTCTTAGAATAAGGAGGGATGCCCCTGAAGCTTAACTGGTAGCAGGCTCCTCTCCTGGTTTTACCTCGGAGACCCCGGTTCAATCCCGGGCAGGACATCTCGGTTGGGGCTGCACCTGTCTTTCAGAAGGAACATAAAATGTGTTTCGCGCATAGCGAGAGGTACCTCAAGCACGTTATAGGAGAAGGGTCGCAACCCTTCCCTGTAGAAATAGACCCTGCTACTAAAACAGCAGGGAAACTTACTAACCCATAGGTGTACCACTAGGAGCTACAAGGTGAAAACTTAGAGTAAAGCCCCCCCCTCACTGGACCCGCGGCACGCTGGCGGCGTCGCTGCGGCCGATTGAATCGAAAAAGCACTCAACGAATTTCATCGACAAAAAAAACGAAGGTTTGTGTGTTTTGTTGTCTTTTTGTTGTACGTTTTGAATGATATGCCATTATAAATTCAAGTTAACACAAATCCAATTTGGGACGCAGCGACGCCGCCAGCGTGCCGCGGGTCCAGTGAGGCTTTACTCTCATTGCAACACCTTGCAATCGCGAAGTAAACTGAATTTAGAACCTACCACTCAACAAGTAATCAGAACAAATTCTCTTAGAGAATCCATCCGAGTACCTACATGTGACTGTAATTTCTTAAGAGGATAAATATAGAATACAACACGGGGTATTCCGTATCACCCGAGGTATACCATCCCGACCGCGGGTAGGATCACCCGACGGCCGTAGAAAACACACATTTCAATGCGCCAGAAGTTGAGAGAGTTTTGTGTCCTCGAACAAAAAACTGTAACAACATTGATTCCAACCTCCGAATCCAGTATTCAAATTTTCGACGGCGGCGCAACCGGCGCGCTCGAAATGCATTCTGAATATTCTATGGAAGCCCATATGATACAACTTAGAACCCCGTGTGATACGGAAAATTATCACACGGTCCGGAACACCCGTATCGAACATTTTCGTGGTCCAGGTATGACATAAAATTTAAGAGACCACTAATTTAAAAGTCGTTATATAATGCATCTATCCACCAATGGGAAGATATCAATTAATTCCACCCAGAACATTCCTGGCACGGAAAGGCTAGCTAGATTAAATTAATTGAGAGCGAATTAACGAATGGCTTGGAAGGATTAACCTAAATATATCATATGAAAGGTCGCTGGAGGCTTATCACTGTAGGTGTCACTCTAAGTGGTCGATCTGTTGTGTAAGCCTTTTACTAACCCTTCCTAGAGTAACGAGGGATTTTTCAGCAATGTTACGAGGGGTGATCAATAAGTCCTCGGCCTCATCCGGAAATAAGGTGCACATCTCAAATTTCGGGGCATGATTATGTAGTATGACATCTTTTATTTAGCAATATCCACCAAATTTCAAATCATTGTGGTCAATAGTATTTAGTCATTAGTAGGTAAGTGACGGGAAAAACAAGGGTACACTTTGATCAGAGCTTTGTGGGTCGCGTTACTCATGACATGAATTGGCATAAAATATTTGAAGACATTATCAAAATGTTTGATAAAGATTCCCTTCTTGTTTCAACTAGAAAGAAGTGCGTATCTGACATTCAGCAGAGCAAGTCGGCCCGCACACCTCAGGTCATAGCTCAATTGTCCATATCTTTATCCTCCTACCTCACTGGGTCTGCAAAGTAATGATCACAATGATTTGAATTTTGGTAGACATTCATAAAAGACTTTATACTTTAAAATTGTTCCCCCAAAGATTTGAGTTGTGCACCTTATTTCTGGGTGAGGCCAAGGACTTATTGATCACCCCTCGTAGCTAATCTAATCGCCATGATCAGACACTAGAAAGAAAAGCCTTAGTGGCGATATGTTGTCCCTGAGTAAATAAGTATTTAAAACTAGAAGGAAATTAAGGGCTCGTGCCAATCAGAGGTCTGCATTTAGAGGAAAGTTATGCCGTGACACGGGGTGTCCCTGTGGTGTAGTGGTCTGCGCTTCTGTCACTTACCGCATCTGGTTCAAATTACTTGGAACCAGAAGGCCCGAGTTCGTGCCCGGGTAGGACACATCTGGAAAAGAGACGCATTGAGTCATACCAAAGACTTCATAAAAATGGTACATACTTCTGAAACAGTATAGTATGGAAGTTAAACACACTCCACTGCCAGTGGACTAGCCCCCTGCTGCAGTGATTGCACCACAGTGTGGCCCAGGGCTATGAAACGGGGATGGGCACCGCCCTATACACCTTATGGTGTGTGAGGATTTTAACTAAGTAACTAACTATGCCGTGACGTTTATTAGATGATGTTTTCCCGATAAAACAACATTATTGCGTCTAGGAATAAACATCAATAAATTTATTTTGGGTCGGTCCCCCATTCAATGATTCACTTCTGCCTTAATCCAATAATGCACCTCAAAGGTCACGGTATTAGCCGCCCATCAGAGTACCTAAATAGACTCTAAGCCATCTCATGTACATACTGGACTTTTATCTACTTTGGACACCACCGCAAAGACATCGAGGTTCACCACGCATTCACTATAGGGCAGATACCACAGTCAGACTTGTGCATAGAAAGCTATATATAGCTATGCTTTAATGCAATGAAACAACGGCTCAGAAAAATACTTACTGACATTGAAAGCCCCCAAAATTCTTATGCACGTACCAGAAAGCCAAAACTGTCTACTTTAGAATCATGCAAACTGAGAAAACAGATAGTTGACCAGCTCGATCGCCCGGGACAGCTGACAGAAGAAAACAAACCTTAACTTTGACCTACTTCCAGCTCAGGGCATGTGAAACCAAACTACTAACTATATATATATATATCTCCTTACGCCAACTAAACTACTGATACGTACACATTTTGACCAAACTGGAAAAAGCTTAGACCCTACCTGTTCCTTCTAGCACCAAAGTCTCCAAAATGGACCAAAGTTTTCAAGAAAAAGAGGGGTTTTCAAAAGTTTAGTGTGAGGACTATAGTTGTCAATCTACTGCGCAACGCAACTGTAACGTCTGCCCTATAACGTTGGTCACAAAGGTGGCACGCAGCCAGACATGCACTTTAATTAAGTACTTTATTCTAGGCATACATCGTTCGTTTTATTAGAAGGAGTTGTGATAATGGGTAATTCTTCGCTTCTCAATTGACGCAAGGCGTAATCTGTGCCAGTATACAACCAGCATGCGTGGGCATATAACAATTGGTATCACTGCAAATCACCATGTTTAGTGTGTTACATCATCCGGTAATCACCGGTATATCGTTGCAAAGTACGAAGTGACTTTCGATCGGATAATGGCACAGCGTATAGAATCGACGCCTTACGTTTCTGGAGAATGCAGATAGCACGACTAAACACGTTTGAGTTGTGATTGTGCTTTATGAGATTTGAATGGAGAGAATCATTTCTTGTGGAGCCCATCCCAGCCATTGAAAACACAGATGATTGAAGTCAATGGGAGGCTTAACTCATCAGGAGTATTGGGTTGGTGCTTTGTGCGTCGATTGTGCGTAACATGAAAAGGATCGGACAAAAAACTAATGCACTGCTTCTTCTGAGTTAAGCCCCCCATTGACTTCAATTATCTGTGTTTTCAACGAAACATGATTCTTTTTTTTAACGAACTCGCTCAGTGCAAGGCCTTAGGGGGCCACTCATCAAAGCACTGAACTAATTCTTACTGTAGCAGCATCTCTTCGCCCTAGGTCAGAAACATCAATGCTCGAGACAAGCATGACTTCACTGACCCATTAGGATTATTCTCGGGCCAGATTAGTATTAAACCTATTAATGAATGAATACTCGAATTTGACGTTCATACACTTGTTGATAAGTTCATAAATATATACCTTATCAAATGAAAACCAACTCCGACGCAGTTCCATCTTTTCGAGGCTACCATTTCCTTCTCTTTAGACACAATGGGATGAGTTGCCAAACTTGATATAAGTCGTACCTAATTGAATTGACACAATGTAAATCTTTCTTTCTTGCCTTTAATGACCACGGTCTTTATAACGACCATTCTGGCATGTTCGGAAAGTCGTGTTAAGTTTTCCCAAAGGCACAAGATCTGGGACACAGCAGGATTCGAATTGAATGGAGAGAATCATTTCTTGTGAAGTCCGTCCCAGCCATTAAAAACACGAATGATTGAAGACGACGGGGGGCGTAACTCATCATGAGCAGTGCGTTGGTTCATTAAATGCTTGTAGCTTTTGACAGCTTATACTTACAGAGTTGATATTTTGTGAACAAATTCCTTGCCACTTAATAGATCATATTGACTCCCAGTGGGGGTCGTCACGCGACGTTAAAAATCGAAAAATCTTCAGATTTTTCCAGAAAATCTTCAGAATTTTCCAGACAATCTTCTGATCTTTCCAGATAATCTTCAGAAATTTCCAGACAATCTTCAGATTTTTCCAGACAATCTTCAGATTGTTTGAAAGAATCTTCAGATTGTTTGAAAGAATCTTTAGATTGTTTGAAAGAATACCATATTTCTCGTTTTCCTAACTAACAACTAACTTGATGATACCGTGGCAGTATGGTTCAATCTACGGCTTCTCAAAAAAACATCGCAACTTCTTATAAGAAGTCCTTAACTTCTTAAAAGAAGTTCTTAACCACGTTGATTCTTATTCTTGTCGATTTCTCCTGTGTGGTGGCCACATGCCGATTGCCAGATAATTATCGACCAGAGTCATGGTCGGTCATTTGCCAACTGTACTGTAGATTCTGCTTTACGTCTGGATATAGTCGATGATTAACCTAATAAGCTTAAGGTTCAGTTCACGCTTCACCCAGACCATGTGGCCTGCATGTTAAAGGAAAGGAAAGTGATCTCAAACCAGTTGAGCTCAAATGAACTCAATGAACAGATGAGCTAATCTTCCACTGGTCGTGACAGAGAGGACAGACGGTTTGTACAGTATTTACAGGTTCATTGTACCGGGAAAATTCCTCTAGCTCTTTTCGACAAGCACAATGAACAGTGGACTACGGCTTAACGTCCCGTCCTAAAGACTGTGACTTTTTCCGGTAGCGTGCATGTCGGGTGAGCGACACAGCCGAGATCGAACCCGTGGCATCTAATTCCAAGGCAAGATCGCTAACTACTGGACTACGCACGCTACTAAAGGAAATCCAAGCAATATTAGGGCCTAAAAATTGGATTTTGAAAGTCAATCTATTTAGTCATTTCTATACATGATTAGTTCGAACAACACTATCACAATGTATAGCAAAGTCCATGATGCAAAAATATGACGTCTTTGTGATGTGAGAAAAACTTACTGAAAATCGTGGCTGGAGTTTTTGTAGGCTCACGAAACTAAGGGGATCATCGTACGGCACGATTTTGTGCGGTTTTATAATGCTCAAAGTATGAAGTAATTGCGCAAATGTGCTAAACAATGTTAGTAAATGTCACTATCATAAAGATTTCAGCATATTTTTTACTTCAATTTTTGGGCCCTAATATTGCTTTGGTTGCCTTTAATGACCTATGAACGGGTTAGGCGCTTTATCTGTAACTGTATGCATATTCCAGAAGTCTTTTTCAACATTTAGTTTTTGCTACTATGTCGATTAGTCAGTTTTTAGTCCATGCTGCCTCCCAAACAATGTGGCCTGCATGTTAATAACCTCTGAGCGGGTTGGGCGCTTTAACTGTATGTAAAAAGTATGTAAGTAAAACAGTCATCCTCATTTTAGGTGAAGCATGATGCTTTTTCAAGTAGCTAATGGTAGTACAATGCGGCTTCGCCACGGCTCGCGTTTTTGGCCAAGCACAGCGGGTCACCCCTACTCTTCTCGATAAGTGTGTTGGGTTCTTTTACGTGCAGAGGTTTGACGCTTGAGGCTTACGCCTGAAGCTCCCTCATACACGGGGCCGCCGGCTTTACGTCACCATCCGAAATGACGAATGCAGTCCCTTACAACATGTCCGAGCTGAGCCGACCCAAGGATCAAACTCGGGCCCCAGGATCCACGGAATGTGTATGCATAATCTCGAAATCGTTCCCAACATCTTGTCTTTGCTACTACGTCCCTTAGTCATTAAAAAAGATCAACAAAGATTTTGCAGAAATGTAGATTTAATAGGTGACAAAAACAGGAATGCATCGTCGATGATACACCAATTCCTTCTGTTCTACAGATGACGAATTAATGTACTGTGGTACTACAATTAAAGTGTACGGAAATTTACCATATACAAGGCAGTCACTCCAAATCATTTGTAAAGGAAAGCCTATCACTACAAGTAAGAATACTTTACCGTTGGCTTTTCATGATATTATAGTAAAACATTTGTATTTTAGCGCACGTAGGCAAGAACGAGCAAATGAATATCTTTTTACCAGTCCAGGAGTCCCATTCCTAATTCTGAGTCGAATCATTTTCTAGAAGCGATAAAGCCGGCGTCACAATTCATGCGAGCGTCGGCCGAATTTGTAGATCGCCCGTAGCTCGCCGAATGTCAAAATCGCCCGAGCGTCGATCGTATCTTCCAATGAAAATCTCGGGCGACGTCCGTCGAACACTAAAAACTAAAAATTCCCCCTGAGATGGTACCATCTCTTGGACATGGACGAAATCAGTATCGACTAACCTGGTAAAAGGTAGATTTGGATCAACTTTTATTTCTAAAAATCGCCCGAAGCCCGCGTAATCGACAGGACGTCGGCCGTACTTCGGCCGAAAATGCACATTTGAAGCTCGCCAACACGTCGGCCGAGCTGAATTATTTATTTGTGACGCCGGCTTAAGCAACTTCTATCAATCGTTACATGCTGTGTATGCACACGCCGATACGAGACTGTCCGGTGCTGGCACAGATGAGGTTTTCCCCGCACGGACAGCGCCAGAAGACCCGGTTCCTCCGAAGGGGGTACGGCATCCTGTTGCTGGCTAGGTGGCACGGCTCGCCTCGCTGTCCCAGCGACTTGCACACGGGGATGGGGATGGACCGACCCCAGGGAGCACAGCAGGCGGGTTTTTCCAGGGCACGTATGCACTGGTAATCCTCATTACAGACCTGGAAAAGCAAGGAACGCTATGAGAAATCATGAATACAGGGTTACACAATCCTGGCACAACGCGCTAAACAAGGAGCACAGCGTACATATTTTTCCAGTACATGTATGCACTGGTAGTCTTCATTACAGACCTGGAGTAGGAAGAAACGTAAAGAGAAACTAGAGTTAAGTATTTGTGCTACATATACTTCAGGTTTGCTGTGTTAGTTTGGCGATTACGGGGTCTTTTTATAAATATGAATTGGTATTGAATTTTTCTTTTCATTTGAGTTGAATGTGTGATAGTTGTGTGCAGATTTGTCAAAAATAGAGAGAACGCTAGCGACCCCAAAAAACACCCCTCCCCAAAAATGGTATGGCGACCCTGTGACGTCACAATTCAAGACGGCGGCCACCACACATGCCAACGGATCCAACAAAAGTTTTGCTACGCAAACCTGTAATTATGAATACAACGCGCTAAACAAGGAGCACATGCACAGAATGCAGATTTTTCCAGTGCACGTATGCACTCAGGTAATCCTCATTACAGACCTGGAAAAGCAAGGAACGTAATGGTCAAGTTAGACATGAACTCATAAATACAGGGTTGCACAATCCTGGAACAACGCGCTAAACAGGGAGCACAGCACACAGTTTTTTTCCAGTGTATGAATGCACTGGTAATCATCATTACAGACCTGGAAAAGCAAGGAACGTAATAGTCAAGTTATGCTAAGGTCACATCTCCAATCCGGGCTCGGCTGGCAGTGTCGAGGAACGAAAAGTATGAAATAAAAGAAAACAAAAACATAAAAGTACCAAAGATTATCTAAGATTATAGATATAGATGCTTTAGCATATTTATTGATATACGCTTTAATCTTTCGTTTCCCGCAAATAGCCCGGCCGGGCCCCGGTTGTGAAATATAACCATGGCATTAGACATGAAATCGTGGATACAGGCAAGTCATGTTGCATCAGACAGGGTAAGTTTAAAGTGTTAAGCCCCCCTTTCACTGCACCCGCGGCACGCTGGCGGCTTCGCTGCGTCCTAATCCGGATTTGTGTTACCTTGACTTTTTAATGGGAATATCATCATTCAAGTATGACCAAAAAGACAACAAAACAAAAGCTTCAAAAATTTCATTTTTTATCGATGAAATTTGTTGAGTGCTTTGTCAATTCGATCGGCCGCAGCGACGCCGCAAGCGTGCCGCGGGTCCAGTGAGAGGGGGGCTTTAGCTGTCATCAATCCTACAGTAACACAGTCCTGGCATAATCCTATAATCACCGTTATATCATTGCAAAGTACGCAGGACTTTAATTGATAATTGATAGGATAATGGTAGAGCATAGCCGATCGATGGTATACAGTATGGACGATATCGACGCCTCATGTTCCTGGCGACTGCGGATAACGTAACTTTACCAATTATCGTCCAATTTAATAAAAACGTATCTTCAAACCGCGCGGACAGAGCCAAATGTTTAACCCATGGGAAGAAATATCAGCTTTTTTCAACGTCGGCAACTTTTAACAGATACTAGCTATCGTGTAAGTTTGAAAAACATGATGAAGTACGCGGTGTCAAATTACACCTCGACATGTGGACATGTCTCAAACTGGACGATAACTTGTAGTGCACAATTGCAATAACTGGTCATGTTACGTTAGCACGACTACACATGTTTGAGTCGTGATTGCGGTTGATGAGATTAGAATACAGAAAATGATTTTTGTGGAACCCGTCCCATCTATTGAAAACACGGCTAATTGAAGTCAATATGGGGGTGGAGTAGGCTCTCATACGGACAAAACAATCCAGGCACAACACGCTGAGCAGCACTCTCAAAACGGATGTTTTCGTCACGCTCATAGATGTCATACGTAAGTTTGACGCCATTGATTACGTCACCCTTTTACCAAGTGTTGCAAATTTATGGATGATACAGAACCTTAAAGTTTGGAGCTGTCTCTGCAGCTCCTGTCACACAAAGCCGACTATGACATCCCGACCCTCTCCAGCCATGGTTGGGAGTAAAACCCTGTCACACATAGCTGACCATAGGAGTAAAGCCCCTGTCACACATAGCTGACCTTAGGAGTAAAGCCCCTGTCACACATAGCTGACCTTAGGAGTAAAGCCCTGTCACACATAGCTGACCTTAGGAGTAAAGCCCCTGTCACACATAGCTGACCTTAGGAGTAAAGCCCTGTCACACATAGCTGGCCATAGGAGTAAAGCCCCTGTCACACATAGCTGACCATAGGAGTAAAGCCCCTGTCACACATAGCTGACCATAGGAGTAAAGCCCCTGTCACACATAGCTGACCTTAGGAGTAAAGCCCTGTCACACATAGCTGACCATAGGAGTAAAGCCCCTGTCACACATAGCTGACCATAGGAGTAAAGCCCTGTCACACATATAGCTGACCATAGGAGTAAAGCCCCTGTCGCACATAGCTGACCATAGGAGTAAAGCCCCTGTCGCACATAGCTGACCATAGGAGTAAAGCCCCTGTCGCACATAGCTGACCATAGGAGTAAAGCCCCTGTCACACATAGCTGACCATAGGAGTAAAGCCCCTGTCACACATAGCTGACCATAGGAGTAAAGCCCCTGTCACACATAGCTGACCATAGGAGTAAAGCCCCTGTCACACATAGCTGACCATAGGAGTAAAGCCCTGTCACACATAGCTGACCTTAGGAGTAAAGCCCTGTCACACATAGCTGACCATAGGAGTAAAGCCCTGTCACACATAGCTGACCATAGGAGTAAAGCCCTGTCACACATATAGCTGACCATAGGAGTAAAGCCCTGTCACACATAGCTGACCATAGGAGTAAAGCCCTGTCACACATATAGCTGACCAAAGGAGTAAAGCCCCTGTCGCACATAGCTGACCATAGGAGTAAAGCCCCTGTCGCACATAGCTGACCATAGGAGTAAAGCCCCTGTCGCACATAGCTGACCATAGGAGTAAAGCCCCTGTCACACATAGCTGACCATAGGAGTAAAGCCCCTGTCACACATAGCTGACCTTAGGAGTAAAGCCCTGTCACACATAGCTGACCATAGGAGTAAAGCCCTGTCACACATAGCTGACCATAGGAGTAAAGCCCTGTCACACATATAGCTGACCATAGGAGTAAAGCCCCTGTCGCACATAGCTGACCATAGGAGTAAAGCCCCTGTCGCACATAGCTGACCATAGGAGTAAAGCCCCTGTCGCACATAGCTGACCATAGGAGTAAAGCCCCTGTCGCACATAGCTGACCATAGGAGTAAAGCCCCTGTCACACATAGCTGACCTTAGGAGTAAAGCCCTGTCACACACATAGCTGACCATAGGAGTAAAGCCCCTGTCACACATAGCTGACCATAGGAGTAAAGCCCCTGTCACACATAGCTGACCATAGGAGTAAAGCCCTGTCACACATAGCTGACCATAGGAGTAAAGCCCCTGTCGCACATATAGCTGACCATAGGAGTAAAGCCCTGTCACACATAGCTGACCTTAGGAGTAAAGCCCTGTCACACATAGCTGACCATAGGAGTAAAGCCCTGTCACACATAGCTGACCATAGGAGTAAAGCCCCTGTCGCACATAGCTGACCATAGGAGTAAAGCCCTGTCACACATAGCTGACCTTAGGAGTAAAGCCCTGTCACACATAGCTGACCATAGGAGTAAAGCCCCTGTCGCACATATAGCTGACCATAGGAGTAAAGCCCTGTCACACATAGCTGACCTTAGGAGTAAAGCCCTGTCACACATAGCTGACCTTAGGAGTAAAGCCCTGTCACACATAGCTGACCATAGGAGTAAAGCCCTGTCACACATAGCTGACCATAGGAGTAAAGCCCTGTCACACATATAGCTGACCATAGGAGTAAAGCCCCTGTCGCACATAGCTGACCATAGGAGTAAAGCCCCTGTCGCACATAGCTGACCATAGGAGTAAAGCCCCTGTCGCACATAGCTGACCTTAGGAGTAAAGCCCCTGTCGCACATAGCTGACCATAGGAGTAAAGCCCCTGTCACACATAGCTGACCTTAGGAGTAAAGCCCTGTCACACACATAGCTGACCATAGGAGTAAAGCCCCTGTCACACATAGCTGACCATAGGAGTAAAGCCCCTGTCACACATAGCTGACCATAGGAGTAAAGCCCTGTCACACATAGCTGACCATAGGAGTAAAGCCCTGTCACACATAGCTGACCATAGGAGTAAAGCCCTGTCACACATAGCTGACCATAGGAGTAAAGCCCCTGTCGCACATAGCTGACCATAGGAGTAAAGCCCTGTCACACATAGCTGACCATAGGAGTAAAGCCCCTGTCGCACATAGCTGACCATAGGAGTAAAGCCCCTGTCGCACATAGCTGACCATAGGAGTAAAGCCCCTGTCGCACATAGCCGGCCATGGCCTTCCGACCTTCTCTAGACCGGCAATGGTTGGGAGTTAAGCTCCTGTCACACAGCCACACCCCCATCGAAACCTCTGCTTTGAGAATAGTCAAGGGAGCGAACTGGAGTTAGAGTAGGATGGATTCCAGGCTACTCCAAACCAAGCACCAACCTCGCCTGGGGAGTCGTGGGAAGCAAAGTCGTGGGAAGGTCCTGGATGTGTGACAGGATTTGTCATCATCAGGAGTTTTACTGATCGCACACAACACATTAAATGGTGCGTGAGCGTCTCGGGATTTCAGTCTGTTCTAGTTGGACACCACAGGATGACAGAGTGTCACCGGCACTACTTGTCATTGTCATGAACGAGGTGATATTGTACAAATTATTCGCCCCCAATCACTCAACTGGACTCAATCTGGAGTATCGGTCTCCTTTGTGGAATGGACTGCCTAATAATCTGTCATCGGAACTAGAAAAAAAGTTTTTTAAAACTTGCCTCTTAAATCATTGGCCTGGCTTAAACAAGGAGCACTTTCCAACATTTGGGTTATAATTAAGGCGTGGAGAGGCGTCACTATGCAATAGCGGATGATGGACAACACCGTTCATTCTTGCTGTGAGGTCATTCATTCAGCCCCCCTCTGGCGGCGTCGCTGCGTCCTAAACTGGCTGTGTTACCCTTGACTTTATAAAGGCAATATCATTCAAAACGTACAAGTATGACCCAAAAGACACAAACCTTAAAAAGATTCGTTTTTTGTCGATGAAATTCGTTGAGTGCTTTGTCAATTCGATCGGCCGCAGCGACGCCGCCAGCGTGCCGCGGGTCCAGTGAGAGGGGGGCTTTACTACGCAGACTATAGTGGATGATGGACTATACCATTTATCCTTGCCGGGAGGCCCTTCCTAAAGCTGTGGGGTTTTTCTACACCCTGTACCTGTATTGCAAAATTGCTGTTCAATGATAGTTATGGGTTCATGATATCATAGAGTTCTTCTATCCTTTCCTGTTCTAACTATGAAGTGAACCATCACACATTATAATTCATCACAAAAGTGTTTTAGAATTCGAAACGAATGTCCAGTGTCTTCACGTATTACACTTCTTTTATCGTTTTGCCTTTAAAGACATCTGCGTATTCATAGTACGGCTTTTGCTGATTCGAAGGTTTTGCCGATACGAAGGCGCTATCGTGAAGCGTTAAAAGTAAGGCTTATGCTGGCTCATGGATTGTCATCTTTATCAAGACCACATTATCACTCTTAAAGTGCTCTTGGTAATAGAACGAAATCATGCTCGGGAGCAGACAGATTTCTGTCCGTCAATTAAGCTGGGTGCGGTATTCTGGAAAGCATTCCGAAGCCAATCTCCCAGCAGGCCCGATATGCTCGGTTCATTACCTCCCATAGCGGCCCTGCAATGCCCAGCCTGTGAACTCGCTTCTGGCGACGTCACCACCAAAACAGCTTCAGCCAATCAGAGGGTTTGCTAAAGCTCATCTCGAGCAAAAGCGCAAAGGACGATGGAATACTATCAACCAATCAGGTTACGTCTTGCATCGCTACTTTGAGTTCAGAGCAAAAATAACGACTATTTGTGCCAAATAAGGCTAGCTCATTAATCATTCACGAGCAACTGTCAATTACGTCGCCAGAAGCGAGTTCACAGGCTGGAAATTGCAGGGCCGCTATGGGAGGTAATGAACCGAGCATATCGGGCCTGCTGGGAGGATGTCCGAAGCATGAAACATCGATAAAGTGCATGTACTGGTTATTTTCGGACTGTTTGTAACCATCCAACAGAATACATGTCAGAACAAGAGTTCGGAGACCTCATACCTGAATGAAGTATTCATAGCTTTTGTACATATCTTGTTTTGTCTAGTCTAATTGATTATGCAAATAAGGCTGTCATAAAGACCAGGACAAAAGATACCAAAACCGGAAGTTCTGCTGCAGTATTAACGATAGGCGCCAGGAGGCCCAAACTCGAACTCAAGCTTTACAAGACCTACAAGACATACCAAATATCATCACAGTCTATTTAGCCATTCTTGCGTCATGCTGACCTCAAATATCCTGAAATACAAGACAAACAAACAAAAAAACAGACACACACACACAGACGAACCCAAAACAATACCTCCACTTTTCATGTCGGTAATAACTGCTCTGGCCGGTGCGTTTTGAATAGCACGCTCTTCTACAAACCAGATGCGACGTCTTTGCGTCATCACAGGTAACCCTATAGCCCCCAGGAGCAAGAGGTTCAACCTCTTCTTTAGTTTATCTCGGTACAGAATGCCCCCTACACTAAAGTGACGAGCGTGACATACATTCACAAACGACACAACATAGCCTCCAGTCAGCGTCCGGTGCAGCTGTTTTACAGTGATAAGAAATGTTTGTCAATAATGAAATACGACCAATGCAATCAGTCATGTTTTATGATCTTTTGAGCAGAGATGGTATGAGCACCTGAGGACCATGTAAAATTTGGGATGAAAGTGAAGACGGAGATGAAACACCTGTGCCCCAATCATGATCCCACGTGTGTATGTGTGTGCGTGGGTTGGTGCTTACGACAGCAAGCCTTATAAAGGCTTATCAATTTCCTTGTTCCATTATGATCACGCCTCTTCCAATGTTTTTGTTCATTTGTTTCCTAGTCTACTGATCGTTTACGTCATAAATGTATTTGTTGTGGCGTCGACTGACTACTACGTGTCATTTGTAAAACAAGGAAATGTAGTATGAACCGACGTGCACTAACCAAATGCGTATGCTTCTCGTTACGTTATTGATAAAGTACATCCGTGCATTTCAATCAGTAAACTAGTTTCACTTATTCTATTTCCTCTCTATTTGTTAGATATGTAACCACCAGAGTAGATAGAGTGAGAAATGTAAAAGCGGCAACCAATTTGTTTCTTGTGACATTGAAACCAGATTGTTATAAAACTCACAAATGATTATAGATTATATCCTTTCCACTTTCTTTTTCAGTGCATTGTCAAATCTAGTGACGTGGACGCTAACTGTTTAAAACATTCGGGATTGGTCGGAATGTTTAGAATGGGTTGTGAAAAAGGTTGGGGACTGGCTAGGACTCTTTGAGAGCAAGTCGGCAGTGGCTGTGGGATGGTTTGGAGTCAAATCCTACCACGCTATCCACAACAACTGCTCACTTACTACTAATCGGTTCCTAACCTACACTGTAGGCACTACTTCACTCCAGACGAATCCCCCGTGACGCAAAGTGCTATATGGAGTGCTGTGGCAGCTGCATGCTTGAACATACTACGCCAAAACATCTTTCATTTCATTTCACTTATTTCATTTATACAGGGCAAATACACTCAGACTGTGAAGCGTGTTTTTCAGGTACCCCTGATTTCACAAAGGTACCTGAAAAACAGGCTTCACTGTAGTCTGATTGTATTTGCTATAAAATACAAACTACGACTGATTACACAGTAACAATAATAACCAATCAACGGTTAATTTTAAAGCACTCGGAGCATCTAGATCCCTTTGAAACAAATGATTAAAAATAACACACTATTTTGAGTTGTTTTTTTAATCTGTAATGATATCAGCCAAGGATATACAGTTGTACGAGATCATATTGAGCGGTTTCGATTTAGTGCGATATAAGCTATACGAGATTGTGTTGAGGTAGCGTATACTAGTATACCGCTCAAAACAGCTGTAGTCGACGGTGCGGCGAACGCAACAATAAACAATTTCAAAAGAGCTAGCGGCATCTTCAATTCAGCTTGCTCTTTTCATTGAATGTTAACGGCATAAACTATGTGGGAGACAACAATTTTCTCTTTTATTTGATTCTCATACAGTGTAATTTAATTGTGGTTGCTTAACGATACTGCTAAGAAAGCGGTGTACGGAGAGTTGATTATATGAAAGCATCGGCATGATATTGGATACGTAATGGGTACGTAAAATCCTGGTATAGAATAAATGGCAATAGCATACAAACGTACACCTTGAGAGAAGTAAATGATTGTTTTCTGGCTTTCTGGCACAGTAATCATTCTGAGACCTGTCAATGCCCGTATCAAGAAATATCAGATAATTACGAAAATCTACATATCATAAACCTTGTTAATCCACTTGAGTAAATGAAGGAAACATCGTGGAGTTTGGTAATACACTTATTTTTCAAAGAACATTGGCAAGCTCTTACAACTTCACCATACGGAAAGACATTAATGTGTAAAAAAACATTACAGTCTAACGGTAGCTTATTGTCCCTAAAAACAGACTTAACGTAAAATCATATTTGTGAATTGGTTTACTGGCAGTGACAATAGCGATATAAGAAAACGAATTATGGAAGTAATTTATCATTTTATTCTGTATAAAAATCAAAACAATAAAAGAAAAGAAGAGGGTATACGACAAGGCTGCAGATGATTTGCATATATATATACTTCAATAACTGAAACTGCAAACTGATTCTACTATACTACGTTTTTAACTGTCCCTTTCGAGAGAGATAATTCTGTGGTTACCCTGTCTTTTATAGCAGTGTTATGTGATTTTGTATTGATGCACTACATGTTAAAGGCAACCCAAGCAATGTTAGGGCCCAAAGATTTTGAAATTCAATTTATTAGTCATTTCTATACATGATTAGTTCAAACAACACTATCACAAGGTATAGCGACGTCCAGGAAGCAAAAATATGACTTAGTTGTTATGTGAGAACTCACTGAAAAGCATCGCCTGTGGTTTTGTAGGCTCGCGAAACTAATTCGGGGATCATCGTATGGCATGTTTTTGCACAATTTTGAAATGCTCAAAGTATGAAGTTATTACAAAAATGTGCTAGACAGTGTTAGTAAATGTCACTACCATAAAGATTTCAGCATTTTTCTTAATTTCAATTTTTTGTCCCTAATATTGCTTTGGATGCCTTTAAGGACCACATGAAGAATAGAAAACAGATCCAAATATGGTCAAAGTCAAAGTTGTGTTCGACTTACCCCGCTTGTTAGGTACCCATCGACGCCGGTGTAACATTGAAGCAACTGTAGCTGCAAGAGATACACTACGACCGTCAGCGCTGGTATCCTCGCAGACACGCAGGGAGCTCTCGATCGGATGCCCATGTTGTCACAGGATCTCTGGACTGACCGTATGAAGGCCGTAGACCCTACCTTCTCTATATGTAAGGTCTATTCCCTTCCGTACGCAGGCGCAGATCAAATACCTAATTAGTACAGAGCCCGTCGCCAACGCACAATAAGTAGAAAACGCACCTGCCTACTCTGTGGGATGGATTGGCAATCTAAAGAAGGTTCAGCTTTGTAAAGTTTGCATCAAAAATGTTTAGACTATTTTACCAAACAAAAAAGAAACAAAAACTTGTTTAGACTTATCGTGATGATAACAATTTCCTTTATTACTTCCGATTCTTTCCCTCTAGTAATCCGGTAATCTGCCATCGTCAACATTAATTCATCATAATGTGTCTACAGTATATGATTAGTTCGCATACTTTCTCATCAAGAGAGATTTCTTTGATAATGTTAACGGATGAGCTCATTACTTTATTTAAGTAGAAATATGATGAATGAAAAACAGATTCTTCGGTAGATGATATGATTGAACGGAAATCGCATTCAGTCAGACAAAAATGTCAAGGTTTCACTTATCAGAGCACAAAGGAATGAAGGTAAAATTAGCACAATGCGTCAAATATCATATGATATACAAGAAAAACGACACTCTGTCAATAGTCAAGATGTGTCACCTTTAATTACAATTCAGTACAACAACGCCGACAGGGGCGTCGAAATGGCGGAGACTTATATATAGTAATTAAGATATCAAGTTTTATTCTATACCTCGAGCTCTATTTTGTACCATGCATATATTCAATAGTTGTTGGCATACATTGTACTGTGTACAATTGTCGTGCAATAAAGTTCTATGTATAGAGTTTGTTGTGCCTGTATTGTTGCCAAAAAGTAATTTAGTTCTTATCCTTGGTAACGTCCTAACAGCTAGAAATTTTGAAGGATTTGCTAACTTAAAGGTTTGTGACGGTGTTCTGTGCAGTAGTATAGGCTCTTTTCCCTCTGCGTGTATGATAAAGTAAAAACTGCCAAAGAAGACCACTCAGGGGACCGATAAAATCTATGTGGACAGGTGGTCACTGTAGACAGGATTCTTAATGCATAGTGTCAAAGAGTAAAACGTAGAGTATGTAAGGGACCATCAAAAGTGGCCACATTGACCAGGTGAACCTTATCTAAAGGCGGTTACTTGTACAGGTTTGACTGTAGTCTAGATGCCAAGCACTGTGATGGAAGCTGTAACAGGGGTTATAGGGATGTTATTCGTAGCTTTGGGATAATGACAGCGCTGAGACGCAATTCGGCCGTTTTCGACTTTATTCGTCTTTTTCAAGAATGAGAATGAGATCGGACCACACCCCATTTTATACTTTTTCTGTACCTCCCTAGTGTAGGGCGCTCTAACTCGTTTAAGATATTGACCAATCAGCGTAAAGGTTCTCATTTTGCCCTGGTCATAGGCTAGGTCGCCCTGATCTGAAGGTCTAGTTGACTATGCACTAGCTAGGTTAAGTTGCTCTGTATGTATGAGGTCGTTAAGCACTGATATTAGTTGACCACTATGGGAGTCAAGGGATGGTTTGCAAAAATAAATAATGATATTATCTGAACTCTAACCTTGAGAAAATGATAGCTGTTACTAATGTGTGGCTATAGCATCAGACACAATCAAAACGTAGGTATCCAAATGTAAAAGGCTCGTTCTCATTTTAATGTACACATTTTGTAACTTCCGTTACCGTTCGAAGTAAGACGTTCCTGACAATAGTATATCCCACATATAAGGTAACAAACTGTCGAGTTTAAAAGCCAGAAAAGTTTGAAGTCGTCATAAATACGACAGTTTAGCATCTTGTATGTGACATATCTTATGTTAGGAACCGTACTTCAAAAGGTAACGGAAGTTACAAAATATGTACATTTAAATGAGAACGAGCGAAACGTCTAGGGGCCTTCAAAATACATCAAAGCACCGTATGTCACAACGTGTAGCATCGTGCAAATCAAGTTATTTAGATGAATTAGCTGGCCACATACCCATGTAGCATGGTCATTAAAAAAGGTCTTACTGTGTGCATGTTTCTCTGGTTGTGGGCTACTGTTTTTACATCTTTCCGGCTTAGATATGGAGAAAATTTATGTTCAACAAGAATCACAACCATAGCATATACAGAACACGAGATATCAAAGCAGGAAATTCCGTTGCAGTACCTTAGAAAGTCGCTAGGGGGCCCATAATCTAATAAGTCTGATCAAGACCTACCCACGTACCAAATATCAAGAAAATCCATCCAGGGCTTGTCGAGTTACGCTGGTCTTCCACACACACACACACACACACACACACACACACACACACACACACACACACACACACACACACACACACACACACACACACACACACACACACACACACACAAACACACACACACAAACACACACACACTCATACATACATACATACGTACACACACACATACACATACACACACACACACACACACACACACACATACACACACACACAATCATACATACATACATATAAACGCTACAGAAAACATGACCTTCTTGACTGCCCAACCGTCGTGACCAATCACCATCAAAGTGCAGTTACCGCACTGAGGTTATGACTCCTAGGAATGGCTCGTTAGCGTGCTCGCTACGCTTGAACAAATTTGCTGTTAGGGTTTACCCTTTCTGAATCTTGCTCCATGTTATGTTATACGCTCCTTGTGCTACGGTCACATTTCCAAACCGGGGCCCGGCCGGGCTATTTGTGGGGACGGAAAATTAAAGTATACTGAAAAAAACCCACACAAATTATGCTCATGATTGAAACTTTTTTGTTTGTGTGTTTTGTTGTCTTTTGTATCATATTTTTCGGCCCCGGTTTGGAAATATAACCGTATCACTACGCAGCATACATATTCTTCTAGAGCATTACAATGCACACTAGCTATTAGATGTATTGCCGCCTGTTATTAATATGTTAAGATAAGTTCTTTAGAATTGTTAGATATTAGGAATAGTTCAATTGTCATATTGCCATACATTGTACCTGTTGCAATTGTCGCGCAATAAATTTCTTCTTCTTGGAAACCCAAGCAATATCAGGGCCAGAATCTTGAAAGTCAAAATATTAAGTCATTTCTAAACATGATCAATTAAAAAAAAACCCATCACAATGTATAGCGACGTCCATCATGCAAACATACGACGTCGTTGTGACGTGATGAGAACTCTCGGAAAATCGTCGCCGGGGTTTTTGTAGGCTCGCGAAACTATGGAGATCATTGTACGGCACCTTTTTGCGCGGTTTTACGTTATAACGAAATTGTACTAGATAGTGTTAGTAAATGTCACTACCATAAAGATTTTAGCATTTTTCGTATTTTGGGCCCTAATATTGCTTTGGTTGCCTTTAAGATGTAAGTACCGGAAATGAAGGTGAGTCATTCAAAACTTTACTGGCAATTGGAAACAAATCAGTGAACATAATTGATTCAAACTGGTGGCCTGCAAATGATGCCACCCACAAAATCATTTTTTTGTGTGGGGAAACACACACGTCTGGACATCACGAACCGTCAACGGCTATCAATAGTGAAACGCGAGTAATTTCCTGTTGCTATAAACAGGGGATGACTAATAGATATAACAGTCGTGTTTGCGCTTGTGTTCAGTATAAGGTTATGTCAAAGAACGGAAAACTTATAAGTCGTATCCTTTATCTGTAGATAAAGATAGATTCTTGACACTTAAGGATGAATCATCGACCTTAAGATGAATGCATACTTCAATACTTTTCTTGCCAATTCTGACTTCCGTGTCTAAACAATTGGGCAGTGACACCAGATAGGGTTAACTTAACAAGAGATTACCGTTGTGCAAAAGAATTCGTAAATATTGTCTAAAGCGGCGGAAGACGAAGCACATTTCATTGACGGAAGAACCTCATTGTTTATTAAGGATGTCATCACGACCTACCCCATGTTTACCACATTCACGGACGAACGGAAAGCTCCTTTTGTTTTGAAACAAAAGCTGACAAAATAGAGAGCTAAACTAGAAAGGCAACATTTGCGAGCAAATACAGCATGTTTAGCCATACTCCTCGCCATGCAAAAAATGGACTCTCCCAAAATAACAATGGACCATTCTAAAATACTTGCACTAAAAAAATGAATCACCCCAGTCCAAAATTGAGTCTTCCAGTAGCACCTCAACACAATATGGACCAGTCCACAACCATATCCACTAATTGATTAACAAATACACTTCTGCTAAAAAATGGACTTTTTCATAATCATTCCAGCTCAAAATTGAAAAATAATTAAAGAATCCTCCCCTTGCAAGAATGGGATATTCCGTGCCATTTCCATGTAAACCAGTCGAAAAATATCCGCTGAAAATTACACTCTTGCGCATAATCAACCCAGTTCAAAATTGAATTAAAAAAGATCAACCCCAGGGAAGAATGAAGTTTTCCATAGTATACATATGAAGATTTGACAGGAGACGAAGGAAATGACCAAAAACAACATATTTGAGTCAATTCAAAGTCACCGAGAGGGTTTTGATATAATATTTGTATATTATGTTTGAACTATTTTGATTAAAAGAATGTCTAAGTCACAATAGTTCTAAAGTGTTCAAACAATTAGCATTGAAACTTATAACATGTTTGAACTTATTTCACATACGTTGGAAACATTTCAAACGTAACTACACAAAAATCTCTTTATTTAGAACAGTTTCAAACCATCTATCCAAATGTTTCAATGTTCGAACAATTTGTAACAAAAGATTTTCACAATTGCCCTCATAAACGAAGGTGCTAAGTCCTCCTGTGTGTTTCTGCCTATTTTCGGTGGCCGCGCTAGACCACCAGCGGATTTGTTTTGACGGAGCGTCACCCGCGCGCGACGATGTACACTGTTCGGCACCGCTAATATCCGGCATTTTCCCGCTCCAAAACACTCCACAAGACCCACGTTTTTAGTGTTTTGCCTCTTGTGCAACACGATTCGATTTGCATTACTAACGGGACGAAAATGATAGAAAAAATTCACCCCGTCCCGGCGTCCGTCCAAAAAAGATGAACGACATGAACATATATTTTCTTACAGATTCAATCACGAAAATCAACAGCATGGGATTCCAAATTTTCGCAACGGCCGACCATTTATCATGGCTGAACTTCCTTCCAAGGCGTGCGATAGATAAACATTCCCGGCACATAATAGTCACTAGTACCAGACTAACGCAAGCTCATGATGATAATAGGGAGAAAGTTTGTCAGTGAAGTTTGGCCACCAGAGGGTACATTCATTTAACGTTACAAGCTAGCGCAAAGGGGCGAATCATTGACCTTACCGGGGACTGACTCTACTGGCCTAATCATTCCTTTTTTGCCGAATTCTA
Organism: Branchiostoma lanceolatum; assembly: GCF_035083965.1. Classification (NCBI taxonomy): domain Eukaryota; kingdom Metazoa; phylum Chordata; class Leptocardii; order Amphioxiformes; family Branchiostomatidae; genus Branchiostoma; species Branchiostoma lanceolatum. The sequence goes on along the minus strand of NC_089723.1, from coordinate 6,678,794 downwards.
CGATCCATACGCCCGTACGTAGGACATGTAGGAAGGCCTGGTGGTGGACGCTACACATCACGGGAGACGCGTGTTGACAGGAGTGTCGTGCCAGTCTGAGGAGAAACGATCTCCCGTGTTGTGTTGAAGAATTTGGAGTTTGAAAATATCTGGAATAACTAATGCTAGAATAAACATTCACAAAATCATTGATTTAACTTGTTTTCTGTTATAAAATTTCCTTAACTGCAATTTAACCACTGAGTTTAAGGGAACATGGTGTTTTCCCGATAATCACGTTAAATGTTTATGTCCGGTCTTTCCTCCTCGTAAGCAAACTTCAAGCTTGGCCAGGTGCAAGGCACTCGGGGTCAACGACCTGTAGGTCATATGTAGTATTGAAAGTGACAGAAGTGGCAAATATTGTCAAGAAAGCCCAAAATAAATCGTTTTGAATATATGTTTGCCAAAAATGGGAATGTAGTCCTTTAAATATTTGTTCAAGCCACATATACAGCAATTTTCAGGTCATTCGGTTGAAATACCAGGGCGCAGGAGGCCAAGATATGCTAAAAATAGCTTAAAAACCTTGATAAAATCACTTTCAAGGTCAATATCAAAACAAGGAAAAGAACGCACATTGGTTTTTGCCTACATTACCTCTGTACCAAATTTCAGGTCATTTGGTCAAAAAATGACAGAGATGAATCGATTTGAAGATTTGACAGGAGAAGAAGAAGAAGAAGAAACATGAGAGAAAACAATATGTTTAGCCATACTTATGGCTAAACATAAAAAGCGCCTAAAAAGACACCAAAAATAAGCCTGCTTGAAGAGTAACTATAGTGTTATGTATGATCATACGTCTTATGGACAGCAGAATTCTACAAAAGTGGGGCGATTGGTCAGGAGATAGGGCCTGCAGTAAAGGTCATATTTCCACCAGCCTTCCTTAGAATTCGGCAAAGGCAGGATAATAATTGGCTAGTATAGTGAGCCCGCAGCAAGAGTAGCAGGCAAATGATATCCTTTGGTGGCCAAACTCTCCCGGCAAATCAATTGGCGCTATTTTCTGAATATGACTATTTTTGCCAGCTTAGTAAAGCCCCCCTCTCACTGGACCCGCGGCACGCTAGCGGCGTCACTGCAGCCAAAATTGACAAAGCACTCAACAAATGTCATCGACAAAAAAACGAATCTTTTTAAGAGTCATTGCACGAGAAAACCAGGCAAAACCAGGCAGAGGTGGGAAGATGGGGGTCGGCCAAATCGGCTCATACTTTGTATGTGTGATAGGTATGTTGAACTATGAACAGCCATATAATTAAAAGCCTCCAGCTATTTTACGTTATGGAGTTCTGGGACCCCCTCCCAGACCCTCGAAAATCCAACAATTTAAGGCTGAAAATCACTGAAATTGCAATGGCTACCCTGGTAATTCTGATAAAGATACAAACATAAGTTTTGTATTTACGTATAGAATGGGTTCCCTAGTTTTACCTACCAAAAGTTGAAGGTGAAGCATTGAACTCAAGAGGGTGTACTAGGGGGTTACCAGAACCAATGAAAACAAAATTTTCATCTCTTTGAATTTTAGTCATTTTTAAGGGGAATTATCTGTCCTGGGCAGTGGCTTTGGAGAATGGTTTTACTGTTGCAAGAGAGAAGAACATCTACTGATTCAAAAACAAGCGTTGTAAATTTGGGACACTCATAACGTGAGCCATGAATGGGGGCTCTTTATGGGGATTTTTCGGGTTTGGGGCTACAATAAATCAGGTAATGACATCTCACTGAGGGGTAGGTTACGGCACTTTTTTTCTTTTGCTGGGTGAAAACCATGCATTATTATCATTAAGTGCTGAAATGAATGTAAAATGTTGATTTGGGCTCTACATGGGGGATATAAGGATACTTAAAACGTGAATTAAGCTTGTTTTACCCCGACGTTTTTCTTTCTAAGACGTTGATTAGTAAGTTACTTACTAGATAATAATGTGCAATTATGGAATGCTCAATAGTGAAAGGCTATGTATGGGGGTTATCAGGATTCCGCACATGTGATATGACTAGTACACGCAGGCACATGGGTGCAGAGCTACATGTACTTCATATGGAAAATCAAGAAACAAGGCAGACACCGTAACAAATTTTCAGAAACAGTTTTCAGCTCAATATATATGCATAATTGTCATAGCATGCTAACATGAAGTAGAATATTGATTTGGGCTGTACATGGGGATATACGGATACTTGAAATGCGAATTAAGCTTGTTATACACATTTTACTGTTGCTCTTTAAGACTTCAATAAGTACGTTTCTCACTAAATGATCGAAATGGTACATAATGAAAAAAAGGCTGTGCATGGGCTCCACATTATACACACGCCGGTGCACATGGGTGCAGAGCTACATGTACTTTATATGGACAATCAAGAAACTAGACTGTAACACATATCAAGAAAATAAGACGATTTTAGCTAAATATATTTAGTTCTGATGGTCAATCAGGATCAGTGCAGGTTTCATAATGAATTAAGCAAACTGCAGCACGCAGATTAAAATTTTGATGCTATCTACAAAATGCATGCAATTCTGAAAACCATACCATAGGTCCATAGAAACAGACATACGCGTGGGACAGATAAATATAATTATGAAGAAATTGAAGTCCAACATCATGTATATCAACGTGTTCTGCACTGACTCTCAAGAAGGTGATTAAGGAGGATGTGGGTCTACAGGATAATGATCTTTATTCTGTCATGCTTGCCAGAGACTTGTAAAGAAACTTGTGTCACCTCACAATTAAAGGATGAAAGTAATAATACAAAAATATCAACTATTGCAATCACATATCCTTTGATTCCTTGTGAGAAATGAACATCTGCAAACGTGCCAAATGTAAAGGGCTGAATTCCTTGAAGCTGACAGGACTGATGATGACGCATCAAGTTTCCACTTGCCACTTTCCAGAACACGACCAGTATTTGGGAAAGTCTCTTACATCTGCCCAGTGGCGACCATTTTGCGCACTTCCACATGCTTGGGTTGATGATTATCTGTTCCGGGCGTATGTCTGTTTCTATAGACTTTTCTATGTTATGAACCATTGACTTGTAATGCACTATTATCTGTATTACGGCAATAATACATGCAAAGAATTTCAGTGATGCCCTTAACGTTTTTCAACATTTGAGATTTCAATTCTCATAAGATAATTACAAACTCTAACCACCTATAGCAAATGTATGTTTTGGTGCCTTTTTAATTAAATGCTGTTAGTTTTTATATTGTATTGGTTAAACAATATTCAAAACTTTTGCAGCCGTAGCATAGCACATATTGAATACTTAGCTCCCAAGTACCTGGCTGTCCCGCTAACCAATAGACAGGTACCTTGTATTGTGGATTGTATAATATCAGATTTTGTAAATCTGTAAAAGAGATTGAAATTACTAGCTACAGTCATTGGCTGAGTTCTTTGAGAATGCTTGATACCGTATACCAAAATTCAATGTTGAATGTTCTTTAAAATGGAGCAATTGCAACTGCAATGTACAATCTGTCGATTTCAGTATGATACCTGTACTGACCCGAAATTATAAGTGTATATATTCAGCCGAAAACTGTTTCTTGACATTCGTTATTAATAGTGACTGCCTTGTTTCTTGATTGTCCATATAAAGTACATGCAGCTTTGCACCGTTGATATACCTGTGTGTACTAGTGATATCACATATGCGGAGGTCTGATAACCCCCATACATAGCCTTTTCACTATTGAGCACTTCATAATTGCACATTCTTATTTAGTTAGTCTCCTACCAATTAACGTCTTAGAAAGCAACTGTATAATGGGTAAAACAAGCTTAATTCACGTTTTAAGTATCCTTATATCCCCCATGTAGAGCCCAAATCAACATTTTACATTCATTTCAGTACTTAATGATAATAATGCATGGTTTTCTGGTTTTCACCCAGCAAAAGAAAAAAGTGCCGTAACGTACCCCTCAGTGAGATGTCATTACCTGATTTATTATAGCCCCAAACCCAAAAAATCCCCATAAAGAGCCCCCATTCACGGCTCACGTTATGAGTGTCCCAAATTTACAACGCTTGTTTTTGAATCAGTAGATGTTCCTCTCTCCAGCAACAGTAAAACCATTCTCCAAAGCCACTGCCCAGGGCAGATAATTCCCCTTAAAAATGACTAAAATTCAAAGAGATGAAAATTCTGTTTTCATTGGTTCTGGTAACCCCCTAGTACACCCTCTCGAGTTCAATGCCTCACCTTCAACTTTTGGTAGGTAAAACTAGGGAACCCATTCTATACGTAAATACAAAACTTAAGTATGTATTTTTATCAGAATTACCAGGGTAGCCATTGCAATTTCAGTAATTTTCAGCCTTAAATTGTTGGATTTTCGAGGGTCTCGGAGGGGGTCCCAGAACTCCATAACGAGAAATAGCTGGAGGGTTTTAATTATATGGTTGTTGATAGTTCAACATACCTATCACACATACAAAGTATGAGCCGATTTGGCCGACCCCCATCTTCCCACCTCTGCCTGGTTTTCTCATGCAATGGCTCTTAAGCTTTGTGTGTTTTGTTGTCTTTTTGGTCATACTTGTACGTTTTGAATTATATATATCCATGATAAAGTCAAGGGTAATGCAAATCCAGTTTAAGACGCAGCGACGCCGCCAGCATGCCGCGTGTCCAATGAGAGGGGGGCTTAAGGGCCTGGTCGCATCATTAAACTAAGGACATTCTTGGAATAGTCGACATCCGATTTTCCTTTTATCTATTTATTCATTTATCTATTTATATATTATTTATTTCAACACCAAATGTACATAAGCAGGGAGAGCACAACTGCATTCTCCCTGATCATGAATTGAGTACAATTCGCTACATTGTTCATGTGTGGGTCACGACACCAGTATTGTACCGCTGGAAAAATCAAATCAAAATTAAATCAAACAAACTATTTTGGAAACTCTTTATATGTGAAAGCAGTAGGCCAGAGAATAACTTGAGACCGGGTCATAGCGTGTTTTGTTTGTTGTTTATATGTTGAAGATGAAACCCATTTTTTACTCGATTGTTCCTTATATGATGATGAGCGCTAATTGCTGTTTAAAACAATAGAACTAGACAAGAAATGTACAAAAATGTCAAAGCAGGACACTTTCATTTACCTTATGTCATGTAAGAATGAGCACATGATGGACAAAGTATGTAGTCATGTTTCAAAATGTTTCAAAAAGAGAGAAGAAACAATAACATGTATTAGATGATCAATATCAGTTAAGCAATAGTCCACCGTTTGTTTAATTTTTAGTTCACTATATTAGAATGTAGGATTGTATCAATTCTTTTTATGCATTTTGCCTCTTATAGACCATATGTGGTCATCTGTGCATTTAGCCCATCTGGGAAGGAACATGCAATAAAGACTATGATTATTATTATGTTTCATGAAAACAATACCTCCGCTTTCACAGAGTAAATGAATAAATAATGTATGAATGGTCGTTAATGAATGAATGAATTACATTAATCTATCCATTCATTCATGTAAAGAAAATCCATCCGTCCATCCATCGGTCCCTCCGTCCGTTCGTTCTGCCTTTCAATAATTCCTTAATTCACGCATTATTCTATTCATCTATTTATCTATTTATCTATTCCTTCCTTTCCTTCCTTCCTTCCTTCCTTCCTTCCTTCCTTCCTTCCTTCCTTCCTTCCTTCCTTCCTTCCTTCCTTCCTTCCTTCCTTCCTTCCTTCCTTCCTTCCTTCCTTCCTTCCTTCCTTCCTTCCTTCCTTCCTCCCTCCCTTCCTCCCTCCCTCCCTCCCTCCCTCCCTCATTCAATTCTAATTTCATTCATTCATTAACGACCATTCATACATTATTTAATTTACTCACTAACTCACTCACTCACTCATCCATCCATCCATATATCCATTCATTCATTCATTCATTCATTCATTCATTCATTCATTCATTCATTCATTCATTCATTCATTTGTGACAACATTTCACTAAGTTACCACAAGTCACCCTGGGAACGAGATCTGATCACACACAATCTGACCTTTGCCCTCGACCAAGCAGCTGATCTTTTCCTGACTTGCTCAACGAGTAACGAGACAATTATCTCAAGGTTTCTCACCTCCAAGAAGCTTGTTGTAGGAACAGTCTTGCTAGTATCGTTAGCTAGAGTACAGTGGAACATATCTAGATAAACACCATGCTGAAGGCGATCATTTTGATAGGCGGTCCACTGAAAGGTTTGTGGTGTTTTTGTTTGGACTTTTGTACCACCCCCCTCCCCCACAATTATGCTGTGTCGATAATGTTGCGTATTCGTGTGTTAAATTTTTCTACGTGGCAACAAGTACTTTATCATTGGTGGCAGTATCTTGATTGAATATAAACGTTGCTATCAAAAAATCAAAACCGTAAATCTATAGGAATTAAAATTTTCCCAAGCATGCTATTATTGTTTATGATAAATAATTTTCTCGGGTCAATGATCGTGGGACCTGAACTTTGATCTTCTCAACTTGTTTACTTCACTATTTCGTCTTGGCCCAGCTGAGTCAGCTAAATTATACCATAACACGTCATCTTACACAGGCTTATGTTGTAATGGCATGCTGAAATTGATGTATAAATTATAGAGCTTGGTTCATAAATTTGGCAATTAACTTTTGTTGTTTCTAAAAGTTTGTTGAAAACATTTTACTGAAGAATTTAGAAATCTTTTGCCACTAAAGGAAATCAAGTAGCAAAGCTGGTCCCAAAATGCAACCTTTACAGATTTATTTTCTATATACTTATTTAGTATGGAAGTCATGAGCCATCTCCAGATTCCTACTAGTACTAGTACTAGTACTAGTACTAGTAGTTTGACATTTTTTAATTGCTCATGATTATTTGATCTTACACAAGTTCTTCCTTATTGAAGTTAGACTAATATTGAATATAGAAATATCAAATACTAATATTAAATACCTAGTGAGTAGGGGTGGATACCGGTTCGGCTTAATAAGGTCCAAGTCCAAGTTTAGGTCCAGAGATTTAGGTTCAGGTCCGGACTTGAACCTGGACCTGATCCTGTCCAGTTGATGTTTTGTTTTATTAGACCAATATTAATAAGCATAGACTCTAGAGAGTTCATACTGAAATGCACAACTATAAAAGTTCTTGGGGAGAAGACTTCCAAGTTTCAAGATAAACCAGTGTTTGATATTTGAATATTGCACTTTTTTGCTCTAAATGCCTTTTTTGTCAGAGGGGAGACTCAAAGTCAAAACACTTTTTATCAAACTAAATAGAGAAATATATTTGTACTTTGTTCAGGTTTTTGGGACTCAGATTTTTGGCTTTAGGTTTTTTGGACTCGGTTCTTGGATGTTATAAAGGTCCGAATCATGATCAGGTCCAGCGAACCTGTATCCACCCCTACTAGAGAGACAATTGACTCGTAACTGAAACAAGGCGTAACCCCGCACCAAGAGACTGCATCTAGCGATATAATAGACGTTAAACAAGGACAACAACAACAACAATATTAGACAAATATACAATGTTACCCCACACTACTAGTATCTAGTCTCTACCAGACTAACCATACCTATAGGAAGAATATTTGCCAGGTGAGTTTGGCCATCGCAGGGTTTCATTCACAGAAAGTGTTCTGATATTACCGTGGACTGACTCTACTGGCTAATAATTACTTTTTCTGCTGAATCCTATGATCCATACGCCTGTAGGAGGGCCTGGTGGAGGCTAACACTAGGGGTGGATACCAGTTCGCTGGACCTGATTCGGACCTTTATAACATCCAAGAACCGAGTCCAAAAAACCTGAAAGCCAAAAACCTGAGTCCAAAAAAACCTGAACAAAGTACAAATGAATTTTTCTATTTTGTTTGATAAAAAGTGTTTTGAGTCAAAAAAAGGTATTTGAAATAAGTGCAACATTCAAATATCAAACACTGGTTTATCTTGAGGCTTCTCACCAAGAAACTTTTATAGTCGTGTGTGTTGGTATTAATTCTCTATGCTTAATATTGGTCTAATAAAACAAAACATCAACTGGACAGGATCAGGTCCAGGTTCAGGTCCGGACCTGAACCTAAATCTCTGGACCTAAACTTGGACTTGGACCTTATTAAGCCGAACCGGTATCCAGCCCTAGCTAACACTATATCCTTTAATAACTCACACTGCTACAGAAGACTGTTTCCTTGGTTGAACAGCCAGTGACCAGTCATGAAGTTGTCTGTGTTTGTCTGCACCTCACTTGTAAACTTGTTCTACTACAAGTTATACAGACAGAATCCTGTGTCATTGTTACTCTCCAAGCAGAGGAGTGGGTCTGGCAGGTTTTTGACGTGTTTTTAGGCGTTTTTGTCGGGCTTTTTACTTGTCATAGAAAGAAACCATGACAAGTAAAAAGCCCGACAAAAACGCCTAAAAACACGTCAAAAACCTGCCAGACCCACTCCTCTGCTTGGAGAGTATGTCATTGTTACCTCTGTGAAAGCGGAGGTATTGTTTTCGGTCTGTGTCTTAGTTTGTCTTAAATGTGTGTCCGTAGCTTTTTGAGTATTGTAGAGTGACATGATATGAGGCCGAAGATAAGGTGAAACCAGAGACTGGTAGGACTGGAAAGTTGTCTTAGCCCTGGTCCAAATCAAAGTTGGTCCTACAGGATGACGTAGGCCATTTTGATTTGATTATGTGGATGACATCCTCTGGAAAACCCAAAAATTGATGCGAGCGTGGAAATAAATAAAAAAGTTGCCTTAAGCTTCATTATGAAAGCTACATGGTCAGGAAGGTTGAAGAAATGACTTAACAGGCAGAGAATGGTATACCAAAGAATGGATTCTTCATTTTGTGGTCTTTCACATCTTCTTCTTTCAGTTTGGCATTCTAGACAGTAGACTGCGTTCATAAGCATGGAAATTCATATCTATAGAATTAGTAAGAAATTCACAATGATAAATTAAACAAGAAATTCACAAAAGCTCTAAATACTAGTAATTCATGGAGATCGTTTGATTATATGTTCCTTCTGAGTTTCACAAGTATTTGTACAGCTGAGTTTCTTTATTTCCATAAGCTACATGTACAGATGAGAGCAGGACAATCATTAAGCTAATTGTAATAAATGATAGGACCAGTGTAAGATAATTAATGATAGGACCAGTGTAAGATCATTAATGATAATTAGTGATAGGACCAGTATAAGATCATTAATGATAATTAGTGATAGGACCAGTATAAGATCATTAATGATAATTAGTGATAGGACCAGTATAAGATCATTAAGGTCTCATTAATGAGTTCTTTTGCCCCATACATGTTATATCACATATTTTGCCTAGGCGCGTTTGTAGGAAGCTGTAGGAAATGTACCAATTTAAATCATTCCATGTTGAGAACATTTACCCTAGATCATGTAAGCAACTTCCCGACAACTTCACTACATACAATTACAAACTGCACTTAGCTACACCCCACAAAAGGCACTTTCCAGCTGTAAGCGCAAGACCGAATCACTCGAAATGCAGCGCTGTGCACGTCCGACCTCGCGAACTTTATAACCTGCAAATTTCTTCAGTTACAATCAATCTTTCATCAGTTTGACGCTTGAGATGAGTTGGGCTGGCTAAAGGGGAATTTCCCACCGATATAAACATAAGTTCATGCAGCCGTTTATTTTTACTTTTAGGGAACGGATTCTTTTAGACTGCACACAAGTACTTGGAGTAATACTAGTACATGAATGATACCTTAACAATCATCAGTTGGGCCACAATTATTTTTTTCAACAATTTTACGCAGCTGTGAATTGAGTACCAGATTTTAACTATTAATATGCGGTTTCAGGTACCAGGAAGTATTTGTGGAGGGAAATTTATTACGTTGAAAATTGCACACAAAATACACATTGCTTGAGATCTAGACTGATATTCTTAACAATTTTTTCTTAATGAGCGGTGAAAACAAAATATCACTGAAATTAAATGAAAGGATATACACAATCCAGCAAAGCTCGACAATATGGAAACTAGCTATATAAGCGCCATGCAATTTAAGATGCAACATTTATAAAGTATGAAAATACATTGTACATTCTTCCGTCAAAATGCAATTTGTAATAAAAATGCATGTAAAACTAAATATGTTCCCCAAGCTACAGTTTGAGATTAAATGAACTCAAGTACCTTTCTGCATTGTTTCAGGTCGAAGTATTTTGTACGTACAGGAAGAACATGCGTTGCTATTGCATGCAAAATGTCACATACTATTCTAGAAAAGGCCAAACCGACAAGGACCCAGGTGTTAGGACCAAGATATAGATGGAAGGGTGGACATTAGTGAGACACTGAGAGTAATCTCTTGTCCTGGTCATAATTGTAGTGGGATTAGTACCCGACTGAAGCATCTGTGGTCCGGTTGAAATATGGACAGCAGATACATGCACGTGTGGGGACAGTTGTAGTGCTTCATAACCTCCGCCAAGAAGCTCCAAGTTCTCACCAGAATTTTTTCACAGCATAGGGGTCAGGTACAGAAGGCAAACTTTGCGTGGCACAAGTCACACACGGAGTGCCGAAGACATGACCAGAGTTCGTAGGTAGTCCAGCATGTTCCCCAGAAAATTTTAGAATTCATATCCCAATTAAGACACTATTTCTTGCATTTTGAGGGATAAAGTTTGTGAAGTAAAGTTTTTCCTCTGTCACAGCCTCATTTTTAAGCCACTGAGGCATATGAACTTTTTATAAGATTTATGAAGGGTCACAAGTTTTTTGCAGAAAGAAACACCCCTACATACATGCTGGTTGAAACACAGCAAGGTTTTGTTTTAGGTGCCGTATGTTTGTGTTTCTGTGTGTGTGTATGTGTACGTGTGTTTGTTCTTGAGTTTGTAGACAGCATAACTCGAGAAGTTGTTAATAGATCCGTATGATATTTGGTAGATGGGTACTCGTCCTACACATGTAGGTGTTTAGAAAACAAAGATCAAGCTCGATAATGGGCTTCCTAGTTTTTAAATGCTTAAGATAAGATAAAAATGATTTATATGAGTGAGAACGCTATTCTACACTACCAAGAATCTTTTTTCTTATTTTTCTTGTTTTCATATGTTGAGGAAGATTTTCTTATACAAAGGAAAAACAAGAAAATTCAAGAAACCTTCTGGGAAGTCTTGCCTTTGTCAATTCGAACACAACAAATTTTGCATGCTGTTTTTCAATAAGAATTTTGTAGAAAAATTTGCCTTAATATAAGATATGTTTTTGTTTGGTCAGATTTGGTATTCTTACAGATTCTTCCCATCAGTTGTTTATTCTTGAAAATTTGATTCTACAGTCTGTCTAGAATAATTTTCTTGAACTTTCTTGGTTTAAGTTAACTTAAGAAAAAAATTCTTAGATGCAATTCTTGTTTGTGCTTAAAATAGGGATTCTTGTTTGTGCTTAAAACAGGGATTCTTGTATACAGAATAATATTCTTGCTGACAGAAAACATTTCTTTGTAGAAGGAAAAACAAGAAAAATATGATTTTTGGTAGTGTACTTAGAGGTCCATGGCAATCGCAGTACACGGTGTGCATATATGTATGTACAGTCCACTCATTTTCGGCTTAACATATCAGCTATATCTTGGTCTCAGGAACCAACATTGCCTGTGGGCCCTATAAATGCTGCATTTATATTAAGTGGTGAGACTTTAACAGAAATCTGCCCAGAAATCTAGAGTATGATGGTGCCGGGAAAAAACCAAGGCAAGATAGTCAGGGAGGGCTAGGGTCAGGGAACACTTAGTACTTGACTTTTTCAGGTACAAATAGAGGCCATTTCTTGGCAAAAAAAAATTAGCTCTACATCTTTTCTAAAATTCCATTCTGAAGAGGCATGAAAAAAAAATCAGTAGAAAAACCTCACTTTTGAAAGTCAATATGATGGCATTGGGATTACAATATACTGTAAATGCATGTAAATACTGGTTTTTATTTCGCCCTAATGCTAAAATGGAGTGTTTGCGGTGGTTTTAAGTTCGCGCTCAGAGCGCTATCGTCACATACTGCTGTGTATACGTATTGGACACAATGTTTGTGATGGCTGTAAGTTCGTGGTGAAACGGTTGCCGCGAAAACCATGAACATATAAAACCACCGCGAACATTTCTTCATTAACAGTAGTTATCTGCTCTCTCTCTATCACAAAAGAATGAACCTTTTAAGCTTGGTAAATTTAATTAAATCGGTAGCACTTATAAATCAACGTAGAATGGATTGGGAAGACGAAAAGTTGCTGATCTGGCCAAAACGCTGGCTAAAGTACAGTACGTGGCTGACTTCAATACTGCCACTAGTACTTAATAATAATAATATATTTTTAGTATTGAGGTTCAGAGGTTGTAGGCACATCTCTTGTCTAGATCTTCCTATAATGGGGTACTAGTAGGGGATTGTTCCATTCCTTAGGGAGGTCCCTGACTTTTGACATTATTTGGTTTCTCTACGTACAAAACCTAAGTTCTCCAGCCTTAAGTAGTAAGAATGAATCAATGTGTGTGCCCTAGACCTATGGCATTCATGGTGTATCAATGCACTCTAACTTGGCTGCCACTTGTCTATGGATTCCGATTAGTTCTTTGAAGTTACTGTTAATGCAGAAATGTTCGCGATGATTTTATGTTCGCGGTTTTCGCAGTGAACTTTCAGCGCGAACTTACAATCACGGCAAAACATTTTGCCCACCTATGACTGTAGCGCTACTGTTGTTTCAAACGTGAACTTAAAACCACCGCAGACACTACATTTTCTTGCTACCGCGAAATAAAAACCACACGGACTTAAATGCATTTACAGTATTTTAAGAACCACAGAAAGTGCATTATCTGTTAACCTTAAATATGTAGATACTAGCACCAGGAATTGGCAGACTTATCTTATATATAGTAACCATTGACCCTATCCCCATGACACTGTGGCAAATGGTTGAAAGTAGATGCACTTGTAGTAGGTATGGGCTGCCCTAAAGGTTCATAAGTAACAGGTTAGACTGCACCGAATGATGTAATCTGTAACTTTGTTATATTTTGTCTGACCCTTACCTCCTCCTTCATGACCTCATCAATGTAAAGCAGCCAACAGGCCGATTGGAGCTTCTCATGAATAAACAAAGGTTCAAACACTGAGCTTGGAGCTTGCCCATCAGAACTGTATTAGTCTTAAAAAAAACCTCCTAATTTCTGTTTTGGAGAAAACAAGAAGAAAACATTATACCGGTAACCAGTTAGAAAGTAGCTTTTAGATTAATGAATTTTATTAGCTTACTTTAGAATAATTCTTCACCACAAAACCACACTGGTGCATACTGTTTACCACAAAAGTTACTACGTATACATGTACAAATGAATACCTATATATATGGACCACTTTTTGGTGATTCCTTAGATAAGAATCCTGTCTATAGTGACCACCTGTCCACAAAGACCAGATCTATCCTGAGTGGTCTTCCTAGGCAGTTTTGAATGAACGAATGAAGAATCATGATTGTGTTTTAAAGCTTATTTTTGTCTTCTATTTTCCCAGGGACCCGTTTCCGCCCGCTGTCCCTGGACCTTCCCAAGCCTCTCTTCCCTGTGGCAGGATTCCCCATCATCCAGCACCACATTGAGGCCTGTCAGAAGGTACATTTGTATTAGTGCATATTGTTTGTCATTTATAGATCTTTTTAACCTTCTCCCTGCTGTCTAAAGCCCCCCTCTCACTGGACCCACGGCACGCTGGCATCGTCGCTGCAACCGATCAAATTGACAAAGCACTCAAGGAATTTCATTGACAAAAAATCAATCTTTTAAAGCTTTGTGTGTTTTGTTGTGTTTTTGGTCAGGCGTGTACGTTTTGAATGATATTCCCATTATAAAGTCAAGGGTAACACAAATCCAGTTAAGGGCGCAGCGACGCCGCCAGCGTGCCGCGGGTCCAGTGAAAGGGGGGCTTTAGGTGGGGTTTATGCATGTCACTCTAAACACTTCCAACCACACCTAAGCCAACCCAATCCACTGACAACACTGTTTCATAGTTTGACTTACTATGTACTTTTCTAGGTTGAGGGGTTGAAAGAGATCCTACTGATTGGTTTCTACCAGCCGAGCGATGCTTTCAAAACCTTCTTGACTCGTGCTCAACAGGAGTTCCATATCTCCATCAGGTATGTTTGTGTTACATCAATCTTCAAGGGACTGCTCATGTCTATGTGGCATTTTCAAACACAACTCCATGTCCGTTCATAGCAGTTAACTTTTTGCTGATTGATCAGACATTTTGCTTCTTCTAAGATATATAAAATAATGCTTGATAACAACTGGTAAGTAACAGTACATGTATGTTCTAATAGTGGCAATCAAAACCCTGAAAAGCATCATGATTTCGATATACATGTAACATCCGCTAACCACTAAACATAATTCCACCAGGGTACATAATTCTGCCACCTTGAAAAGATATGTCCAACCAGATTTCCAACCCAACGTCCCCCAGTATAATAGTATAATTATCTAGAGTAGACTAAATGCACTGTTTTCAAAGTGGCAGATTTATGTAACCAGGCGGATTGATGTTAAAGGAGGTTACTACACGTAATGTTTCTTGGTCCAGGTCCACTTACAATATAGACTGAGACAGGAAGATGTTTTTCTCTTCAAGTCTTCATTATAACATATTTTGTTCTGTTCAGAATCATGAATAATGTCACGACATCCCTCCACCAGGCTTTTAGCTAGGATTTATAGACAAGGGGTCCAAAAATTGGGGGGGGGGGGGTGCTGTGATGCAGGGGTTAGGTGTGTTCTAGTCTTGTTCCCTCTCTGTCTCTCAATTGGCTCTATGGATTAACAATTTCATGGTAGCTTTGCATGTCAATCAGTTTTCATGCTGTCCCAGTGTCTGGTAGGACTAAAAAAAAGCAGTAACACTAGTACTGTAACACAGTACAGTCACATGTGTCTGTAATTCTCAGGGAAACAGGGGTCCTCTGTGCATCCAGCTGAAAAAGAGGGCGTCCAATTTCCTTGTTATTTTAGTATCAGACGTCCAAATGACACATGGACCCATGCCTAGCTAAAAGCTTGCCCTACACCCAGGTACCTCCAAGAGTACACATCCCTGGGCACTGCTGGTGGGCTGTACCACTTCCGAGATGTCATCCAGAGCGGGAACCCCGAGTGCTTCTTTGTGATGAACGCTGACGTGTGCAGTGACTTCCCCCTGTCAGAGATGGTGGACTTCCACAGGCAGAGGTCCCACGCATACTGTACTATGATGGGAACAGAGGTATACCTTTAATAGCTTTCTTTATTTAGACCCCATTCATACTAAGCCTATCATAGCTGGTTGAATGATCAAAAGATTTAACCGGCTAATTTAGCTGGCTATCTTGGCTTAATATGAACGTAATTTAACCGGTTAAATAAGGGTTTTAGCAGGTTAAATTGAAACCACCCAATTTATTCAACCGGCTATGATAGGCTTAGTATAAACGCATTATAAAACGTGGGACTTTTCATCAGCCACAGTGCCTCCAAAGAAGAAGTGAAACCCCTCAGTAATGTTGTATGTAGAAATATTAGTTAGATGCATAGAACAGACCCTTGTTACATTTTCTGCTGTTTGTACCCTTGCAATTAGTGTAGCTACAGGCATGAATTTAATTAATGATTAAATTTTTGATCTGTTGACTGTAACTTAATTCTAGCTGATTTAACGGTCACTAGTCAACAGCTGAAATTTCATCATCGCTAATATTTGATCACTAATATCATAATGTGAGACACTAATGTTTGTTCCCACCATTAAAATCAAGTGCCGTGACCTACTCCATTTTCCCCCAACTGCTATATTTTCCAGCCGCTATATTAAAGTGATTTACAGTACGGTATACTTTACTATCATGATGGGAACAGAAGTATAGCTGAATAATTTCCTTTACTTACGTATGACTTGGTACAGTGAGCATGAGAATTTACACATTATATACAGAATGGGCCTTGCTCCACTGAGGTTGACAACATTACTTTGCAGTTTTATTTTTAGAATCTTTATGTTTTATTATTCATGACCTTTAGCACACTAGAATTGAGGTCGAATACATGTATGTATGAAGAAATATGATACATTGTATATAGAATGCTTGTTACGTTATAAATTTTATATTATATATTCTACAGTAATGGTTTTTCTTCACACAGATTAACAACAGGATTTAATCAACTTGGCTGTCATTGCGCTACAATGTTTTAAATACATGTAAATTGCACATACTTATAGTGATTATTGGAAATTTTAAGTATAGAAGCACTATTTTAAGAAATGATGATAACTGTTGATATTTCATTTTATAGGCTAGCAGAGAACAAGCCTTGAACTATGGCTGTCTTGTGGAGAACACTGACACACATGAGGTAATGGTCTATTCATAAGATTATTTACTTCCAGATCTTACAATGTACATTGTACAGTTACAGTAGTTATAGGAAAACTACTGTAAATGCAGAAATGTTCGCGGTGGTCTTATGTTTGCGGTTTTCGCGGCGAACGTTTCACCGAAAACTTACAACCGCCGCGAATATTTGTTTCCAATACTGTAGCAGCATGTGACTATATAATTTATATAATATATACTAATATAGCGCTGCCGTTTTCGTCTAAGCGCAAAAATAAAAACCATGTGAACTTAAATGCATTTACAGTAGTACAAAATTAATGTAGTTTCCCTTTTTCATTTAAAACCATTTGAAAGCTACACTGTATATTTGTGCACTATTTGTTCATAAATACAAGTGATCACCATTGTGGGGAATATTTGTCATTTTATTTTCTTTCATTATCATATTCATACTTTTGATTGATTTCCCTACTTAAGGTGTTGCATTACGTGGAAAAGCCGGGCACCTTCGTGAGCTCCATCATCAACTGTGGCGTCTACCTGTTTTCACCTGAGGTATTTAAGCACATTGCTACGGTCTTTGCCAGGCACCAGGAGGACCTTCCCAGGTGGGTGCAGTTTTAGCCTTATCTGATAGGGGGAGCCATTGAGCGGTGAAGGGCATATGGATTCTCCTTCTATCTGCAATGTAGTAAACGTATTGGCAAGGACATGGCAAAAAATGACAAATATTCCTCTGTTAGACTTTAATTTACGGAATCTATAGAATATTGTGAACAACATACATGTATGCATACAGTGTTTCGTAGATTGGTCTAAGTGTTGCAAAGTGGACTGCAGTGGTTAATGTTTAAGCAAAGAATTTACAGAACATATAGAAAATTGTGTACAATGCGCATGTATGCATACAGTATGTCTTGTCACCTAGCTATAGTGCTGCAAAGTGATTATTTTAGCAAATAATTTGCCAATCAATATTCCAATGAATGAAGTACATGGTACATCTACAATGATTGTCAATAGGAGGGTGCTGTTTTGGCTTTGTCTGATAGGGGGAGCCATTGAACAGTTAATGAAGGTACAATGATTGTCTATTGAGCTGCGGTGATTCCAGTGGATAATTATCCAATCAGTGGTGGTGGTGTTTGCTTGACTCTTGCCCAGTGATGACAGCTTTGCCCTTGGCAGCAGTAAGGACAGCATCCGGCTGGAACAGGACATATTCCCCATGCTGACCGGGGACAGCAAGCTCTACGTCTACAAGACTCAGAACTTCTGGAGCCAGATCAAGTCCGCAGGGTAGGGAAACTTTCTGTTTTGTGGGTTCAACTGTGTGTCATAATCAACAAAAACTGGACACTGTTTTACCTGTAACAGTGGGGATCAACCGTGAGTCCACTAACTGACCAGTACTGGTTCGGACCTTTTAGCCTAGTGGGTTAAAGTGCGTTGAATTCTCAAGCCGTGCGGATTGGGATCGGCGCGGGTTTGAATCCCGGGAGCGGGTTACTCGCCCCTTTGGGTTTTTACATACCCTTGACTGGCCTGGTACCTCAGTTGCAATGTGTGTGGCATGAGTCAAGGAGTTGTTGTCTTGTAGTTGCAACTTAGTATATTCATCACAGTATCAGTCATCCGTTGCCTTCGATTTCCTTTCCAGCATTTTTGAAACTATACACTGGATATCTTAGTGTGAACATGACTTTATACCGGTTTATGAAGATACATTATACCAACATGCTGCTTCAGTCCACAATATGAAATTGAACGTATACATGACTATTTACATTTTGTGTGTGACAATGATTCTTTACTCTTCAGTGCCTGTTCCTGTGTAAAATTTATATGTTTTGTCCAATTACGTTTCCCCAGCTCTGCCATCTATGCCAACCGTCTGTACCTGGCCCTCTACCACAAGACTCATCCTGACAGACTGGCAGCTCACGGAGAAGGCATGCCCACCATCAAAGGTACATTTCATCTCACCTCTCTCACTCACTATCGGTTTATCACCAGTCCTGTTGTTCCCAGTTTAACCGATACAATAGCCTAGAGTAGAGTGTTCTCCTTGCACATGGTACAGTAGGTCGTGAGTTTAAACCCCGGCCTGGTCAATATTACCAAAGACTTTAAAAATAGTACATACTGCTTTCTCTGCTAAGCACTCAGCATTTGGGAAAGGCTATGGAAGTTAAACACACACATCACTACCAGCGGACTAGCCGCCTGCTGTAGAGATTTGCACAAAGTTGTGTAGCCCAAGGGCTGCGAATCGGAGATGGGCACTGCCATGTGCTCCACCAAGTGGCGCGGGAGGACTTAAACTCCCAGTCTCACGAGGGTTAGACATGCTTGCAAATAAAAGTAGATGTTGTGACTTGATGGCAGACCACCTGAGGTACTGTAGTGTAAATGCATTTAAGTTTGTATGGTTTTTATTTCCCGCTAAGGCAAAAATTGAGTATTCGTGCAGGTTTTAAGTTTGCAGCAGCGCTATAGCCACATACTGCTAGAGTGTTGGACATAGATGTTTGCGGTGGCTTTGAGTTCGGTTAGAAATGGTCAACGTGAAAACCGCAAACATAAAACCACCACGAACATTTCTGCATGTACAGTACCTCTATTTTGTCGGTTAAACCTGTTTAGTTGAGGAGATGAATGTCTTGAGAACTTTTTCTGTAAAGCATGTGTTTGCAGGGACATACCCTCAGACATACCCATATACCCACATGTACATGCACTGTAACTTTTATTTTTTTACGCATTTTGTATTTGTTCCAAAATGCGTTGTCTATTTCATTTCAGGTGATGTGTACATTCATCCCTCGGCCAATGTGGACTCCTCAGCTGTGGTAAGTATAGATGGTGTTCTGGCTGTTACTGCGATACAAACTCTGTTCTTATGCTGATGAAGGTTAGAAATCCAAGTAACTGTGATACGCAATACAAAAGTTACTCACTGGAAAGTTAATCATTCTGTGTTCACTTGGTAGAAGTCATTCTGAATCAAAGTTGAACTATATGTATCTCAACGACGACGTGAACTCTGCCGAAACTTTGCACTGCTTAATATGCTATAGTCCCCTGTCTTCAGGAACTGGTTGCCCCCTTCTCGTGGTGACATCAGCACCAGAGACACTAGACAGAAACACTTATTGACAACCACCAGAACAAGAATAAATAGATGCAAGAACCGTCCAATCCTTTATATGACCCGTCTTTTGAATGAACAGTGACATCCAAACTTAGGCATATGTTCATTGTTGCGAATAAGTCTTGCCTTTACACATTAATGCAGACTGTTACTGATCCGACCACAGTTGTTTTAACTGCATAATTGCCTTTTAGAATCATAATGTTTCTGTCTCTGCCAATTGAAAGTATTATTTGTATAAGCGGTACATAGTTCAATAAGACCTGTACAGCAAGTACGCAATGTACTAACTGCTATGTTGTTTTAGCAAGAAACCTTTCTACTACTTCTACTAACTGCAATAGCCAACACAAAAATTGGACTTACCCAAATTTTCCACTGATCACCTCCAGTCTTTGTCACAGAATAAGGCAATCCACTACTTCTGTGACGTCAAGTTATGCAGAATTAGGCTTGGTGAGCAGTGGATTGCTCATTCCTGGACAAAGACTGGAGCTGATCAGTCAAAAATTTGGCAATTGCAGTTCAAATTTCATTTAAAAGTTACTCAGTCACTGACGAATGACAGCGGGTGCTGTCAGAAATGTCTGACTGTTTACAAAACTTACCTAGACTACATTGTAGTTGCTTGAGTTGAGTAACTTGTTTTCTGAGATAGTTTTTTTTTCATGCATGCAGTGTCAATTGTGCATGTAAGATTATTTTTTAATTTAACAATGTGTAGTTTCATCTTGGCTGCAACTAACCCTTGTACCATTATTCTGTAGCTGGGACCTAATGTGACAGTGGGTGCAAATGTAACCATTGGCCCTGGAACAAGGATACGGGAGTCCATCATTCTGGATGGAGCTACAATCCAGGTGAGCACACAACATGTAGCACCACAGTAACTGTCTCTTTGATTTTAGATGTTCTCAATACACATAACAGAGGCTAGACTCAAATGATAGATCTTTAAAACAAATCTGTTGTACCGTAATGAGAGGTAAAGTTTAACCAGTGTTTTGTAATTCAGTGTCTTCATGTAACAGGTTGAACATACAAATCACAGGCTACTAGTCTAAGAGTAATGGATTTTCAATACAAATTCATGTACATTGTACCATAACAAGTGGCAAATGGAAAGTGTCATAAAATTTAGTTACAAAAGCCAGACTGTAGACCTTCCTTACATACATACATACATAATGATACTTAAGCTTACATGTACATGAAGTTCTGTATCTGCACCTGTATAACTGACCTTCAGTATAACACATACCAGCTTCCCAGGCAAGGGCATGGCAACACTGAACGACCTGTCACATCTAACCTTTACACATCTGTCTTCAAGCAATGTTTAAAGGTATCTAATGAGGATGACCCTACTGTACTTGGTGTACATAGTTTTTTTTGTCATACCTGGACTGCAAAAACGTTCGATACAGCTGTTCCTCATCGTGACTGTGATAATTTTCCGCATCACACGGGGTTCTACTTTTATCACACAGGCTTCCATAGAATATATAGAATGTATTTCAAGTGCGCCGGTTGCACCGCTGTCGAAAACGCTAATACTGGATTCGGAGGTTGGAATCGATGTTGTTACGATTTTTCTTTTTAGAGGACACAAAACTCTCTCAACTTCATGCGCATTTCGCATTGAAATGTGTGTTTTTTTCGGGTGGGTATGACATGAATAAATTCTATATGACTGTATGTACATGGTTGCTTATAATACTCTCTTCCTCTATGATGTCTGTAGGATCACAGCTGCATCCTGCACAGCATTGTGGGATGGAACAGCACAGTCGGAGCGTGGACCCGGGTGGAGGGGACGCCCTCCGACCCCAATCCCAACATCCCCTTTGCGAAGCTGGACTCGGGAGAACTGTTCAGTGAGGATGGCAGACTCAACCCCTCCATCACAATCCTGGGTAGGCTGACGATTCATAAAGTGAACTTGTGTGGAAATAGTTTGTTGCAAATGATGCTTTTTGATGTTTGTATTTTACACTTGTCATTTTGAGTTGTCCTGAGTTCCATGAGTAAAGCCCCTGTCACACA
Source organism: Branchiostoma lanceolatum (assembly GCF_035083965.1). Taxonomy (NCBI): domain Eukaryota; kingdom Metazoa; phylum Chordata; class Leptocardii; order Amphioxiformes; family Branchiostomatidae; genus Branchiostoma; species Branchiostoma lanceolatum. Next base: position 6,657,127 of record NC_089723.1, on the reverse strand, counting down.
TACATGTAGCTGACCATGGCCTCCCGACCTTCTCCAGACCATTTTTGAGAGTTAGTCAGGAACTTAGAGTCATCTGTGGTTGGGAGTTGGTGGGGAAGGTTGCCTATATACAATGTACTAGTCTTTAAAACTTGTCTGCACCAGCCATCTATGAATTTTGACAAAACAAACTTGTTAAGGCCAATATTATTCTCAGCTCTGCAATCAGGGGAGCGAACTGGAGCTAGAATTGGATGGATCCCGGGTTACTCCTAAGTCCTAACCCAGTGATGACCTTGGGTGGGGAGTGGTCAGGAGCAAATTCATAGGAAGTCTCTGAATGTGTGACTGGGGTTTAAAGGAATCCATCCCTGTACATGACGTGTCTACACAGATGATATTTATACCCTTCAGGAATCATGATTGATACCCTTGTTCCCCCAGGACGTAATGTGACCATCCCATCAGAAGTGATCGTGCTGAACTCCATCGTCCTGCCGCACAAAGATCTCCCTCACAGCTACAAGAACCAGATCATCCTGTAAGGCTCGCACCACAGCCAGTGCTCTCGCTACAGCCATATGTTTTTGAATAGATATCGATAACAAAAGCAACAAAATCTGGCACATAATTTATTTCAGGCTACAGCAGTGTTCTAGCCAGCCTAAAATTTTTAACTGTCATCCGAATTTTGGTTGATGAAACATCCTGTCGAGCGTGGACAACGTGAGGCATTTCACCGAAGGCACGACAATCCTAGAGGAGTCTGGGGCATGCCTCCGGGTTAATTTTGAAATCTCCCTCTGAAATGCTATTTCCTGCATTTTGAAGGGCAAATTTTGCTGGTAGATTAAGCTTACTAGTTTGATGAAAACTCTTTTAGTGAAAAATTACATAAACTTTAAGGTTTCGGCTTTCTAAATATTTTCACGCCAATTTTTGTCCGTAAAAAATGACAGGTTGGGCAAAAGTTTTGTCCGTCATAAGTGACAAAATTCATCGGAAAGACAGGCGCTGGCTAGAACGCCGGGCTACAGTCCTGACCACAAAAATCTGTTAGGTCATAATGATAATATATCCCTCCGTCTAACTTTGACAGTTACATGTAGTAAGGTTATCTACATGAGTCAAATTACTTGACATTCAATACCACATGTAGGACTGACTTGTCTTGCAATGGGGACAAGATTCTGAGATTTTACCAAGAAGCCTTTAAAAGAAGAAAATTATTTTTTAGTCAATTTTGTATGGTGAAAAGAATATCAGATACATGAAATATATAACGGTTTGCTATCGGTTTGTAATGTCTTGATCATGATTACAATGTGCGTTAAATGTTAGTATAATTATGATGGAGTCATGATGCCGTTTTAAGGTTGCACTATTACCAAATAAAATTGCTTTAATTCCTGTCTAAAATATCAGTATTTAAATTAATGTATATAATTTTCTAACCTTAGCTTTGTAAGATTACATTTTGTAATACATTTACAATATAGCTCTGCAATGATTATCGTTTTGTATGGTTCCATGATATATGAAAAGACTGTATGATAAGCTTGGCATCTATGGCTTCCATATCTTGTGATAAATCAAGGTATCTGCTATAATTGTAGAAAGATTAGAAATGCTGACATTTTCCAGAAGTCTGTGTTTCTTTTAGATTATGTCAAGCATACACACTACCAAAAATGCTTTTTCTTATTTTTCTTGTTTTCTTGATTTTTCTTATTGAGAGAAAGATTTTCTTCCATAAAGAATTTCAAGAAAATCAAGAAACCTTACGCAAAACCTTTGAATGTTAGATCTTACATTAAGAGTTTTATTCTTGTTTTTCTTAGGTGAAGATAGGATTTCTAGTATGTTTTTTTATCAGCAAGAATATTCTAGAAATGCTAGTCAATCTTTCTTCCTTATTCTTCACACAATATTTGCTTCTTGTTTGGTCAAATGGAGGATTTTACAGAATCTACTCTTAAGATTTTTATTCTTGCCATACATGAATTTTTCTTTAGACTTTCATTTCACTAGGAAAAAATTCTTGACATATCTTGTTTTCTTAATTTAGGAAGTCTGAGAAATATGATTCTTGCAATTCTAAGTAATATCTAAGAAGATGTAAGGATTTTCTTGACCAAATACAAGTATTTTCTTGACCAAATACAGTTAAGAAAAATGAGAAAATCAAGAAACTGTAAAACAAGTAATTCCCAAGTGTTTTTCTGTTCGAATTCCTTTTCCACAAAGTTAAAGAAAGATGATTCCTGCTTTTCTGTGTTATCTAAAGATGGAAAGTGAAATGAAAGTTCGAATTTGCATGATTTCCTTTATTTTCTTAACATTGTAAAGTTCAAGAAGATAATTATTGTTTTTCTTGTAATAAGAAAATAAATTATGCTAATTCAATACTCCCATCATCCTTTGCTGTAATGTTTGAATGTGGACCGTTGAGTTTGGGCTCCGGCTGCATTTGCTTGATGTGCGCTTTAGATCTTACAATACTAGGGAAAGATGCGGCTAGTTTCATGAGGACACTTTTTGGTATCATGTGGGACTCACTACACAACGTAGATGACTTGTTTTAAGTTCCAAAATGCTTCCTCAGGCCAACGCCATCAACAGATATGCTCCAGGTATGTTATAGCCTGTCTTGCATGAAAATAACTTATTTCCCAAGTAGATACTCTAAGTTTTGTGTTTGTGGTTGCATGATACAGCCAACCAGTAATTGCAGAACATGTACGTTTAGTGCAGTTATACCTAAAAGGTACTAAAAAAATTAAAGTATATCATTTTCAAGCAAATGCACAAGCCCCCCTCCCCCTACATGTATACGGGGGAGGGGGGCGATATAAGAAATGACAGTCACTAAGTCTTTGTGTGTTTTTCTAGGCTTAGAAACCTTTGTTGTGTTTGTGGTTGCATGCCAACCAGTAATTACAGAACATGTACGTTAAGTGCAGTAATACCTACAAGGTACTAAAAAGTATAAGTACAACATTTTCAAGCAAATGCACAAGCCCCCATCCCCATGCATGTATATGGGGGAGGGGGGCGATATAGGAAAATGACAGTCACTTAAAGTCTTTGTGTATTTTTCTAGGCTTAGAAACCTTTGTTGTGTTTGTGGTTGCATGCCAACCAGTAATTGCAGAACATATACGTTAAGTGCAGTAATACGTATACCTACAAGGTATTAAAAAAGTATAAGTATAACATTTTCAAGCAAATGCACAAGCCCCCATCCCCATGCATGTATAAGGGGGAGGGGGGCGATGTAGGAAAATGACAGTCATCGTCATCTGTTTTTGTGTGTTTTTCTAGACTTGGAAACCTGTTGGACCAAAGAAGATGCCCCAGTCTCAAGTTTGGAAAATCTTTCAACAATAACAAGTCATTGATTATAAGAAGGACAGCTACAACACTGCAGAACTGACAATTTTAGAAGGACAATTTATATTTGTATGAGCACAGAGAAAATGTGCTTTTATGACACAGCATCAAATGTGAAACATTTATCGAAACAATTGTATTGCAAACTGGTTAATCTTTGCAATCCTTGGTTAAGAATGGGCGTTAGAAAGAAAAATCCAAAACTGTGTATTAAACAATTAGATCAATAATAATAAATATGATTGGAACATGTTTACATTATATTATCATTGGTTTATTAAATGGTATTCTTGATTCAAGACCCCCATCTTAGTTCAAGAAACTGTTTCTAGGTTTAAGGAATTTATTCTTGAGGACAGAAAGGTATTCCTACAACAAGAACCTCACTCTAAGTGCAAGAAACTCATTCTAGGTGTAAGAAATTCACTCTTGAGGACAGAAAGGTATTCCTATTACAAGAACCTCACTCTCAGTGGAAGAAACTCATTCTAGGTGTAAGAAATTCATTTTTGAGGTCAGAAAGGTATTCCTATTTCAAGAACCTCGCTCTCAGTGGAAGAAACTCATTGTAGATGTAAGAAATTCATTCTTGAGGACAGAAAGGTATTCCTATTTCAAGAACCTCACTCTAAGTGCAAGAAACTCATTCTAGGTGTAAGAAATTCATTCTTGAGGTCAGAAAGGTATTCCTATTTCAAGAACCTCGCTCTCAGTGGAAGAAACTCATTCTAGATGTAAGAAATTCATTCTTGAGGACAGAAAGGTATTCCTATTTCAAGAACCTCACTCTAAGTGCAAGAAACTCATTCTAAGTGTAAGAAATTTATTCTTGAGGACAGAAAAAATAAGGAAATGTCAGTGAGGACGTAACAAATATAAACTTTTTCTTAGAATATTTTTCTCTGAATTTAGTATATCTTAGATAAAAATTCTGTGCCATAGAAGAATCATAACAACAAGAAAATTTATTTCGAGGTTTCTAGTCGATATGTGTGAGAAAAAACAACTTGGTCAGAGAAAAATATTCTAAGAAAAAGTTTATATTTGTTACGTCCTCACTGACATTTCCTTATTCGTTCTTATTCTTGCACACAGAATAATTTTCTTTCTGGAAGATAATTTTTCTTCAACAAAGAAAAAACAAGAAAAAACAAGAATGCCTTTTTTTGTAGTGCAGGTACCATCTGGCTAGTAGACAGTGAAGAAAACTGCTATGATCATGTAAAATGTTGGCTCAATGTGTAAAATTGTGGAAAAGGGTGGAGACAATATGAAATTGAAATAAAAGTACTTTTAAATTCTTTCATCCCTTTCTGTTGCCTGAGTTTTTCACATGTTCCCAGAAACAAACCACAAGTTAACTCCAGACCCTAATGCAGCCTAGTCAAATACTGTAATTCACTTTATCTTCACGGTAGTAAAATTACAAGGTGTAAGGAAAATGGATATTTTCCCAGAACTTCAACTTTGTGGTGGTAGCAAGTGATTTAAAGAACTGATGTGTGAAGGAATCAAATGATAAGTTTTTTTCACGGTGATGATAAGTTCATGGTACAGGGGTGACCGTGAAAACAGTGAACATAAAGTTACAGTCACTGTAACTGTGAAAGAAACAAGAATTACAGTAAGCTGGCTGTCATCAGCATACATGTAGCGCAGTTTATCCAAACTCACTACATGTACAACAAGAGTCTTAGGACCCAAAATCTCCATGAAACTTTTTTTTATTAAACCAGTTCCCCCCATTCTATATCGCTCAATGGTATGACCCTCGGCCACCTGTCGGGGGGGGGGCTTAGGAGAAGTGACCCACTTTCGCTATTAATAGCTACTAACAGCTGTTAGTAGTGCCACAAGATTTTCCTCATTACTTATGCAAATTAAGTCCAATTTGCATAATTTGCACTTCATTTTATACAACCCTCTCTAAGCTACAGTCAAACCTGCCTAGGCGACCACCTTTTCAACGCGACCACCTGGCCATGGCGACCGCTTTTTCTCGGTCCCGAATATTTTCCCGATAGGCACAAGTATTAAGTGGCCTGCGCAAGGCGACCACCCGTCCAACGCGACCGCGACCACCACGAATTGGGACCGCACAGAGCAAAATCCCTACCCATGGCAACCGTTTTCCAGCGTGTGGTGACATCGGATTTTGCTGTCGGATTTCGCGGAAATGTTTTTTTAAAAGACCTTGACGGACAAAAATATATGAATAGCATCGATTCCTCCATTAAATGTTTTAATAAAACGTTCCCACTATAAACATTGTTGTTGTGCCCATCGCAATCTTATAGTTTACCGCAAGCTCGTTTCGGTTTGAACTCAATTTTCAATACGATCATGTAGTGCATGGTGTCAAAAAGTCAGATTACAGATTTTTTATGTGCGTGTGTGTACTCAAACGTAACGTGTGAATACGGGAGGGCGCTGCGAGATCATAGAGGCAGACATTTTTTTTAGTCAAAAGTATGACAAAAATGTGTACACAACACGATGTAGTATACAAATAATACAAAGATAACAGAAAATATAATTTCTGTAGGATCTTTCTGTCAATGAGAATTGAACCTGGTGGGGGTCATGCTGTCTAAAATCATATGATTTTCCATCCATCTACGTAGTACACTGTATTTGAACACCTCGACCTGGAAACATGTTATGATTGGAATCCTCTTCATGGCGACCACCTGTTCATCGCGACCATTTTTGCTCGGTCCTCCGGGTGGTCGCCTTGGACAGGTTTGACTGTACCTGCATAGTAAATAACATGAAAATCTGTCGCTCCTTTCTTCAGTTATTCTCCTATGAAGATTTTGACAAATACGCCATTACAGTTCCTGTGACACATACCAGGGGGCCCAAAATCGACCTTGACCTTTTTCATCTCGACACCTACCCACATACCAAATATCATTACAATTCATCTACATGTTCTATAGTTATGCTGATTTTACGCATCCGGTGACACATACATACACACACGGTGACACAAACATACACACACGCTCACACACATGCAAACACACTAACTTTGTATGATTTGCACTTCAGTGTGTACATCTCTGTCCAACCTACCTGCGTACCAAATAACATGACGATCTGTCGATCCTCTCTTCAGTTCTTCTACATTGAAGATTTTTACAAACATGCCATTGCAGTTCCAGTCACACATGCCAGGGGGCCCAAAATCGACCTTGACCTTAGCTTCCTCCTCTTAACACCCACCCACATACCAAAAATCATTACAATCCATGTACAGGTTCTACAGTTATGGTGACTTTAAGCATCCGGTGACACATACATACACACAAACACCAAACACACGCAAAACAGTATATCCATGAAAAAGCCTTTTTTCATGGAGATAACAAAATACAGTAAAACTTACACACATAAACTGTTGCATGGGTTAGAGTTGAATTTTCAGGAAGATGGGAGCAGTGTATTACAAGTCTATCCAGTGTACCTGAGCACTGGTAACTGATGTTACAATTAGATGGAATTGGCTCATTATAATGGATGTGGAAGAAGGATTTAACAATCAGGAGAGGAATTATCCCATGTGAATAATGGTCTGAGTCTCAAGTTTCCAAAAGCCAGAAATATGTGGTGTCACACAGTAATCAGTATATCAATCTCCTTGAACATGGTAATGACTGTTGAACTGATGGCTTAAAATCACCATCACATGCATAGTCGACCTTGGCCTTAAGCTTTCCACCTCATTTAGAACATGGTTTGGAGTTAGTGGTAAGCAAGGTCATCTGTGGTCGAGAGTTGTTCGGTGAAGTTGCCAACTAAAAAGTTGTCTGTTCCAGCCGACTACACTTTTTGAAAAAACAAAATTTGGGAAAGTATAATAAAGTAAAATAATTATTCAGTTTGGACTTTGGATGTGGTCAGAAGAACTTACTGGAGCTAGAATTAGGATAGATTCCAGGCTACTCCCAACCCAGCACCGACCTTGGTTGGGGATTGGTCAGGAGCAAAGTCGTGGGAATTTTAGGCCCTGAATGTGTGACGGGCTTGATACAGGTCTAGAGACTATGTCTGTTGTGCCACTCATTTACTGAGAAAGGAAAGAGACAGCCCTGCCATGTCTTAGTTTCCATCTTTATAGCACAAATTCTGTACATGATTACATAACATTTCATCGGAGTACATGAAATAGAATACATGATTTTTGTCAAGTTAATGGCCCTATGCATTATATATCCCTACTCACATTTGCTAGACTGTTAACATGACAAATCTAATCTGTAATTTAGTAAAAATGAAACATTACTTAATACTAGCCATGTTAATTTATAATCATAGCAGGTTCCATGATGAGTCAAAATTTTTAAACTTTTGATCTGTCTTTCCCATAGACAGTATTGTTATGTAGAGCATATAACAGTTTGTGTACATGTGATGTACAAATAGTCTCCAAGGCCTGTGCAATTTAACCAGTCACATTTTTTAATACTCTCCAAGACATGTTTTTAGGCGTTTTTGTCAGGCTTTCTACTTTTTCATTTTTTTTTGTCTAAACAAAAAAAGATGAAAATATTTCATTTCTTTGTCTAGATTTCTTTTTTTTTTGTCTAGACAAAAAAAATGAAAGATTAAAAAGCCCGACAAAATCGCCTAAAAACATGTCAAAAACCTGCCGGAACCCATCCTCTGCTTGGAGAGTAGTTTTTTTATCCAAACTACTGCATTACAAAATACATTACATATGTCATTTTCTGTCCTCATGTACATGTACATGTACATGCATATGTATAACCTTAACCCTGTTTTGCCCTAAGTGTTCTTGCTTCTGTTAGGAGTTAAGGCCACACCAATTTATTTTCTTGGTTAACGGAATAAAAAAGATGTAAAAAAAAAGATTGGAAAATCAACATGAAAACAGAATCTCAGAGGAATGTTTTTACTTTGGTGCACACAGTATCAGGGAGTGAACAGGGTCAGGTGCAAGTTTTCACCCCAGACTTCTGTTTTCATGATTTTTTCTCTCTAAAATTAAAAATCCGTTAACCAAGAAATCAAATTTGTGTGGCCTAAGAGCAAATTTGATCTTTAAAATGATTAAGCTCATAATTGTATGTTACCTGATTTCTAAGACAAATCTACACATTTAGCTGACTAAACATTTGGTGGTAAGCTTCCAGGTCCATTTTCCTACAAAAGAAGTGCGTCATACTTGTGCACAGTAAAATAGACTGACATTGCCTACCAGTATGGTGGGTGATTTGGATCATACTGGGGAAAAGTATAACAATGCACTGTAAGTCTTAACACTACTGTGTGGCCTTAGATTTTGGCTCACCATTGCATTGCACAAAAGGTACAAATTTGCCTTGAACAGTAACTCTGACTGCTTAAAAGCCTTCTAAACTGGAAGCGTTAGTTTGTGACATAGAATTACTGTACAGAGACAGGACCCTCTTTCCAGGCCAAAAGTCCACAAATGTATTCAGTGTTTGTACCATAAGGAGGTATTACAGATCTGAAGCCCCCCTATCACTGGACCCGCGGCACGCTGACATTGTCGCTGCGGCCAATCGAATTGACAAAGCACTCAACCACTTTCATCGACAAAAAACGAAACTTTTTAATAAGCGTTTTGTGTTTTGTTGTCTTTTTGGTCATACTTGTACATTTTGAATGATATTCCAATTATAAAGTCAAGGGTAACACAAATCCAGTTTAGGATGCAGCGACCCAGCCAGCGTGCCGCGTATCCAGTGAGAGGGGGGCTTGAGTTAGAAAAATGGTTAATCCCAACTGTTAAAAATCTTTCAATCACATCTAAGCAACTGCTATGGTCTGACTTGTAGAGAAAACTCTTGACTTGCATAATTTCAATAACCTACAGGCTTACTATCTATTTACATCATTGTACAATGTTGTACATGTATGTCAAAACTTAGCATATAAAGATGGTATCTACATTAATCATATTCTATCTTGAAGGGCTTTCCCCAGCCTTGTATCCAAACCTATCATAGTTGCCGAGTCTCTTCCGTCCTCTTTGCTATATGCGAGAAAAAGAGATTCGACAACTACAATAGGTTTGGATATCAGACTAGGCTTTTCCATGATTCAATCATTAGGATATAAGGTACATAGCTAGGGATTGTGTTCAATAATTTCACAGAAAACACGTTTCACTGGGTTTTACAAAAAGTTACTTTATGACTCAGCTTTATATCATATTTGGACATACAGCAAAATAAAAAAATGTTATTAAGAATTTGAAATAAAAAAGTACAAAATATCAAAATCAAGCATCCTTATTCCAGCTTACAACCACTGTTCACATAATAATAATTGTACTGACAATAACAAAACGGTTAGTTTCTGCATCCTTTAATAATCTAAATTCAATTATCTACCTAATAGTATTTACATTTTTGTCTACTTTATACACAGACCTAAAGCAAAAGATCTAGTGTAGGTACAAAAGCTACACATACAAAAATACCCTAATTTATATCCACACCAATTAATTTCCTTGTTCTTTTAAAATTTCAAAGTAAAACTTTACCAAGAGGCCAATATGAAAACTGAGGGATGTGAGAAAAACTTGCATCTGACTACATTAAATTTGTATATTCACTCCCTAAAACTGTGAATACCAGGGTACAGACTTTTTCATAAAGACTTTTTCATGTTGATCTTTGAGCTCAGCATTTTCTTTTCTTTTTTTTCATTAAATCTCAGAAACAACAAATTGAATTGGTGTGGTCTAGTCATTAGCAGGAAAGTTGCAAGAAGACTCCAAAGATATACAATAACATTGCACATAAAATTATGTTACTGTCTTATAAGCTAGCCATAACTAGGAAGACAACTTTGGAAACAGAATGATGCATAAAATTCCCTCTGCATTTCTTGATAATATGACTGTACTTGATTAAAAAAAAAAATCCTCACCTAAGTAAAAATAAATGATGTGGAAAACAATACAAATGCTTGTATAAAGATGATGCAACAATAAAAAGTGTTTTAAAAATGGATAAAAAGGCCCTTCTGTTTGATTCTACCTAATAGATCAAGCAGTTAATACTTGTCAATGACAGTTGACATTTTTGTTTGCGTAACACTTGAAACCACCATAACAGTTAAGAAACCTTACATGATGTATATGAATTGATGGGTTGTATTTGGATGTAAAAAAAGTTGAAACAGTGATAAGACAAAAACTGCACATGACATTTGGGGAGGTGCTGTGTAGCAGTCCTATAGTGGGGCTTGAACAGTAACTTCTGTACTGAAACACACATCAACTTTTCTAGAAATTTTTCTAGAGACTTTCCTAGCAATGTAGGAGCGATCTAATCCACTAGGTCCTGTACATGTATAGGTTCAGGTGATTGTGTAATTCGGGGATAGGATTCAATGATTGGGACAGGATTTGGGCAGTGAGGTAATTTTTGAAAAATGGTAGGCCACACCAATTTTATTTCTTGATTCTCTGATTTTTTTGAGAAAAAAATTGGAACAACAGGGAGAAAAAAGAAATCAAAAATGGGAAAAATTTTCAAAAATGGAAAAACACGAGAGACGATTCCGAGAAACACACACAAAAATTGGTGTGGCCGTATAGGGTCAGGGACAGGTGCTTATGAGGGTTTTTGGGCATGAAAGGGGATGGAAAAAAGGTTTCCCTTCCGCAACAGTATATTAAAATTAATGTAAATCTAAGATATATTAAAATTAATGTAAATCTAAGATTAGAAATTAAGGTTTCACTACTAAGTGTATGCTAAAAGAGAGGGTTTAACCTACAGTATCAAGTAAGATAATACATGTACAGTCAAAACTACCGAAGAAAACTACTCAGGGGACCGATAAAATCTGGTCTATGTGGACAGGTGGTCACTGTAGACAGGAGTCTTAATGCTTGTGTCTAAATTATCTAAGGGACCACCAAAAAGTGGTCACATTGGATAGATAGTCCTCATGTAGAGAATGTCACTTTGTCTTGTACAGGTTTGACTACATGTATATCAACATCCTCTGTATACAGTACACAATATACAATGTACATGAATGTTTCAGTACAAAAGTACTTTACTCCATTAGACTGCACTTCTGTTGGGACTGCTACACACACCTCCCGCTGCATGACTTGGTGGCGGATTGTGGGGACCGTTCGTAGTCGCCTCTGTTCAGCTGGATTCTCTCGTCCATCATGGCGGGGGCGTCCGGCCTCTGGAAAGAATCATCACACATACATATAAAGATAAATATAGAATACAACATGGTGGCCGAAACCCGGAGGGCGATGGGACCCGCGGGAGGGCCGGGACCGAGGGTGATGCGGAAAACACCGTGTTGTATTTTATCTATGTCATACCAACCCGGAAAAACACACATTTCAATGCGAAATGCCTCTGAAGTTGAGAGAGTTTTGTGTCCTCGAACAAAGAATTCGTAACAACATCGATTCCAACCTCCGACTCCGGCATTCGAATTTTCGACAGCGGCACAACCGGTGCACTTGAAATGCATTCTAAATATTCTATGGAAGCCTGTGTGATACAACTTAGAACCCCATGTGATAAAGAAAATATCACACGGTCTGGAACACCCATATCGAACATTTTGCGGCCAAGGTAAAATTGACATAAATCTGGTTACAACAATTGTCTGTGACTCTGATATGCCTACGTGTACATGTGTACATTTCTGTATATTTTGCAGTTGTTAACCTTGTTCACATTATTTTATTATGCTATTTCAGTACACTATGAATTTCAAAGTAAAGAACTTATCATAATAACAACGAGCTTTCGGTCAGTACTCTGACTGACCCTTTTCAAGTTTAAATGAAACAAAGCCTACATGTACTAGTATTTCATGAGACCCTTAACCGAGACGGGGGCCATTACCAACTACCAGTCACCTTTGACCCATTGCTGATGGCACACTTCTGTTCAGGTCATGTGACATTGGTCAAATCAACTTGGGAGGGGTCAGAGATTAAAGTGATTGAAAGTTTCTTGGTAAGCTATTTACTTTGTTTGTTTGTTACTTTGTGTAACACAGAAATAGTGTGTAAAATCTATTATCAGAATGTCAAGTACCATGATACAAATGACCTTTTATTTTGATGTTGAAAAGAACTCATTTTGCAATATATTCATGTACTTGGGAAAGGCACTTTACACGACTTTCCTCACTCCACCCAGGTGTGAATGGGTACCTGACTTTGGTTGGGGATGGTCGTATTGAGGTCACCTGCTGGCGCCGAATGGCAGCCGCCCAGACCCTTGCAACAGTTCCACAAAGTGTAAGTGTGGAGCAATTACAAATGTATGTATCTGTTGTGTATTATGTGATTGTAAACCCTGCAGCAATTCAGCACTGGCTGCCATTGCACAGGTAATTTCTGACCAATAAACCATTATCTAATAATAACTTACCTTACGTAGGATACTTTCCACTAGGTCCCTGAAGGCATGCTCGATGCCTGTGTTGGTCTTTGCACTGACCTCCACAAAGTTGATGTTGTACTCAACAGCAAACTGTCGGGAGAATAAAAAACATTGTTCAAACTTGTCATTATCCTTTTACTCCAGCTGTGAGTACAACACAAAAAATCATGCAACAAGATAAAAAGTTTTTATTTCATTTTTCTTCTCACATAATTATACAATTTTGAAAGTATTAGACAAAAAGCTAGTAGACTGAGATTTAGCACACTGTCTTGTGGAAGGATTGACATGTACATGTAACAGGTCATCATCACCCTTTCAAGATGTCAACAATGACTGTAGGTTTCAACAACACCAGGATGGACCTCTAATCTTCTGACTGACAATAAGTGAACTGGCTCTTTAATGTGCTCGAGGTGTGGCTCTCCTCAAATACTGGTTCGGGACATCCAAGAGGCCACACCTAACTGAAAGTATAGGCACTCATTTCATTGAGTCGAGTGAGGAACTAGGTGTAGAATACCTTTCCTCTTAGGGCACAACACTGGGATTTGAACCCAGAACCTTCAGATTTTCACATACCTTTTCTGCTCTTTCCCTTGGAACTTCTCTAAGCACCTCCTGATCACACTTGTTTCCCAGCAGGTATCTTTCCACATCATGGGAGGCGTACTGAGGCAAAAAAAGCATTGTTGATGGTAAAACTCAAGAACCCTAATATCCCAAAGTCTTATCCCCTGATCTATCTTATAATCTATTAAAAAAACACTATCAAAATGGTAGTGTATTTTCAGAGTGGCACCTAGGATTCGGGTTATATTTAGAACAGGTCACATGGTCGAAAAGCAGTTAGTCCGCCATCTTGGTCTTGGCTTTGGGCCTGATTATAAGACTTTCTCTTTGTATACACTATAATGGTCGTTTTGAGTTGTTAATTGCATCCAAAACTCAGGCACAAAGATATTGACTGAAAATAACACCCCCTGTGGCCTCCAGTGCATTTATCCCCCTGGGGAATGAACATGCAATAAAGATTAAATTTGCTAGTTATACATGTATGGGAAAATCACTTATCATTATTTTATTTCTTTATTTGAGTCGCAAAAAAAGTACAATAAATTGTGGCACACAGGTAAGCAGTAAGCTGTTTTTGCACTATACAATGTACATTAGTCTGTATAACGCAAACTCCAGCTGTCCGGGGGTTTCTCTCCCCTCCCCGCGGAGTGGATAGCCGTTACAGGCGGCGGGCGGACACGGGGCTTGGTTGAAACCAGGCTAAATGTACATCATTTGTGCGTGTTCATTGCATGACACTGAAATGACTAATTGCTCACCACATCTACTTGGTTGAGCCACTTGGGAATGCTGACAAAGGTGTGTTCCCTGGTGATGTCATACACCAGCAGGACCCCGTCTGCACGGTGGTAGTACTGCGTGGTGATGGTGTTGAACTTCTCATGGCCGGCTGTGTCCCTGAAATATCATCCACAATCTTATCAAACCCCTTGTGTGTATAGAGTTCACTTTCTCTTACAGGGTTCGAAATACTGGGTGCATGTGCAACTGAGTGCACCCAAAATTGGAGCTATGCACCTAATTTTTTAACTGTGGGTGCACCTAGATATTTTTAAAGGCTACATGTATATGAAGGAACTATTGTACACTAGCTAGTAGCATACAGGATATTCTTGAAATCTGAGTATCAGAAAAAGCATTTGTTGTACTTTATTTGATGTATTACTTGTTTAAAATTTTGAAGATAGCTATAGAATTACAGATTGAGGTTCTTAAGAGAGGCAGTAGGGTTAAACTTTGTAATCATGTTCTGCTGACACTACTTTATTTCAGTAAAATTTGTACACCCAAAATTCGTTCTGTGCACCTAAATTTTTAGGATGGGTGCACCGGTGCACCTATCACCAAAAAAAATTTCGAGCCATGTCTTACTTACAGTCAAGCTTACTGATACTAAGTACAGTTACTGTATATTTAATAATAAATATGTATGTAGGAACTAGGAGGTAGAAGTTCAATTCAACCATTACTAGTAGCTAGTACTATGTTTTAGTTACATATTACATTTTACATGGCACAGTAGGACCCCTTATTCTTTTATTCCTTTTTATTTATCTGCACATTGATACATTTAATATACAAAATGGTAGTTTAGTCAATTGTGAAACATTCTTTTTTGATTATGAGAGTGATGAAGTTGTAGAGTAAAGCAGGCATTCCATGAAAGAAGTTTTCATCCTCACAATATAAGCATCATTTAACAGTTAAAAGCCTTAAGTTAAATGTTAACAAGTGTTATATAATGTTACATGCACAACATCAGCATAGACACTACCCGAAATGTTAGAAACTGCATGCAGCACTTACCATATTTGAAGTCGTATTCTCTTGCCAAACATCTCAAATATTCTAATTTTGAAGTCAATGCCTGAAACACACCAGGTGCAATATGAAGAGCAACCGTACAAAATGATTGACTTACAATACGATGTACATGTAGGTAGATTCAGGGGTATTACAGAGTAAAAAATGGTACATGTACAGTTGTAATGTAATTTTCACGATTCATTTTCATTTAAATTGGACTGAATAATATTTGATTTTGAATGGAAGAAGAAACCAAATCTAGATTATGGCCATGGCCATGCAGCCTCCACCAGGCCTTCCTAAAGCCCCCCCCTCACTGGACCCGCGGCACGCTGGCGTTGTTGCTGCGTCCTAAACTGGATTTGTGTTACCCTTGACTTTATAATGGGAATATCATTCAAAATGTACACGTATGACAAAAAATAGAACAAAACACACAAAGCTTATAAAAAGATTCGTTTTTTGTCGATGAAATTCGTTGAGTGCTTGGTCAATTCAATCGGCCGCAGTGACGCCACCAGCATGCCATGGGTCCAGTGAGAGGGGGGCTTAAGGAGTTAAGGATAATAGAATTCTACAAAACTTGGGTGAATGATTATCCATGAGAGAGAACCTGCAGCAAGGAGTTAAACATTTCCGCAGGTAGAAGAAGCCCTATGGTGGTCAAACTTCTGACAAATCATTTTACCCATAGCCAGCATACTTAATAGACTGATCTCGAAGCCACGCCCCCCTTAGCAAGGCCCTAGCAACTCGAACACCTCCATCAAAATCAGCCACGTCAGTCAAAATGGCTCATGATCACGTGATCAAATCCTGTTCTCTATTGGCTGAATCGCTAATTTTGATTGACAGCCAGGATCGATCTATTATCTATAGTAGACTAAAGGACAGGTATCACACCGAAAGCTGCACTGTACCTTAAAGTTAGCCAGTGACAATTACTAGTATTCACTTGTCATCGGACAGTGCATTGCTTGAATGTGGCCATCAGTTCATCCTTACCTACAGTAGAGATGGGGTCTTCATATTTGTCCTCAGTGAACCTGTTGATGATGCAGGTCTTCCCCACACTGGACTCCCCAACCATCACGACCTGGAGCTGGAAGTCATAGGGCGGGGCAGGGCCCCTCGGAACTGCTAGTTGTGGCCGCGACATACTACAGGTAATAACAATGAAGGGAAAATTGGAGTAAAAATATGCTGTTGCCAACTGCAAAATTTCTCTTGACTAGTTTTATTGTAGTTACCTGTAAATTGATATTTGTTTCTTTGTTTCGCATAACTTCTACTAAACTGCCTTTAGGTGTACATGTAACACAACTGTTTTGTACTGTAGAAACAAGCTGTGCAAGACCAGACCGTAAAGTTTGATCCACGCACACTCTTTCTGATAAGCTTAAGTGTGGTGGGTTCTTTAATGTGCTCTGGACAGGTGTGGGTCTCCTCAAACACGGGCCATGTGTGATTGGATAAGGATTTAAAGTATATGTATAACTTCTGTGACTGTTATACTTTTGATACTTTCATGGTTTGTGACAACCAATACTGTAATTCTTGTTTCTTTCACTGTAACTTAATTATGTTCACTGTTTTCATGGTCCCCTCTGTACCGTGAACTTACATGTATCATCACCATGAAAAAAAACTGTTTTAATTATCTATGATTCCTGATGAACACATCCATTCTGTAAATCACTTGCTGTCACCGTGAAGTTAAATTTAAGTGAAAATGTCCATTTGCCTTACACCGTGAAATTTTGCAACCGTGAAGATAAAGTGAATTGCAGTATTCAAAATTCTAAATGAAACATCAGCTTGAGTTTCATAGTCGCATAGGATCAGGTTATTCAATCACTGTCTGATGTGATTACAAAAGTAACAAGCTACCTGAACGCTAAATATCATGGAAATCCGTCGTTCCTTTGTTCAGTTATTCTCCTTAGAAGATTTTCATGATAACACCCCTGCAGTTCCAGAGCAAGCTGCTAGGGGGGCCAAACCCACACCACGCCTTCATTACACCACAAGCTATCTGCCACCAAAAAATTAATACCATAGCACGTTCAGGTCAAGAGATACAAAAATGGAATTTCTGCTGCAGTACCAAGGTCACATACCAGGGGGCCAAAAATCGACCTTGAATTTCGGCTTCACAACACCTGCCCACATACCAAATATCATCGCAATCCATCAAGAAGTTCTTGAGTTATGCTGACTACAGTAGTCCGGAAACACAAACAGACAAACAGACAAACAAACAAACAGACACACCCAAAACAATATCTCCATTTTTCATGGAGATAAATATCTGACAGATAATGTATAGATTTATTAGTGGTTGTAGCCTTGTAGCTTCTGCATACATTGTATATCATGTGTCATCTTATTGTATACAATGTACTTATACTAGTAAGTGTATACTAGTAAAAGCCAGCAGCCTCGTGTATGTGGTAGCTTCGGGCGTAAGCCTCTCGGGCGTAAGCCTCAAGCATCAAACCCCTGAATGTAAAAGAACCCATCACACTTATCGAGAAGAGTGCTGGGGTGACCCGGTGTGCTTGGCCAAAAACTTGAGCAGCATTGCACTACTTGAAAAAGCATCATGCTTCACCTCAAATTGAGGCTCAATTGAGGATGACTGCTTTGCCTTTTTTATGGTAGAAAACATACTTTGTGATCCTTAAGTGAGGGATGTTATTGAGTAGTCGAGTTGGCATAATCTGTGAAAGATGTTTTAATTCCCACAGTACAAAGTGATCTTGTGTAGACTAAGAATTTTCACTGCACTGCATATGAACTGTATTCAGACTAAACAGTTCATACTGTTTTCTCAGACAATTTTCTACTTGGCTGCAAATTGTCCTGAGGCAATCTATCATGTAAATTGCTGGATGTCTGCTCTATTGTTCCGCCTTTTGTTTGTGCTTGTGACAATTCTTCACTGTTACAAATTCTGCACCTGGCTGAAGGGGTCAACAAACTTTAGATATTCAGCTGATGTGGGATTTGAATTTTCCTTATTTTTGTAGAACTTAATAAATAAACAAACTGTAGGTGTGAACAGCTGAATATCAGTGGGTGACTATTTTCTTCATGAAAAATTGAAACATTTCAGCTAGCTAAAAAACTGAATCAAAATTCAAACAGGTCAGATAGCACTGAGTTGTAGATCTATGCAAACTGTTCTTGTTCATTTACATTGAATATGTCTAAATTATGACACAGATATGTTAAACATAGGTTTAATAAATTGTTGCTGGGAAAAATTTACAGATAACGATATTATGATCTAATTTGGTCCGACTGCTAATCGAGTTATAACAGCATCCAATCAATAAGGGTCTTTAATAGGTTGAACCTAAATAAAAATACTTCCTGTTTAAAACCACACAGAGCATTTATTTTGCTTCTAATCATAAACATTAAAATTGAGACATGAGAGAAGCGCCCAGCTTATGAATATGATCTGAGAAACGTACGTTAGAAATCGTCTCTGTCATCAGCCCACCCACATTCAACAACTGAATGACGTAAAGCGACGTCATATTATAAACAGACACGAGCTTGAACTAGTCTAGAATCACATGACCACACATACCTCCATCAATCCTGGGCCCACTTGTGTCTTTATTGCCACATTTTTACGATGATTCGTGAGGCCTCTGGGTTCTAGTTTCTCTTCCTCAGGCGCAATATCAAAGCCTTGTCTGAATGTCACTTCCGGCTTGAACCTGATGACCCAGTTTGTGCGGTATAACCGCCTAACGATCTCAGCGGGCCAAGAGGACGGTACCATTTTGGACTGGCCATGGGTATTTTAATGGTTACTCATTAAGTAACTGGAGAAAATGTTTGAATTCCAGATTTTTAACAAAAGCTAAAATTCCAAATTCTATTTGTATAACGTCAACATCAGTTATGCTGCATTTCAAGAGAAACCGTCAGATGTTTTAAGCATTTCTTTTCTCCATATTTGGCAAATGGTATCTTTGTTTTAAAAAAGCCCATTGCAATGGCATTGCATGTGAAATCCACTAGACGGCCAATGTAATCAAATTACAGGGGCAAAACAACTGCTTCGGGAATGCGAATGCTGCTAAAAATGGTAACCATGAGGAAAATTTTGATCACTCCATTGTTTACTTGTAGGCAAGCTATATGAGAACACTGAGGTTTGAGCATCGCCTTGGGACTGTCAACATCAATAACATGCTTGGTGTAAAAAGGTACATGTAGTAAGATTGCTACTGACAATGCCATGTTTGATCATTGATAACTTAATTGCAGTTTATGGCACATGCATTAAATCATGCTTGTTAAGACATTGTGTACACCGCACAGAGAGGTAAAGCAAATGCATCTCTGACTTCATAAGCAAACTTTCCTTTAAGAAATCTATCTTAATTGATATGTGCATACGTTTATTTTAGGATACATTATATAGCATATACTTGCAATTTCTATCACTGAAAAGTAACACCAAGTCCAGAAAATGTCATTAAAACTTTTAATGCAACATTTGTGTTCATTGTAAAATATTTGTTTGTTAGTAAATGATGCCCTGAGATGACTTGTACAGTTACGTCATTGCTGTTGCTGTTGGAACATTGAAAGTCTTGTTTCCAGAATTTCCTTTCATCAGTCATACAGAAGATCTGCAAATCAAGAGTGGGGAATATGTTACTTATTGTTAGTATTATGTAACACAAAATCCGAGTGAGTATTCTGCTTCTGACCAGTAACGTTATATGCTACATAGTAACTTACATGTACCATAAACATACAAAACTATATTGGTGTCTTCTATCTATTGTTTAACTGGAAAATGTGATATGTTGCAAGCTATTTTTTCATCCATGAAAATTACTGAAAATACTACATGTTTATTTATCGGATATCTATTTCGTCTCATTATAAATCCAGAAAACTGGGTTGCCCCTTTCAACATACTAAGTTGATTTCCAAACTTATAACACATTTCAACTAAAACAATATCCAGCTCTATTGATATCACAGCTCACCTTTTTCGTTATATTCAATATTGCATAAATAGAGCCCATGTGCAGGAGCTACTTGTGCATTTTTAGGGAAAGCTGTTATTTTTCTAGCAGCCAGTAAGGTGCAGACTTCTTTGGGTTCTAGCTTCCCTCTTCCAATGGCAACCAAGAGTCCTGTCATTCTTCTGATCTGAAATAGGAAAAACAGACTTAGATACTTAAGTAGCTTGCTGATGGTCAAGGATGGAGAATGTTTCTTGCTGCGATCTACATGTACCAACTATTTGTATCTGTATCTGTATAGCTGGTACAACTGCCCTTCAGCCTACTGTAAATGCAAACATGTTTGCGGTGGTTTTATGTTCACGGTTTTTGCAGCGACTGTTTCACCGCAAACTTAAAGCCACTGCAGCTACAGCGCTGCCGAGAACGTAAAACCTCAGCGAACACCCCATATTCGCCTTAGCGCCAAAATATAGGCACGCGAACTTAATGCATTTTACAGTAACACAATCAGCAGCAGATTACATTACACTGAACGACCTGTCACACATAACCTTTGCACACCTAACTGAAAGCGTTCTTTAAATTCATGTGACAATGGCTCAACTGTGTTTGGTGACAACGATTTCCACTCTACAGTTACTGTAGTTCTAGTACTATGATCAAAAGTGTCCAAAACCGATCATTTCCTGGGAAAAGTAAGGAAGTAAAGTGGAACGATGATGAAAGTGCTAATAAGAGTTAACTTGCTCTTGTCATAACTAGCAAATGTTTTTGAAGATGTGTACTTGCCTGTCTGTATAGAAAAGATCTGCTTTTAAAAATCAATTCCAGCACCTCCAAATCTCTGTAGAAATTAGACAAGAAGTAGAGAAATAATTAAACATTATCTTCAGAGATTTCACATTGGCATTGAGTAAACTCTTGAAAAAAATACAACTTAAAAAATTAAACCATTTTAAAATTTACATACAGAATAAGTTACATGTGCAAATGAAAGCCACCATACAGATGGTATTATTAAGTCTTGACATTCAATGAAAACCAAGTTTGCTGTATTAATGTAAACATTATGAAGATTTTCATACCTGCAAAAAGGATCATGTTCTTTTAAAAAGCATGACGCTCTCCTGACTTCAACCGCTTTCATAGTCTTGATGGGATCTTTGGTCCATGTGTCTGGACTCTTATTTCTGAAAGTGGTGAAATCGTGTGTTCCTAGGAAATGTTTTGCTGCCTCTTGCATGGCCTCAATATCTAATCTGGATGAAGATAAAGGAATGGGAAAGAGCATCACCATTGAAAACTTCATAAAATTATACTAGCAACATTGTATGAATACTTAATATTCAAATCTGAACAAATGACAAAACATTAATGACAAACTTTAAGCATATCACCCCCTTACATATGAATGTCCATGGACTGAAAGCAAGGCATAAAGGACAGTCAAATACATTTTAGCATGCAAGTAATGAGCATGTTATGTGCAAAAAATCCCTGCAATTTTCCTGCAGTTATTTTGCACACTACGTAGTAAGGTACATATTTCTTACCGATGCAACGGCCAAGTGAGTAGAGTGTTTGCCTTGGATTCTCGCTGGCCAAGTCATACCAAATGACTCGTATCATGACTTTAAAAATGGCACATACTACTTTCTCTGCTTTGAAAGAGTACTAGTATGGTAGATGAACACACATCACTACCAGTAGACCAGTCCCCTGCTGTAGTGATTGCACCAAGTTGTGTGGCCCAGGGTCTATTGAAACATAGATGGGTGCTGCCTTACATACATGTATCTTTAACTACATGTAAATAACATGTTTCTTACCTCTCCATAACACCCCAGCTCCTATCAAACTCAACGATGGGCAGTCTGGAGTGATAGCAGCCTGACACTACCCTGTACAGGTATGTTCTTCCTAGTGCTTGGTGCCGTGAGTTAAAGGTGGGAGGCACTGGACAACAGTTCATCAGCCTGGGAATGAAAAAGTCTTTTATCTTATTTCAGTCCATCAAATGTGTTTGAAAGCACAGTGTAGTTTTTGAACGAACATTCTAGTGTTTGAAAGCACATTGGAAAATATCAGTAGTTGACATGTAGGATTTTTTGTCTTCTTTGCAAAGTCTACTGCATTTATCATTCTTAGGCCACACCAATTTAATGTCTTGGTTAACGGATTTTTATTTTCCCCCAAAAAAAATGTTAGAAAAAAAAAATTCATGAAAACAGAAGGCTAGCCCTGAAATTGAATTGGTGTGGCCTTACATGTAGATAATGAAAATAAGTTTTCATTGTTACACTTTAGCACACCATTGCAACATGATTTTAGGATAGGTTACATATTCTCTATCGATGATGATAAACATTCAAGAGATACATCTTGGCTCTTATAAAACTTGAGCATGACTGTGGTATTGGATGAAAGCTACTTTTCCAACAGTTACAAGGTAGCCTCAAACTTTAGATGGTCACTGACCAAAACAAAGAGTATACTAACCTAATGTCGGCTCTGCCCATTTGTGTAATATTGCGGTTGACTGCGTGCACAATTGCGTCAGGGTCTAGTTCTTCCTGGTTCTCCCCATAGATGAGATCAGCATGTGCAGTGTTACACAGGGCATGGACTCCCGAGTCAGTCCTACTGGACACGTGGATGTTAGGAGGCTCTGCTAACTTATAATTAAGGCAGGAAAATGCATCCTGTAAACAATAATAGAAGCATTCGTCAATACGGGAAATCTTTATTGACACAAATTAAGTATAGTAAATTTCCTAAGATCTACTTACACACATCTATACATACAAACAAACAAGTGGATACAAATGAATCAACCTATACATAAATGTATATGAATAGATATGACTGTCATATACACAATCGGTTCTAAGATCTAGACATTCTTTGATATATTGACCTATTTGGAGCGTTTAACCGTAATAAGAGTTATCTCCCCCTAGAATGTAGTTCAATAGTTTCATCAGGCTGGTGAATGATTGAATAACAAATTTCATTATTCACAACCAAGGAAATCATGGGTAACAGCCAATGTCCGACCATCACTGCTATGATAGTTTGTCATCTTCATCATTGTCCTTAACCCTTGTTATGCAGGACCCATACTAGTATACATATATATGGGTTGCACATTACAGAGCCTGTATGTCAGTATGTGGGACCCTTATATGTACGGTTGGTGTTTCTCAACCGAATGCATCATACAGCAGCGAAATGCACTGAATGCGGAAGCAATAATGCCACGGCAGCGCAGAAAAAGTCAAGGGACAATGACTTGATTAAGAAATCAAATTAAGGAAATAAAAAAAGTTAAAGCTAGGCATCCTCAATTGAGGTGAAGCATGATGCTTTTTCAAGTAGCTAGTGGTAGTGCAATGCAGCCTCGCCACGGTCTGCGTTTTTGGCCAAGCACACCGAGCCACCCCTACTCTTCTTGATAAGTGTGTTGGGTTCTTTTACGTGCAGAAGTTTGTTGCTTGAGGCTTATGCCTGAAGCTCCCTCATACACGGGGCCGCCGGCTTTACGTCACCATCCAAAATGACGAATGCAATCCCTTACAACATGTCCGAGCTGAGCCCACCCTAGGATCGAACTCGGCCCCAGGATCCACGGAATTTGATGCAGATGGCGAAGCATGCAGCGGGGTTGCGTTACCGCTAACGGGGACGAAATAACTTGTGTAAAACATGCCAGCAGGACAAGAAGATGACAGTCGTAGAAACATTGGCTGTTATCAATGCCCTTAAGAAGATGTCAGGTGATGACAAAAGTGTGCATCAGGCCCCTATACATACGTACACTTAGTGCATCTTCTACTCCGCTGTACCCTGCGGCTCTCTCCACCGGCGTGACTCTTGGGACTCCTCTGGAACATACAGAATTAATGTTTGGTTAATTATCTCAATGAAAAAAGACTTTTTCATGGAGATATTGTTTTGCGTGCGTTTGCGTGCGTTTGCGTGTGTGTTTGCATGCACGTGTGTGTATGTTTGTGTCACTGTATGCTTAAAGTGAGCATAACTGTAGAACATGTGGATGGATTGTAATGGTATTTGGTATGTGGGTAGTTGTTGGGAGGAGAAAGGTCAAGGTTGATTTTGGGCCCTGTGATATGTGTCACTGGAACTGTTAGTCTCAAATCTATGGACAAGAATTCCCCAGGTCCCAACAGCTGGTAATGAGGAAAATCTTTACCTCGATAATAAAACACATCATGTATAGAACCAAATTTCATGGGAGATTTTGGGTCTTCAGACTTTTGTTACTGGTGTGTCACAGCTGTATGGGATCAAGGAGGTTGCCTGGATTTACATCACCAACTGCAAGGTAAGTTAAGTTAACTGATCATACCAAGGACATTCTTATACTAGAGTTCCACGACCTCATACCTTCGCCAAATGATTTTAACCTTTATGACTGACGTATTAGGAGTGTTTCTCATCAATCATAAATCATACCAGTTGATTGTCTTAAAATATAACATGTCCAAAGTATGAGCTTAACAAATTTATCATCAATTATGCAAAGGAGGCCCTTATTATCATAATTTGATTCAACGATGTTCACATTCACATAACGTCCCGATGCCACAAAAAAGGATTAAATGTATGAAATTGCCGTCTTTTGCCAGTGTGGAATAATAGAAGTTACTCATTAAGAATGCAAATAAGGCCCACATTTGCATATTTTCTATCTATCAACAGTCCTCTCTTCCTCAGTAACAATTTGAATTGTCATATCATGGAACAAAGCGGATTTTTAAAGTTGCCTTATTAATTATGCAAATTAGAATCTGATTTGCATAATTATCGTCCAATCATACTAAGCATCACAAAAACTATCCACATACCAAAAATCATGACCATCCATCAAGGCCATCATGTTATAGTATTTTTGCATCAATTATGCAAATGAGGTCTTCGTTTACATAGTTCATATCAATTAATATTTCTCTCTTCCTCAGTTACATATGTCACATGTTTCAGAGTCCTATCATGGAATTTGGCGGATGTATAAACTTTCCTCATTAATTATGCAAATTAGATACTGATTTGCATAAGACGTGTCTAATCATGTACATCATCACTCAAGCTATCTACCTACCAAAAATCATTACCATCCATCAAGCCCTTCTTGAGTTATTCCCTTTCAAAGTCAGATGCAAAACCTGCTCCTGCAGTTCCAAAAAAAACGCTAGGGGGCCCAAACCCACACCACTTACTCTCTGTCCAAAGATCTATCTACCACTCAAAAATAAGTTCCATAGCATGTCCAGAACACGAGATATCAAAACAGGAAGTTCCGCTGCAGTACCGTAAGAAGCCGCTAGGGGGCCCAAAATCTCATCGTTTTTAGGTCTCATCAAAACCTACCAACATACCAAATACCAAGATAATCCATCAAGGCATTCTCGAGTTATCCTGTGCCACTACAAACAAACAAACAGACAAACAGACAAACGCTACCCTCTGCATAACCTTCTTGCCGAAGGTGATAATGGCCTTGATCATACAGACTGCACAACATACTGCTGGCATGCTGCCCCCCTCCCCCAAGACTTCATATGGGATTATCATCATCAAACGCAAAAAAATGATTACTATATTTACCTGAAATGTGTTCCCAAGTACTGGAATTGCAATAGGTACCGAACCATATTCAGATAATAACCGAGAGGACAGAAACCTTGGATGAAACTTCAGAGAACCAAAACAACACGCGACCACGAGACAGTCGGCATAGAGGTCAGAGGGCAAAGGTGAAAGTTCGCATGCCTTCGATTCACAGGAAGTATCATCGCGTGCTCCTCGTCTCTGAAAGCGGGTGTTTGGAACGATAATACAACAGCCATTTGACAATCAAACAAACTTGTGGCTGAATGAAGATTTCTACTGTTCCTTCATGACCTCTACTGGGCCTCTACTGTTCCCGTAGGACCTCTACCGACTTTATATGGCTTGTTGGCAGTTAGGACAGTGGCTGAACTCAACTTCTTCTTGAGGTCAAACATCTCTACAGCAGGAGCTGTTGTGTCTGAATGAAGATTTCTACTGTTCCTTCAGGACCTCAACTGGACCTCTACTGTTCTCGTGGGACCTCTACCGACTTTAGATTGCGTGTTAAGGACAGTGGCTGAACTCAACTTCTTCTTGAGGTCAAACATCTGTACAGCAGGAGCCGAGTTCAGTTGTGGCCGAATGAAGATCTCTACTGTTCCTTTAGGACCTCTACGAGCTGCCTCTACTGGACCTGTACAGTTCCCATAGGACCTCTACCGACTTCAGATGGCGTGTTGTCAGTTAGGACAGTGACTGAACTCTTCAACTTCTTCTTGAGGTCAAACATCTGAATTGAGATTTCTACAGTTCCCATAGGACCTATACTGGTCCTCTACAGTTCCCGTTGGACCTCTACTGACTCAGAAATCAGTCAGAATGGCGTGTAGTCAGTTGGGGACAGTGGCTACTCAACTCCTGGTTGAGGTCAAACATTTGTACAGCAGCAACCGTTACATGTCAGATGACCTTCTCTCAGCTTTGCAGGATGTCTTTGGAAGCTCTCTGTTGGCCTCGCTGGACATAGTGGACAGGAAAGGGGTCACTCACGTCACCTCTCCAAGCGGACGACACCTATACCTGGTGGTGGGAAGCTCAGGAAAGCTCTACACCTGTCTACCATCGGGACTGTACTGTCCTTGTTCGTTCTTCACCTATGCTACACTGATAAGAGGAGAGTCATTGGTGTGTAAACATGTCTTAGCTGTGCAACTGGCACAGGCCATGGGTGCGTTACAAGAGCTGAGCGTCTCAGATGAAGAACTTATCGGTCTACTGATGAACAAAGACACGGCTCAGTGATGAGTACAATGTAACGTTACTATGCAGTATAATGGCCCTCTATTGAAGTTGCCTGAACATGTTACTGGTAATGAAGGACAGTGAAATACTACGACTTTTCTATTGCTGATCCTGAAGCTCTGTTTAGTGGGGGCATTCCAAGATCTGAATGTCACAGAGGAAGAGCTGAACTATTAGCGGTCTACCGATGAACAAAGCCACGGTTCAGTTATACCGCACCGTGTACATGAAAAAAAAAAGTTGTATATCACCACGAAAGGGCCCTCTATTGGATCTGTATCAATATGTTACTGGTAATGAAGGCCAGTAAAATACCACGACTTTCATTACCGATCTTGCACCTCTGTTGAGAGGGCAACACAGTGAACTGACTGGCATCCTTTAGAAGACACTGTGCTTGAGGATGAAAAGAATTTGTTATGACTGCAAATATAATTATTTCACTTTCATTAACACTGAATGTGAAATCAGAACTACATGTGTATGGGAATTATGTTTATCATTTAGGTTAGGACAAACATAATGATGCAAAATTAAAGTTGATGTTACGTCCGAGATAAAGTGTTGCTGAAGTCTTGTAACAATATAGAAGTCACGTCGATCCAAAAGTTGCTCCCGCAGTGCAGTACCATGTTGAGTCGTAAGAGGTCGCAACTCTATCAATACTGGCGGGGACACCACGCTACACGAAACAACATCAATGTTTCTAGGAGCCTTGTGAAAAAGCATTGCCATGTGTCAAACCACATACGCGCGCACGCACAAACAAACACACTCACACATATACGCGCGCACACACATACGCGTACATACACGCACACACGCAATTTCTGATGCATCCACTGACAGATCACACGCTCCTACTCCGTTTAGGACCCCATGGGTAGTGTGCTTTGTCATTATTCTAATTATGCTGGCTTTGAACTAAATTACAGTGATGTTTAGAATAACAACAGAATATCATACATAAAGTGCAAACAGTGTTTCTCTTCTGATCAACAAAGTGTCCCGCTCACTTTTCAAGTTCATCATGTGATTGTGATTTACTGTCTAACCATTGTTTAAGTTTTGTTCCTGTATTTGATTTAATCTCGGCGGACTCCAGGAAGAGTAGTGTAAAATTTGTAAAAAATTACACTAATGGAGAGCTGAATAAAACAAACAACTTGTGGAGTCATTAAGGTGGATAATTAAGACACGTCAAAATAAAATTAGCATATTTTGTGTGGCCATGGAAATCACCCTTTCCCTCTCCTCACCCCTCTCATTTGGACATTTCAGATCCGAACAGATGACCTTTCGTCATTGGCGCGCTTTTTCCCTACACAAAGGTCAGACAACAACAGCCCTGCAATTATAAATGGGGAATCCTGACGCAGAGAGTTAGCTTCGGGTCATCGGGTTGACATAAAAGGTCACCCAGTGTTATTGCGTGAGGGCGCCGGTAGAATGGCCCATATCAATGGCTGTATCGTAGGTCTTCTATGGATGATCATTAATTGTGACAAGTATTATGTAGTCAGGCTTAAAACACCATAGAAACCCACTATGACTTTCAATTAGAAAGTTATGTCGTTAAATAGCCTTGTTAAGTTAGTTTTTTTTCTCTTTCAGTGGCCTTCTGTATATTATTCAGAAATACATAACTCATCATTTTTTGCTTTTATATGCTTTCTTTGTCCACATTTTTGATTATGTAAGGATTTCAAGGTATTTCAACATAGCACATAGCTAGGGCGTTTAACGTCCATTTTACCTAATATTTGCTTCCTACCTCTTTATTTCTTTTCCATTGTCCATATAGACAATGCTATTATCTATTCAATTGAACCATCTATTCTATTGAACCATCTGAAATTGTCTTCACCTCATTAACATATCTATTCAGAGTTTTGGTATAAAACCTGGTTCTGCCAAATCTTTTCTTAGTCACTGACGAAAGATAGCGGATGCTGTCTGAAACGTCTGTTTCAAAATTTTATCCAGTTGCTTGAGTGACTATTTTTGGCGTAATGCTACTATCTGTTCGGCGTTTTCCAACACTATACGTATGTCATATACTCCTATCAGAAAGTGGAATCGTACGGATGCAGCCAGACATGCTTGACACTAAATAGAATAATCAAATAAGTTTCGCTATATATCAAGTTGTCCCATCCTTTATAACGTCTCGTTATCTCATAATTGGCTAGTTTTATTGCTGTCCTTCACATATTCCCCACTGCTCCCTTCCCCATTAGCAAAGAATCCCCATTGGGCTTGTTGCGCCTTTCCACATGTTTCAAGGGCACACGAGAGAAAGGTGAGTAGGGGTCATTAATTTTACGACATGATCGTATGAAGCCAGTGTTATTAACATCAAATTATACGAATTTCTTATAAAGCGTAACCGTAGAGATATCGTATCTATCACATTCCAGATAAATGTCATCTTATCAATAGGCAATAAGGACGGTGCGGATTTGCAAAACCCTATTTTGCTCTGCTTTTCATTAGACCAACGGAAACATTAAACCAGTATTGTTAACATCAAATTATACGAATTTCTTAAAAACCATAACCGTAGAGATATCATATCTGTCCCATTTCAGATAAATACCATCTTATCAATAGGCAATAAAAAACGGTGTGGATTTTCAAAACCTTCATTTGCTCTGCTTTTCATTCGACCAATAACGTGAACATTAAGCCAGTCTAATTAACATCAAATTATACGAATTTCTTCTAAAGCATAACCGTATATATATTGTATCTGTCCCATTTCAGATAAATGCCATCTTATCAATAGCAAAAAGGAACGGTGTGTATTTTCTCTGCTTTTTATTAGTATAGCAATATGAATAAATTTTCACCAATGTTTTTCGTAGATTGCGATGCTGAACCATTTCTTTCTATACTCCGATTGATGTCGATGATTAACGTCATAACAGATTTTCTTATAAAGCATAACCGTATAGATATCGTATTTGTCCCATTCAGAAAAAGCTTATCGATAAACAATAAGGTACGGCGTGGATTTGCAAAAGCCTAATTTGCTCTGCTTTTCTTTAGACCAACGTAAGCAATTATGAGGAGAAAAATTTACCACCAATATTTTAAATTAAATTGCGTTGACAAAGCATTTATTTCTATCATTCTCCCACGTTTTGTCGATAATTCTTCATTTTGATATAGTTTTTAATGTCCCACAAATCTTGTAATGTGTTCCAGTTTTGTTGAGTTTATGAGGCACGAAGACACGTTTCCTTTGCAGGACTATCAGTGCATGGATGTGGTGAAAGAGATTTTAGCAGAACCTCTATTCAAACAACAGCAGCGTCCATGCCCTTCACGGCCCATAAAGCAACAGAGGTCACGATTGGTTCACCCGGCTCATATCTCCGTCGGTACAGCGACAGATGTGCACCCTTTATCAAGCAAATCGGCACGAAATGGAAGCTCTTCGTGTCAAATGTTAATTATTTGGCAAAAATTATAACCACAGAATCAATGATAAATCCTTCAAAAGCAATGAATATAAAACGATCTCGTGGAGCTATCTTGGTCACCCATAAGAAACTTTGCTGTCAGTGTTCTATTTAGTATAAACCATTTCTTGACTACGATACTCAATTAGTAATGGTGGAAAAATGGGGCGTAATGGGGCCTGTATTCTGTGTTCAATCACAATGCCACCACAGAAAAACCACAGGCATTAAAACAAGTTGAATTGCCAATAGGGTAAACAAAACTCTCACACTTTATCAGTCTGAAATTTACATAATACCAGATACTATTTATTTAATTAATTCTGTTTTCTTTAGCCAGGGTGGCCCACCTCAGTGTAGTATTTGACACTACTTTCCAGTGGGGCCGGGGCCATTGAACACATATTATATAATACGTAATATCAATACATACATGTAAAATAACATATACGCAAATACATACACAAAACTTTTCCACAAAACCATACATACAAATATATACACAAACCTTAGTCATAATCCATACTCAAAATCCATAGTGTACATGTATTCAATACTGTACATATTACGGCCATTCACAATTAAGGTAAGAATCATAGATAAAAACGTTTATGAAATGCAGATTATTTTTCTATGCATAATTAGACAATAATTGAGGGAATGGTAAGGATAATATGAGGAACAGTTTTTGATTTTTGCAAAGTTGCCACAAATTCGTTGGCTACAATGGTCATGCGGTTTTTCCAATTACGGGAAAATCAGCCACCCTTGAAATTATGTTTTAATCATTACATTATACATATATGAATCACTTGGCGTTTCCCAGAGTTTCCGTTGTATCTTGTCTTCTTTTCAGGCGTAGACATAATTTACACGGTTAGTACATGGTAGAAGCGTTTATAGGAGGCATACATGTGGCAAATGACATTGACTGAGATTTATATCTCCATGAAAAATAGAGACTTTTTCATGGAGATATTGTTTTGAACGTGTTTGTGTGTGTGTTTGCGTGTGTGTTTGCGTGTGTGTTTGTGTGTTTGTCCGTATTCTTGAAGTCAGCATAACTCAAGAATGTCTGGATGGATTGTAAAGATATTTGGTATGTAGGTAGGTGTTGGGAGAACAAAGGTCAAGGTCGATTTTGGCCCCCCCTGGTATGTGAGACTGGAACTGCATTGGCGTTTTTGTCAAAATCTTCCAAGGAGAATAACTGAACAAAGGAGCGACAGATTTCTGTGTTATTTAATATGCAGGTAGCTTGGGCAGAGATGTGCACAATGAAGTGCAAATTATGCAAATTGGAACTTAATTTTTGTAACAGGAGACTACTCAAAATACAATGTTGGCTATATCTAGACATGTTGATTATTTCACGGTCTTAGCGTTTCCCAGATTTTCCTTTGAATTTTGTCTAATTTTTATAGACGCAGACGTTGAATAAATCTCTTGGTTGTATAAAAAAAAAGAGTCTTTTTATTCAGTGACTTACCAACCTGGTAAAACTATTCACGGACGTCATGAGCATTGTTTCCTCATCCCATCTGTCATCTCCATTGAGCAATAATGACTTGACAAATCGATTTGAAATGTGTGTTTCCCACGATCTATTTGTGCTACATGATTAATGAAGAGGCCTATTTTGAAAATCAACATACCAGCATATTCCTAATGGTAGTAAATTGGCGATGAGTTACGGCGTCAATCACAATATGATGTAGATAATAATGCCACCATAGTTATATTCTTACCGTTACTTATAACACTTACAGAGTTTCTTTCAGTTTTGTCTGCTTTTCAGATGTAGAAATGATTCATGGTATGGTACATCATTGCGTAACTAGCTTGTCGTAGTTAGTACAACTTTCTCTCAAGGACCGTGCGCTCTGCACTGCACGAAAAGTGGAATTTACCACAATGGTAAATGTAATGTAAAGCCGTGTAAAGGTTACATTTACCAGAGATTTATCAGCATTTATCTATCGGTAAATGTGCGAATATACCCCGCATTTACCCGCAAGGTATAGCTGGTAATGTTTGCCTTATTTACCCACATTTACCGAGGTCGTGTAAATCATGCATTTACCGAAATTTACCGTAGCGAGTATTTCTCATATATTCAGGGCATTTACCGAGATTTACCGTAGGGAGTATTTCTCGCATATATTCGGTGCATTTACCCAGATTTACCGTACGTAGCATTTCTCACATTTATCAAGCGCATTTACCGAGATTTACCTTACCAAATATTCTCATAGCTAAATTTACCCATATTTACAGAGGATGTATACATGCCTTTACTAAAAGAGATATTTACCCTCCTTTACCCACATTTACCATGGATTATGATTGAGTATGACGCACAAACGCATGGTTTGGGGCAAAACTCAGCAATATTTATTGGATAAACATAGCAACATTGACAGTTTATACAGATACACTGATTAACTGGCTTGTATCAACAACACACATAAACCATATATATATATAGTGATACATGCTTACAAACAACATTTATCACTCAATACATTATTCGGTTTATCATCAGACACAATCTTAACATATCAGTCTCTATCATTCTGCACTGACAAACATACCCTTTGGGAAACTATATACGAGAATGGTTTAACTATAGATACATGTACATGTATCATAGGTTTTGTGCACATTTTTTACAATGTTATCACTGTTGTAGTTGTTTACAATATTAACATGACGTCATCTATGGAATACAAATGTGCCAGTATGATAAAGTTAGCAAAGCTATGCAAAGAAAACAGTAACATTGCAAGGAAGTCGCGATGACACAAGTAAAAGAATTGAATGGGTCAAACCCAGATCGGACGTGTTGAAAGGGATAGTATTTGTCAATTCGGATGGCGATGTTAAGTCAGCGGCCCCCTGTATGAAGGAGCCTCAGAAATAAGCCTCAAACCTTTGCACGTAAAAGAACTCAACACACTTATCGAGAAGAGTAGTGGTCGACAAAACATGTGAGTGTAGCAAATCCGAATTGCACTTCCACTTTTTAACTACTTGAGATAGCATCATACTTCACCTCAATCAATCAAGGATGACTGCTTTACCTTTTTTACATTCAGTGGGGTCTGCACTGTTCTTCACTTTGCCAACAGTATCAGTGTCATGACTCATGTACTACTAGTTACATGTTTATACAAGCAATACTTCATCATCATTCATAATAAAAGAAAGGTTTGGGAAATTCAGCCATTCAAATTTTAACATTTCTGTATTCACAACAAGATTGGAGTGATACATGTATACAAGCAACCTCCTTGATACAAGTAATCCATTTGGGGCAGGGTGGAGGACATAATGTATCATCACCATCATAATCACAGCCAGACAGGGTATATTCACTGCTGTATAGAGCAATTGGACTGACATACAAGTTGCTGTATATTCTACAGAGGTTATGAAGGCGATAGTCACCCTGAGTCAAGCAGCCTAATCCATCAGATATAGAAATTTATTTTTGGTAAAAAAACAGACATTGAGTTTCAGGCAAGGAAACATATGAGGTCTGGCCAAACTCTGAACACAGGTTGGTTTTATGTGCTGTAGAACTGCTCGTGTATAACCTTCCTCTCCCCATTCTCATCTACATCAGAGTCCATCGCTGCCTTCTTCTGTGTCTGCATGTTGTACATGTACTTCCTGGGTGAGGTTGGAGTCCCTCTTGTGATGAGCCGGTTCCTACAAAATAAAAAAATCATTGAACAGCAATTTACA
The DNA here is from genome assembly GCF_035083965.1 of Branchiostoma lanceolatum. NCBI lineage: Eukaryota > Metazoa > Chordata > Leptocardii > Amphioxiformes > Branchiostomatidae > Branchiostoma > Branchiostoma lanceolatum. The sequence goes on along the minus strand of NC_089723.1, from coordinate 6,622,837 downwards.
TGGAAATCCGTCCTGTACTAGTATATGGTTGAAAGTGACAAAAAATACATGCATGATTAAGAAACAAGTCAAATGATTTTGTCATAAGCTCGAGGTTCCCCTAGCCAGGAGTAGGCTCAGGAGCCAGTCCTTCAGTGTTAGAGTAGTTAGTGACTGGAATGCACTACCACAATCTGTGGTGGATTCTAAGAGAGTCAACGAGTTCAAAACACGGCTGGATAAACATTGGGAGAGTCTGAAGTACAACACATGAGTATCGTTCGAGACGGGGTTACCACAGGCTGAGCCTCCTCATCCCGAAGATGGTATAAAGGTATACCGTAACTATTGTGCCTCGTTATACAGTGCTTAACTTTCTTCCAACACTAAGATATTCACGGATGAAATTTGTGCCTCGATCTTATCCTATCACAACTGCTAGCAACAAACAAGGGACAATGGATTATGGAGAATCATGACTCCCAATATACTCAAGTGTGACAAATATGATGATGTTGATGAGCGTGCAGGACTGTAGTCTTACCTTTGGAGCCTGTCGCAGCACTTGAGGTACTCAGCGGCTGAACTTCTGGCAGTTGTTTGCTTTGTTCCCAACCATCCTCCTCATAACGGTGAACCCACTGCTGCTGTACTGGTATATAGAATAGGAAACCATGAAATAGATTTTTAAAAAACCTGAGCATCCTCAAATTTTGTACATGTAGCGTAAATGTTCTACTTGAAATATAATATGGTGACCAAAGCTTCAACTGAAGTGAAAACATAACCATTCGAAATTTCTAACTATCACGTCACACTATTGCTTCTGTTGTGTCTTGTGATTTCTTTTTCATCTCATCCCATAGATATTGTCCCCATATGACCCAATCAGGGGCAAATTTGAGGCTAGGGGAGATCTCATGATCAGTCTATATCTCGAGTGTTTGCTGTTTCGTATCTTAAACCCGACACGAATACCTGTTCACAACTGACAAGTACAAACAAGTAAGTCAACTGACATTCGTGCCAGGTTTAATGCCAAGTACTATTTGATTATGAACAAGTTGAAAATAATTTACAAATTTTCTCATGGGGAGGGGGGCAGGTTAGTTGAAGACATGTGTTTCTGGCGATAACATGTCAATAAATAAAACTAAGACAAGGTAACTGAACATATTTTTTTATCTAAAACATTCTTAAGTGTACCAAGGTCTATTTTCTCACCTCATTGTTTGTACTCAGCGAGCCTTAGAGCAGTCCAAAATAAAATGCACAGCCAGCCGTGTCCGGTGCAAGGAGGGAGGGGGGCGACCAAACTCACATCGCTGATACGTCAGTCACCATAGTTTTCCGAACGTTTGAGTTTAAGCCAGATTCCTCCTCGACTCATAAGCCTCTCCCAGATCGATGGTCCACCAATGTAGACTGTGGTGGACCCATTTATAGCGCCGAGAGGCGCGTAACGCCCTGTATTCATCTCTACTGTGGACCCCGGACCTGCCCGGACCAACGGTTTTCTGAATAATGCCGCCCACTCAATGCGCATGCGTAATCCAACAGACCAATCATAGGACAGTATTGTAATGACCTATAGGATGTTGACCTGCAGGTCAGAAATTGACCTTTCTGGTTTTTAAGAAACTTTATCTGTACTGTGACAGTCAAACTAAAGATCAGGACCTTCCTCCTGGGTTCGATTCACGTTTTCCTCAAAGTTTCTGTTTTCATCTTGGTCCCCCTTTTTCTTGCTTGTCTTACATTGTGTATTTATGAGTTATTGTGATCAGAAACTATTAACTTTGTTATAAGTAACAGCTTGGTAACAGTTACATTTAGATCATAACATTTGTGTATACTACATGGATTTGGAGACTTTCTTTATTTTTGATTATTCTTTGTAGATATAAAGTTCATCAAAGTAGGGTCTAAGACTTAATGAGAATATTTAACATTAAATGAGATAGAGGAAAACCATTTGCCTCATAGTAAATCCATGAACAGACATGTATTAACAAACAAATTCATAGTTGTAACTCATGATCTCAGTAGGTGGTGGGGGTTGGGGTGGGCTGTATACACTGTGAGTACACTTGTATAGCTTCTTATCTTGTGTGTGTGTGTTATAATGAGTCAATTGTAAGTTGTTGCCCATAGGCACATGTAACTAACTGCAGGAAAGGACTGACAGACAATTGGTACCACAATATACCATGTGACTATTCTAGCTTATTTGGGTTTATATGCAAAGTGATTCCCCCGCCCTGAGTTATCTCTGTTATCTAAGAGTGGTGGGGTGATATCTGTTATCGAAGGGCGGGGAGGGATGTTATATGCACTCCAAGTCCCCCGCCCTGTGATATCTGTTATCGAAGGGCGGGGAGGGATGTTATATGCACTCCAAGTCCCCCGCCCTGTGATATCTGTTATCGAAGGGCGGGGAGGGATGTTATATGCACTCCAAGTCCCCCGCCCTGTGATATCTGTTATCTAAGGGTGGGAAGGGATGTTATACGCACTCCAAGTCCCCCGCCCTGTGATATCTGTTATCAAAGGGCGGGGAGGGATGTTATATACAGTCCAAGTCCCCCGCCCTCTGATATCTGTTATCGAAGGGCGGGGAGGGATGTTATATGCACTCCAATTCCCCCGCCCTGTGATATCTGTTATCGAAGGGCGGGGATGGATGTTAAATGCACTCCAAGTCCCCCGCCCTGTGATATCTGTTATCGAAGGGCGGGGAGGGATGTTATATGCACTCCAAGTCCCCCGCCCTGTGATATCTGTTATCGAAGGGCGGGGAGGGATGTTATATGCACTCCAAGTCCCCCGCGCTGTGATATCTGTTGTCGAAGGGTGGGGAGGGATGTTATATGCACTCCAAGTCCCCCGCCCTCTGATATCTGTTATCGAAGGGCAGGGGAGGACGTTATATGCACTCCAAGTCCCCCGCCCTGTGATATCTGTTATCGAAGGGCGGCGAGGGATGTTATATGCACTCCAAGTCCCCCGCCCTGTGATATCTGTTATCGAAGGACGGGGAGGGATGTTATATGCACTCCAAGTCCCCCGCCCTCTGATATCTGTTATCGAAGGGCGGGGAGGGATGTTATATGCACTCCAAGTCCCCCGCCCTGTGATATCTGTTATCGAAGGGCGGGGAGGGATGTTATATGCACTCCAAGTCCCCCGCCCTGTGATATCTGTTATCGAAGGGCGGGGAGGGATGTTATATGCACTCCAAGTCCCCCGCCCTCTGATATCTGTTATCGAAGGGCAGGGGAGGACGTTATATGCACTCCAAGTCCCCCGCCCTGTGATATCTGTTATCGAAGGGCGGGGAGGGATGTTATATGCACTCCAAGTCCCCCGCCCTGTGATATCTGTTATCGAAGGGCGGGGAGGGATGTTATATGCAGTCCAAGTCCCCCGCCCTCTGATATCTGTTATCGAAGGGCGGGGAGGGATGTTATATGCACTCCAAGTCCCCCGCCCTGTGATATCTGTTATCGAAGGGCGGGGAGGGATGTTATATGCACTCCAAGTCCCCCGCCCTGTGATATCTGTTATCGAAGGGCGGGGAGGGATGTTATATGCACTCCAAGTCCCCCGCCCTGTGATATCTGTTATCGAAGGGCGGGGAGGGATGTTATATGCACTCCAAGTCCCCCGCCCTGTGATATCTGTTATCGAAGGACAGGGAGGGATGTTATATGCACTCCAAGTCCCCCGCCCTGTGATATCTGTTATCGAAGGGCGGGGAGGATGTTATATGCACTCCAAGTCCCCCGCCCTGTGATATCTGTTATCGAAGGGCGGGGAGGGATGTTATATGCAGTCCAAGTCCCCCGCCCTGTGATATCTGTTATCGAAGGGCGGGGAGGGATGTTATATGCACTCCAAGTCCCCCGCCCTCTGATATCTGTTATCGAAGGGCAGGGGAGGACGTTATATGCACTCCAAGTCCCCTGCCCTGTGATATCTGTTATCGAAGGGCGGCGAGGGATGTTATATGCACTCCAAGTCCCCCGCCCTGTGATATCTGTTATCGAAGGTCGGGAAGGGATGTTATATGCACTCCAAGTCCCCCGCCCTCTGATATCTGTTATCGAAGGGCGGGGAGGGATGTTATATGCACTCCAAGTCCCCCGCCCTGTGATATCTGTTATCGAAGGGCGGGGAGGATGTTATATGGACTCCAAGTCCCCCGCCCTGTGATATCTGTTATCGAAGGGCGGGGAGGGATGTTATATGCACTCCAAGTCCCCCGCCCTGTGATATCTGTTATCGAAGGGCGGGGAGGGATGTTATATGCAGTCCAAGACCCCCGCCCTCTGATATCTGTTATCGAAGGGCAGGGGAGGATGTTATATGCACTCCAAGTCCCCCGCCCTGTGATATCTGTTATCGAAGGGCGGGGAGGGATGTTATATGCAGTCCAAGTCCCCCGCCCTCTGATATCTGTTATCGAAGGGCGGGGAGGGATGTTATATGCACTCCAATTCCCCCGCCCTGTGATATCTGTTATCGAAGGGCGGGGAGGGATGTTATATGCACTCCAATTCCCCCGCCCTGTGATATCTGTTATCGAAGGGCGGGGAGGGATGTTATATGCACTCCAAGTCCCCCGCCCTGTGATATCTGTTATCGAAGGGCGGAGAGGGATGTTATATGCACTCCAAGTCCCCCGCCCTCTGATATCTGTTATCGAAGGGCGGGGAGGGATGTTATATGCACTCCAAATCCCCCGCCCTGTGATATCTGTTATCGAAGGGCGGGGAGGGATGTTATATGCACTCCAAATCCCCCGCCCTGTGATATCTGTTATCTAAGGGTAGGGAGGGATGTTGTATGCACTCCAAGTCCCCCGCCCTGTGATATCTGTTATCGAAGGGTAGGGAGGGATGTTATATGCACTCCAAGTCCCCCGCCCTGTGATATCTGTTATCGAAGGGCGGGGAGGGATGTTATATGCACTCCAAGTAACTGCACTTGAGATACAGTTTTGCAAGGGTTTACACACATTTAACAGGGATTTACCGGTATTTACTTGGTAAATGTATGGTAAAGGTGGGTAAATGTCATACACCATATTTACCAACAATTTACTCCTTCCAGGTAAATTTGGTAAATCCCACTTTTCGTGCAGTGCTGTCAGCGGTGTCGGCAGGGTTAATAATGATGGTTTGGGCTGCTGTAAGTATAGTTGCTACAGTTGCTACAGTTGGAAATGATTCACGGTACCGTGCATCATTGCGGAACTAGCTTGTCGTTGTTAGCACAACTTTCTCTCCAGGACCGTACGCTCTGTCAGCAGTGGCGGCAGGGTTAACGATGATGGTTTGGGCTGCTGTAAGATATTAACTATATATGTATAAAAACGTCCATGAAATGCAGATTATTTTACTCTGCAGAAATAGGTAATAATTGAAGGAATGGTAATGATAATATGAGGAACAGTTTTTTTTATATTTTCAAAGTTACCACATGACGCTAAAAAACCATTAGCTGCAGAGTGCGGATAGTCCAAGTAGAGAGAACCAGCATCTTTTAAAACTATGTTTTAACTGTTAACCATAACGTTTGCGTTTTCCAGAGTTTTTTACAAAATTTTTATAGTTTCTACAGTTTCTAAGGTAGTGTGTATCATTGCGGAACTAGCTTGTCGTTGTTAGTACAACTTCCTCTCCAGGACCTTGCGCTCTGTCAGCGGTGTCGGCAGGGTTAATACTGATGGTTCCGGCTGCTGTTGGTATAGTAACAGTTACTACAGTTTAATATGATTCACGGTACCGTGCACTATTGCGGAACTAGCTTGTCGTTGTTAGTACAACTTCAGGGTACGCTCGTTCTCATTTAAATGTACACATTTTGTAACTTCCGTTACCGTTTGAAGTAAGACATTCCTGACATTAACATATGCCACATATAAGGTGCCAAACTGTCGTTTTTAAAAGCCAGAAAGGTTTTAAGTCGTCATACAAACGACAGTTTGGCACCTTATATGTGGCAAATCTTAATGTCAGAAACGTCTTACTTCAAACGGTAACGGAAGTTACAAAATATGTAGGCTACATTTCAATGAGAACGAGCGGGTACCGTGCAATATTGCGGAACTAGCTTGTCGTTGTTAGTACAACTTTCTCTCCAGAACCGTGCGTTCTGTCAGTGGTGGCAGCGCGGGGTTGATGATGGTGGTTCGGGTTGCTGGTCGTGTTATCACAGCGTGACGTCGTGTCTGCCTGTCACCGGCATATCCACACGCTTCCGTGAGCAAATTACCTCTCTGAATACAAATGGGCGCAGTTTGTCAATGAGCAATCGTCGTAATTGTTCCTCTTATTGCTGTCACGTAGCCCCATAGGGAGATATGTGCATCAATAATGTAAAAAAAGAGGACGCAAACGCTTTTTTGTCATCATTCATGACTTCGGAATTTTCGTTGGTCTACTGATTAAATGCGAGGAGTTCTTAAAGAAATCTGTATGGTTTAAATCCTTGGAGAGACCTTCTCAACTGAACATAATCAATCAACAAACGGTGGCCTATTACATGACGATTCCGCAAATTGAATTGATGGGCCAATTTGAGGAAATGGCCGGAAAATGTTCTAATGTCGTAAATTCCTTTGCATGCCGAAGAGGGGCATCCACAAAGCTGTCACGGAGGATAGCCGTCATTCTTTGTTTCCCTTGAGCTTCCATTGTTCACGGGTTTGTAAGTTATTACGCCACGATTCCATAAAAAAAAGCTAGCTCCATCGCCTGGTTATGGTAGAGCGAGAGTGCACGCAGAAGCGAACCAGGAAGATCAAGAAAATCTTCGACAGCTTGTCTATCGTCAAAGCCACTTAGTGTAATTGGCAATGACCGCAGGCGTTCTGCACTAAAGGTAAGTGATAGCGCAACGGATTTTGTAATTACATCGCAGTTTGTTCCCGAGGCTTGGGTTCTAGTGAAACCGTGGGCAGCCTTTTACAGGATGAATGGATTACCAGGGCGCGAAGGTTAACCGGAGCAAAGCTGGCCCGAGGCTTTGCTTCAAGTTTCATGAGGAAAGGAAAGACTGGGTAACACTGCCCTGTCTCATTCAATCTTCGTTGAGCATTCCCTGTACTATAAGGTACCTATTTTTTGCAGGTGACTAGTAAAAGGCTACCAAAACAATAATAGTTTATTGCAAATTCATGCCCGTAGGCTAATTGCATGTTGACAACAGTGTCGAAATACAAATGTAAGGTAAAACAAAAGGTATACATGCAATACAAGATCATACTATATTGCTGTTCTAAAGTAAGGTTCTATATCTACGGTACTAATGCGGGGTTTGATTTCTTTTCTGAAAGCAGTGCAAAATAAAAAGTCCCACACTTTCAATGATGAGTGGGTTGGAAGATTTTAAAACAAGATTTTAAAACAATATCAGGGCGCGGAAATGGGAGTTCGAAACTCAATTTGTTTAGTCATTTCTATACATAATAAGTTCAAACAACACTATCACAATGTATAGTGATGTCCATGATGAAAAAATAGGACTTCGTTGTAATGTGGGAACTCACTGAAAATCGTCGCCGGGGTTTTTGTAGGCTCGCGAAACTAAGGGAAAGGAAACCTCATAACAGTAGCTGACAGTATGCCTAAAATGGAAGGTATAGAATGCAGTGCAAGATATACCTTGATTTAGAACGTTTTGTTTGACCTTATTCTTCGCTTTACAAAGATTTGAGTAGAGATTTTGGTAGATTGCAAGAGGGTATATGTAGTGGGTTGATGTTTTCAAAGCCTATGAAATGTGATTAATTTCACGAGCTAATTAAAACGTATTTATATTACCATACAATATATTGAAATTGATAAGCATAACACTGGTTTATTTACCGTTATATATATTGTATTGTAAAAGTCTCATGGTTTTACAAAATTCACCTACGTGGTATGAGATCATATGTAGGAATATTTTATATACGCAGTTCATCTATTCACTATGATCCCAGTATTATATCTACATCATATTGTGATTGACGCAGTAACTCATCTCCAATTTACTACCATTAGGAATATGCTGGTATGCTGGTTATTAAAAGAGGCATCTTAATTAATCATGTAGCACGAATGAATGCAATTTTCCATTGGAAACACACATTTCAAATCGATCTGTCAAGTCATTATTGCTCAATGGAGATGACAGATGGGATGAGCAAACAATACTCATGACGTCGGATGTTATTGTTATTAATATAGATGCGAGCTTTGTTCTTCATCCATATCATGATTGTCGAGTTTAATCTTTGTTTACTATCAAGAAGATTTGCTGCTGTTGTGCTTTTATTGACTTTCTGGAGATTTACCCAAACATATCTGTATACACGTGCGCGAATTTACAAATGTACATGAAGGATTTTGTGAGGACAACATATCAAACATAGCCTGGTAACTGTGCCATCGGGTGCTCCCGGGTATCTCTACGGTGCCGGGAGTGTTGCCCGTCCGCCCAGTTTATTGGCACACGCCGAGGAATTTTTACGGGCTTGATTTCAATTACTTCGTGTTGGTAGTGAATAAAAAAGGCTGGATGGAAAGACTTAGGAAAATGTTCCTTGTTCTGAAAATTTCCATGGAAAGATTCAGACTAATTCTTCAATTTTTCATTCTTATTCATTCTTGAAATTCTTAATATGAAAAAAAAATTGTCCACGAGTTAAAAAAAAAATGAGAAAAGCAAGAAAAGTTATTTTTGGTAGTATTGTATCCAGAGAAGCACCACTTCTATAGCTGCACCGTGCTGTCGATGTAGTCAGGACGTTCTTACAACCGACCTCGCTGAGTAACAATGTAGGTGGTGCACTACATAGACATTCGATTGGTAAACCTACAATGAACACATTTTCTCTCGTCCTAGAATCTCAAAGCTAACTAAAAAACGTACGTACCAAATTTTACTACAGGATGTTTTCCTTGTCAGTTTAGTGTCCTCCAAATAGGTTTAAGGTGCCAGCGGTGTATGGCAATGATAAAGACATCCACATGTTAACTAAAAAGCCACTGGGTGAGTGATTGCCATTACTATTCATCGTCTAATAGAAACCATAATGCCAGCGCCAATACTACGTCTTCTGCGTGTACATCTTGTCCCAAGAGTATATTTCCACCATATCAAGGCTGACCATATTTATTGGTGTCACGTAAAGGTCATGGTTAACGTTGTTCTCTCGGGACATTTTAGTTCAAAATTGTTTCCCCATATTATAGTGTATTTCTGGAAAATGTCTATTGCCCGGGACTGTTATCCTGTAAGGCTTTAATCTTGTTGACGTTTGTAATAGAAGTATATAATAGCAAACTCGTCCGTAACATTACCTCAGGATATCGGAAGGCGACAGTCAGGCTGGCGACACGCTTACCTTTTCTTTAATTTTCAAGACGTGCTTATGGGATTAGGGTATAAGCCACCGTAAAATTATGTGAGCAATATTGTGGTACATCGGCAGTTATGTTTACGGATTTGCAGAGTAAGGCATGAATTATTTCTCAGTGCATATGGCGAACATATATCTGTGCTCTCAATATTGCAACTTCCTTAAACATTTTCCCCGGGTATATAAAGAATTGCAAAATGGTTGAAACAGAATCTTAATTTTTTTCCATTTGTATCCACGTTTCGCATTGGTCAGGTCTGGTATATCATCGCCTGTGTTATTGGCTTAGTTCTCTGTAAAGGAATTCTAAAACATACATTTTTAGAATCATTGTATATTGAAAGCAATCCTTTACTAATTTATCACTCCCTGTGGTATGACCTTCTCGTGCAAGTGTATTGTATTGAATATGAGATGTGCCTAACTCGTACATTTCATCAAAGCAAATATCATGCTGTTGCTTATATCAAAGATTAATCTACCACAAAGATCTATGTATCTATATGACTACTTCGATGCAAAACAAACTCTTTTATTCCTTTCATAAAAGATGTATATACATATATCAATATGAATATTATTAATGACTTGATACGTGCCATTCAGCCGGGATTTACTCTTTGTAATATCAACTAAGCCTTTCATCGAGCTTTTAATCCGACATCGTATCTAATCTGTTTATGAAAGAAAGAACATCATTGGTAGATAACAACTTGTTGTTCTGGACTGGTTACAAGCATAAACGTTTTAACTGTATTACAAAATTGATTGCTGGACTTAATTACGAACTTTACATACTTGACCTGATCATACAAAGACTATTTCTTTATAATATATAACAGCGATGACCGTAGGGTAATTCATAATTACCTAGCAACTTCAACGGTTTTTCTGACAAGATTTATTGCTAGTATTGTTCAAGTACCTTATACGTGATCTAATCTGTTAGACTAGAAATTACTGCTTTTCTACAATCTGTAACGGTAATGGCCGCAGGGTACTTGACAACGACCACTTGTCTGGCAAAGGCCATAAGCAGATCTATGGATTAATGCTAGCTCTTCACTTACAATTGACGAATGGCGTGCGGCAATGTTTAATTCAATTTTGACGAAGAGTTGGAGTGACCTTTGCTGAATACCAAAAATAATTGCTTTTCTAGTTTTTCTCGTTTTTCTTAACTCATGGACAAATTTTCTCATATCAAGAATTTCAAGAATGAATAAGAATGAAAATTTGAAGAATCAGTCTGATTCTTTCCACGGAAATTCCCAAAACGAGGAACATTTTCCTAAATCTCTTAAGTTAAGAAACTATTTCTCAAAATATTTTCTCCCTCAAAAATTTCAAGAAATTCAAGTTTATATTTCTTGTTTATATTGACTTCAAGATTAATTTTCTTATATCTTAGAAAATATTACAATTTTTCTCTTCTTTTTCTTGAAAAATCTTACTTAAAGAAATATTTTGTAAGAAAAAATATTCAAGAAAAAAATTCTTATCTCGTGGACAAAACGATTTTTTTAACTTAGAAAGTTATCTTATTTTAAGGATTTTTTTCTGTGAATAAGGAGAAACAAGAAAAAGAAAAGCCATTTTTGGTAGTGTACCTGGCCCCTGGAGCAAGGCCAAGGCTCTTTTCGTGGTATCTCAGTAACATCCCGTTTGAAAATGCCATGAATAATGGAATCTGCTTGATATGGACAGCACTGTCGTGAACTGGCGCATTCATGCATGCGGGGGGATTACGGATCGGACTTGAGAACATGTGCAGCATTCTTACTTTCCGTGAGAGCAAGGAATGACTAACAAATGAAAGCTTAAAAATATTGTTTATTCGCACGTAAAATATAACATGAATGAACAGCAAATGAACCTAAATTTAAAGAGAAACATGCAGGGAAACCAGAAACCTCCAAGGTTTATCCAGCTAGGGTTTCCCCTTAACTTACCATATATCAATTACATCATGATATCAATTAAAGGTGAATAGCTTTGAGAGTTTATCCTCATATCTTGAACAATCTATGATAAAGTGACGTTCGTCTTCAATTTCATTTGGGAAGAATGTGTGGTTTGTGAAGTTAGTAATATTTGTGTACAGAATGTCTATCCATCGTAATAGAGATTTTCCAAAACCAAGTTTTGTGAAGTTATTTGCGGGATTGAGTCCGAGGTATTGTTACTGTAGTTGTGTAGCAAAAGTAAAGTTTATTCGTACTAGTCCACAAGACTGCACGAGTGTCCTAGAAAGTTCACATCTCCAGCTAGGGGAGTATAATCAACACCAACATGATCTTTTCCCCTCGGTTCAGCTTTACAACGCACAACACAGCAACCTCAGCAATAGCGTAACCTTCTTCATGGGGATAATGACTGGTAAATGAGGGTCTCACAGCTTGTTAACGCTCCTTTAGGGCTGAGTTCACCACATCGCTCCAACAGTGTCAGACCTGTGGGAAATTGAATGCAGCGAACAGAGCCGACCCATGACAGCGTAGTTTGCATGTGTGATTAGTTCCTCGCTGCGAGGGAAGGTGGCTTAATTGGAACCAGGTGTCATTTGCCACACTCTCACAGGAAATACTTTCTGAAAAGCTCCTTGAATCTAAATCCACCCGTAAGCCACTATCAATCTAATCCTTTTATAACCCCCCCCCCCGAATATCCTCCGCAAAATCCAATGATAAAAGCATATCCATAACGACGGAAATGGATATAGCCAGAAGTATATGAACCATTACCTGCACATGTATATGCCTCACGGACCAAAACATGGAACATGAGTATTCATTTTTTCTAACACGTCAAGTTATTACATTTATCAAGTTTATTCATAAATATTGTTGATTATTTTCATCCTTGTATAGTATCCTCCCAGTATTAAACGAGTGACCAATTTTACCTTGTTGAAAACTAAACCTCATTGTTGTGCCTTTCTGACATGACCTTTTGTTGAACTAGTTATTTCTTTCCTGTTCATTTCATTCACAACGGTAACCTAGAAAATAAAGAGGGTGTAGTTCGTGGATTGAGCCCGCACTCTTGCAGAAATACCTTCTTCCAGAACGTTGGTGGTTCCCGTCTTGTCTCAACCAATTTGTTTCTTGCCTTCTTCTTCTTGGACATTCTCCAAACCCACCCACGGACGTGCTAAGGTTGGGGCGGCTGATTTTCTTTCTGTGGAGTCTTCTCACAAGTTTGGTTGGTGTTAGAGTTGGTTTTGCCATGATTGAAGATCCCAGACCATCCCCAATCTGTCTTGCTGAAGATTCAAGTCTTAGGTCGATTCGGGTCAATGCTGTGCTGTCTAGATTAAGATCTTTTAAGGCATTCCTTGACAATTATTAATTCATTTGGACTACTTTAGCAGGGAACGCGTCTTAATTCCAACTGGGCGTGGTAAGTCTACTTAAAGACGCTCTCTGTCAGCTGTCATGATGAATCCGTCTGGATATATTTTCGATATCTTACAAAATTGTAAAGTTTGTGATAAATGCATTCTTCCCTGAACCATACACCCACTGTGAAAATGATAACTCTGATATGAATCATTTTAAGAAATCGTGAAGAAATGTACTTTCATCCGACCTGCCATTAGTCAACATATACTCATTACACACAGTGAATGGTCCATTGTTCCCTTGTTTTATTCGTTCCCTTGGTTGCATTTATGAACAAACTAAGCATGTCATCCTATCGGAGGAAAATAATCTCCATGGTATGATATTATCCAGACGTATAAATGATTGAACTATAACGTGCTGATTTGCTCCCCTGGCAGCCCCGATCGTGGAGTTTCCTCACGTTCCTCGATGATGTGGCTGGACTTTGATCTGCCCCGCAGTGTGTTGATTGGCTGGGGCAGTGATGTACGCGAGGCCTTATTGGTGACGAGCACGGATAGGTCAGGAGGAAAACCTCCTAATTTTCGGACGCACCAAATTGGGGCATAAAATCAATTGCGGAATAGCTGGCGGAATAGGCGATGAGCGGGTGGAATCTGGGAATAGGTGGTAGTTTGCAGCAGCGGGGAGATCTTCGAGAGCGATTCTCATCCGCGGGATCCTCGCCTCATACAGGTTTCGCCAGCGCTTATCCTGGTCTACTCAATTGAAGCGTTTGAGATCCGCGATCAAATCCAGCAGCTTGATCGGCCCAAGGTAGGTATGAAAGATTTTTCCTCTTCATTTCTTACGGATTGACTTTTCAAGCCCCCGGCAATGTCAAAACAAAGTTACGCTAATGTCCTATATGCATAGATACGGTTTTCGTTGAACGGGACTGAATACGTTGCTTGGATTATGGTGCATGCTCTGAATATACATGTGTATGTGTTACATTGATAAAAGAAACTCGGTGTATGGAATCTTCAATTTGGTTGGTAATACAAAATACGTCAAATTTGAACTTTTCATTCTTAGATATTTCATCAAATAGAGCTAAAGTATAAACAACATGTCCTTGACTGTTCAATAAGGGTGATATTTTCACGGAAGATGTCGTCAGTTTGTCGGCTGATACCAGACAAACTTTTCAGCTGTGATTACATCCACGCTATTCCGGTTACAGCGGGCAGTATCTGATTACGCATTAGACCTGAAGATAGCAATGTACAGACATCGTGGCGGGTTCCCCCCATTTTTTATTAATATCGAAGTAAAGGTGCCTTCAGAAATAAATGTCTGTAATCAACAGAGTCAAGGTAAATTGCAGAAGGCCCGAGCTTGGGGATAATCTATAGGCAAATTACGGTAGAGGGCCGTCATTTCAATGAGGTTACCTTTCAATGCACGGGGAGGGTGTTGGGTTCAAGATCTGCTTGCCTTCAGAAAGTAATCCGTCATTCTCTATGGTGTAATCAGAGCTTGAGGACGCGGAAGAAAATCTCATGCATCTTTATCAGTGCTGGATCTGCCGACAGAGACAAGCTGTTCCTCCTTGCGGGGAATTTATCAACGTTTCTTAAATGTGATAAGCACTATTTCTCTTCCCGTGTCTCAGTGACGAGGAATATTGCCGTTATACATCATCTGTATCTCGTTAGTAAAAGGTCACACGGAATTGACATTTCTGCTACGCGCATTTTGGATGCTAGAAATTAAATTAGGCATATATAATCTAAAAGTTGTCATGCATCAGTGCAGCATAACAGAGCTTGTCTATGAGATGTCGATAGTCGCCGCTGCCGGAGGTATAAATTGCATCGTAGAAGTCTCATGACAATAACATATCACCCGGCGTCGTACTACAATCAACAGATTCTAATTGATGGAATCCGATGATTTATCACGTCTACAGGACCGTGTAATCACGCTGATTACACAAAATGGCCTCCTAAATTATTGTAGACAGAAATAGGACGGAATAAGACAAATAGTCCAATGATGGAAAGGGTAGGACTAGGAGTGTTTCCGCCAAAGCTACTTACACTCACCCTTTCTACATCACCAAAGCTTTGTATGGCAGTGACGTCCTATCATTGATCCAGGCCATAACTACCAAACAACTGATTAATACATCTTCACCTCAAGGGGCAGAACTAGATCTCCTCAAAGAAAACCTAATCTACCTTTCAGCCATTCAACAGAAGCTGAACTAAACGCGAACGAAGTGTACGTTGATGAAAAGTTGCTATATGACTGTAATAACATAACAGGGATGAGTATGTCTGTTTTACAATAAATTTCCTACTGATGATACGAAACAAATATCAACTTTGTACGTTACAGATTTGCTATTTATCATACAGCACACGTAAAATCCAACGAACGTCTCCAAAATGTGAGACTGCGATACCTGAAACCGCAACGTCAATCAATTTTATCAGTAATACCTGAAATTTCTAATTTGCAAGAGAATAATCTTGTACCTTCAAGGAACATAAATTGTGCTATACACATATAAGCCACGTCGAAATTAGTACCTGGATTGATATGAGCCCATAAGCCATAACCCGTAATGCACAAGCACGTTTATTCACCTCAACAACACGGTAGGAGAATGATGTGATAGTAGGCTGAGAAGTCTATCTCATGTAGCTCGGTTGACCCGGGCACTATGGCCTTGCTACGATACCAATAACAAATGGTACCTACAGGCCATGCCTTTAAGTAGTAGCCGCTAGCCCTCTTACAATAATCAAAGTGTCAAGGATACCAAATATAACAATTTCCAAGATGGTGCATGTTCAAGGAGTACGTTCATCTGCCTGTACGTACAAGAAGATGCAAGTTCTTTCTGGCACGCAACCGTTGACTATCCTGTGTTATGATAGCTTTTTGTCAGGTCTACCTTGTTCACGAACTATTTTCGACCGCCAGGGTTGGATATGGTCCTTTATGAGGCAGTAATTTTCTCATCTTCCAAACGGAAGATGTCGGTCCACCAACTCCAATGAGGCAATAAGGTTGTTTTCTAAAGACGATCGGCTAGATGTTGCCAACGTCAAACGTTACACAAAACCATGATACTCAGACACCACCAATCTTATCATGACTTCCACCGCAGTGGGGACACGGTTTAATGTATTTTTGTCTCTTTTCCATCGCCCAGAATCAATAAAATGTCATCCGTATTTTCTTTGGCTGATTGTCTTCAAACTTGGGGCGCAGGCAATTTTGGTAAGATGCCACCAACAATACTTTTTCAATTATATGTCATTGGAAGATTGTGTGGCTTTTGTTTTATCATCTTAAGCTTGGGCTACATTGAAGTTAAAAATGATGTCATTTCTTTGATGTAATGTCAATGTATTTAATTTCGAGTAACTGTAGGGGGAAAACAGCCCCTAATGGCCTATTCTCTACGAATCAATGGGCAGATTTAAACACTGTCGCACACACAAATATCCTCTTACTTCTGTCTTTATGTGATAAACTGTTGATAAGGTTACTGTAAATGCAGAAATGTTTGCGGTGGTTTTGATTTCGCGTTTGAGACAATAGTAGCACCACAGTCACACAATGGAACGGATTTTCGCGGTGGTTTTGAGTTTGCGGTATATATATAGAGTGCACCGCGAAATCCGCGAACTAAAACCACGGCGAACATTTCTGCATTTACAGTAATACTTTAAGAGTGAAGACCATTAACGTTCGTGACACTCATTATAATTGAATCCAGGCCCTTTGGATTGTTTAGAAGTCTGGAATTTTCCATGCTAAACGTAGGCAATGCGTAGGCGCAAAGAAAGTGCGGCAACCTTTGCTTTGACGTCTTTACCAAATTGAATGTTAGGGCGATAACTTGCATTTCTAAAAGGCCTTGTCCTGCTCGGAAATGTTTTAACAAAATGCTAATTGGTTACAAACTTAATTGACTAGCAATCTTGATTAATTAGCAAAGCTAATTGATTAGCAAACCTATTTGATTAGCAAACCTAATTGAACACACGACATCTTTAAGCGGGAAACGGTGTACATATGTTATTTACTTCTGGTCTGTATCTGTATACCCGGCGTAACACACAGGCTTGATAATAATATTACATGGGTAATTCTGAATATAGTGTCGTTCCTGATATAATACCTGTCATTGCCTTCGCCGTAGGCAGAAGAGTATATGTTTGATCGAAATTGTGGAGTGACCGATGTGCGCGGTATAACCCTTGATGCCATGAACGGATGTTTATGATTTTTGGTAAGTAAGTTTATGTTGTAAAGATGAAGGTCATTTTCGAAAATGGGCCATCTGGCGGGTGCAATCCGTAATGCAGTGGACATTTTGTACTTGTTGGTTGGTTTGTTCGCGGTGTAACTCACGAAGCATTTGGTGGATCGCAATAAAATTTGATGGGTTGATGGGGGTTAAAAAAAAGGTCAAGTTTGATAATGAGCCTCCTAGTAACTACCTACGGTACTGCAGAGGGACTTTTGATTTTTAAGTAGTAGATAGCTCTTGAAGCAGGAAGGAAGATGTGTGAATTTGGTCCCCCTAGCAGCTTGTTTGGAACTGCAGTGGGCATTTTCATCTTTAATTTTGGGGGAGGATAATCTATAACACTTCGTATTGATTGGTCTAGCTTTCAGCAAAATACGACTGAAGGTACAGCATAAGCTTTATACCACCTCGTTGGTCATTTGGTGTTACAGTCGTATGTGTATTATATGGTTATTATAGACTGACATATTGTTGGAAACGTTGTGTTAAAGATAAAGTTTTTATGAGAGAAACAAAAACGTGCACATATTCAAAATGTTAGAAATATTTCACGACTCAGTAGCACTTCCAGGTATTATCTTCTAGAAATATTTCATGCTAATAATTTTTAACGTTGCCTCTCTATCACAAATTGGTGACTTCACATTGGCAATACAACGTTTTGCTGCATATCTGTTTCGAACGACCGGCGATAGCCTTGCCTAATAAAATGGATATTGAGACTTGCTTTAGGCACAGCTAGTGTAAGCTATAACACGTATGTAAACGTAGAGGCAGCATCAATCGATTACTTTGTTTAAGCCAGCGTGATAATACGGACCATGCCCTTCCCTTAACTCCAACCGCTGACGTAACCGGCAAATTTGGTTCACGTGTGCTCTGCGCATACAAAGCTTTTACTGAGTAACATCCGTTTTGTGCTATATGGTTGTGGCAAGCGAGTTCACGTAATATCCTGGATGTTCTCTGTGTATGGCAAGGTCTTTCCTGATCTCCCTCCTGTTGGTAGAGATATCTTATTCAGTACTTGATCTGGTGATAAATTACTGACAGCTTTCCTATTATGAACTCACTGTGCGTGACTATGTAGCATGCCCTCGGCAGGTTTTGACGAGTACACTCGAATCCGGCTCTGTCGGTACATTTTTTCACGAGAGGTGAAGATAGCTCATTCCATTGGCATTCCAGAAAAGGCTCACGTAGTACAGTTAGTTTGGTAGCTATGACTTTGTATTACGTTTTTACCAAATACGTAACCCTACAAACCAGTGATTTTTTACAGATAGGAAATATTGTAATGCAGAAAGGTTCGCGGTGGTTTTATGTTCGCGGGTTTCGCGGTGAACGCTTTACCGCGAACTTGATACTGTGATCACGGTTCTATACGTCTGTAGATTAACGTTATATACCTGTGTTTGTCTTTCCCTGATGGTATTTTTCAATGTTTGTGCCCAGGGTTATCTGAAAAGTAAATCTGTAGGTCTGAGATGTACCCTGGTTAAATAAATAAATTGAAATTGAAATCACCGCGAAAAGCCGTTCCATTGTGTGACAGAAGCGCGATCATTGTTTCAAACATGAACTCAAAACCGCCGCGAACACTCCATTTTCTCCCTACCGCGAAATCAAATCCCCGCGAACATTTCTGCATTCACTGTACCACGTCAAACGTTCCAAAAATGTCGGTAAGCGCATAGCGATGTGGTCGTTTGAAGGAAATCTGCTGATTAGACCATCAAGGCTCGGATCTTCGGTGATGAATCGTCCCTGCTTAGCTGGCTTCAGTGCCTGCATCAATTCAGTGTCTGATGACAAAGGCGAATAATACCTACTGCAGCGCCGCATGCTAATGGTAAGATAGAGACATAAACTTAGTTCCCGGTGTGCATGTCCAGAATTGAAATTTCCGGGCCTCCAAGACTGTCGCCTATTTGTTAAAACGTATTTTACGCTAGTCTCTACCAGACTAACTACGCCAGCTGTTGGAAGAACATTTGCCAGGGTTTCGCGGGCGAAATGTGATCTTCACCATGGACTGACTCTACTGGCTAATTATTCCATTTTCTGCCAAATTTTACGATCCATACGCCCGTAAGAGGGCCTGGTGGAGGCTACTTTTACGCAGCATAATTTGAAGTGCGTAGCCGTGGGAGGACCGGAAAATGACGTGAGAAGTTAGTTAACACCTAGGTTTCAAAGGTGGATAAGGTTCCCGGCTGCCATGAGAGCGAAACTGTTCAATCTCTCTGCTTCTCTGATGCAGCGTAGTGATGATTGATTGAGCCAACTAAAGGCCAAATATCAAAATAACGTTTGCATAAATCTAAACTAATGTAACGCAGATGTTGTGTCGATATAAAAGTAATATACTGCATGCATTTAAATTCGCGTGGTTTTAATTTCGCGGTTGGGAGAAAATGGCGTGTTCGCGGTGATTTTAAGTTCGCGTTTGAGACAATAGTAGACGAGTGGTTAGGAGGGCAAAAAACAATTCAACAAATCAGCAGTGACAGACCAAATCATGAGAAACAACCGTGCAATAGACTGGGATGGAGCCAAAGTGATAGACAGGGAGGACAATAGACTAACACGTTGGATTAAGAGGCTGTATGGATCGGGAAATCCACTCCAGTCATGAACAGTGATGAGGGGGGATATAGGAACGTTTGGGACCGAATCCTTAAGAAATAGATAATAATCGTTGCATTGTTTTTTGATCGATAGTTGTGTATGTGTTACACTTCTGTACGTTTGGGACCGCATAGTGATGTCATCTCCTGTGATTGTACATATGTAAATATTTTGCGTTCGGGAATGCATCTCATTATGTACAAGCAGCAACACCTGTGCTGCATTACAATGTGAACTAGTCAGAATTGCCTTAAAGAAGGCGACAGATGGTCACCGAAACGTCGGTGGAATAAATCTCTTGGTTGTGTAAAAATAGTTTTTGCGTTTCGGCGCATGCGCGCCGGAACGCATTGTCCTGGCTTTTACCTTCAAGCAAGGACCAGGGAAGCTTGGTTCAACACTGTGTCGCCCACAATAAGACCTTATATGGCAATACGTTCTCAAATCCTTGTATAGCCGTTGCCTTATATGGCAAGAGAGCACGAAAAGGCAGGCACGCTAGATTTGCATGTGACACAGGACGGCGACCGCATGTAACTGCTACAACTGTTCGGAAATATCATTGCATTGTGGTTTCAGACTTTGATATCCTGAAAAATGACCATATTACATCTATTCCACAAGATTGCAGAAGAAAAAAAATGATTTCGTCAAGAAAACGAGCAAAAATCGGCATAAATGATACCATATAGTGAGGTTATAGCATTACGTCCAAAGTGAATAAATACGTACCGCAGCTTGGCCGATCTGGCAACGCGAAGCACTTCGGACCCAGAAGATTCGGGTTCGTGTCCGTGCATGAATTTTTTTTTTCTTTTTAGATATTGAATATCAAAAATATATATTGATATTATATTAATCTATCAATATCATATTTATGAATATCATTTTTTTCATTAATAAATAAAGAAATATTTTATATTTGTTATTTTTAAATATTCATTTAATATATACAAGGCCTTTGTCTTATGAACAGGACTTCATAGATTCCAAACCCGGCATTCGAATTTTTTGTTCATTGTAATGGAAAATACCGTGCAGCGGCTCCTATGCGCGGTAAGATGATTCTTGCAAAACACTCGCCACTAAACTTCTATCCCCGATGTAAACAGAGGCTCTTGATGTTGTTTGCAAAACAGCGATTCTTTGTTACAGTAGCAAATGCTCCATTGTTCAGTATCGACTTCATTCAGACAACACGGACGTGGAAAGTGGCGCCCCTCGGCACAAAACTATGGGAATTTTCATGAATTTTAGCAAAATTACCCAGGAAAATAAGGAAGAAATGTTGTAAATGCGGAAACCAGAATAATACGGATGAGGTAGCTGTTGATTTGTTTGACATTTGGTAGTCATTTTAGATAGAACCTTAGCTGTTATGAACTTCTATTTCACTTAATTACCATAGTGCTGATGATTCAATGGTGCTTTTTCAAATTTTATGTTTTATTGCGTGCCATGTACATAATTACATTGATAGCTTTTATAATGAGCCTATTATACATTTTACAAATAAGCACAAGTTGTAGGCCAAGACCAGCTTTTTCAAAAGCACTTAAGTTAAGTGACGTAACTTCAAAATTGCTTTCCCCAATCTGCCTTTCTCTATTAAAACAGTACTCATTTCCCAAAATGACAATTTTTCTTATAGACTGAACAGCCCTTGAGTGACTTCCTCTGGCAGATTTTACTTCAAGTAAAGGGAAAAGACAATTCACACTTATAAACGTAGCCGAAACGCCAGCTTTTTTTAAAAGCTCTTGTTTTATTCATTTCGAGGTGGTTTTAAGTTCACCTCGTAGAGCATACCGCGAAGACCGCGAACATTTCTGCATTTACAGTAACTTAGTTTTCATGGCTATAGAGCCTGGCATACTATACAAAGGTATGGTAACAATACTTGTCATATGTGAAAACCCTGCTCTGAAACTACTCACCGTATTATGATTGAATCAAAGAAAAGTGCGCCTAGTGTAACATAATCATTCACACTAGTACCACCCACACAAAACCTACATTACCGTAGTCTAACATTCCCGATGACAAATAGTTTTTATCCCGTCATTCATGTCACTGGTAGTTAGAATGTTTTATTGCCAAAAGTGCGATGAATGAGAATGAGAGGTTGTGGGGAGAACGGTAAATGTGCCCCCGGGAAAACGAACGACCATGAAATAATAAAATCATTCGTCATAACCTATGAGTTGTTTTGTAAAATGTCAGCGTCTGCATTGTATTATATCTGTATTATCTCAATTGCATATATCAAATCACGGATGGAAACTTTATCGGATCGAATGAAAGATTAACATCTCAGTTATTCATTTTCATAGATAAGTTTGATATCTATCAACTATTATAACATAATTAGATTGCAAAGTTTGCCTACATAGATTGTGTAAATCAAACCATATCAAGCAAAAGACGATCAGTGAAGCAGACACCAAATCATGAAAAAAAAGTTGTTTTAGTTATCTTCTTTAAAAGATTTAAACAGAAAAACCCCTGCACTTCCATAATTAAGCCGCTAGGAGGCCCCAAATCCAATCATTTTGAGATCCTATCCGCACAACACATATCAAAACAATGTGTAAATTAAACCATGACAAGTAAAAGATAATCAGTAAAGCAGACACCAAATCATGATAATCCGTTCGTTATTCTCTTTAAAAGATTTTAACAAAAACGCCCCTGTAGTTCCATGATAGCCGCTAGGAGGCCCCAAATCCAATCATTTTGAGGTCCTATCCGCATAACACATATCAAAACAATTCACCGAGGCATTCTCGAGTTATCGTGTTCACAGACACACAGACGGACACACACACACGAACGCTCCCAAAAACAAAGCCCTCCATTTTTGCTGGAAGCAATAAAACATGTTGCAGATTACAGAAACGTAGAATAATGATAGAGTAGTCTTTGGCGGTATTGTGAATATCAATTAAATGCAAATTAAGTCCGAGCAAGGTCGCGCCGCATTAGTCAAGCGTTAACTACAACATTATAAGTCAGTGTCTACTTCACCTGTCAAAAAAGGACCATAAATGTGAAACAACACCTCTTTAACGCATTGACGGAGAATAATATACTGTTATGTGACTACCATTTCTTTTCTGGAAAACATTTCCGGCTTTTGGAGCACACCCTGACATATGGTGTGCCTGCAACAACATGCATTTACTCAATCGAGTAAAATATGCCGCGCTTGCCCTACGGGTGATTGGCTCTTGAGTCTTAATCCATCACTCTACCAAAGCGTCTCTCGTTACAGTCCCATAACGATTGACCTGGTTTTTACTCCACTTTCCTAATGAAAAGTAACGTCGAAAAAGCAAATTTCTTAAACATCAAGATCCTTGGACACGGCGTCTCCATGGTAAACCCACTTATACATCTACTTATCATTGATTTTCAAAGGAATGTAATTTGGTCTACCTGTTCGCAAATCACGTATAGCAGGGCTATTGAATTAAACTTCGTGCTATGAGGTTGGAACAAGAAACCTCCATCAGCAAAGATGCAATAAAAGACGTTTGATTGCGAAAAGTAGGTCATGTCAATATTGCCTACTTAGTAAGTTTGTATTATAAACTTTCCGTACGGCAAACCCAATGTTTTTCATGCTTAAAACTAAAATAGAAGCTGTTCGTAAAGCCCCCCCCCTCTCACTGGACCCGCGGCACGCTGGCGTCATCGCTGCGTCCTAAACTGGATTTGCGTTAACCTTGAATTTATAATGGGAATATCATTCAAAACGTACAAGTATGACCAAAAAGACAACAAAACACAAAGCTTAAATTGATTCGTTTTTTGTCGATGAAATTCGTTGAGTGCTTTGTCAATTCGATCAGCCGCAGCAACGCCGCCAGCGTGCCGCGGGTCCAGTGAGAGGGGGGCTTAAGAGTCGGCAACTATTGCTATAGCTATGTCAAGTACAAAGTGTAACGGTTGAATCCTAAGCCTCCTGAACGTATTAAGAATTCATGTGATTGTTAATACTGCATCGTAGTATACGTCAGTGTGCTTTCAATAATGAATCTAGTAGATTGGAGCCATGTGTGAAATAAATACATGTATATTGCAAGAGTGAAGACATCGGCTGATTGCCAGTGTTACCACGAAAACGTATAGTGACGTAATGCAACGTAACGTAAGTCATAAAGCAACACTTAAAATGAATGGAAGAACTTAAAAGTCAGTACTGTTTTACTGATCGCAATCTAGAGGGAAATCTATCATTGTTAAAACTTGCCCAACAGTATTTAAAGCTGATATTACCAAGTTCACAACATAATTGTCATCATCTGACTGTGTCATTATTTCTTTCCGTATTGCTCAATTTCCTGGGCAGAAAATGTGCTCCACAAATCGATTCAGGACATTTGCCAATTGAATGCAGCCATAACTACACAAAGAGGTTTAAAATATTCTGTTTTGGCGATCGGCTGCTCAATTGGGCTGGCCTAGGTCCAAATTGTGAAACAGCGCCAAGGGACCCTGTAGGTTGCACGAAATGAGTCATCCATAAAGAGTCGATCGCGTGGAAACAATGTTATAAACGTGCGCATGATTGTTTGAACTCAACGAGGAAGGGAATGAAGTGACCGAGCGAAAAGCAATAAAAAAACTAGAGTTAAGTATTTGTGCTACATATACTTCAGGTTTGCTATGTTAGGTTACGGGCTCTTTTTATGAATATGAATTGATATTGAATTTTTCTTTTTATTTGAGCTGAATGTGTGATAGTTGTGTGCCGATTTGTTGAAAATAGAGAGAACGCTAGTGACTCCAAAAAAACACACCCCTCCCAATGAAATGGTATGGCTACCCTGCGACGTTACCAAATCAACATGGCGGCCACCACACATGCCAACGGCATCCAACAAAGGTTTTGCTACGCAAACTGCCTGTAACAAGCAAAACAAACATGCTGGTGATAAAACCACAGTTAATTCTTGGTGACCTACTAACCATCATGGAAGGAAAAAGTGACCAACACCAAAGTGCTGTCCGGTGCCGGTGTTCAGGAATTATCGGTCCCCCCGGGAAAATCGGTCCCCCTCCTGCCATTGGTCCACATTTGAGACTGGTGGGCGTGGCCTAAAAGTACGAAGGCCCACAACAACATAGGTTGTAACATAACAATTCTACACTGCCGACATTGTCGACAAATAATGTCCCCTCATAGTAAAGTTGAAACAGTCGTCCTCTGGTCTACTTCGGACCCTAATTTTCAACTTAAAGACGATTCTATGAAAATTGATATGAACTTTTCAAAGGGTTTTGGCCATTGTGCTATTTCATCTCAAGGGGACACATTTTCCCGGGCCAGGGTAGCCAGGATTTTCGGTCCCCTAATTCGAAAGTCAACAGCGTCTCTTCTGATGCACTTGATAACCTGTTTTTCAACTTGAAGACGCTTCTCTGAAGACATAACACAACTATAAACATTTCAAAAGCAAAAAGTCTCAGCATTTTCCCGGGCCGGGGTAAAACCGGGATTTTCGGTCCCCTCATAGGAAAGTCAACAACGTCTCTTCTGATGCACTTGGAAACCTGTTTTTCAACTTGAAGACGCTTCTCTGAAGACCTAACACAACTATAAACGTTTCAGAAGCAAAAAGTCTCAGCATTTGGCCATTGAGGGGACTTTAGGTAAAGGGGACACATTTTCCCGGGCCGGGGTTAAGCCGGGATTTTCGGTCCCCTCATAGGAAAGTCAACATTTTGTCTTATCTTGACCCTAGGCGCTTGTTTTTCAACTTGAAGACGCTTCTCTGAAGACCTGACACAACTATAAACATTTCAAAAGCAAAAAGTCTCAGTATTTGGCCATTGAGGAGATTGAACGTTTATAGTTGTGTTAAGTCTTCAGAGAAGCGTCTTTAAGTCTAAAAACAGGTTTCCAAATGGATCAGGAGAAGCGTTGTTGACTTTCCTATGAGGGGACCGAAAATCCCGGGTACCCCGGGAAAATGTGTCCCCTTCCCTTGAAATCCCCTCAATGGCCAAATCCTAAGACATTTTGCTTTTGAAACGTTTATAGTTGTGTTTAGTCTTCGGGGAAGCGTCTTCAAGTTGAAAAACAATTTCCATGTCCATCATAAGAAGCGTTGTTGACTTTCCTATGAGGGGACCGAAAATCCCGGCTAGATCTACCCCGGGAAAATGTGTCCCCTTCCCCTGAAATCCCCTCAATGGCCAAATCCTGAGATTTTTTTGCTTTTGAAACGATTATAGTTGTGCTAATTCTTCAGAGAAGCGTCCCTTAAGTTGACAAACAATTTCCAAGTCCATCATAAGAAGCGTTGTTGACTTTGCTATGAGGGGACCGAAAATCCCGGCTAGATCTACCCCGGGAAAATGTGTCCCCTTCCCCTGAAATCCCTCAATGGCCAAATCCTGAGATTTTTTTGCTTTTGAAACGTTTAAATTTATAGTTGTGCTAATTCTTCAGAGAAGCGTCCCTTAAGTTGACAAACAATTTCCAAGTCCATCGTTGTTGACTTTGCTATGAGGGGACCGAAAATCCTGGCTAGATCTACCCCGGGAAAATGTGTCCCCTTCCCCTGAAATCCCTCAATGGCCAAATCCTGAGATTTTTTTGCTTTTGAAACCTTTATAGTTGTGTTAAATCTTCCGATAAGCGCCTTGAAGTTGATAAAGAAGCTTCCAAGTTCATCAGAAGAAGCGTTGTTGACTTTTCTATGAGGGGACCGAAAATCCCGGCTAGATCTACCCCGGGAAAATGAGTCCCCTTCCCCTGAATTCCCTCAATGGACAAATGCAGAGACTGTTGTCCGACGTCCCTGAAACGTTTATATTTTTGTGTTAAGAGCATCAACTCAAGTTAAAGTAATTTAAGAATAAAGTATTTTTCCAAATGCATCACTACTAGGAGAAGAGTTGTTGACTTTCCTATGAGGGGACCGGAAATCCTGGCTACCCCGGGAAAATGTGTCCCTGCAATGGCCAAAAACTGATACTTTTTGTTGATGAAACGTTCATATTTGTGTTTGTGGACAATGTCCGTCCCACCTTCTTACAATTCATACATTTGGCATTAAGTATTCAATTCAAATACAGTGTTTGTGGATGATATCTATGTCTTTGGCCCTGTGGGCCTTCGTACTTTTTAGGCCACGCCCACCATGGATTGGGGACCGATTTTCCTGGGGGACCGATAATTCCTGAACACCGGCCTACCTACCATGTTCACCCTGCTCAGGCAGCGCAGACTTCGCTGGCTAGTATTTGATTGTTTATTCAATTCAACACAAATCGTACAAAAGCAGGGATTAGCTAATGCCTCCCTGAATTGTGTTCCGATTTGTACAAGCGTTCATTTTAAAATCAATACTAACAGTTTCACATAATATATACCATTTCATTTACATTAACACATTTACATCAGGACCAAAACGGGACAGCCGTGGGTCAGGCATTTTCATTATAGAGTCTTATGACACAGTAAAGGAATGACTTGTTCAGTCGCTGAGTCCTGGCTGTTGGCAGAGTGAAAGTGTTACTATTTCTCAGCTGTCTGCCTGTAGCAGTCGAACGCCGGAGGGGAACAAGGACATGGAGATGGTGCTCAGGCGACAGCATAGCCTTGAAGAGTTTTAGTCCACGTTCATCGCATGAAGGATGTTCGAATACTTCTCTACGAAGCACCGGGAGGCCACAGCTGTGATTCAAAGATGTCTGCAAGAGGGACTTGAAGGCTCTAGATATTGAAACGGAGCACTGGGAGGACCTTGCAAGTGACCGTTCCAGGTGGAGATGCACACTGTTCAGACAGCTGAAATCAGGAGAAGCCAGACTGATGCACAGCGCAGAAGAAAAGCAGATCCGCAGAAAGGAACTTTGCAACAGAACTGAGTCAGCTTACAGATGTGATTTATGTGGAAGGGACGGCCATTCTCGTATAGGGCTGTTTAGCCATAGTCGATGCTGTAGGGCTTTTACCATGGTCAATACTGACCGACGGAGGCCATATATATATTAGCCAACCAGACCTACCCACCTACCAAATATCAAGGCGATCCATCGGGGCCTTCTCAAGTTATCGTGTTGACAGACAGATAGACATGCAGACAGACACAAAATTACACGAAAACAAAGACAGACAGACACACACACCAACGCCACAGAAAACATAACCTTTTTCGCGAAGGTAATTATCCATAAATGTTGTGGATAATTAATTAATTGAATAAAGTTCTAAATGGGAACGCGGGGTCGTATGGCGTAACAGCAGGGTTTTCGGCCCAGACCCCAGCAGTCCCGGGTTCGAATCCCCTGACTCCACCGATCTTGTGCCCTCCACGACTTTCCTCACTCCACCCAAGTGTAAAAACGGGTATATTACGTGTCGTGGGTCACGACACCAGCAATAGCTGCCTGTGTCCCACGTGTATTGCACTGTTGCAATTCTAATGAAATCAAAATCAAATCAAACGGGAACTATGCGGCTACAGCGTTTCTTCTGAAGATACGGCATGACAGTGTACGGTTGGCTTGAGGTTGCCCATTTGCCTATATCTGTCGTGTCCGGATCCGTGCCCGTCACGATCCGTGCCCATTCAGGCACAGAACGGGATACAGCCCTACTGTCCCAGACTGTGCCCGGAACTGGCCGGAAGTGCTGTCAATCACGGTGATCTTGTGTTAGAAGCTACTACAGCACACCTCACTAATGTAATCAGACAGTATTCCTTCAAGCCTTACACTACCTAAAATGCATTTCCTTATCTTTCTTGTTTATCCTTATACACGGAAAAATCTTCTTAAAAGAAGAAAACTTTCTGTGTCTAAGAAAAACATTTTGTCCACGAGTTAAGAATTTTTTCTTAAGTAGTAATTTTTTCCTGCATATTTCTTGAAATAAGATTAAAGAAAGGGGAAAGAAAAATTCTAATATTTTCTTAGATATAACAAGAAAAATAATCTTGAAGTCAAGAAATTTATACTTGAGTTTCTAGAAATTATTGAGGGTGAAAATCTTTATCAGAAATAATTTCTTGATTATTAGAGTTAGGAAATGTTCCTTGTTATGAGAGTTTCCATGGAAAGAATCAGACTAATTCTTCGATTCTTCTTTCTTATTCTTTCTTGAAATTCTTAAAATGTGTCCACGAGTTGAGAAAATAGTTTATAAACGTTCCAACACATCCATGCATTCTTGAGTTATGGTCCAACATTCCTTTACTGTGAACACATTTCTGTGCAATTCCTAGAATTCTTGCAAACTGCACACAACATATATATGCCATTAGGCTCGCTTCTCAGGCGTCGCCAAAAACTAGAAAAGTAAAACAGAATATTTTTGGTAGTGTAGAAACCACACCCAGTTCTCTTCGCCTTCCGGCTGTCCTGTAGGTCAACTGTGGCTTCCAATCTTGTGAGAACAGCATGCATTACCGAATAGGAGGGGAGGGACCAGCTAATAGAGTTGCGCAGTAGAGTGCACGCTGCATACCCTTTAGTATTTTGCTAAAAATATTTTTTTTTCCTGGTCAAATGTTAGCCAGAATTGTCCAGCTTTCTGCTCGGGAGGACAGTAGATTGTGAATTTTAAAAATCTGGCCAAAATAGGTGATTTTTGTCATGTTTTGATCTCGGAATAACCTCTGAACCCTTCTCTTATGGTTGGACTTAAATATTAGGATGGGGGGGGGGGGGGTGAAATCCTGGTCTCATCTGAAACTTCTGTCTTTAGCTCGTTAGAATGCTGGAGTTGAACTCCTGCTTTTTCACCTAAAGCAACCTGACAATTCCAGCTTTGCAGGGGTGGTAAAGACTTGAGGTTTGAAATGTAGCTACATGTGTTTTTAAGTGATTGTTTTTGACGGCTTATCCATGTGTGGCATAGGAAAGTCTATTTAGAGGTCCCTCCCCTGGACATGAAATACACAAAGTCTATATTGTACATCTCCACGCTTCATACGTTTGCCGATAAGCCTACCACCATTATAGTCGAGGTACCCTAAAATTTGCTGCACGAATCTCGAGCGTAAATTGGTAGAATATATCAAACCTTAGGTTATGACAGAAACCGTGGGAGTCTTGTCCTGAGTTATAACATAAGTGGAAAGGATTTTGAGAGGGATATTCTTGACAATTTTTTTGTCAAGAAGGAACGTAAAAGAATCAATAAATCAGAATCTTGTAGTAAATCGGACGTGCTTTTTTTAAATCTACACATAATTATTGGTGTTTAATATTTTTGATGCTTTGTCTGTAACTGAAGTTGATTTCATTAAATGTACTTTACTTCAGGATATCCAAGAAGAAAATACACAAGTTTTTCATATTTCGAAATAATTACTGTCAGTGTCAGTTTCGATAAATGTTAATTAGAAGCCATGCACATCCTTTATGGTTTAGATTATGGTTGTTAAAGGCAACCAAAGCAATATTTGGGCCAAAAAATGGAATTTAAACAAATGCTGAAATCTTTATGGTAGTGACATTTACTAACATTGTTTAGAACATTTGTGTAATAATTTGATACTTTTAGGATATTAAAACTGCGCAAAATCGTGCCGTGCAATGGTCCCCTTAGTTTCGCGAGCCTTCAAAGAACTCCGGCCACGATTTTCAGTGAGTTCTCACATCACAACAACGTCATATCTTTGCATCAAGGATGTTGCTATTCTTTGCGATAGTGTTATTTGAACTAATCATGTATAAAAATGACTAAATAAATAGACTTTCTGAATCCGATTTTAGGGCCCTAATATTGCTCGGGTTGCCTTTAAGACAAGACTGGCAGCAGCTTTATCAAGCAGTTAGTTGACTGAAATCCTTTACGTCTAAGACTTAAGTAACTGGTTATCTTTCCCATAGCATCTGTATTACCTAATAGAAACTTTGCAACCCTGAGGTCACAACCTTCTGGCACGTGCAAGACCAGCTGCTCTCTTTGGGACTCGGAGGGGGGTAGGGGTCAATTAGATTGCCGGAGGACAATGGGTAAGGTCAGGACCCCTAGATTGCGATGTCTACTTAATACTTCAAGAGCTGCGAAAAGTCGGAGCGAGGAAAGTTTGCCGCGTCACCTAAAATTTTAGTGATCTAACAGCAGTAGTTTGCGCTAAAGGCAACCTAGAAAAAGGAATATTAAGTCCCAAAAAATGGAAATTGAAAAATGCTGAAATATTTATGGTAGTGACATTTACTAACATTCTTTAGCATGCATTTTTGTAATAACTTCATACTTTGAGCATTTTAAAACCGTGCAAAATCATGCCGTACGATGATCCCCTTAGTTTTCGAGCCTACAAAAACTCCGGCCACGGTTCTCACATCACAGCAACGTCGTTTTTCTGCATCATGGACGTTGCTATACATTGTGATAGTGTTGTTTGAACTAATCATGTATAGAAATAACTTAATAAATTGACTTTCAAAATCCGATTTTTGTATTGCATGGGTTTCCTTTAACGTACTCTTTACCGGACCCAAAAGACGTCTTCGTGTTTATTCTTTCGTTCGTTTGTTTGTTTGTTTGTTTGTTTGTTGAGACCATTGCTGTGCCTAGCTATATGACTGACACATAGGGCAGCTGTTTCGGCATATGTTCACATGGAGAGGTTGTTAGCCCCTCCCCTTTCACATGCTTGAGGCACCTCCTCGAACACAGGATCCTCATTTTACGTCTTTTCCCAAAGACGGGTGCAGTCCCAACCGAGATCTCCTGCCCCAGGATTGAACCGGGGTCTCATAGTTACCAAGAAGTTGGAACTAAGAGTGCAACTGTGAGACTGCTACCAGTCGAGCTGCAGCAACATCCCCAGTGGTTCTAGTTGACCTTAAAGTCTGTAGAATGTCTAGCGTATTGCGATTTAAATGGAAAGCCATGGGGGTTTGGGAATGTCTCAGCTGTTTGTCCATAGCTTGTCTCTATATTCCCATGTTGTTTGATGCAATTTGTATTTTGCCTGAAGCATGTTCACAAACATTGGTTACCACTCAACAACAAGCTTTTACTGCATCATCAGCATTTTGTATGCATCGGTTTTGCCCTAGGCCTGTCTCTCCTTCCTGTCGCATTGTTCAACGGGTGTATTTTGAAATTCAAACAAGTTAGCTCATGATTCCCCTTGGCGTGGATGCAAATCAGGCTCTTCAGTTGCACCCTTCCGGATTTGGAGGGCACAATGACGTTGCTACAGCATGTCGCTGTAATGTTGAGATGCACTCCCAACAAGTATACATGTAAAGGTGTCATAGGTGAGAGACATACTCTGTAATACTCACACCTGCAACGCATATCCATGTCAGGAAAATTTGATGTATGGAGCATTTCGCACAACTACGTCCGACTGGTGCGACAAAATCACGGTCTAGGCGTGTCAGAAATGCATTAGTGACGATTCATGGTCCACTAAAACAGCACAAATCGACTTTCTGCTGTTGAATATGGATAGATTGCATAATGGAGGCCGTGAGGTCTAATCCTGGATGTATGTTGATCTCCTGAATTATGCTCCACTGAACGTCTACACCGGTGGCACCCATAGTTAAAGGAAACCCAAGCAATATCAAGGCCCGAAAATTGGATTTTAAATAAATCAATTCATTTAGTCATTTCTATACATGATTAGTTCAAACAATACTATCACAATGTATGACACAGTCCATGATGCTGGAATACGGCGTTGGTGTGATGGGAGAACTCACTGAAAATCGAGTTTTTGTAGGTTCGCGAAAACAAGGGGATCATCGTACGGCATGATTTCGCTCGGTTTTAGACTGCTCAAAGTATGAAGTTATTACACAAATGTGCTAAACAATGTTAGTAAATGTCACTACCATATAGATAACAGCATTTTTTTTTAATTTCCATTTTTTGGCCTTAATATTGCTTCGGTTGCCTTTAACAACCTGTAACCTTTCACCTTATGTCTAAATTGGACTGTTGGCTCAATTTTATACATGGACGTCAAATACATAAAATCGTTTTTCGAAAAGGTACAAGTTTGCAGTGTATAAGAAAATGCTCAGCTTCACGAGTTCATGATCAATATATGCCTTTAGAATGGTATTACCCTTGTAACAGTAGTAAAAATGCGATTCCTTGATTACAAGGCCGCGGTGCGGAAGAGTGTTCTTTTTACAGACAATCAGATTGCGTTCTCGTTGTATACGGCTGCGGCCAAGCTGTAGCACCAATAAAGTTTTATCCCCGGAACGTGATCAGCAGTAGGTAATGACGTGTCACAGACCAACGCATGTACATTACCGTGCAGGGAACGTGCGATTCGTGCATATTTGAAGAAATGTTGCGGCTGTTGGTGAATACTCAAACTGTGCAGAATTCCAGTCATTTTAGGCGGTGATATTTTGTACTCATTTGGTCAAGAAAACGAAAACGAAACAAGGCTTTACTAAAGCACCCTTGCTACTTTAAAATACATTGCCGTACAGGGGAAGTGCAATTCGCTCAGATTTGAAGAAATGTTGCGGCTGCTGGTGAATATTCAAACTGTGCAAAATTCCAAGAAGCCGTATTTTAGGCAGTGATATTTTGTACTCATTTGATAAAGACATCCCTAAGACAAACACACAGAGATAAAGTACCTCTCCGATACCGTATCTGACGAGATTTTTAAACCAGTTTGGTTACTAGTATCATATTCTGTGCCATATATGTGAATTTTATCAACATTTTTGAGAAAAAAGATTGTCTATTATTTTTATATGTATTGATTTTTGAATACTTATGAGTTTTTTTGTATACTGACTGGATTGAAAGGCTCAAACTTCTTTGTACACTGGTTTGTAATTCAGTTTCTTAACTGCGACAAACCAATAAAAGACATGTTGTATCTTAAATAAGAAATAGAGGACGAAAGAAGCATTTGGTAAAAGCTACTTTCTAATTCGTCTGCAGAAAACGTGCAAAACATTTGTACAAATTTTCCTTTGAATAATTCTTCAAGGTGCTTTACGGTTTACCAGAAGCTACTGGATATTCGGCAGAATTGGATTGGTTTTAATGATACTGGTGAAACGATAAAGTCAACGTATTTTGTTTCCTTTTACAGCTGGCAGAGTAATACCACTAGCAGTCCAGGTTTTCTGATGAACGCCATGTGAATATCTTTGCAAAGTTTTACTTATACATAAAGAAGAGACATTAATATTAATGATGTTTCAGCCATAGCAACCAGTAGCTTCTTCTCCATTGCTTACATAGGTGGTAGGGTAATACCGCTAACAGTCCAGGACCTCTGACGAGCTCCCGGTGAATATTTTTGCAAAGATTTCTACTTGATATAAATAAAGAAGAGAAATTAATATGTCACGGCGTTTTAGCCACGGCAGCCATTAGATTCTTCTCCATTGCTTATGCAGTTGGCAGGGTGATACCACTAACAGTTCGGATCCTATGCTATATGACGAGCTCCCGGTGAATATCTTTGCAAAGTTTTCTACTTGTACATAAAGAAGAGAAATTTATATGTCACGGCGTTTTAGCCACGGCAGCCATTAGATTTTTCTCCATTGCTGATACAGTTGGTAGGGTAATACCACTAACAGTACAGGTCTTCTGACGAACGCCCCGTGAATATCTTTGTAAAGTTTTACTTATCATAAAGAAGAGGCATTAGTATGTTATGGTGCTTCAGCCACTTCTCCATTGCTTATAGAGTTCGTAGGGTAATACCATTAACAGTCCGGACACTATTACGAACTCCCGGTGAATATCTTTGCAAAGTTTTCTACTTATACATAAAGAAGATAAATTGATATGTTATGGTGCTTTAGTCATAGCAACCATTAGATTCTTCTCCATTGCAGGATTATGCAACGGATCCTATGACGAGCTCCCAGTGAATATCTTTGCAAAGTTTTTTACTTGTACATAAAGAAGAGAAATTTATATGTCACGGCGTTTTAGCCACGGCAGCCATTAGATTCTCCTCCATTGCTTATGACAGCCCTGCATGTGCCGTTGATATGAGAAGTGACCTGCGCGGAACTGAGGGCAAATTGCCCGTGCAAAGGCATGACGTTCCTACAGATACATTTGGGAGCACTTACACAACCATCAAGTGCACGGCTCACAAACTTTTATGTTGGCACGCTTCCCTACAGGCATACTTACGGTTTCCACAGCCGTACTAATCTCATTATCCCCGCTATGGTAATTAAGAAATACTCGTGTGGCCAGCTGTCCGCAATGATAAGGGTAATCAATTCTACCTGCGTGAGTTTGAAAACAGCGTGTTTTCGACCCCCGGGTACTCTTCCGTGATTAAACTGACTCGACCTTGATTTTCTCTTCGAGTAAATCCGCCAAATCCCTATTTATAGATCTTCCCAAAGTAATATGAAGGAATGGTGTAGTATAAGTAAAGAAAAGAAGTTACAATACCTCACTAATTACATTTTCTGAATGGCCGATATTTTGAATACGACTAAATCGAAGATGGTAGTGTTGAACGTGATTAAGTGCAGTTGTCTATATTTGGTGTATTGATCAATCAATTGATTCGTTAGGTAGACAAGGGCACCAACCCCTGTTGTTTTAAATCAAATCACACGGCTTATGTGATTATCATTTCTCGATGTAATGGGAAGGCTTCCTCGGCTTTCCATAAAAATTCAATATTATCTCTATGAATTGTAGATTATGAATTTTAGGTCGATTTCTGGCCACGGAACGCGCAGTCAGGATTGAATACCCGTATTTCAATTGTTTTGGCAAACGGTGATGATTTTCTGAATAGATTACAAATATTAAGCTTATAATTTGCCATGAAGCTTATATATTTAGTGCATAGAGTATATTCATTTACTTACGCTCTAAAATAAACTCGAGGAAAGCAAAACATTCACTGCGATATGAGTGCTGACATATGGAATAAGTACCATAGCATGTCGTTGCATCAATACAACATCGTTGTTTTGGCATTCCTTCATTGATGTCACTTTAGCAATATTCTTCCAAGTTTAACTTTTTCACGGTTGCTCTATGACTAGAACCAAGATCTACACCCGATTATATTCATCAGAATACTGTCAATTTACTCACTTTACGAAGGAAATGGAGGTACATCATGCTAAGAGGCGATTTCTATCGAGATCTCGAGATCGATTCTAGCAATATTCTTCTAAGTTTAACTTTCAACGATAGCTTTATACCTATAAACAAGATCTACAGTCGATTCTGTTCATGTAAATACAGCCAATTCTCTCACTTTACTTAGGAAATGGAGGTACATCATGCTATGAGGCGATTTCTATCGAGATCTCGAGATCGATTTTAGCAATATTCTTCTAAGTTTAACTTTCAACGGTAGCTCTATACCTAGAACGAAGATCTGCACCCGATACTGTTCATGTAAATACAGCCAATTCTCTCACTTTACTTAGGAAATTGAGGAAAATCATGCTAAGAGGCGATTGCTATCGAGATCTCCATTGAGTCCTGAGGGGGCTTTTACTACCAGACGTATTCAGTAGGCTGTTATAATCCGATAATGGTTATTTTGCGTGCCCGGAGCTTTACTTCTGCATCAGTGATCCTCTGCCCTTTTATCCAATTCCGACATCTCTAACACGTTGTAAGGTCTTGATTTTTGTCTAGCCTCCACCAGGCCTTCCTACGGGGGTACGGACTTTATGACTTTATTTATTGCCTTCGCCGTAGGCAGAAGGGTATATTTTTAGTCGGGATTTGTGGAAATATAACTCTTGATGCCATGGACGGATGTTGGTGATTTTTGGTAGGTAAGTTTCTGTTAGGAAGACGAAGGTCAAGTTCGAAGATGGGTCCTCTGGGGGGTTCCTTTGGTGCTGCTGTGGACCATTTGTGTTTGTCGGTTTGTTTGTTTGTTTGTTGGTGGCATAACTCGAGAGTAATTAAATGGATCGTGATGAAAATTTAGTATGTTGTTGGAGGTTGGGGAAACAAAGGTCAAATTCGAAGATGGGTCTTCTGAGGGGTTTCTACGGTACTACAGTTGGCATTTTTATCTAAATTTTGGAGGAGGATAACCTAAGCAGGGTTTGATGGATCTTGATTGTTTGGGCAGGTAGAAACGATTAGTGATGATTAACATAATTAGATGCATTCTATGCAAATCAGGGCCGTCCTTTACATGAAGTAGATTAATGAAGGAAAAGTTGAAATTCCCTTTCAATGTGCTATTTCTATTTATTTGCTTCAGGCACTCACTGCCCCATAGTTAAACAATATATACACAACAACATAATCTAAGTATATACAAACCAAAAAAGACCAAAACCTAAGTACTTTATTGAAGAAAATCCATTAGTGGTGTGCCCTAAGCTTTCCTGGACTTCTTACTAACAATAGACATAAGAATACATACAGTGACGATGACAACATAACGAACATTCATCCAGTATGTACATTAATTACAGGTAGTTGCAGATCATTAAAATTACTATCGTCTTAACTCAAAATAATGAAAATGATAGTTCACTTGGTCCGACTTGAGATTTCATACGATTTGTTTAGAATTAAAGGAACATCATTAATAGAATAAGATTATTAACCATAACATACGAGGAATAGAATTCGGCAAAAATAGGGCTTATAATTGGCCTGAAAGTAATATTTCCTCCTGCGCCTGCTAATAGAATCATATAATGGTCAAACTGGAAATTCATTCTCCCTATGGCCAGTGTTATTTGTCTGAGAGAGACCCCTTTTTGCCGTTATGCTGTAGGCTGCAATACAGCATTGTTAGCATTAGTTCGCTTACAATAGTCGTTGGAAGCGGTCTACAGGTAAACTACCTACTGGGCCGGAGCTACAAAAGATTGCTTTCACCTTTTAGATCGAATCCAAGGGAGAATCAGTGTGGTCATTGATCATCGTTTGGCTTCAAAACTGGACTCCCTTCCTCACAGACGAAACATTGACTCCCTGTCTATTTTCTATAGATACCTCCACGGCAATTGTTCCGATGAACTTTCACTACTCGTCCCACCACAGAGAATTTGTCAGCAGGTTCTCCTCTGACTCACACCACTATACTGTACAACTACCAGCTTCAAAGTCAATCTACAGCAACAGGTTTTTCCACCAACAGGAAGACTATGGAACCCCCTTCCAGCCCACTGCTTTCCCCCCGAATATAACCTACAAAACTTCCAAACAAACATACACCGCTTTCTGTCAGTTTAGCTACAGTCTATTGATGTTGATAATAGAAGAGAAAAATAGTAAGTAGCTCTCCAGCGATACGTTATCTTGCTCCTAGTCTTGAAGCTCTTAGTATGGTGTTTGTCTTCAGGGAAAAAGTAATGCCACTTTACCGCGGGAAATCTTTGCATATGCCACATGTCCCGTAAAACATATTTGTTGAATGCCTGAAGCATTGCCTTGTCTCGTGCTTTTTTTATAAGATTATTGCACAACAATTGTACAAGGTACAACGTATGGCTGGTACATAACTACAGTTTTATACATATATCTAAGGGCTAGTCTTCTAATAGAAGAGTGCACGTGTATAGTATGGGTTAAGAATGGGTTCTTACAATTATTGGAGGAATTTCTATCGTCTAGACATTTTTTAAATATATTTACCGATGTATACTATGCAGGGGTTGTCACATGTCAATATGTACTTAAGTTTGCTATTTAAGTCCATTGAAAAAAAACTGGTATATAAGATATGCAAGATGTACTGTTAAGGGACGAGCGTATTTATTTCACCCCTTGCATTTATAGAAACTACACGACAATGATTTGTTATTATTACAGAGTGTTTCATGTGTTCCGGTCTTTTATTTTTCTTTGCAAAATGTATGGAGTTTGTTTTACCGCACAATTTCCCCTAATGTTGCATCAGATTTGTATTCTTCAGATAATGTAATAAATGCAATAGAAAGCAACCAAAGAAATATTATGGCAAAAGCTGGAAATAAAAAAAGATGCTGAATCTTTATGGTAGTGACATTTACTAACATTGTTTAGCACATTTGTGTAATAACTTTATACTTTTAGGATCTTATAACCACGCAAAATCGTGATAACTTAGGATTTTAAGACTGCGCAAAATTGTGCCGTACAATGATCCCCTTAGTTTCGCGAGCCTACAAAAACTCCGGCCACGATTTTCAGTGAGTTTTCACATACAACAACGTCGTATTTTTGCATCATGGACGCTGCTATACATAGTGTTGTTTAAACTAATCATGTGTAGAAATGACTAAATAAATTGACTTTCAAAATATGATTTTTCGGCCCTAATATTACTTGGCTTTCCTTTAAGATGCTGTGACATGATAAAGGGACACGACATAATCTACCATTGTAAAACTTGCTGAATGTAGCAATAACTGACGACTATTCCGTGTGGAGAATGGTATGTATTTTATAACTTTGGCCTTGAAATGAGATTCTGGGAACGTATGTTACGTTTTATGTCTAATGTTTTATGTTTTGTTACGTTTGATATACATAACATGCCCCTCCTATGTAAAACTAAGCTGTACATTATTTCAAGTCGTTAATCTTCTGTGGGGGAAAGTACTCATTCATTCTACATAAAATGCCTTGACGTACGTAGAGGATCCACAAATTCCAGGTTTGGCTGTCATAAGTTGAATATAGAAAACGGGAGATTCCAGAAAAAAATGTGTTGACAACAGGGTTTCTCAATGTTGTCCAGAACTATAATAGAAGACGAATATCACTTTTTATAAAGGTCTCAAATTTTCGCAAATGTGTAATTCACTATGTACAAGTGTAACATATTCTTCATCGGGATTTCTCTCAATGGCTCCAAATAGCAAATGCAAGTACACATAAACATTGACATGTGACCTCTACATTCTGAATATAAGACGATACATAAAAATACCTAAACGTTTGAGATTCTCCCAATAATTGTAACTTGAAAGCGCACTCTCGACCCGTACTACATAGTTATTTAGAAGATAGATTAGTCTCACGGAATAGTGTGGTTATGTACCAGAAGACGTCATACGTTGGATCTTTTCCAATCGTTGTAGGACAACTTTATTGAAATTGCACCATGTTGGAATGCTGATATTGTGCCCCACACATGACAATATATACAATATGAATAAAGTTTGGTTTTAAGAGGACGAACTTTTAGACGTTTTGGCAGTTTACCATACCATTTGTGCTGCCTTGGCCTTCAAAACCTCCTCAGACAAGCTCGCGCTAGTGCCCGCCTCAGACCCCCTGGTCATACGGTCAGCAAATCTATCCATTTGCTAAAACGTCTAGCTGCGGGGGTAATACCTACTCAACGTTATCACAAAGTGACCTTTTGCGCTCTGAACGTATAATTCCAAAGGTTATGATATGCACTAGTCGCGGGTAATCTAGGCCCAATGGTGAAAAATTGGACCCGCTGTCGCTCATACTAAAACAGGCGACAGACTCGTACGCTTGCACATCCATACACGTCAGACCAACGTCTCAAATGCCTTCCTGGAAGATTTATAATCGACTTAGCATGATGCAGTTCTAAGTGTTGATAATTGATATAGTGTAGATTGTAATAAATGTGATTACAGATAGATGTACCAACTGTTCTTGAGACCGTTGACTACAGTACGTGACTTGGTTCACTATAACGCCCCCTCCACTAAAGGCCTACGACCGCCGAAAGACCGAAAATTTGACGGACCACTCAAAGATTTTCAACGACGAAGAACACGTCTTTGAAAGTTTTATGTGTTTTGTTGTCTTTTAAATCGTAGTTTTACATTGCGCCCCATATTCCAATTATAAAACCAAGGGTCACGCAAGTCCAATTTTGGTCGCTGTACGGTTGTTCAGCGATCACCGTTTAATGGAAAGCTAGGGGGCCTTATTGAGGCCGATGTCTGCGGGGCAGACACAGTATTACGTGACTTGGTTTGGAAAAGATTCTCCGGTCGAAAGGGCAATCTCACCGCAGTGTTATATTCTCAAAGAGGTCGTGGAAGCGACTTGTGGGTCATTTCCATACACTGCAACCCTGGAAAGTTAATGTCACTCCGGTGATGTACTATTATCATGCAGGGACGCGACATCGAGCGTGATATTACATGGAACAAATTGAAAATTTGATAATTATTGTTTGATTGTCTCCGTGGTCTCTGGAGGCGTATGTTCCTATAATCGGTTTGAGGACATACCAAAGAGAACGTACATGCATGAATGGGAATATCTGGCATGATAAGGGGTAAAAAATATGCTGATTTTCCAATTACATTCGTAATATTTTTGAATTTCCATTACTCTGTATATTTAATATCTAGATATAAGTCAAATTTCATTCATGTTACGTTTGTTCAAGAAATTTGCTTAAGTTTGTCTTTGTTTTATTTTATGTAGTTTTTTTGTGGCGCTGTTAAATAAGTTACTGTACTTGAGTGCAGCCACTATATCCTTGTCTTTGTGTAGCGTGCTTCTAATAAAATAAAATATACACATGTAAGAGCGAATTTCTTTTTCTGTCTGCAGAGAACGTTCTAAGACGGGACATCATCAGATAATCACTATCAGAAGTCTATATTCTCCTTCATGTAAATTTTTTCAACAAACTTTATTCAGATATTAAACAAAAGATACGAAACAGACACATGAAACAAGAAAATACAGTTGTACGAACACTGACAAATTAATAGCTTGTGGCAACAATCAATTGAGCTTACAAAAAAAAGGTATAAAGATTCCCACTTTTTGTTGTGTTTGCATATTTTGTTCTCAAGTGTTGCAATATTTTGCTCTAATCTGTAGTATATATACTTGACGAAGGCAATGAATTCATGGATAGATAGATTACATGAGTCGCAGTTCATGTAACTTATTTGTTGAGTTGCTCAACGTTGAACGTTGAAATTAATACCAGCACACAAATACATGGAAAATCCGGAGGCGTAGGTTGGTCTAAACACGCTTAACAGGGTGGTGTTGGCCAAAAGCTAGATGAAACACGAACTGGGTGACTGGAGGCAAAAATTGGTCCATTAAATCCAAACCAGAGGATTTTACGCCTACGCGAGCTTATGATTGTGCGTAGGTGAATGTTAGTAGGCATGTGCTGCAAATATAATTCAGCAAGCAAGATAGGGGTGCATTAAGGATATTACATTAACTGTAAAAGCAGCTACAGTGTGAAAAAAGGTAACGTGCATCATCAAGGGCAACCTAGCAGATGATATGTCAAGTTACACACCAATGCAACAACGAGAGCGTGAGTTCTAGCTGCGAACGTGCAAACAACATCATTCCTAATACTCCTTCAGGAGGTTACCCTCCTTCCCGGAGTGATAGATTGTTTGTTGCGATGTGGAGCTGTGTTTTTGGACAAGAAAAATAATTATTACCGTGGATAAAACAAATGCCTTTAATAAATATCATGATGCAGTAAAACATTATTAGGAAATTTTGGAATGATGGACGTTGGCAGTCTTCCGTACGTTTCTGTAATGTCATACCCTTTCTATGTTTTACTGCAGGTACATGTGAGTGCTGATATCGAAGATCATGATGGCTATGAGAGACCTGGTCATCTGTGTGGTCATCTACTTCTGTTTGGGTGAGTACACTCTTTGTTGTGTTTGGACAGATTCCATTTATGTACTCAGTATTGACGTATATGACCTTTCAGCCGCTTTAGATCTGTATGGTTTTCGTGATAGTTGGTTTTATATTATAGTCTATGCAGTTCTCAAAGGGCAGCTTATGACTATGAGAAATTACAACACCAAATCAATCTGAAATAAAGTCAATCTAAACTTTTCCCAAAGCTCCGCTACCAGTAAACATTTATTCTTTATCTATGGAATTTGTTGAAATCTTTGACTTAGCGGTCATAGCCTCTAGAGGAAAGAGGGAAACAGTTGTGTTGTCGGTACCAAGACATGCCTCACATCTAGAGCCAAGTCAACCTATAGGTCATTAGAGAATCAATTCCTGGCAGATGGTGTGGGGGTAATAGATCTCCAAGGAAAACGTAAATCAGTTGAGAGCTTCTTAGACAACATAATCCTTGAGATGAGATGACCTAGCCATCATGGACCGCTTGCACGATATTGCCTTATCGGGTACCCCAGACATTGATGGATACTTTGCAATAAGTTTGTGTCTTTGATATAGGTTCTCTTTCGAACTGTATGGGCTTTGGCGACAGCGTGGTGTATTTTATGTCATCTGAAATATGCGCATTAGATGACAGTTCAATGCGCGTGTACTTCATCATTAGATCCATATCTTAGTTATAGCATCTTCGTCATCTATTAACTTTGTATGGGTACAGATATAATGAAGTTTCTTTGTAAATGGCTTTCTAACCAACATATTGCTACACAGATCCATGCTGATTTGGCGAGTATATTGATTAGTCTATGGTGCATACAATACGCGTGAAGACAAAAAGCTCACTGTATGGATTTTGGGTGGTCACCCATTATATTGTCTGCCAATAAGATTGCCAGCTAATGCCTAAAGTGGACCAATCAAGACGGTTTGATGGAGTTAAATTAAACATCGTTTCGGTATCGGACCCCCGAAGGAAATATACTTCGACTGACCCAATTTCTGCAAAATGGGTAACCGTATCGTTAGTGGCAGACATATCAGGTCGAACTCAAAGTTCCTTGGAAACGTATATGAATTCTGGCAAAATGCATATGCCTTTTCTGGCTTCATGCTTCTGTTAAGTTTCTTATACCCCCATTCCACTAGGACGGCGCTCTCGCCGCGCTCTCTCTGCGACCTTGAAGTTATAACAGAGCGCTCAACGAATTTCATAGATGATGAACGAATTCCTTCCTCTCTTCCTCTCTTCCTCTCTTCCTCTCTTCCTCTCTTCCTCTCTTCCTCTCTTCCTCTCTTCCTCTCTTCCTTCCTTCCTTCCTTCCTTCCTTCCTTCCTTCCTTCCTTCCTTCCTTCCTTCCTTCCTTCCTTCCTTCCTTCCTTCCTTCCTTCCTTCCTTCCTTCCTTCCTTCCTTCCTTCCTTCCTTCCTTCCTTCCTTCCTTCCTTCCTTCCTTCCTTCCTTCCTTCCTTCCTTGACAAGCAGTGCTTTCACGTAAGGTGGGAAGTTTGAATTTTCATGACCTGGGCGCAGAATGAACGGTACCGATCTGTACCGTAGGCGGCAGGAGAGGTGTTGACCCCGCTGGCAGAATTATCGGAGATCTTCCTCGTTTGAAGTAGTTGAGCTGTGTCCGGATCAAAGCACGGTCTTACCACTTTGCGCAAAGGCCAGATGTAAATTTTGCCAACTTTTAAGTGAAGGCAGCAGAGAGAATAAGCCGTCAGGATCAGTTGTAGCGTAGAGAAAAGGGCTTGCAGCCCCCAAAATGTCGCTCCGGCTTTTAGATCTCAACACCACATCATGTTACGATGTTAACGCAACAGCTGGTACAGAAAATCTATGACTATAGCGGTCTACATTTTTTTGAAGTTTGAAGCTTTGTTATAAAATCAGCTTAGCAGTTTCTCAAGGAGAC
Organism: Branchiostoma lanceolatum; assembly: GCF_035083965.1. NCBI lineage: Eukaryota > Metazoa > Chordata > Leptocardii > Amphioxiformes > Branchiostomatidae > Branchiostoma > Branchiostoma lanceolatum. The sequence goes on along the minus strand of NC_089723.1, from coordinate 6,578,684 downwards.
TGAATTGCGCTGAGTCACAGTTTATCATGACTAAAACACCATCATAGTTAAAATAACAATACAAATTTACACAACATATTTAAAGTCAACATGACAACATAACTTAACATAAATTCAAATACATTCTAGAAGGAGACAACCCTTACTGTGTACAAATGGGTAAATATATCAAAGAATGTTTAGATCTTAGAACTAGTAGCTCGACATGTTGAAGTACTCATATACTTGTACTTACTAATAGGTTAATCATCTTATATATCATTGTTTGTTGTTTGCATGTATTACGAAAGTCGCTGTACTTTTGTCGTGTCAATAAAGATTTCATAGCAACATATAGGTTCAAGCGTTTTGCGGTAATTGAATGTATTAAATTGTTTTTGAAATGAAAGAGTTTCTGTGTCTGTTTGTTCTGCTTAATCAAATGAGGTTTTAGTCCTGATGCCCGGTTTGCGGTTTTGACTAGGATATACAAGGTCGTACACTTGTAGTAGCCAACACATGGTCTGCTCAATGGCATATATTTTTACATACCGTATACACTACATACCAGTATACTTCATAGTAAATGGCTATGGAAGGTTAGACATCCAAGTTACGTGATACTCAATGCAAAAGTTATCTAAGGTGGGGGACAGTCATGCCGCAGCACTTCTGGGTAAGTTCTGAAAACTAGATAAATTATCAAGTTGCCTTAGGTTATAGTTAAAAACTCATCCAGTTGCTTGAGTAACTTTTGTGTAGCGTATATGACTACTAGTGTCTTTCAACACTGTATGATGACAAAATAGATTGTTATACAATGCTAAACTTTCTTCCAACACTAAGGTATAGTGTTGGAAGAAAGTTTAGCATTGTGCTATGAATACTACCAACACAGATGAGCTTCCATGATAACAAAATATAGATTGTTATCTGACGCTAGATAGGTGGTTACCGTGCAAAAAAGCTGTCTCTTTCCATTTCACATCCTCCATTTTGTGCAAAGAACACTTTGTATTTCAAAAGAAACGGTCGATTCAAACCTTAATGTGACGCTGTTAGCTCACTCCGACGTTCCAACTGCAGCAGCCATGTATGATAGGAGCCTTCCGGCAGCCGCCATGACCAGATTTCAGACTATCAATCACTCAATGGTGTTTGATGTGGTCATGAATCATCTGCTGGTGTCTGAAATGGATGCACAGCTACAGCTTAAGCCCCCCCCCCCATCACTGGACCCGCGGCACGCTGGTGGCGTCGCTGCGTCCTAATCTGGATTTGTGTTACCCTTGACTTTATAATGGGAATATCATTCAAAACGCACTGGGAATATCATTCAAAACGTACATGTATGACCAAAAAGACAACAAAACACACAAAGCTTAAAAATATTCGTTATTCTTGTCGATGAAATTCGTGGAGTGATTTGTCAATTCGATCGGCCGCAGCGACGCCGCCAGCGTGCCGCGGGTCCGGTGAGAGGGGGGCTTTAAGAGCTTAGTCGGACTGATTTGAAGGGAAATTGGTACTTTTCATTAGGCAGGGAAAGGACCATTGCTGGCCACAGCAGGCTTATATTCACAGTTTTCGAGGAAATCCACATCCCAAGAGATGGCTAGTACTGAAGATAATTAGGGCTGCCTCAATCACCTTTTTTTTAAGACCACCGGCACAGATTTCCTTACATTTCTGGATTCTGTGTTAACCCCTTCCTACCACCCCTTTTCATTGGCAGTGTCGAATTATATCATTATTATTAGGTAGGCCGAATACTCTACTTCGCAACCAGGGGCTGAATTGCGAGGAGCGCACAATTGGTGGGGCTGAATTGCAAGGATCTGTAGGGACTGCCATTCGGCGCGCAGGTGACCTCAATACAACAATTGCCCCAAGTGCGGCCATAGGGCTGTAGGTTTTTAAACACGCACACCGGCATGGAACCCTACTCTTTTTGATGAGTGCGGTGGTTTTTTTTTAACGTGCCCGATGTGTAGCTCTCCTCAAACAATGGACCCCCATTTAACGTCGTATCCAAGGAACGTTCCTAACCGAAGCTAGGTACTCATTTACACCTGAGTGAAATGGGGAAAGTCGTATAAAGTGCCTTTCCTAAGGGCAAAATATCGGTGCGTATCGGTGATATCTAACCCTGGACCTCTCGGCTGTGACCGAAACACTGTACCCCACAATGGGTATATACTGATCAACTCAGTGAACTATCAAAAGAAAGCGTGTGACAATGTAAAAATAGCGCAGCAACAAAACTTCCACTGGTTTCAGATCCAATCGTGTCGGAATTACAAGCAAGGGGTAATATTTCTTCAAAGTAATGGAAGTATAGCCATGTGGGTTTGTATGGCTATAATTTAAGGTAAAACTATATGCCATTAAGCAGATCTTATGTTGACCTTCCTATAGCCCTAATCATCAACATTATACAAAGTGTGGGAACAAAATGTTAACAAGCTATCTGCCACCCGAAAATAAAGTCCATAGCACGTTCAGGTAAAAAAAAAAAAGTTCTGCTGTAGTACCAAGGTCACTTACTAGTGGGCCCAAAATCGACCTTGACCTTTGTTTTCCCAACACCTACCCACATACTAAATATCATTACAATCCATTCTGACGTTCTTGAGTTATGCTGACTACTAAACATCCGAAAACACACATAAACACGCACACACACACACACACACACACACACACACACACACACACACACACACACACACACACACACACACACACACACGCACACACACACACACACACACACAAACACACACAAACGTTCAAAACTATACCTCCATTTTTCACGGAGATAAAAAATACAGACCTGGGCGAAATGAAGGGGTTAACCCAAAGGGCAAAAATGTGCAAATATCTGTACCGCTGGCGTTACGAATCCATAAAAGTGATTGGGGCAGCCCTAATTATCTCCAGTAGTAATAGGGGATGTAGATCCCCTTAAAGTCCGTGTGCGGTATAGGCCTACTGTGGCCTGAAGTGCATGTATTCCCTTCCCAGTCTCGGTACAACGCTGTTAAAGAGGCAAGAGAGTTAATCTACAGAGTACAATTGGGACTGTACATAACATTTGGGAACGAGTCGTTAGCGAGAAGTTCGGCGCCGCAAACGCCCAGGCGAATTAGCTGACACCGGTTAGTCTGTGCGTGGAATACGGTTAACTTTTTAAACCTCCTCCCGGGGATAGAAATGGGATTTCCTGCCGGGGATATTTGGTGAAGTTAGTTGATAGTTTCTCAAGTAAGCACGTTGGGGGAGGGTGTGCGTCTCATGTGGGTTATTCCAAGGACTTGGTCTTAAAAAAGACGTGCCCTTCATGGAATTTGTGTAAATCCACCCAAACAGCTAGTTATGATGTTTATATGCCAATGCACTGGTCACCCCTTTGCGTATCATTCGCAGCCTCATCTAGTTTATGGGGAACAAGTGACATATCTTATTCCAATGCGATTAAGTCGTATTGCATTTAGAGTTTGGTAAGCCACAAAATGTAACGGATATTCTCCACTGGTAGCCGTTATACAACCGGGTCGCGGTGTCACACTCAGGTTTCGTGTTTGTTACGATATTTTTACTCTTTCATGGCTTGTAGAATTAGTATGTCTTTGGCACAAACGTGATCTGAAACTTATTACTCGAAACCTTTAACGTTTCTTATCTTCAAATTGCTGTTGAACGTTTGACGGAGTATCTAACTGATATTTATGCGCCGCTCTTACAAACTAAAAGGTTTTCTGGTCGAATATTCCTTCAGACAAAATCGGTTCTGCCAATGAAGAATTTTCTAGACTATTGCAGGCGCAATGAGTAATAACGATTTCTAGTTCCAATACCATCACCATAACTCAAAACTACCAAAAGCAGTTAAGTGCTAAGTTCAGTGGAGGTACATCTGCAATTTCAGGGAGATTTCAATATGCTATATCATATATTTGCAGCGTAAAATGCATCTGACTGAAATGTTGCCTTACTACAGGGTGCGTTTCGGGACAAACCTCTGTCAACGTCAAAGCCAAACCCAAAGAATTGACCATTCAGTGATGTCAAATTGATAAAACGTTTTGAATCGGACAGAAATAAATGCTGACAGGACGGGTGAATGGAACGTGTTTAGAGCTTTCCCTACGGATTCGTCCTCATCAGTCCAAAACTCACACTTACTCAGACGGATCATTCAATCTCCCCCGATGTAATTCCCCCGTTTGGACCTAATCACTGGATATTAAAGTCTTAATTACAGCTAGAGCAGGCAATCCAATTTCGCCACAACCCACCGCCATGTGGCCCCAAATCACGGTAAAACGTTAACAAATGGCCTTGATATGAATGAACTCTGTCGTTAGCGGTGGATGGATGGCATCCCGGCTGTAAAATGAATGACATGATGGCAGTGTTACTGGCAACGAGATACTGGAGATCGGTTTTACACACATGCCGATAGTCTCAACGTTCGCCAAGGGACCACAAAAATACAGCAGAGTTAAAACCCTTGGTTACATTAAGTTTCAAATCAAATTTTCCATCTACAATGTAGACGATATAGTGTATTTGCTGTTCGCATCTTTATATTATGACTATGTTTTTCTTGCTACAAATATTTTCCCAATCAGAAGCCCTCACTAGACTAATTATAAAAACTTCGTTCAGTTTTAACGAGATAGTCATCGGTACTTTGACTTAGGTCTTTTTAGGCTTTGATTTTGAAAGGTGTTTTGGTATTCACGGCAATGCCAACATGCTAAAAAGCAGGGAAGCTAAAAGTTGCCCAAGGCATATATTTTGACACGGCCTTCACCCAAGATATCCATTTGTGGCAATGCACAAAAAGCACAAAGTAGCAATATTTTCTTTTTTCAGGTCGATTTGATATAATACTTAATTCATGGACTTTGTGTTAATCTGTATTATTTCAGTATTGAGTTAATATGCTATGATTTGATAAATTATTTTTATATGAAATCAATTATTATTTTTGTCATAATTTTGTTGCTATTATTATCGTCTGATTTGTTGTGATATTGTTATCACTTATTACTATGATTATGTTATGAATTTTTAGATTTATGTTATTCTTTGCTTATGTTTTTGTTAACTGCGATGGACTCTGTGTTAATCTCTATTATTTCAGTATCGAGTTAATATGCTATGATTTGATATATACTTTCTATATGCAACCAATTACTATTTTGTCAGCATTAATTATGTTATGAATTGTCAGATTTATGTTATTTTTTTGTTAATCTAGATGGGGGAATACCTTGCATAAGCCATCATGGCTTTTTAACTTCCCCCAGCACGTGTATTTTTTTGTTCTATTCGAATCTTTTCAATTATGTACTACAAACTGATTTGAATTTGTGCAAATAAATCAAATCAAATCAAATCAATACCCCAATCTCTGTAGTGGTATGGTGTAGCAATATTTGGTGTGAAAAATATATATAACAGAACATCATTGCAATATGATATCAATAGTGATAAATTTGCAATGTAGAGTCCAATCTCCAGGTGGCATTGTTTAAAATGTGAAACACCGCCATCCAAAATGTAAAATGCACACGTTTGTAATTGTGCGTTTATTCATAGTTGTTATTATCTCCATGAAAAATGGAGATATCATTATCTCCATATAAAGTGGAGATATTGTTTTGGGTGTGTCTGTGTCTGTGTGTCTGTGTGTGCGTCTGTGTGTCCGTTTGTGTGTTTGTGTTTCCGGATTGTTGTAGTCAGCATAACTCAAGAACCTCTGGATGGATTATGATGATATTTGGTATGTGGGTAGGTGTTGGGAAGACAAAGGTCAAGGACGATTTTGGCCCGCCTGGCATGTAAACGTGGTACTGCAGTAGAACATCCGTTTTTTGTATATTTTGACCTGGACGTGCTATGCTATGCTTTTGGTGGCAGATAGCTTGTAATAGAAGAAGTGGTATAGATTTGGACTCTCTTGCAGCTTGCTCTGGAACTGCAAGGGCATTTTTCTTTTAGTTTGAACGAGAATCAATATACTGTATATCTTAATCGTGGAACAATATATTAATTGTTTGCATTTGTTGTACTTTTCTCCAGCTGAAGGCCTTGCAAGATGCAGCCGGTCCAGACCATCGAAAGGTATGAATTCGTATCAAATGTTTTGTTATTCTTTTAGGAATCCCTATCACACATTTTTCAACTAAAAGACGTGATCTATACTGTCAAAATTGATGTAATTAGGAAATTCCTCAAGCGTGGTGTCATATAGATAGCCTCCACCAGGCTTTCTTACGGGGGTATGGATCGTAGAAATCGGCAATAAAATGAATAATTGGCCAGTAGAGTCAGTCCACGGTAAGGTATATATTTCCCCTGCACTTGCAAATGAAATTTCTTTTGGTTGCCAAACTTTCCTGGCATACATTCTCCCTATAGATGGCGTAGTTAGTCTGGTAGAAACTATCATATATAGAGACCCATTTTTCTGAATGCCCTTTATTTACTAGTTATGTCCTTGTGCACCGTAACAAGTCTCTTTGGTGTTCAATGGCAACATCCAAGGATGTAGCTCTTGTCTTAATGGTACTGTTTCCACGAAAAACGGCGGTAACAAGTCCTTTGGTAAACATTACCTTAGAAAAAAAAATCTGTTGATTTAATACATTCCTAAAATCTGTCTGCGACGAATAGATTGACTAATGTAATGAGTCGGCCGATGAATATTAAATGCTTATCAAGTCTGTTCCTTAAAACCGGACCTCTTTCCATTAGAGGCTCTGACCACTGATTTGACTGAGTGCTCAACGTATTTCACTGATAAAGAACTAATTTACGTTTTCTGTGTTTTGTTGTCTTTTAAATATGATATTTTTACATCTTTAATGATATTCCAATTCTAAAATTATCAAATTGTGTTCGCTGTACGGTATCTCAGCGATTGCCGTCTTGTGTAGATATATAATATTAATAACAATAGAATTTTACTTCCATTGTTTGTAAAACTGAAAAGTGTAAAAAAATCTTTCTTACCCTCAACTACTCACTTGTGGAATGAACTGCCCTCAAATGTCCAAGCATCGCTTACGATCAACATCTATAAAAAGGAACTGGACTCACATTTTAACAGACCGATTAAACACCCTCACTTCTCTCACGGCCAAAGACATTCTGCAGTTCATCTCACAAGGCTTCGTTTAAATTTCAGTCAGTTAAACCACCACCTATTTCTACACCATCGTATAGATTGTCCTACATGTAAATGTGGTCATTATTGTGAAACAACCGAACATTACCTCCTACGCTGTAAACTTTATACTACCCAAGGAAGTACTATGTTATCATCCCTTTCCAACATAACTGACCTTCAACTACTTAACGACAGTTCATTGTGCTCTCTTCTGTTACGCGGTTCTACGTCACTCTCATACTTACAAAACTGTAATATACTCGATATAGTTCATACTTACATCCATTGTACAGGCAGATTCATTTATTGATAGATACCAACTTGTATTGTCTATTGTCATTTTCCTTTTATCCATTCTGTACTTATGTATGTTATTATGTCTCTTTCTGAATGTTTTGAGTAGAAGGCTTCAAATAAGCTTAATTAAGCTTCCTGCCTAATACTCTGAGAACATATGCGAATTAAAAAAACAAAAACAAAAAACATAACAATATTTATTTCATGTTCATGCCCATATGGGCTAAATGCCATGTGGTCTAAAGAATATAGAATATAGAGCACGGAACTCTAAAATGCTACATTCTAACGCTAAATAATAAAAGTCTAGGTATTAAAACAGTGTATAGAGTTGTTAATCTATTGTTAACATCATGGAATCTCCTGCTTATGCTAAGGTCACAATGCCCAACCCGGGTCCCTGTTGGGCTGCTTTCGGGAACGAAAAATAATATTGTATATCAATATAATTATATATACATATAGTATGCTTATAAATCTTTATTTCTATCTTGTGTGCTTGTTTTGTATTGTTTTGTTGTCTTCTATATCATGCTTTTTGTTCCCGCAAGCAGCCCGGCCGGGTACCGGTTGGGAATCGTGACCAAAGCATTATAGGATGTACCAGAAAATACCTATTCCTTACCATAGACATCAATTGTGACATGAATTGTAAGACAATGCCAGCGATTAATGCAGAAGAGTTCATGAGTTAATGCACTTCCTTTGTAAATGGGTTGCTTTGCTCCGTTCGAATGGGTGACAAATTTAATGTGCCAAAAGTGCACATCCCTTACAGACGATTTATGTTTTTACTAGCACAGTTCAGTCGACCCTTACATATTTATATACAAATATATATGTATGTATGCAAGAAGAAAATGCCTGAAGTTCTACCTTCTTGTGTAAGCAATTAACCCAGTGGACAATATGCTTCAACGCGTACTTGTAAAATATCTTTAGTTTCAATACTAATAATCACAAACTGGGTATAATCATGTTTGGATGTTGTGCTGACTACCAGAGGGCATTTTGAATATTTTTCCTTGGCGACTTACGATACACAAGCACACAAACATTACAACTGTTGTTCTCTAGACTAACAAAATTATTATTTACATTAACATAGTAGTGTACGACATCTTGAACTCAATATGTTGATTTATCGATATAGTTGTATGTAGGTTAATCCATACGTATTCACTTGTTTGTTCACTTGTTTGTTTGTTTGTATGTATGTATAGTTGTGAAAGACCTTACGGCGGAAGTCATTGTACATTTGGCGTGTTATTATAAAGATTCACCAACAACAGTTACTCAAGCCACTGTATAACATTTTGAAACAGTCAGACGTTTCAGACAGCATTATTTGAAAGATAGCGGATGCTGTCTGAAACTTCTGGCTGTTTCAAAAATATATCCAGTTGCTTGCCATGAGTAACTGTTTTTGGCGTATCTTATTACCTGGATGTCTAACCTTCATCAACACATTATAAAGATTGTATATATTCATATCTAACAGCATCTATATTTTTCTAGTGATTTCATCTCTAATGTTCATTTTTATTATGCAGGAAATCAATAATTTTGAACCGAGTCCAAAATACATTTCTATTTTTTCATTCTCTGATGCATAATATTCTTAACCACGGAAAAACTATCAAAATCAAGAAACTCACATTTTATAGAAAAAGTGGGTAAATTCGACTTAACGCCACTAACTCGATGTATATTTTAGAATGTAGTATACAATTTTGTAATGCAGGAACTAGTTCTTCATATCATTGTATTCATCATAATCATATCCATGTTACATGTAGTTGCAATTAGTCTTGGGCCATGTATTTACAACCATACAATATTAAACAAGTTCATCTCAACTTATATTTCTAACATCACAAAGAGACGAGAAGAAGCCGAACATATGGATTAGTGTAGTTTAACCGTTATATTAGATAAGTAATAGAAACCCTGTGTGTCTTTATATGAACATTACCATGTATTCTGTACCTATATGCCTGTACTTAGCCCGTGATAGGGCATGAATGTACAAAAAAGGTTATTATTACTATTAATACAATTTTTGTTATATATCTAACAGCATGCGGTAGGACCATGAGTGCGTACCGGGGTTCCATCCGATCTCCCGGCTTCCCCAATCCGTACCCCCCGGCCCTCCGTGAAACCGACCAGGAGTGTAAGTGGATCATCAACCTCCCGTATGGCCACGGCATCAAGCTTACCTTCTCCGGCTACGATCTCAACGATGAGACCAACGACGTCGGGTCGACGATTTACGACGAGATTCAGGTTTTCCGTGACGGGTCATGTCAAGAGAGTCAACGGCAGAAGAGCTTGATAGGCATGCTTGAAGGGGAACTTGTGATCTACATACCTCACAAAACAGCCTGTATAAAATTCATCAGGAGAACTCAGAATAACAAAATACACGGTGGATTTTCTTTGACATATGAAGGTTAGTTGAATTGCTTGATAATATGGCACTATCTGTGCCTAAGATGCGTTGCGATATTAGCTGCTTTGACCACAATTTCGTGCGGTTATGCACCTTGTAACACGGATAAGCCTCATTTGGTAATTTATCATGTGTAGATGGTGGTGCAATGGTGATACTTGGCAGGATATCACTTTTGACCACAATAAGGCACAATTTGTACGAAATTCTTTACATGTAAACATACAACGAAAGTATAAAGTTGACAATTTCCAACAATTTCAAGTGTCTTATAATAATTGTCACAAACATCACACTGTTACTGGATTTAAAAAAAGAAATCTTTGTACAGAACCAAGTGTTTTATTCCACCGACGTTTCGGTGACCGCCTGTCGCCTTCCTCAATGCAATTCTGACTTGTTCACATTGCACTGCAGCATAGGTGTCGCTTCTTGTAGATGCGGTCCCAAAGGTGGCTGAATATAATGATTACTCCGATGAAGGTAACAAACGGTCACCAAAACGTCGGTGGAATAAATCATTTGGTTGTGTACAAAGATTATTTTAATTCAGTGACATACCAACCTGATGAAACTATTCACGGAGGTCACGCTATTACGTTTCAGTTGTGGACGCTAACAGTAAATGCGGAGGAAACAACACAGTCAAAGTGACATCCCAAGAAGGCTACATCTACAGCCCCGGCTACCCCACCGCAAGTTACCCTCCGTATCTCAACTGTACATGGATGGTGGAAGTCCAACCCGACCAAACACTCGATGTCAGTTTTTTGGACTTCCAGCTCAGCTACACATACAGTTGTGATTTTGCTCCAGACTTTGTAGAAATCGGTAATTCCAACAGGACTTACGAATACAAATACTGTGACCAGGATGTTCCTGAAACCTTTCTGAGTAGGGACAACAGAGTTTGGGTCCATTTTAGGTCAGGACAGTGGAGGAATCGTGGCTTCTGGCTTTACTATAAAGGTAGGATTCGATCACATACATGTTTCGTTGAGAAAGGATCTTCTTAAAAATGTTAACGCATTATGAAATTTGTGTTGTATCCGAAGACAACAATAATATATTTATATATATATAGTTTTTAATCCCGCCCAAGATCTTTCCCTTTCCTGGTGTTACAAAAAATGAAACCGAATTACAAGTAGGCTACCTTTACTACATAACGATAAATATGCTACGCTTGCTATTGTATGTCAAATTTTCTGATGGCTAGAGGTTGTAAATAGTAAATGGTCACGAAAAGTTGTACCATAGAATTCATATGGATGGCGATAAGTATATCCGGATATATATCCCAAAGTTGATCTGAGACATAGTATGGAATTTTATGTTTCAGCCGTTGGAGAGCCCACTGCAGCCGACCAGCCGAACCCAAACTACAGACAAGAGGAAGGTCGGGGCAGAAAATACCCTGGAACAACCAACGAGGCCCCCCAAGGTACAGTATGAGCTTCTACTAATAAAGATACCAACGGTTTTACAGGTAAAGTTGAGCTGACAATGATATTTTTGTGGTTTATACAATACAACAACATATTTCTTCGAATATTGTCCCAAAATATATAGATAAACGCCATCATTACATGTTGAATAGTATCTGGTCATGAGAAGGAATGACAAATCAGTATTGGGTACAAAGGTTACACAAAACGCAAGATTCATGATTTGATTGTTTCTAATCAATCAATCAATCAATACACCAATTACATCAATACATCAATACGCAATACATGAATACATCAATATACAAATCAATCAACCAATGTGCAGTATTACACGTGTGCTTAACAGAAGCATTTCCTTTATATTCTAGACAAACAAGATGGGTCAAATTCCTACCAACAGTTTGCGGAGTCCTCAAGTTTCAGTCTGTCTCCGATGTCTTCAGTCATCGTGTTGAACGTCGTCATGGCAACGTTCTGTGAAACAATCCTCTATCTATAGCACAGGTGTTGAGTTGGGTGGTTTTGAAATGATGTGGTGCCTTTTGTCCAATTGGAAGACCGTCTCAGGAACAGTTTGAGGTAGAATATACAATTTTTAAAAAAAAACTTTGCTTCTTTGCATCGATGTTGCATGTTTATAAATTTTAAATTTCTTCAGTGAGATGATAGGAGGCAATTTTGCGTCGGACGTTGATTTATTTATTGTAATTACTGTTATTCGAGGGTTATCTTTGTCAAGTCGAATAGAAAAGGTAGAATTCTGTATTGCAATAAGGGCTTATCATAGGCTCACACCAACCCGAGCCTCACTTTGATGCATGACCCCGAGCTGACCCCGGGAAAATTGGTCTATAAGAGGACTAGTGAAATAGTATCATACAAGTCTTGATGTCAATAATGTCTGATGTTCGTGTCCATTTCAGATCTGTCGAAGACTTCTGGAAACGTGCGTCCATGATGTGTGTTAGTGGAATCGTTTTTCGGTGACGTCCAAATATCACAATAGATCAAAATGGCGTCTCTCGTCATTGACAAATGGACGAGATTAGCTTGTCTCACAGCACAGTTGAATATGTCGTGAAGAAATGAGTAGACACACTTAACGGGATGTCTTCGTTTGTTTCTAGTTACATGCAAATAAATAAGTACTTTAAATTTATAGAATTAAAGAGACATTGTTATTGAACATTCTCTAATGTATGTCATATATCCTATATTGGAAAAACAATAGAGATTGCCCAAATAGTTCCTTACATTAAGGAAAAATACACGTTAGCATCGATGAAGTAATTAAAGAGTTATTATCTTCCCAAAAATCAATTAGTCCACTTCTTGATTATTTCTGTCGTTGCCGACTCATTAAAAAGAAAGATACGAACATTTGATCTTGACATTTTGTCAAGAAAAAAGCTATTGAAGTGCTGAGAATACTGCCAAAGAAATGTAAGAACCCTCGAGGAAAAATATATTATACAAACATGTTAAAAGATAATCTGTTTATTTCGTAACGGTTTCCATAACCCAGGACATTATCGGTGGAATGGTATTTGTATGCATCTATGATTGACTGCTATAAGGCTTTAATTAACCCCTGCTAATTGTTAAATACGAGACCCCGACATAAGGTTAGTATTGACAAGAAAATGATTAGAATCCATTGGTCTACATTTTGCTGTGCATCCCGTGTAAACAAAGAAGTTACAACATATATTTTTCATATGACCTTGTAGTCATTGGCAACAAATGATATATGTCGGGTAATACTGCATCAGTATATATATCTATCCAGTTTTTATGTTTGCAAATGAAATAATTCTGTAACTTTCAGCTAACTTGCTGTCATAATCGATTTTCCAATATGGCTACAAGAGGAGAATGATTATGTACTATATAGTGCATTACACAATCATTCCTCTTGGTGGCGCTTCTAGACCAACTTATCCCGATAAGTCCTTTGTGATCAACAGACGAAAGACGTAGCATAATAACTATAAATGTTTGCACAAAGAATATTAATAATCACTCCGTCCCAGCCTACGAGACGCCTTAAAGGCAACCAAAGCAATATTAGTGACCAAAAATGAAAATAAAAAGAATGCTGAAATCTTTATTGTCATGCCATTTGCTAACACTGCATAGCACATTGTGTAATAACTTCATACTTTGAGCATTTTAAAACCGTGCAAAAACATGCCATACGATGATCCCCTTAGTTTCGTGAGCCTACAAAACCCCCGGCAACGATTTTCAGTTCTCACATTACAACGAAGTCTTATTTTTGCATCATGGACGTCACTAGTCATCGTAATAGTGTCGTTTGAACTAATCATGTATAGAAATGACTAGATAAATTGGCTTTCAAAATCCGATTTTTTGGGCCCTAATATTGCTTGGGTTGCCTTTGACAGATATTTTTCTCCTCACGTAAAGTTTCCAATACCATCCAAATGCGGGTAAATGGAGAAATGCCAAAGATTTGCAGACACCTCCTGCTGCATTACGGGGCTTGACATTTCCATTATCTTGCAATCCTCTTCAATTTCTGCTGGATTTCCTGGTATTAAAGTCGATGCCCCGTCTTTATTAGGTCTCCATCAATTTGCCAGAGTGAAAGGTTAGTTTTCTTAAGGCAGACGTAAAGTATACCGTTGGCGCTAGTAAAATTGGGCTAGACTTGCCCTTCGCTATAAAAAGAATACTTTATGGACATGGGCTGTATAAAAGTCCCCAAGGATGCGTCCCTATCTTATGTAACCCGTGGTTAACAGTGTTACTTAATCACTCCAGTGGTTAACAGTAAAACTTTCGAAAATACAGAATTTTCCTGTGATTTCTCTGGGCACATGGGGATAAGAAAATGTCTTAAGGCCTAGGAAAAAATGTTGTGTTTACGATTGCGGTCACAGAAAAAAAACTAGTGGCTGTATGTTACCTTATGCTTCGGTCCCATTTCCAATCCGGGGCCCGACCGGGCAGCTTCTGGGAACGAAAAGACAACAAAAGACACAAAACGTAACAAATTACTCCTGCTATATGATGTGTATTTTCTTTTTATGCATTTTTTATCTTACGTTTTTGAAAATAGCCCGGCCGGGCCCCGGATTGGAAATGGGACCAAAGCATTAGGGGAAATGTACCAGAACATTGGTATTTTCAACATCGTATCAAAATCATACAGATACAAATTTTGACAATATTTACTGCATATTCTTATACACATCTTCAATCTTTATTCTGTTATGATATTGTGAAATACAGGAAGTCTCTCTTGAATTTTAACGCTTAGATCTCAGACCGAAAATGTCATGTCCCTGAAGCCCCCCCCCCCCCCCCTCACTGGACCCGCGGCACGCTGGCGGCGTTGCTGCGTATCCTAAACTGGATTTGTGTTACCCTTGACTTTATAATGGAAATATTATTCAAAACGTACAAGTATGACCAAGAAGACAACAAAACACAAAAGGCTTAAAAAGATTCGTTTTTTGTCGATGTAATTCGTTGTGCTTTGTCAGCGTGTTGTGGGTCCAGTGAGAGAGGGGCTTTACCAGCGGTCGCCCCCTCCCTCCCAAAAGAAGGTCGGGAAACTGCAACCGTAACGGTTTTCCCAAGGCCTAAAACCATTTATTTGCTTTCATTGTGAGGTCTGCGAGCTGACCTAGCATCTTTGCAGTATTTCAGAAGAGTAATCAGAGGTGGTTGTGTGGTAGTAAATGAAATAGGTGGGATGATGGATTGTCTCGTTATTGGTTTTCTATCACGCCGTCCCTGCAGAGATGGTTAACTCCACGGCTTCGGGAGCACAGGCAAGTTCTTCTGAAGTTTTCGGTGTGTCATGATTTTTCGTTCGTAAGCCCCTATCTCAGTGGACCCGCGGCACGTTGGCGACCTCGCTGCGACCGACCGATTTGACAGCGCGCTCAACGAATTTTTTCGGCGAAAAAATTAATCTTTTACGCTTCTTGTGTCTTGTTGTCTTTTAAGTCATACTTTTCATACAATTTCAAACAATTTGATTTTAAAGAATATGTGTCTATGTGATGGTTGATTTAAGTCCAAGGATTACGAATTGAAAAGTTGTTGATTTAAGATCGACGCACACATGCTCGGTCCCCTACGAAACGCATGGCGGCGCCTGTGGGAACGGTGAAAACCATATAAGGTCGCAGAACACAGTATTTCTCCGCGACCCCCGTCCCCAATAGTAGTTCGGCTATAAAGTAGTGCGTTACATGTACTTGAAAAAGCCGTGGTTTTCTTCTGTGCACGTCATCTAGGCAGAAACTGTGATGAATGGTAGAGGAATGCGTCAGTTTTGAAAATGTATGAGCGGGATTACGATGTTTGTTCGGTCGGCTTAAATTCGCGCCTGAATATTGTTACCCCCATCTGCTGTGCGTCGGCTGCAGTATGATGACCTCCGCTGGGCGTGAAATAAAAGTGTTTTTAAAAGGAGAAGGAGCCGGCAAATCTTATGATAATACAAGCTCATTTTCTCACATTTTATAGATTGTACCCTGGAGTCAAACATGTTAAAATCTTGAACCTTGCTTGTACACCCTATTAAATTTTTTCAAAGCGTCGAAGCTTCTCACTTTGGCCCTTAACTATGTAAACCATGTAGGCGTAATACTGTGGTTTGCGACCATAAAGGCTGGCGCTGGAAAACGATGTATCCTGACTAAATCAAGCTTCTATCAGCTCTTTTGAGACCATCGGTCCCAATCAGCCCCTGGCAGCAAGAGACTGTGTAACCCAGGCTAGAAAACGAGGCATATTCAGGAAATTCTCCAAAAAGATAGACACATCCTACTATCAACAAGAGAACAGTGGATTGGTTAAATGCGTCACATATGTTAATGTTATGACGTAATGTTATGACGTAATGGGATCCCGTGCTCGCGCGGAACCTGTCCGCCATCTTGGCCTGCATTGTTGTGTTTGAGCTCCAACTAAACGTTGCGTTCATCTTTACATATCTCCGTCTCGGGTCTTCACTCGTGTCCATAACTGGCGATGAATAATGTGTGCACGATTCATAACTGTACAAATTGGAGCAAATAATCAATATAGTGTTACAGAGGGTTCAAATCATTCATTTAGCTAGTACATACATGGCCTACTTTTGGCTGTTGATAGATGTATGCAATCATACCGGGTATGTAATACAAACAATCAGTCAACACTAGACACATATGCAGCCACATAGCTGCGACCAATTAGCATACAAAGATTTGAGAGATCACTTAACGAATTTTCTAGATAGAGAATGAATCTTACATTTCAAATGTTTTCTTGGCTTTTTAATCATACCTTTGCATGATATATTTTGATCATGAAATCAAGGGTCAAATTCTAATTATAGAATTAAGGGTCACACAAATATAATTTATTTTGGTCGCTGTATGGTCGCTCCGTGATCGCCGATGAAACAAATGGGGGAGGGGGGGGGGGGGTGGTTGGTCGAGAGGCCGCTTTAAATACGTTGTATTTGTACTTGACAAGGGGTAGTCTTCCTCTCCCGGCCTTTCCGTAGCCTTTCGGGTGGTTTGCAGCGAGGGGGAATCGATGGGCGCCGCTGAAGTTGATTAGGAACGCCTCACCAAAGGCTTCAACAGCCAAATGATGTGTTACCCTGAAGCCCCCTTCATTTTCGTACGTCGACACTCCCACCTGCCCCACGCTAATCACAGCCAACGTGGGTTTGCATTGCCAATATGGCACCTTAATGCTTCGGTTAGCCGCGAGATATAACGTCATCCATATCACCTCTTATGACTTTTTTCCTGTGTGTATTATTTCACATGCGTATCGCACCGCAAATATCACTTCAAAGTCTAAGAATCAATCTTAGGAAATATTTCAACTCCATACACATACACAGAAACTGCAATGAAAATATTGAGGAAAAGATGTTTGAAGAAACAATTAAGAAATTAGGTTATTTTTTGAATGTATAGATTTCTAATGATGACGGTCACAGGTGCTTGATAAGACCTATAAGTAGCCACACGATTCTTATTGTTTAATCAATCGTCGTTTAGTTGCCCATTACGGCAAGTGCTGTACAATGCAAGCAGAATTGAGTTCCGATACTAGCAGGCAGTAACGCTGGGAAGAGTACCTATTTTAGACCCTTAAGGGACAGATAATGGTTGAACATCCTTGCTACGCTACATGGAACATCATCTCGGAATGTGTCTGCTGAGACTTTCATTTACCATCTTAAGGAAAGCAAAGATCATCATCTTAGATGGGAAAAGCGGTGGGTGAAAGAGAGCACCTGGTATATATTTACGGTGTACACGCTTGTTCACATGCGTACTGAGTTGTTCAACGCACCCAAGATTCATTGAATAAACATTGTTTTAAATGTTTGAACATGTTTTCTGGAACATATATTGTTATAAATGCATGAGCATACGTGTGTAGGCCATACAACAACCATTGTATTTGCTTAGGATAGTATCAATGTTGTCGTTACATCAAGAAACAAGGTACAACGATCGTCAAGAATATATTGGTCAGTGACATATCGTATTGGAAATAACATGAATGTGGTTGTTATTCTACAAGTTATGATAGTTGAGGCAAACGCGATGCAAACGAATGTAGATCAGTACCACACACAAACACATACACAAATACGGGTCACACACACAGACAGACAGACACACACACACACACATACACACACATACACACACACACATATAGACACACACACACACACACACACACATACACACACACACACACACACAGAGTGACATACACACACAGTGACATACACATACACACATACTGTAATTTTTGATTTAAATATTTGATCACTTATATTTGAAACAGTAATTTTTGTTCCCACCGTTAAAATTAAGTGCCGTGACCTACTCCATTTCCCCCCAACCACTACATTTTCCTGCCGCTATATTAATAATTTACAGTACACACTCAAACACGCACACATGCACACACACACACACACACACACACACACACACACACACACACACATACATACACACAATGACATACGCATACAGACACACTCGCACACACACACACACACACACAAACAAATATATGCAGACAAGTGACTTTATTAGTTGCACTTGCTCTGAATACAAAAGAGAAAGCAATCCATTTCGACCTCTCCGAATATTTAGCATATAATATCTTGACAGCTCATGTAGATCACGTATTTTCTCAAAACATAATAACTATGTTTAAATCTACCTACTATAAACTATGCTCACGTGCTCCCATGTGTCAGTATTGGACATCGTTGGTCCCAACAGTATTGGATTTCTTTTCACCTATTGACTCTAATCAAAAACACCAATGGCAATGTTAAACTTGCGTCCTTGACAGGTAAAAGCAATCGAGTGAGTAATTTTTGACTGTTGGACCGTACTAGTGTGTGTATTTGAGAAGATACAAGATAAAAGTGAAGTAGTTTATGAGCGGAATGTTGTTGACAAGATGTATTGTACAAAGCCGGTAAATTTTGTTACAAGTTTTCCTTGCATATTGACACCTATTCACAACACAAGAACACACTTAACTTACAACAGGATCTTTGCCATGTCATATTGCTTCATGAGTCGAAATATAAATACATCTCACGTTACAACATTAATGGAAAGCTTTTAACGATTTTTACCTTCCAGCCACTGCCGAGCCAGACTCATCAAACTCTCCACCGTCCCAAGAATTGGACAGCAAATTGAGTTTTTGCCAATATTTTGGTATTAGATGATTCTTCAAAAGAGGTAGATGATCTTTCATGTACATAATTGTAACCCACGAAAAGACATACACACACACTCAATATACCATTGTATTTTATACGATTGAATGGTATGTCACAGGTACACGTATTGAAAACAAAGTATAAATGATAGTACTGATAGAGTTAAGAATGGCGAGTGTAGTCTGGAAGCCCTTGATTTCAGGAGCTCTTCTGTGCTCTGGGACCGCTTTCCTGCTGAAATGAAATAATGTAGATGATAATTGTTGCAATGTTCTTGACAAGAAATGTACAAAAATGTCAAAGCAGGACACTTTCATATACCTGATGTCATGTAAGAACGAACATATAATAGACAAAGTATGTAGTTATGTTTTCAAGGGTTTCAAAAGGAAAGAAGAAACTATTAGGTGTTCAACATTAGTTTAATAATAGTCCACAGTTTTGTTTGTTTTTTACTTTTAAATGTAAGAATGTAGCATTTTATTAATTCATGTTTTACATTTTGCTTCTTATAGGCCACATGTGGTCATTTGTGCATTTAGCCCATCTGGGCAGGAATATGCAATAAAGACTATTATTATTGTTACTATACTTGACAACATTTATGTATGCAAGTCACTCCGTTACATTTGGGACCGCATTATAAACACCGCGTTAATTATCTATGTATATACTTTATGTGAATACGTTAAGTTTGGAACCGCATCTGTAAGCAGCGACACCTATAGCTGCAGTGCAAAGTGAACCAGTCATAATTGCCATGAGGAAGTTCACAGACGGTCATCGAAACGTCGGTATGAATAAAACACTTGGTTGTGTACAAATAATCTTTTCATTCAGTTACTCAGCAACCGGATGAAACTATTCCGTGAATTTATGAAATTATGTACATGTAATAAAGCAGTTCTCTCTTCGGCATAAAATAGGGATGATCGCTTTAATTTTCCTATTGTACGCTTTAATTCATTTTATTGTGGAAAAGACGGAAAAATAATTCTATATTGAGGGCCATTCAGTAAACGCTATTTATCTTGGACTTGGACTGAGAATATTAAGCAGTAATTCACAAGAAAACGAATATCTAAAGCCCTCTCTCACTGGACCCACGGCACGCTGGCGGCGTCGCTGCGTCCTAAACTGGATTTGTGTTACCCTTGACTTCATAATGATATTATCATTCAAAACGTACAAGTATGGCCAAAAAGACTATCAAATAGATTCGTTTTTTGTCCATGAAATTCGTTGAGTGCTTTGTCAATTCGATCGGGCGCAGCGACGCCACCAGCGTGCCGCGGGTCCAGTGAGAGGGGGGCTTTAACTGTCACATGTACATTGCATAGATTGGTTAGCCTGATAGAATGTTATCTATGTACCAATGAATGCCATACTTTGTACCTTGTACAATTGCTGTGCAATAAAGTTATATATCTTATTACCTGAATTTATAACCTTCATTGAAGAAGAACGCTATGTTAGATATCAAGAACCGAACGGATTGTTAATGCAAAAATCACAGTGTCACTGATGAAAACTAAAGTCCATGCCATATCTACATGGTGATGATAGTGAAAATGTAACATCCCACTAACCATCGGACGGAGCTTCGCCTGTTAACTCATTTTCTGTCCCCGCGGCATTGCCGGATTGACTCAGCACGGAGTTCATCGGATCCGCCGCTAAAGGTCTACCCAGAGCTGCGGAACAAATGTTACAGAAGTGGTCATACAATTATTATCTCCATGAAAAATATAGATATAGTTGTGTGTGTGTGTGTGTGTGTGTGTGTGTGTGTGTGTGTGTGTGTGTGTGTGTGTGTGTGTGTGTTGCCGGATTATTGTAGTCAGCATAACTCAAGAACCTCTGGATGGATTACGATGATATTTGGTTCGTTAGTAGGTGCTAGTAAGACAGGGGTCATGGTCACTTATGGGCCCCCTGGTAGGAGACCTTTGTACTGCAGCAGAGTTTTATATCTTCTGACCTGTACGTGCTATGGTCTTGATTTTTTTATGGATCTGATTTTTTCTGTTCAAGCAAATCAAAAAGGCTATCTTGTAATGTTGAAATGCAGTACTGTCAATACAGGAATGTTCGTGGGGATTTAATTTCGCGGTAGGAATGGAATGTTCGTGGTGGTTTTTGAGATCGCGTTTGAAACAATAGTAGCGCTACAGTCACACAATGAACCGGTTTATCGTGGTGGAATTAAGTTCGTGGTAAAGAAAAACCTTAGAAGTTTCTGGTTTCCATGTTCTTTTTCCCTGTTATAACCAAATAACTCGTTTCAGTGCTTGAAAGTTCATTTGTTGATAGAAGTCATTCTGCATCAAAGTTAAACTACAATTTGCAACTCAAATATTTGGAATTACCCAAACTTTCTATTGATCAACTCAACTTATAATCAAGGAATGAGCAATCCACTGTGACGTCACATTATGCAGGTTTTATTGTAAATTGTAGTTAATATAGCAACGATAGATGTTTTGTTTGATTATATTATGGGAACGTTTCCACACTTTCAATTTATGTCCAATATTGAGAAATTCATTTTTATTATGCGTTTTGACCATACAATATTAAACAAGTCCATCTCAACTTATATTTCTAACATCACAAAGAGACGAGAAGCCAAACCTATGAATAAGAGTAGTTTTACGTTTGTGAAGGTTAGACATCCAGGTAACAAAATATTTAAAGAGAATTCAAACTCTACAACTGGATACGAATTCGGAGATTTATTCGGAGAAGTCATAGATAAATCTCCGAATTCGTATCCAGTTGTAGAGTTTGAATTCTCTTTAAAAGAGTAGTTTTAGAACCATTTTTTAAAGATTAGTATTAGAAATCCTGTCAGCGTCATTATATGAATGTTACCGTGTATTTTGTATCTACATGCCTGTACTCAGCCCGTGATAGGGCATGAATGAACAATAAGGGTTATTGTTATTCTATTTGCAAGTAAACAATGAACAATAAACAAAGACTGCACTTACTTTGGTACTTGAGCCAGAAGCCTTTATTCGTCCACCGTCCTGTTTCAAACGACAACCACACTTGACTCCCTCTGCTTTCGAACCGCTCAGGCTTGTTACTAGCACAGTACTTGAAGTCATAAGTATCGTTACTATTGCCGATTTGTAAGAAGTCCGTGGCGTAGTCACAACTCGTCGTGTAGCTGAGTTGGAAGTCCAGGAAAGTGACTGTTATGATTTGTTCCGGATCGGCTTGGATGAGCCAAGTGCAGTCCAGACCCTGAGGATAGCTACTGGACGGGTAACCGGGGCTGTAGATATATCCCTCGTCTGATGTCACCGTAAGAACGGTTTGGTTCGCTCCACACTCACCAGTGGCAGAAATTACTGTGAAAACAAGTTTTATGATAAACCATATCAATAACTTCTTCAGTTATGACTTCTAATACCTCCATTCTACTAGGACGACGCTCTCGCCGCGCGCTCTCTACGACCTAAAATTTTGCAGAGCGCTCAACGAATTTAAAAAAAGAAACAATCTTTTTACGCTTTGTGTGTTTTGTTGTCTTTCTAGTCAAATTTCACATTTGGCATGATATTCCAATTATGAAGTCAAGGGCTATACGAATTCGATTTAGGTCGCAGCGAGAGCACAGCTCGATCGCCGTCTAGTGGTATGGGGGCCTAAAGCACATACATACATACATGTTACATACATACATACATACATACATACATACATACATACATACATACATACATATATACATACATACATACATACATACATACAGATAAAGAAATATCCAAACGCTACCTAAAACATAACCCTCTTAGCGAAGGTAATAAATTTTGACAGACGATTCACATCAGGCCTTTGTTATTGATATACTATCAAACGGGCGGGAAACTACATGTATATGATGAAAAGGCCTCTCTGAACATGTATATGATGAAAAGGCCTCTCTGATTGGCTAGAAAATACAGGGCGGGTTTTTCAAACTAGTCTGAGATCTAAAACAGCATTGAATACAGCTCCAAAGTTATCGTCTGTATGTAATTGACTGTAGAACATGGAAGGAGAGGGATGGGCTCTGTCTTCCAATGGCGTGCCCAAGACACAGCGGATTGCTAACCCACTGTCCCTACAGCCTCTGGCTATGTGACCTTTACTTGTACCATACCTATATACTTATAGAATGCATGAAGACAATTTAGCATGTAGATAATTCATTATATTTAGGAATTGTTTTCTTTTTTCTTTTTCCTAAGGCCATGTTGCTTTGATTGTACAAATGACATCCGCGAGAGCATCAATTTTCTTCCATTTCTAAAGATAAATAAATAAATAAAATACCATAATATAAATCGTGCAAAGCAGCTACAACATGAGCAATGCCGCAAATTGCAAAGAGATATTTCTGAAAACAAATACTAACAGAGAATAAGATGTGAAAGAACAAATTTGAAGAATCCAGTAATTGGATTTTCTTGCTATGACCAAGTAGGAAATCATTGTGTCAGGTCCCTAACCAGTGATCGTAATTATCATATTACTGTAGTACTAGTCTGGGTATCATACTGGTTAAGCCCCCCTCTCACTGGACCTGCGGCACGCTGGTGGCGTCACTGCGTTCTAAACTGAATTTGTGTTACCCTTGACTTTATAATGGGAATATCACTCAAAACGTACAAGTATGACCAAAAAACACACAATTCAAAAGCTTCGTTGAGTGCTTTGTCAATTCGATCGGCCGCAGCGACGCCGCCAGCGTGCCGCGGGTCCAGTGAGATAGGGGCTTTAGTTAGCGTCCGCTAATCGAGTCACTTCAGTAATTACCAGGATAGCACCTACGCTGCTTTAGTATGAAAATGATGAGAAAAGCAATTAAACTGCCCTCCGAAAGCTTATTACGTTTCTTCCCACATCCACGGAGTGCTAGAACGTCGGTGTTGCATTACACAGGCTCTCAAGCACGTCAGTCTTGTATCATGCATGGTTATAACTAAAGCCTGGGTCTTTAAAATGTTTCTGATTCGCTCGTCAGATATGCTTAGTACGGTTAAACGTATCACCTTCAAACTATCGCTGGCGTATAAGTGCTCACTTCAATGCAGCCAGCCTCAATAGCTTAACACCCGCTGATAGCAGTAACTGATTGTAGCGCAAAGATCCTAGAATCAAAGACGCTCAAATCAAACCCTCATCGACTTGCATCGACCGGGACTATGCTGCGTACCACGGCATAGCGATAGGAAATTATTGCTATTGATGTTCTAGATTCGACCACATTTAGTTTTATCTTCCCCGTTGGTAAACCAGCTCATCTTAATTGTGATCTCAAAGCGGAGGATTAAGTGATATTGGGAAAATCCATAGCCGTGTGACTGCATGCCTCTGTGGCCCTATGATAGCCGGGAACAAAGGTTTTGATTTAATGCATGGCTTGCCCGGTCGACTAAATCTTTTAAAAACAGGGATAACATTAAAATCCCCTTTCTCAAACATGTTAACTAAGCTTTGACGCAAGGGAAAGCCAATCATGACATTGAACCGTCCTTCACAATTCGTGCAAGCGTACGTGTGTTAGAGTAGTCACTCTTCCATCATATAATAGTAGTACTGTTACTAATGAATTTGAAACGATACAGCACTACTCTGCCATATGAATCCTCAAACGTAGCACAACTTGCTAGGAAAGAGTTGTGTTTTAGAGTGAAGAGTGTTATAATCCATCTAAAGCTTTGAACAGGTCTGACCAATTGTTTTGCTACTGTAGACAAACATATGATATGTAGTCATGAAATAAATGGGCAATGAAAAATCTTACATGACTTGAACTGCAAACAATTTGAACCACATAATAGTGTGTGGAGAACTAGGAGAAAGTTCCTTGCTGAAATAATTTTGAGATAAATCAGAAGATGAAAAGCGAATTAATGCATGAGTTAGAACTACTACTATTATTACTACTATTCTGTTTATGCAAATGACTTCCATATTTACATAATCTATGCTTGATAACCATGAATACCTTGAACTAAACTACTCATTTACCACTTTGATGAATTAGGACGCTGTTTCATTAATTGTGCAAATTAGAAAGTTGCAAAACTATATCTTTATTTTTCATGGAGATAATGAACGAATGGATGGATGGATGGATGGATGGTGGAACCAATGTACCCAGCCATGGTTGCCTAATTCATGAGCTTGACATTACCATATGCCCACAAGGGATGCTTGAGTGTGCTTGAGAACTATTAGCATAAACCTTGTCTTGAATTAATCTTCTTTTAAAGACTACGTCATGACATCCTAAATTTTCTTAACCTCATTAACATATCCATTCAGAGTTTTGATATAAATCTGGTTTCCCAGTCCTATCGTTAGTCACTGACGAAAGACAGCGGATGCTGTCTGAAACGCCTGACTGTTAATTTTATCCAGTTTTTTGAGTAACTATTTTTGGCGATGCTTGAGTGTGTTTAGGTAATAGGCTCAACAGTTATACACAAGCTTCAGCAGGACACAGGCTGTTAGGGAGGCCAAAGTGAAATGTTAACACCAGGGGCAGTTCCGCTACATCAATACTAAAAAATATCGAATTAATTCTAAAATCCAAAAACATAGTCTGAAAGAACGTAAAAAGTTCTATAACTCTGCCAAGTTTGGTGAAGTATAACCCTCTACATAAAGTTTTATCGCAAATTGAAAACTGTACATAAGGCCGTTTTCACGCCGCTCGGGCCGTCCGCGTATTCAAAATGGCACCCGCGCTAATGTATTAAATCCTATACCCGTATTTCAGAGTGCGCGCGCCCGTAATGGGCCTGGATGTAATACTATTTTTGATAGGTCGTCGCTTCGCTGTCTAAAATCGCACAGCCAATCCACGACCAGCTTCTGAAAGCTAGTATTCGGGAGAAACCAACTTGCCCATGCGGGGATAACGTGGTGCAGTGTAAGTTTGGTGCGTGCGGTGTAGAAAATAGGTCCTTTTTCCACAAGTCGTAGCACAAAATTCCGTAAAGATACACAGTTCCGCATAGAATGTACAGGTAAATAGTAATGTTTTCCACCTTTCTGTGGATTTTTATGACTTTTGAAGCAAGTATGTTCGTGCGATGGCCATCGGCGCGGCGAGTGTCTGCCGGAGGCACCCAGAAGACAACGCTCTCAACCACCCGCCATTTTTTGCTGCTGTCCGGAACGCCGTAACTTTTGGGTGAGTTGTGGTCACGTAGTTGATTTTTTAACCCAAAGTACAATCAAAGCACGTGTATGTAGTTTATGGGAATTATATGGTAGGTTTTCTTTGTCTTATACCTCACAAATTGACGGCGAATTTAGAACATTTTCTTGTTGTGTTAGGTGGTGGGAGGGGGGCGCACGATGATTCTGATTAGAAATTCATGTTCCCCATTTTGCCTTCCTTCATTATCTTTGGGACAGTTCTGCATGTAGCATCCCGGTCTCGAACTAGCCACATATAGTGTACGTGATTCACTCCTAATTTTATTTATCTAGGTTTTAAATTCATTCGCTGACTGTGGTAGGGTAAGTGATAACTTTGGCCTCACATTTTGGGAAATTATTTTGTTGTGTTCTTTACATGTGAGAAACACATTACTATATATTAGTACCCAATGGTTACCCTTCCAGGTATTCCAGGGTTCAAAATAAAACAAATTTCTCGTAAAGAATAACTTGATTGTTTGTACCATGCATCAAATTCATTACATCTGTTCTAATATTTACTTCCTTCTGTAATTTATCCAATTTAGGCTTGAAGATGAATCCATTCCAAGGTCAAGGCGGACAAGGGGTACATCATCTCTCACAAAAAGGATGTCATCGAAATGTTTGCTACAAGTAAGCATGCATACACCGAGACACCTGTAAAAGGATCCAAGCCAGAACACATGTTTTTGTCTTGGATAAAGGGGATCACGGTCCTGAGGCTGAGAGCAGCGAATCCAGCGACGAGGAATCACCTTTAGCTCGGCTTCAGTGACATTGTCCCGTACCGATAGGTGAGCTGAGTTAAATCACTTATTTTACTCAAGTTTGTACATTTTTATTAAGTATAAAATATTGTTTCTTTTATTGTTAAATATATCTTTTGTTTCTGTATCTCCTCCAGAGAGCAGCAATTCCAAGGACGAGGATACACCTCTAGCTCAGCTTCGTCTTCTGTAAGAAAAGGTGAACAAACTAAAATGACACTATTCATTATTACTATGGTGCCTTTGCTTTGTACTGACTGTTATATGTCTTGTATCTTTTTATAGCTCAATATGCAATTTCTTTCTGTATCTCCTGCAGAGAGCAGTGAATCCAGAGACGGGGATACCTTTCGCTCAGTTTCGTCGTCCAAGAAGCGGCCGGCCCATGTCACATGACATGTTGCATTGTTCGGATTGGAGGGGGGCAGTTAAAAAAAAACATTTTCAAATATGATTTTCTCTTTTTCTGTATACAATAAGTTTATTTGTGTATGATATTAGTAGAATATAGCATCATGGCACTCTGTGAGTGAAAATCTGAGCCTCCAGGCCCATTAGAAGTGCAATATTTAGTTGGTCAAAAGTGGCTCGTGTTGCATTGTTTTGGTTGGGGGGGGGTATCCAAAATACCATTTTAAAGTGTTAATTTCTCAGGATATGTATAGAATATGTTTCTTTGTGCAGTATGTAAGTAGAATATAGCATCATGTCACACTGTGAGCGAAAATCTGAGCCTCTAGGACCATTAGAAGTGCAATTTTGAGTTGGTCAAAAGTGGCTCATGTTGCATTGTTTGGGATGGGGAGGGGGGCATTTTATCAAAAGTGCCATCTTCAGGCATTCTTTTCTCAGGTTATATATTGCTTTGTCTTATTGTTGTCAAACACTTGTGACATGTATTATATAGTGACATTGTAATTGAAAAGTTGAAGTTCTAAATCTACTGGAAGTGGTGTTTTGAGTTGGCTGAAGTGGTTCATGTGTTACAATATTTCAGGAATCGGAACAAAATGTCATTTTCGATAAAGCTTATTTCTGGAAATGAACATGATATATAGCAAGTCTGCTTTGATTATGATAGCACTGATATAGGTTATGTTGTATTAGCCTTCTTGAGAGTGTTTGGGATGTGAAGCATGAGATACAAGAGGACAAACATGTCAGAAAAGCATTTTTTGCGAAATTCGATATTTTCATAAATTTGCATAAATAACAAAAATCAAAAGGTGAATTTGAATTTTTTTAATCATTTCATGTGTTTGGTACTAAAAGGCATCTTTTGAGTCCAAAACCAGCTTTGTAGACCCAAAAATAAGAAATTTCATTTTTCCACCTCTGTTTTTGGCCTCAATTTGTGTTCGTTTTTAACCAATGTCACTAATTACAGGTACATTATATTAAGTCTGACATGTCTGGCAAGGTCAGTCTTGTGTACATAGCATGACCCTACACGGTTTATTGCATATCTGCAAGAAGAAGCCTGTACAATACTTAGTTTTTAGATTATTGGGTTATTTAAACCTTACTTGTGAGCAAATTTTTCTGCATTTTTGAAGCAAAATATGTGATATTTCCCATTTTCAACATCAATAAAATAGTACTTCCCAACATCGCACGTCTCTGAAATTTTCAGTGGTTATTCACCTTGGTAAGAGCTATGTACAGCATATAGACGAATTGTTTATGATGATTATATCTTTAAAAATGTGCCTTCAAAAATGCTTCCCAGGAACTTTTCACTTTGGCCTCCCTAAGTCACAGGAGGCTATAGGCAGATATATAACCTTATTGGCAGGACAAAGAATGGAACACATACCTTCGTACGACAGAGTGAATCCATTATGTCCAATATTTTCACTCGCCCTCCGAACAAACCGTACACAGGCCATGTTGGTTGGGACGTTTATAACAGACGTCTCTGTGTCATTTCCGAGGTAAGATTTGTCCTTGTCACTGCACAAACCGTCGGAGAATATCTGTAACTCATCGTACTGGTCTTCTCTGTTGTCGTAGTTGAGGTTGTACCGTGGTAGAGTGATTTTGACCCCGCGGCCTTCCGGTACGGCGATGATCCACGTGCACACGCGGTCCACATCGCGTATGGCGGGCGGGTAGGGGTGGGGGTAGCCCGGGGACTTGATTTCCCCTCGGTACGCTGTCAATGTGCGCCCACATGCTGGTAAAACAAAGTGCAAAGTTAAGTCACTTGACGGTTTAAGTACTGGATCTAAAAGGCAACCTAAGCCCGAAAATTTTGAATTTTGAAAGTGTATCTATTTAGTCATTTCTATACATGATTAGTTCAAACAACATTATCACAACGTATAGCGACGTCCATGATGCAAAAATATGACGTTTCTGTGATGTGAGAACTCACTATAAATCGTTTTTGTAGGGTTGCGAAACTAAGGGGATCATCGTACGGCACGTTTATCCGCGGTTTTAAAATGCTCAAAGTTTGATGCTACTATGCAAATGTGCTAAACAGTGTTTCTAAATGTCATTACCATAAAGATTTCAGAATTATTTTTTTTCTTCATTTTTTGAGCACAAATATTACTTTGGTTGCCTTTAAAACAGTATAAGGTGATAGATGCTGGCACCACCACCAGCAACAACGATATGAAAAACAAGCAATGTAATACTGATTACTTTGTGAGAGGAGTAAATAAGGCAATTTACACCAGGGCGCACCAGCCTTCTCTCAACCGGGCTTAGGGGACGGTATCGACTTCCAACAACCTTTGACCTATTGTTGACGTCACACTTGCATAAAGCCACGTGTTCAGAGCGATTAGGTCAGATAGTTGAAGATGACTGAGCGGTCCAGTCGAAAATTTTTTTTTTTTTTTCAAATTTGGCGGTCGGTTTAAATTCTTCCTAAATCAACGTTATACAACTCTGCACTTAAGTTAATATACCAGGTATTACAACTCAAAATAGTAATGTTCATAACCTTAGAATCGATGATAATTCTACTGCTTTATTTATCTAAAGCCCCAAACAAGCTGACCAATTCAGTTGAAGATGAACAATGAATGTACAATGTCAATGTAGACGTACCTTTGGGTGACCTCTGACCGTACTTACTGCACCTCGCAAATCCATGAGCTGAAGAAGACAAAGAGTGAAGGCAGATGTACGATTCAAGCCCCCCTTTCACTGGACCCGCGACACGCTGGCGGCGTCGCTGCGGCCGATCGAATTAACAAAGCACTCAACGAATTTTATCGACAAAAAACGAATCTTTTTAAGCTTTTTGTGTTTTGTTGTCTGTTTGGTCATACTTGTACGTTTTGAATGATACTCCCCAAGGCTTGGATATTCCCATTTTAAAGCCAAGGGTAACACAAATCGTGCTTAGGACGCAGCGACGCCGCCAGCGTGCCGCGGGTCCAGTGAGAGGGGGTCTTTAGGGCACATTCTAGTAAAGAAAATTTACTCAGTCTACTATGTTTTCAGTGTGTCTGTTCGTGTTGGTGTGTCCGTGAACACACTGTTAGTAGATTGGCGTGAAGTGAGTGGGAAGATTATCGCAAAGAGTGACAGGAAGTACAGTTCAGAGTTGGTAGCACTAGTCATTAATCAGACATTCTACGGAAGCGGCTACTAATTATGTTGTTATTGGTAGGTTACTGTTTTTGGTCTGTTTATTTGTCTGCATTTTTGCAGATATATTTTGTTTCCACATGAGACATCTACATTGTGCTTTAAAAATTGTGATATTTGATAGAAATTAGATATTGCCGGAGTTTCGGTCAAAAACTAAAACCTCCATTGAAGTTAGGCTAGCCTGCAGGTTTATCTTATATTTTAAGTCTTCTCCATGTTGGATGAAAAAGCTAGTCGTGCTTAATTTCGTAAAGACACATACATTGGGAGTATATTCGCCGCAGTGATGACCAAACCCGATAGATACATAAGATAAATTCATGATAGTAGGGCAAAGGTCACAATTACAGGCATTCGCAGATGTTGCATTTTTATGTTAATGAGACTGACCTTCAGCTCACCTTGTTTAAAGAACTGTAAGAAGGTTTTTTCTTGGAAAATCGTGGCATTTTGGAGCTGGAAACTACAGGTAAGGGTTGTGGCTATTTTTATTGTGTTAGGAAAACGGTACACTGTAGAACAAGTTCAGTCTGGATGTGATCATTTCTTGTAAAGAGAGGTCAAAGGTTATAAAAGGTCATCTTCAAGCTGTAACGATACTTTCTGCCGTTAGGAATCGACCCAAAATCACTAGACAGACACTTAAGGTGTCAGGCTACGCTGCCAATGTGAGCTTTTTTCATCAACTAAACTTCAGGTAGGTGAGTTTTGACAGCCTTTTTTTCAAAACCTTTGTTGGATCCGTTGGCATGTGTGCTGGCCGCCATCTTGAATTGTGACATCACAGGGTCGCCATTATATTTTATTGGGAGGGGTGTTTTTTGGGGACGCTAGCGTCCTCTATATTTTTAACAAATCGGCATACAACTATCACAAAATAAAAATAAAAATTCAAAACCAATTCATTCCCCGTAATCTCTAAACTAATATATTAACAAACCTGAAGTATAGCACAGATAACTCTAGTTCTTGCATGTTTTCTGTACACTTAGATAGGTAGGAGACTGGATTGGTGGAATTTGTCCAAGGCCAATACTTCTGATTTGCACCGAATGCTAATGTTTGGCAGCTAAAAGGCAGGTGTTGGAAAATACAACCACAAGGCCACCAGTCACAAAAGGCAAAGATATCTCGCGAATAGGCTTGAATTGGTGCTATTGTCCCGCCCACGCATTCAATCACGCTGTCAACTCACACGCCCATCCTCACAGAACGCTTTACAATTAGACAAGTCCGCGGATGATTGCCGCTCGCTGTGACATTTAAAGGGTCGCCTCTCATTTTAGGGGTCGGCTCAAAGCAGTAACGAAAAATTGGCGATTATATTAAAAGTCAATGAAGTTCAACGGTGCAGCATTACGTAATGTACTAGTAGGCTGCGTACGATAGATGTTATAGAGGCTCTTGTCCATGTGTGTGTGTGTGTGTGTGTGTGCGTGTTTGTGTGAGTGACGGTATGGGTGTGCGTGTGCGTGTGTGAGTGTGTGTCTGTGTACGTGTGTGTGTTTGTGAGTGTGTACCTGTGTGTGTGTTTATGTAATAACTATGTGTGTGATTGTGTATACGTGTGTATGTATGTGTATGTTTTAGTGTCTGTGTGTGTGTATGTATGTTTTTGAATAAGTGCATGTGTGTGCATGTGTGTGTATGCTTGTGCGTGCATGTTTGTGTGTGTGTGTGTTTTGTACTTAAAAAACTGTGCAAGAGACAGCAAGTCTTGCGTATTTTTAGAACGGTTTCAAAAGGTATCGGCGCTCAGTCATCCTTGAAACCACTTACTCTCGCTTCATGGGTTCATGGCTTAACCCACTGAGCCACCATGAAATATTTAATACAGTTTAAACACATTTTATGGTTGCAGCCACAGATGGATCATATTTGAAAATCAAAAAGAAGCGACTGTGATTGATATTCTTCAATTCTTACCCCAGCTTACAGTTTGTATCTGGTATATTTTGCTTGAATATAAAATTCATAGGCCATATTCAGTAGGATATGCCCCTCATGGTAGAGAAAAGTATTACGGACATTGCAGCATAAAAAAATACGCGTTGTGGTTTTTGCTTCATGTCTTTACAGTTATATTTCAACATTTTTGCATGATATTCTAATCACAAAATTAAGTGTGATACAAATCCAATTTAGGTCGCAGCGAGATCGCAGCACGATCTCTGTCTAGTAGAATGGTGGCTTCGATTAGAGATTGCTGGGGGTGGGGGCGGGGAGATATGAATGTCAATGTCGCCATAAATCTATGTCACAGACGACAGATAATTACTTTAACTATCAGAGCAGCGGATCTTCTTCGATGTCTCTCGCTAGAGATCACCCACAGTCAGATATCACAACTCCCTAATGTTTCATTAAATAATAGGCTTCTCAGCTACAAAATGAAGGCACATATATCACTGTCATGTCCAAAATAATGGATTTCCTCTTGGGAAATAAGTAAGAAATGAACATACTATTGATTACTTCTAAGGAGCGTTTGTGAGCCAAAAGCTGATATCTTGCATTACATCTGGCATTTGTGTTGCAAATTGATAATTGGAGCTTTTCAACGTTAAATATGTTTCTGGTATTCTAATCAAACTTGACGTGCTTATTATTTCATCGTACTATTTCTTAGGACGAAGTATTTCTATCAACACATCTGGTTGAAACTGCACTGACAGCGCCTCCACATGTATTACCAAGGACATTATATAGGAAGGACTGAGCCTTGGTATTACACATGTATTACACATGAACAGGAATACCTGGAATTGTCTGCAGTATATCATAGCAACAGATATGTATTAATTAAGGAAGCATTGAGTGATGGCCTGTTTAAAACTATAGACCCTCAATATGTTATCATATTTCATCTTCCATTTAAGAATCCATATCACATAGTTACTTGGGCAGGAAATAATTCTTGCTACTAGTCACTCATTTATCAAAACCATTCAAGAATACGCTATATCCTTCTTACGTTATTTACTTCTTGCATCCAAGTCAAAGCATGGTGGTTTAAACAATAATGCATTCAGAAGACATGATAAGACGATATATCACATCGTTTTGCTGTAGTCAAGAATTTTCATAATTTCTTATTAGAGTCATACAATTTGATAAATCACCCGTCATCGTTCCTCATAATTCAGTGTCTAAAGAGGCCAATATCATCAGTAAAAATATTTCACCGACTATATCGACTTCTTGTCCCTTTTGCCCACATTTTGGTACGATCATGAAGGCGTTTTGATTTGTATGATCGGAAAGGTATGAAACGGACGAGTAAGGCTTTGATTAACTGTTATAAATCGTGTTATGTCTTTTTAAATGCCACTGATAGCATCTATTGTTACAGTCACCGTGAAAAATGTATGTTCAAACAAAACGGGCAATGACTTGTTTGTTTAGTTATCTTATTTTTGCATGTTGCCAGATGCCCGGTTTATCATATCTATATTTACACACAGTCATCGCGAAACATGCATGTACTAAGAACGCAGATTATGAATTGTGTGCTTAGTTATCTTATCTCATTTTTGAATGTTGCCAGATATTCCTCGATCGTATTCTAACCCTTCTATACATCCTCGTCTATGTTGTATATCGTGCAATATCTTTATAAATGTCTTTGATGACATCTTAAGTTATAGTCATCTTGAAAAATGTATGTTCAAAGAAAACAGGTTATGAATTGTTGGTTTAGTTATCTTACACGTTATTTGTTCGCCCAATAAAATGCCTGAAATCCTCAACTGTATTCTAACACTTCTATATATTAATATTATTATAAGTTAAGAAAATATTTCTAGTATGATGTTCTCTAATAAGACCTTTCCACAAAAATAAGAAGAAAAAAATTCTCAGTCCTACTTAAAGATTTGTTTTTGTTTGGTCAAATGTGGTATTTTAATAAATTCTTTAAATAATTTAAATAATTCTTTCCTCAAGATATTTTTTTGAAAATTTTGATTCTACTAGAATAATTTTTCTGAAATTTCTTGGTTTGAAAAAAATAATCGTATTTGTATCTAAAACAGGGATTCTTATTTGTGCTTAGAACAGGGATTCTTGTATACAGAATAATATTCTTGCTGACAGAAAAAATTTCTTCGTACAAAGAAAAACAAGAAAAATAAGAAAAATAAGAAAAAAAAAATATTAGCGTACATACAGCCTCCTCTCTGCGAACAGATGGTAAATGGTTACAGGCTGGCTGATGGTTACGGGTTGGCTGTAAAAAGTGTATTATTTAAGCCCCCCCCCCCCAAAGGCCCGGTTGATGATAGATAGGAAAGTTGATGTGGCGTACTCACCCAAACAGTAGGCAAAGACGACGGTACAAATCACCAGCTTGATGTCCATCGCCTCTATCATTCCATAACCATTTTGTTCCTATCAAAGAGAAATGGTTACATCAGACCACATGACAACAGGTCACACCATCCAACACCCGTGAAATATCATGTATACAACCATCAAACAAGATGACTAGACGCCGCCAAACACGTCCGAAATGGGTGCATTCTGACAAGCCCAAAATGATCCATACCCTGTGGAATATGCGCAATAATGGATCTACTAGATTGATGGTAACCTTGACGAGACCGTACTGTTAATACAATACACGAAGGAAGACAGCCCTATCTTCATGTTACACATAGAGACAGATCTCTGACGTTGTAAACCATATGCGTACGGAACACATAAGAAACGCCATCCATTCATCACATTATAGAGAGCCCCCTATAATTCACCTGACAAACATAGCAAATAGCACCTTTCTTCCAGGAAGACCTTTTCGCTGCAGTTACTCTGAATCCATCTACTCATCATTCTAAATCGTGACTAGGTAGCAAAGTAGCCTGGCGTTGGCTCCCAACACGCTGAGACGTTAATGCAAAACTTGCCAAACGACGCTTACCTGCTTTACCTCCCTCGCCTTTGCCAAATCCAACCGAGGATCATGCGATTTGACCTATGTCATTGATACAACCTTGCCGTCAGCTCCTGAATTGATTATCTCCTATAATATTTCCCGTATATCTATATATATATATATACGATATATAAGAACAACCGAACGTACCGAAGGCTCGTCATATATGGAGGAAGA
The DNA here is from genome assembly GCF_035083965.1 of Branchiostoma lanceolatum. Lineage (NCBI taxonomy): Eukaryota > Metazoa > Chordata > Leptocardii > Amphioxiformes > Branchiostomatidae > Branchiostoma > Branchiostoma lanceolatum. The sequence continues at coordinate 6,542,862 of NC_089723.1, read as the reverse complement.
TTAGTGTGTGACCTCTCATGATCGCCTGCCGGTATCTCCGATAAAGCTGACAACAGGTATCGTTGTGAATGGATACACTATCAGCGCTCTTTAATTCACATTTGACCCGGTACAAGGCGATGCATTTAAATGAGCACGTGTTATTCATGCAAATCTTTTCAGTAATATTCTGTCCAATAAGTGGTTCTCTCGCATAGTGAACGTTCTCGGGAACAATGAGGATGTTGAATGCAATGAACTCTGGTAACCTAATTGTATGGGCCTATACATTTCGGATCGGGTCGGACCCCCTTTCGGGTCTTTTCACCAGGGTGGCGACCTCGCTGCGTTCACGCTGCGACCTAAAATTTGACACATCGCGAATTTGATAGATACAAAAAACTAACATTGTTACCCGTTGTAGGTTTTGTTGTATTTTCAGTGATATTTTTTACATCTTGCATGTTTTTCCAATTATAAAATCAAGGGTTACACAAATCCCATTTAGGTCGCAGCGAGATCGTACCGAGATGGCCGTCTATTGAAACAGAAGTATGAATGAATATATTTGTGCCGGTTTCGTGGCATGTAATAGGCTGTGTCTTTATCCCCTATAAATATAGACAAGTGTTCTACAAAGGACCCTGTGGGGTAGTGCAAGTCAGTATACACAAATGATATGCATGGAAACTGAGAACCAACTAAATTTAAAAGTCCTGTTTAATGAAAATATAAGGACTTGGAGGAACGCTATATCTTTTTTGGTCACTGGCACTGTTGTTGGATGATCGGGTATTGGCCCGGAGGTAGTTTCTCAAATTGAGACACAAATGTTATGCATGGAAACGGAAAACTATCTAGAGTAGAAGGCATGTTTAATGAAAACATAGGGACTTGGAGGAACTCTTTATCTTTGTTGGTTAGTGGCGCCGTTGTGAGAATGATCGGGTATTGGCCCAGTGGTAGTTTGTTACGAGGATTCCAGTAGGACTGCAGCATAGAGGTCTTGTCCAGAATGGAATTTTGCAGCATTGTTGAACATGAACAGCTCTGATTTGTGTTCAGTTTCCCTTTCCGCTTATATATTACGTGTATTCATAGGATCCGTGGTATTTATGTTTTTATCATAGTGTGTTTTTCTGTTCCTCTGATAATGTTGTTGTTTTTATTCTATTTTAATATGCAAAAAAATGGAAAAATTAAGAAAAATATTAATAGCCCTATTTTTACTGGAGGCTTCGACTGATGAGAAACCAAATACTTGATAAATTGCTTAACAAATTTCATGGACAAAAAGCGAATCTTTCTACGCTTTGTACGTGCTTTGTCGTCTTTTAATTCACACCTCTGCATCTCTTATCATATCCCAATTATGAAATCAAGGATCGCACAAATTCAATTTTGGTCGCTTGCACCGCCATTCCACTGTGGTAGCGATCTCGCTGTGACCTAGAATTTGACAGAGTGCTCATCAAATTTCATAGATAAAACGAAATTTTCTACGTTTCGTACGTGCTTTGTCGTCCTTTAATTCACACCTTCGCATCTCGTATCATATTCCAATTATGAAATCAAGTGTCGCACAAATCCAATTTTGGTCGCCCAATGGTCGCTCGGTGATTGCAGTCACTGCGGCCGATCGAATTGACAAAGCAATCTACGAATTTCATCTACAAAAAAAAAGGATCTTTATAAGCTTTGTATGTTTTGTTGTCTTTTTGGTCATACTTGTACATTTTGAATGATATTCCGATTATAAAGTCAAGCGTAACACAAATCCAGTTTAGGACGCAGCGACGCCGCCAGCGTGCCGCGGATCCAGTGAGAGGGGGCTTTAATCACGTGGACTGACGGTAAACATGGCATCACCATTTGAAAGCCAATAATACCTTCCTCTAGCCCTTTCCAAAATGATGGATCAGCCATACGACCTTGCTGGACCAGGGCTTTAGCCTTGTACATGCAACGTTCAAGTTATCTGTGCGTGTCACATTTCCAAGGGCAATGCAATCACCAATGGTCCGATGTCTTTGCCTGTTGACTTTAATTCGATAACCCCCACAACAAGCCCGTGGCCCGTATCGTGATTACGCTTGATAACCATTGGATGTGACATTCGTGACATCATCATGAGTCACGTGAGAAGCCAGATCCAAACGACTTTTTTTCAGACGATGCATTAAACTGTGTAACGCCCCCTCACTAAGAGATTTGACAGAATCGCAAATTTCATAGATAAAAATCGAATCTCTTTACACTTTGTGTGCTTTGTTGTCTTTTCAGTACTAGTCCTACATTTACATTTTGCATTATACAATGTATTCTAATTTTGAAGTCAAGGATTACACAAAGTCAATCTAGGTCGCAGTGAGATGACCGTCTAGTAGAATGGGGGTCTAAGTAAGAGTGAAGAAAAATGTACTCATAGTCCTATGGTAACAAACAATGATGTTAATCTACCATTAGGCCATAAACCGTTCCATAAAGCGATCCATATAGAACTGTCCGATAGCAAGTCTATTACTGCAATATGAAAAGGCAGGCTGTAAAAAGAGTGAAAAGTTATGGCCGACTATACTCACAGGTTGGGGCGTACTTTATTCTGTATGCACACTCCGTCATAGACGTCTTCGTTTGGATTCACACGGCTACTTGGCCATGAAGTACAGCCTACAGTTATTACTGGTTGCAGGGAATTATTTGGTATCTCATAAAGCCGATGTGCTGGGTCGAATGAGTTTGAGGTACAATGTTTGGGAAGCTAAGGCCATACATGATTTCATTTTGTCGAAGCAATCCGTTATGGTTGATGTACCGTACTACGGCTGCTGGGGAACGCAATCTTCCCTATTTGGTTCAGCTGAGGACTTCCATAGGTTGAAATCCAATGAAGTCAAGCCCCGATACTTCCTCAATTCTGCTGGTATAGTCACTGAATGCTGATGAGAGTAACAACATTGACGAAAGACAGCGGATGCTGTCTGAAACATCTGACTGTTTCAACATTTTATCCAGTTGCTTGAGTAACTATTTTTGGCTTAACCACATTGTCGTAGAAGCCTACATGAAGAATGTACATTATTCTGGTTCTGCCAGATCCTTCCCTTAGTCACTGACGAAAGATAGCGGATGCTATTTGAAACGTCTGACTGTTTCGAAATTGTATCCAGCTCCTTGTCAATGAGTATCTATTTTTGGCGTATCTTATTACCTGGATGTATAACCTTGATCAACGTAACAATGTACCTTATTGCTGTTCTTCCAGATCTTTCCTTAGACACTGACGAAGGATAGCGGATGCTGTCTGAAACGTCTGTTTCAAAATCTTATCCAGTTGCTTGAGTAACTATTTTTGGCGTATCTTATTACCTGGATGTCTAACCTTCATCAACGTAATGTACCTTATTCTTGTTCTGCCAGATCTTTCCTTAGTCAATGACGAAAGATAGCGGATGCTGTCTGGAACGTTTGACTGTCTGAAAATTTTATCTAGTTGCTTGAGTAACTATTTTTGGCGTATCTTATTACCTGGATGTCTAACCTTCATCAACGTCTACGACCTCAAGTCTCGATTCTGCCAAAAAGTTGAAGTCAAAAGAATCTACAAGGGTGTAAAGTTTTACTGATGAATATACGTACTCGCTTACCTTGGAAATGATCTTCGATCCGTCTTCTGCAGTACTGCAATATGTTGTCGCGAAGCTACCACTACGTTGTCACGAGGAATATGGAATGAAATTAAAATGAAAACCACGCGAGCATACCTTCACCTTCTCCCCACTGTCTTCTCTCTCAGCACTGACAATTTCCCTTGACAGGGGTGTTTCGATGTGATCGATGAGCGGCTATACCTCTCTCTTGAAATGAGGATGCGCTTTAATCGAGCTGCCTCACCAACAGACGACTCTGGGATGTTGTAAGACTTAATCTGAACCAGAAGTGAGTCAGGACCGTCGGTACAGGTACATTCAGGAAGGTTTCATTAGTAGCTAACGATAGCGACTGAAACGATTTATCCCCGGCAATGCCGCGATGTAAAGGCATTACCGGTGCGATAGAATGGATTGGGAGTGTAGGCGATGGAATAAATGTTTTACTCCAACTGATAACGTAGAGAATAAGGAACATTTCTGCGTACCAATCTTGGGTTTCAATCATTGATATCTCAATTGACATTTTGTAGTTCATTTGTTGATTCTTGTTTTCCCTGAAAACGAGAGAGATTGTGGTTCTAAAGAGCATTGGTAAAATAAACCTAGGAAATCACTGCAATTTTCGTTATGTGGTTCAGGTAATAACTTCCAATGGGTGAATCAACTTGTAGACATACAGAACAGCGGAGCAATCAACACGCAACACCCACGATTACAGACCAAATGTACGTTTGTGCATATTCATTATATGGTCTTAGATAAATCTGTCAGTTTAGCATGTATCATGGCAGTTCATCTGTGTTAGGTAAAGTCAAATCGTTTTCCATAATGCATTGCGTAGGTCTGACAAGTCGCTCAATATGAAATATTACATAATAGGAATCCTCAACACGTTTAAACATTTCATACCAAACGTGACAAAACTTTACATCATTTAGGTTTCTACAATATCCCGATTTTCTTAATAACAAATCGTTTTGCATAATGCATTGCGTAGGTCTGACAAGTCGCTCAATATGAAATATTACATAATAGGAATCCTCAACACGTTTGAACATTTCATACCAAACGTGACAAAACTTTACATCATTTAGGTTTCTACAATATCCCGATTTTCTTAATAACAAATCGTTTTGCATAATGCATTGCGTAGGTCTGACAAGTCGCTCAATATGAAATATTACATAATAGGAATCCTGAACACGTTTGAACATTTCATACCAAACGCGACAAAACTTAACATCATTTACGTTGGCGCAATGTTCCAATTTTCTCCATAGCCGCAAAAGTATCTGGTAGCTGATGTATTTTATCACAATTTTTTACTTTGAGATGGTATCTATATATGCAAAACGGTATGTGGCATGCGACGTGACTCAAACGAAATGCAGAAATAAAGGACGGCACTATCTCATAAGCCTTGGCACACAACTACGAATACGAACAGAGATAGCAACACTAAAAGCCTCATATGTCTTCCTCCTATTGGCCAGAAATAACGGAGAGTCTGTCGGTTTCATACAATAACCGGTACCCTCTCAGGAAATAAGACATCTTAGCCGTAAGCGATTTTCTTGTAAGGAATGAATAACTCTTCAACACCGTACGCGTTAACGTTGTAGGTCAAAATTAATCTAGGAACCGAAGAATTTAATAAACCTGAGCCCCGATGTCTAAATAGACGTCTCCGTTGTATTTCAGAAGTGCATACAATTAACTTCCTGGGGTTAGTATGTAATAATGTGGAGGACCTCGCTCTTCTGAAGGAAAATGTCAAGCGCCCGGTAAGATCCCACAGCGGCTAAGATGAATGCCAAACACGGTAAGCAAAACAAAATATCTTGTTCTGAGAATTGTTGAAAAGGGCATTTTCTGTAGCCCTGCGTCCAAAGTTTTGGCTACACGTATCCTTGTCTATTCCCACGTGTATTCTTCAACGTCAGAAAGTTTTGCTTGTTTTATTAGATCCGCAGAGTGCATTCTTTGCTGCGATTGCCGTTGCAATTTGAATAACATTCTTTGCTGATCTGTTCCAGTACACGCTCATTTTATACAAAATATTATAATCAATATCATCAACTTGACTGCTAAACACGCCGACTGATGCTTGCAATGACCATAATAGTTTCAATTTGGAGTGTAAATTCGATGCATTATTCAATTATCAATGGGATAAATCCCTTGTTTTGAGCTACATGTTGACACTATGACCACAATACTAGGAGGATTAATACGTAACCTTTACATTCGCAGAACCAAATTCATAAAGGCTCGGTAACTCCCAGTTTCTATTAGACCGTAGAATCCATCCGCTGAACAATCAAAGATTTCACAGATCCCTCAACAAAATTCATAGATAAAGAACACATTGTTTCATCTTGTCTTTTAAATCATGCTTATAGAAATCTTGAATGATATTCCAATTATGAAATTATGGGTCACACAAATCCAATTTTGAATCATATTCCAATTATTTTAATCTTGACTCATACCGTTGGGCCGCAGAGAGACCATCGATTTGACAAAGTGCTCAGCGAAATTCAAAGATAAAGAATTAACGCTTTATCCAGTTGTAGAATTTGAATTGTCTTTATATATTGTTTGCCTGGATGTCTAACCTTCATAATCGTAACGCTTTGTGTGTTTTGTCTCTTAAACCATGATTTTTATTCTTGCATTTGAATTATGAAACCAAGGGTTACAAAAATAAAATTTTGGTCGCAGTACAGACGCTGAGCCATCGCCGACTAGAGGGAAGGGTCCTAAGACGTGCACAGAGCTGAAGATGGGATACGACGTCTCAGAATCGCTAGATTACGTTTGAACCCTAGAAGACGGACGGGTACACACCCACCTACTCTAGAGATGGCAAGTAATCAACACAGGAACCCCAGACGTCGACTTGGCGGCTGCTTTATTATGATATATCAGTTCTTGCTTATGATATTTTAGTTCTTGCGTCACAAAGATTTAATCACACAATTTCTTGAAGGGTGCATGTGTATACGGGAATGTGAAGGCCAAAAAGGAACATAATAATTAAACGATACGCTGTAGCCTTAAGAGAAATTATTTTAGAATATTAGGTGACATCCAAGGTGCTGGATATCAAGAAGAGGAAGAACTTTATTGTACACGGTACAATGTATGGCAACAACTATAACATATTGTAAACAATAGAATAGAAGTTATCATCCTAATTACCAACACAATAAGACCTATCGTAAGTCTTTGATATAGTGTTACAATCGACGTCTTGGTGGAACGGGGATGTAACATAATGGCACATCCTATGGCTATTCCTGACACAAGATGTTATACAATGATGGTTCCATTCCAGATAAGACTTCACCATTGCCACAAATGCGAAGGCAAAATTTTCAGAAAAGGTCGTACTGTTGGTAATATTGAACCATGACACCGTGGACGACCGAAGACGCTCTATTGACCTTGAAATATGACAAACTCTGGGAAAATCCCTAAAATCTGCATTCAAATGACACACTTGACCAGGGCACGTAATGTATTGTGGTTTTGTATCAATAGGTCATCGTACATTTAGAAACATGAATACTAGTAGTTGCAGGTGGCGCATCTGTAACCTACTGCAAAACTAGGGCAAAGAACTGCTGCATTCATATATATGATGTTGAGATTGCAATTGGCGATTCTGCCGGTAGCGATCGGAGTCTATGTCGACAGAAACTCCAACGACTAGAAATTTGTTAGGGTGGTAAAGCATTTACACATCCTAAATTTTAAGTAAATCCATTGATCGTAAAGGCAACCAAAGCAATATTAAGGACCAAGAAATAGAGATGAAAACATCTTTGTTGTAGTATCATTTACTAACACTGTCTAGCACATTTGTGTAATAACGTCATACTTTGAGCATTCTAAAACCGTGCAAAAACATGCCATGCAATGATCCTTTTAGTTTCGCGAGCCTACAAAAACCTCGGCGACGATTTTCAGTGAGTTCTCACATTACAACGCAGTCTTATTTTTGGCATCATGAACGTCGGTAGACATTGAGATAGTTTTGTTTGAACTAATCATGTATGGAAGTAACAAAATTAAATGGACTTTCAAAATCCGATTCTTGGGCCCATATTGCTTGGGTTTCCTTTAAGTGACGTGAATCGAAGTTGAAAAATTCTGTTTGTCGGATCGGGTTCTCCACCGGCAAAACTTCAATTCTGCCATATCGCCATACCAACCCTGCCATATATGGTCATCAGGAGTTATCGCTATAAATATAGAGGTTAGTGTTAAATGTACACCATACACTGAGCGTAAAGATGACTACTTCCTGTTTCATTTACAAGACGATTGCACCACGATGATTATTCTTCATCCCGGAATGGCTTCCATAAAAAGTAGTAAAAAACGATTTTTTCAGGAGGAATTCGTAATGGATTCCTATCCATGCTTTTCATATTTGTCCCAAACTCTGGGAGAACCTATTGTAGTGGGAGAGATTAATAAATCGACCTACATAACAGGACTGGGGCAGGGGCAAGGCCAACTGATTCAGTGACACAATATACGACATCGTGTATTGTGTAGAATATGAATCACAGAATTTAATTTGAAAAATGGCTAGTGCCGCTCATTCCTTTTTTCGAAGAAATAAATTTGCACGGTGACAAATTGCTTCAACGTACGCATATACTGGAAGACAGCAGCGTTGAGCTACTCTTTGAGATAAAAAATCACTATAAAGTACCCAACACCCTTGATTACACAAATGGTACAAAACCTTCATATAGCTTCTTACTGTAAATGCAGAAATGTTCGCGGTGGTTTTATGTTCTTGGTTTTCAAGGCGATCATTTCACTGCTAGTTTAAAGCCACCGCGAACATTTTTGTCCAATACTGTAACAGTATGTGAGTAGCGCTGCCGTAAATCTAAAGCCACCACGAACACTCCGTATTCGCTTTAGCGCGGAATAAAACCACGCGAACTTAAATACTTTTACAGTATTACAATTCATTGATAAAGAAAAGTAAGTAAACACAATGGTTGGAAGTGGAGTCAAGTCCTCCAAGTAACACAAACCATTTTGTAAACATCAATAGATATTGACATGCATATCAGATTTTTGTGTAAACAAATCAAACTGATATCACCAAATATCATAACGTTTTGCAGGATTAGATTATAATTTTTTTCATAATCGATAAGTCATTACATTTTGCATTCATGTTATAGAATTGTGACAGTTCTGTCCTGTTGATGGAAGCAATCTGATCGCAATTGCCTGCAAGTCTTTCATTTGAAGGTAAAGTGTATTAACAACAATTTTCTTGGATTTAGCACCAGGTACAGGCCCACCCGCTACATCTGAATCGCAGTACATGGTTGGTGACCCGTCCTTAAACATGAAAGGAACATACCATTTTTTGTTAATACATGCAACAACCCAACGCAATTTTATTGCATTTGTCTGTAAGTCTTCTATTGGAAGGAAACGCGCAGAGCAACAACACTTTCAGGACCAGGGACAGGCCAATCCACTACATCCAAATTGCAGTATTTGGTTGTTGATACTATTTTCTGTTAATGCACGCAGCAATCCAATGCAGACACATTTAGAAGCGTTATCGGCTGTATACATTTCCTATACAGCTATCAGGAAGTGACACAGCTGTTAAGGAAAGTGGGGCAGACTGATGAGAAAGTGCGCCCTCGATATGGACATTGCTGACGCATGCCCCCAGGGTTGCACCGCAATTATTACACACCAGTCGGTCACAGTAATAGACGATTAAAAATCACTAACGCGAATGTGGGGATTAAAAAGGCGTACAAGGCCGGAAACATATGTTGAGTACTTTCATATCTATTGCCGTCAAAATAATGTTCACCGTATAAATTTGTTTTACAGAAGCTTGACTCCTCTTTATTTGTAATTTTTGGAATACAAAAAGCTCAGCATGTGACATCTATAAGGGGGGGGGGGCTTGGCTATTGCCAAGGTGTCACCAAAAAAGTGGCAACTCTCCCCGACATTTCGTACAAGGATGGAAGTATATGTAAACGTGGTGTTCCTCAATGCCTTTATATCAACCACTGTCATTGCCTCGCCATTTAGGGCGCCAACTCAGCTTTGTGCTGCAAGTTTCTGCAATGTAGACAGAAGGCGCTGTTAACATATCTTCCGTAAACAGGCAGCCGGCCATCAGACTTGAAGAGGGCAAACGGCGTCCACTAAAAACTGCCCTCTGGCGGAGTACAACAAAACAACATCAGGTCTTCTGTTGACTAGAGGAATGAAGTCTCTTCTATATCATGTATTATTAGTAACAGATGAGGAGTAAACACTATTTCAAGGAAATTAACCAAATTTACCTGTACTAAATACTATTACAAGTCGTTCTAGTCTAAGTACCCTTCTATAATGTCGCCTCAATTCCCTGTTGCACGCCCATTTTATTTGAATGGGCGGCGGCCTTCCTGCGACCTAGAATTTGACTGAGCGCTCAATGAATATCATAGATAAAAACTAATATTTTGCGCTCAGTGTATTTTGTCGTCTTTTTGGTTATACTTTTACATTTTGCATGATATTCAAATTGTGCAGTCATGGGTAACAGAGATCTCAGCGATCGCCGTCTAGTGGACTGGGTAATGAATATGCAATATCTGACGTCACAACTCAAAACAATGTGCCCAAGATCCTACAACCTGACCCGTGTCATGCCGAGAAACTAGATCTCTTGGCTGTACAATGATTTCTATCACAGTTGCTAAGGAAACGATACCACATCTCATGAACGACAGATCAATGAATATTTGATGCCATGCTGTCAGCTTCAAATATGACTGTAACAGCACGCCCACGTACAAGGAACTTTGCCACAGCATTACGGAAGGGTTTTTTGACAAGTGGAGATGAGATAGTCAACGCTACCAATTGCATTTGTCAGTCAACAGGCAGTAATGTACATTAATGCATTGTTGCTATATTGACTGTTAAGTCTTATAACCATTGGTCTGTTCCCTTGACAATTATTTTCTCGACATCTTGTCTCGGCCCGGAGTCCAGCTTCACTTACTTCTTATGAACGTTTGATAAGACATGCTTGAAGCACGGCAGCAACAACGAACACTTCGGTTAAACTGCACTCATGAAATATAGTCAAAACTGCCCAAGAAGACCACTCAGGGGACCGATAAAATCTGGTCTATGTGGACAGGTGGTCACTGTAGACAGGATTCTTAATGCTTGTGTCAATGGGAAAGACCATATAAAGCCCCCCTGGACCTGGACCCGCGGCACGCTGGCGGTGTCACTGCGTCCTAAACTAGATTTGTGTTACCCCTGCCTTTATAATGGGAATATCATTCAAAACGTACAAGTATGACCAAAAAGACAACAAAACACACAAAGCTTTAATTTTTTTTGGCGACGATGAATTTCGTTGAGTGCTTTGTCAATTTGATCGGTCGCAGCGACTCCGCCAGCGTGCCGCGGGTCCAGTGAGTGCTTAAGGGACCATAAAAAAGTGGTCACATTGACCAGGTGGTCTTTATGGAGATATGCTTGCTCGTACAGGTTTGACAAGTGTAGTAACATGGCTTCCACGGCACAGATGTTATAATGCTTTTTCTGATACTCAGATGTCAAGACTATTCTGTATGCTAGTGTACAATAGTACCATAGCTTTATAGCCTTCAAAAATATCTAGGTTTAGGTCCACAGCTCCAATTTTGGATGCACATGCACCCAGTATTTCAAGCCCTGGTCAATCATTTCTGACGACGAGACATCGTTGATCAGGATGTGTAGTAGACTGCTCGACAAAGCGGGACTCTAGGATCGGAAGACCTTTAGCTATATGAGGTTCATCACGGTAACATGAGTTGTATCTTAGCAATCATTGGCATCTGTCCCTGGGTGAACCCATCCTTATTGATTGTCTGTGTGATACCTCGATGACTTGAATACCATTAACAGCATAAAATCTATACGCTTAGAAAGTGGTGTATCTTACCCATTTACTTTTCTATCTACTGCCTTTCAAGAAGTCTTTTAAATGGCGTCTAGAACATTTATGATGTATGGCTGTTAAGCCAGCATCGGCGTTTTGTTTGTGCAGTCTAAATCGTCGTAGAGTCTGGGAAAAATGATGAACTTTTTTGTCAAGTCCCTGTGAATAGATTTCTTTATCGTTGAGTATACGTAAAATGTACATTAAAATAACGGATTTCTTTGCGTACACACATCGTATATAATTCACCTTATCACCGCACGAACGTATGGTCTCATATCATGACTACGGGATTGTAAAATATTCAGTACAAGTATGACTCTATAACACATTTCTATGCTGTCTGTTTGACAAACTTCCGGATGCTTTTCACGCATTAGAGTTCACGCGACTGTCCAAAGTAAGATAGATCGCTCCAGGAGAATCTAAAACCTTTCCATTCAAAGGATAATTCATGCACTAAAATCCCTGCGGTGGACCAAATAAATCACTGTGTCAAAATGCCAAAAGAGGTCGAAGAATTTGGCGTTACATGAAATGTTACGGTGTCTCTGATGGAAGGGAACGTAGCAAACGGGTGGCCGACCCGAAGAATTGACTAAGCCCCGAAGTGTCGCTGGGCTTATAGGATACAAGTTTCCATTCAGACTCTAGTTGCGCTGCGTGCTTCGAATCTTACACACGCAATAAATAGTCTATGAAAAATCCATATCGTTGCTATATGCAAAACGACATATCTCATCCACGGAATATTAATAAAAGGTGAAACTATTATTTTATCGCCTAATCATTAGCCTCCTAAGGTAGCCATTTGGCACCAAATTTGTATTGGTTATGGGGTAAGGTAGCAGGGAGAAGGTTAAAAAAAGAGTGGTAAGAGCGCATAGCAAGGCAAATGTACGCTCGAAGACCTTATCATTATCACTTCCGTCTTAAAGGCAATTCAAAAAATATTAGGGCCCTAAAATCGGACTTTGAAATTCAGTTAACTTAATGATTTCTATACATGTGTAAATGATTAGTTCAAACAACACTGTCACAATGCATATAGACGTCCACCATGCAAAAATACGACCTCGTTTTGATGTTAGAACTCACTGAAAATCGTCGCCGGGGTTTTTGTAGGCTCGCGAAACTAAGGGGATCATCGTACGGCACGTTTTTGCGCGGTTTAAAAATGCTCAAAGTATTAAGTTATTACACAAATGTGCTAAAAAGTGTTAGTAAATGTCACTACCATAAAGATTTCAGCATTTTTTCTACTTGCATATTTTCGGCCCTGATATTGCTTTGGTAGCCTTTAATTGACGTCACAATGGCAATCATCAAAGATTAATTTTTGTTCTCCCACCATTGCGGATGTAGAGTAATTCTACTAATAAAAGCAAAGAACAGACATATTTTTATTGAAGAATTAGGTAATTTCGTCTTCCACTGGCTCGAACGAAGCAGCCAAATCCAAGAAGTAGATCTAGATATTTGTTTTTCACTTTATCAGCATCTTCGTATATTTATCATATGCTGATATCACTGCACTTACTATAATTATTCATTACTACATGTACGTGCGAATAGCCTCTGGGAATGTATTAGATAAGCGATTATCATATTTGATGTAAAGAATATCAATCTGGGAAATCACAATATGACACCATTCTATTCAAACACCTAGATGTCAGAAGGTTTATTATATAATCGTTGTTCTAGATTCTGTACGATGAAATATAAAACATAACGTCCATCCTGAGGCCATGGGCATGTACTTAATACCTACACACGATTGTAGCACTTGTGATTTCCTAGATGAGCATTTATTGAAAATTTCCTTAGGGTGCCCGGTAAAGATTAAGTAGAGGGCTTTTAAGAAATAATTTTCTCGAAGGTTGAACAATTCTCGTGCCCCAGTGTAATGAACCCAGACACTAGATCACTGAAAAAAAGAAGATGTTATTATCTTTTTTTATCCTTAACCACGATGTAGGTGTCCATTCAGTTAGATTAAATACTGTAATTCCCTTTATCTTCACGGTAGCAAAATTTCACGGTGTAAGGAAAATGGACATTTTCACTGAACTTTAACGTCACGGTGGCGGCAAAGTTTTTTTCACGGTGATGATAAGTTTACGGTACAGAAATGACCGTGAAAACAGTAAACATAAACTCACAGTGAAAGAAACAAGAATTGCAGTACCTTCCAAACTACTTTGCCATGTCATTGTGTGAAGAACTCATCTTAATTGTTTCTCGTGCATGTATGAGTTTATCTATCAACGTTAACATGCGCTACTGCTAGCTTTTATAGCTCGTTGATTCTAACCTTTGTACAATTTCAGACACTTAAAAATAGTATCTATTATAAATTAGATGATAACTCTAAGTTGTTAACTGCCTCATTTTCTGTTCAAAGTCGGCACATACTTTCATTTTAATCACCAAGGTCGCCATGGAAACCTTCTTATGTATGCTATCCCTATCAAATCCGTACTACTACTACTATGGTAGATTGTAGCCTCCACCAAGCCTTTCTACAGGGGTATGGATTGTAAAATTCGGCGAACATTTCATGCTCCAAACTTCTACATCGAATGGAACTCTATCGTGGCCGAACTTCTTTGGCAAATATTGTGTCTAAAGCTAGCGTAGTTAGTCTGGTAGATACTAGATACATATGTGATGTCCCCTTACGTTTGTTCCTATATGAAAACCCACATGAGTTGAGTATTAACATATTTTGGTTTAGGTGTGTGTGTGTGGGGGGGTGGGGGGGGTAACAATTTACGAAATCTCCCTCAAGGTCGCAGAACACAGTATTTCTCCGCGACCCCCGGGTACAGAAAGTAGTCCGGTCCAAACTCTTGAAGACTGGGTAGAAAGTCGCATGTGAGAGGCATCCATGTGTAAACTGTGCTGTGTGGTGTAGAAATATGTCGGTTTTTAGATTTAAGGATTTAGATGGTGGACCTTTTCCGCTTTGTGTATAAATGCGCCTTCTTAAGCAACCGCCTCTAGGGGTGAGTCGGCTGTAGTTCAGTGACCTCCCGCAGAGCGCTGTTTCAAAGTGAGGAGCCGATACGCCAACATACTTTTTTTTTGGTTTTTGAGTTATTTGTAGGTTGTACCCTAAACTCAAACATATTCGTTTTTCGTATTTTTCAAGTGCATCGCACTATAATTTCTACCGCGTCGATGCCAGTAACCCTGTGGCCCTTAACTATAGAAATCCCCATAGGGCGAAAACTGTGTTTTGCTACCTCAAACTGAACAGACAACTTAAAAGTTCACCTCCATCCTTGCCAGTCGAGGCCATCATTCAGCGCCGCGGGACAGATACATGTATGTGTGAGTGTTTCTAATCTTCCTCACACGATTGTTTTTACGGGTTAATCAGTACGTTTGGCAGTAGGAGGTTGTTAGACTGATGATTTGGCAAAGGTCAGAGTTCCACTGATGAACATCAAGACACTTTTATGAACCCCAACTGTCTATGATTGTTACAAGATGACCTTGGTCTTGAACATGTTCATGCTAATTAAAACAAAAAGATAGCAGTGGCCTCTGCGCATGCATGATATAGTATAAAGTCCTTTTTTGGAAAGTAGGAAGGAAGGAAGGAAGGAAGGAAGGAAGGAAGGAAGGAAGGAAGGAAGGAAGGAAGGAAGGGAGGGAGGGAGGGAGGGAGGGAGGGAGGGAGGGAGGGAGGGAGGGAGGGAGGGAGGGAGGGAGGGAGGGAGGGAGGGAGGGAGGGAGGGAGGGAGGGAGGGAGGGAGGGAGGGAGGGAGGGAGGGAGGGAGGGAGGGAGGGAGGAAGGGAGGAAGGGAGGAAGGGAGGAAGGGAGGAAGGAAGGAAGGAAGGAAGGAAGGAAGGAAGGAAGGAAGGAAGGAAGGAAGGAAGGAAGGAAGGAAGGAAGGAAGGAAGGAAGGAAGGAAGGAAGGAAGGAGGAAAAGGAGAAAGTAAGGAAAGAAAGAAAGAAAGAAAGAAAGTAAGAAGGAAGGAAAGAAGGAAAGAAAGAAAGAAAGAAGAAAAAGGAAAAAAGAAAGAAAGAATGAAAAAAGAAAAAAGCAAGAAAGAAAAAAAGAAAGAAAAATGCTTACTCCTAGAAATGAATCTTCACATCGACATTGTTTATATGAACACAGGGTAAGTGTCATCGTTGATATAAGACTTTGCCATGGCAAAGCGTGCCAAGTATACGAGGAATACCTAATGAAAAACTGAACTTGTCAACCTTGTCCTTTCGCTGACACCAATGTCTTTTGACTTTGTATCAAGCAACCGGCACTATGGGAACATAACTACAGCCTGATATAGGGGAAATTTTCTGAGATGATAAAAAGTGTCATATGTTGTCCATCATATTTATCAAGTGGAGGGCGATAAAAGTAGTAGTTGGCCTTAACGGGACAACTGAGGACATTTTCAGATCAGACATGTCATGGCGGTGCCCTTGAAACGGTACTGTTTAATCACAGACGCCCTTCAGCGTGACAAGAAATGACGAGCCCAAATTATGATTTCATAGCGGGATTATCTCCTGTTTATGGACATTGGACTATAACTGAGACTGGCATAAATCTCACCACAAATATCAGCGACGAGACGAGCTTGATATTAGAAACGTAATCATCTCAGACATGAGGAAATATCAATTTAGTAGCCAAATGATACCACTTTTACGGATTTAAAGTTGGTCTTTGTGGTAAATGATATAGGATAATCTAATGAGTGCAAGTTTGATAACAGAGGTAGACAAAATAGGTAATCTTTTTCTGTATAACTTTTGATAAGACTTGACTGGGTTGGGCATTTTTGTATTGGAATAAAAACATTGAAAATGAGTAGCGTGGTGTCACTAAAAGAATGTTGTTTCGTAGCCACTTCTAAATGCAATAATCGTCCATGATTTGGACTCCTGCATTAGCATACAATCAACGTACTGTAATACTCGTTAAGAATCCATACGGATTAAATATCAATGAAAAATAAAATAGAAATAATAATATAATTGAAAATAATAATTATAAAAAAATCATATGATATCATAAAAATATAACATAGAATTATATCATATAAATATCATTATAATAAATATAATAAATATGATGAAAATATTAAGAACCTCAGTAGGTAACGGCTCTTGCTTCTAACTTCTTTTGGGTTTAAAGTGAGACTTAATTATCATTTATTTCCTGCCATAAAAAAACACACCAATCTGGCAAAGAACTTTCAATAACCTGGCCAAGGTATCCCAAAACATTTCTTCAGTCTACCATTGTAATCATAATATAACAGATCCCCTGTCAGAATTCATTTGGTTCCTTGTCATCTTACCTGCAAAAAGGATTAAGGCTCGTCCTCTCATCTTGTGGAGGTAAATGAAATTTGCACGCGTGCTCCCACGGTACATATTCGAAGGAGGAGGCAACGAAATTGATTCCGTGTCCCTGAAGAAAGGTGCTTCGTTCATAGTTATCGGAAGAGTTCTGGAAGGAGTCGAAAGATTGTTCCAAAGTTTCATTGATTGTGCGCATGTTTACTTGAGAAAAGAAGTCAAACTTTTCAATAATGTTATTAGTATAAACATATCTATGATTATAGTTGTTATTTCACCTTTGTTTATCTATGTCTTTCGTTATTCTTGTATACTATCATTTTGTTTTGCTTGCAATTAGCCACCGGGAATAGATTTGTAATAAAATTATATCATTATTATTGAAGTTGGCGTTGGCGTGACAGCGTAAGTAGCCGGTGTAGCGTTAGCGAAAAGTTGTTATGTCCCCCTCTAACTGGACCCGCGGCACGCTGGTGGCGTCGCTGCGGCCAATCGAATTGACAAAGAACTGAACGAATTTCGTAGACGAAAAACGAATCTTTTTAAGCTTTGTGTGTTTTGTTGTCTTTTTGGTCATACTTTTTCGTTTTGAATGATATTCCCATTATAAAGTCAAGGGTAACACAAATCCAGTTTAGGGCGCAGCGACGCAACCAGTGTGCCTTGGGTCCAGTGAGGGGGGGGGGGGGGATCGTAGCAATCCAGCCTGTACAGCACTGACAAGACCAGTGGTGGTGAAATGTGTCCTTGTGTTTTATTACGAGGCGTTCGTTAATATATGTCTGAGGCATCCCGTTCGGAAGCAGGACCGTTAATTAGACGGCGCTGTGCGTGTGTGCTGTTTTGAAGTCTCATCTTGTACGCGTGACACCGCTAAGAGAGACTGATTAATTCTATAATGAGGTGATTTATTGATCGCTACTCGATTTAGCACACGTCTTCTGAATGCGCAGGGTATTAATCGCACACAACGCTGTGAGTCTGTCGAAAGAGAATTTTTTTCATTGATTATGCTTATTTGTTTGTATTACATACCTGGTAAACCGCTTCATGGCGTAACACACCAGTTTTGTACTTAACAGTACAAGTTGCATATCCGGACAGATCTATTTGATCCATTCACACCGGGAAGGCCTCCTAATCTTTTCGATAAGCGTGGTGGGTTATTTTACGTGCTCGAGGTGTGGCTCCCCTCAAACACGAGACCTCCATTTAACGTCCTATCCGAGGGACGCACCTAACCGAAGTTAGGTACTCATTTTCACCTGAGTGAAGTGGGGAAAGTCGTGTTAATTAAGTGCCTTTCCTAATGGGCAAAACGTCAACGAGACAAATCAGGGGACCCAGGATTAGAACCCACGACCTATGGGTTCTGGGCCAAACACCCTGCCACTGCGCAGCCGCAACGTCGCAACTAATATTTCTATAGGTCCCCATTTTCCGCTTTGGCAGACACAGTGCAGGAAGTACGCAGCGTGGGCATTAGAATGTTAGTCTCAGGGCAAATACTTGGTCGCCACGCGTCAGTCACAAGAAAGTGCAGGAAGATTTGTATGATAAGAAATTGTGAAAATCTGATAAGAAGTTGTAATCTTCGAATCCAAGAAACAAAGTGACTCTCGTAACCCACAAAATAATATGTTTCATTATTTTCATTATTATCCATTATTGTGCTGGAACATCATGACAAATTTCCTGTGGAAAACGACGTTCTATACATGGAAATGTAAAGCACAATCGTGTTAGTGATAAACTGATAAAACTCACTAGATTTACATTATTTATATCACATTATTACATACCAGCACACCGAGAAGTAGCGCACTGTGAGTTAGCCATTGTGATCAGATTTGATCAATGTGTTCTACCAAAATGAACATTAGATTTAAGAACCCAAAATGAGGAAAATAGAATTGCCCTTAAACGCACGGACGTCTCAGGTCGTTTGAAAGTCAACACTTAAAATTCAATTCAAAAGCATTCTGCAGAGCGTGCGTTGGCCCTTAAGGGTGGTCGCCGATTAAATCATGGAGATGTGTTGCTCTTCAGAATCTCAAAGGACAATGATATGACCATGGAATAGATTAGATACGAAGCCAAGTGGAAGGAAAACTACTCCGTCGCATGAAAAGTTGCTGCCCTAGGGTTAACGTGACATGACAGCAGCTTATTTTGGGGCAGGGTTGGTCATTTTACTGCTCGTTAACTAGAAGTCATGATCTGAAGTAGCGTAGAGGTCACACAAGCTGCTGTATGGAGGTAGAATACAAGATGTATCCGAAGCCGCTGTGTTGTAGATGTGTGCATGGACTTGTTGATTTCTGGTACGTAGGTTTCTTTTAAAAAGTTGAAATTGCATTTATATCTTCCTAGCAACATCCTACAATTGTTTATAACCTCCTTCGTAGACCTTCTAGATGTGGCCGGCAATTACTTTGGGGTGGGGGGGCGCTGATTTGCGATTGTCAACATGAGCAAGGTTTTGTTATGCCGGGGAAGATCGTTTAGGCGCGCCTAGAAGAAATGAAGCAGGCTTAGGTACACGGCAATGACCTCCTCCGGTATTTGTAGAAACCTGACCCATGCTGAAAATTGCGAATCAGCACTCCCCTCAAACATAAGCCCCAGTGCTCATTGAAGGTCTATGAACTTGGTTTGATTTGATTTGATTGATTTATTTGGCAGTAAAAAAGCACAGCCAGGGCTACCCAACTAGCCGAAGGCTATTACAAAAGGTTAGCCCTGGGAACAATATTCAAAATTCAATACAAACTTTCACAAAACACACATGAAGGCGTACACAAAACGCAATACTAAAATACATAGAAGAAACAAAATTAACAAAAACAGCACAAAACAGAGGCGCATATGGACAAAAATGCACAAGACTTAGCTATGTATAAAATCGTTAACAAACTTTAAGGAACTTGCAAGAAATTTGCTTATATCTTCTACTCTTAACATGAAATTGGCGTAGCTTTCGATGGCAGGAGGCTTTGGGCCCATGAATTAAACACTACGGCAACCGACCGAGAGTACGGCGACATTTTGATTCATCACATGAAAAGATTGATAAAATCGTAATTGATTCGTGATTTGGAAGTTTTGTAATCAAAATGCAGCCACGGCCTTCCGAGAAAGAGCTTCTCTTCATTTTGACGGGGGATTACATGTAGATACGGCTGCCAATTGGAATTGCATGATGTATTGCCTCACCTTTATCTAAATTAATGCGTCTCCCTTTAAAACGTCAGTTGCACTTCAAGTCGACGTGGTAATGTATGCGCGGTGGGCGCTAATTGTAGCTTTCCATTCGCAATGAGAACCGACAGATACTTGCGGTGCATACGTAACATATTTCTGTCAGACGAGTGTAGTAGTCAAGGCAACGTACTCTCCTAGAAGAAAGTGAATTTAAAAGTATTGCTCTAACGCTAAAAGTCTTTTATTATTTATTGTTTATTTATTCGCATGATTATGTACAAGTGTGTAAAACAAAGATATACAGGGAAAAAAAGAACATGCAGGGGGTCCAAAAGCCAAGGTGCTTTTCTTGGGCCTCCCCTCGAAACTTGACAATAGGAATTATACATAAATTGTACATAACTCAAAACTAAGGAAAATTAACGATAGAAAATAAGTTGAACTTATACCATAAATCTTAATAAATGGATAGATACGAGGAAATACAAAATGGATTTTAAGGTATTAAACATAATAAGGTATGCTAGTCTGATCAATACTAAACGGAATCAACACATTTTGAAGTAGTAGATCAGAAATTAAACAAAATATTAATCTAAGGTCTGCATTGTGTATTTCACCTCTGTATCCTAATAATTCATAGCGAAATTTTTGTATTGAACTTGACAGATATTTTTATGCCAGATGGCGTAAACATTGCTATTCCTTTGTATATCGGGTTTTCCACCCATTTAACTCTATTAGACAGTCTGCGCTTTCGTCAGATTCGTTCTACAGTGAGACCTACTTTAATTTATAAACCCCTGTAAACGCATGCGTTCATAGATTCCGATGTTTCTCTATATTTTTAAATGTCGTTTGTACATATTCTTATTGGTGTTATGCATGTTTTACTATGGGAAGATAAGTGCCTTAAATAAGGAATTAATTGTCAACATTTTTAACTTGCACTGTCTGTCTACTATTTCTATATACATTGTTCCATGTTGCAATTAGCCCTCTGGCAAGAACTTGAAAATAAAACTCTATTATTAATCATTGATAATCATAGAAACAACAAAAGTACAGCTGCAACTTTCGTAAGGTCTAGTACATCTATACATACAAACAGCCAAGTGAATACAAATCAAATAACCTATACATAAATATATATGAATAGATATGAGTAAATGAACATGTTCAGTTCAAAGTATCATTTACACAATTGGTTCTAAGGTCTAGACATTTTTTTATGTTAGCCTATTCGTATACAGTAAGGTCCATCACAAGCTACGCGACATACGAATACGTATTTTAGTTCTTCAGTATACTACAGTGAAAAGTGTCTTGTAAATTGCGTGCCGATCTATGTATACCTCAGAACGACCATGCAACAACTCAAACATCCAAATCCCAAATGAGTTGTGGATTTCCGTATTTTCCTCTGGAGGGCCGTTACCTATATGGCTGTGGTATTCACGCCATACAGAGCGGACAAGGTTCTGTTATGGCAGTACTGAAAGTGGTGTTTAAATTGATGACCAATGTTGTATCTATGGGATACAGGAAGCCCCATGCTGAGATTGGGATTGGTAGATAAAATACTGAAGCGCTTATTAGATAACCTACTGCGACATTTCGGCATCTCATTATTTTAAGATATCTGCACCTTTGGTCTCATTTTCCGCATTTGTACAAATACATTTCCCAAATCCACCACTATGCATCATTGCTGCAGTTGGTGAAGTTCACTGGTAGCTCACGAGAAAATCACATGTACGTGATGACGAACTGTTTATCTCCTACTTATTGAAATGACAAAATTGAGCAGTTTATACAATTCCGTCTTGGAGCATTCACTTCGATGATGGCCGTTGTTTGAACGCAGTGAGTGAAGTTTAGGCCATGTTGATTTGATTACTGTAATTCACTTTATCTTCACGGTAGAAAAATTTAACGGTGTAAGGAAAATCGACATTTTCAGTGAACTTTAACTTCACGGCGGCGGCAAAACGGATGTATGAAGGAATCATAAATGATAACAACCACAAAGCAGCTGCAAAATGATCAAATGTATATGTCGTAATTTTTTTCAAACATATTGGAGAACGATTCTAACGTCTTGGAATGTCAAAATCAGTCTCAAAGTCAAAGATGTGAAGATGTGAAAATGAAGAAACTATAATTCGCTATACCATACTCTGTGTGTAAGTCATTTGCTTAACCTTCCTGACAACGTAGATTTCATAGTTAGGGTCAACTTTTTTATCGTGCCAAACTTTTATTTTATTCGCACGCTCGCATCAGTTTTGGGGTTCCCAGAGGATGTCATCAATATAATCAAATCAACATGGCCTTTCCGCAGAACATGCCATTTTAAATGTAGGCATCATCCAAGACAAATGATATCGTTTGAAAATTACTAGTACTGTGTAAGTTCCCCTTTTGGTGAAAATATCTAGTTCAAGAATTTACAACTAGCACAAAAGTTACTGCATACATAAACCTTTCTACGGTATCAGCTCCTAATCATATACGGATGGAAAAGCATCCAACTGAAGCGTATATTTTTTAACTTGAGAACCGTATATTTTTTAGCAAATGCGTATGCATATGAAAAAAAATACCTTTGATACATATATCATGAAATTATGGTTTCTAATAAGTGTTTTAAAGTCGTATTTTGTTTACACACTTCATAACTTATGTAAACTGTATCCATGTGCAAATCTGCAGGGCACCCTATGCATCGCATCTATAAAAAAAAACACGATGCCATGGATGGAAGTTCATGACGGCATCTGCCAACGCACTTCTCGCTAGACAGAGTGTGAAAGTACGTGTAAGCATACGCTGTGAAAATGATGTGCTATCAGGTACGCCCAAGGTCTACTTTATCTCACTGAAATGACCACTATCTACATGTACGCATCGTCTAAAGCACGCATATCACTCTACGTGAACATCATGTCGCGAATCATGCCTTATCTACCCACACATATCAACTGATGATGATTGCTATATCTCTTCACCGCGATGTGACGCTTCGCAAGCTTTCTGAAGATTAGAAACAATTGTTATGCAGAGGGTCCACCGCTACTTCCAGTTGACATTCCACCGCCTTTCAACATCCTCACGGCGGCCAAATGAATCATCCGGCCGATCTTGAGGAATATTGAAACGCTTAGATAGGCAGAGAAGGGCGTAGAGAGACTGTAAAATAAGCAGACTATTCCATGTCAGGAAAGGGGGGACACTCTTAGCAGTGAAATAAACATTCAGACGCCATAAAGCATGTTTCACGCATTTTGTCACCGCTTGGTTGAAGCTCTTTTCATGTATGTTGAGTCAAGTCCTGAAACCAGAGTCATATTTTGTTTCAAAAATAAAAGCCTCGAATGAACATCCCCTGAAAGGTGAATAGATATTCAAATTGCTTGTCGTGAAACCACAGCCCTGGTTCAGGCTACACATCAACTACACCTGCGCCGTGTGCAGCCACGGACCTCCGCAGCCCCAAGCCTGTGTCTTTCGTCTCCAGAGATATCATTGTCCCAACGGCGCCTGCCTACTGACAGGCTGGTAACATCACGACCAGGAGACCCCTCCTTCACAATGGTGTTCCATCTTTAAGTCATCTCGCTCTCTCAAGACTGAATTTCTCTGCAAGACACTAGCAAGGTACCCATTTTTTTTCCACATCTAGATCTGTTGTCGTAGACGATATGAAGATGCTTTTGTGAAAATCTTGCTTGCTGCCACCAGCTTTTAATTACTAGCGTCGAATATTGACGTAGAATATATAGTTATGTATACTGACATACATGTGAACACAAGGCACTTGCAAGGTACCCATTTTCGTTCACGTCTGTTGTCGTTAAAGATGCTTTTGGGAAATAATGCTCACTGCTACTAGCTTTACTAGCCTCAATTTTTACTAACGTGTTGTAGAATGTATGGTCATGTATAATGACATCCCTGTGAGCACATAGCCTGCTCAAACTAACGGCCTATAGCCAGGCCGATGTAGCTGGTACACTGTGGATGGATCCTTGCTTGACAAATCGATATGCACGATTAATCTTTTTCTAGGGCCAATTACATTTGCTGGTGTGATATATTCTTCGGACAGGCAGGAAAAACGGGAAGTTCTTTCAGGCCTCTGTTAGACGGGAGAAAGGGAACTTGATTTATTACCTTGTGAATATATCCTGATTTGCATGAACACCTCCTGACCGTTACCAATGGTCGTGGCTTGGTGGAAGGGCAATATATGACCTGTTTAGAATATGTTTCAAAAGAGAATGATGTCATAAGGTTCGTTAAACCTCATCATAATGATGCTGTGAAGCTGATTATGATGTGAATGACCAAGCTGTTGTAAGATTCGTGCTTATGCGTGAATTATCTAAAATCTTTCCCGTTGCACATTGTGAATAGATGTGTGGAAAGGGGGATGTCGGAATTTGCTTCAAGTAATAAGTCTTCCTTCCTTCATATTGGTTAGCCACCTCTGTCGGGCTATAGACGAGATGTTGATATCAAAATCAGACTTAGCAAATGGTCAGAACATATCCCTGTCTTCCATAAATCTGTTTAATGACTCCACGGTACAAAGAACATTGCTGATTTTATTCATCATTTACCAGAGATTGTCTGACTGTCTCATTTGATTATCCTTCGCGAAAAATGGAAATGTTGTAGCTACAACTCAAAAGTAGGATAAGTATACTGCTGATGTTGGATGCCTGGTCACTTCAACGGTGCACATATCACAATATTGTTCATATTTCTCACTTGCCGACTAAACCGTTGATAAAGTCACGTTACTGTATTCCGTATTCGACATAAAATCGTGCAAATTTTAAAGGACTGTGGTTTTATCTTATTTTGTTGAATTTGATCAAGTATCTTACATACTGTAAATGCAGAAATGTTCGCGGGGATTTAATTTAGTAGCACTACAGTCACACAATGAAACTGCTTTTCGCGGTGGTTGTAAGTTCCCGGTAGATAATTCACCTCCAAATCCCGCGAACATAAAACTACCGCAAACATTTCTGCATTTACAGCACAGCAACAATGTATGGACCATCCATTCTAATGAGGGTGATAAGGGCATTGTTGAATCCACAGTCATGCATATACAATTTGATAAAGATGACGATATGCCGCGGATTTAGAATGGCATAATTGTAAGAAAAACGAATATCATCAGGAGTAGGTAAGAATATCATAAGCCCCCGAGGTATCATCGATTCAGGCACTTTGAAACTTAATTATCACGGGCCCTATTAATCTCTGAACTAGGTCTAATTAGTAAGCCCTGAAGCTGTGCTTAATAAGAGGATACATCGGTTTGGGTACACTGGCTTTCTCTCTCTATACGAGCTTGGTTTTCTTAACGACCGTAGGTATTATGGATCTGCATCAAGCAATGAAGAATGGCATTAAATAATAGATAGGGAAGCTCCCTCAAATCATTATACTTGAGCAACGACAGAACAGGTATACCAAATTATCTAGGCCCCTTCTCCACTAGACGGCAATCGCTGAGCGAGCGTACTGCGACCACCGTTGGATTTGTATTTCGGTTTTATAATGGCATATAGTGAAAGATCTAGAAATGTGATTTAGAAACCAACAAAACACATAAACGTAAACCGATTTCTTCTTTATTTACGGAATTCTTTGAGCAATCTGTGAAATACTTGGTCGCTCAGAGGTTGCAGCGTTGTCGCATCCTTTAGTGGAAAGGGGAGGGGGGTGTTAGAAATAGACCTGAACAAATTAGAATGCCGGTGAGCAAAGAGTAAACAGTTGTACTAAATTAGCTAAAGAACAAGTCTTAGAGTGCACCTTCTGTCGCTATGTTAAAGCCTGGCATCACTTCACTGATGACATCTGCAGACATCAATCCACTGCGACCCTTTCCCACTTAATGTCTAAACCCACAGCTGGGACATCTGTAGTGCACTCCCATGATGGTACACAACCTGATGCAACATACTCACCGGGATATGGACCTTTTCACATACTTCCCATGCAGTCACGTCGAGTTACTAAGATTTCTGTACCCCAGTGCATTTCACCAATCCCGCAGTCATACTCTTGTCTATATTAAAATCTTGATAGTTTTTAGGTGAAGCCACATAATAGGATAGTTTACCACATTGATGTATGGTGTGCTGTCAATTAGGGTCCATAAGGCCCCTGTCCGCGTCATTCCGCCAAAAGCATCAACAACACATAATGACCGGTAATCTCTCGTGTTTGCGTTCCTGTGTGGACAAAGAGGAAGCATTCCCCTCTCATATTCCCTAATGCTTGTGAGTTTGTAAGGTAAAGGCTCGGGTGATTTATTGTGGTTTAAACACACGCTGACGCCTCTGCGTAGCTACTGGTATTGACATACGAGTCTGGCTGCCGGGTTATGGTCGTTTTGTCCTTCCCTGTTCAATCATGTTGTTGAAACCAGGCGTGCCTTTGGGCAGAATGGGCAATTCTGTATTATTATCATGAGGATGAAAGAAGCAAGCTTTTCGAAAGAACCAAAACAATATTTTCGAGCTTTTACCATCTAGAAGACCTCCAAAAAACACATTTTTACTAAAATTACAAAAAAAACACTAACCATTAAAAACGTGGGACTTTTCATCAGCCACTGCCTCCAAAAAAGAAGTCATCCCCCCCAGTAATGTTGTATGTATGTAGAAATATTAGTTATATGTATCGAATAGACTCTTGTTACCATTGTTGTCCTTTCTGCTGTTTGTACCCTTGCAATTAGCCTACCGGCATGCATTTGGTAATGAAATACTATTATTATTATTATTGTAAAAGATACAAAAGACCACTGTTAATCCAAGGGATACTTTTTTCTCATTCTAGATGTCCTATCCAATGAATGAATTATTGATGACGTTATAGACGAAGTAGTCTATTAGAAAACGAAGAAAGATACAATTGATGTCGTGGCTTGTCGAGAGGAAACAATTCTGCATCGTGATGCAAAGTACGGGAGCAAGCAATGCATCATGCGATGTACGAAAGTATGCTGACAGCCAAGTGTTATTTGAATACACTTAGGTTTTAAATCCACCGTTTGGAAAAAAGAAGTACACCATGGGGGTGTAGCAAAGTGGAACGTTTTGGTCTGCCAAACACTACACAAAAAACAATGGTAACTAGACGGGTAATATTTGCCAGCAAATGCATAATATTTACCTAACAAGTACATAATGTAAGCTAGTGCTCTGTATATTCTTACCCAAAACATTCATTTTACATGGTGACCAGGCTCTCCAGCTCTGTCCTGCCGATTTGCTAGATAATGTAATCAAACACCACATGATGTCTGCTATTTTACCAGTAACCATGGTGACAGCCGTCTGGTACAGGTTGTTGACCTTATTTGTCTAGAGAAGACAATAAGAAGAAGAAACGAAGCAAAAAAAGCATTCTGTTTCCCTTCCGTAAAGGAAACATAATCAATTCTGTCCCAAAATACGCAGAGAATCCGTTAGTTTTTCTGGTCGAAAAGGAAAGTTATTATATTGTGTATAATAAAATTCTTTCGAATACTTAATGGAGTCAAGCCAAATTTGAACACCCTATTGGTATAGATGAAACCCAAGCAATCTTAGGGCCCGAAAATCGGATTTTGAAACTCAATCTATTAGTCATTTCTATCCATGATTAGTTCAAACAACACTATCACAATGTACAGCAACGTCCATGATGCAAAAATACCACAATGTTGAGATGTGAGAACTCGCTAAAATCGTGGCCGGAGTTTTTGTAGGCAGGCTTTTAAAAACTAAAGGGATCATCGTACGGCACGTTTTGAGGCGGTTTTGAAATGCTCAAAGTATGAAGTTATTACGCAAATGTGCTAAACAATGTTAGTAAATGTCACTACCAAAAATATTTCAGCATTTTTTATTACCATTTTTGGCCCTAATATGACTTTGGTTGCCTTCAATACAGTGTGAAGGGATGCCGGATGACAGTTAATAGTAAGAGTGGAAGAATATCAATCATCGTGTATTCCCTTTCGACGTGTCAGAAGGCTTTTGTATTTGTAATTTTCGAGATTGCCCCTTTATAATAGCAGTCCACTGTGTTCTGCTGCTGCAGTGGTCTAGACACTCTGCAGCTGAAATGAGTATTTCTTCAATTATTTGCCAGTAATGTTATTACGTTAATTTGTTCTTTCCAGTATATATATGTAGTACATGCTTTGAAATGTATAGAGTCTCTAACTACTTGGGTCTGTATTTCCGTAGCAACAAAGGTTCGGCGTTGGGAACATTAATAACTTTTATTTGCAAATTCATTCCCTTAGGATAATTGCAAGGGTACAAACAGTAGAGAAAGTAACGATAGTAACAAGTGTCTATTCTATGCATGTATCTTATATTTCTACATACATGTACAACATTCCTGGGGGTATGTCTTCTTGATGCAGTGGCTGGTGAAAAGTCCCCTGTTTCTAATGATTAGTGGGTTTTGTGATTTTAGTAGTGTTTTTTGGATGTTTTCTAGATGGTAAAAGCTCGGAAATATTGTTTTCCTTGTTTCGAAAAGCTTGTTTTTTTTTTTTATTCTCATAATGAAGGAGGTTACAAAGATTCTAAATATTAGTCATTCTAATATAATGGAGAAACTTTCGTTAAGAAAACTTATTCTGTGACCGTAAGAGGTCGAACATTTTTAGTAGATGTAACGTTAGCTACAGTTGGGCAACTGGGATCTCAATGCAAATGGCAGTAAGCTTCTGGTCACATAGAAGTTTGTATGTGAGCCGTGTGAATGTTATCTCTCATTTCTAGTTTAACTCTTTACAGCCTCGAGCAAGTCCCAGCCTTTATCTTTGCAGGACATTGCATCCGTATTACCTCTTCTCTGGAGGTCCTGGAAATGACGGCAGCCGGTAGATAGAGCCTTGGTTATCTCAGAACCCATTTCACTTACCCCTAGCAACAACAGTTCTCTTGATAAATGTAAAGGCGACTCGAGGGGGCGCCCGGTGGTATCTTTATCACAGGGTCCACATCTGCACACGATTATCCTACACTCCAGCCGGATGCCTCCCGGCTTCTATTCCCTATTTCTTACCATCAAGAAACTGTTTCTGTTTCCTCCGGCCACGATTTCCCCAAACGCATCACGTGTCCATAATCCGGAGATATATCGCCGAGCTGCCCGCTATCCACTTTCCTTCAATGTGCGGCTTGCTGAGGAAAATAACATGAACACTTTGTAGTAATACAAGAACATAGTCACACAGCGTGAAGATATACTTATTGTCTCCTTTGGAAAGCTCGCCGGTTCTATTGCTTTGAACTGGGGAGATAAGTCTTCCAATGGGTCCAAGTAGCCACAGGGAAGAAGCATTAGTGAGACATCCAGGGCTTCTAAATTAATTCACTTGGGGAGGAAGTACCTGAACAGACGTCCATAGGATTATGTACGAAACAAGGAACAAAAACAGGCTTCAAAGTACACTTACCATGTTTTCAATGTCCAAAATCTTCCATCCAGCTAAACATGTCTAGTTGCCGTTTTTGGATGAAGCCGGGATTCGACTCCTGCATGTAACGCACTAGAGCTGTTGGAACGTAAACAAACACTGACCTTACCCCCTGCAGCTGGGAAACACTGGTCTAGTAGGGGAAGACCCCTTCCCAAAAGATGTAATTCTATACCAAAACAAATGTCAAAGGTCACAATTTCTTTCTGGATTTGAAAAGCAAACATATGTCTGGTCTCCCTGCCTGAAAACTGGCCAAAATAGACCAAAGATTTCACCAGGAAAAGATCCAAAAAAATAATAACAAAAAATGGCATGCAAACTTGGCTTTGTGCGCATGTCCATTAACCGGTCCCTTCCCACTTCGCTCCGTGTGTAGAAGCCACCGACACCAGATTCTGAAGAAAATAAACATCAAGTCACATGATAAATTACACGTAAGTCTTGCAGTGACTACAATTGTCATCACTACTCACTGTAGAAATGTGAACACAATTAGCGACCACAGACCTCCGTGAACTCTATTGATTCAATCAACTTGTAATGACACTTCGACGAGAAGTCTGCACCCAGAGGTGATCAGGTAACGTTAGCAGGTGCGGATTAGTATAGTTTATGCGATACAGACGGAGAACTAATTAGCGTGTTCTGTGTTGTTTGCATGACTGAATATTTACTGAAAGGTGACTGTTGGTTGTTTAGAACGTCCATGGTAACTAAGAAGAAAAATAAAGTATAATTTGACTGTAAATTATCAAATCAGACAGCAATGAGTAATGACCTTTTCATTCGGGAGATCTAGAGGGGATGTACATGAAGAGAGTTCATTTCAAGTCACCGCAAGGGTTGTTATTGTCATAATTTAGAAATATTTTCAATTTATTGTAATTATTCGTGTAAGAGATTTGACACTTTTGAAATATTTTGAATGTGATTTCAACTTTAGAAATATGTCTTAAGATTTCTTAAACTTTAGAATTATTAATAATGTAGAATATGATATTTCTAACAGTTTCTAAATAATGGTAACAGCTTTCTACCATCATTCGCCATTTTCTACCATTGCATTTTTGTAAATATTTGTAAAAGTGAAAGAATCACATAGATGTTTAAAGATTATTCTAGATTAAGAGATTTTTGCCGTTTACTTTCAAATATTTCTTAATTATCTAATTGAATTCAAATAGACTCATATTTTTATATTCAATCTTTTAGAAAAAATTAGAACTATTGGCCGTCAGATATTCTTTAAGTAGAAATTTTTCGAAATTATAATCTCATATTATTGCTACGCACTGAAACAAACTGTTAAAAATTTTCATGCGCATCAAAGTAAACGGTTTTGATAAATGAAATAAGACAAAAACAACTCAACATTCATAAGAATGCTGTAGCAACACGAACGTTTGTAACCACTTTGAACAATGGGAAAAAGGAAAGCAAGGAATACAAATACCCAACAATGGTGCGGGTAAGCTTCCCTATACCCACACACATATATATATATATATATATATATATATATATATATATATATATATATATATATATATATATATATATATATATATATATATATATATATATATATATATATATGTGTCACAATAGAGATTGGAATCCAGTAGAGTCCGGAATTACAATCTCTAAAAGTAGAATATCGTATTCTACTCGTTGAGATTGGAGTTCCAATCTCTAATAGTAGAGATTGTAATCGGGATCTGAATATTGGGATTCCAATCTCTACTAGGAGAGTTCCAGATTCTACTAGAGATTGGAATTCCTGTCTCTACTAGTAGAGTTCCGGACTCTACTGTATTCCAATCTCTACTGTGACATATATATAGGGAAGCCTTCTAGAATAGATTAGAATTCTACCAGGACAATCTCCAATTCTAATAGGAGAAATTCGGGTTGCATCAAAATGTTTTGGAAAATAGACTGAATCATTTCACACCTAAAATTTAGCATAGGTAAGCCTTCATTCACCATTACTATTCTAGGTGAATTACTTTATGTTTTAGATTTCTGATAAACCTTCTGTCAAGACACATCGTAACCATGGGGACAACCGTCTAGTAGAATCCGAAACTCTCCTAGTAGAGATTGGAATCCCAATATTCAGATCCCAATTCCAATCTCTACTAGTAGAGATTGGAATTTGAGATTGTAGAATCCAGAACTCTGCTAGTAGAGATTGGAATTCCAATTCCTCTACTCGTAGAGTTCCGGACTCTACTGTATTCCAATCTCTACTGTGACACAACCAGTCCCCTGTATGCTCTTTCGGGATATTCGAGCAGCCTTCCATGCAAACGAACCCATCCATCATCGTGATAAGTCTAGGGAGCCTCGACATGCACGACATGCCACGCCATCTCCAGCAAGGTAAAACACTCACTCTGCGGGTTCATTACTAAAATAGCCGGTTCTACCACGAGAACATTTAGGGTAATTTCCGATGTACTTGACTATGGGGAGACTAAATCGATTATAACACCATTCCCGTTGGTTTCTTACATTTGTATCGCTTGTTAACACCCTTTCTACTGAGACTGCGCTGCAATCGCGGGACGACCAAAGAATTGACAAATCGCTCAATGAATTTTATAAATAAAGACGATTTTTAAAACATTTTGAGCGTGTTGTTGTGTTCGAAACCATACTTTAACATCCTACATAATGTTTCAATTATGAAATAAGGGTCACACAAATCTAATGTTGGTTGCTGAATGGCCGCTCAGCGATCGCCGTCTTGTAGAAAGAAGGCCAAAGATGATCTCTTTCAGAACAGTTTATGCTTGGTATCCCCTATTGCATTATCTGGGCGACTCTTATATCGATCCGGAATCCCTTTGATAAGTGTCTGAGCTAAGCCCACAACGTTTTATAGATTTTCCTACAAAATTGATGACTCTTATACGAGAAATGTGCCTCCACCAATTCAAGGTCGACATTAACTACATATCTCTGAACACTTGCCTACGGTTATGGTGACGGGTTTCCAGATGTGTCTACATAGTCAACACAATATTTTAATGTTATTACCAATTCCATGTCTTTGTATTTTTTTACTGAAATGTTCTTCGTATTCTGCATTTGTGACCTTTTCATATGGGATGTAAAATCAGCAGATGGTCAGGTTTTAAGTATCACTCTAATACGAGAAAGTGCTTCCACCAATTCAAGGTTGACATTAACTTCACATTTGCCTCCGGTTATTGTGACGGGTTCCCAGATGTTCTACATAGTCAACACAATATTAATGTTATTACCAATTCTATGTCTTTGACGAAAGATACTCTTCTTATTCTACATGTGTGGCCTTTTTCGTTCCGATGTTAAATCAGCAGATGTTCAGGTTTAAGAATTAAAAATTGATAAATGAGGTAATCTTGAAGGTACCATAAGAAATATCTTGGAATAATTTTTTTGTCTATCTGAAATGGCAGTCTTTATGCATATTTCTATTATATGATTTATTTTCCCTCAGATGCTACATTTTGGATGGTAAAGTTGCAATTTTTGCTTTGGTTGGGTGCTGGTATTATTTGGAATAGCCTGCTCCGTGGCTCTACACTTTCCATGTTGAAACCATAACGTAAATCATGAAAATCTAGAAATGCATAGTTCTGTTGTGATATTATCAACTAATATATCACTTCTCGACACAACGTTTCCTGTTGCTGTTAAGAAGCAATTAGAAGATAAATGATTAACAATCAAACGGTTTATTGTTAGAAACAAGACACTGAATAACGCCAGGGGCTGAATACGCCTTGTTATATAAACAGAGCAGCACTGCATGAAAACAATTTCAAATTCTTTATTATTATAGATAGAGCGAGATACGGCCTCGCCCACGGACTCTTTACGTAAAGAGACGTGGATTTTGACGTCAACATTAATAATTTGTACCTCAGGCTGACTTGCCAAGTATAGTGTATATTATCCCTTACGTATAGGTAAGTTGGTATGGTAAACGGATGGCAGTCAGACACAGATATCTATTACTTATCAGCTAACTCAGGATGGTGACGTTTTTTGGATTTCTTGAAGTGCAAAGATGATTAGTCACCGGAATTTACTTGTTATGAGAAAGTGTTTTTGATTAATGTTGTTTGAAGGTTATTTCTATTTGCCTGTCATGTCTTTAGCTTCACTAAGATGTTGATTTTACTAAATACAGGCACGACTTGCAACGGGGATTAGTTTGTCTGCATTGAAAACTATGATTGTTTGCTGGATTGTTATTGTAGTTTTATCTAATTATGTTTCTGAATTGTTATCTGTTATTGTTGACTAAGCCTCTAGGGTTCTGTGCATATTTCTTTAATTGTATAAAAAGGTTATTAATTGTTTATTGTTTTTGTGCTTCTGTGCCGTAGTTTGGGATAAACATGTTCTTTTTGTATTAAGTTTTGTTTTTATAAAATAATTTAGATAATTGTGTCTATGCAATGCATGTTTGCTTGTATATCTTTATAAAACATTACAAAAAGAACCATTGATAAAAACATAAAATTTGGTATTTTGGTATATGAACTCTGGGAAAAATAAAAGATATAAAATTAAATTATATCTATAGATATTTTGATAACCTTGCTTCCTGTGATTAGATAATGAAAAGAATAAATGCAATTTAGCGTCCACCTGCCAGGCAACAACACTGCTGCTTGAATGTATCTTTAAGCTAAAGAAAAGACAAACATCTTATATCACAGCGTAACGAAGTTAAGAAAACGAACCATTTTGCATTCTTAATCTGTCATCCAATGGCTATATATAATCGACGTTATGTCTAACCTTCATCAACAAATCGACGTTATATTGACAAATTTCGTCATCTGTGTTGTGGAGTGAAGTAACTTTAAACTTATAGATATATTGTATATAGGTGTTGTAAATATCACCACCATCCAGGCGTGTTCTGTCTGCAAGGTCGATATTGGAATAAAGAAAGAAGAAAGAAAGAAGAAAGAGAGAAACTAATTTAACCCAAAATTGCAATTTCATTTAATTATCCCGCCTGACACAAGAAACAGCCACCCCGATTTACTTGGGGGACTACGAAGTTATACTATGAAGTACGTAAAAGTTAAAGAGAGATCCTCATTATTTCAGTCACGTCTTTCATAAGCTCTAGACTTGCTGCTTGGTAGATTCTGCCTCTAATGTTAGCTACTAGCCGAAAAGATCGATGACAAGGATCATGGATCACAAATGGAGGGTTGTTTTGTCGAAGCGCGGTTGAGGAAACAAGATCACAACCGTGAAGGCAACTGGAACTTAGACCTAAACCTTTGACACAGAGCCACGCAACTTTCTTTCTAAATATGCGGGTGTTCCAGGGCATCCTGTCGCCGTGTGAAATTTCATTCTACACACGGGTGTAGAACGGGAAAAGCAGCACCTAGCGCTAACAAAGATTAATGTGTCAGGGTCAAGTCAGTTGTGATGAATAGGTCTATAGAGGTGTTTTATCGTCACTCTATCAGCATGGATATTGGTACGTACTCAACTACTTAGATTCGGATTCTCTCAAGCCAGTTCGCCCCAAGGAAAAAAACATGGGATAAAATATGGCTTCGAATGGACATACAACGTAAATCTACCATAAAGGAAGCAATGGTGAAATATGATAGGTATAACTAGAACAGAACAGAAATAAAACATAAAATGAACAGCTAGTACAGATCAGAAATAACAGATTAAATGAAATGAAATGATGATAAGAATGATAATATAAATGGTCAAAGTTCCAACCTCCAGGCAGCGCGATTCTTCCGAAAATAATTTCATCAGGTTGGTAGAACATAGGATATTTGGAGTTTCTTTTTACACAACCAGGAATCTCTGCTGTCTGATGTTTCGGGATTCTGTTTTCAAAAGAGCTGCCTAAAACGGTCATTTCTTATGTATGATTCCATGAAATATCATGAAATATCAAAGAACAGTCACTGCACGAAATGGCCTCGTATCCCGGCGTATACGTACAGGGATTCCTTCGGAAATATTCCATATTCCGGTGCGGATTTAGCGTTTCCGTTAATTATAACGGATACGCTAAATCCGCACCGGGATATGGAATATTTCCGGAGGAATCCCTGTACGTATACGCCGGGATACGAGGCCATTTCGTGCAGTGAGTTTTTGGCCACAAAATAACAATCCAATGTGCAGTTTGGTCCAGACCCATCAGTCTGATCTCTCCATGTGTGGGAGGGATTGTATGATGACCTCAGTCTCTATTGCAACATAAAGCCACACGTTCAATGTGTTGCTTCTCGGATTTTTACAGAAAAAAATTGGTACCACAGGGAGAAAAAGATGTTTTGCAAATAGTCTGGGGTGAAGATAAGGGTTTACATAACATAAAGAATAAGAGGATTCTTCAAGTTTCATCATTGTATGGCTCATTTTATACAAATGCACCCCTTACTTTGATCTAGTACTGTAATTTCAGTAACAAAATTACCTTTCACCATTTAATATATGGATTGAGATTGAGAAATAATTTTGATAAATGAAGAATTATAAATTATGATCAATGTGGCCACACTTTTTAGGTATCTGAAGGCCTTTAAAATCTATTTTGGTGGCTATTGAGTTTTACAACTGAACAGGTAGTAAAATTGGGAGTTAAAATTTGTGAATGGGAAAAGTGACCCAATTTGTTTTGTTTTTTTATAAATGGGAAAAACAGGAGAGGTGATTCCGAGAAACAACAAATTAAATTGGCGTGGCCTAACAGACTCTGTAAGGGGCGGAAAATAAATGTGAATGTTCCTCGATATGATGACCTGATAGGGTGAAATGTGCTATAAAATAAAACCTAAAACACTGCTTTGTAATGGAATACCAACCGCTTGCCGGAAGACCAGAAAGACGTTACATCCTGACGGAGCACTGGGATTGTTTTGAGGATCAATTGAAGAAAAATGGATTTCCCTTTAATGGGGAACGGCGTTAGCTTTTAACCATAAAACTGTGCCCTGTTCAGACCGTCTTTTTAAGGTATTTTCTTGAGTATTTTATGGATCTATAAAGAGTTTATTTGATTTTCATCTCGATGAAAAATGGAGATATTGTTTTTGCCGTGTCTGTATCTGTGTGTGTGTCAGTCGGTTGTCTGTGTATCTGTCTGTCTGTTTCAGTGTTTCCTGACTATTGTAGTCAGCATAACTCAAGAACCTCTGGATGGATTACGATGATATTTTTTACATGCCATATTTCGATGTTGCTCATCATGTATCACACCCTGTTTTATCTATGGTTTGATCTTCTATCTATTCAGTCATGTTTGATCTCTTTGGAGATTATCTAAGGGTAGATATTAATACCCTGTGTGTCTGGTAGTACTTTTTACTCTGAAATAATATATTCTAATCAATATTCAGGCGTATTGGCCAGGAAAGAGAACGGAAGGCCAGCAACAATCCTCTTCAACTAGGAAATGCGACTGATGAGCAACAAAACATTTGTCATGTCACTCAACAACTTTTGGCAGATGAAGGACGAATCCTTGTACGTTTTGTATGTTTTGTTTGCATACAAGGGTCACACAAGTCCAATTTTAGTCGCTTCAACGCCTTTTAATGGGCCTTCTTCTACTGCCTCCAACTGCGCTCATGGTCATGTGCTGTGATGGGCCCTAGTTAAGAAATCTGGAAATAGAAGATTAGGTCAGAGAGTCATTCTTTATTCCCATCAACAAGACCAAGGAATAATGCCCATTGGTCTTGTTCTGGTTGATTAGTCCTTCGTAACTCAAAAATATCTATTAGGCACCTCTTCAGACACAGATAAACGTTAAAGGAGTTCGCCCTGCTGTTCGGATTCCCTGTACGCACCCTTAGTTTTACTTCCCGCGGTGCACTTGAGATCAATGCGTGGGTGTGGGGCCATTTCCTTGGACTGTTGAACCAGCGGGATGCATTGGCGTCAAGGTTACTTTTGAAGTTGGGATCACCAAGGCATTTGAAGATACGCTACAAAAGCAACGAGTCTCTATAAAATCTATAGAAAAATGATTCCGTCAAAAATAGCTGCAACTGGCCGGATAAAATTTTGAAACAGTCAGACGTTTCAGACATCATCCGTCTTCTATTGAAAACTATGTCAAGACATCCTTAATTGTCGAAACGTCATTAATATATCTATTCAGAGTTTTTGTACAAAAACTAGTTTCCCAGTCCTTTCCTTAGTCACTGACGAAATATAGCGGGTGCTGAAACGTCTGACCGTTTAAAAATCGTATCCATGGCCAGTTGCTTGACTAACTATTTGTGGCGTATCTTATTACCTGGATGTCTAACCTTCATCAACGTAAAAAAAAATGTATTGTTTGGTAACCAACGGCAACATTTGTGGGGCCATTCTCCTGTATTGTTGGACCTGTGATATGTGCCCGGTGTCAGGGTTACATTTGATGTGGGGACCACCAAGGCATTTGAGGATACGCTTTGAAAGCAACGAGTATCTATAAATTCTTTAAAAATGTATTGTTTTGTGTAACCAATGGTCAAAATCTAGTGAACGTGGTTGCAAAAGTTGCACCCAAACCCAAATATAAGTTTTAACCCCTATCTTCCTGCCAATAGCTGGTCTGAAGATGACTTTTCCTCTTGACAACAGTTTTATGAGAATGCAAATGTAAATCCACGCTGCCATTTGGGGATTAACAGTGATCTATTGGTGTTTCACGATGAACACCATATGTGCCATATATTATCCTACTTTATAGGTTTGATATTACTCTTCGTAAAGTTACAAAAAAAGGTTGCTTTCCTGATTGAGGTTGCTGTGAAACACATTTCTATCTAAAATTAATCGCTCTTTTCAATTTACAGCACACCTCCCATTAGTAACCAGCTCCACTGATATTTCTGGAGAAAATATTATACTCATATTGAATATAATGGACTACCTGAGGAGATGGTTGCACCTCATGTATTGTTGTTTATGTCATGCCTGGGCCTGATACGGGTGTTCCGGACCGTGCGATAACTACTGCACATGATGCTTCAATATAATGTGTATCAAAGTTATAGATGCTAACATCATTGTCCCTTGGAATCATATTGAAGTTAATTTAAGGTATTGTTGAAGGGTGGCTGAGGAATCTTGGGATGTTTTTGAAAAAAACATTTCTTAAGCTTTATAAACCATCCTCAACCTTAATCTTTTTTTAGTTAGTACCTTATAGCTATGTGATAATTTAGGCAAATTAGTATGATGTCATGATTACGTCATCAAGATTTATAAGGCCACGTGCCTTCTTTAGAAAAAAACGCTCTCCTTGGCTTGTACTTCGATGTTTATCAATATAACTTTGCAGGAATTTACATAATAATAATACTTAAAGAATGATGCGTGCCTACGAGTATATTTCGAAATATCGTTTTTTGGCCATTTTTGATTGTTTGATAGTGTCCACCGGTGTGTGAATATCTCTGATTGCAGGAGTTGACATAAGAATCTGGATCAAAGATACCGCCCGTGTCTGGGAGGAACCTATTGCAGGAGTCTGCATGAGAATCTAGGTCAATGATGCCCACTTCACCCACATTAATCTAACGATAGTAGTCGTCTTGGAAGTCCTTTGTTGCAGAAAATGACTGTCTATGTTCTCATCTAGAGAAGTTTGGACCTCATGTTCCTCAGGGGACCTAATCCCAAAGCTTTAACTTCAAGATGATAATGGGATAGTTAGGATTAATGGCATGCTGGGGTCTGTGATAAGTTTTATCTTAAATCGTTCGTTTTGTATTCTACACGTGCATTTATCCTGATTTGTGGTATGCCCCAGAAATGCCAGCTGCAAATTAACAAGTCTCAGAATGACCCGCCATTTGCACCACTGTAGTTTGAATGGCGATTAGTTCATTCTCCAATTCAGAGGATAAAAAGGACTATAGTACGAGGGTTGATCAATAAGTTCTCGGCCTCACCCAGAGAGAAGGTTCACAGCTCAAATTTCGGGGCATAATTATGGTGTGGGACATCTTTTAGCAATATCCACTAAACTTCAAATTATTGTAGCCAATCCTTTCTTTTAATAGACGTTCATTTCAAACCTTGTAGGTAAGTGACAAGAAAAACAAGGGTGCACTGTGATCAGAGCTGTGTGGATCGAGTTCCTCATGCCATGAATCGGCATGAAAATTTCAACATTGTCAAAATTTTTGATGAAGATTCCCTTCTTATTGCTACTAAAAAGAAGTGGGTATCTGACTTTCAGTAGAGCAAGCTGACTTGCACACCTCAGGTCACAGCTCAATTGTCCATGTTTTTATCCTTCTACCTCACCTGACGTTACTGAGTGTCGTCAGCAAAGTAATGATCATAATGATTTAAATTTTGGTAGACATTCATAAAAGACTTTATACCTTAAAGTTGAATTTTGGTAGACATTCAAAACGACTTCATACCTTAAAGTTAGACCCAAAAATTTGATTTGTGCACCTTATTTCTGGGTGAGGCCCTCTTATGTATCGTAGCCATCAAAAACACAACTTGATGGTATTCAACAAAGGCTCAATCTCTGTAAGAATCACATTGGTGTGTTAAAAGCGAGCGAACATCGTCAATTTAAAAACCACTGGAGAAATATCGAATTACAATTCAGACAATACGGTTCATATAGAATAGTGTGAAATCCGTAATAAATAAACTTCAAAATGGGATGACAAGAACATAAAAGCTGTACGACCAGGACATAAAAACCCAATAACATCGACATAACTTCCCAATAAAACACGACATAATGTTTCCACAAGAATTACATATTACTCCCTACATGCCATGATGCACATTAACAATGTCCAGCAAACCTACCAGACTAATGAAAAGCATCCGAAACACAGGGGAAATAAAGGAAACACTTGTCAAAAAAAGTTGTCTTCCTTGATTACTTGTAGCCCATATAGATTTTGAGGAGGATTCCAGCCTTATCAAAATGATTTATCATCATTAGAAGTATTTCTGTCTGACTACTTGTTGTCCACGACGATTGCTTAATTGGGAATTACCGTGACCTACATCTTTAATAGAGTGTTAATGCCCATCCGCCATGATAATTGGAACATTATGCGGTCATAGGCAAAAATCCATCAGGGATTATCAGGCCCAACCAGATTTTCCGGTTTGAGATAAAATGGCCGATAATTCAGCACACGTCAATGCAGTTTGCTGAGTAAATGTCACAGAAGGTCGCATTTCACCACAAATTATCCCGACTTGAAAGGATGGTGGGTGGAAGGCGACCTCTCATTTTAAAGGTCTTTTCAATAAATCCTCGTGCACGGCGTATCGTCGCCATTAGGCGGCTATTTCTCTTTTGAGACCCACATGTTGATGGTAAATACCTTGGAGTTAGCAAAACCATAAGTTGCACAGTGACTGATAAATCTGTTTTCCCTGGGCAGGGAACTATCGTAGAGTGGAACTCGATGCCATCAAGTACTGTAGGGGCATCCTCACTATAGATTTAAACAACGCTTTTAGCTACATGCACAAGTCGTTCAGTGTGTCGTAAACTATTGCTGCTCTTTTGAGACCCACATGTTGATAGTAAATAACTTTAAGTTAGCAGAACCATAAGTTGCACTGTGACTAAAAAATCGTTTTATCTGGGCCTGGAACTATCGTAGAGTGGAACTCGATGCCATCAAGCACTGCAGGAGCATCCTCGCTAGATTTAGACAACGCTTTTAGCTACATGCACAAGTCGTTCAGTGTGTCGTAAACTATTGCTGCTATTTTGAGGCCCACATGTTGTTCGTAAATACCTTTGAGTTAGCAAAACCATAAGTTGCACAGTGACTGGAAAATCCGTTTTCTCTTGGCAGAGTGGAACTCGATGCCATCAAGTACTGTAGGGGCATCCTCACTAAACAACGCCTTTAGCTACATGTACAAAGGTTTGGTGTGACAAGTCGTTCAGTGTGTCGTAAGCTACTGCTGTCGTGCCGCGTGCCTTCAAAGCTGGTGTTACGCCGAAGGGCGGTTATGCCAGCCACATAGATACAGATGCACACTCATATATAAACGGTTATTCGCTATACGATCATACAAAGATCAAGATATAGTTGCTATGAAATAGTAAACATTTGTTGCTTGAGCCTCCCTTTCCACTAGACGGTGGAATTATATTATATTTATGCTATCTAAGTTACTTTGGTTTTATATAGATTTGTAGTCTGCGTACTGTTTTTGCTATATTTTGCAGCATTGATTGAATTTGATGTAAATAACTTTTGTTAGGGGTTTTCCCCGCAGGTCTCATTGAAGATCGCCAGCTGGCGACATGATTTCCCCAGGTGAAACAAACAAACAAACAAACAAACAAACAAACAAACAAACCTTTTGATGTGCGTGACCTTTGATTCAATAATTGGAATATGATGCAATGTGAAAGACAATAGAACACACAAAACGTGTTCGTTCGAGAAATTGTCAAATCTTTGGTCGCTCATTGGTCGCTCAGCAATCGCATCCTCCAGTATGCAAATGAGCATGCATATGAGCATTGGGATCACCTTCCATTTATAAGACTTTGACAGTCAATGATGACGTGCTAGGTGCTTTTTTTTCTTATTTTAACAATGATGACAAGCCATGGTGAAATATGTCCATGGATGTTTACCATATATCAAAACTTCACGTATTTTACTGGAATTTCAAAACAGCAAATTGCTAATTACTCTCTATCTGTTTTGGGCAAGTAATACTTCGGTCCCATCTCCATAAGCCGGGGCCCGGTCGGGCTTTGAGCGTATTAAAAACGAAAAATAAGAAAAGTGCGTATCAAGAAAATACACAACATATGATAAGGAGTAATTTTTTTTAGGTTTTGTGAATTGTTTTTGTCTTTTATATCATATTTGTCGTTCCCACAGGCTGCGACCGTAGCATAACAAGAGATATTTACCCAGCCGATACCGACATTAGAAAAAAAAGACGATCTATAGTGACCATCTAGTGCAAATCCTTTTTTTGTATGATTCTCGCCTCGGCCGGTGACTTTGGAGACGGTGTATTAGGGCCGAACGATCAATGAGATCCGAGAAATTGTCCACATCCGGGGCTTTGCCTCCAATTGAGGAAAGCGAGAAATCGAAGCACGATGAAAGCACCACCGCAATGGCCTATCGACCACAGTCGATAACTCTCTTGTTTAACCTGGCGGAGTTTCCGAGACACGGAGACCTCTTATGAAAGAAATGATTGGTGGGAGAACAAAGGGCAGAGGTCACGGCACCAGGGCGGGTGGGTTCCCGTTCTAAGGAAACAGTCATACGGGTCATGCATGACGCCCATACTCAGAGTAGGAGAGGAGATATTAGATTCGACCTCTTTTCCAAGGCTGGAACAAAAAGGTCAGCCTGAAAGGAAAAGGGCATTCTGTATTTTAATTGTTCATCGTTTCCGTATAGCTCGTTTTATTTTATCATTGTCAACCTGGTGTGGAAATCTCAGAGCTATCGCTACGGTGTATCATGTTAGGATTACGTTTTTTCCAGGCCAACCGATTTTTCCAGCCAAAGTGTTTATTCACAACACAGCTCAAAGCCTTTCTTTGCAAGTCAGGCAGTGGTTTTCAGAATAACAACTGAATCTGCGACAATAGAACGCGAGATCATCTTCACCAGCTCAACAGATGATGGTCACTGAAGTTTAGTGCAGCACAAGAGATGGTAAGATTGACGGATGACCACCGGCACGAAAAATACCAGTTTAAAATACTGGTTTTCAGATTGCCAACTGAATCTGCGACAAAAGAACATGGGATCAACTTCATGTAAATCTCTTCGCCAGCTCAACAGATGATGGCCACTGGAGTTTAGTGCAGCACAAGAGATGGTAACATGAACGGATGACCACCGGCACGAAAAATACCAGTTTAAAGTACTGGTTTTCAGATTGCCAACTGAATCTGCGACAAAAGAACATGGGTCAGCTTCATGCAATTCTCTTTACCAGCTCAACAGATAATGGCCACTGAAGTTTAGTGCAGCACAAGAGATGGTAAGATGGACGAATGACCACTGGCACGGTTTGGTGCGTGGGCAATACGAACTTGCTCTTAGCTTAAGTGCTGCCTTTAGGTTGTTCAGAATATTGGGTAAGGTTGCTCCCATCTTGTTATCTACCACGAGTGTTTATTTTCTCTTCAGGATCTCGATGGGGAGCTTGGTTGAGCACTAAGGGTTCATGGTGCAGCTCCTGATGCCTTATTCAGCGAAGCAGTGATGCTTGTGAATTTGACAAGAGCAGAGGGTCATCGTCTGTAAACTGCAATTGAAAGGTAAGATTTATATCATACAATCTTTATTGACACAACAAAAGTACAGCGACTTTCGTTAGGTCTCTTACAACTATACATGCAAACAACAAACAATGGGATACAAAATGATGAACCTACGTACAAGTATATGAATGATTCAACATGTTTAACCTATCACTTACACTACTAGTTCTAAGATATAAGCATTCTTTGATATATTTAGCTATTTGTACAAGGTAAGGGTTGTCTCCTGCTAGAATGTATTTGAATTTATCTATAGAATGGAATGTATCAAATTCTGTTGAGCAAGCGGAAAGAAGGTTGAATATACATATACATGAGGCAGGTGCTTAGTTAAAAGCAAAGGTGGACTATACAATCAATTGGTGCTACTTAAATAATCCACAGGACACATATATTTCAGCTCTGACATCAAAATGACTTTGAATTATGCAAATTAAAAAAAAAACATGTTGATGGTAAGTTTAGTTTTCAGTAGGCTTGAATCACAGGAAAATTACAATGTAGAAGAACGAGGGTATGTTTTAATGCATCGTTGCAATATTTGTATACGTCAGTCTGAAAGTTCGATACTGCTATGA
Organism: Branchiostoma lanceolatum; assembly: GCF_035083965.1. Lineage (NCBI taxonomy): Eukaryota > Metazoa > Chordata > Leptocardii > Amphioxiformes > Branchiostomatidae > Branchiostoma > Branchiostoma lanceolatum. The sequence goes on along the minus strand of NC_089723.1, from coordinate 6,498,292 downwards.
AGGAAACATGTACATCTCCAAAGAAATACGGACACAGAATGCAAATATGATGCCTTGTTGTTTTGCTTCAGCAGTTGGTGACGTGAAGCAGAGAGTCATGGCTACCCGAGTTGCAGCATTCTGCATCCTCTTGGCCAGTATTGCAGGTAATATGACATTGAAAGATTGTAGTGAGTAAGCACAAACTCCTTCAACTTCTTATCAAAACATTTGATATGCAGAACGCCTTTAATTCAATCTTGAAAAGGCCACGTTTGTAAGGAGGGATAGAGCTACAATTTGTCGTGATTCTCTAGAAGCATTGAGCCAGCGATAGTCCTGCATGTCCACAAAACCCTTCCATCGCCTGTGGGTTGTACGGATACTTGCGCGTCAGTTGGCAAGCTAGGGAGTGGCAGGAGCTTTCCATCTTGTAGGCGCCTGGTTGAAACAACAGCGTTCGTGCCCAGCATATATTCAGTTGGTTGGTCGTTTCAGTGGCTCTGGCAGCAAATGGACGAAAGCCGTGTCACGGTTGACCTACCTTCGCAATATTATCAGACTACACGAGAGAGGAGCAGGGTACGAACAGAAATGTCATACATGCATATTCAACATAGCAATCTGCCATTCAAGGTGAACATTTAAGCCTTGCCTACATGCCAACTAAAAAGAAAAACTTGCCTTTTTTCATTATACTGGTCATGCATGTATGTAACGTAACCTTTCTATATCTGGACCATGCAAGAGGAAGATGTTAACCTTTCATGCCACTCGACAGACAAGCGTGGTTGCAAGTGATGTTTGTCAAATACCTCTAAATGTCAATGCAAAGTGACCACTGTCAAGGTAAAAAAGGTAAGGTAAGGTAAGGCAAGGCAAGGTAAGGTAAGGTAAGGTAAGGTAAGGTAAGGTAAGGTAAGGTAAGGTAAGGTAAGGTAAGGTAAGGTAAGGTAAGGTAAGGTAAGGCAAGGCAAGGTAATGTTATAGGCCCCCCTGTCGTGCCTAGTGGCACGTAAAGCAGCATATTTTATTGCTTGATTGTGTAACGCGGTTTCTGGTTAATGGTTGGGGTGGAGTTGCAGAGCAGGAGCCGTATCGTAAAGTATGCGGCAACTGACAAATCCATACAATCAAATACACGGAAAACATGTATAGTCTGACGCTTCAAGACTGTGAGGCGCCTGCATGTTTGCATCGTCAGCATCAATAGATCAATGGAAAGCTATTCATCTGGTTAAGATTGCTGTTGTCTTTGTGCTTGTGTTTAGCAGGTACTGAGGCTTCCTTTACTGCTGATGTCATACACATTTAGTAATATGATCATAAAACGTATCGTATCCAAATTGCAATAATGATGACCTTGCCAAACACAACATTCCGAATCGAAATGTGCGGTTTCATCAACGACTGGACCTCCGTGCCATTGCTGCCATTGCACGATGGTAACTCATGCGCAGTCTGACATACTGAGTGATGTGCTTCATCATTTTCCTGTTGGTTTCACAATTGCTCATAACTTATGAACGTTTGTGAGATTGTAAAGCTTGTTCGTGGAGGGTGCGAACTGACTTAATGTCGCTTGCTGTTTGACGGATACCTACCCAGCCAGCTGTGCTGAGTTGGATAATAGTGTTCAGTCTGGCATGTTCCTCAGGCCATATCGGTGAGAGAGGTCAGAGCACTCAGGGTCCTTTTTGACTTCCAGATTCCTGAAAAAAAATGCAAAACTACCAGAAAGTGACCAAGGTTTTAAAGCTCAAAGACCTTTCTGAAACCTTCTTTCCTAGAACTACATCTTCATGGAACAAGCTCTCATGTGAATGCTTCCCTGACGGGGACAAGCTTAAACATTTTAACCCTATCCAGACTGGGCTTTTTTGGTATATCTGGGACTGGGGGGGGGGGGGGTGATTCGGCCCCCCCCCTCATAATTTTCGAACGGTATGATGTATCATCACCAAATTTGCAGGGAGTGATATTCACGTCAAGTTGTATAAGTCCTGTAATTTTGGTGACGTTATGACGTAATATGACGTAATTATGACGTCATCGATGTGATTTTATTGGCTAAATAGGGAATTCCCGTAATATCTAAAGGAATTAAACAAAACGGTTTGTATTATTCATATTAAGGTATGCAAAGGCATACAACGTCAATGGTAAGTACGTTGACGTCAAAATGACGACATAGAACGGTGCCATGTGTTGTAAGCGATCCCTTGGGATCCGCCATCTTGGATCGGCCATTTTGAAATTTTTAAAAATCCTTTTTTTCCACTTATTACCCCAAAGGACACTGAAAATAAACTAAAAACGTTAATCTTAATGTTTTTGATAAAGAAAATATCAGGCATTGACGATTTTAAGGGCGAAAAAGCCTCCTGATACCTGAAATAGTGATATAGTCCGCCATATTGGATTTTGGCTGATTACGTCATCAAATTAGCATAAATTATGAATATTAAATCAGTTAAGTTACATCTAATTACATACTATGTTATACATGAAGGAAAACTAGTGTAGTTGTGCAAGAAAACCCGAGAAATATCATTGTTTTAAAAAAATTAATGATTTTTGCATAAAATGCCAGTCAGAAACCCGTTGCCATGGCAACATGAAAAATGATAAACTGAAACCATTAGTATAAAATTGTTGCCAAGTTTGGTTGTCCTAGCATACATCGTTCGGCAGTAATACGATGTCAAAGTTGGCGCGGGCACTTTTAGCCCCCAACCCCCCCCCGCCCAGTCTGGATAGGGTTAAGTTAAAGGTGAACAAATGTCTGTCATCACAGTACAGCAAAGTAACCCAAAATATGTGAGTGGCTCTTAAAGCCTTGATTTGCGGGGATTTTGAAACAAAACAAAAAATCACGTGTTAACATCGATGTAAGGTAGGAACCAATATCTCAAAGATGGCTCTACTGACGATAAATGTGTATGTGTAGATATACGTTTCATGCCATCATACGTATAAAGTATAACGTAATGCAATATATGAATCAAGCAGCTACATAGATTATCTAGAGAGTCTGACATTTTAGATAGCATCTGCCATCATTCATCAGCAATTGAGAAAGCAATCATCAGTAACTGTCGCTGATGAACTATGATAGCAAATGCTATCTGAAACATCTGACTCAAAATGTATCCAATAGCTTGATTGATTTTATATTACATAATGTTTCACCTGAGTGTCTAAACTTCATCGATGCACATAGAATTTCGGTTTTTATGACTGAGAATAGAATCGAAGAAGGGTTTTTGGCTCTACGATTAACATACAGCTAAGAGATTGTGAGGCAAAACAACAAATCATCATCACTTTCAATAGAGCCAAACGCGTGCTTTATTTTTAGGACACAATATCTTCTATACGCTCACTAGTTACACTGGATGTATTCGGACGCACACAAATAACGTTACCTCATGCAATGTTAACTGTTACACGGACTTGAGAAATCTACTGTAAATGCAGAAATGTTAGCGGGGATTTGATTTCACGGTAAAAAAAGAGAATGGAGTGTTTTCGATGGTTCGCGTTTGAAATAATAGTAGCGCTACAGTCATACAATGAAACGGCTTTTCGCGGTGGTTTTAAGCTCGCGGTAAAGAGTTCACCTCGAAATTTGCGAACATAAAACCACCGCGAATATTTCTGCATTTACAGTATTCTAACGTTGTCTGGCTCGCATTTCCAGTGGTAGCCACAGCTGCAGTTATTATTATTTTTTTCGTTTATCACTTGTTGCTTAATGAGGACAGGAACAGGCATAAAGGGCATATAAACGTTTCAGTCATTTTGATTTCACGGTTTGATTCCGTTTTGATTGCAATCGCGAGTTACTTTTAACAACATAAACACAGCATCGCCTCTCATGAATCGACAATGATGTGCGCTGATTGTTTCCAACTCGAATTGGAATTCTAATTATTTTCTAGTCTAAAGTGGTTTTACATTAGATTGCGAGGACGCATGTTAGCATCTCAAGGGCATGGGGAAAAGGTTGGAGATCGAATCAGTAGCCTCGTTATATCGTAAATTTGTCGTAATTATATGTAAGATCCCACTCGTAAACTGTAATAGTTTCGATTGGAATGCCATACATGTGCCAGTAGCCGTTAGTTTTATTGCAGTATTTGATTATGCTCTGCGTCAATGGTAAATGGAAGGTAGGGAGAGGACAGGTTTTAAGACTTATTGTGCAAATGATACAAAATGGCCTACAAACATGACCTACCGGACCTTGCAGTAATAATTTTTTTTTGCAATACCTAACAGTGTGTAAAATATGGTATACGTTTTCGTTATGTTGTGATATCTCTCTAAATATAGCTGATGGCAAAGATGACTGTATCAATGCTTTCATAACACTTCCGGTCATAAATTGATTGGAAGGCCATTTTTCAGGAAAGCCTTTACGTATCAGCATGCATTCAAACAAGAATTCACATTTCCAAATCCAAGAAATATATAAAGACAATTCAAACTCTACAACTGGATGAGATTCGGAGACTTAATTCCGGACGTTACGAGTGACATCCGTCACTCTTCTTTTTTTTCTATTGCAACATTTACATACAGGACATGATAACGACATACTTACAGCTTATTTTCGTGTCGCCATCAACAGAGTACATTACAAAAGTACAAAACAAATGCTACAAATACTGAAAACGAAAAACAAATATGCGGACATGCAAAGCACAGGAGCAACAATTTAGAATAAACTATATGACAGAAATGTAAGAAAATTGAAATCAATATACAGTTGAATATGTGAGCAAGCTAGGTACTACATTACTCTTCTTCAGCGTCACTAAAAATAAACTTCATATTTATATCATATTGTTTACCTGGATGTCTAACCTTCATAAACGTATCAAATGCAAGAAACATTGGATAACTACAAAGTCTCAAAATGCCAGGAATACGATTCGAACAATCTATACGATCTAATGATGGTCAGTACTCAAGGCATTGTACAGACGCCTTACAGACTGTTATTGCGACCACTACGTGAATTCATCTGAGGGTGCCCCCAACTAAATGACTCACCATAGACGCCATTATTCCTAACGGCCTGTCATTCCTATAACTTTAATCAAATGAGGCTATAAAACGAACGGCTCCGGGAAGATATATGAGTGTCGCTGTAATTGAATTTGTGGTTTTGTTCCCTCCCCTAATATAAACGTTAATAAAAGTAGTACTGCTGGCGGGGCATTTTGATCGAAGTGAGCCTGTTCAAAACGGTAGCCAGGAGATGAACATCCCAAAATTCTGCCCTAAAATTGCGTTTTTGAAATGTTGATCTCTTGTTATCTTATCAACGTCACAGATCCTTGAAGGCCACCAAGGCAATCTTAGGGACCAAACAATGGGTGAAGAAAATGCTGAGATCTTTATTGTAATGACATTTACTAACACTGTCTAGCACATTTGTGTAATAGCCTCATACTTTTCTAGGATAATCCCTTCAGTTTCGCGAGCCTACAAAAACCCGGCGACGATTTTCATTGAGTTCTCACATTTGAACAAAGTCATTTTTGCATCATGGACGTCGCTAGAACGTCGCTATACATTGTGATAGTGTTGTTTGAACTAATCATGTGTAAAAATGACTAGATGAATTGACTTTCAAAATCTGATTTTCCGGCCCTAATATTGCTTGGGTTGCCTTTAACAAAGAAAAGCTTTGCATATGGTAACCTACAACATGAGGAAATGCATGTAACACTGTAGCCTTTGTATAATTCAAAACCAGACCGTAAATCAGGTAATAAGTCTAAAACTCTAAGAAGCTTTTCAGTCTTGTGCCCCATACATTGTAGGATCAAGCATGCTCTTTTGTCATTCCTGTTTTAACCACCCACTAGCTACCTACTGACTACTGTAAAAAACAGACTATCCTGGAGACAGATGTCTATTTTTCTTGCTACCTCCCCCCCCCCCACGACCCGGAGGTCAAGGGACTAGGACAGACACAACTACCTAGTATTCCTAACCCGGGAATACTACCACTATACATTTGAGCCAACGTTTAGAATTAACATAAAGATATCAAAATAACTATACCCTTGCTACTTATGACTTATCGTCAGTAGTACCATACAGGTACTTTATATTCTCTACGGCTTAATGTTTGGTGCTGGGAATGAAAGACAAATGGTATCACATGAAGGGTCTATTTTCAAAGAGAACCTTCATACATCATATTTCTAGAACGACATTATACACCAGGCAACAGGCTCACCCTAAAATTAATACGTTGCAGTTTCAAGATATGTCTCCACGGATATGATAGAAGAAGGTATAAATATTAATCTTGACATCCCCTAGACTTCTCTACTCGTACGTAGATAGATCATATTTTGTAATTATGAAAGATTTGGCTTTAGGATATTCATTTTGTGTTACAGATGGAAATGAAAAATCACATTAATCACTACAAAGTTGACTCAGACACAATCCGATGGTAACTTGATCAAGAGAGGATCGAACTTTACCTTTAAGTTAAAACATGTGAGTGTGTGCGCTTGAAAAATCGCCAAACAATTTGAAATCATCTAGTCGTGCTGCACCATATATAGAATGTAGACAAAGCTTAGACCAATAGTTGCTTCTTAAAGAAGTTATAGTTAAGACATTTGCCAATCGAAGACTTAAAGGAAACCAAGCAATATCAAGGCCCGAAAAGTCAATTTATTTAATCATTTCTATACATGATTAGTTCAAACAACATTATCACAACGTATAGAGACGTCTATGATGCAAAAATATGACGTTGTGGTGATGTGAGATTGCACTGAAAATCGTCGCCTATGTTTTTGTAGGATCGCGAAACTAAGTGAATCATTGTGCGGCATGTATTTCCGCGGTTTTAAGATACTCAAAGTTTGAAGTTACTACGCAAATGTACTAAACAGTGTTAGCAAATGTCACTACCATAAAGATTTCAGCATGATTTCATGTCCATTTTTGGGGCACAAATATTGCTTTGGTTGCCTTTAACTTCATGTTACAATTAACATATTTACCATCCGTACACATACAATGAAAACAAGACTATAAAAAGAAGAACAGGCCATCCGGACACGGATTCTACTCTACCAAAGTCATGGGAGTTCTACATCTCTAGTGGGACACAAATTTTGATTGAAAAGCAACAACCTTTAATTAGAATCCGCTGGTTAATCAAAACTTCAACAAGTAATTCAATTAACCTTGGCAGCCCTTGTCATTACCAATGTTCCCAACGTTGTCTTAGTGGACGAACATTTGGGTACTGAAATGATAAAAAAACGTCATTAGATAGGTAATTGCATAGGGAGGTCAATCCATCCATGGGATGGAACCATCCATGTTAATTTACGAGATGAAGTTGTCTTTCCATTCTTAACCTTGGCGACGAATGTCTTTAAGGAAGTAAGATGCATTGTGACCTATCAGCTGAATCCAATTCCCTCAAGACTTTGGGCATAAAAGTTAAAGTAAGAATAAAAAGAAACTTTAACATAGATGTTCATTTGGAAGTTCCTGCTAACTGCAACATGATATTTTATTTTCAAACTTTATCTACATACATAATGATACATAAAAATACATGGTAAATCCTAACTAATTGTAGTGTTGATTGAAATGATGGTTTTAAATATTGCTTATCTATTTCTATGATGTTCTTAAGTCGGTTTCTAAAGAGGGCACAATTTGGTTTGACATTTTGAACAAAACATACAACATAAATATACACAGTACTAGAATACAATGTGCAAGTGTGGTAACAGAGCCATAACCTTCAATTATACCATATATGATCATATTTTCATTTAGGATCAGGTTCTGTTTGGTGCAACGTTTCCACCAGATACAGAAATGTTTCCAAACTTTTTAAACGTCTTTGCAATACAGAAATAAATGTTGCAACATGATACGGTAGATACAAAGAGAACAGTCTTCAGCTGCTCGTGGTTGTCACCAATTTTGATGTCCTTTAGACATAATCATGTCAGTTATGGTACTTTATTTTAAATTATGGGCATATTTGCCTGATTTGCATAAATTTGCATAAAGAGCCCTAGAACCATGATGTCCCACCTGGATCATAGAACAACATACCAGAAAATGGTCAAGAGACATCAAGCTATCATTCTATGATAGTGGACTAAATATATACCGGGTGTGCTACGAGACCAGTTTGAAAGGTTTCTCCTCCTGTACTATGTACGCAGTAGCCCTTATATCTTCGGAAACACGTTTTCGGCAATTAAGTACTAGAGCTGCATGGCCAATGAATAATGGTATAGGGTCACATTTTAAAACTGACGCCCGGCCGGTCAGTGTACGGGAACGAAAAGTATGATATAAAAGACAACAAAACACACAAAACGCAGATGAGCATTGTTTTTGTACATTTCTTGATATACACTTTATCTTACATCCCCGTAAACAGCTCGGTCGGGCCCTGGGTTTAGAAATGTGACCCTAGCATTAACAGATGTCTATGTCCTACAAACTCGGTCCTACAACACGTATGTACGTCGCGTCTACCTTCAGACTTCATTAACCAGCGAGACAAATATTAATCGGCGAAATGCATGGTAATTACATGCTAACCATCCGTCTCAGGCGAGGCCATATTGCCACCTGCTATTTTGTGATTGCCTCCAGTTGGCCATTAGTTATGCCGCTATTGCCTAAGGCTATCAGGATTCGGGTCATTAAGCCAGACTACACAAAATAAGCTGGATTACACAATTTGACTTTTATTAGACGATGTCTTTCCAAAGGACGCGAGGGCACTGGCATGAACACGTAAAACCGTTATACGGCTCACCCACGACAGACTTGTATATTCCCTTAATACATTCAAATCACTGATTGTCTGACCAATAAGAACATTAAACTACGGAACCCCACTCGTATTTTTACCATTGCCTCATAAATGCCTTTTGAAACTGGAATAATTCATAAATGTTTATAAAATAAGCCGGATTACACAATTTGACTTTAATTAGAAGATGTCGTTCCAAAGGACTCGAGGGCACTGGCGTGACCACGTAAAACCGTTATATGGCTCACCCGCGACAGACTTGTATATTCCCTTAATGCTGTCAAATCATAATTGATACACAGTCTACCCAAATAAGCCACAATAAACTACGGAACCCCACTCTTATTTTTACCATTGCGTCATAAACGTCTTTTAAAGCTGGAATAATTCATGTTTATATACTCTTCGGGAGATGGACTCGTCCATGTAAGAACGGGTTTAACGTGCTACGGGGTAACCATAAAAGTATGCATAAACCTAACACTGTTCCCAGATGTAAGAGTGTGGATTTTGTGACCTAGTAATAGTGACCGGGAACATTAAACCACCGCGAACATTTCTGCATTTACAGTATCTTTTGCCTACAAACCGATTTTCACCGAAAATTATTGATGTTTGATATTTTGTCCCGGTCCTTTAAATTTAGTCCCAAAAAGCGAGGTCCATTTCAATGACGTCATTTGGTCATGTGATTAAACCAAGAAAGCTACTCATGAAGACTTGCTATCATACATCAAAATAAACTTTAGTTATAATTGCAGATCAAAAAATCCATGTTAGATACTGTCCCTCTTGATGGTACAAAAATCGGTCCTGGCCCAAGGACTAACCCATGCAATTCGAATCACCACAGCCCCATGAGTCAAAAGGTTTACTCTACCGTTTATAACAGTGCAAAAAGTATAATTTGAGGTAAAAAAACGGTTTGAAATATCTATTAATCTATTCATTCATTGTACTTTTAAACAGTCGATGGCCCCATTTCACTATGTCAAGTTGTTTTCCAACAACATATCGTGCTCAAGATCTTGATGCAATGGCCATGTTTCCAATGAAGAAAATATTCCTGTAAACAGTTCAAACATATTGGTGCGGACCAATGGACTATGCGAGAAGTAAAGTTCGAAGTCAATGCATCCTTAATGATTGTAAGGGCTACTGGCCACAGGCAAAAGCACCAAAACTCTCGTCATATTACGGTATCAGACAACTCCCATTATCTGATGTGAAATTGCTTCCATTTCATCTAGCTTTCGATAGGATGCTTTTGATGACTGGCGGTATTGATCGAGGTGTAATATTACCTTCACACGAGTCGTGTCAACTGAGGGCAATACTTGATGTATCAACTTTGAGGTTCCTTTAGACGCCTTCTGCATTCAAGTGGATGCGATATTCTTGAGCTTTAAGCATGTTTATCAATTAGCTGATGCAATGATCTCATCTATCGGGTACGCAGACCGATTTTTCCATGGACTGTTTTCATGTCAAAAGCGAGACAAAATCATCCATTTATGAATATAATTCATCTCAGCTATTCTGATGGATCAATCGTACTGTAGCTTGATAGTTGTTGCCATTCATTCATTCATTCATTCAGTCGTTCAGTCATTCAGGCAATCAGTCATCCAGTCATCCAGCTGCAGTCACTCATTCAGCTGCAGTCATTCTGCTGCAGTCATTTAGCTGCAGTCATTCAATCATTCAGTCAATCAGTCAATCAGTCAATCAGTCAATCAGTCAATCAGTCAATCAGTCTTTCAGACATTCAGTCATTCAGACATTCAGTCATTCTATGGGTTGCTAGGGAAGTATGTTCGCATCTACTTTCTGTTGTTGTCTTAATTAACAACACTGATAATCTAAAGTGCTGTTATTCTTTAAAAACTGGCATGTGTGACTATGCTTTCAACCACGTACGTCGGGTCCTGATCTACATTTCCCAATTTTAGGAATGGGCATAGGATGTAGCTATCAGTGTAACTAAGAAAATAAATAAAAAACGTCGTGGCACGGTGATGGGTATATCCGAGTTTGTTGTGAAATTCTGTTTGATAAAACAAGGGGAACGTTGAGGATGTGCATCACTTCGTTCATCAATTTTACACCTCAAATGTGAACGCCGGTTTTCTTTCGTGTTTAGTGTTTATCCATACATTGGTGATAATCAATATTTTGTACTCTGAGTACTGATGTAATTTCTAGTGCGTTGATATGAAGGTTCGACATCCATGTTATCCCAAGTGCCTGAAAGTTGGAGGCGTAGACCTCCTTTCCTAGATCCTGTTGAGGGTGGGATTGTACATTTTCTGATATATTGCTTCTCTAACTCCCCGTTCGAACCAACGGCGTTCGCGGTCTAGGATATCTGTGGATTCTAGATCGAATGAGTGTTCCTGGTTGTGTTGTGAATGGTGGCGTTTCAGTGGCCCAGGGTATTTCAGATCTGTTTCTTTTACTAACAGACTCTGTTCATTGTTTCCAGTACTCTGCACGGCCAGGTGCAGCCGGTCGAGACCTACAAAAGGTAAGCACTAGACATGCAGTATTTTCATTGGGTGAGACATTTAATTGGTTTATAATTAGTCTCGCGTTGCATTCCAGCCTACCCTGCCTAGTAACAACGAAAACACCATATATCCCTGCGCAGCATTAGACCCTGTGTGTATTACTAAGGCCATGTTGGTTTGATTATATGGATGACATCCTCTGGGTACCCCAAAACTGATGCGAGCGTCCGAATAAAAAAAAGTTTGGCCAAAAAAAGTGCCTTTATTATGACATTTATGTGGTTAGGAAGGATGAACACAAACACATGGTATACCGGATAATAGATTTTTCTTTTTTTTTCTTTCACTTTTCATCTTCTTTTTTGATTTTGAATTGACTTTGGCATTCTACAAATTAGTATTCGGTTTCCAAAATATTGTTTTTGCAATTTACAGCATATATTTTCTCATTTTGCGGCTGCTTTGTACAATCTACAGTAAAGCCGAAAACTTTTTTTTTTTTTGTAAAGGGGAGAAAATCTATGCCCGCGCGAATATCATCCATATAATCAAATCAACATGGCCTGATTCTGATGTGTTAGATCATCTCTGGCACTTTCATTTTGTATACAAATGACTGACACTAGTCTATCTCGATGTTGAATCCAAATGGTAGATTTAATATAATCTATTCAGTTCAGGGACTGGTTGGTAGAACGCTGCCGATATTATACAAACACATGACGCAGAAAACACCTGTTTAGTAACAAAAAGGGGTCCGTGTATTTACCGAAATACACCAAATACACGAAATACACGACATATCTGCGCAGCCAATTATTTCCTGTCCTTTTCTTGTCACCAGGGTAATAAATACATTATTGTACAACAAAATAAAGCAACCTGTGATGTTTACTCATCCAATAATACTGTGTTTCACTAGATTTCACCCATTTTCATGTGTATTTCGTGCATTTTGGTAAATACACGGACCGACACAAATATGTCTGAGTTACTCGATCGGGCAAACAAATCATAATTATCTCCAAAGGATTTCTAGAAAATTGTTATGTTCATATAAATACATTGTCTTTAAGCTACAAAAACGCATCAAAACTTCAGATCACCACCGAAATTGACAATGTCTATAATAAAATCATAATTACAAACTTGATTCAAACACGCAATGTACCATATAAACTTCATAAACCAGGTAAAGAAAAGAACCATATTTTGATTTCCATATCCTGCGTGCTTGTCGTACATATGAATTCCCCGAGTTTTAAAGAGTTGACTAATACTTAGTAGTTGATGTAACGCCAGTTGTGGTATCCCCAAGAGCCCTTGCGGAGTGATTGTACATTATCTCTACCCCAGAATCGCGATGATGCTTCATGAAGCACATCCAGAGCAAACTTCCCTGGAAGATGAAACTAATTCCCCCTGTCCCAAGCTATCGGCGCTTTTGGATCCGGTTGACTTGTTCATAATTCGCGAATCTAACCCTATGAACGATTTTCTGAAAATGTTGAGGCGTAAGCGTTATTGTGTAACCTCGGAATTCGGTAATCTGTATCACAGGTCACGGCCATAGTGGTAATATTACTCACGTTACGTGATGGAAATGTACCTCCGGTTTCTTTACATAGCCTACACCAGGCCCTCCTATAGAGGCGTATGGATCGTAGAGTTCGTCAGCAAAAGGAATGATTAGCCAGTAGATTCAGTCCATGGTGAAGATCATATTTCGCGTAGAGCCTGTGATATGTCGGTAGGTTCTTTGATGTCCAGCCTGCAAATGAAACCCTGGCAAATATTCTCCCTATAGCCGGCGTAGTTAGTCTGGTAGAGACTATTCTTTACACCCCCTTTCCATAGCCTCCACCAGGCCCTCCAACGGGCGTATGGATCGTAGAAGTCGGCAGAAAATGGACTAATTAGCCATTAGATTCAGTCCACGATGAAGATCACATTTCGTCCGCAAATAAAACCCTGGCAAATATTCTCCCTATAGCTGGCGTAGTTAGTCTGGTAGAGACTACAGTTTCCACTAGACGCTGCGACCGCTGACCGACCAAAGATTTGACATATCACTCATGAGCTCAACGAATTTCATAGATGAAGAAATATTTTTACAATTCGTGTGTTTGGTTGTCTTTTAAACCAAGATTTCAATAACATACCTCTTATATCCTACCGGTTTCAAACTTGGAATGATAAAGCTATCTATTCATAATTTACATATTTCATATGAATTTTGCTTACCTGCGGTATGTCATGTATTACTTTCCTGCATTGCTTTCAGTATTTGTTTGACTGTATCTGTTTGATTGTATTTTGTTATATCCTTTGTTTCGACGACACCAGCATATGCCACCAAGAAGAGTATGTCGTCTTCAATTCCTGTAGTTAAATGTCATTTGATAAAGAAACATATTATTACATTTCTATGATATTCAAACTATAAAATCAAGGGTTACATAAATCAAATGTACATGTAGGTCGCATCGAGGTCGCAGTGCGATCTTCTTCTAGTAGAATGTTGGCCTTACGTGATAAAAAAGTACAATTCGTGTCTCTTCAACCCTTGAGATGCTGATTCTGTCAACGTCAGCAGAGATATGAGATGGGAATTTGTCCCTCTAGGCCAGAGAGCCGGATGAAAATTATCGATGAGTGTCGTTCAATTTCAGGAACACCAAGGACAGATACATGGCGTAACGCATAAAACATATAAAGCGTATCCAGAACAAATCCGTGCATATAGCCCCCTCTCACTGGATCCGCGGCACGCTGGCGGTGTCGCTGCGGCTGATCGAATTGACAAAGCAGTAGACGAATTTCATTGACAAAAAACGAATCTTTTTAAGTTTTGCGTGTTTTGTTGTATTTTTTAGTATTTTCACTTGCACGTTTTGAGTGATATTCCTATTATAAAGTCAAGGGTAACATAAATCAAATTTAGGACGCAGCGACACCCCCAGCGTGCCGTGGGTCCAGTGAGAGGGGGGCTTAAAAGCTTTCACTAAATAACATAAACACCTAATCCACAAATTGCAAGCACTTAATTTGTATCTATAGTTTGCTGTTAATTATTGATGTTAGAAATTATTACTGTAAATTGTACATATTTCAAAGCATATTGAAGTACAATCATCTGAATGTACATTTTCTTTTTCTCCCATTTGAATGATGTGGAAGAATTAAGATTTACAGTACAAATGATACATATTTCATTCGTAAATTGAAAATTTCAATCTGAGCATTTTTTTGCTTTCTCGTATATCATTCGTAAATTGAAAACTTTAATCTGAGCATGCAAAAAAACCCCTCTTGGTCCGATATCAGAGGAGATTGATATGTTGTAGTCTAATCATTTAGATGTACATTTTTTTCCTATATCAAGGTTGCGGAAGAACCATGAGTTCGTACCGTGGAACCATCAAATCTCCCGGCTTTCCAAACCCGTATCCCCCCGCGCTAACTGAAGACGACCAGGTGTGCCAGTGGATGATCAGCCTTCCCTACGGACACGGTATCAAGGTCTACCTGTACGACTATGACTTCAACTTCGAACCCAACGACGTGTCCACAGCCTACGACGAGTTACAAATCTTTAGGGACATAGCCTGCAGTGAAGCCGATAGGGAAAGGACGTTTGTGGGCAACCTTAGCGCCACATCGCTTATTCACCTACCGAGCCACTGGGCATGCATCAAATTCATCAGGAGGACACTTCAAAACATTCAACATACCGGCTTTTCTCTGTCATATGAAGGTGCGTGGAGCTCTTGTTGTCACTGCGCTGCGTACTTAGTGGTACATGATAGATAACTTATGCTAATTTTGGAAGTGCTATTCGCAGCAACGGCATTGATCTTACAGTACAATCAAGTAATGGATTCTAAAAGAAGAAAACATTTCTGGGTTTAAATGGTAAACAACGAACCACCAAAAGTCTCATTAAAAAATTGCAGTACTAGATAGATAACTTATGCTAATTTTGGAAATGCTATTCGCAGCAACGGCATTTATCTTTAGACAGCACAATCAAGTTCTAAAAGAAGAAAACATTTTTGGGTTTAAATGGGAAACAACGAGCGACCAAAATTCTCGTTAAAAATTGCGGCACCTGATAGATAACTTATGTTAATTTTGGAAGTGCTATTTGCAGCAACGGCATTGATTTTTAGACAGCGAGATCAAGTAATGGATTCATTTTTGGGTCTAAACGGGAAAAAGCGAGCGTCAAAAAGTCTCGTTTAAACGCTGACGTTGCCGTATATGATAGATAACGTATGCTAATTTTGGAAGCTTAGGGCTATTCGGAGCAAGTTGCTTCATCGTTTGGCAGCACAATCGAGTAATGGATTCCAAAAGAAGAAACCATTTCTGCGTTTAAAAGGAAACACCTTTCAATTTACCTATCAAAAAGAACGATTTTTCACCATTGTAGGTCATTCATGGGCCAAATTTGTAATGATAATCGATAAGACCAGGGAAACGATATCATTATTTTATTAAAATCCTTGCAAGCGTAACAGAATTTCAAAATCATAAGACGCTTACATTGCAATGCTAAACCTGACATCACATTTTCCTAAGTCTGACTGTACATACTAATGTCCAACATGACAAATTGCATCTATCCAAGCACATAATGTGTTATCCAAACTTCCAATTGAAGTGTCAACGTAGAGCAGAATACCAGCCAAATTTGATTTAAAATGTTCCATGTATAGTGACATTTTTGGAAATAAATCAAACGACTTTGTCTTGTCATTACGTACGCCTCATGGTTCAGCTACATACAGGTATCATAAATGATAGGGATCTTGTAGATTTTGCTTTAAAAATTTGACAGAGAGAAACTCCATTTACGCTATGACCTTATGTCTTCAGTACACCCCAATGCACGTCTATGAATCAATGGAGTGGAAAATGTCGTGCTAACGCCCCCGTTCCAATAGACGGCGATCGCGCTGCGCTCTAGCTGCGACCCACCTTGAATTTGTGTAACCCTTTACTTCAATCGGAATACCGTGAAAAATGTAAAAACACGACTGAAAACGCAATAAAAAACACACAAAGCGTAAAAAGATTAGGTCTTCATCTATAAAATTCGTTGAGCGCTCTGGTCAATGAGGTCGCAGAGAGAGCGCAGCGAGGTCGCCGTCCTTTTGGAATTGGGTGTTAACGTGAGATGAATAATGGGTACTTGTGTTTTCACTGTGCAGTTATTGACGCGAATAGTGACTGCGGGGTAAACAAGACAACGAGGCTACTGTCAGAAGAAGGGTACATATTCAGTCCAGGGTACTCCATCTCCAGCTATCCGCAGGACCTGGAGTGCACATGGCTGGTGGAGTCTCAGCCAGGCAGTACCATTGCCGTGACGTTCCTCGACTTTCAGCTCAGCTACACATACAGCTGTGACTTCGCTGCGGACTACGTACAAATCGGAAACTCAAATACATCGTATGCCTTTAAATACTGTGATTCGGACTCGCCACAGCCTTTTCAAACAAGGGATAACCGACTATGGGTGTTCTTCAAGTCTGGGCAGTGGAGACATCGGGGATTTTGGTTATACTACAAAGGTGATTTTCTAAAACAAATATCAAATAGTGGACTTATGGCCCTTGTATTAGATTGGTTGTCAGGCCTGTCCACTTTAGCATAAAATCACTGGTCTTACTTACTTAGGCCTACTACCCATCCAAGCACCGTTACCGTAGCACATAGCATATGCAACGTGATGAGGATGTAGATATGCAAATTTAAACATCGCAATGTTATATATATAGCCTATGCAGCAATGAAGACGAAGAGCCATAAAATATAACTGAGCCTGATAAAAAACAGGAGAAACTAATCCTCATTAAGACTTAATGTG
Source organism: Branchiostoma lanceolatum (assembly GCF_035083965.1). Classification (NCBI taxonomy): domain Eukaryota; kingdom Metazoa; phylum Chordata; class Leptocardii; order Amphioxiformes; family Branchiostomatidae; genus Branchiostoma; species Branchiostoma lanceolatum. The sequence continues at coordinate 6,481,092 of NC_089723.1, read as the reverse complement.
CAATGGACTTACTGTGTGCTTGTATATATATATATATATATATATATATATATATATATATATATATATTCAATGCAGACAGCCCCCCCCCCATAAAAAACCCTTAACTCTTTCACCCTCCCTTGGCCCACAGGTGGCTGTAGTCTTCTCTTTATTAGAAAAGCAAGCTTTCAATCATTGTCAATCCGTGAGCCGACCACATTTCATTTCACCATTCGTCCGCCCACCCACCTCCAGTCGTCTGGCGCCGCTAACGAATGTAACCAATTTGGCTTTCTAAAAAGTGATCGGGAATCCAGCGGTCTTACTGGCTAGTCGTTTTCATGCACGAGCGCCCATAGATTAGGTAGTTTGATACAAGAACCACGGGGAAGGGATGAATGTTACCGCGAGCAGTGGATGGTTGAGTTACACAAACTTCAATGCAGTCAGATTGTCAGGCTCTTTAGTACTTCGTACATACTGTGGTTCATTGTTGATTTTTAATTAGTGGTTTTTCTTTAAGTGTTATTCGTCAAATATGCTTAATTGTTTTTCTTTATGTCCAAATCCTGGAAAGCTTTAAGTTCGTGGTAAATGTTCAATTGGGTGTTTATCTTTAAATATTGTTCATCAAATATGCTAAATTGTTTTTCGTTATGTCCAATCTCTGGAAAGCTTTCATTCTGCTTTGAAAAAGCATACAAATTGTACATATAGTTTAATGACCGCTGACCTAGGCCGAAAATGAATATGAGTAAAAGGATAACGATTTTGATTTGATTTCTTACATGTTTTCATGTGACATATGTTTTTGGCTTCCATAACATATCTACACTTCCGATTACTTGTGTTACCTATTTCTCAACAATCTTCTGTTACTTCATCATCATCTTGTCGTGAGCGTATCACAGATGAACATCACCCTCCTCCTCCAGTCCTCCCTGTCCTCCATTGCTCTTGGCAATTATTCTAAATTGCAGCCTGCATCCTCACAGAGCTTCTATATGTAGGTTACCTACAATATAGTTTTGTTATACGTTTATTTTCTTAGTTATACTTATAATTTTACTGTTTTGTAGTTAGGGCCCCATTGAAAAATCAATTTGTCAAAATTGAATGGGCCACCCAGCTCTCTGAAAATTCAATAAATAAAAATAGATAAATCATACATCACATTTTGCTAAACATTCACCTGTTTTCACTTTTTCAGGGTCCGGGGATTCAATCGATTTAGATCGACCAAGTTCAGATTACTGGAAAACAGGGTCCGCCAAATATGAATGGACTCGAGACGACGATACAGGGGGAACGTCATTTGTAGGTTTGTAGGGCTGTAGAACTTCCAGCTTATCATATTACTATAATAATTCATTGCAAATACATGTCCAAGGGCTAATTGCAAGTACAAACAGGACAGATGATCATTAAAAATACAATGATATCAAGGGCTACATCTATTGTTATGCTACATTCTAAAATGTACATGATGCTATAGTTTTGTTGGGTTTAGACTTCTTCTTTTGAGGCAGTGGAAGACGAATTTACCCACTTGTTTTATAATTTGTGGGTTCTTTGATTTTAATAGTAAAATAGTTTTCTCATGGTAAGGAAAAGTGGGAAACTAAGTGTGCATTTTGGACACGCTGGTTAATAATTGGCTTCTTATATCCTCATAAAAGAAGCCAAGTATCTAAAGTGTCCAAAATGCAGTCCATTACTACAGACATCCGATAACATATAGGAGAATCCACTCAACGATGCGCAACAGATTGGAAATACCTGTTTTTTGACGGTGTAATGCCACAAGGATTAACATAGACATTATGCAGGACCTATAATTATTATTCCTCATATTATAATGAGACATATGAGCAAGTGTACATACTTTGCTTCTTAACGAGTTTCTAGCAGACGACGGAAATTTGTAGAGTACATTTGGATTGCCTGTTTAATTTATTACTTGTACTAGAAGTAGAACAATGCTTTCAACAGCTGTTAGTGCGTTGTGGCTATATTTTAAGCCCCTGTCACACTTGTCCATATATACAAGCCCGCATGAGTTGTTTATTGACATGATTTTGATTTAGGTTAGATTTGCAGCAGAAGAAGGAATTTCTTTGGTTTGATATAAAGACTGCTGAACGGTTGGTCAAAGTAGAAAACAACTTCCTCCACGCAAAATTTACTTAAACCAACAAAAACGCTACTGCGGAACTCATGCGCACTTGAATATATACGCCATGCCCTTACATCTTGAGGCGTGTCTGCTGAAAAGCGCATTTTGTTTGAAAACATGATACAGCTTATTTTATGTTTCTCATGCAGGGTGGAGTAGGGACCCAAACAAAAAGGACCCATTCAAAAAATCAGACGGAGGAAGCATACGTAAGTATTTACTTCTATTCATTCACTACAGATAACGCATAGTCATTTCAACCACTCCGTGCACATCGTTACATTTTTCATCATTTTATGCCTGCTTGGGTTTGTGATGCAATTTATCATTAACCACTGTGTAGCATACAGAAGCACTAATTAAGTGGACACAGTGATGGCCTAGTTTTATCATCCAGAGCGAATCGACTTTAATCTGAATTAATGTGTCTTTCCTCTTTTCTACAGATCTATCATACCGCTTCATTCTGGCAGAGGTTATCGTAGCCGTGACTTCATTACTGACGATACGAAACTGAATTACAAAAACACACAATCTTATCACGACATGTGGAAAAGAACAAGCAAGAATAGAAATCTAATTTGTAGCTTTGGACGTCATAGATGACGGCTGTTGTGAAATATCAGAACAGAAATCTACGTTCTATTGCCATTTTTCAGAGACTTACAACGGACAGCAAAACGGAAAACATACCAGTGCCTTATAGCTACAACATTTCACAATCTCACTGCTCAGTATATACTTTCTATACAGAAGTATGTTATCAAAACGGTTTCACAAAACTGTGACAGATTTTCCTGCTTCTCTTACAAATTGCCAATTCTGTAAACTACAATATTTCAGTAACCTTTCAAAATAATAAAAGTTATGAAGTCCACAACTCCCAAAACGCACAGCTGTTTTAAGTTGAAGTGTTTGTGGGGATCAACTGGCTGCTAAATCACTCAGGTGAGATGATGTAAGTGTCACATTCGATCACGTTGTATCATGTACATAATTTAATTCAATCGCATGCTTATCTTTTAATATAATTGATTTGGTCTTATCAATATTGTTTTTTCATGAAGTCCGTCCCTCTTTTTAGGTCTAAATTCTAAACAAACAAACAAAACAAACAAAACCAAAACACATACACGTTCACACACACATACACACACACACACGCGCGCACACATACACACACACACACACACACGCACACACACATACATACACACGTCATATGTAAAGACTTCACACTAATGCAATATGTTTTTATTCAGATGAATCGAGTGACTGGATGAACCAGCATCTTTGACCGTCCTCGTGGCAAGATGACTACTTCAACGAATGAGAAATTTCCGTAGTTTTTACACAAATCCGCATACAAAAGTATGTTGTGGCGTGGTGCAATCGATGAATACATTGGAACAAGAAAGCCTGATAAGTAGTTCTGATTCACCAAGGTGCTGTATACAGATCTACACAAGTACTTACCGGTACCGCAGTATACTTGTAATGAGTGTTAGCTAAGGACTGTCCATGGAGATCACAGGGTAAAAGGCGTCTTTCATCATAGACTTGTTGTACTTGCAAAAGTTGTACTTGGTTAAATTTGATATCTGGATGAAAACTCTTGTAACGAAATAGTTTTTTCTGTATTGGAATTGATCATTGACATGAAATACATACAATAAACAGTAAAGGTAGCATAGCATAGAAAAGCAAGAATAAAGTTCATGTGCAGTTGGTGCATCAACAAATAAAATGCTATGTATGTATGTATGTATGGCTGGTGCTTTGATAGGCTTTGTTACTTACTGTGAACTCGCAAGGTGGCGTGTGTAAAACATTTCATAGCTCCCAAGGGGGGTACATACAATGATTTTATGTTATTTTAAACGCACGACGAATTGTCCTTGCAGTGGACGCATATGAACGCTGAAGACAATGACATTATGAAAATCACATTCATTCCGAATAAAAGCGTGGTCAAAACAGGAATTGTACATTCAATTGTTGTAATCATTCATACACAGTATCGCAGTCACATAGATTCATAATTTATTTATTTATTTTTTATTTATCAATCTTTAGGGTAGTCCCTTCAGTTAACAGTAAATGATTTCCAAGGGAACCCGTTACATTACAGATAATAGATAAAGGTCATAACATAAGATAATCATTTGACAAATCAATATGTCAAACAATAGCACTAAAATCATTCAACAAAAGCAAACAAATGATGTTGAGTTTTCAGAGGTAAAAATAAACATTGGGAAATGATAATTCATTGGAGTGATATATCGTATAATCAAATCAAACCTAATGGACAAAAGTAACTGAACAAACATAATGGATCGTCAGTTGAGTGTCAATAGGCGGCTAGTAAAGTGATTATGTTGAATATGTTAAGGTTCGGTGCTTGTGTTGTGAAATGATGTATCGCATACGTAGCCGTACCAGTGGCATTCAATCAGATACAACGGATAGCCGAGGAATAGATGACAACTCATCATCATCTTGTCGTTAGAGTATCACGGACAAACATCCTCCTCCTCCTCCAGTTCTCTCTGTCCTCCATTGCTCTTGTTAGTTCTTCTAAATTGCAGTCTGCATCCTCACACAGCTGCTGTATGTAGGTACTTGGATACTTGGATACTTTATTTGCTCCATTAGCTACATACATAGTATGAAGCTAATCTTCCTGGAGTATGATGATACACAGAAAATACATCAGACAGACTACATAGAATTGCCTACAGGCTACATAACATTACGGCATTAAAATTAGCTAACTAATACACATGTTCTTTGACATCTCTTGCCTGAAACTACTCTGAGGTGCGGTTTGTATTCTATGCGGCAAACTGTTCCACATATATATTGCTCTATACATGAAGGTTTTTTTCATAGCATTGGTTTTTGGTTTTGGAAGTTTATAAGTGTTTTTACTGGCGTTGCGAGTCCTGTAGCTGTGCTGCTGTGAAACTGGAAACAACTGTTGGTAGAGTATAGCAGGTTGTTGTGAGGTGAGTATCTTGCGGAACTGGGTCACGGTGTTGATTAGTAGCCTTTCTTTGACGGGCCGCCATGCAAGCGACGCATGTAGGTGTAGTACAGAGGTTCTATAGTCAAGGTGCAGCACAAGGCGCGCCGCCTTGTTCTGCATAACCTGCAGCATTTCAATGTTCTTTTGTGACGTAGAAGACCAAACGGGTGAACAATAATCGATGTGTGAAAGTGTGAGGGCTTCTGTGAGGAGTTTAAGCAGTGAAGAGTCCAGGTAGGTGGCGCATTTCTTTATCATCCCCAGTGAGCAGGCCATTTTCCTTGCCGTTACTTTTGTATGGCTGTCCCAAGTCAGGCACTCATCAAGGGTACTGCCCAAGAGTTTTGTTTCTTTAACTTGCTGTATAAGTTGGCCATTCGAGTATAAGGTGAGTACCGGATTCTTTCTTATTTTGGGTTTACTTCCAACTACCATTGACTTTGTTTTGGAAGCATTGAGGAATAGCCTGTTCATTAGAACCCAGTCACTTATGTGATCCAGCTCCCTCTGCAGGGTGGATGTGATCGCTGAGACAGACGGTGCACATGTATAGCCAGATGTGTCATCAGCGAACATAACTGATGTAGCTTCTGTTGTAACAAATGGCAAATCATTTGTGAAAATGCTAAAAAGAAGGTTGTGCGAGGCCTGCCTACACTTCCATTTAGATGACAACTAAAGCACGGAAACCATCTGGAAGTGCTGGTACAAGTTCAAAATCGTACTTCAGATCTCTGCATACGTCAAGGACATGCGTCAGAATTCACAATGCACCATAAGGTTCCATCGACGTGTATCCAATGCCGTGAGAAACTGGCCATTATAGATCCATCTTCCAGCTAGTTTGACGTGTTCCGCAGTTTCTTCGAAGTTGTCTCATATGATGTGCTACAAACACCTGCATGGTATTCTATAATCGTCGTGAGAATCTATCTGGTAACACCGACATTGCCAGCCCTTTACATTTTTCAAGCTGATCTAAGTGAAGAGCGTTTCTGCTGCCGGTTTGCAATATTTGTCATTTGACGTTTAAATGCATTTTTGATTCCCTGCCCATCATCTTTTCATACGTCTTTTACGACTTCTTTTATGACATCTATTACTAGTACCGAACCAACGGTCATTGCGGTAATGTTTCAATACAACGTTCCAGCGGCGCTCGCTTCAATAGATGCTTTCTCGGTTTGATTCTTGGCGTTCACCATTATAGATCCCTTAGTAGCCTTGAGCGTACCTTTATTTCCCAGACAGATTCATTAGTGAGTGTCTCAATGGAATATTTAGCGGTAAAAGCAGTCCAAGCGAGTCATGGAACGATTAACCTGAAATCTCAAACAGGAATGTAACAACTCTACCAGCTGCCGTGGCTTATTGCCAGAACACTCGCCCCAGATCTTCAATGATTGTAAAGACTACAAATAATTGTTATTGGAGTAATTATTATGATATCTAGAAACGCTACATAAAATAAGCAGAGTTGGTTTGCTACTGGTTTAGGGTAGGTGAACACACAGAACATTAAGACGAGTTCAATTCTCAACATGTAAAGCTTACATAGAAGAGTGTTAGTTAAATGTGTAATATTTAACATCAAGCTGAGCTAAAGGCCTAAACCTCTATGTTATTGGAGTAATGATTATGATATTTGAAAACGCTAAGATAAGTAGAGTTGTATTACTACTGGTTTAGGGTAGGTGAACACACAGAATAAAAAGACGAGTTCAATTCTTAACATGTAAAGCTTACACAGAATAGTGCTAGTCAAACTTGTGATCTTTCACAAATGTTGGGAGTAATGATATCTGGAAACGCTACATAAAATAAGTGGCGTTCGCTTGCTACTAGTTTAAGGTAGGTGAACACCCAGAATATAAAGACGAGTTCCATTCTAAACATGTAAAGCTTGCAAAAAAGTGTGCTAGTTAAACGTGTGATCTTTCACATCAAGCTAAACTAAGGCCCAAACCTCAATGTTATTGGAGTAATGAGTTTGATATTTGGAAACGCAACATAAAATAAGTAGAGTTCGCTTTCTATTGATTTAGGGTAAGTGAACACCCAGAATATAAAGACGAGTTCAATTCTCAACATGTAAAGCTTACAAAGATCTAGAGGAGTGCTAGTTAAACGTGTGATCTTTAACATCAAGCTGGGCTGAAGGCCGAAACCTCACTGTCATTAACCAATCATACCACCTTGTCGACCAAAACTTCAGCCATAATTTCAATTGATCCTGATTCAAAATCTGTATGCAGGCTCGGCAATGGGAGAAACAATTCTTTTGCTGCCAGCTTTTTTTGCAGATTGTTATTGATTTTGTCTTCAGGACCATTAAGAGCGCTATTTTTCACTTTCATACCACCGAGACTTTTTCCATCTGGGTTGTCCTCCTGGTACATACTGATGATCCCCTGTAGTAAAATAGCGCCATATACATAGAGCAAAAAGGGACTGTCACGTGAGATGATTGTAACAGACGTATCCATCATTCCTTGGCAAGTTACTTTTATTCAAATAGTTTCTGATAAATCCTTATCCGGAGGCACGTGTATACATCAGGCGACACTCTAAATCCGGAAAGACACTGTAAATCCGGAAAGACACTCTAATTCCGGAAAGACACTCTAAATCCGGAAAGACACTCTAAATCCGGAGAGTTATTCTAAATCCAGAAAGACACTCTAAATCCTGAAAACTTAAAGTTGTGAGAATTCGTAATAATTCAAGAAAATCTTTTTGGGAAGACGTTACCTGATATTGATGATGTTATATCATGATGCAGAATACCAATAACCAATAAGAATTTATTATTCTATATAACACAGTTTGCCCAAATTCTGGCCGAAGTCTCAGAATTCACTAGATATTGATAACCTTTTGTTACATCGCACTTGTAGACATAGATTTATTTAGTCAATCTACATAAAACATAAGATTTTCCGGATTTAGAGTGTATTCCCGGATTATAATGTCGCCCGCTATACCCAATTGCACACCAGCACATGTCTTTAGTAATCTTCTCATGCTCGTGTTCGTGCTTGAAACTACAATAAGATAATCGTCATCATAATTTTATATCAACTATTACATATGAAATGGTTCTGAGTAAGTAGCTGTTACACGGTGTTTTGATAAATAGCTTTGAAATTGACGTCTATTAAAACAGTTGTTATTATTGCACTACAGGGTAATAACATTTTACAGAGAAAATGAGAAAATATATTGTAAATTAGCTGGAGAATAAATATCCCTAGGCCCAATAGAGACACCCACGCAAATGGGTTCCTCAGGGCAAAAATATTACGCTTGGATCCTCATGTCTTTTAACGCATTATACAAACGCTGAGTTTCACTCAGAGCATCATTAGAACGTAAATACACTGTATAAGCAGTCGGTTGTCAAAACGTGCTTGGAGATATACAAATGGACGTTTCTATGCTGGGCCCTTTGACGTCCACACATCCGCTTATCGCATGTTGTTGATGATAGATATGTGCGGAAATGGAATGGAGTTCCGTGCGAAGGGTGACAGGAGAACAGATGTAAGCGTTAAGCTTAATGTTGTGAATAGCGTATATTTCTGGTCGATTCTTCAGGGATTTGGACTGGGACAATTTGGTATTGCTGACGGATAAGAAGAAATGTTTAGAGTTATTTGTGGAAGAAATAACTCACATTCAATCAATGCCAAACGATCAAGTTCAGAGTATACCTTTCTCTCTTTCTCTTTGTATATATATTTATACTGTACATATATTAGGTCTAAGAATTTTAAACAAATCGACTCTTAGTGTAACATGTTTCAAATACCAATCATAATTAATGAGTCGCATCACCAGTTCGCTTAATCAAATGATACTCAGACTATTAAAGAGGCCGCTATGATATTGATTCAAAACATGGTGTCAGGGTTTTCCATACGCTGCGTGAATCCAGGCGATGGCAGTCCTCTCTTACCGCTATCTATAACCAGGCATCAATGCCTTTCAGAGCCAATTTGACAGCCAACTCCCGGATGGATTGCTATCCAGTGAGGCTGAGCTCCCGCTGAGAACCTATCTTGACAGTCGTGAAATGCAGTGCAGCGTTGGTTGATATGTACGCACAGCGCTAAACTGTGACATAGGCCGCGTCTGCCTTGCTCGGGAAGGTGTTAGCGGTGTCGGAGAGTCCTCCGATTGATTGCGTCGGGTTGGATATCAAAAGCAAGGTCTTGTGTGATTAGGCTTGGACTGCTGACTTGCCGGCACCTCCAAGTCGTATGATGTGATCTAATGCAACTGTAATGTGGTTATGCCTCTGATTTGTGGCAACTGGCTGCAACATTGATGTCATACGTGTAAACTGTGAAGCGGGTAGATCTACACGGACATTCACAAACTGGCCGTGCGGTCGAAGGGTTGAAGCGGCCGTCTACTCCGTGACAAGCGCAGAGGGGTGTAAGAGGACACCGGCACTTTGGAACGGTTCAAGGTGAGGTTCTCCCATCTTATCCGATCTTGGAGGCAATCGATTTTTGATACTAAGATATAGACACTTGAGAAGATGCTGAGAATATCAAGAAATAACTTCTTAATACGGTGCTCAGTAAAGGGACGCAAAAGTGAAATGGCGTGTTAAACGGAAATACGTGAACTGCAACAAAAATAGTGATCTGTTTTACCAGCGCCTTTAAAGCAGTCTTTCATCGAAACTGTATGCTTTTTTTAAGGTTTCCGCGTTTTCGTGTATGAATGACTTGGGTCATTATACGCCGTCTGGAGTATTTTCAATTGCATTCTTATATATTTCCGATATGTCAAAATGATTATTGATTGTGAGTAAGCTATTACGTGTCTCTTTAACAATCAACTAGGCTGTTTGATCGAGAAAGGGTTACGCATAGGAGCAATCATGACAATTTGTGCCCAATTTCTTATGGTTAGAAATCTCATAAGCTAACGTTTTGCATTCACAGTTTAAACATACTTCGATAAAGGTTAGACATCCAGGTAATAAGATATGCATGACAACAGTTACTCAAGCAACTGGATAGAATTTGGAAACGGTCAGGCGTTTCAGGAAGCATCCACTACTTTCGTCAGTGACTGCTAAAAGCTACTGACGAAATGCAGTGGATACTTAAAACGTTTGAATAAAGCCGTGCTTTCTTTCTGACTTCCCTCCAACTCACTCATTCCTTTTAATACTTCCTGAAACGTCTGAGCGTTTCAACAATCTATCCAGTTACTTGAGCAACTGTTATAATTTAATCCCTACAAATGGATAAGACTCGGAGTTTATTTTGGGATTACTTTTGGTTACCTTATAGCTTGCGTAGTTATTGCCAGGACAAATTTTACCTGACTGTTTAACGGCAGACTGACTAGAAGAATAATACTCTAGAAGCATTGGTCGATTAGCTGTAAGAATAGAATTCTTAGTGCAAGTAAAATATAAGTTTCTTGAATTTGCCCAAAACAGGGACTTTTGGTTTTTCTTGTATACAGAATAATATGCTTGCTGATCGATGAAAGATAGAATTTCTTTGAACCAGAAAAAAACGAAAAATAAGAAAAGGAATGTTTGGTTGTGTACCTACTCAGATTTTTTGAACTATCAGAATATAAAAGATTGTTTACGCATCTTCTCTGTCTACCAGTTCTATTAGTATTCACTGCGGTCTCTGTAAATCACTCATCCCCATTCTGGTGTCTAAGGATATTAAATTCTGTCTGTGTCCTACGCCCCAACCTTTAGGCCACGTAATATCCAGGAAGAATACGTCTCAATCCCGCCGAGAAAGAGAAATACGAGTGTAATATCAGCGTCAACGGGTTCAATGTAGGCTATATGCCGTGATAATGTAGTGACCAATTTCTCCGCTGAGTGGTAACTAGAGACCCGACAGATGTAGATGTATTGTTGTAGAGGTTCCCACATCTCACAGGAATGACGGCCATTACCAGTATATAGGACCAGATGGTAGTCCTAAATCCCCCCTATCACTGGACCCGCAAAACGTTGGCGACCTCGCTGCGTCCTAGATTGAATTTGAGTTAGCCTTGACTTTGAAATGGGAATACCATGCAAATCGTACAAGTATGACTGAAGATAAGATCACACAAAGCGTAAAAGATTCGTTTTTTATCGATGAAATTCGTTTAGCGTGGTGTGAAATCACTCGGTCGCAGCGTGGTCGCAGCGTGGTCGCCAACGTGTCGCGGGTTCAGTGACAGGGGGGCTTTACACCCACTATCCACTATCCAGCGATCTCGCTGCGACCACGCTGCGACCACGCTATTTGACACAGCGCTCAATGAATTTCATAGATAAAAGAAAATTTACGCTTTGTGTGTTTTGCTGTTTTTTCAGTCATACTTTTATTTTTTGCACAATATTGCATTTATGAAATCAGGAGTTACAGAAATCCAATTTTGGTCGTATGCAGCGAAGCGAGTTCGTCGTCTACTGAAAAGAGGGACTAACCAGTATATAGGACCAGATGGTGCTCAATAGATATACGTGCTCCTTGAATTTAAAGTTGGGCTACAGGCCAGCCGCCAAGCCAAGTCAAGAGTTCGAGGCAGTTTTATTTTCCATTCCGCGAGAGAAAGTAGTCCATTCCATGACTCCGGGCGTCAACACCCCTTACAAGAAAGCTTGTCGCTGGAGTATATAACCGTGTATATTCCTGTTTTCGAGTTATTTACATTAGTTCAGCCTCATTTCTTACTCCTATAGATTTTGAACCGATGGTTTATCGCTTCTCTGTCAACAATACGACCAGAAATCATGTGGTTTTCTTGCAATTTTTTCATCTTGTTTTGAAACTGGCAGGCAAAACTAAGTAAGCTAGTTTTGAGTATTTCATCTGTTTGTGTGAGTTACGTGTGTCCTCTGGTTTACCTCTTTGATAATGACTTCACTACGGTTTCAATCATTAAGCTGTTGATTACTTTTATCGACATTTCAGCTTGATATCTTGACAACTATTGCACACGAGAGTATTACATATGTACTTGCCAGGCATTTTTGTGAACATGAATTGTTCGTATATATATCTTACGTATTTCCAACCGCTTAATTCAAATCAATTGGCATAAAGCAACTAACGATTGCCCATTCAAATCTCAAAAAGGCTTGCAAAATTTATGACCCACCAACGCTATACAAGGCTACATTTCTAAAAGCTATGTAATAAAGATATGGATCCGTAGGAAACGTCAGGTGCATATAAATATGCATATTGTTCTGAAGTTTCCCCGGAAGCGTACGGAAGAGATAACAGGCCAATTGGAGGTCCCAAGGGAGTTGAGACACGCGACGACATCAACAGGGGATTCCCGTACAACCAATATGTCCCATCAACTCCCATTCACATGATTGAGACAAATGAGTATGATGACGCTGGGATATGAAGTAGACGAAAATTACAGGGCTAGAAAATCCTATGACCAATGCGTCGCGTAGTCAAATGTGACATCAAGGATAATGAATACTAAGATGCTAGAAGATGATATAACTTAAAGGCAAATCAGACATACGCATCAAATCTACAGGTATTTTCGATGACAATTAATATAGTATATAAATATAGATTATAAAAATATATATATGTAAGAAATAAATATATATATATTTATAAAGTACATATATATATATTCTAGAGTTTTGGAGAGAAATTGATTGAAGAAGGAGAGAAAAAGTGGTTTTTGGAAGTGCAATTCAGATATACGCATCAAATCTACAGGTATTTTCGATGCCAATTTATAGTATACAAATATAGATTATAAAAATATATATATGTAAGAAATATATATATTTATATATCTATAAAGTACATATATATATATATATATTCTAATGTTTTGGAGAGAAATTGATTGAAAAAGGAGAGAATAAGTGTTTTTTTGGAAGTGCAGATATACGCATCAAATCTACAGGTATTTTCGATGCCAATTTATAGAATATAATTATAGATTATAAAAGATATATATGTAAGAAATAAATATATATATATCTATAAAGTACATATATATTCTAGAGTTTTGGAGAGAAATTGATTGAAGAAGGAAAGAATAAGTGTTTTTTTGAAGTACAAGTGACAGCACAGTACACAATTTTTTTGGTATACGGGTTTGGTTGTATACGGGAGGGAAACAGTATACAGATACTTCAGGCATCTCAGGGCATCGATAACCGATAACCCCCATGAACTATGTGCACTTGTAGCATTTGAAAAGTCCCTTCACAACAACGAACACTCTGCTCAACCGTTGCAAAAATCGCCAAGCTGCACAGTGGGGGCGTACAGAAGTGTTCTGGGTTCACTTGGGGGTTTCCAGGTCACTGGTTTGAAATTAAGGTCTCGCTACTGCTGGCGGCTATTGACCCGGTGCCCTAACCTCCGTTCAGCCGTTTCAAATATTCGGCCGATATCAGCGCCTGTAGCCTTAACCGGCTCGGTGAACACTGGGCTCAACATACAATGGATCAATAGTTTGATTTTAATTACCATACTTGGCAATGCAAGTTTAAACTTAGAAAGTGTTCATTTTGTTTTAAGAATCATTGATATCCAAATTCCATTAACTATATCGTTTACTTCATTTGTTGCACTTATTTGGCTTGTTTCATGTATGAATTTGGTTTGTCACATTATATTGAAGTACATTACTTCGCACTGTTTTTATCATTATTGCACCTAAGTTTGTACCTTTGTATTATATTTTGTTACTTAAGTATGTTTTGATTATGTATGCCTGCAGGGCATATTAAAAACCGCCCTTGTGGCGATATGTTTAACCCTGGGTAAATCGATAAAAATTAAATGAAACAGGGTGCACACAAACTTCAAATTTTCAGTCTGGTAGAATTGACTAAAAGAACATTTTTCCAATTGAGTTGTTAACTTTGATGTCTAAATTCTGCTTTATTTGTCAATGTACAAGGCTGTTAGGCTAAACAATGCACCATTCTAGCTACCCATGTCGAAGGAAAACAAAGTACTGAGGAATAACCCCATCCCTATACCTATGTAAGAGCTTTTCACGCCAGATTCTATAATTGAAAGGCATCAGCGTGTACAATACACTGTTGTGGAAGTGGTCTACAGGTGTCGGTAGTGAATTATCTAAGTCTTCGGTTTGATTCTTTTTCGACTATTTTTTCCCTTTGTTTGCTGCTTACTATTCTAGACATGATGAACAATCTAGTCGTATATTATGTGTAGCCTGCATATGTTGCCTTATGTAATGTGCAATTTCGTGCATCACACAATGGACACTAAATGTGTATGTATTTACCGTTCACAGGTTTAAAAGCCCAAGTGCTGTCAAGAAAATGAGTCGAGCCCTACTGATAGCCTTGTGTGCTGCCGTTCTTCTTGTGGGTGAGTACAGATACGATTTTATACCCAAAGCCGTACGCTTTCTGCAATCTCCAAGCAGACTAACTGGGGCATGACAGTATACAAAGGGCTAAACACTATCCTACTGGCCCCGGAGCTGATTGGATAGTGCTTATCTTTGGCAAGACAGAATCCGAAAGGCTAAACACTATCCTACTGGCCCCGGAGCTGATTGGATAGTGCTTATCTTTGGCAAGACAGAATCCGAAAGGCTAAACACTATCCTACTGGCCCCGGAGCTGATTGGATAGTGCTTATCTTTGGCAAGACAGAATCCGAAAGGCTAAACACTATCCTACTGGCCCCGGAGCTGATTGGATAGTGCTTATCTTTGGCAAGACAGAATCCGAAAGGCTAAACACTATCCTACTGGCCCCGGAGCTGATTGGATAGTGCTTGTAGTGCAAAAACGTGCACGTGCCGTACGATGATTCCCTTAATTTCGCGAGCCTACAAAAAAACGGCGACGATTTTCAGTGAGTTCTCACATCACAACGACGCCGTATCTTTTTGCATGATGGACGTCGCTATACATTGTGATAGTGTTGTTTGAACTAATCATGTATAGAAATGACTAAAGAGATAGACCTTTAATAAGTTAAATTTTCGGGCCCTAATATTGCTTAGGTTTCCTTTAACTATAACAAGAACATGATACCCTGGTTAGCACAACGGAAACAAGATGATTGAGTTAGCGAATCGGTCGGTCACAACCCGTGTGTGTAGGTTCATGAGGCAGGCACCAAGATCGAACCCAAGGCTTACACACGTGATAAAACCCTAATGCACAAGCACGACCTATGGCAAATGCTGCAGACGTGAACAGAAAAGCCGGCCAAAGGTCACGAAAATGCATCAGGTTGGAGGAAGATAGATCGCGCTGAACTCAGCGTAAAATCAGCCGCTCAGGTTGAGCGGTGCGCTCGCCAACACGATATAGATGAAAGGTTTCTCGTCGTATGTAAAGGTCAAAGAAAGCCGCCTAGATTGCACGTTGTTACGTACTTTCCTAGAGTTACCCATTTATCATTACATTATGTGGACATTCAAGTGTGCCGTTTTTCTACTGTGTAGATTATACTTAAAAAAGATAAATGGTCGTTCTTCAGTCCTTCGCCGTTCTCGTGATTTTGTGTATGCTGGCATTGCCAAGGGTCAGCAAGATTTATATAGCATAAAAATATTTTCAACTGGTAGCAAATTTACAGTTAAGCTCATGGTTCCAATTGTTGGTAACTTGGGGAAACTGGGGGCAAGTCCCGGGGTCAGGACATCTCGGATGAGGCTGCACCGTCTTTTGGAAGAGACATAAAATGGGGGTCGAGAGGGTGCCTAGAGCATGTTAAAGTGGATGAATTAGCAACCCCTCCCTGTAAAATATAGTGACTTTTATTTGCAAGATCTTGCCCGAGGGCTAATTGCAACATAAAACAATGCATAGAAAATGTATACAGACAGCGCAAGTCAACAATGGTGACAAGTGGAACAAGTGACTATTCTAACAACTGCTTCGGAATACAATCTACGCTTTTTGGGTTTGACTTCACTTTTGGAAGCAGTGGAAGACGAAGTGACCCACATTTGCTACAATGAGTGGGTTATGGGAGGTTACCACTGTTCTAGTTTTCTTTTCATCAGTGAACGTTTGGAAATTGTGGTAAATTTTTGGTATATACCCTGCTACTGAAACAGCAAGGAAACTTGTTGATCTACGTGCCACTAGGCACTAGAGTTGTAAGGAACATCACAATATCATTTTGCTTCACACACACTAACCCAGTATTTTAATTATGTCGTGAAATTTGTTTTTGATTTACAGGGGTATGCGAAGCACGCTGCAGCCGGTCGAGGCCAAAATGTAAGCGACACTCAAAATGCTAAGCGTTGCTTTTAAGAAGTACATCAATACTAAATTAGATGTATGTAGTAAACTAGGAAACTATGATGATCATTATTTCACAGCATATGCCATTTATTTGAAAAATTATTTTGTAATAAGATTATTTCTGTTTCAGCGTCAACATTGACGAAGCTACTAAACTAATTATGTCTAGGTAATGAGGCACATGTGCAATTATCTGTGCCATACATCTACATGTAGACCAGAAATATGCACAATTGTTCATGGACGTTGAGTCATTAAAAACAATACTATGTAATTGAAAAACTCAACTTATTTGAACAAGAGACTTTGTAGATACAGATGGAAAATAATATTTTTTCTTATATTCCAGTGAACTAATTGAATGCATTTAGCATCTGCTGGGTATGAATATGCAATTATGTTCATTGCCAAAAAAATAACGATGATTTTATTTTGTAGCCTGCGGTAGGAATGTGTCCGCTTACCGCGGTTGGATCAAATCACCCGGGTTTCCGCGGCCATATCCTTCCGCCATGACAGAAGATGATCGAATCTGCACGTGGACCATCCGTCTCCCCCTCTCCCGTGGCATCAAGATCACCCTGTACGGTTTCGATTTGAATTTCGAAAAGACGGGGGTCGGTCCGACAAACGATGCGTTACAAATATACATGGACGAGTCATGTAACACTCTGTTGAGAAATTACGAGGGGAACTTTACTGACGCCGACCTAATTCACGTTCCTAGCAACAAAGCCTGCATCAGATTCCTCAGGAGAACCGAACAGAATTACGAACACAACGGATTCTCCTTAGGTTATGAAGGTATATTGATTTTTTCTGTTCCAATCTGCTCACAAAAATTGCCCGAAGAAGATTTACCTTAACTGTCAAACGGAAGTTGTTGGAGTTATTTTCGACACATTCGTATAGTTCTAGGTTTTTTTAAAAGTATTCTGCAGACAAGCACGATTATAATTATGTCTTGTCTTGACAAGCCCCTATTCCTTTAGACGTTGACCACGTTGCAACTGCGTTGCGACCTTAATTGGATTTGTGTTACCCCGGACTTCATCATTGGAATGTCATGCAATAGTATGACTAAAAAGACAACAAAACACACAAAGCGTTAAAAGGATTCGTTTTTGTCTATGAAATTGAGATTCTGTTGTTTGAGCGATCCGTCGGTCGCTGCCATAGTGGAATGGGGTATAACTTTGATGTCATGGCTTTCAAAATCGGACACGGGTAGCCGTAATAGAAAGCAAGCAAATGAATGATAGGGCACCGTAATTGACCTCAAAATGACCCATAGATCTGTTAGTCTGGCCCAATAATTCCATTTACCATTTTGACATGACGTATTGTGTCCATTTATGGATCATTTGAAGATTGCAGGGCAGCATGCATATTGTCCTAATGCAATCTCAAACCGTGAAATTTACTTATTTCATAAAACAATCATTCATAACTCAGTATGTTTTTGATGATGGGTACAATAAAGCTGTTAGTCTTGATCTATCCATCTATCCATATTCATATAAGTATAAAAATCAAATTGAGCCATGTCTTTAAAATATCATCAGTTCGCACTTTAGATATGACAATATTTTAGATATGACAATATCTAAAGACAAATCAATCTCTGAAAATGGATAAGATTCGGAGGTTACATCTGGACGTTTCGAGTGACATCCATCATTCTTCTTCAGTGTCACCCGAATGAACTGAACGATTCAATACTAGTACATGAGATGAAACAAACAAACAAAGGTTTTATCAAACTTCCTTGGTCACGTTCAACTGTGGTGTCGTGTGGCGTAACGGTTAGAACATTCGGCCCTCAAACAAGAGTACCCGAGTCCGATCCCGGCTTGCTTTCCAATGTTAGAAAGTCGCATTTTATCAATTCATGTTTTACATTTTTCCCCTTTATGGGCCACATGTGGTCATTTATGCATTTAGCCCGTCTGGGCAGGAATATGCAATAAATACTATTATTATATCAGCTGTAGATGCCAGTGATGAATGTGACAACAACCAAACTACCAGTCTGATGTCTGACGAAGGCTACATCTACAGTCCGGGATACCCCGTAACAAGTTACGAACAAGAACTCAACTGCACGTGGCTCATCCAAGCCAAACCCCAGCAGACCATCCAAATAGCCTTCCTGGATTTCCAACTCAGCTATACCTTCAGCTGTGATTTTGCCACTGATTATGTTCAGGTTTTCGAGTTGAATACATCTCTGAACTTCAAGTACTGTGACCAAGACTCACCTGCTCCGTTCACGAGCTACTCTAACACCATCTGGGTATTCTTCAAGTCGGGCAGGTGGAGGAACAAGGGATTCTGGCTACACTATAAAGGTTTGTCATATGTAGAAATATAATAAAACAGAATGGTTTTCCAGTAGCGATTATCAGGTAAAGGTCAACGTGAGGTGGAATGATATACACGGCGTTAGCGATGTAATTAGCTAACCTAAAGGAAACCAAGGCAATATTAGGGCCTGAAAATCAAATTTTGAAAGTCAATTTATTTAGTCAATTCTATACATGATTAGTTCCAACAGCATTGTAGTAATGTGAGAACTCACTGAAAATCGTTGCCGTTTTTAATTTCCTTTTTTTGGGCCCTAATATTGCTTTTGTTACCGTTAAGGTTTAGCTTTTTGCTGTATTATTATAAGCCTGTTCAGGGATTCAACACGCGAGAAGCGAGCTGTATTATGGATAATACGTCAACGTTGAAGGCCCCTGAAACATTGACAAAACACACCAGGACATGTATTAAGTATGGTACGTACTTACAAGTTAGAGGCCTTCACCTTTGACATGTTACCCACAATGCATCTCACTGTGCATGCGCCATCAAAACCGTGAAAATGCTTATTAACAACTCATAAACAATTTGTATCCTGATCCTAGCAAACACAGATGGGGTACTGTCAGACGAACCCATCCCTGACTACCGACAGATCGTGGACGAGTGGAGGAATTCAAACTTAGCACTGATGCCATACGAAGGTAAAATTTGCTCTAACTCAATGTCATTGACATATAATTGTATAATTGACTTATACGACTCCCTATTGTTCCTCCTGTTGATATTATCTACCTTGAACAACATTGTATAGCGTAGAACCTCCCTGCAGTTTGTAATAGATCATTGTATAGCCTAGAACATAGTTTGTACTAGATTGATATGAGTAGCAAGTGGTATTTTGTACCTGTTACAATCGTTGTGCAATAAACTTTGACTTGACTTGCCTTGACACAACACCCATATTTCAAAACAGGCTTTCGAAGATCAAACAGACCAATAACAATACCTCCATGTGAATTAGTAGCCTCTTCCATTGACACTTTGACCTGGACGGTCTGTCATATCTGATTAAGGACTAGTTCTACCACCTCTGAACTGTACTTCCTGTCTATCTTACAGGTAGGAAAAGGGGAATAAGACCGTGGCAATCTTACACTGAATCAAAGGGGCAATGCGGTAAGTAATTGAATCATTTTTTCATAATCTATTAATATAGTAAACCTGTTGCAAAAGTCATGTATCAATGTAGGATTTTGATATTGAATATACCATACAGCGATAGTCTTATAATACTATGATATGACATTGAAATAACTTGGCAGTTAGCAAATGATGAAAAGTAGCAATCACCTCAGGTGCCATGATAGATTCTTTATTGGAGCAATTGGTGCACAAGTCTTGAACGGAAACATACTACAACGAAAAGACACCTTTTTTTGAATACGGGTTATTGTTAAGATAACCAAGATACATATAGAATACAACACGGGGTATTCCGTATCACCCGAGGTACCAGCCCGGCCGCGGGTAGGATCGCCCGACGGCCCACCCAAGAAAACACACATTTCAATGAGGAATGCGCCAGAAGTTGAGGGAGTTTTGTGTCCTCGAACAAAAAACTGTAACAGCATTACTTTCAACCTCCGAATCCGGTATTCGAATTTTCGACGGCGGCGCAACCGGCGCGCTCGAAATGCATTCGAAATATTCTATGGAAGCCTATGTGATACAAGTTTAGAACCTCATGTGATACGGATAGTTATCAAACGGTCCGGAACACCCGTATTTTCCAGGTATGACATATAAATACACATACAACCGATCATCGAGGGCTCAGTAAAGGAGTGCTTACTAATGATTTAAGTATTTTCTGTTTTCCATGTTACATCATGACTGTTCTTGTATATTCCTAGTGGCCGTGCGGGTTGGTGTTGTAACAACACTGGCGGCGACAGCTGTTTTTATCGCAAGATTATAATCATCATTCCTAACGTAGAGGTTTATAAACCAAATATAAGACTATTTTTACACAACCTGGTGATTTATTCAACCGACGTTTCGGTGACCTTCCTCAATGCAATTTTGACTGGTTTACATTGCACTGCAGCACAGGTGTCGCTGCTTATAGTTAGAATTGATGCCGTGAGGAAGGTAATAGATGGTCCCCGAAAAGTCTGTTGAATAAATCACCTGGTTGTGTAAAATGAGTCATTTTCTTCAGTAACTTACCCATCTGATGAAACTATTCACAGGGGTTTATAAACCCTTTTCCAGAAACCCTCTTAATGCTTGGGTCACATTTCCCAACCGGGACCCGGCCGGGCTGTTTGCGGAAACGAAAATTAAAATATTTATCAATAAACATGCACACAATATGCTATTGAATAATTTTTGGTACGTTTTGTGTTTTTTGTTGTCTTTTATATCATGCCTTGTGTTCCCAAACACTGCTCGGCAGGGCCCTGGATTGAAAATATGACCCAAACATTAGTTTGCTTTTGGTTCATTGGGTTGTAACAATCGTGCATGGGCTAAAAGAAGTCAGATATTAAGTGTGTATGGTGAGGAAAACTGGTGTTGAATGGGTTCCCTTCCATATAGATGTACTTACTAATGCTTCGGTCCTAATTATGAAAATGAGCCCTGACGGCTTGTTGACTGTTTTTTGTTGCAAGACCCGTTGGTAACCCTGCGGCCGGGACCCCGAATGATTTTAGCCCGGACTTAAAATCAACGCGGGAGCTGGTAACAAATTGAGGCCGTGAAATAATCGTACCCCCACCTTACTAATGCTTCGGTCCTAATTATGAAAATGAGCCCTGACGGCTTGTTGACTGTTTTTTGTTGCAAGACCCGTTGGTAACCCTGCGGCCGGGACCCCGAATGATTTTAGCCCGGACTTAAAATCAACGCGGGAGCTGGTAACAAATTGAGGCCGTGAAATAATCGTACCCCCACCCTCCGTACCTGGCAAATTGAGGCCGTGAAATAATCGTACCCCCACCTTACTAATGCTTCGGTCCTTCGGTACTAATACCCCCACCTTACTAATGCTTCGGTCCTTCGGTACTAATACCCCCACCTTACTAATGCTTCGGTCCTAATTATGAAAATGAGCCCTGACGGCTTGTTGACTGTTTTTTGTTGCAAGACCCGTTGGTAACCCTGCGGCCGGGACCCCGAATGATTTTAGCCCGGACTTAAAATCAACGCGGGAGCTGGTAACAAATTGAGGCCGTGAAATAATCGTACCCCCACCCTCCGTACCTGGCAGTCCACTGGGACAATTCTTTTTTCTTCGGGGCCCGGCCGGGACTACACCCCCGACGGGCACCGGTGCAATTTGGACCGTAGCATTACACAATGTTGGATAACACCGGTTGCATGTCTTATCATGTTCGAAAATATCGATGACTGTATGAAATGTGTTGCCGTCTGATCGATGTAGTATTTGTCGTAGTTTGCAAACTGTATGTAGATGTATCAGGGAGTTTGTGTAGTGTGTATCATGTCCATATACTATAGTCCAGGGCGCCTGGCATAGATATATATATAAAACATGTCACTTTATTAAAGCACATGAAATGTCAAGGTCGTTTGTCCTTAAAAAAAAAACTTTTATAATTGCGATTACGGAAAATCAACGTTTATGACAGTATATCATCTTGATTTTATTTGTAATGTAAGAAGCTTAAAACATTTCTATAAAGAAACAGTACACTGTAAGTTGAAATGATGTGTGCTCTGTGGGAAATAAAATTGATCTGGTGCAATGATAATTAGATATATGATGTACTCTTTATCAAGAAACAAAATGCGTTGACCTTTTTTTGTTGACCTTTACCGTAATCCAAAAAAGCAACATCCATTGGTGTATCTGTACTTGTATTAGCTTTAGATATCCAATGGTTTCTTTCATAGGTGGTTAATTATTCTATAGCTAGTGCTAGTGTAGTGTTAGATAATAGAAAACCGTGACCTGGCATCACGGATTCAATTGGAACTCTAAGCTTTGCTCATATGTAACTGACGTTACTGACCGACCTCCAACTTAATTGAATTCCTCGAATTGCATTAAACAATTCAAGGAAAACGCATGCAGACGTCACTCAAGGCAGCTTTCTGAGCCGACAATTTTGCGGGTCAGACACTATACAAAGACATCAATTTTAACCATCACATATCGTTAACCGTAGCGATCTAAAGTGTGCTTTCAGTTGGAGAGGAGCAAAGGCCCATTACTTTGGATCTGCAGCAGAAGGCAATGTAGGGATTAAAGGTAGGTCTGAACCCCTTTGGAGCAGACAACCTTAGGGGAACATTCCGGTGGCGCCTGGACTGGAGTGGGCGCAAACCAGGAACCATCCCACAGCTGACGCCAGTACTATTGCCGTGTCATGCAGTCTAGATAATCTATTGATATAACTTATGAAAATAAGGACTTATAAGTGCGGTAAACACTTATGTAACATAAACGTTACTATCATTTGGCAAAGGTGTAAAGGTTAGGTTCTGTCATCATACATGTTGTCTTTCACGCTATTGCATTACATCCATAACTGTAGCTATAAGGATAATTAAACAACCCGCGTCCCTAAATTCGTATCTATACATAGATGAACAAGAAACGAGTAAGTTTATTTGGAAAATAAACAACTTGAACCTACAAAATGCTGTACATCTTCATCTACACGAACTTCCAGCTCAACAAAATCTAACAAAACCTTATATATCTTAAATATGTGCTAGTTTAATATCACTACAAAAGACTAAAAAATCTCTATCAATAAAATGGGTAACAAAGAAACTTATAAGTGCTTATAAGGAATACCCCTTTTTAACATTATAACAACCAATGCATAATTGGCAAAGTATCGAAATCAACCTGGAAGATGCTTAATAGCTAATAAACAAGACTTAACTTACAAAATGATAAATGCTGTGTTCTGGTTCTCCGCTCTAAACTCAAACTCTAAATCATACTACATAACGTAGATAGATTTGCTATTGTTAGAAGTGGAAACTTATTATATAACATTATCATAATCTAAGGTTGTAATAGAAGTTCATTAGTTGTAGAGATCAACCTGCTACGCTGACTATCTGTCAACGAATGTACAAAACCAATGTTAAGTTCAGAACAATCAAACATGATCTACCATCAGGGAAGCTACAAATACAAGATAGGAAATCAACTTGAACATGATACACCTCTAACAGAACTAAACGATTTGGAACCTAAATTCTGTAAGACCACAGCCAGCTAACTATCCTCATGCACTCAAGACTAATCGCACAACTGATGGAAACAGAACTGACAACATGTCAGTGCTTGTAAGTCTTTAGGATAAACAGGTGACTAAGCTATCTGATTCACTTCCGCTCCTCCAACCTTTATTGGGCGTGCACATGAGTTAGAGCACCTAGCTCACTGAACTACCTGCTGCACTGCTCACACATGTCGGGTTTCTCCTGTGAGTCCGCATGTGTCTTTTTAGAGAACTCTGCGTTCTGAACTGCCTACTGCACTCCTCACATCCGTAGGGTTTCTCCCCCGTGTGGATTAACATGTGGGTCTTCAGGCCTCCCAGTCTTCTAAACTGTCTGCCGCATTCATCACACTTGTAGGGCTTTTCGCCTGTGTGTGTTCGCATGTGACTCTTCAGGTCACTTAGATGATTGAACTGCCTGCTGCACTCCTCACACCTGTAGGGTTTCTCCCTTGTGTGAGTCCGCATGTGAGTCGTCAGATTACTAAGCTGACTGAACTGATTGCTGCACACCTTACACTTGTAAGGTTTCTCCCCTGTATGGGTTAACATGTGGGTCTTCAGACTTCCCAGTCTACTGAACTGTCTACCACACTCATCACACCTGTAGGGCTTCTCCCCTGTATGTGTTTGCATGTGACTCTTCAGATGACCCATCCGACGGAACTGCTTACTGCACTCCTCACACCTGTAGGGTTTCTCCCCTGTGTGAGTCCGCATGTGTCTCTTTAGACTACCCAGCTCACTGAACTGCCTGCTGCACTCCTCACACCTGTAGGGTGTCTGCCCTGTGTGAGTCCGCATATGATTCTTTAGATTACTCAGCCTACTGAACTGCCTGTTGCATTTCTCACACCTGTAGGGTTTCTCTCCTGTGTGAATCCGCATGTGTGTTTTCAGATTACTCAGCTGACGGAATTGCCTGCTGCACTCCTCACACCTGTAGGGTTTCTCTCCTGTGTGGGTTCGCATGTGAGTCTTCAAATCACACAGCCGACTGAACTGCCTGCTGCATTCCTTACACCTGTAGCATTTCTTCTCTTTGCTAGATCGCACATTAGAACCTTTTTTTGCCTTTCCCCTGACGTCATTCAAACTCTGCACGCTGCTTGTTGATGCCATCCTTATATATCCGGTGCCACTTCTGAAACGACAACGATCGTTATAGCAAGAGACTGTAGATTCATGGTTATGTTACTTGTACATTGGTACATGCCCTACTTGAAATAAAATTCTAAACACTACGACGAATATAGTACAATGCTAAACTTTCTACCAACACAAAGGTGTACATAGATCAAATTTATCAAATCTATTTCTACAGCTTTGTTTTGGTAGAAAGTCTAGCATTGTACTTACTTCTTTGAATACTATGAACACAACAATAAATACAAATACTAGTGCTGCATACGGTAACTTAACTCATTTTCAGGTTTAGGTTCGGATTCAACTTCAAGTCTTGTGTGTTAAAAATATATTCATTCGGTTGCATAAAGAACAGCATATTGGCACAAATCTGACATTTGAAAACTATACATGCAAAGTCATATACAGTCAGTTGCAAACACACAATTTCAGTGATCAACACAAAAACAGCAATGCTTTTGTCTTTTCAACGGAAATTTCACAAGCTAAAGCAGGTTTAATGGCTCAGAACAAGGAGAATATAAGTGAGAGATAATGTTTGGGCAGGTCCGGACTTGTTTAAAAACGTCTATTTTTTTTTGTTGCAAGGCTGGACTATAAAACCACCCAATAAATTTAGCTAACGTAAACTCCCAGACCTCAGTCTGCTTCTGAATGCCGTGGTGTTCACATCAGTGAAGGGGCTCGCTGGCTAAGACAATTTACCAAGTATTGAAGTTACTTCAGCACATGTTTGAAATCATATCGTGTATAAAAGGAATCAAAGTATAGTTGCACATAAACAAGTCAGCTTTGTAGTACCTAACCAAGAATATAAAGCAATTACAACACTGGCCTGCCATGCTTACTGGTAGAATGTCTCAGACATTGGCTGTCAGTATACAAATTACATTTTTACAGAGCCCCTGAGTCTATACTGGTTTCTTAGACTACCAAGTAGTCACCGCAATTGTATAATTCATACTTCTAGACACACAGCTATCAAAGCTAATTCATCTCTGAGGAAAATATAGATACAATTCCAACTTTGAAGGGGTTGCTTTGATAGTTGAAAACACAATGTTATGATTTTCGGAAAGTTGCCTAGCAAAGTTATGTATTGTGTTGATTATGTAGCTTTGTTACACGTTCATCTGGGTTATTTTGTTGGTCTGACAATGTTTTCTTCAAAAACTAGTGACAGAAATACAGGATTTTTTCAAACCTTGAGACGTCAGTTGATATGCAAATGATTTCCTGTCCTGCTCTGATCCGATTCTATTGTTCTTTGAGCCAGACGGGTAGAGATCCCCTACAGAGGATAATCCATTTATGATGTTGGGATGAGGGTTTAGCTCAATTAAGCTACTAACTCCCAGACAGAAGATAGTTTTTATAGGAGGAGAACCCTGGGTCCTGCTTTCTTGTCCTTTAAACCTCAACGTTAGGTCAAGTCTCATTAACTCCAGGGTTTAGGTATGCAGCACTAAATACGACGAATAAGTTGCATCATTCAATCTGTAGTTCCAACAAGGCTGTTGATATAATCCATATACATGTATCTGCTGGCAAACAAAGAGAGACCAAAAAAATAGTGAACCCTCCCTTAACCTATACCCTTAACCTATACCCTTAACCATTCATAACGTTGACTTGTAGCTATATGTATAAGCACCAGACACTGAGCCTCCCCACATCAGATACTGAACCTCCCTTAAATATGGAACACGCCGTAATGAACAACAGATGTTAGAATGGCGGGAGGTTTCCGTGCCAAGGGCGGATAGAGGGACTTGGAGTATACCTTACAAATTTAATCAACTGCGTATGTCATACCATGCAGTATGAAGCGAATACTTAACACCAATGGCCTATATAAACTCGACTCTTTAAAAAGTATATCTACAAACACTTGCATGTTCACATGTCTTTGAATAAACAACTTTCAAAAGTCTCATCAAAACTAACTCCGTAAATCCCTTTCAAACCCTCGTTGTTCACATTACCCTCCCCATTCCTCAATCCCCCGAGGAATTTTTGCCTTTTTTGTGTTACCAACAAAATTGCAAATAACATGTTTTCATAATTTTTTCCTCACAGCTATGGTCTACTTTCAAACAGTCACAGGCGACAGAAAATGTAGTTACCGTAACAAAGACCCCCTTAGTGTCGCTTCTTTTTTTCTATACGAAGCCGTCTTCACGTTTCTATCCAATCTACAAAGCTCTTAGAGTCAAAAATACAACAGATCGTCTTACCTGAGCAACGTTGAACCCTAGCCTTGCACAAATACACCAATCGGCCGTCTCTAAAGCCGCGAATGTTGTTGTTTTTGCTCTAGAAGGACAGGAACTTTTAAAGACCGCTAGCCACTCGCCACTTCCAGCAAACAGGAAGTCGCAGTCGGGTGACCCGGAAGTATTCTGTAGTCTGGGTCAAACATCATACCCTGATTATCCAACAGCTGTCGCAACCTCAGTCAGTCGGTATTTGTTAGGCAAATAAACACTGTTGTTCTTCTCCTTGGCTAGAGTCCATTCCAAGTCACCACGGTTTTTTTAGTGATATTTATAATATCTTCGAATACGTTGATGAAAGTTAGACATCCAGGTAGTAAGATACGCCAAAAATAATTACTCAAGCAACTGGATAAAGTTTTGAAACAGTCAGACGTTTCAGACAGCATCCACTGTCTTTCGTCAGTGACTAACGATAGGACTGAGAACACCAGTTTTATACCAAAACTCTGAATAGGTATGTTAATGAGGTTAAGACAATTTAGGATGTCTTGAAGTAGTCTTTAAAAGAAGATTAATTCAAGACAAAGTTTTGTGCCAATAGTTCAATTAGCTACTGTTGATTTTAGTACAGTAACTAAATGTTGTTCGTCCGGGGGTGGTGGTCAGCACATTATCCCAAGTCCCTGAAAGTTCAACGCGTAGACCCCCTTTCCTGTTGAGGGCGGGGTTGTACATCCTCTCATATATTGCTTCTCTAATTCCCCTAAAAGTCATCTACAAACTGAAATGTGAAGAGCCGAACTGCAATAACATGTACATTGGGGAGACAAGTCGACCACTAAAGGAAAGGTACAAGGAACATTGCAGAAAGAGCGCTAACCGCTACTCCTCTGCCATTTACCACCATCTAAAACACAACCAGGGACACTCATTCAATCTTGAATCCACGGACATCCTAGATCGTGAAGAACGCTGGTTCGAACGGGGAATTAGAGAAGCAATATATGAGAGGATGTACAACCCCGCCCTCAACAGGAAAGGGGGTTTACGCGTTGAACTTTCAGGCACTTGGGATAATGTGCTGACCACCACCCCCCACCCACGGACGAACAACATTTAGTTACTGTACTAAAATCAACAGTAGCTAATTGAACTATTGGCACAAAACTTTGTCTTGAATTAATCTTCTTTTAAAGACTACTTCAAGACATCCTAAATTGTCTTAACCTCATTAACATACCTATTCAGAGTTTTGGTATAAAACTGGTGTTCTCAGTCCTATCGTTAGTCACTGACGAAAGACAGTGGATGCTGTCTGAAACGTCTGACAGTTTCAAAACTTTATCCAGTTGCTTGAGTAATTATATTTGGAATATCTTCGAATATTTGTCATATAACTATAAAACTATAAACTGTTACAAATATTAACAAATGTTTAGAAAAAAAGTAAATATGAGAGTACATGAGAATATCTTTTAGAAAATGTTTCAAGAATTTGCAAACATTGCGAAAGTTAGAGTCAATTCCATGTCACCGAGAGGGTTTTCAGATGATATTGCTAATAAGTTTGAACAATTTTAGAGAAAAGACTATTTCATTCAAAATAATTCCAGACCGTTCAAACAATTAGAAATGAAAGTTTGCACATGTTTGAACTCATCTATATATTTTGGAAATATTATGAAAGTATTTGCACAAATATCTCTTTATTTAGAACAGTTTTCAAACATCTGTGTGATTGTTCTACTGTTGGAACATGTTCCAACATTTTGCATCATTCTCAAAATGGTAGATTTGGGTTATTGCCCCCATAAGAGTAGGTGCTAATCAGGCTCTATTGTCTGCCTCTGTGTATTTTTAGATTTCACGTCTGGACACTGGCAACTCTTTTGTCTTTAGGTATCTATGCATGGCACCTAGGCCTAATCCCCTATACTTTGAAGGGATGTGTGAATTGCCCTGTTCCCAGCCCACTGACCCAGTTATATCATATTTGTAGAATGTTGGAACATGTTCCAACAAATAATCAATCTATGTTGCAACAGTTTAGAAACTAATACAAATAATGTGTTCAATGTTGGAAATTTGTTTAACCTGTTGGAACACAGCAGAAAATATTTAGAACACCAAATAAATGTTGGAAATTGTTCTTAACAGTTACTTATCTCACATAGATTGTTACAAAGGTTTTGTAAATGTTAGAACAAAAGGCAACAAACACCCTCTCAGTAATGTGGAATTGACTCTACTGTCAAAAGAGATCATTTTTCAAAACAAATTTGAAATATGAATCGATTTGTTTCAAGTTTCGAAACATTTCGAAATAAAGATATGGGTCATTTGCCCCCCGTAACGAGCCGCTAATCCTAACAAAGCCTGTTTTGGATCGGACGTGGACCGCCGACCGAGCGGGAAGTCACTGTGCCGTGACACGGTCTCCGAGTTCCTCTAGTCCAGATAAGCACAATCCGACTGTAGTTTTCCCTCTCAAAAAGGGACAGCAAATGTTGCTAAGGCCACAGCAAGTAAATTTTATGGATGACATCCTCCGCAGACTCCAAAATTAATGAGATAGGGCGAAAAAAAAACAAGGCGGGCCAAAACAAACAAGATTCCTATATTTTCAAATTTTGAGATCATAAGTGTTGTTAAACAAGAATTGAGGCGACGAAATATGATATCATGACCAACAGGTCTTTTAGTCCTGTATTCAACTAATAAGGTTTCATATATAACAAAACCTGCTTGATTTAATGTAAACATGTCCTTGTAGATGTGTATACATCTCAATAGACCAGTGTATACATCTCAATAGACTAACTACAACAAATGCAGAAAAGAACTTGTTGTACCATCATCTTAAGCAACTACACTGACTTTTCATATGCGATGAAACACCTTGTGTATACAGCTTAATTAACTAGAACCCCCCCCCCCCCCATTATTTATATAATGTCTTTGCTAGAACAAATGCAGAAAACAGCTTGTTGTTATACCATCATGGGCAGGAACTGCACTGGGTATTCATATGCAATGAAACACCTTGGACTGTCAACATTAAACTGTTCTTGAAGATGTGTATACAGCTCAATTAACTAGCACAAACGCAGAAAACAGCTTGTCATACCATCATGGGCAGGAACTACACTGGGTATTCATATGCAATGGAACACCTTAGACTGTCAACGTTTACGACATATTTGCCAATTTTTGGCATGTTGACCACCGTCGGAGGGCAATGAAATTTCTTGTTTTTTATTTCGAAATCAGGCGAAAATTAATGAGCGCGCTGATGTCATCCATAAAAATTACTTGCTGTGGCCTAACGATCAGGAACCGACAGTGGTCAAATGACAAGACGCAATGAGCAAAAAGAAACGGTTTATCCACGCCAAATTAGCCCGACATTTGGCATAATACAAAGGGATAGCCGGAAAGGCTACCGCCACGCGGGAGAATCTATTCTTTGTGTAGGGGGGCATACTCCTTGTAAATACTTTAAACCAACGTAAAATGATTACAGATACGAAATTTCACAGTAATAATGTAGCACTGAAGACTGTAATACTTATTTTTTACTTCAAATCTTAAACTCTGTCGACATATGTTGAAAGATAGATACATAATGATATTTCAGACAGCGTGTTCCCCTGCAATCAGCCTGCGTCATGCCGTCTGCCGGGAATGCAACAACACGAGTGCGAGCATGAAGTTTTGATAGCGAAACAAAATCCACGATCTGACACTCTTCATCTCTGGAACAATAAAGCCTCTATGCATTATCCTGTTGGCTGATTGACGTTTTTAATTTGCACTGGGACATGGAATTGCTGAAGGTCAGTTGTTTGGTCCCAGCCACACTTCAGAGCATGTGCTGGCGTGCCGTGGGGGAGGGCGGCAGACTACTGTAACGTTACAGCTTCCGTCAGTACTTTGTTGTTTCTATCGCATATTTGGGTCGTTCCTGCAAAATTTTTAGGTTTGATTGATAAGGAAGCCAAGGGATTAGGCACTGATAATATTTCATTCGGATTGTTGTGCTGCTAACTTACAGGTTTGTTTACTTCACTCCCGCGGCCAGCCGTGAGAGCACGGCGGGTGTGAGCGCTGCCTTTCTACGTCTATTTTTGGGTGTAATCTAACTAATCAACAGCAGACTGCGAATTTCTACTTTCGAAAAAAAGATAGGAAATTCGAAATAAAGGCAAGGGGGTGTAATCAATCTTTAGAAAGTATCAAAAATATTGTTCTCAGTTCCATAGATATTTTCAATATTCCATGACAATGTGGGAACACTTAGAAAGTGTTAAAATATTTCGAAATGTTTTGAAACTATGAAATATGGATTACAAATACAACTGTTTCAAATTGATTCTAAACAATGGCAAAAACACCCGTGCGGTGACTTGGAATGGACTCTAACCACCAAACACGTCTAATACATACGTGAGTGGTGAACGTAATAACATGTTTTGGCAAAGGTATGAGGTTTAGGTTACGTCATCATACATCATGGAACTAAACTATTTCGCCATTTTCACGCTTTAATACATTCCATCAATAACTGTAGATATAAGTATACTTTAACAAACCGTCTTCCAAAAGATCTATATACATATAAGTGAACAAGAAACGAGTAACTTTATTTGGAAAAAAATAACAACTTGAACCAAAAAACTACTGTACATCTACATCTACACGAACTTCCAGCTCAAATCTAACAAAAATGAACAACTTGAACCAACAAACTACTGTAAATCTACACAACTTCGAACTTCCAGCTCAAATCTAACAAGTCTAGAATATGTGCTGATCTAATATCACTACAAAAGACAAAAAGGATCAAAATTTCTACCGAAGAAAATGTTTTACCCAAAAACGTATTTCAAGCGGTTGAGAAATACGAATTTTTTACATATTTTCAAACAATGGTTAATTGGCACACGATCGAAATAAACGTGAAAGACTATTAATAGTTACTAAAATACACTTATCTTATAAACTCATAAATGCTTCTACTAGTGTTCTTTTTCTCCCCTCTAAACTCAAACTGTAGGCCTAAATCGTTCAACCTGAACATTATACACTTACAACAAAACTTAACGTCTTGGAATCTAAATGATGTATAAGGCCACAGCGAACTGAACAAACTATACATGTGAAATCAAAAATAATCGTACAATATATCAATCGAATGAGATGCTCCGTTAACAACAATAACACAGCCGTTATTACTAACAACACGTAAGTGTATGTATAAGTCTTTAGGAAAAAAAAACTGACTAAGCTATCTGATTCACTTCGGCTCTTACAGCCTTTACTGGGCATGCACATGAATAACATCACCTAGCTAACTGAACTCAACCTCGGCACTGATGCCAACCGAAGGTAACTAACCTTGATCTTACTCAATGTCATTGAAACATTATAAAACAATTAGCAAGAGTTCCGCGATCAAACAGCCCAATAACAACTTGAGGACGCACGCTAGGAACCATACTACATCTTACGCCCGTACAAATGTCGTGTATCTGATTGGGACGCCGTGAAAGTAAAGCAAGGATAGGAAAATAGAAAATATCAAAAAATTATTAACTCTCTACCATGAAAATGCGTTGTCTAACGTCGGCTTACAAAGCAACTTAAGCACTTTAGAAAAAAACAACTCTTTTCAAATTATACAAACAATGCATACTTGGTAAACTATCGAAATCAACATGAAAGATTATCAATAGTTACTAAACTTGACTTATCTTATAAACTCAAAAATGCTTCTACTAGTGATCTTGTTCTCCCCTGTAAACCAAAACTGTTGGTCTAAGTCATGTTATGTTATGTTACATAACGTAGATAGATTTGCTATTGTTAGAAGTGGAAACTTATCATATTACTTAATCATCATCTAAGGTCTAAGGATGTAACAGAAGTTCACTCGTTGTAGAAATCAACCAGCTAAGATTTACTATTATTTGTCAACGAATGTAAAAAAACAATGTAAAAAACAATGTTATGTTCAAAACTAATCAAACATGATCAACAATCAAAGACACTACAAATACAAGGTTGGACATCAACCTGAACATGATACACTTGTAACAAAACTAAACATCTCGGACAATAAATTCTATTATACCACAACCAACTTAACTATTGATGTAGAATCTAAATCAATCAAAGAGATGCTGCCTTAACAACATGAACAGATCTGGAATGACTAACATGTCAGTCAATGTAAGTCTTTAGGATCAACATCTGATTTACTTCCGCTTTATTGGGCATGCACATGAGTTACAGCACCTTGCTCGCTGAACTGCCTGCTGCACATGTAGGTTTTCTCCTGTGAGTCTGCATGTGTCTCTTTAGAGCACTTAGCTCACTGAACTGCTTGCTGCACTCCTCACACTTGTAGGGTTTCTCCCCTGTGTGAGTCCTCATGTGAGCCTTCAGATTACATATGGTACTGAATTGCCTGCCACACTCACCACACCTGTAAGGTTTCTCCCCTGTGTGGGTCCGCATGTGAGTCTTCAGAGCACTAAGCACACTGAACTGCCTGCTGCATACCTCACACTTGTAGGGTTTCTCCCCTGTGTGGGTTTGCATGTGAGTCTTCAGATTACCCAGCTGACTGAACCGCTTACTGCACGCCTCACACTTGTACGGTTTCTCCCCTGAGTGGGTTAACATGTGGGTCTTCAGATTTCCCAGTATACTGAACTGTCTGCCGCACTCCTCACACTTGTAGGGCTTCTCCCCTGTGTGAGTTCGCATGTGACTCTTCAGATCATTTAGGTGACTGAACTGCCTGCTGCATTCCTCACATCTATAGGGCTTTTCTCCTGTGTGAGTCCGCATGTGACTCTTTAGATTACCCCGCTGACTGAACTTCCTGCTGCAATCCTCACAACTGTAGGGTTTCTCCCCTGTGTGAATCCGTACGTGAGTCTTCAGATCACGCAACTTACTGAAATGCCTGCTGCATTCCTCACACCTGATAGGTTTCTCCCCTGTGTGGGTTCGCATATGACTCTTTAGATGACCACGCTCACTGAACTGCCTGCTGCATACCTCACACTGGTAGGGTTTCTCCCCTGTGTGGGTTTGCATGTGGGTCTTCAGATTACCCAGCTGACTAAACCGCTTACTGCACTCCTCACACTTGTACGGTGAGTGGGTTAACATGTGGGTCTTCAGATTTCCCAGTATACTGAACTGTCTGCCGCACTCCTCACACTTGTAGGGCTTCTCCCCTGTGTGAGTTCGCATGTGAGTCTTCAGATCACTTAGGTGACTGAACTGCCTGCTGCATTCCTCACATCTATAGGGCTTTTCTCCTGTGTGAGTCCGCATGTGTCTCTTTAGATTACCCCGCTGACTGAACTTCCTGCTGCAATCCTCACAACTGTAGGGTTTCTCCCCTGTGTGAATCCGTACGTGAGTCTTCAGATCACGCAACTTACTGAAATGCCTGCTGCATTCCTCACACCTGATAGGTTTCTCCCCTGTGTGGGTTCGCATATGACTCTTTAGATGACCACGCTCACTGAACTGCCTGCTGCATACCTCACACTGGTAGGGTTTCTCCCCTGTGTGGGTTTGCATGTGGGTCTTCAGATTACACAGCTGACTAAACCGCTTACTGCACTCCTCACACTTGTACGGTGAGTGGGTTAACATGTGGGTCTTCAGATTTCCCAGTATACTGAACTGTCTGCCGCACTCCTCACACTTGTAGGGCTTCTCCCCTGTGTGAGTTCGCATGTGAGTCTTCAGATCACTTAGGTGACTGAACTGCCTGCTGCATTCCTCACATCTATGGGGCTTTTCTCCTGTGTGAGTCCGCATGTGACTCTTTAGATTACCCCGCTGACTGAACTTCCTGCTGCAATCCTCACAACTGTAGGGTTTCTCCCCTGTGTGAATCCGTACGTGAGTCTTCAGATCACACAACTTACTGAAATGCCTGCTGCATTCCTCACACCTGATAGGTTTCTCCCCTGTGTGGGTTCGCATATGACTCTTTAGATTACACAGCTGACTGAATTTCCCACTGCACTCATCACACTTGTAGGGTTTCTCCCCTGTGTGGGTTTTTATGTGGGTCTTCAGATTACACAGCTGACTGAACTTCCTGCCGCACTCCTCACACCTGTAGGGTTTCTCCCCTGTGTGAATCCGTACGTGAGTCTTCAGATTACGCAACTTACTGAAATGCCTGCTGCATTCCTCACACCTGTAGCATTTCCTTTCTTTGCTAGATTGCACACAAGCATCCTTTTTTCTCCTGACGTCATCCAAACTCTGTAAGTTGCTGGTTGATGCCATCCTCAGATATCTGGTGCAACTTCTGAAGAGACAACGATCATTATCATCAATAGCAAGAAACTATGACATCATGGTTTTCTTACTTGTACATTGGTGCCCCAAGTTCAAAAAAAAATTCTGAATACTACGACAAATATGGTACAATGCTAAACTTTCTTCCAAAACAAAGGTGTTCACAGATCAAATTTATTAAATTGATTTGTACTACCAGTACAACAATAAATACAAACACGACGAATAATTCAATAACCTGCTTCTTTTAATCTGTAGTTCCAACATTGCTCTTTTTCTAATCTATGTATCTGCAGGCAAACAAAGCCAAAACAAATTAGGGCCTGCATCCCGACAACGCTCTACGCTATATTCGGAGGGCCGGCTACGCATTACGCTAAATTCAGATAGCCTCTCTGCGCTATACGCTAAATTCTGAAGCTTTCCAGTGCATTATGCAGGACTCAAAAACCCAGCGGCTGAAAGTTGGTAATGTATGAGGTTTGGAGGTGACAATAACAGTCTTGAACACACAAAGGAACAATGATAACGGCCAGTTCCCTATATAACTGATGCTGGAACATTCCGGGCACGGTCGTTCAAGCATTAAGAAGAAGAAGAATACTACAGGCCGGCCTCCAGTCTCAGTCAAAGGCTCTCCCGCGCACCAGCAAACGTATCAAACTTCTAAAAACAACTGTACATGTGTATCATCAAACAAACAGATAAGAATTGAGTCCATATTTTTGCTGATTTTTGCCACGGTTGACACGGTTCATTATGGATATTACGGAGTGATCACTCGGGAGACTGTGATTTCACAAAGCTGAACCTGCACTTGTGAAATACCTGAGAGAAATTCTTACATTTCTTTTGATAAAGATAACGCTACTACGCTGGCAGAACGGAGAAGGGCCGTATACGCGTAGGTGGCAGCATTGAAAACGCGCGCGTTTAGTGGAGAGCAGGATGGGTGGTGGACTTATGTTCCCGCCAAGAAAATCCTCGTAAGGCCCGATAGTGTCTTGCCGGTTCATGAGGTGCTAGGTTTAAAATCTGAATCTATGGCCATCTGTGTCCCAAGACGGCCAGTGACCATCCTTAAACTTTATCAATGGTAAGACAATCTAACCAGGAAATGCAGCAGATACATGTCTCGCATGGGTACCGGGGATAATTTGTAAAAGTGCACACAATCAATGTACCGTGAAAACATCACCAACTTCGCTCAAAACAAGTACGACTGCTACATCTGCTTGGAAATTAATGACAATCTCGAGTCCAGCACACTGTGGGATCATTCCAATGTATGTGCCTTGCTATTCAATTGCACACGATTTTGGGGACGAGTTCGGTGGATTGTTCCATCGTGTAGAAGGGAACGATGGTAAAACAAAGCAGACTGCGGGCATGACACTCGTTTGTGACTTAGATAGAGCAAGGTTAGAAAAGCTTGACAACGCTTTACGCACAATTCATCAACTACGTTTTACGTTAAATTCCGGGTAGCTACTACGCATTACGTAGAATAAAAGTGATCAAAAACGCTCTACGCAAAATACACCGATTACGCTCTACGTTGTTATTGGAGGGGTCGGCAAAGCTCTGCGTAAAATTAAAACGGCTGATTACGCTCTACGTAATAGGGCATGCAGGCCCTCACAAATAGCGAACCTTCCCTAAACCATTAATAACGTTGACTTGTAGCTATATGTAGAAGCATCAGGTACTGAGCCTCCCCACATCAGATACTGAACCTCCCCCTAAATTATGGAACACGCCGTAATGAACACCAGGTGTTAGAATGGCGGGAGGTTTCCGTGCCAAGGGCGGATAGAGGGACTTTGAGTATACCTTACATAAGCAGTGCTCTTCATACCAGTATGAATCTTGAGCTATACAAACTTGACTCGTTGGATACTTAGGATACACCTACAAACACTTGCATTTTCAGATGTCTTTGGATAAACAACCTACAAATGTCTTATTAAAAAAGAAACTCTGTAAAACCCTTTCAACCCCTTGTTGTTTACCTATCATCCACATTCCTCAAAGCGTCCAAGGAATCCCTACCTTTTCGGTAATTCTTCCTGTGAACAACATAATTTCAAAACAAACGTTTTCATAATTTTCTACTCACAGATAGTCTACTTCCAAACAGTCACAGACGACAGAAAATGTAGTTACCGTAACAAAGACACCCTTGCTTGCAACACCATTTTTTTTTACGAAACAGTCTTTACTTTTAATAGTTTTATATCAAATCTGCAAATTATTCAGCATCAAAAAACAACAGATAGTCTTACCTGAAGAAAGCTGAACCCTACTCTTGCACAAAAAAAAACCAATCGGCCGTCTCTAAAGCCGCGAATGTTGTGGTTTTTGCTTGTGAAGGACAGGAAGTTTTCCAGACCGCTAGCCCACTCTCGCCACTTCCAGCAAACAGGAAGTCACGTTCTGGTGACCCGGAAGTATTCGGTCATCGGGGTGAAACATCATACCCTGATTACCCAACAGTTGTCGCAACCTCACTCGGTCGGAATCGGTTTGAGATGGTGTATCTCTCTACGAAACTGACACTATCCAGCTTTTTACTTGCAAAAACAAGAGTTCCGCGACCTCATATCGCCATGAACAATTCTATTTATGCAAATTACTTACACATTTACATAATATATGCTTAATCATAAACACCTTTATCTTACTTACACATGTTGCAATATTGACAAGTCCTATAATTTTCCAAGTTGATGAATTTTGGTGTTTTGCATTAATTATGCAAATTAGGAATTTATTTGCATAATTGGTATTTGTTGATGCTCCACTTTCCATAAACTACATATGTTACATGTATTTGAGTCTTATAATGGAAAACACTGCAAATATAGATTTTCCTCATTATCTATGCAAATTAATTCCCAATTAGCATAATTTGCACTTCATTGTGTACATCTCTGTCTAAGCTACCTGCATACTAAATATCATGGAAATCCGTTGTCCCTTTGTTCAGTTATTCTCCTTAGAAGATTTTCACAATAACGCCCCTGCAGTTCCAGAGCGAGCTGCGAGGGGGCCCAAACCTACACCATTTCTTAATTACATCACAAGCTATCTGCCACCCAAAAATCAAGACCACAGCACGTCCAGGTCAAAAGATACAAAAACGGAAGTTCTGCTGCAGTACCAAGGTCACATACCAGGGGTCCCAAAATTGACCTTGAATTTCGGCCTCACAACACCCGCCCACATACCAAATATCATCGTAATCCATCCAGTGGTTCTTGAGTTATGCTGCCTACAATAGTCCGGAAACACAAACACAACAAGAGTTCCGCGACCTCATATCTCCATGAACAATTCTATTTATGCAAATGACATACACATCTACATAATATATGCTTAATCATAAACACCTTTATCTTACTTACACATGTTGCAATATTGACAGTCCTACAATTTTCCAATTTGATGAATTCCTGTGTTTTTGCATTAATTATGCAAATGAGGAATTTATTTGCATAATTGGTACCTGTTGATGCTCAACTTTCCATAAACTACATATGTTACATGTATTTATGTTTAGCCATACCTAGTATGGCTCAACATATTGTTTTTGTTCACGTTCTTCTTCTTCTCCTTCTTCTTCTTCTGCCATATCTTCAAATGGAATCTACTCCGTCATTTTTGGGCCAAACGGCCTGAAATTTGGCATGTAGGTAAAGATGGCAAATACCCATAGGTGATTTTAAAATTTTGTTGAAACAGGCATTAAAATCATTTTTATGGAGTTTTTTTGGGGCATTTTTAGAAAATTTTTATATTTTGGGCTCCTGTGCCCTGGTATTGCAAGCAAGTGACCTGAAATTCGGTACAAGGGTGCCTTGAACATGTCCCTACAGGACTTCAATCACAATTCTGGTGTACATCACTTCAGAATGCTTCATTTTGGGGACTTTTGGGCCCATTTTCAGACCAAAAACAGGCCAAAAGTGGTATCCCCGTTCCATGTTCTATTTGCTGCTGGCCAAGGAATCCATGTTCTATCTAAGGATCCCCGCGTTCCATTTGCCACTGGCCAAAGAACGCGTGTTCTATTTAGGTCACCTGAGGTCATATTGCAGGACCACACGCAAGACTTTGCAGTAAGAAGCTCTTGGGGTCTCGCAGAACTTGTAGAGAGAATAGTTTTGCACGGGTGACTTCGGAACAGTCAATTTATGCATCGGGAGGGAGATTGGCGAAGTATGATGCTCTCGCAAATGTTGCCTTTCTACATGCAGTTAATATTTCGATTTGCCCAGGCATTATTTTGGGACAGCCCACTTCTTGCAAGGGGAGGAGTATGGCTAAACATGCTGTATTTGCTCAGGGGCAAATGACGGCCTTTCTAGTTGAGTCTTATTATGGAAAACACTGCAAATATAGATTTTCCTCATTAGCTATGCAAATTAAGTCCCAATTAGCATAATTTGCACTTCATTATGTAAATCTCTGTCTAAGCTACCTGCATACTAAATATCACGGATATCCGTCGTTCCTTTGTTCAGTTATTCTCCTTAGATGGTTTTCACGATGACGCCCCTGCAGTTCCAGAGCAAGCTGCTAGGGGGCCCAAACCTACACTACTTTTTCATTACGTCACAAGCTATCTGCCACCCAAAAATCAAGACCACAGCACGTCCAGGTCAAAAGATACAAAAATTGAAGTTCTGCTGCAGTACCAAGGTCACATACCAGGGGGCCCAAAATTGACCCTGACCTTTGGCTTCACAACACCCGCCCACATACCAAATATCATTGTAATCCATCGAGAGGTTCTTGAGTTATGCTGACTACAAGAGTCCGGAAACACAACACAAACACACACAGACACGCCAAAAACAATATCTCCATTTTTCATGGAGATAAACACACACACACACACACAAACGCGCCAAAAACAATATTTCCATTTTTCATGGAGATAATTATGATGAAGTCTAAAATCATAAGTTTGTACGGATTTGATAGGCTAAGGCTCAGCTTTGATCAGGAAAGACCTCGGCAAACGAAGGTAGCTTACTTTCATCTTACTCAATGTCATCGGCACCCACAGTATAATTAAAACAATAAGCAAGCGTCTGAAGACCAAACAGACCAATAACAACTGGGGAGGACGCACGCTGGAACCACCCCACAGCTTACGCCAGTACGAATGTCGTGTATCTGATCGGGGCGCCGAGAAAGTAAGACAAGAATTATCATTAATGTGACCTTTCACTATGCCAAAGAATGTATTTGAACAGTCTGATGTGAGGCGCCAGACTATATATTGCCAATGTCACAAAACCTTTTGGCGACGCCTCTGCTCTGGGGCGAATTTTAAAGTTAAGGTAAATATCATTAGACACAAGTTATGCAAATGAGAACCTCATTTACATAATTGAGTAAATGTTACAATAGCCTACTTTACTAAGACTTTCATACTTCTTCCATGCAACTTGTGTTATTGGCTAGAGAAGATGATCAGCTGGCATATATGACCTTTTTTTTGTCATAATCGTCCAGACACATTTATAATACTTGAGTCGTAAACGTTAACATCATTTGCCAAATGTAGGTTATGGTTATGTCATCATACACGGAACTTACATACGTCGCCAGTGTTCTCTTAAAATTAAAACCTCACTGTACTTATTAGGATACTTAAACAACTCGTATTCCGATATTGGCATCTACTGTAATTCACTACTACTACTACTACTTTATCTTCACGATAGGAAAAGTTCACGGTGTAAGAAAAATTTATATTTTTACTGAACTTTAACTTTACGGTGGAGGCAAGTGATTTACAGAACGGATGTGTAAAGGAATCATAAATAATAACAATACAGTGATGATAAGTTCACGGTACAGAGGTAACTGAATACAGTGAACATAAAGTTACAGTAAAAGAAATAGAATTAAAGTATACATGGGTGCACATAAAACATGTTACTTTATTTAGAAAATGAACAACTTGAACCAACAAACTAAAATCGAACTTCCAGCTCAATTCTAACCAAATCTAATGTGTCTAGAATACTATCTAATCTAGTCTAATATCAGTACAAAAGACTAAAATTATTAATACCTCTACCAAGAAAAAGGGTTACAAAGAAACTGATAACAAGTGGTTAAGAAATACCCATTTTCAACATCATAACAAGCAATGCATACTCGGCAAACTATCGAAATCACATAAAAGATTATCAATAGTTACTGAACTAGACTAATCTAAACTCATAAATGCTTCTACTAGTGTTCTTGTTCTCCCATCTAAGCTCAAACTGTAGGTCTAAATCATGTTACATAACGTGGATAGATTTGCTATCATTTGAAGTGGAAAATTATGATAGAGTCGATTCCACATTACCGAGAGGGTGTTTG
The DNA here is from genome assembly GCF_035083965.1 of Branchiostoma lanceolatum. Taxonomy (NCBI): domain Eukaryota; kingdom Metazoa; phylum Chordata; class Leptocardii; order Amphioxiformes; family Branchiostomatidae; genus Branchiostoma; species Branchiostoma lanceolatum. Next base: position 6,438,957 of record NC_089723.1, on the reverse strand, counting down.
TTGCCTTTTGTTCTAACATTTACAAAACCTTTGTAACAATCTATGTGAGATAAGTAACTGTTAAGAACAATTTCCAACATTCATTTGATGTTCTAAATATTTTTTGCTGTGTTCCAACAGGTTAAACAAATTTCCAACATTGAACACATTATTTGTATTAGTTTCTAAACTGTTGCAACATAGATTGATCATTTGCTTGAACATGTTCCAACATTCAACAAAAATGGTATAACTGGGTCAGTGGGCTGGGAACAGGCCAATTAACACATCCCTTCAAAGTATAGCGGATTAGGCCTAGGTGCCATGTATAGACACCTCAAAACAAAAGAGTTGCCAGTGTCCAGACGTGAAATCTAAAAATATACAGAGGCAGACAATAGAGCGTGATTAGCACCTACTTTTATGGGGGCAATAACCCAAATCTACCATTTTGAGAATGATACAAAATGATGGAACATGTTCCAACAGTGAAACAATCACACATATGTTTGAAAATTGTTCTAAATAAAGAGATATTTGTGCAAATACTTTCATACTATTTCCAAAATATATAGATGAGTTCAGACATGTTCAAACTTTCATTTCTAATTGTTTGAACAGTCTGGAATTATTTTGACTGAAAAAGTCTTTTCTCTAAAATTTTTCAAACTTATTAGCAATATCATCTGAAAACCCTCTCGGTGACATGGAATTGACTCTATAACTTTATCGTCATCAAAGGTTGTAATATAAATTCACTCATTGTAGAGATCAACCTGCTACGAGTTCTATCTGTCAAGGAAGGTACAAAACAAATGTTAAATTCATAACAATCAAACAAAATCAACCATCAGAGACAAAGTAAGATATCAACTTGAACATATGACACCTCTAACAAAACTAGACGTCTTGAAACCTCAATCCTGAGAGACCACAGTCAACGAACTAACTATAAATGTGCAATCAAAACGTATTACACAACTGAAAGAGAAGCTGCCTTAACAACAAAAACAGAACTGACATTACTGATAACAATGTTGTGTAAGTCTTAATCATCAACAGCTCCTTCAACCTTTGTTGGGCATGCACATGCGTTAGAGCACCTAGCTCACTGAACTGTCTGCTGCACTACTCACACATGTACAATGTAGGGTTTCTCTTGTGAGTGTGCATGTGTCTTTTTAGATGACTCAGCGTACTGAACTGCTTACTGCACTCCTCACACCTGTAAGGTTTCTCGCCCGTGTGGGTTAACATGTGGGTCTTCAAGCTTCCCAGCTGACTGAACTGATTACTGCACTCCTCACACTTGTAGGGTTTCTCACCTGTGTGAGTTCGCATGTGTTTCTTCAGATCATCCAGCTGTCTGAACTGTCTGCTGCATTCCTCACACCTATAGGGTTTCTCCCCTGTGTGAGTTCGCATGTGTCTCTTTAAAGCACTAAACACACCAAACTGCCTGCTGCATTCCTCACACCTGTAGGGCTTCTCCCCTATGTGGGTTTGCATGTGTCTCTTCAGCTGACCCTGCCCACTAAATTGCCTGCTGCACTCCTCACATCTGTAGGGTTTCTCCCCTGTGTGAGTCAACATGTGTCTCTTCAATGCACTACGCACACTGAACCGTCTGCTACACTCCTCACACCTGTAGGGTTTCTCCCCTGTGTGGGTTAGCATGTGTGTCTTCAGGTTACCCAGCTGACTGAACTGACTGCTGCACTCCTCACACCTGTAGGGTTTCTCACCTGTGTGAATCCGCATGTGAGTCTTCAGACTACCCAGCTCACTAAACTGACTACAGCATTCTTCACACTGGTAGGATTTCTCCCCTGTGTGGGTCCGCATGTGTCTCTTCAGATTTCCAAGGTCTCTGAACCGTCTGCTGCACTCCTCACACTTAAAGGGTTGATCCCCTGTGTGAGTTCGCATGTGAGTCTTTAGATTTTCCAGATGACTGAACTGCCTGCTGCACTCCTCACACTTGTAGGGTTTCTCCCCTGTGTGAGTTCGCAAGTGTCTCTTCAGATGACCCAGGAGACTGAACTGCTTGCTGCACTCCTCACACTTGTAGGGTTTTTCCCCTGTGTGAGTTCGCATATGTTTCCTTAGATCATTCAGTTGACTGAACTGCCTTGTGCATTCCTCGCACCTGTGGGCTTTCTCCCCTGTGTGGGTCCTCATGTGTCTCTTTAGATTACTTAGCTTACTGAACTGCCTGCTGCATTCCTCACACCTGTAGGGCTTCTCCCCTGTGTGGGTTTGCATGTGTCTCTTCAGCTGACCCTGCCCACTAAACTGCCTGCTACACGCCTCACATCTGTAGGGTTTCTCCCCTGTGTGAGTCCGTATGTGAGTCTTCAGGTTACCCAGCTGCCTGAACTGCTTGCTGCACTCCTCACATCTGTAGGGTTTCTCCCCTGTGTGAGTCCGCATGTGAGTCTTCAGGCTACCTAGCTGCATAAACTGCCTGCGGCATTCCTCACATTTGTAGGGTTTCTTCCCTGTGTGAATCCGCATGTGTCTCTTTAGATTACCCGGCTGACTGAACTGACTGCTGCATTCCTTACACCTGTAGCATTTCTCCTCTTTGCTAGATCGCTCACAAGCATCCTTCCTTGCCTTTCTCCTGGCGTCATCCGGAATCTGCACGCTGCTTGTTGGTGCCATCCTGATATATTTGATGCAACTTCTGAAACGACAACGATCATAATAGCAAAAAACTGTAAATTCATGGTTACGTTACTTAAACATCCTTGCCCCTGCTTGAGATAAAAAATGTGAATACTACGACAAATATAGTACAATGCAAATCTTTCTACTAACACAAGGGTGAACACGGATCAAATTTATCAAATTTATTTGTACTACTTTGTTTTGGTAGCATTGTACTTACTTTTTTTTATTACTACTAACACAACAATAAATACAAATGCGACTAGTGCTGCATACCATATAACTCAGTTTCAGGTTTAGGTCCATATTCAACTTTCAGTCCCACATGTTATTTTTCTTTTCGGTTGCATAAAGAATAGCACATTGGCACAAATCTCAAAAGAAATCGAAAACAACCTGAAAAGTCATATACAGTCGGTAGTTAAAACAAAATTTAAGTGATAAACACAAAAACAGCAGCTGTTTTTATGTTTAGCCATAAGTATGGCTAAACATATTGTTTTCTCTCATGTTTCTTCTCCTGTCAAATCTTCAAATCGATTCATCTCTGTCATTTTTTGACCAAATGACCTGAAATTTGGTACAGAGGTAATGTAGGCAAAAACCAATGTACGTTCTTTTCCTTTTTTTGATATTGACCTTGAAAGTGATTTTATTGAGGTTTTTATGCTATTTTTAGCATATCTTGGCCTCCTGCGCCCTGGTATTTCAACCGAATGACCTGAAATTTCCTGTATATGTGGCTTGAACAAATATTTAAAGGACTACATTCCCATTTTTGGCATACATATATTCAAAACGATTTATTTTGGGCTTTTTTGACAATATTTGCCACTTCTGTCACTTTCAATACTACATATGACCTACAGGTCGTTGACCCCGAGTGCCTTGCACCTGGGCAAGCTGGAAGTTTGCTTACGAGGAGGAAAGACCGGACATAAACATTTAACGTGATTATCGGGAAAACACCATGTTCCCTTAAACTCAGTGGTTAAATTGCAGTTTAGGAAATTTTATAACAGAAAACAAGTTAAATCAATGATTTTGTGAATGTTTATTCTAGCATTAGTTATTCCAGATATTTTCAAACTCCAAATTCTTCAACACAACACGGGAGATCGTTTCTCCTCAGACTGGCGCGACACTCCTGTCAAAATTGATTGATGATCTCTCTCTGCCGCCGACTTCATACATGATCAAAGGCGGGTGGTAGGCGGTGCGCGGGGAAACGTTAACATATAATGTAGCGAAGTGTTGCACAAGGAATTCTCACGCTGAGGGGTACATGAAATAATGCTTACAAAATAGACCTCTATGAATCGGGCTACATTCAGCAATGGTAGACGGATTCGGGGCATGCCGCGCAACAGGCGTTTTGGTCCGGCACGTTGTCGCAGCGGTGCGTCGCCGCTACGCGATCGAAAGCACGCCGCTGTCTGTCTCGGACCAACACGCGTCTCCCGTGATGTGTAGCGTCCACCACCAGGCCTTCCTACATGTCCTACGTACGGGCGTATGGCCAGTAGAGTCAGTCCCCGGTAAGGTCAATGATTCGCCCCTTTGCGCTAGCTTGTAACGTTAAATGAATGTACCCTCTGGTGGCCAAACTTCACTGACAAACTTTCTCCCTATTATCATCATGAGCTTGCGTTAGTCTGGTACTAGTGACTATTATGTGCCGGGAATGTTTATCTATCGCACGCCTTGGAAGGAAGTTCAGCCATGATAAATGGTCGGCCGTTGCGAAAATTTGGAATCCCATGCTGTTGATTTTCGTGATTGAATCTGTAAGAAAATATATTTTCATGTCGTTCATGTTTTTGGGACGGACGCCGGGACGGGGTGGATTTTTTCTATCATTTTCGTCCCGTTAGTAATGCAAATCGAATCGTGTTGCACAAGAGGCAAAACACTAAAAACGTGGGTCTTGTGGAGTGTTTTGGAGCGGGAAAATGCCGGATATTAGCGGTGCCGAACAGTGTACATCGTCGCGCGCGGGTGACGCTCCGTCAAAACAAATCCGCTGGTGGTCTAGCGCGGCCACCGAAAATAGGCAGAAACACACAGGAGGACTTAGCACCTTCGTTGATGAGGGCAATTGTGAAAATCTTTTGTTACAAATTGTTCGAACATTGAAACATTTGGATAGATGGTTTGAAACTGTTCTAAATAAAGAGATTTTTGTGTAGTTACGTTCGAAATGTTTCCAACGTATGTGAAATAAGTTCAAACATGTTATAAGTTTCAATTCTAATTGTTTGAACACTTTAGAACTATTGTGACTTAGACATTCTTTTAATCAAAATAGTTCAAACATATTACAAATATTATACTAAAACCCTCTCGGTGACTTTGAATTGACTCAAATATGTTGTTTTTGGTCATTTTCTTCGTCTCCTGTCAAATCTTCATATGTATACTATGGAAAACTTCATTCTTCCCTGGGGTTGATCTTTTTTAATTCAATTTTGAACTGGGTTGATTATGCGCAAGAGTGTAATTTTCAGCGGATATTTTTCGACTGGTTTACATGGAAATGGCACGGAATATCCCATTCTTGCAAGGGGAGGATTCTTTAATTATTTTTCAATTTTGAGCTGGAATGATTATGAAAAAGTCCATTTTTTAGCAGAAGTGTATTTGTTAATCAATTAGTGGATATGGTTGTGGACTGGTCCGTATTGTGTTGAGGTGCTACTGGAAGACTCAATTTTGGACTGGGGTGATTCATTTTTTTAGTGCAAGTATTTTAGAATGGTCCATTGTTATTTTGGGAGAGTCCATTTTTTGCATGGCGAGGAGTATGGCTAAACATGCTGTATTTGCTCGCAAATGTTGCCTTTCTAGTTGTCTTAATTTTTGCAACGAAAATTTCACAATTCAAAGATTAGGTTTAAGATGCTTCAGATCGATAAGGAGAATGTAAGTCCAAGATATCTTTTTGCAAGTCTGGATTTTTTTCCAGAAGTTTAGGTTTTTTTTTGGTTTTTTTACTTTAACCTAAACTTTAGGACCAGTCTGATTCAAGTCCGGGGTTTAAGCAAGCAGCACTAAATACAACGAATAAGTTGCTTCTTTCAATCTGAAGTTTCAATATGGCTGTTGTTCTAATGAATGTATCTGCTTGCAAGCAAGGACTAACAAATAGTGAACCCTCACTTAACCATTCATAACGTTGTAGCTCTATGTAGAAACATCAGGTTCTGAGACCCCCCCCCCGCATCTGATAGCAACAGATACTGAACCTCCCCCTGAATATGGAACACGCCGTAATGAAGACCAGATGTTAAAATGGCGGAAGGGTTCCGTGCTAAGGGCTAATAGAGGGACCTTGAGTATACCTTACATATTTTATCAACTGTGCTTTTCATACCAGTATGAATCTTTTACACAAATGACCTATACAAATTTGACTCTTCAATTAGCATGCGCCTAAAAACACTTGCATTTTCACATGTCTTTGAATAAATAACTTTCAAGTCTCATCAAAACAAACTCCGTAAACCCCTTCCAAACCCCCGTTGTTTACATTATCCTCCCCATTCTTCAGTGCGTCCGAGGAATTTCCGCCTTATTCGGTGTTACCAACAAAATTGCAAATGACATGTTTTCATAATTTTTCCCTCACAGCTATGGTCTACTTTCAAACAGTCACAGGCGACAGAAAATGTAGTTACCGTAACAAATACACCCTTGGTGTTGCAACATTTTTTTCTCTACGAAACCGTCTTCACTTTTCTTATCAAATCTACATAGCTCTTAGAGTCAAAATACAACAGATCGTCTAACCTGAACAAAGATGAACCCTAGCCTTGCACAAAAACACAAATCGACCGTCTCTAAAGCCGCGAATGTTGTGGTTTTTGCTTGTGAAGGACAGGAACTTCTGAAGACCGCTTGCCACTCTCGCCACTTCCAGCAAACAGGAAGTCACGGTCAGGTGACCCGGAAGTATTCGGTTGACCTGGGTCAATCATCATCTCCTGGTTATCCAACAGTTGTCGTGACGTCACTCAGTCGGAATCGGTTCGACTTTGTGTATCTCTCTTCTAGGCTGACACTGTCCAGCTTTTTAGTTGCTAGAATTATGATGAAATCTGAATAATATGTTTTACAAATCTAGTTTATAAAGGAGGCCCGAAAGTTCTCACGTATGTTTTGATGATGAAGGTTTTCTTGTTTGCCATGTTCGAACTCCGAAAATGAAGTGTGCTCTGTGATAAATGATATTTATCTGGTGCAACGATAATTATGTACTAATGTTAATTTTGCAGCAGCATGTTAACAGATTAATGTAACAAAACATTCCGAACATCAGGACATGTATTCATGGTTCCTATGAGCTATATGATTTACTCTAGTCTATGTGACAAAAAATGTGTTTACCTTTATATTGTGATGCATAGAAGCAACATCAATCAGTTTATGTGCTGGAGATATCCAATAGTTTCTTTCCTACGACGTTTAATACGTTAGTGTAACATGATGGAAAAACGTCGCCATGGTGTTCTTTAAAAACAAACACCTTTCTTGGTATGTTTCGTCTTTCACGCTTTTACATTACAACAATATATACAACTGTAGCTATGAGGATACATAAACAACACGGATTCACATATTGGCATCTGCACATGGCTGCACTTGAGACAAGAAACTTTATTTAGAAAACAAACGACTTGAACCAACAAACTACTGTAAATCTACATGAACTTCCAGCTCAAATCTATCAAAATCTTATCTCGAATATGTGCTGTTCTAATATCACAACAAAAATGATTAAAGTGTCTACAAGACATTGGTTACAAAGAAACTTATATGAGCGGTTTGTTAATTTACTAACTTACATATATATAAGAAATACGAAATTTCAAACGCTATTTCTATTTCAAACAATGGTTAATTAGCAAAACATTGAAATAAACATGAAAGATTATTAATAGTGATTAACCTATACTTATTTTACAAACTCAAACATGCTTCTGCTAAACTTAGTGTTCTTGTTCTCCCATGTAAACTCAAACTAGGTCTTTTTTGTTTGAAGTGGAAAGCCATCATCTAGGGTTGTAATAGAAGTTCACTCGTGAAGGAGGCATTCTTCTGGTTGTACTTGCTTCATTATTTGTCATCGAATGTACAAAACAATGTTAAGTTCAAAACAATCTAACATTAGATAAGCTACAAATACAAGATGGTAAATCAACTTGAAAGTTGAACCTGATACACTTCCCTCAAAACTAAATATCTTGGACACTAAGTTTTATAACACCACAACCAACTGAAATACTGATGTAAAATCTAAATTAATAAATATCTAAAGGGATGCTGCCTTAAAAGCATGAAAGGAACTGACATTACTGGGATGTCAGTGCATGTAAGTCCTTACTAGTAGAATCAGCAGCTGACTAAGCTATCCGATTCACTTCCGCTCCTATACCCTTTATTGGGCATGCACATGACTTAGAGCGCCTACTAGTTCACTGAACTGCCTGCTGCACTGCTCACATCTGCCGGGTTTCTCTTGTGAGTCTTCATATGTCTTTTTAGATGACTCAGCGTTCTGAACTGCTTACTGCACTCCTCACATCCGTAGGGTTTCTCCCCTGTGTGGGTTAACAGGTGGGTTTTCAGACTTCGTAGTCTATTGAACTGTCTGCTACACTCATCACACTTGTAGGGCTTTTCGCCTGTGTGTGTTCGCACGTAAGTCTTCAGGTCACTTAGAAGACTGAACTGCCTGCTGCACTCCTCACACCTGTAGGGCTTCTCCCTTGTGTGAGTCCGCATGTGAGTCTTCAGATTACAAAGCTGACTGAACTGCCTGCTGCACTCCTCACACTTGTAGGGTTTCTCCCGTGTGGATTAGCATGTGGGTTTTCAGATGACCCAGCCGATTGAACTGCTTACTGCACTCTTCACACTTGTAGGGTTTCTCCCCTGTGTGGATTAGCATGTGTCTCTTCAGCTGACCCAGCTGACTGAATTGCTTACTGCACTCCTCACACTTGTAGGGTTTCTCCCCTGTGTGGATTCGCACGTGTTTCTTCAGATTACTCAGCTGACTGAACTTCTTACTGCACTGCTCACAACTGTAGGATTTCTCCCCTGTGTGAGTTTGCATGTGGGTCTTCAGGGTACCTCGCTGAGTGAACTGCTTACTGCACTCCTCACACTTATAGGGTTTCTCACCTGTGTGTGTTTGCATGTGAGTCTTTAGATGACCCAGCCGACTGAACTGTCTACCGCACTCTTCACACTTGTAGGGTTGCTCCCCTGCGTGGGTCCGTGCGTGAGTCTTCAGATTACCCAGGACACTGAATTGCCTGCCACACTCATCACACTTGTAAGGTTTCTCCCCCGTGTGGGTCCGCATATGACCCTTTAGATGACTCAACTCACTAAACTGGCTGCTGCATTCCTCACACTGGTAGGGTTTCTCCCCTGTGTGAGTCCTCATGTGACTCTTCAGATGACCCAGCTGACTGAACCGCCTGCTGCACTTCTCACACCGGAAGGGTTTCTCCCCTGTGTGAATCCGCATGTGTCTCTTCAGATAACTTAGATGTCTGAACTGACTGCTGCACTCCTCACATCTGTGGCATTTCTCCCCTTTACTAGATCGCACACAAGCATGCTTTCTTGCCTTTCCCCTGACGTCATCCAAACTCTGCACGCTGCTTGTTGATGCCATCCTCATATATTCGGTGTAAGTTCTGAAACGACAACGATCATTATAGCAAGGGACTGTAGATTCATGGTTTTGTTACTTGAAAAAAAATTCTGAGTAGTACGACAAATATAGTACAATGCTAAACTTTCTTCCAACAGAAAGAAGTACACGGATCAAATTTATCAGATTCATTTGAATGTATACTTTATATTGGAAGAAAGTTTAGCATTGTCATTCATATGATTACTACCAACACAAATGAGCTTCCATGATAATACATTCTTTTTACTCAATTAATTGTATGTTATGTATACAAGTTGTATATTCGTCTGTATTTATGTCGGTCAGCTGTTACCAGCGAAAGCTGTCTAGGCCGACCAAGTGTAATGACTGGTTATCATTGTCAATCAATACAAATGTGACGAATAATTTGCTTCTTTCAATCTGTTGTTCCAACATGGCCGTCGTTTTAAGGTTTGCAGGGCGGCTAATCCAGTGAAATTGACTTTGTACTATTTTACCAGTAAAGAAGTGAGAGAAAAATTATTTTGTACTGGTAGCAAAGAACATAAGGATTCCAAATATAGTTTTTGGAACCATATGGATGACATCATCATGTTTTATTGCCCTTGTCATAAATATTTTCGAAGAAAAAATACAGAACTTTGGAAATTCCCAACAACACAAAACTTCATTTTTTTGACGGATAATGATAAAAGCTACAAACTGGCGCTCGCGCCAACGAAAATATTGTAATAAACTATATTTATAGTGAAATTATTGATTTTTAATTAGGTTTAAATTAAGTCTCGGTATCCGCCGAACCGCACATATCACCCCTTGGCGCGAACGTGAGTGTGAAGATTGAACGTTTCTCTTAACGAATTCGGCATTAAAAGCGATAATTTACCTTCACTTCTTTTTAATCATAGAAAATAAAAATGTGTTATGGCCATAAAATCTGCTAATCGGCCGCAAAATCGACGTTTTCGCCGCAAAATACAACGAAACAGCACCAAAATCGGCAGCGTGGATCCTCCATTGACCTGTTGTGACCCCAAAACAGCTGCTAAACTCTCGCGAAGTCCCGCAAAATGCGAGAAACTGACGAGATTGTGAGTGTTTGCTGCCGTTCCCGCACTGTACTCCCTCCCCCATGTTGTTTACGTGCCACGCCGCCTGTCAGCGGGCGGGCGGAAACATTTAAACATGGCGGCCTCCTCGTCACCTCAACTACGGACGCGCGTAGGCCGCCCCAAAACTTGCCCAGCCATGTACACACCGTGGAAAATGGATATTGTGAAAGAATGGGGTATAGTTTGTATCTAAACTGTAAAAAAAAAGCTGGGTGGGCGGTTAAACCGTCCGCGGCTGAGGAAAAGTAGGTCACCTTCTATACCTTGCTCCAGTCATTTACACCCACACCCTTCCATTCAATGTTTGTTTCATCCGTTCTTTTTGCTTAGGATACCGATCGCTGCACGTATGGTATTGTATACATATTGCACCTAAGCTACTTTTGCCCCCTTTATGTTTATGAAATTGTATTCAAACTGTGGGAGGTATTAGTAAGATTATATGCCTCAAGAACAGGACTGAAATGTATTTTTGTTTTCTCTGCTGTATGTAGGAACTAAGGAAGTGGAGGTGGTTTTCCAAGTGCGATCATGTGGTGGAATGGAAGAGAATGTTCAATCCCATATCTATATAATTTAAGTCATTCAAAATAAGCAATACATATATGGGTGTCATCCTTTTTTGTTTCAAGTATCAAGTCTCTTTTGCACTGTACACCTATCAAATGTAAAACAGAATTACTACATGATATTTTTGTGTTTTAGCAGCTGTAGGTTCTCCATATCAGTTGTTATCTTTTAACTTTTTCAAGAAAGATCTAGAAGTTGAACATGCATATTAAAGGATGTTAACCAGAACAAAAATCAGTGACGGCTGTTTGACCGATTAGAAAATGAACAGTACCAGCAGGCAGTCCCACGTTTTGAGATTTACTGGTCGACAATAATAAAAATCTGAGGCCAAAACAGAACAGATTTAGCTAATTGACGTTGCTCTCTAGATAGGTGTAGATTATACCTAGAAACACTGAAACTGAGTCTTCTGACAGCAAGGCGAGTGTGGTAAGTGTCAACTATGGCTGAACCTAAAATTATATCCTTCATGTGATCCGACACACACACACACACACACACACACATACTTGAAGCATTCATGTAAATTTACACTTGAAACCAAAAATGATATCCAAACTGCAAATCAGGTTACCCCTAGAGTGTGAACATAGCTTGTTTTCATGTTGGAACAAAAAAATCCCCATCACTTGTGTCTCGCCCTCAAAATATGATATAGTACCCTATTCTGCACGATAAAACCCAAAAAAAGCTGGACCTGAATTTTCACCGGTATTTACCCCTACAATATATGCATCGTGGTACAAATGACTGCAATACAGCACAACATAGCATAGCATATAAAGATTAGTTCCTTTATTTTTATATTACTGTTTCAGTGTTTGGAAAGTGATGCCATGGGGTGGGGGGGGGGGGGGGGGTAATTGCTGGCTGGCCAGGCCATGCCAATATGTACAATAAAGGTTATTATTATCATTACTAATCATCACAACTGTCAAACTTCCATGGTTGCATAGTCTAAAACAGCGTTCTACTGTCTTTACTCTAGATCTAGTCCCAGTCTCGTCAGTGTTCTCTTTGCAAGGTTGTCCAGCGTCTTGCTGCGACTCCATGGCCAGGTTGACTGCTTTGACTCCGTATACCTTTACAATAAAAATAAAAAAACACAGATTTTTTAGGACATACTCGTAGTAGAGAACACACAAGTTCCAGTGTGCACTGTAGTACGTAAAGAAGTTGACCTATCTGAGCGGCCCTACCAGCGGAATTTCAGTCGGGAGAATCAAGCTTTCATGCCGCCCACCCAACGTGGCCCCTCCCTTAGAGGCCGATATGACAACACTGGCGGCACAGGTAAACGGCGTACCGGCTTTAGACTGCGGACTAAATCGGCTAGTATCCCGCTGAGGTGTGGCAAGTAGGTACATTCTTGGAGAGAACACATTGCTTGTACGTTACCGAAGACTCTACTCTACTCATAATACAGTAACCCCGTCCCCCGTCGGAAATCATAACAAAGAAGTGTACAGGCACGAGCCCGACGAAGGGTCAAATTGGCTGACTTTACGAGATACAAGACCAAAAATAATATTTCGATAGGGTAGTGTATCCTCTGAAGATGTTTATGCATACGTACCAACGCTATAAAATCAGTTTTTCCGGTCAAAATCGCGTCGAGTCGGGCCGTAACTTGTGTACAGCATGAGAAAACATGGCCGCCACGCTCTCTCTCTCCGCGGCGCGAGTGCGCATGCGCATAACGCTTCCAGCAAAGCGGCTGCGCCCCTGTGGGAGCGCCTGGGACAAACATTTCCGCGTTTTTCTAGATAATTAATAGGAAGATTTATGGACCTTTAATGGTCAGAAATATATACTAGAAGTATAAGCGCCACGATATATATTACTTTTTTAGCGCTTAGAGAGAGAGAAAATCAGCCGCCTTGACAACCTTAATCTATTGTATGTATCTGGTGGCAAACAAAGACTAACAAATAGTGAACCCTCCCTTAACCATTCATAACGTTGTAGCTCTAGCATCAGTTACTGATCCTCCCCCCCCCCCCATCAAATACTGAACCTCCCCCTAAGTTATGAAACACACGGTAATGAACACCAGATGTTAGAAATGGCGGAAGTTTCCGTGCCAAGGGTGGACAGAGGGACTTTGAGTATACCTTACATATTTCATCATCTGCGCTTTTCATACCGGTATGAATCTTTTACACGAATGAGCTATACAAACTTGACTCTTCAATTAGTAAACATCTACAAACACTTGCATTTTCACATGTCTTTGAATAAACGACCTTCAAAAGTCTCATCAAAACAAACTCCATAAACCCCTTTTCAAACCCTCGTTGTTTACATTATCCTCCACATAGCTCAATGCGTCTGATGAATTTCTGCCTTTTCGGTGTGAACGATCAAACTTTCAAAACAAACATTTTCATAATTTTACACTCACAACTATGGTCTATCTTTTAACAGTCACAGACACCAGAAAATGTAGTTACCGTAACAAAGACCCCTTGGCGTTGCAACCTAATTTTTCTTACGCAACCGTCCTCACGTTTCTATCAAATCTACAAATCATTCAGTATCAAAATACAACAGATCGTCTTACCTGAACAAAGTTGAACCCTAGCCTTGCACAAAAACACCAATCGGCCGTCTCTAAAGCCGCGAATGTTGTGGTTTTTGCTTGTGAAGGACAGGAACTTTTGAAGACCGCTAGCCACTCTCGCCACCTCTAGCAAACAGGAAGTTGTAGTCAGGTGACCCGGAAGTATTTGGTTGACCTGGGTCAAGGATCATCTCCTGGTTACCCAACAGCTGTCGCGACCTCGCTCACTTCGGGATCTGTTAGGTCTCTACCAGACTAACCGCGTCGGAAATAGAGAGAACATTTGCCGGGGGACTTTGGCCATGGAGGATAACATTCCCATCCGCAGTTGGACCCTCTCTCCGTAGCCGACTCCCTTCATACAATTGACTCTATTTGGCCAATTTCTACTATTTTCCCAGCGACCCGCGGTGCTGGTAGAGGCTAACCTGTTAGATAAATAAAGAGATTGTACATCTTTCTTAAAGGCTGACACTGTCCAGCTCTTTACTTGCAAAAATCATGATGAAGTCTAGAATCATATGTTGTGCGTAACTGGTCTATAAATGAGGCCCACATGTTCTCGCAATTTTTGATAGGGTTCAACTTTCTTCAGGTAAGACGATCTGTTGTATATTGAATTTGTTATACTTTAAAGCTTTGTAGATTTGATAGAGTGACAAAGTGACGCCTTTAGCAATATTGAAATGGCAGGAGAAAGATCATTCCCCATAGCCACGACTTTCCTCACTTCACTCAGGTGTAAATGAGTACCTAGCTTCGGTTAGGGACGTCCCTAGGATAGGACGTTAAATGGAGGTCCCGTGTTTGAGAAGAGCCACACCTCGAGCACGTTAAAGAACCCACCGCACTTATCTAAAAGAGTAGGGGCCCTTCCCGGTGTGAGTGGTTCAAAACCTACAGTCCATGGCTGCGCATGGGTTCGCCCTAAGTAATAGCCTACGGCTAGCTGGGCAACCCTGGCATGTACATTCTGAACCAATAATGAATAAATAGCCACGAGTTATATTGAATGAGCCTCCCATGATCCATGTTTTTAGGAACACTGTAGTCCCCATGGATTCCTTGTGGTAGATAACGTTCACGTTACAGGTGAGAAGAACTTGGATGCAACCAAACGAAAACTGTTTGAACAGTCTCAATAGCAGCATTTTGTTATCCTAGCTTGTCCTCCTAACATGTTGTCCAGTTCAACCGGTGCAATGGCCGAGTGGGTAGAGTGTTCGCTTTGCATACGATAGGTCGTGAGTTCGATCCCCGGCCGGGTCATACCAAAGACTCTAAAAATGGTACATAATGATATCTCTGCATAGCACTCAGCATTTGAGAACGGTATGGAAATTAAACATACATCACTACAAGTGGACTAGACCCCTGCTGTAGTGACTTGCACAATGTTGTGTGGTCCAAGGCTGCCGAAACAGAGATGGGCACCGCCCTATGCACCGCCTGGTGCGGGGAGGACTTAAATATATACTTACCAAAACTGCACTCCCGCAGTCTCCGCAGTCCACAATTTGCTCCTCACCACTCCTGGACTGTTTTGACAAATCAAAGTGAATGGGCCCATATCTGACTTACTGTGTCCCCCATTGATCCACAAAAGCAATAGCTGTTAATGTCACAGTTGATAAACCCTTGCTCAGGTTGACTTGACGCTGCACATAATACTCACGTCTCCACCATATGAGTCTGCGCCGAATCGATATGTGAGCGATCAAATAAAAAACACGTAAACTTGAATGATCTGCCTCAGTCACCTTCTTCGGAAACCTGCCCGATTCCTCAATATTGATAAAACACTCAGACCATTTTAGTACCGGAAGATGGTATCCAGGAAGGTTAAAATAGTTTTCGTTCGTTTCAAGGCATCCTCATTTTGAGGTGCTTTTTTTAAGTAGCTAGTGGTAGTGCAATGCGGCTTCGCTACGGCTCGCGTTTTTTGCCAAGCACACCGGGTCACCCCTACTCTTCTCGATAAGTGTGTTGGGTTCTTTTCCGTGCAGAGGTTTGACGCTTGAGGCTAATGCCTGAAGCTCCCTCATACACGGGGCCGCCGGCTTTACGTCACCATTCGAAATGACGAATGCAATCCCTTACAACATGTCCGAGCTGGAGTCGACCCCTAGGATCGAACGCGGGCCCTAGGATCCACGGAATTCGATCCAGATGGCCTAGCAACGGGGTTGCGTTACCGCTTGCGCCACGAAAAGAAATCACTAAACTATGGCGGTACGGTGTCCAGTCCACCAACATGTGCTAGCTCTCTAAGGTCGATCGTTCAGGTCTTTTTTTTCTTCACTGGAAGCTTTCCAAACGGTATGTGAGTTAGGATATAGGAGGTTCTTTGTACACAACCAGGTACAGTTCTCACCTGCTAACGTTTCGATGTCTATCAGACACCTTCTTCAGAGCTTCTGACTGGAGTGCTGTTTCTCCCCGCTATAAGTAGCCGATGTAGGTGGCGCTTTTGCGGTGAGAACACTGTCCCAAATGCGGTATGTGAGTTACATATCACCTACAATAACTGCAGCTGTTCTTCATACTGAAGTACATGTATACAGTTCGGAATACTGATTGGTGGATCAATCGTAAATACCAGTCAAGACCCCGAGTAATAGCCAAGGCCAAGACGTACGATCTAAGGGTATGCAATTTATTTTAATATAATTGTATGGGCGATTATGTCGAAAAAGAAAATTACCATCGGATCAAGTATCATGTACTCTTTAGAACTATGGCGACTATGTAAGAAAACTCACCATGTGATGTGTTCACAACATAGTCAAGTCAAGGTTATTGCACAACAATTGCATCAGGTACAATGTATGGCAAATACTAGTAACATGGTATATCAACAACTACGGACTATTTATACTAGTGTACTAATCTAACATCATTACTCTAGCTCTATACATAAGATAATGGAATGATACGTTTCAACATATGCCTACCGATGTCAATACCAGCTTGTATGTAGTCCATATCTCACGGTATACTGTTCAATATAATTTTACGGTCCTGTGGTTTTCACGAGTATGTGCTGACAAATGGCAGCGATTGGTGCTGAATTAAAGACAGGCGATTTATTTTACGGACTTTCCACCGTCTGTCACCTTCTTTCCTTTTAAAGGCAGACAAAGCAATATTAGGGACAAAAAAATGGAAATAAAAAACAATGCTGAAATCTTTATGGTAGTGACATTAACTAACACTGTCTAGCACATTTATGTAATAACTTCATACTTTGAGCATTTTAGAACTCGGAAGTTTCACTGCAGTACCATAGCAAGCCACTAGGGGTCCTAAAATCTAACTATTTCAAGGTCTCAAGGAGACCTACCCACATACCTAGTATAAAGATAATCCATCGAGGCATTCTTGAGTTATCGTGTTGACACACACACAGGCACACACACGATCGCTGACGAAATTATAACCTTCTCGGCGACGGTGATGATAAAGAATGTATAATGGTATAACGTACACATGGGATGTCCATCCTTTTTCTTCGATTATTTCAACCTCGTTAATTTTAAACAGAAAGACATGATTTACAAACTAAAGATATAAAAGATATCACTGTGAAGTGATAAGGTGTCTGCATTCTGCCGAACACCTTCGCAATATCCGATACGATAAATGTTTATCAACCACACACGTTAAACCCTACAAACCGAGATACTAGGACACAAAGCATTGCCTTTCAAAGAAGTCCCACCTGCTAGCAATCTCTAGGAAAAAGTTATTCCCAAAGTCATTTCCGGAGACCTTTAATTGAAAGCGAAATTGAAACTGATTGAAGCTGACTTCACTTGATCCACTTACGGTAATCTTCGCCGCCAAGGCTCGGCCAATAACGGGACGAATCCCTGCGGTGCTCGGGTGCTCTTTTTGGAAAGGCAGGCTGTATGCCACGGAGATTTCAATTGCCAAACTGTGTAATCCCGCTAGAGATCCGGCTCCAGTACAAATTAGGAGCTGACATTTCCCGGCATCTTGAGAGACCCTTCTGCGTGATAGACTAAACATGCACACATCACACACTACACGATGCACGTATATGGAGCAAATAATACCGCCCTTTTGTGATTATCATATCATTATAACAATGGCTATATTCAACGATATAGATTTACCAAAACTGATAGACTAAACGTGCACATATCGCACACTACATGACGCACATATAAGGAGGAAATAATACCGGCCTTTTGTGATCATCATATCATTATAACTATGGCTATATTTAACGATATGAATATACCAAAACTGATAGACTTAACATGCGCATATCACACACTACATGATGCACATATATGGAGTAAATAATACCGGCCTTTTGTGATTATCACATCATTATAACTATGGCTATATTTAACTATATAAATCTACAAAAATTGATAAACTAAACAGGCACATATCACACACTACATGATGCACATATAGGAGTAAATAATAGCGGCCTTTTGTGACTATCATATCATTATAACAATGGCTAGATCTAACGATATGAATCTACCAAAACTGATAGACTTATCATGCGCATATCGTACACTACATGACGCACATATATGGAGTAAATGATAGCGGCCTTTAGCGATTATCACATCATTATAACAGTGAGTATATTTAACGATAGAAATCTACCAAAACTGATAGACGAAACATGCACATTTCATACACTACATGACGCACTTATACGGAGTAAATTATACCCGCCTCTTGTGATTATCATATCATTATAACAATGGCTATATTTAACGATATAAATCTACCAAAACTGAAAGACTAAACATGCACATATCACACACGAAATGATGCACATATATAGTGTAAATGATACCGGCCTTTTGTGATTATCATAGAAGAACTGTATTGCACGACAATTGTACAAGGTATGTACAAAGCATGGCAAGAATTATGTTATCATGTCATTATAACATTGGCTATATTTAACGACATAAATCTATCAAAACTGCCATTTCGCCATAGATATGATAACATTATTCACATTTTACATTTTACTTTCTACACGTCTGTATTTTCTATTCTTTTTTATTTTATTATTTTATAAGAATTGCAACACGTGGGACACAGGCAGCTATTGCTGGTGTCGTGACCCACACCTAATATACTCGGTTTACGCTGTACTATCATTTGTTGTCCACCTTGAAATGTTTTAAAGTACTGCTTTCATGGTTTATAAGATAGATGCTATCGAAATCGATGATTATAATACCACGTTATTAAGCATCTTGGGTTCCCCATAGCCATCAGTACGTAATGACGTTCAAGGTAAGATTGGGGCGGAAAGTCAACGACAACGAATTTATAATCATCCTTTTTCCTCAGAAGCACAGAAACACTTGTGATAATCAAGAAAGCCTCTTCTTTGTGCACTATTTGCATATAAGACTCACACATTAGATAATGATGTGAATTAATTACAGTGTTTGATCAATGGAGCGTATGGATATTAACTACACGAGTAATAATCACAAGCCATCTGATCCGTAACTGCACACAATTCTCGAACGTTTGCCAACACAGCAGCGCCGCCTTGCGGATGACCAAAATCGACAAATGTTACGTTTCATGTTGTTGTTCACATGCATCATAGAGCCTGGTGGCGCTTAGGGCAGCATGATTCATTAAGCCCCCCTCTCACTGGACCCGCGGCACGCTGGCGGCGTCGCTGCGTCCTAAACTGGATTCATGTTACCCTTGACTTTATAATGGAGATATCATTCAAAACGTACAAGTATGACCCAAAAGACAACAAAACACACAAAGCTTAAAAAGATTCGTTTTTTGTCGATGAAATTCGTTGAGTGCTTTGACAATTCGATCGGCCGCAGCGACGCCGCAAGCGTGCCGCGGGTTCAGTGAGAAGGGGGCTTTACTCTCGCGAGTTTACGTTCGGAAGTGATTGGTCATTAATATCATTATTGATCCTGAAGAAGGCGACAGTGGTCGTTGAAAATTTGATCCGTGTATACCTTAGTGTTGAAAGAAAGTTTAGCATTGTACTATAAGATTCCTTTCTGTTTTAGTAGCAGGGTATATTTTTACAGATGGGTGCTATACCTTGCCATTTAACGTGCTCGAGGCACCTCCTCAAATACGGGGCCCTTCCGAAAGACGGCTGTAGCCCCAACCGAGATGCTGTTCCCAAGATTTGACCTTTCCGTCATCAACTAATTGGAACCAGGAGCAACTGCTACCAGTTGAGCTACAGGGATATTTTATATAGACTGACTAGTTCCCACGTTAGGTCTTATATCATCAGGATTGGTTTTTGATATTTTCTGGGGAGGGGGGGGCAAGAATTGCTAGCCTCTTCCATGCTCCGGAGGCAGCTGGAAAGAGTAGAAATTGGCCAAATAGACAGCAAAATTGGACGTGAGGAGTTAGTCTGCAGTTTGTCGCTCTAGGATGGCAGACTGGACCCTCTCTCCGTAGCCGACTCCCTTAGTATACTATCCACTCTATTTGACAAATTTCTACTATATTTCCAGCCATCCGCGGAGCCTGGTAGAGGCTAAAAAATTGCTACACATTTTTCACACAAGGTATGTTGCATGTGTCAGATTTCAATACCATATATCTTCATAACGGCTAGCCAACATTTATTGAAAGCAAATATTGACGTCAGTGGCCCCTTATCATATCCAAACAGTGACGGTGGTAGGGGTATTTTCATTCTTTAGAAATGCCGTGAGCACTTCATGGAAGGACCCCCTGTGTGAGGTCTTGACCCGCAACGCAATAAAGGTCCAACCGCAAGGTACGCGCCCTCAAGGAAACTCAATAGACGACGTCGGTATAAAATGAATCATTCCTAACTGAAGTGTTGAACCTAGTGCTGCGTACCGGAACTGTGTACCGGTACTGTACCGTAATACTTGATTAGGTACAGGTCCAAAATACCGAATCATGAAGTGCCGGTACTGTACTGTACCGATATAGATTTACACCGAACATTGCTTATTTTGTGACTGATCTCCTAACCCCATGGCCTCATGCAACACCAATCGTGACTAAAGTGACACATTGGAACAGCGGGAGTTGGGAGTTTTGGTAGCAAGGCCAAGGGAGTTTAATTGGCGGTAGGAAACATAGTATATTCTTTGAATAAAGATACTGACAAGTTGTAAACAGTTTATTTATGTTTCTGTCAATATTGAAGAAGTTCAGAAAAACACATGTAAATTTTTCAAATTGTTCAGGTACAGGTACAGGTCCGGACCTGTACCTAAACCTTTGTACCTGATGTTATGTTTAGGTACGCATGCAGCAATAGTTGAACCTACTGCTTCTTGCACGCATTTCAGTCCCCGTGGACTCCACCTGACCCCACAGCGGGTACGTACATCTAAAATAAGCATGAGACGTTTTTACAACATCGTCAAAGTACACTGTCGAAGATTGCTTTCAATTCGGCACAGATCATATCCAGCCATACATATAGTGTTGCAATGTTGGGAATGTAATATCATTGGTAACTTGATGAGAATAAGTTATGGTAATTAGAGGTAAATCATTGCTTTGATTAACCGTTATGGCCAGATAGGACTGCATGTTGGATAGCGCCCCCTATCAACCTCTGTGTGAAAGACAGTGAATGTGAGCTACTGTAAATGCAGAGATATTCGCGATGGTTTTATGTTCGCGGTTTTCCCGGCGACCATTTCACCGCGAACTTAAAACCACCGCGAACATTTTTGTCCAATACTGTAGCAGTATGTGACTATTGCGCTGCTGCAGACTAAAAACCACCGCGAACACCCCATTTTCACCTTAGCGCGAAATAAAAACCACGCGAACTTGAACACATTTACAGTATCATGTCTAAGCCCTCATTCCACTAGACGGCGATTTCGCTACGATGTAAAGCGACCTAAATTAGATTTGTGTAGCCCTCAATTTCATAACTGGAATTTCATGCAAAATGCTGAAAATACAGCGAACACAAAGCGTAAGAATATATTTTTTTTCATCTATGAAATTCGTTGAGCGATGTCAAATGTCAGGTCACAGCACGGTCGCAGAGAGGTCGATGCTCTTTTGGAATGTGGGTATTATGGAGAAGGGAGGTGTGGCTGTATCTGTTTATCTAGTAGTTTTCCCGCCTTTATTATCACGCACCTGCGCACTAGGTACCAGTGACGAAGACCCCGGATGTAGTTTTCTTCTCTGTACAGAAAGTTCTGGAGTTCTGTCAATACAACACGTGACTTCGTATACGTGTGTGAGTTTGTAATCTTTACCTAGATTTAACAGTATCGCCGGCGTTTAATTCATCATCAGTGACGGTCGTTATTAGGAATATCCCAGCCCATCACTCACGCAAGCACATTTAGCAACCCTACGTTAGAAAGTTGATCTGGGATCATTTACTATTGTAAGTTTCCATTGGCTGTCTAGCTTTCCCGCAGCAGGTTTTGGATAGGAAGGATAAACTAAATTTTGCCATACGGACTATGATGCATCACAGACTTCGTACGACAAAGCTTCTTGCACCTGCGATATGCCAGTGTCGTCACTACAGCCCCCCCCCCCCCTTCTCTGGACCCGCGGCGAATTGACAAAGCACTCAACGAATTTATCAACAAAGAATGAATTTTTTCAAGCTTTGTGTGTTTTGTTGTTTTTTTGGTCATAGTTGTACGTTTTGAATGATATTCCCATTTATAACAAAGTCAAGAGTAACACAAATCAAGTTCAGGACGCAGTGACGCCGCCAGCGTGCCACGGGTCCAGTGAGAGGAGGGCTTTCGTCTCAGCCTCAAGTACACACGCACGGAAATAGACAGCCATAATTCACATTTCAATTTGAACAAGACAGGATATTGAAACAAAGACTTCAAGACATGCCTCGGACCAAATATGTATCATCATGACAAACTCGTATATTTCGATCAAGATATTTGTCATATTGGCACACAGGACAGGTATTAGGAGAGATATGTATCCACAATGTGAAATATAGCTGTAAGACCCGCATTCCACAAGACGGCTTTCGCGCTGCGCTCTCGCTGCGATCTAAGTTGAATTTGTGTAACCCCTGATGTCAAAATGGGAATGTCACATAAAATATATGACTGAAAAGACAAGAGAATACACTAAGCGTTAAAATATTTTTTTATCTGTGAAATTCGTTCAATCTTACGTCGCAGCTACTGGAATGGGGAATCAGGCAAAACCAGAGCAAGCTGCTAGGGGGCACTAAAAAAACCTACACCACTTCGTCCTTACATCACAAGCGATCTGTCACCAAAAAAATCAAGACCATAGCACGTCCAGGTCAAAATATACAAAAAAGGAAGTTCTGCTGCAGTACCAAGGTCACATACCAGGGGGCTCAAAATCAAGGTTGACCTTTGTCTTACCAACATTTACCCACATAACAAATATCCATATTCTATCCAGAGGTTATTGAGCTATACAAACAAGAAATGACAATAATAACAAAAAATGACAATAATGGTGGTACCAACAAAAACTATCCGGAAACACAAACACACACACAGACACACAGACAGACACACAGACACACCCAAAACTATATCTTCATTTTTCATATATGAAAAGGATTGAACATACTGAGATTGATCCCTCTGCCGGTATAATCCCCTCGCGTTTCTGTACTGCTGAGGACAAATACTACAATCCCATTATGTGACTCAGAATGAAACGGGACTTGCTGCTTTATCCATTAGGTACATCACTTCCGTCACATGCGGATAAGAATTAATCTAACAGCCGTTTGTCAGTTTTAAAATTGTGTTACGAACAGACTTAAGCCAAAATCTCATGAAATATGTGACTCAGAACGAAACGCGACTTACTGATTTTTCCATAGATAAATCACTTCCGTCAGATGGGAATAAGAATTAATCTAACAGGAGTTTGTCAGTTAAATGTGTTAAACTAAGCCCCCTTCTCACTGGACCCGCGGCACGCTGGCGGCGTCACTGCGGCCGATCGAATTGACAAAGCACTCAAGTTGACTCAACGAATTTCATCGACAAAAAATGAATCTTTTTAAGCTTTGTGTGTTTGTTTTTTTTTCTTTGTCATACTTGTACGTTTTGAATGATATTCCCATTATAAAGCCAAGGGTAACACAAATTCAGTTTAGGACGCAGCGACACCGTCCGCGTTCCGCGGGTCCAGTGAGAGGGGGGCTTAACGAACAGCCTTGGCCATCTGTGTGCTTGAAAATATGTTTTCAAAGTCATTCATATATCACGATGGAGCTTAGGCATCCAGCTAGAGCATTACGTACTAAAACAAAATAGATCATGCAACTGGATAAAGTTTCCCAAAAGTCGGGCATTTTTATAGCATCCACTGTCTTTCATCAATGCCTCAGAATGAGTCTGTACGTGAGTTACGTGTGTAATGAGAGACGTGTGTAATCTCTTGAGATACTCATTTATATAAATTTTAAACGAGTCTTCAGACTAATTATCAATCAGTGATGAAAGGTATACGTAGTGGGTGCTTTCTGAAACGTCTGACTCTTTACTTAACTTTAGAGAATTTATTCAGTTGCATGCAGTATCTAAATATTGTTCGATCACGGAATGTTCATATTTCATTCAAAACAATGCTTTCCATTTAACGATATTTATTTGTGATTAAGAAACTTGGTAAACCCCCCTCCCTCTCACTGGACCCGCGGCACGCTGGCGGCGTCGCTGCGTCCTAAACTGGATTTGTGTTACCCTTGACTTTATAATTGGAATATGATCGAAAAAACGTACAAGTATGACCAAAAAGGCAACAAAACACACAAAGCTTAAAAAGATTCGTTTTTTGTCGATGAAATTCTTTGAGTCAATTCGATCGGCCGCAGCGACGCCGCCAGCGTGCCGCAGGTCCAGGGAGAGGGGGGCTTAAGTCTGATATACATGTTTAGATACCGCGCGTGGTCGGATATGATATATAGATTAGAAGACTCCAAATATGCTTTCAGCAATGCCCTACTTCCAAGCAATTCTTTCTATAAGACCAGATAATGAGGAGTTGTAAATGGTTGTGCTGCAAGAAATGAATCTTTGGCATTTATACAGTTTCCATTAAATGTGAACCTCGTGTGTTGTATATTTGTCTAGCTGGCGCCTTGTCATCCCGTATCTGTTTCCCCGAAGAAGACAATCCCACCTGTGTACTTACCCTTCCAATCAGAATCGAATCATGCCATGTGTAATTGCAACAAAAGACCAACTGAAAACAATGCAAAATGTATACACTAATGAGTCGCAAACGACAAAACATTACCTTTTGGCAGGTAGAAACAATCTAAGGTTAGCATTTAGCGACTCCCTATTGACAATTACAGTCGCATTCGTTTTACCCAATGATACCCCACGGCCATTGCATGGCCGCGAGGCGCCATGGATCCTCCTTTGTTGAGATTCCATGATCAACGCGAATGACTTTTCCTCACTTTTACTGCTCATTGCGTGACTAGAGAATCCTCCGGTGAGTGTTTACATAATTCAGGGATGCCATAACAATTTGGGGAAAGGACCTTGGCTTTGCTTTTACCGTTTGATACATATAGCAAGTGGAGGTCGACAAATCATGGGGAATATTTGATGGCTGGTTTCCGGGCTTCCGCCGCTATAGCTCCTCCTTGTAATAACTACCTTTATGTCTACTGAGTATACAGAAGCGTACAAGCAATAATCCAGAATGGCAGGTTCGGACATGAATACGCTACTTTCCCACGAAAGGGCCAAAGTTCGAAGGAGAAGACTTCAAGAGAAAATCCTTTCCTTCCACAACGAAAGGCTAGTTTCCGGGCTTGCTTCCACCGC
This sequence comes from Branchiostoma lanceolatum, assembly GCF_035083965.1. NCBI lineage: Eukaryota > Metazoa > Chordata > Leptocardii > Amphioxiformes > Branchiostomatidae > Branchiostoma > Branchiostoma lanceolatum. The sequence goes on along the minus strand of NC_089723.1, from coordinate 6,413,532 downwards.
TCTAGCTCCTTCTTGTAATAACTACCTTCATTTGTACTGAGTATACAGAAACGTACAGGCAATGATGCAGAATGGCAGGTTCGGACATGAATACGCTACTTTGCCACGAAAGGGCCAAATTTCGAAGGAGAAGACTTGAAGAGAAAATTCTATCTTTCCACAGCGTTCCAATCTCTCTATAATCAATAGAGTGTTGTAGAACGAATATCAATGAGACTGCGGAAGATATATCAATCGAGTGAAGCAGTGCAGCACACTTTGAGGAGTTATTTTGAGAATTCTGATACGGGGCGATGAGAAAGAGCATGGTTTGACTTTGAAGCGCGTCGTATGATACTGCTTTCGCTAATATTGATTCATGCGGATGCTGCCGTCTTTGATTGGCGGAGACGTTCGCGTACCGAGGGGAAAATATTGGGCGATGAAAAGCAGCGGAGGCATCTCGTGCTCCACATTCAAATCAATTTGGTGGGAGAAAATCCATATTTTCTAAGTGAGCATTCGGTTGGACCTACAAGGCCAGGTAAAGGAGCGCTGATGGGTCATCGGCAAAGGGCTTTTCCACACACAAAGGCGCAGGACAACTCAACGGGTGCCCAAGCCACAGGCAAATGTATCTGCCTTGCATCAAATAGGAGTCTCTTGCCACTTAGCACTTCGCAGGACGTCACCACTCCAGAAGGAAACGGCTTCGTGCAACCGAATTCTGTTACTCAGGCCAGAAGGAACATCCTAGACGTTGGCGACACATTTACCACACAGAACGCACCAGCGCCAACTCAACCGAGGGGTAAGTATTGTCTTTTTTTCTTAGAGCACACTAACGTTATTTTACCTGACAGAAGTAGATAATTTTACGATTGAACATGTGAGTAGGTGTTGCCAAGTTGGACTCAGCAGTCTATGTTTCACGATTGCCAAAGATGAGATTTTTCGTGGTTGTCAAATGATTACTACAAAAGAGGTAAGACAAGTAGATTCTATCCAGATTTACGTGCCGTTGGTAATAGTATCTAAAGCATTGGCTACACTGATGAAATGGAATTCGAGAATGGATGAAACCATAAAGTTAGCCAATATCGCTTCATCGCAGTGATCTGAATGTGTGAAATAAAACGGTCTTACAATTCTCACTAGTAGATATGATTCCCAAGAAGAGGCTGTCTTATATCTTTTGCCCCATCAACAACTTATGAAAAGAAAGAAATTCCTATCTTGGGAAATGCTACTTTGCCAATGGCAATTTGGCTCCATAAACAGATTTAGGTGATATCGACCGATTTTCACTTATCATCTACAAAAAGACTCTTCAAATATGGAAGAGATATTTTGTCCACTTAGTTAAAATAACATTACTTCATACTGCTCTATAACTATTAATATTGGATATTTTTTCTAATAATATGTGAGTCATCTAATGGCCTCATATTTTTCCTAGTATGAGACGTCATAAGGGTTAATTGGAGGAGGTAATGAAAAATGATATATTAGCATATATTAGCATATATTAGATCCATACGCGTCTGTACATGCATACATACATAACTAGTTGACTTGCAGGATTTCACTTGTAATGTTGACGGCCGTTATGTAAAGATGAATTAATCTAATTTGAAATCCTCTGCGTTGTGTCAACTAGAAGAAACAAAATGTCACAGCAAAATTCATGGCAACGCATAAGATCAATTTAATTTAGAGACCTACATGAATGACATTACCGCTAGCACGAAAACTTTTGTGATGGAAAAAATATTGCGTGCATCGACGAAAATTGCGTTGGCTCTGGCAGAAAATTGGATTAAAATACCTCCTTAACTCTAAGAGGATTATAACCCCATGTGTCCAGCAGCTGATAGCATTATTCAGCGCGAGGCTCGTAATCGTACCGTACTTGTACTATCATCCATCCTCTAGGATCTAATCTTACTTGCCTGTTGAAGTCACTTTGTAAAGAATACAATCTAGAATTCAGCAGACATCCTTGTATACAGAGGGCTTAGCTTTGGAGCTAGTACATCGCAGTAAGACTCCCGGCAATCCATCCTGCCAATGTGCTACCATGATATAAGATAGTTTCTTAAGTACATTATACTTCTGATAACAAAGTTAGTTCAAGTGGTATGGAGACGATGAGAAGAATAATGTTGTGCGATAAGAAAGGTACGATAATGTATGAAACGGTCCCGCAATACTTGTCGTTGAGGAAGGTGGTTTGTGAACATTAGCGTTGCGATAGCTATCCCCAACGGTCTCTATCATAGACCTACAGTCGGAGGCAGTTCACTTGTTCAGCCATTGGGTACGTTTTATCTTATTGAACTGGGACATACAGAACCAAGGTAGAGCAGAAAGTGTGGAGAGATATTGTCATTATGGTGGTGCCTTAGGTTTTCAAACTTCCCCATGCGTGTCATTTACTACTGTGGAAGTCGTGTGAAAATTCCAAATCTAAGACCCTGACTAGAAGGAGAACTTTATTGCGCGACAATTGTAGCTGGTGCAATGTATGGCAACTTACGTACATGAGAATTGAGCTATTGCTAATTGTTGACAGATATAGAGAACTAATCTAATCTATGACTTACAGTAAAAATAATCTATAGTACTATGTACATGCTAACGATCTAGAATACAGTATGTTGGTAACAGTATGCTGTGTCAGGAATGCATGATGTTGTCTCGTTTTTGCACAGAGTTGTATACAAATTTGCCTACATATGTGGAAATATGAACATGGCATGATAATATCATATTGAATATCTCTGTCCTGGTAGGTGGTAATATTGTGTCGGACGTACATAGATTGTAACAATTTTTGTCGGTCATCAGCATAAGTTGGACAGTCCATAATGTAGTGAAATTCGTTCTCAATATCATATAGCATGTTGGACAAAGTCTCTCTTTTTCAGCCTAGTCCTGGCAAAGGACAACGCGACGCTATAGATATAGTTGTGTCAAGTTAGAAAGACATTACTATTGTACATTTCTACACGTAGTCTTGTTGTGGATAACTGTACCACAGAGAAAAAACAGAATAGGTCACAGGCACTAACCATTAAAAACAACTCTCTCTGAATTGACTTTGTAGCTATAAATCTTCAAAGCGACCAGGCGCCCGCGTACAGCTAGTATACTTCAACAAGCCAGCTCTGATTTCGTGTAGAGGCATGTACATCTATTAGTAACCTTCAATTTACCTGTAACAAAACATGGACATTACATTTTATGGGTTTAATCAAATGCGTTGGGTGTTACAGGAAGGACAACACAGGAATGAAAAATACTGCAATCTCTCGCCAGCGCCGAAGTCCATTAGTTTGACTTCCAGGTAATTTCGACATTGGACGCCGCTCAGTTTTCTGCCTGAGGTGCCATTAACACGGGCGTAAAAAACTGCTAAATACCCCCATTTCACTTGGACGGCGCTCTCACCGCGCGCTCTCTGCGACCTCAAATTTAACAGAGCAATCAGTGAATGTCATAGATAGAGAAACGAATATTTCTACGCTTGTTGTCTTTTTAGTTATACTTTAACGTTTTACACGATATTCCAGTTACGAAATCAAAGGTTAGATAGATGCGATTTAGGTCGCAGCGAGAGCGCAGTGCGATCGCCGTCTAGTGGAATTGGGGCCTTATATGACGAACCCTTTTTTAAAGCTAGGAGAAAACAACATGTACACGTGTGATATGATAGATAAATACGATACGATTTACCAAGGGTGTTAACAAGCTAGGAGTTTGGTGGGGTGTTAAGACATCCCTGCGATCCCGGAGTAACCTATTTGTAAAAATCGTGACATTCCCCTCGTAGAGAGGTAATATAACGCATGTAGCTATCAGGGCCGGGCTGTGTAATGGTAGCATTAGGGGTCATTTGGTTGTAGCCGTTACTCGAACGCACGGCAATTTTACACTGTACCGAACAATCATTGTCCATGTAATGGCGCCATGAATCGTACCGCATTAGCGCTGTCAGGAGGAAGGACTTGCTCTGATGGAAACACTGTTAGGAAAGGATGGACCTGTGGGAAACAACCCCTTAAAGGCACCCAGAGCATTTTATGAGGCTTGAAAACTGGAAATATTCTAGTTGCTGTAATCTTCATGAAATTCACATTTAATGCCACTTTTTACCACATTTTTGTGCGGATTTCTTATCAAAGATGCTAAAAAGTGGCACAAAAATAAGCCACATGGTGATCTTTTAGTTTCACGCGCCTAGTGTAAATAGACCGATACCATAGCCCCGCCCACCTCTGTCAAAACGTAGAAATGCAAATTTAAAACATAAAAATGCAAATATTTGACGGACAGTCACTTTCTCATTGGTCGAACTGCTAATTGTGATGGACAGTCAGGATCAGTCTATTAGGGCTTGGATTTTCTATCAGTTCTCACTACACAACGACATCGTAACTTTGCTCATTTAATGTCGATATGTAATGGTATAGTGTTGTTGAAACTTACTATGAGTAGGAATGACTAGAAATTTGAGGGTTTTTATTCAAGTTTCAAGCTTTATAAAATGCTCTGGATGCCTTTAACGGTTCCTAGTAATATTCGCACATCCCTCACCGTCAGCTCCTTCAAAAACAAACTATGTACATCACTCGGCAACAAATTCTCTGTAAATAATGACTGACCTACCTCTTGTATAATCTAAGTAATCTATTACGTAATGTGAACATAAAGCTCCACTCTCACTGGACCCACGGCACGCTGCAGCCGATCGAATTGACAAAGCACTCAACGAATTTCATCGACAAAAAACGAATCTTTTTAAGCTTTGTGTGCTTTGGTGTCTTTTTGGTCATACTTGTACGTTTTTAATGATATTCCCATTATAACGTCAAGGGTAACTCAAATCCAGTTTAGGACGCAGCGACGCCGCCAGCGTGCCGCGGGTCCAGTAAGAGGGGGCCTTAAATTTTGGCTTAGCGTTGTAAACTATTTTATATACAACTTAGTCTGGTGCATTTTTTTCCACATGCGCTTCAGTTTTGTGCTGGTTTTTGTTGATTTTGTTTCTTCTATGTATTTTGGCTTTGCGTTTTGTGTACGCCTTTATGTGTGTGTCTGACGTGCTTTGTGAAAGATTGTATTGAAGTTTGAATACTGTTCTCAGGGCTAACCCTTTGTAATAGCCTTCGGCTAGTTGGGTAGCCCTGGCTGTAGTTTTTACAGTCATATAAATCAAATCAACGGTGGGGTTGAAAATTAAGGTTAGAACTTAAGGAAAATGGTACAGGAGAATAGAGTGTGTTTGGTGGAGGGAATGGTTGGACGTTAAGCTGGCAAGATTGTAAAAATGAAAATTATATCCAGGGAAATGCTGACATTTCTTAAATCATTTCTTGTCTGGAATTCAATTACAGTTTGCCGATCCTGAATATCAAATAACAGATTCCGGTATAATTGATTATAAATATGTATATAAAACACGTCATTTGCCATATTGAAACAGCTAGGCGGTCAACAACGCTATAGTGTCAGACGTAAATAATCGTATCATGATTTATACTATATGTATTTGGGATATGGGTTAGGTTGAATGACCATACACTGTATAAGAAAAACATATATCATTTTTGCAAACGGTTCCCTTACGTCAGAAAAATACATATCCGAAATACATAATTTATAAGTTCGTTGAGCAATCACCAAGATAGGAATATGTAGTCATAAATTGAAATCGGAAGGTACCATAAAATTCCCCGTAACCAGAGGTTTTGTTCATTCTGTCCAAATTAGATTGAAGATGAACGACATTTTATCCTAGATTGTCAACGACATCATGATAAACGCTCAATACTGTTCAACCTTCTTTTCGCTTGCTCAACAGAATTTGATACATTCCATTCTAAAAATAAATCCTACTACATTCTAGAAGAAGACAACCCTTACTGTGTATAAATGGGTAAATATATCAAAGAATGTTTAGATCTTAGAACTAGTAGTGTAAGTGATAGGGTAAACTTGACATGTTGAATTATTTATATACATGTACGTATGTTAATCATTTTGTACCCCATTGTTTGTTGTTTGAATGACATATAGTTGTAGAAGACCTTACGAAAGTCGCTGTACTTTTGTTGTGCGAAAATATATTGTTGCAACTTCCCCACACAGTACTTTATACGATGAATGATAATCAACATAAACCACATCAGTGTTTCCACCGTACGCTGTTCATCCTCAGAATGGATAGCACAAGACTAAAAGGTTATCTTGGAAAGACTGATAGCACACATACTAAACCTACGTGTTCAAAAGCTCCGATTAACGACCGTATGATTCATGGACAATAATCCGTTGCACACAAATTAATTGAAATTAAAGACTGCTCTCGAACCAGAAGATCATCAAAATGAACAAGCCTTATTGAGTTTATTGAGTTTATGGTCTCATTCATGTGTTACTCCCAAAAAAAGAACGGCTGCATGAACGTGTGTTTAGATCGGTGGGAAATTCCCTTTTAGCCAGCCAAATTGATCTCAAGCGTCAAACTGATGAAAGCTTGTTTGTAACTAAAAAAATTAGCAGGTAAAGTTCTGCAGCCGCGCGCGAGGTCGGACGTCCACAGCCCGACATTGTGGGTGATGCGGCCGCGCGCTTACAGCTAAAAAGTGCATTTTTGGGGGGTGTAGCTAAGTGCAGTTTGTACTTGCTATAAAGAGGAGATTATATGTAGTGAAACTGTCATTACGAACGCGCCCATGTAAAACACGTAAGCATATGGGGTGGAAAAACTCATGAATGAAACCCATGAAACCCATTAGTGATGTGCCCGAAGGCACACCACTAGTCTTCCCGGACTTCTTACTTGACAAAACAATAAATACAGACATACATAACGGTACATGCCATGCCAATGACAACATAGCGAACAGCATAATATATAAGCCTTCAGTAATATATATTTGCTATATACCACCTTCTATACCCCTCCAACTCGTTTTGTTTATGACTATACTCACGCCAACGTCAACGTATAAAGTAATGCAAAACAGTGATTCATAAATCATATTAACCACGGCGTTTTCCTGGCCGTCATATCGAGGAGTTTGTAGACCCTTTTAACTCCTTGGTCATATAAATCATATCGGAATACGTCTGTAGACACAAGTGAAGCATGAACCACTGTCTTCGCTAAAGAATGAAGAAAGCACTATAATCAATCTATGTCCAGGTCCGGTTTGCGTGAAACGGAGTGTCGTCCTCTGCAATGTCAAGAGTATGTATTGGTAGAGGATATACGTAAGACGATATCTAAACGCAACATATCTCGTAGGTTTGTATACATTTATCATTTCATTTTGATCCAATGAGTAATCTAGTCCATGAGCTACTGTAGAGATATGTAAATATCATAGTTTTGACATAGGACACTTAAGCCCCCCTCTCACTGGACCCGCGGCACGCGCACGAATTGACAAAGCACTCAACGGATTTCATCGACAAGAAAGGAATATTTTTAAACTTTGTGTGCTTTGTTGTCTGTCTGGTCATACTTGTACGTTTTAAATGATATTCCCATAGTCAAGGGTAACACAAATCGAGTTTAGGACGCAGCGACGCAGCGACGCCGCCAGCGTGCCGCAGGTCCAGTGAGAGGGGGCTTTAGCTCCAGGCTTTATGAATCAATACATTTTCATAACGGCAGTGTACACCACTGACAGTTTCCAAACCCCGCATTAGTTCCGTAGATATAGAGACGTATTGTAGACTAGCAATATAGTATGATCTTGTATAACATGTATGCCTTTTTTTGTCAACATGCAATTAGCCTACGGGCATAAATTTGCAATAAACTTATTATTAATGTTGTAAGTTACCTTGCATTTCCCCCAAAAAACTTGTTTTGAAGGAAAAGCTAAAACGCCCAGCACAACTTCAAAATATGCTAATTTTGCTCAGGCAATAGGACCTAATATGTCAAAATTCTCACCACCAATGGGCAATACAAATCTTGATACTACTTGTCGTTTCTTAGGGTTTAACCACAAATCTTCCACTAATCTCCGTTGAGAAATGCTAAGACCTTTAATGTGGAGGCGTTTCAAGGACAAGTTTATTTTTGATATAGAGCAATCTATATCTAATTTAACGTAACACTGGGGCAGGTGTGGTTTCTATTCGTAATGACTTTGCTTGGACTATTTCTAATCTTTCATGCTTCGTTCGTGATACAGACTGGCAATGGTGGATCAGAAATAAAGTCAAATGGCACTGATGCAATAAGAATTGAGTGCGGCTGGTACCATTGGCATTGTATCTTAAAGGAGCATTCCACTCAAGAAAAGGGTATTGTTTTTCGATAGATTATATTATTCCGGATACAAATGCAACCGACTTTGGGCTAGATTACCTCAGGTGGCTTTGCGACAATAGTCCTTTTCTAAATCCATGTGCCCCCATACAGACCCGCTTCTAATATACTTGCATATGGCCAACTTCGGGCACAAATTATCGCTAACGGTAGACGCAATAAGCTTAACAAAGGCAAGAGAGTGACTATCACACATTCTACACGAAAAGTTTGAAGACTATTGCGTCTTGGGATACAGAGATTTTTGTACTTTTGTAAGAAACATTGAACTCTGGCATTGATGGAAGGGTCCTCCACGGAATTCCAGAACTCGATCCACGTAATGTTCGCCCTGCGTTCAGGCTTCAACTTATGGTAAATTTGACAAAGCAATCTGGATTCAAGCATAACAATTTGGTATCATAATCATAATCATGATACCCCTTTCTGGAGTGGAATGCTCCTTTAAAGTCGCACTGCAATATCTTATCAGTCTATTCAAGACATGTACTCTGTTTAGATGATACAAAGTCACTTCAAAAAGGTAGGAGAAAATCATCACTAGTTCAGCCCCATAGCAAGCTTTTGTCAATCAGACGTACTACACAGCTGTAGGATTCTTGCCGATGGTGATGATGAGGCCATGAGAAAACTAGTTTTAGCCAAAATATATCCCTAAAAGCCATGAAATAAAGTTACGCCGCACTCATACTAAATGGCGTCTTTGTGCCTGCCACAAGAATACCTCATGTGGTTCTACATTTCCCATGTGTAGGTCGATCCTGGAGCTTAATCTTCCGTCAGAAGAGAGGTCGACATTGACTCACACGTTTGTAAAATGACTAGGGACACTCAGATTGATCGAATCATTAAACGTAACTCTCTTGTCGCAGTGCTGTATAAGATAGTTGTAATGTGCTATACCGACCTAGAATAGAGGTTCTATTGGCAAAGAAATTCCAATCTACACGGTTCGTAAAATCTTTGCAAGTCCTTCGTCTGGGATAATACTATCTGAATGTATATTCGATACTATTACCACAATGTAAGAAGAAATATCATAGCACAGAATAGTTTCAGGACTGCGATCAGGTGTAAAAGTAGAATTAATGGGCCTTGTAGGTGTCGTATCTCCAAGGAAGCCACAAATATTGTAATATATGTCCTATGCGCTACTGACGGCATCCCGTTAACATTACCTTGCTCGAAGAAACTCAGGAGACCGCAACACCTTGAGGAACTCTGTGGGGATGCGTCCTTTTAATCAGTTGTTAAAGCAAGGATATGACAACAGCGATTACGAGGAAAAGAATTCTATCGAGAAATCACCACAACGAGCACAACATCATTTCAATTACTTAAGATGAGCGTTTCGTACGTAATTAGTCATTAAGACGGATGATGCTTATATAACCATGTGGGTGGGAAGCCTCAAGCGCCTAAACATATCTGCCAATATGCAAGAGTACCTAGCCCCAGGCTGCGCTGAGAACGCATGATAAGGAGGATCCTTCCACCCCTCTGGGGGCTTTGATGTATTCAACAGATAAACAAGCGCCAAGGCTAAACAGAGTCGGATTGGCTTGGGTTCAATATAGTAGAAGAGTTTACTTGTGTGGGAGGCTTTAAAAGTTGACAGTTGCTACGTTTGTGGATTTTAAAGCGTATTCTTGCTTTGATGTTACTTGAAACACCTTCATTTCAATGCCAAAAACATTGGTGAACGTGGTACGTAGAAAAAATATGAGGAAATCTATTTGGGCTTATCTCAAATTCAATCTTTCGAAAAGCTTTTTCGGTTGCCCTTCTTCCAAATCCGGTGGGATTCCACAAACTAGTTTTATGTCTGTGCTGAAATCAAGGTAACGTAAAGTAAAGGAATAGAAATAAAGTATAAAATATCAAGGATGTCAATATACTTTATGTATACTAAATAAACCACGGCAATATCTAGGAGAAGTGCCTGAATAGTAAGAAATGTAGCTGACTATCATTGGCATTGCTGTCTTTCAGCGTTCACAATAAGCAACCGTCTTGTTGAATAAGCCTTGTCGGACTTAGGAACTGATAATTATGGAAACCAATTTGACTGTATAATAATGCAAACCCTTGTCCATTTTCGTTTAAACCCAGATTAACCACCGAAAGGCCACCGAATCCCTATAGATACTTGCATCAACGAAGCGTTACGCCAAACGTGTGAAGCCGTACCATTGAAACCAGGCGGGGCTTTGCTTTATCACTTATCGGAGAGATGCAGGATTTCGGCGGTTACAAAGCAGAAAATCCCCGCCGGCTCGCCAGGGAGCTCATCGTGGATTCCGACTGACGTTATCCCTTTCAACGCCCATTCCATAGCATTGCAGATACTGTATACAAACATTGCGTCAAGTCTCGGGTGTCATTAAAGGCAACCAAAGCAATATAAGGGGGGAAAAATGGAAATAAAAAAATGCTGAAATCTTTATGGTAGTGACATCTACTAACACTGTTAAGCATATTTCCGCGATAACTTCATATTTTTAGCATTTCAAAAGGCGCAAAAATGTGCAGTACGATGATCCCCTTAGTTTCGTGAGCCTACAAAAGCCCGGCGACGATTTTCGATGTGTTCTCACATCACAACGATGCCATATTTTGCATCATGGACGTCGCTATATACATTGTAATTATGTTGTTTGAACTTATCATGTATAGAAATCACAAAATAAATTGACTTTCAAAATCCGATTTTCGGCCCCTAATATTGCTTGGTCTTCCTTTAAACTGCAAGAGACAACATTCGGGGGTGAGTGCAACATGTGTATAAAGCAAATATTCTCGTTACACGAACAAATTATTCATAATTTACGATTCAGTTTGTAACCTTGATTCTTGGAACACGTCCCTAAAGGCATGATATTCAAGTTGTTTTAATTGGTCCCTGGAGTTGCTGATTATAGATTGGCGGATGTGCGACTGATAGGAACCTATAATGATATCAAACAAATGGAGTTCTGCAAATGTTGAATTTTTCAAATGACGATTGACCTACAAAAGCCAGAATCCGAGTTACAGTATTACAGTAACTTTAGATTTCTTCTGCTGGCACTATTAATAATACCAGGAAGTAATTATCATTTTGGAGCGGTTTAATTTGACTCATAGTTGATTATTGATGTACCGATTTCTGAGATAAGATTTTCTGGGAAATATGATCATGATTTCACAGAACTAAAACCACGTGTCTTTATGATAATGTCGATAGACCATGCATCTTCATGATATTTCACAGCCTAAAATGAAATTCATACCATACCCTAAAATGAAACAAAATTACGATGCTATCATGATGACTATGGCCAAAATAATTGATATTTTTGATTTCGATTTGTAAATTGAATTAGTAAAAGATGAAAACGGTGTGGGTGTATGTAACTTAACAAGTGTCCCAAGAAGTTAAAGTAATTTTGGGGAATATTCATAGTTTTCTGCAATAACTGCAATGCCAAGGGGAGGAAAAAGCCATTCCATATCACTAGATTAGCACAGGCTATATAATAGTTTGTCTAAGAAAACCACAATTCTATGAAAATAAGCATCTTTATTATTTACTAACATTGTTATAAATAGCCCATTGCTGAATAACTTCATACTTTTAGGATTTTAAAACCGGGCAAAATCGTGCCGTACGATGATCCCCTTAATTTTGCCTGCCTACAAAAACTCCGGCCACGATTTTAGTCGGTTCTCACATCACAACAACGTCGTATTTTTGCATCATGGACGTTGCTATACAATGGGATAGTGTTGTTTGAACTAAGCATGTATAGAAATGACTAAATATATTGACTTTCAGAATGCGATTTTTCGGCCCAATATTGCTTGAGTTTCCTTTAAGGGTAGGTGCTTGCTTCAAGCTTAGGCTTTAGTGAGTTGTATTTTACTACCACTCTGTATGCGTTCACATGTTCTTAAGGAGTAGTTAGCTTCCATCATTTGTTAAAGACTGTAACATATCTGCTCGTGAGAGGAATCTATTCTACCCTTATCGTGTTGTACCAACTGGCTTATCACAAAGAACGAAAAACATGCGCGATTTAATAACACGACAAATGCTCGGAGATCAGCAAGAACATCTGTACAGTAAAAAAAAACGACGTTTATCTATGACGTCTCAAGCCTCCCTCTCATTGGACCCGCGGTACGCTGGCGGCATCGCTGCGTCCTAAACTGGATTTGTGTTACCCTTGACTTTATAATTGAAATGTCATTCAAAACGTACAAGTATGACCAAAAAGACAATAAAACACACAAAGCTTACAAAGATTGGTTTTTTGTCGATGAAATTCGTTGAGTGCTTTGTCAATTCGTTTGGCCGCAGCGACGCCGCCAGCGTGCCGCGGGTCCAGTGAGAGGGGGGCTTAAGACGTCTTCTTTTATTGAAGAACACCAGATAAATACACAACACAACAAAGTAAGTAATGAGGTTACAGCAAGGTGTTTCCGGTAGTGCAGTTGACTGACATTTATATACACTTCTTAGAATACCCTGATCTCAGTAAATGTCTCCGTGTGATCATGATTTCAATCCCTCCCTTTCATTCTTCGGCCAGACTTCTAAAAATCGTTACTTCATCAGGAAGCTAATCCCGCAATCTCGGCAGGACCGATACTATATTACTCACAAGTTGCAGATCCATACTGCTTCAGATACGGCCAAGATTCCACGATGCCCCTTCCGTAAGATGTATTGGTCTAATTGAGCGATGCCTAAATGGCTTTGACGGTGCCCAGTCCAAGTCTCATCGATTCCATCTGGTCATGTAATTTATATCATATTCTAAGACGCCAGAAGACGCATACCACGCTCTTCTGACCTCTTAAGAACTTTAGTCGAAGAGATGCGAATGAAGAGCTGTGGTCTTGGACTTTAAGGGTCAGAGAAATTAATAGAGGTCTTCTTGGTGTCGATAAGTCTCCTGGTTATGCCCACCCGTAAGAATAGCCTGAACACGAATAGACTGACTGTGCATTTTGATGACGTTCCCAACTAGTAGTAAAACTGACGACATTGCAGTGTTGCACGGAGGAGTCATCTATGGATCAAACACGATGTGCTTTTTCATGGATGCACGGCACGTCCCAATACTAGAACAGACACTGTCTGAGAACGTTCATGTATGACATACACGTTCGTTCGCTGCGGATATTAAAAAAAGGACATCTTTATTCAGAACACACGTACACAGCAGCCGGTTAAATGTTTATCACTTTCATACCAAGTTGTCATTCTGCTAAGCATGACAATAAATTGAGCTGAAATTAGAAATAAACTTTTCGACTGCTGAAATTAGAAATAAACTTTTCGACTGGAAACTAGCATTTATCACTAGTGTGTTATATCTGATATAATTCGTTATTCTTGGGGAGTAAGATGAAGAATTCAGAATACGACTTGTGGGGCAATTTTGTCTTCGGGCAATTTACCTACACGGCACAAATATGTATGATTTTGCAGGAGGGGATTTTAAACCCATCTGCGAACTGCAGTGCAAGTCGGCCTAACTATTGTACGCCATGCATGAGGTCACTGGGCAATTACACCCCCCTCAGCCCTCTCAGGATCCGCAAGTGAAAAGTTAACGTGCCGGTGAAATTCAATCTACATTTATCTCGCCATGTCGGTCTGTGTCTACTATTTTGTAAGGTGGACGAATACAGGAGCACCCCGAGCCCTGAATGCAAAGATTGGCAATCAGAAGTTGTAGGGCCCACAGTGTACTTGAACCAATATCGCTCAAGGGACATAGGGGGAGGGGGGTAGTCACCATCGTCCCTACGCAAAGGCCCTACGAAAATATTCCTTTTTTTGTGATATGAAAATAAGAAAATAAAAAATCCCAGATACATCCCCAAACTAAATCGGTAGCTTCAGCAACCTTAACTAGGGCCCATAATGTACTTGAACCAATATTGCTCAAGGGACATAGGGGGAGGGGAAGTCACTATCGTACCTACGCAAAGACCCTATACGAAAACATTCCTATGTTTGTCATATGAAAATAAGAAAATAAAAATCACAGATACATCCCCAAACTAAATCGGTAGCTTCAGCAACCTTTACTAGAGTCTAGTATGTACTTGAACCAATATGGCTCAAGGGACAAATAAAGGGATGGGGAATCACGAAGAAGTCAAACTCAGCCTGTCTAGATGTAGCCAACAGTCGTATTTAGTAGTCTATTGTTACAACAAAGTCAGTCACAGTTCACTGTCACCTATATTTCAACAATGTATTTGCAATTAGCCCACGGGCATGAACTTGCAAAAATAACTTTCAATCATACACAAAGAATCTTCGTATATTGATGATGAAAATATTCCTTTGTTCGTAATAAAAAAAAATTGACAAATCATCGACATAGTGTCATCCCCAAACTAAAACCGGTAGATATAAACATTCATTTTGTATCTCTGATTGAATAACAAAACTCTTCGTACACAACCAAGTGTTTTATTCACATCGACGTTTCGGTGACAGCCTGTCACCTTCCTCAGGGCAATGCGGATGGTCATTAAACCTCGGTGTGACTAAATAACTTTGTTATTCAGTGATGTACATGTACCAACCAGATAAACTATTAATTAAGTATCTTGTCCTTCAGGTTGTGACGTCTATCATGGCAATCAAGATCTTGATCAGCTGCCTGGTGTTCCTGAGCTGTTTCGGTAAGTACCAAAACGGAAAAAGGTTTATCTTTCGACGGCTAACTTAAGCCCCCTCTCACTGGACCCGCGGCACGCTGGCGGTGTCGCTTCGTCCTAAACTGGAGTTGTGTTACCCTTGACTGGGAATATCATTCAAAACGTACAAGTATGACCAAAAAGACAACGAAACACACAAAGCTTGAAAATATTCGTTTTTGTCGATGAAATTCGTTGAGTGCTTTGTCAATTCGATCGGCCGCAAGATGAATATATAGCATCGGTAAAAGTTTAAAACACTGTGTGAATGTTGAAATCAGCACCACTTGTGGTTTGGGGTACAAGTTCCATGCATAATATATTTCAAGTCTAAAACAATTCTTAGAGAATAATCTGTTAACTGTTTATTCATGTTTGTATCGCCATCACTTTGTCAAAGTCATTGTTCAGGTACAGGTACAGCTTCTGACAAAAATGACAAACGTCAAGTGCAGTAAAAGGTTATTATATGATATTGACTTCCTTCATATGTTATCATATACTATTGGGAAATATAGGATCATATCCTGCAGCTCCAAAGATCGAAATGGTCTTTACATGGTTGTGGGGTAGGGATGCGCACCTAATATCAGGTACAGGTACCGTACAGGTACTGTACAGAGGTTTAGATGCAGGTCAGGACCTGCACCTGATATTACCTTTAGGTACGCAGCCCAACTCCACAACCATGTAAAGACCATTTCGATCTTTGGAGCTGCAGGATATGATCTATGCATTTCCCAATGGTATATGATAACATATGAAGGAAGTCAATATCATATAATAGCTTTTTACTGCACTAGAAGTTTGTCATTTGTGCTATAGATTTATGGGAACCAATCTATGGCAAACTGCTTTCCATGCATTGCTCTAATATAAATGTATATTGTTATTGAACAAAATGCAGTTATTTGATTTTCCCTGTAACACGCACGGCGAGTGTGTAACACGTCCCATCACGGCTATACTTTTATTGGTTGGTTGTGCAATATCTGCAGGAAAAATTCCCAGGAAAGTTTAAAAACAAACTTCTATAAGATTACTGCCTTACGTATCATTAGTTACACGACACTAGCTTAGTCTACACCAAACTATTAAGAGCGTATGATACTAAGGTATGAAGTATATAAATATCGACATACTATCACCACCAAGTCGTTTGGTTGTTAAGGATTAGGTATCTGAATATCTCTGTGGTTAGTCTTTCAATCGGTAAAGATATCACATTGATATAATCTTAAAACTAAGCACTTGATCCTATAATTCTAGGCTGAATTACAGGCTATTATGAATTAGTGCAATTTTACACAGTGTACTTATAATTAGCAACATAGAACTTAATATAATCTTACAACTTAACACTGTTGCCCGGTAATTCTATAAATGAATTACAGGCGTTAGAAATTGACACGTGACACATTTGTAAAGGAAGCTAGTGTCAGATAAAAACATAATTCTTTTGACATCAGCAAAGTAATATTTCCTGCAGACACCGTACAAGATAACCATTTGAACCGGAAGTCCTGAAGTATACATTATGCGCTATACTGATTGCAGCAGGCACCGAAATACTAAAGGTCGTTGTCCTTTGCCTTTTTGGCAGCAACGCCGTTGAATAATTTTGAATTACATTCAATGTATATCCTTGGGATATTCATAATATCCATGTCCTTGGGAATGCAAGCGATCAATGCAGAATATATTTGCTGCGATGTTGATTTTTACGACGTAATACGCTCATGTGCATATTTCTTTAAACTTTTTTTTCTTGAACTAAGATAAATAATTCATGAACTGACTTAGCCTACTAGTTCAACAACCACAAAGCTACAGTTGCCACTGCAGATAAGCAGATAGGATTTTGTAAGATATTAGAACTACGATATTGCAACTACTTTTCACATGACATGGCTGGCAAGTGATTTCAACCTCACTGCACGAACATTATTATTCCAGCCGGATGGAGTGATCCTCCTGTTCACTGATGGTTGATGTCGGCAGAACCGGAAGAAAATTACCCAGACAAATCACGACATAGACACACTCAAAATTACAAGTATTACGTCATCTTTCATTGTCAAGAATCATTATCTACTGGTTTCTGCATTCTGCAGTCGTTGACACGTCCTGCAACTACATTCAGTCTTTCTTAATCTTCTTCCACTGTGTCTTGCATCTAGCGAGCTCTGTTAGCTCTTGGAGTTTATTTTCTTGTCTAGATTCTGTTAGATGTCGTCAAGAATAAATGCTGGTGAATCATGTGTGTCTTTCTCCATCGACTTCCACTGCGTCTTGCATCTAGCGAGCTCCTTTAGCTCTTGGAGTTTCTTTTCTGTTCTAGATTCTATTAGACGTTGTCTGGAATAAATGTTAGTGAATGATGCGTGCTATAACGTTCGCTGGTAGCAAAGTTGAGAGGAAGTTGTTTTCTTCATTGACTTCCACTGTGTCTTGCATCTAGCAAGCTCCTTTAGCTCTTGGAGATTCTTTTCTGTTCTAGATTTCGTTAGACGTTGTCTGGAATAAATGTTGATGAATGATTCGTGCTAAAGTTTGCTGGTAGTAAAGTGGAGAGAAGGTTGTTTTCTGCATTGACTTCCACTGTGTCTTGCATATAGCAGGCTCCTTTAGCTCTTTTCTGTTCTTTTCTGTTCGATATTCTGTTGGATGTTTTCAAGAATCAATGTTGGTGAATGGTGTGTGCTAAATGTTGCTAGCTCTTGGAGTCTCTTTTTGGGGTCTAGATTCTGTTTGATGTTGTGAATGGTGAATAATGTGTGCTAAAGTTCGCTGGTAACGAAGTTGGTTGGAAGTTGTTTTCTTCATTGACTTCCACTGTCTTGCAAGCTTGCATCTAGCAAGCTCCTTTAGCTCTTGTAGTTTCTTTTCTGTTATAGATTCTGCTAGACGCTGTCAGAAACAAATGCTAATGATTGATGTGTGCTAGCGTTCGCTAGCTCTTGGAGTTTCTTTTCGGTTCTAGATTATGTTGGACGCTGTGACTAGTGAATGATGTGTGCCAAAGTTCTCTGGTAGCAAAGTTGGTTGGAAGTTGCTGACACGGCGCGCGCTGCCGCCCCATACAATCACGGGCCGGTACGGATCACCGCCGCCCAGTGTACAGCTGACCCACCGGGCACACATCCATGTTTATTGGCGCTTATTTATGACAGACAGAGTAGTGAGTTATCCGGATATAGTTGACAAATTGTCCTTTTCATACAACGATCATATTTCAGCCGTACGTTCCAAGGCCTTGGTATTTATTACTCAATTTTTGCCACAGATTAATCCAAATCCTTTCGAAGAGTATCGGTGGCGCCACAGAGACGCATTTTCCACACGCCGTCACTTGTTTTACATTCGTTTTGATTTGTGTCTGCTTTTCCGAAATGTAAGAACACTGTTGCATTAAGTGTTAAACCACAACTTGTGTCGTAACTTGCCTCTCAAGCATAAAATGCATAATTATACAGACCTTTCAGAATGTGTGTATGACCCACAGACGTAGGTTTCTTATCAATGATGCAATCTCTTCTGAATTAAGACTTTTAAGTTGATCTTTTGTGAGAGCACTATCCTAAGTACTAGTACATGTGCTCACTGTTTCAGGAAGATAGACAAGAAAAAGCCTTTAATTTTGTTAGTCAAATGCGAGTGTTCAGATGCTAATCTCACTGAGTCTATAAGGATACATGACTGTATACATAGTTCGCAAGACAAGTCATTTTTCGTAATAGCAGTTGTCAGTTTCCACCGAGTCGAAAAGCTATAAGATCTTTTGAAATGTCAAATATGATACCTGCATAATAAACTCAGGTATTTTCACTAATTTTCTTTATAATTGAAGACGCAACATGAATATCTTACGGAAGTTGATAGGAATAATGTCATTAATGAAATCCCTACTTGGCAGGTACCCACGCCTTAAAACTTTACTACGTAAGAAAACTATTAGTTTTACAGCCGTCAAATGTAACTATAAGAAGGCTGTAAAAATGCAGGGACATCCGCTGCAACTATGAGAAGGCACTGACAAATGATTACCATTAGACGTCAAAGGAAGCGGCTAAAACGAGGGACGTCTGCATGGCAACTGAAAGGTCTGGATCCATGTGGGAATTGTAGATGTGACATTTACTCTAAAGTAGGATCCTTTATTCTGAATAAAGACCCTAGGATACGTTGTATTCTGTCATTATACATCCATGTTGAAATTCAATACTTTCAAAATCAGCTTACGACACTGTGTGGGATGGCATATGTGACATTTAATCAAGAGCAAGATCCTATATTCTGAATAAAGACCCAAGGGGACGTTCTTTTCTGTCATTCGCCGTTCACATTGAAAATCACAAATTTCAAGATCCTTTTTGGACCACCCTGGACATATTCACATTAGCGATGAGACACTATGTGGGGATAGCATATGTGGCATTTACTCAAAAGCAAAATCCGTTATTCTGAATAAAGACCCTGAGAGACGTTCTATTCTGTCATTCGCCATACATGTTAACATTCGCAAGTTCTAAGATCCTTTTAGAACCGCACTGGACATGTTCCGATTACCATTAGCCGTCAGAGGAAGCGGCTAAAAAGAGGGACGTCTCCATGGTAACTGAAAGGTCTGAGTCCATGTGGGAATGGCATATGTGACATTTACTCTAAATCAGGATCCGTTATTCTGAATGAAGACCCTGGGAGACGTTGCATTCTATCATTTGCCATCCATATTAAAATTCTAAAGTTCCAAGATCATTTTTGGACCGCGCTGGACATATTCTTATTAGTAATAAGACAGTGTGAGCGGATGCCATGTGTGACATTTACTCAAAAGCACGATCCACTATTCTAAATAAATACGCTGGGAGACATTGTATTCTGCCATTCTACTTCCATGTTAAAATTCACGAATTCCAAGCTCCTTTAGAATTCAATGCGCGAAATATCCTCTTCAATTGTATACAAAATAAGTTCTCTATATATTCTCGATACTCAAATGGCACAGGAAAATTCATATTCCTTATGCACTTAGCTTAGATTTAATAAACCATGCATTATAAGCTCTATCTATCCTTACATTCATAGCTGTCTGAAAAAGCTAAAAGTTAAACCTGTTCATACTAATAAACATTAGCCACTGTAGATGTAGTAAGACATAACATTCTTATACTACTATTGTATTTTTGCTTTGTCCTAAGCCAAGCTGTTCTTAGCTTGTAATAACATAAAAAAATACCATATAACTCATATCCCTAAGGCACTAGGACAGCCCCATGATAAAACATTCCTCAAAACGACATCAACGTGGCTAAGTGAATATTCAATAAGGTATTCAGGAAGAGCCCCTGTGAGCACAGTTTGCAGTAATTGGCAAGCGGTAACCTCCGAGCCTCCCTACCTCTCACCATCCATCAGAACTGGGCTCGCGTTCCCAGATCAGTCATACATTATAGTACATGTACACCTACAGGCATGTCTCAACTTTTACAGTAAAGCTGAAAGCTCGAGCTCTTCCTAACCAACTTTTAGCTGTTATCTATCTACTTAGTTAGTGTTTGTTTGTTTGTTTGTTTATTTGGGCATGGATTCATAAAGCTGGATTCTTTTCCTAATCAACTTTTAGCTGTTAGTTACTTAGTTTTAAACTTTGTTTTTTTGTTTGTTTGTTTGTTTGTTTGTTTGTTTGTTTCCTTTTTTGGGCATGAATCGTCTTTTATATGCTCTTGTAGCTTCTATATTATTGAATGTTCCAATACTCAGGGTCACTCCTCTTGACAACCTTCTTTCCACTAGAAGCTGCGACAAAGTAGTGACCAATGAAGGACCAAAATCGTGACAGATCGGAACAAATTCTGTTGATAAAGAAGCAAATTATTATGATTCTTGTGTGTTTTGCTGTCTTTAGAATCAGACTTTTACCCTATCAAAAGTATTCAAGGTACACATGACCGCTAGGCTAGACATGATATTCTATGATGTGTTTATTGAGGTAAACCTAGCAAGTCGAGAATGTGGGTTGCGAGGGTACATACAGTTGGTGATTTGTCTCCAGGGAAACCGCGACGACAGACATTCCAGAGCTCATCTTCAGAGTAATTTCTTAGAACTCGTTTACACAACCTTGATGTTCCTTTACTGCAGCTGTGCTACTGGTTGAACTAATAGGACGATATATTCTCAGAGCTTCAGGTTCATTACCCAAGCTTATAGACAGCTGAACTTTATATAGTATGACTAGGCAGTACATCTTTTCGAGAAAACGCAGTCTATATGCAGTGTCTGTAAGCATACATAAATACTATGTCTACTCTATCACATGGTCCGCTGCAGTGTTAAAGGACGTTTGAGAGAGACTTGAAACAATGGTTCGTGTGGATGAATTAATCAAGATAGTCTAGCTCAAACATTGATGTAAGGGGAACACGACTTTTACATTTACATGAAGTAGAAAAACTTTATTGTATAAAATATGGAAGTAGATTATCATTATTCGTTCAAGACATCATTCTTGGTTATAAACTTCACAAATTGAAAAAAAATCATTATATTAAAGTATTATTACTAAATTGGCAAGTATAAGTATGGTACACAAACGGTAATAGAACAATTGTTCTATTGTTCGAAAATGAATGCATCTTGAGAAGTTTAACATAATTACTGATTGTTATACGTAACGCATGTATCATTTTAATGAAATCTCATTTGTAAAGAAAGGATGTTAAAAATATCTTTTACATTTACAAGTTTGTAAGTGATACGATTGTTGCCCACCAACAGTCGATCGATTCATCCACTAGCAGTCTAATTCTAATTGCCATGTAAAAGATAAATCACCTGATATTTTCAAATCGACGTCTGGGTTTTGATTTATGTAGCATAATACTGACTCTAATGCTACCAAACAAATCCTTCCAAAGTTTTATCTATTTTTCAGATGATGGCTGGACAAGATGTAGCAGGTCAAGACCACCTAAAGGTAAAGAAAGATAATCACTACACACTGTTTGGTGATGATAGTGCGCAGCAATATATCTATGTCACTTTTAAGAGAGGAATTTTCAAGCCTTAAGCGTTGTCTCTTGATTATGTTAAGTTACTTCGATTTAAGATACCTCGTATATCACTTTCAGGAATGTTTGTGGAGGAATTGGTACTTACATGCATATGAAGACAAAGATTGTACCAGTTTACGCTGTTACTTAAGCACCCCTCTCACCGGACCCGCGTCACACTGGTGGCATCGCTGCGTCCTAAACTGGATTTGTGTTTTCCTTGACTTTATTATAGGAATATCATTCAAAACGTACAAGCTAAGTATGACCAAAAAGACAACAAAACACAAAAGCTTAAAATGATTTTTTGTCGATGAAATTCGTTGAGTGATTTTTCAATTCGATCGGCCGCAGCGACGCCGCCAGCGTGCCACGGGCCTATGTGAGGGGGGCTTACTTAACACTGTTCATCAATTGATGATCTTTTTCGGGAAAACAATTATCAGGACCCGCACGCAGTCTGCTTGATCAACGCTGCGCGGAAGAGCCAGTTAATCATGTAGTTAATGATTTATCGGGAACCTTGGCTTTCTTTCTCACCCCAAAGCGTGCCTGTTAAGACCAGACCCTCATTATCACCTAGCTTCCACAGTGGCGATCAATTCCACACATTCCACTGGGAAGATATAGTTTAAGGTTTGTCACAATTTGAGCTGGTGTGTTGAAGCTGTACGAAACATTATATTTGCTTAGCCTGGAGTCCAGTCTTCTTAGCTTTAGTCCACTACCCAATCTCCGCTCTCCGCTCTTGGCTAGCGAACTAAAGCTAAGAAAGCTGGGCTCCAGGCTTGTATTTGCTGTATAAGGGGAGAGTATGTCGCCCTTACCTCGGCTTAAAGAAACTGGTCGGAACTGAAACATATTTAGGAGGAAAGGACCTGATAGATATGCTAAAAATAGGTACTCAAGCAACCGGATAAAATTTTGAAACAGTCAGACGTTTCAGGCGTATACAGCATCCGCTGCCTTTCGTCAGTCACTGAAATTTTACCCAGTTGCTTGTGTAACGTTTACAGCCAAATAGATCAATCAAATCAAATCAACTATTTTTGGCATATCTTATTAGCTGGATGTATAACCTTCATCAACGACCTGATAGATACAATATATGATTTTAAAAGATGTAGGAAGACGAACTATAGTTTTAGCTCCTACTCTGTAAGAGTGTGACAATAGATAAATCTAGATCGATAGTATTAGCTTTAGGTTAACGACACGAGTGATTAATTATGCTGTAGATAGCTAAGGCACAGCAGCGTGTGGTATTGGTATTGTGACGAGATCGTATTCTGTGAACTGATTGTGCAATAAGAGGCCAAACCCAATTTGTCTAGATATAGCTGACAATAGTATTTGAGAAGTTACGACAATGTCAATTACTGTCCTTGTCACATATATGTTTCTGTATCTGTATCTATATATAGCCGGTATAACCGCCCTTCGGCGTAACACACGACCTGTCTCCTATGTTTCTACGTACCTGCAATTAGCCATCGGGCATGTACTTGCAAATGGACTTTCTCTTCAATAACACTGAATTATTCAAGACCATTAAGTAAACTAAGCGCCATTTGGTGACTCCTTGCTCCAAACGTGCATACAAGCTTAGTTGTTTAAAGAAATATCAATATAAATAATCACCTTATTGACGCTACCACAATCTAATAGCTTTCTATCCGTCTAAAGACACATCATTAGCTATATTACGCACCGTTAGCACATTGACGTCAATAGCGTTACGTAGATGATATATCATAACCTCCACTAGGTCTTCCTATGGTAGTACGGATCGTAGATTTCGGCAACAAGGGGTATCATTGGCCAGGAGATTCAGTCCCCGGAAAGCCAATAAAATCCTATAGTGGTCAAACTCCCCTGGCAAATATTCTCCCAATAGCCAGCTACTTAGTCTGGTAGAGACTAAATACAACATGCACATTGCCAAAGATAGCGGATGCTGTCTGAAACGTCTGACTGTTTCAAAATTTTATCCAGTTGCTTGAGTAACTATTTTTGGCACATTGCCTTCTATTTCCTTCATCTTATCTTTACATGGAACCGTTTAAAATTAAAGCTGATGGTAAAGATTACACTTCTAAATATGATTTCCATTTATGCAGCATGTGGCCGGAGCATGACGTCAAACCGAGGCACCATCAAATCGCCGAGATTTCCTAGGCCGTATCTTACTGCTGCTACATACGAAGACAAAGTGTGTACCTGGTTGATAACCCTTCCCTACGGCCAAGGCATCAAGTTGCTGTTATACGGTTACGACTTCGCCTTCGAGAGATTTAGATACACCACGTACACGGATGAACTGCAAGTGTTCAGGGATGAAATGTGCGGAGAGGAAAGCCGTATAAGGCAGTATCAAGGAAACGATACGGAATACGACATCATACATATACCAAGTAATACAGCTTGTATCAAGTTTTTTAGAAGGACTACGCAAAATCACAGTCACACAGGATTTTCCATGTCATACGAAGGTGAGTAGTTTCACGTTTGATATTACCAAGTTTCTGAATCTCTTCTGATATAGGATGTATATTTGTGGGCTATCTATTTGACACCTAATAAAGAAATGACAATCACACCTTCTTAACATTTATGTAGTATTGATTCATAAGCACTAATCAATCTTTATGGAAGAAAATGCATGCAACAGAAACCTGTTGCGTAGATGGTACTGAAGATGTTAGCTCCAAACAAACAAAAGAAAAAAACAATCCCTCGTCAGGGTTTTAAGATCAATAAGTTCTGCTCATGATGTTCATTATTGAAGTCATTTAGACTACAGACCATGGGAAATAAGTCCATGATACCAGCTATGCATAACGACTCTTTTATTTCCCGGGTACCTTAATTCTAGTTGACATAGGCTACAGTGTAATGGACAGGAAAGTACGCAACTAATGGACCAAGGGCCTATGTTATGCAATAGATCAATAGACAGCTACATCCTACATTATGTAATGTCTACGAAAACTGAGATTGGCATATTGTCCACGACTTTGATGATTCAAGCATCTGCTGACCAATAGAAACCATTCCGTTGTTACCTCGTTAGGCCTTGATGATTTGATTATATGGATGACATCTCTGGGCACCCCAAAACTGATGCAAGCGTGCGAAAAGATAAAAGTTGGGCAAAAATGGTTTCTTTATTATGAGATCAAAGTGGTCAGGAAGAAACACATAGAATATGGAATGCCAAACAATAAATTCCCTACTCTTGTTCTTTCACATTTGATACTCTGGCTTTGGGATTGACCTTGTCATTCTTTGTCATTAGTATCCCTCTTCGACATTTTTGTTCAATTTACGGCATATAGTTGTTCATTTTGCAGCGCTTATGTACGATTTAAGGTTGCAAACTTATTTTCTTAAATGACGAAAATTGAGTCACGATATGATCACCAATATAACAAGTCAATGTGGCCTCATTACTTGTGGTATGATACGGCTGCTTATCTAGCCAATAAAAACCAAGATTAAGTAACTGATGGAGGCACGCGCAACGTTGGATCGACATCATCCCAAGAACAATGATAACAGTAGCACGTCGGCAGAACTTAATGCATATACGTCAATTAGCCTGCTATTTGAACCTATTATAACTGCCGAATCTCTTTTGTTTTCGTTGGTCACCGTTGCATCAGAGTAGCAGCCGTTGCCTAAAATATGTCTTTGGACACAACTGAATTTACCTGTATACGAGATATTAGCCTTAAATACGCGAACACGACCTAAACGTCCTGCTGCCGTCACATTCGTTATCATGTTTGTAAATCTAGTGATAGCTTCCTGCCTAGATGGGAGTGGTAACGGAACGACCGTCATCATGTAAAAATTTCCTACATACGAATTCGAATTCTCGATGGTAATGCCTTTATATAATTATCTTGGAACACAGTCAAGTTGTCCTGATATGGCCTGGCACTAGCGGGCAAGAATCCAGTGAAGATCTTATTCCATTGAGTACACGTCAAGTGCAAAGTATAGATCACTGTTGTTGAACCTACCACTTCTGATACCTATAACCTTTAATCGAAATTCACAATAAAGAAGTCAGGAAGGGGGCAAGTTTCATATGTTCCGGGTGCGAAACAGGATTCTCTATTGACTTCAGTGTTGTTGCCAATATTAGCAATGTTGAGCCGCAAGTTTGACATTGGCAAAACTTTATTGGCAGACATGCTCATCAGAAAAAAAGCTGTTATTACATTTAGTATACGTGGCATTCCTTGTGGATTACTTGAGACAACTGTCTGGTCCTTAAGGCGCCTACAGACTTGCAAAAAAACTAATAAGTCACCTATTGTATTATAGATATCGCATATAATGTGAAATTAACTAGATGATCGATAAGGCACCATTTGTTGATAAAACAAGCTTGCCAAAAGGTAATTATCGAAAATAACATGTTAGGTGCTAAGTCATCCACGTTTGTTGGCGGAAAGAAGTCTAATGGCTAACAAATTAACATATTCTGACATATCTATGTAGATCGTGTATGCAGGGTTGCGTCAGAGCTTGATTTTGATCTATGTGATGATTACCAATTAGCTTTCAAAACAAAGTATGGTTTATGACATGTTGCAATAAGGTTAATTACATCATATACGAAGCCCTTGGGATTTATGTCAGACTTAAGACTTTTTGTATCATCTAGTTCTAAATATTAGGCATTAAAAGCAGGAGCTAATTGAGTCATTAGCATACAACCTTTTTTTGACTTACTATTCTTTTGAACCATCTGACCTACAACCTGACTTACTATTCTATTGAACCATCTGAAACTGTCTTCACCTCATTAACATATCTATTCAGAGTTTTGGTATAAAATCTGGTTCTGACAGATCTTTCCTTAGCTTAGTCACTGACGAAAGATAGCGAATGCCCTCCGAAACATGTGACTGTTTCAAATTCTTATCCAGTTGCTTGAGTAGCTATTTGTGGCGTATTGGGTATTAAATGTCTTATTTTCTGCAGCGGTGGATGACAATGGAGAATGTGGAACCAACGGTTCTTCAATCTCGTCGCAAGAAGGTTATATACACAGTCCTGGATACCCTGCCGCAAGTTACCCACAGCAAATCAACTGTACGTGGGTCATACAGGCCCTACCGTCACAAACAATTCAGGTGGAGTTCTTGGACTTCCAGTTGAGCTACATCTACAGTTGCGATTTTGCGCCAGACTTTGTGCAAATTGGCAGCACTAACAGGACTTACGAATTCAAGTATTGTGACCAAGACACACCTTCTACCTTCACAAGTAAAAAGAACATTGTATGGCTTTACTTTAAGACTGGACGCTGGAGAAATAGAGGATTCTTGGTGTATTATAAAGGTAGGATATACATCCGTGAATAATTTTATCAGGTTTTTGAATGTCTCAATAGCAAAGTTCTTTATTCACACTGACATATTTACAAAAGTCAACCTTTCTTGGACCTTGTCATCTTCTTCTAGGCAACTCAGGACAATTCTTTAGATAATTGCCTTGAAGATAACAGGCGGTCGTCGAAACGTCGGCTCTTGTTAAAGATGTTGTTGTGAATAAAGAACTTTGCTATTCGGTAGGATAAACAGTGTGCAAAAAGTATTCACTCTATTGTAGAGTGGGCATGGTCGTAATGTCCGATTGTAGACACAATCTTGATCAATCAATAACTAGCAAAATGGAAGGTCTTCGGCGTTACGGAAGTTAAGACAGCTTGTGACGTAATCACGATCATCTTAAGAGATTGTGAAGAACTGCTCCATCTAACGACCACAGCCTTGATGATAAGGTTTAAAGAACAAAATTAGTGACATCCCTTTTCACTAGAGGCTGAGTTTCATAGATAAAGAACGATTTTTTTTCTACGTGTCGTGTGTTCATTTATTTTAAAGGCAACCAAAGCAATATTAGGACCAAAAATTGGAGAGAAAAAATGCTGAAATCTTTATCGTAGCGTCATTTACTAACACTGCACTAGCACATTTTACTAGCACATTTATGTAATAACTTCATACTTAGAACATTTTAAAACCGTGCAAAACATCCCGCACGATATGCTCCCCTTAGTTTCGCGAACCTACAAAAACCCCGGCGACGATTTTCAGTGAGTTCCCACATTACAATAAAGTCCTATTTTTGCATGATAGACGTCGCTATACATTGTGATAGTTTTGTTTGCTTAGAAATGACTAAATGAATTGACCTTCAAAATCCGATGTTCGGGCCCTAATATTGCTTGGGTTGCCTTTAACTAATACTTTTGCATCATATTCAAATTATCAAATTAACGGTCGCGCAAATCAAATTTTGGTCGCTGTACGGTGGCTGACATTGGCGATCGCCGTGTAGTGGAAAGAGGGCTTAAAAACACACCATTCTAGCTCTCTCTCTTCAAAGACTAAAAGCGACATCCATTAGACGTGTCCTTGACATACAATTCAGCCTCCCGTTGCTATTACCTAATGGTGCCTTATCAACCGAGCATCGTCCGCAATAAAATTTCAATTTCCTGGACCACAAATAAAAGCATGGTTAACCCTCTATTTCCGAGGCAACACTTATTGAAAGCACAGTCTCTTACTTTTATAGGATGTCCTTCCCTCTGGAGGCCGGGCAACTATCAATGTGTTCAAAACATGTTTCATTTTCTGGTGCCATCGTAATATATATCAAAGTTCACATGAGCATGTTTGTAAAAATTCGAATATGTGCTTTTTATGCAGCGTTCAAAATGTTGTTGGGTGGTCTTTCAAGGTCATAAGAGATTCCTTAAGCTCACTTTATTTTCGTAGGTTTCTAGAGGATTCTATAAAATTTTACAAGGACCCATAACACTTAATGGATGTGGTCAAATGGCACAACGCATTAGCCAAACATGTCCTTGAATTGTTTATGATGTCATAAAACCAAATACAAACTTGGATAGAGAGTTTTTGGTTAGATGCATGCCACTTAAAACTGATCTCCAAGGAGATCTATCGGTGGCAAGGACAGTACCCAAAGGGCAAAAGAAGTTTTATCGGCCACTTTACCCTTTGGATACTGTCATTGCCACCAATAGATCTACTTGTAGATTACCTTAAAACGATGTTACTGTTGTAATTGTGTAAAAGAAGATAACTTTCTGTGTTTAAGAAAACCATTTTGTCAACGAGTTAAGAATTTCCTTCTTATTAAGTCCTTTTTCTTGAGTTGTCCATGAGTTAAAAAAAAAACTAGAAAAACAAGAAAAAATATTTTTGGTAGTGTGTATCTATACCACCATTTTGTATCAAAGAGTTAGACGTTACGTTATAATCAATATTGTGCTAAAGGGGTGTGACTGAAAACTTCGGACATGTGGTTACGTGGATTCCTGAAAAAGTCATGTATTGAATATATCATGATGCGGAAAATCAGTACAAACTCTTATCCAGTCAGCCCTAGCAATCTTTAAATACCAATTTTTCATTTTGAAAAGAATGGACAATTTCCTACAAGCATAGCCTCTGTTTCGGAGATGTATCAGCTACTAGAAAAGAAATCTACACGCTTCGCTGCGTATCTGTCGTAGACAGGAAATTATGTGCAATGAATACTCCACTGAATACCTTGTGGATTGTGCTGGTAAGTTGCTGTGACGGTGAGAAATACAGCCTACACCACATCTCAGGTATATCTAAAGACGCGGCTGGCAACCAATGGCTTTTTTCTCACACAGCCTAATCTCTCATTACAACATCCCTTTTTCAACCAAACGTTAATGGAAAATTGAAGAGATTTATAATGCTTCTGAAAGGTCGTAATAGCACTTATCGCTGCAAACTTACCCCGTGGTATTTTCACGGTACATTCTCTATGATTACCATGGAAGGAGACTTTCAGAGTTATTCTTGAATGAGTAAGAAGGCTATTTTCTATTTTAGAAAAATTACCCAATTTGGTGATTTATGACGGCCAGATAGAAAAGCCATTTAAACCTTAGCTTTCTAAACCTCTTTCAAATTGAATTCTGTGATGCGTTCTAGATCAATGATACCATATCGAAATGCATGTAATAAGTCCGTATGCTGGTAGAGAGAGAGAGTTTTGATGTGGAAGAATATAGCCAATCACTCGGTTGTTGCATGGCTGCAATGGCTCATATGATTCAAAGGTCATTGAGTGCCAGCATTTCTACTACGTCATTAGATCACTCCACTCATTATTTTGCTGCCATGATACGAAAATACATATGCCAGTACGTTATACTGTCGAAATTGTCAATTTAGAATTTGGAAGACTCTGTAATACCCTTCTCCAGTAAAACATCGCAAAATTGGATTATAGTATTTCGTGGAATGTCATGGAAAATGGTAGCATATGAAACATCTGTCAGCAGTTCTCCTATTGACGTAGCCTAGAGAGATCGTTGATAAAAACGTTGAGATGTCCGTAGCAAGCGGCGATGATGTTTCAGATACTCAATGACCAGAGCTACGTGCTGTTTCTAATGCTGTGCTTACTGTCACACTTTGATGATGCAACAGATTTTAAGAGTCTCGATGCTACAGACAGATTTGAATATATCTTTAGATGCAACGATCCAAACAATGCAAAACTAGGTAAAAATATTCGACTGCTTTGTCATCAGAAAAAGGACCGAAACTAATGATTAGCCCCACTCGATTATAACACTATATCACAGACTTATGCTATCCCTTATTATATTAGTAATTAGGATGTGAAGTTTTATTCTATACCTTTATATTGTATGTTCAATAGTTTTTGCCATACATTGTACCGCGTACGATTTCCGTGCTATAAAGCTCTTCATATCTTGCCAATGCTTGAACGGAAACAAAAGACAGCCGATGTACATCAGACTTCCGGACAATACCCTACTTCCCGTAGATATTTATCGTGGACAACATTTAAACTGCCAGTATCTTATTGTTATTCCAGCAATTGGAGGCTCACCACTTCCAGATATCTCTGGTGCCGACTACTGGACCAGCTGGGCCCGGTCAGACTGGAGGTACTTTGAAGAAACCAGGTGGTCCTCGACACGTGGTACGGATACAAATATTCCTACTTTTCATTTTTCATTTCTTTATTTAACCAGAAGACACACTCAGGTCTCTTGACCTGTTTTTTAGGCTCCCTGGATACAAATACAATGCACAGACATAATACACAATGATTACAATTATATACAATTTGAAAATTCGGTATCAGTCCTAATTCCATTCCTTAAGTCAATTTCTAAAGGTCGATACGGCAGTAAGTTTTCTTTGTTCTGTGGGGAGTTCATACCAAAGTTCAGGACCCGTGTACTTTAGACTGCTCTTGAATGACTGTAGATTTGCCTGTGGTATATGCAGCAGGTGAGGGTCCCATTTTGCAAGCTGACTCGCTGCAGTGCTTACTTTTACTTTTACTGGCTTGATTTTGTCTTTAAGGTCACACCATATTTTTGTTACTTCTCGGAATAACGTCTCCTGTTTTTCCCATTTTGAAAAAAAAAGAATCGGGTCATTATTCCCATTCACAAATTTTTACTCACGCTTTTACTACTTGTTCAGTTGTAAAACTCAATAGGCACCTAAATAGATCATAAACACAAACGTCAAACCTAAAAGTGTGGTCACGTTATCATAAGTTATAATTTTCATTTGTTAAAATCATTTCTCAATATCAATTCATAACAAAAGGTAATTTTGTTACTGAAGTTATAATACTAGATCAAAGAAAGGGGTTCATTGTATAAAATGAACCATATAAAGCTGAAACTTGAATAATCCTCTTATTCCTTATGTTATATAAACCCTTACCTTCACCCCAGATTATTTGGAAAAACATTTTTGATATTTTTTTTGTCCTGTCGCTCCAATTTTTTTCTGAAAAAATCCGAGATTCAAAAAATGAAATTGGTGTGACCTAAACATGATGCCTTGTTTAACGTCCTGTGCGTCATACCTTTGACCGATTTTAGGCATTCAGTACGAAAAATACATGTATATTCAGTCTTTTCTTCGCAGCAATGAAAGTGAAAACTAAAGGGATTTGGATTTGTCTCATCGCATCTGCAAGGAACCAAATTGTGCAATGCATGTCGATATTGATCTACATGCTTGAAACTACAGCTATACAATCAAGGTTCGGACAATGGTTGAAATCACATGGCGACTGAAGGGTTACTAAAATCTATCAAAGGCTAATGAGATTTTGCCTGCATAGGGTGACTTGTGCCTGAACCAATCTGCTTGGAAGTTATCATTTATATTCACCAATCGATAGTTTACACCCCGTTGAAAACCATAGCTCGCAGCAATGTACAATGTTAATGAGTGCTTGTATTTGCAGGATACAAGAAGAATTCAGAACCGATCGACGCCTTTGCTGTTTCGACATGCAGTAGTCGTAAGTATATGGTGTAACTACTTGCTATCTCTACATTGTCGATCATGATAAAAACGTTTATGTGGGACGTTGCTGTAAATACTTTGGGGACAAAATCTGTAAGCAGCGACACCTTAGCTGCAGTACAAAGTGATCCAGTTAGAATTTCTCAGAGGAAGGTGACAAACATGGTACAAAGAGTATTTATATTGAATGCTCTATTTACACAACCAAGAGATTTATTCAACCGACGTTTAAGTGACCATTTGTCACCTTCTTCAAGGCAATTCTGACTGGTTCACATAGCAATGCAACACAGGTGTTGCTGCTTATACATATTGATGAGATGCAATCCCTAACGCAAAGTATTTACATATGTACAATCACAGGGGATGACATCACTAGGCGGTCCCAAACGTACAGAAGTGTAACACATACACAACTATCGATCAAAAAACAATGCAACGATTATTATCTATTTCTTAAGGATGCTTCTTGTTTCTCGACACAGCTTCACTGCAGTCGGCCGCATATCTTCTCCTTGCCACCCTGTCATCCCTGACTCTGATACCCGGGAGCTTTCTCTTTTGGACTCCTTCCTTGGACAGTAATCGATGACACGTCTGTAGACGATAGATACCCAGCTGTGAAGGTCATCACAACGGGGAGGCAATTACCCAAGGATGAATGACACCATGACAAAGTGTTAACTAATAGGGCTCCAGGAATCAAGGCCATGCTCTTCCTGGAAAAACACTACCAGACAACCCTGATTCCAACCTGGTTAAAACATGTGTTGAGCAGTGTTGCTTCGATATGACGAATTTGCTAGCCTTGGTTGAAATGTGCAACGCTGTAAAATACAAGAAAGATATTGCAACATTGAGTATTCCGTGAATAATGATATCATCAGGTTGATACGTCACTGAAATAAAAGCCATGTACACAACCAAGCGTTTTATTCAGTGAGGATGGGGACATGACAAACGGTCACCGAAACGTCGGTTGAATGAAATACTTTGCCGTGTACAAAGAGTGTTTTTATTGAGGATTGAATCGTTTCTGACTTTTCACTTGTGTGGACTTCATCATATGGTATTCGCTAACAAAAACGCAGTTATATATCAAGTAGATTCTCTGCGTCATGGGAACTAAGTTTATTCCTTCATCAAGTACCACACAGGACATATTCTACAGACTGGATCTGATAAGAATTTGCTAATACTATTCTCACAAGTGTAATAAATGACTTTATGAATCCTTTTGTTCTGGTGCCAGGTCATTTGGCAATTTACCAGATAGATTAGTACCTAGCCGGAGAGTTTAAATCTACATATGCTACACCATATTCATTTCATATTCATGTTCGATGCAACAAAATATCAGTTGTTAGTTGCTCCGAGATCTGATATTGTGCCGTAAACTGGTTGTAATATTTTCCTCACCTTTCTCTAAATGAACAATATTTCCGAACTTTCACCATTTAGAAGACCTTTAGAAAACACATTTCTACTAAAATAACAAACCCACTAACCATTGAAAATGTGGGACTTTTCACCAGCCACTGCCTCCAAAGAAGAAGTCAACAAACCCCCCCAAAATGTTGTATATAGAAATATTATCTAGAAGCACAGAATAGATACTTGTTACCATTGTTGCCCTTTCTACTGTTTGTACCCTTGCAATTAGCCTACGGGCATGAATTTGCAAATAAAAAGTTATTATTATTATATGAAAACCATCAAGGTAAACGATTCATACAAACTTGACGGGAGGAGGCATTCATTAATTCGTATCACGTCTTACAGACGACATTACTGGGAAGGTGCGAATTTGTATTCATCACTCTTCATCTATATTGTTCGTTTTTAGTTTATTCTAGCATCCAACTATTTCATCAAGAAGAGAAGCTAACTCATCAATGAATGAAACAGATTTTCATCAACAAATGCAAACGTTTGGGAGCAAAAGGTTCATCTGGTTTTATGATTATATATAAATGGAATCCAAAATTCCTATTTCATTTAACTTCGTCAGGGTCATGGTTTGAGTTTTTCTTCTACCTACTTGAGAGACAAATCTTGGCCATCAAACGAATCATATAATCCAAGCCAGCAAATGCAAATCGTTGCATACGATTCGGCGTTTGCCTTTGGGTACCAACGTTTTCTTTGTAATACCCCAACGGAATACACATTTTATACAAATTGATATCAAATCAGTACTAAAGAAATTTATTCTGATATTGTTTGGCCTATTTGAGTCATTTCCATATTAAATGCCAAGGTTGAGCTTTGCATTCGAGTTACTGTTTGAGTGACGTCAGTCTAGATTGCCTGGTAGCCATCGTGGTGTTCTGACGATGTCTGGAGCCCGTCCAGCGCTGCAGCCTGGTCCCATCGATCCGTCTACTCCTGATGAAAAGAGAGATTAACTACCTTTAATTGAAAGCTCCATCAGGGAAGCTCTCCTTGGCACGACTTCAAGGACTCTCGTATACAGCATACATCAACCGACTATTAATCAAAGGAAATGAGCACAGACAGAATTCTGCTTATCCTCCACTTAAACAGCAGGGTGTGTTTCCGGCATGATAGGACAATAGATATTGTAATTCTGTGCACTGTTCCTGGAAATGTTCTTTTTCTAACGGGTTTTTAAAGGCAACCAAAGCAATATTAGGGCCCAAAATATGGAAATGAAATATATGTAGGGAGACGTTGTGTAAAGTCATCGGAGCAATGGCCATATATTGAGTCTCGATAGAAAAGGGACAAGGAATAAGACATGGTAACAGAAAAAAAACTAGTACATATCGTTAACGTTCGTGCTACTTTTTTGACCACCAAGAAAGGTATCTGTCAAGCAGAACATGTGCCAACAGTCTCAGTGACCTAATACACTAGCTTACAACTTCCTGGAAGTCAGTGAAGCATAGAAACTTCCCGATGCCCTCTAGTGCCCCATCCTGTTGCAATATTGGTACATGTTAATGTTCGTGCTACTTTGGCCCACACCAAGAAAG
This sequence comes from Branchiostoma lanceolatum, assembly GCF_035083965.1. Taxonomy (NCBI): domain Eukaryota; kingdom Metazoa; phylum Chordata; class Leptocardii; order Amphioxiformes; family Branchiostomatidae; genus Branchiostoma; species Branchiostoma lanceolatum. The sequence continues at coordinate 6,378,044 of NC_089723.1, read as the reverse complement.
GTGTCTGTCAAGCATAACGTATGCCAACAGTCCCAGTGACCTAATACACTTACAACTACCTGCAAGACAGTAAAGCAGAGAAACTTCTTGATATCCTCTAGAGTTCCATCTTGTTACAATATTGGTACATGTTAACGGTCGTGCTACTTTCGAACACCAAGAAAGGTATCTATCAAGCAGAACATGCGCCAGCAGTCCCAGTGACCTAATACACTTAGATCTACACGGAAGTCAGTGAAGCAGAGAAACTTCTTGATGCTCCCTTGAGCTCTATCCTGTTGCAATATTTGTACATGTTAACCGTTGTGCTACTTTGGCCCACCAAGAAAGGTGTCTGTCAAGCCAAGGAGGTTACATTGGTCAAGCATAACGTGTGCCAACAGTCCCAGTGACTTAATACACGTACAACTATCTGGAAGTCAGTGAAGCAGAGAAAAATATTGATGCAGAGCTCTATCCTGTTACAATATTGGAAGGTCATTATGAATACCTTCACGGATGGGAAATATGTTATTTTTGCTACTTTTCTTCCTCTTCTTCTTTTTTCTCCATTCCATTAACGACCTGGGCCAGACGTCTGTCACCTTGGTTACTGGTAAAGTAGCCGACGCCATGTGGTGTTCGATTATGTTATGTAGCAAGTGGCAGGACAGAGCCGGAGAGAGAGATGTATTTGTTTGAGCAAGAATAAACAGAGTAGTGGTGTGTGAGGATAGACCAGGTGAAGGTAATCAATACGTATTTAATTGCTAGATAAAGACATATGTATCGTGGGCCAACCTTACAGCCATAAAACTTGGTTAAGACACCAAGTCTGTGCGTCACCAATGCATTTTCCTTGACGAACCTATTTGCGTACGCATTTGCCTTTACGTACTCAAAGGTGAGCATATTTCCTAGTGCATTTGTCTCATATTAAGCATTATCTATAATAGATGAAGAACAATATTAGCGGAAAGACAGAAAACAGGCGATTAATTGCAAATTCAGGTAAAGAAAAAAATCATTGCTAAAAATTGTGTCTCACATCCATATTCGACGATTTCATAAGTAATATAAACATAATCCTATCTCGGAGAGCAAACTTTCGACCCTGTTGATTAGATGACGGAAGGGTTATCATTAGTAGTCAACGTAGATGGACGGTAAAATTACCATCATTTACCCTGTAACGTTTACCACGCCGTCCGTCTGCTAGACGAATATTACACTATTTTTATCACACCCTATTAGTGGCGTCACGGTGGCGCTGTGAAAAGAGTAGGGCTCCTTCACGATATAAGTGGATCAAAAATTCTGTCCGGATCTGCATTTTGTACTCTTCAGTAGAAACCTGATGTGTTACACCTTAAGGTGGGGTACTGGGTACGCAATACAAAAAAAAGAACAAAAACATACGATGTCTTTACGCCTTGAGACAGTTTAAGATATTTCAAAATGTGGCTCCTAACGAAAACGGAAGAAAGCTGTTCGCAAATTCACCACTTCATGTTATCTATCCATATTGTCACATGTTAACTCCCGGTCGTGAAACTTTGGACCACCAAGAGAGGTGTCTGTCAAGCGTATCCGCCAGCTCCTGAAAGTAGCATTACAAAATAAGATCCGGGCCAGAGGTCTACAAAAAGAAGTTGAACGACCTAATTCAGAAGCCGTATATGCGTGACAGACACCTTTCTTGGTGGGCCAAAGTAACACGGCCGTTAACATGTACCAATATTGCAACAGGATAGAGCTCTAGAGGGCATCAGGAGGTTTCCCTGCTGCACTGACTTTCAAGTAGTTCTAAATGTATTAGGTCACTGGGACTGTTGGCACACGTTATGCATAACAGACACCTTTCTTGGTGGTCCAAAGTAGCACGAATGTTAACATGTACCAATATTGTAACAGGTTAGAGCTCTAGGGGGCATCAAGAGGTTTCTCTGCTTCACTGACTTCCAGCTAGTTGTAAGTGTATTAGGTCACATGGACTGATGGCACACGTTATGCATAACAGACACCTTTCTTGGTGTTCCAAAGTAGCACGAACGTTAACATGATTGTACCAATATTGTAACAGGGTGGAGCTCTAGGGGGCATCAAGAAGTTTCTCTGCTTCACAGACTTCCAGGAAGTTGTAAGTGTATTAGGTCATTGGGACTGTTGGCCTACGTTATGCTTGACAGACACCTTTCTTGATGGTCCAACGTAGCACGAACGTTAACATGTACCAATATTGTAACAGGATAGAGCTCTAGGGGGCATCAAGAAGTTTTTCTGCTTCACTGACTTCCATGGAGTTGTAAGTGTATTAGGTCACTGGGACTGTTGGCATGTTATGCTTGATAGACACCATTCTCGTGGTTCAAAGTAGCACAACCGTTAACATGTACCGATATTGTAATAGGACAGAGCTCTAGAGGGCATCAAGAAGTTTCTCTGCTTCACTGACTTCCATGTAATTTTAAGTGTATTAGGTCACTGGGACTGTTGGCACATGTTCTGCTTGATAGACACCTTTCTTGGTGGGCCAAAGTAGCACGAACGTTAACATGATTGTACCAATATTGTAATAGGATGGAGCTCTAGGGGCATCGGGAAGTTTTCTCTGCTTCACTGAATCCCAAGTAGTTGTAAGTCTATTAGGTCACTGGCACTGTTGGCACATGTTATGCTTGATAGACACCATTCTTGGTGTGGTCCAAAGTAGCACGACCGTTAACATGTACCAATACTGTAACAGGATGGAGCTCTAGAGGGCATCAAGAAGTTTCTCTGCTTCACTGACTTCCAGGTAGTAGTAAGTGTATTAGGTCACTGAGACTGTTGGCACATGTTATGCTTGATAGACACCTTTCTCGGTGGTTCAAAGTAGCACGACCGATTACATACACCGATATTGTAACAGGATGGAGCTCTAGAGGGCATCAAGACATTTCTCAGCTTCACATGACTTCCAGGTATTTGTGAATGCATTAGGTCACTGGGAGTGTTGGCACATGTTCTGCGTATAAAAGAATCAGTCGTTTGACATAAATTTAGATGGTGTGCTTCACCTTAATAATGACCCTATGACGCCGTTGATGCCTACTGATAGGTGACATTGCGACATTTCATAATCATTTTTCTATAACTTGCTCTGAACTGCACGGAGGTAGAAGACTATGTCATAACGAAGGATTATGCAGATGACGGAGGGGGTCAGAGGTGACCAGATGCGTATACAGATGTACAGCGGATCATACGTGGGCTGAATGTTTCATAGTGGTCGAAAGAAGTTCGAAAAGCATCAAAGTTTTGGCGTATCAATGATGACCAATTTCCTTCTTTCAGTTGTTATATTTTCTATAGGGCAAACATGTTTCCACGTTACAACCTGGAAATAAATGTTGTAATTTTCTTCTTTACATAACTGGGCTTTATTGTCCTTTTATGGACACAAAAGCACCAATAGATGGTTTTGCAGATAATTTAGTTGAAGCATAATTTCTGTAGAATGTCTCCACGTAGCATCCTGGAAAACAAATGTTGTAATTTTCCTCTTTATATAACTGGGCTTTATTGTCCTTTTATGGACACACAAGCACCAATAGATGGTTTGGCAAAAACTATTTGAAGCATTAATCATACGTTAAGTCCCGAGGATCATGACATTTCTGTGTGTCCATTGCTAACATATTGCAGAACTGCCCTGCTATCCACCTTTCTATTAAGTTAAGAGCATACACTTCCAATGGACAACTCAAGATTTCATTTTCAAGAGATGCATGAAGAATTGCTCTCCGTTTTATCATCGGACCCCAATGGTCACTGGTTGATATGTAGGTCTATTGTGCCAACTACAGCAAAAGAACGGGCGCCGAGATTTTGTTCGGCCATCAGGACATTAAAACGGACGTCTATGGTGAAAAAAAAACTGCTTGTCACTCAGGTTATCCTTATACTTTACCTCGTAATCCATCTCTGGTTTGCTTTGATCTGATCGACAATCTAGATATGTCGGTTAGGTGCGGTTAGATCCTGATTACGCCTCCTTTCACGCAAAAGCAATTTCCGGTATTAATTTCATCACGCCTCAAATATACCTGGGATCACAGCGGTCAACTGGTTACTGCAAAACCATGTGCTAACACTTCAAACTGGAATAGAAAAATCTCAAAATTACATTTTTATGGCAGCTCAACTGTCATTGTTTATCACAACCAGCCCATATCACAGACTGTCCACTTTCGGGTTTCTAAATCCCCAACCATCAATACAGAAGAGGTCTACGAGATGCCATTTCATCTCCCCGTGCAAGTGCTTTTCATCTCTTAGGATAAAAGGATCTTAAAGTTTAAGACGGCGTGGCCGTAATGGGTTAGAGCTTCCTATTCTATCGTATTGATCCAAGGGGCACATGGGATTTCTCGGCAAGGTCAATTACGCCCAATTCTGTATCACAGCAAAGTCTCATGTCTATTTCCCGCGTGAAGAGATACCTTAGGCTACATACATAGCATTACGTTTGTATGCTATCAGACCAGTGCAATGGCCTAGAGGGTAGAGTGCTCGCCTTGCACATGGTAGGTCGAGAGTTCGATCCCCGGCCGGGTCATACGAAAGACTCTGAAAATGGTACGTAGTACTGCTTTCTCTGCTTAGCAATCAGTATTTGGGAAAGAGTATGAAAGTTAAACACACATCACTACCAGCGGACCATCCCCCTGCTGTAGTGACTTGCACAAATATGTGGCCCAGGGACTACTGAAACGGAGATGGGTACCATCACTGTGCGTCTTATCAAGACGTCCGGGATCCGGGATATGTTGAAATACGTTTGTACGTGTGCATGTCCATGTGCTTGACGATAAGGCACGCATGTATTTTAGGCCTTCATTCCACTAGATGCGGTCGCGCTGCGACCCTGAGACCTAGTGCTGACTTTGTGAGGGCTTTTGTTTCAAGTCTTGAGTATGGGTTGAAATGGGATGAGTGACAAAGATCAAAGTCCATTTTTGACCCAAAGCAAGTGGATCCGGAAAATACAGTTACTAAGGCTATAAGTTGAAAAACAAGTATTCAGATACAAATTGCAAAGGCAATTTTTAAGCTCAACCCATGGTTTCTTAGAAGCCGCCAATGCAAGTTGAAGTTTGTCCAATGGTTGTACGCGATATAACATGTTACACCTGGCTGTAATTGATCTGAAGGGTACTCGGGGGTTTATCAAAATATTGATGCTGTATAATGCAGCTGCTGCCTAGTCCAGGTTAAAGGTCAAGTTGCCAATACAATTACGTTCTTGTATTCAGAAAAATATTATCAGCCGAACCAGAACACTCTGCTCTGGTTTTGTGTATGGCTTTGAGTCATTCCCCGCGGTGGTATGTACAAAAATACAAGTAGTAAGTCCAAACAATTTGAAATATCAAGGCCTAACAGCTTAGACAAACTGTTAACAATTGTAGTTCTTGTAAATTTCTTCTTTTACATCTTGGAACTTCTCTTGTTTGATAATCACCAAGACGCCTTCGTCACACCGGTATACGTAAAACACTCGGCCAACGGTACTTCGCGCGGTGGAAAATAAATCTGATCTCGAGACAAAGACATAACTTCATGCTACTGTCCTTGTCGTGCCTGGAATTCAAATACCAATGGACAGACCTCACAGTTTCTCGGAGGGAATAACTGTACTTTCTCAATTACGATTGAAAGGAGAAATTTGTTGTGTTTTTTTTTTTGTTACTCTCAATCTTGTAAGGTTACATATAACCGTATGCGTTCCCAAAGGTGTGCACGTCTAGACAAGTGGGCATGCCCCTGCTCTTCCGCAAAGTCTCCATTAGCACTTTTGGTCCAAAGGATGATGGAACCACATCCGTTTTCCCGACTTTAGTTCCTGTTCAAGGGCAAGGCTTTCAGCGCTAGGAAGTACGAATCACCTGTATATTCACCAGTAAAAGGAAATGATCAAAGTAAGTCAGAGATACCATCAGTGAGGCATGTATGCTATTCTAAAAGAAGGGAAATGTCGGTTATGCCCAAATGTCTTTTGAAATGTCATCAACGGATGCGTTGAGATCTGAGATCTGAAGGAAATCTGTAGCACGGAGGGCGAGGTCCTCCCACAACAGAAAAGAAGCTCCAGGAGCTAAGGGACCTTGTAAGATGCAATGGAGCAAGCAGCTGCATAGCGTTGCAACGACTGCAGATGCAGAAAACTATGGATGATGATGATGATGATGATGATGATGATGATGATGATGATGATGATGATGATGATGATGATGATGATGATGATGATGATGATGATGATGATGATGATGATGATGATGATGATGATGATGATGATATTGCAGATACTTTGCATTAGCCTTTAACAAACAACACTAATTCCATATGCGTCTTTTTCATTGAAGTTCACACGAGAGAAACTTCGGCCATTATGCCCAAATACATTTTGAAGACTTGCCACACACGCAAACCCACTCCAAGTGTTCCATTTGTGTCACTTAAGATATACTCATCTAGAGAGGCAGGATGACCCGGCGTGCTTGGATGAAAACGCGAGGCTTATCGAAGCCAAAGTGCACTACTTAACACTATGCACTTCAAAAATCAGCACGCTAAACCTCAATCGAGGATGACTTCAAACAAAACACAGAAACGGCTAGCATCACTAATCATACCCATTTGTGTCGAACGCTCTTCTTACAGTTCATATGTTTATAGGACCATCAGATAACCTGTGTTTGTATTGGTGCAAACTAACTCTTTTGTTCATTAATACATGAATATCATAACTTGCGTCATGCAAAAGCGAAACTCAAGGTTGATCTAAAAATAATATTTTCCTTCCTCAAGAAACCATATCTTCCTATTCTCTATGGTATTGCATATCTTTAAGGGCATTCTAGAGCTAGCGTAAAAAAACGAATGAGTACGATTTGTGAGTTGATTGACTTCCGCCATCTTGATCTACGTTCTTAAACGGAAGCAAAAATTCTATCTAACTGAGTATATTGAGGTTACGATCTTTCTTGACAACTGAAATTGCGTTTGAATGAGCAGATAAAGATGTAGATATGACATGCTCCTGTGTATAGCAGTGTTGGTTGTTAATCTCTGGTGAAATATCTCTCTCTTTCCCTCTCTTTCTTTCTCTCTCTCTCTCTCTCTCTCTAGATAGATCAACACAAATATTTGTTTTAATAGAAACGCCAGGAAAATGCGCCGTTCTGTCTGCACATGTTAGCGCCGAAGTTAGCGGTGTAAGATGAAATCAGTACCCGGGGGACTGTTAATGACGCTTGTTTTCCGCTGAAAACTTTGCGCCTCGCACATTTCTTCGATATCTTTCTTCAGTATTTAGTCAGTTCTCATCACACAAAATTGCATGAACATAGCATCACTTCGCTTCACTTGAAGCAAAAATCTGCAGTCCAGGGAGTGCAACGGCAGACTTCCAAACACTCAAGGCAAACGTGTTTACATCCTTAAAATAATGTAAGCAGGTTTAATTTCGAGTGTATCAATCATTTGATAAGAATATTATAGTCATGGGCTGAATTTTTGTAATACATTAGGAATACAGCTTGACTGTCAATCTAACAGCAGACGAAAACAACAAAGCGTTTGCTAAGTTCAACCTTCGATGACGTACATAAAAAGCTATACCAAAATCTTCAAAAGCTTCCAGGAGAAATCCCATTTCTTTTACGGCTAAAGCCATGCTAAAGCGTACTAGGTAAACTACTTTGGAGAACGCGTGGTGTGATAAATCATTGTCAACTGCGTAGCAAAGGGTAACCAAATCACAGTTACTCGAATCAATATATGCCCCGTTCATTGGGCCTTCCCAGTTATTATGATTAGTGACTACATTGATCGAGAGCATGTTCTTAATCATATATTTTCAGTAATGAATTAGAAATATTTTCATTACTGTTGCAACGTTAAATTCCTCGTGTAGTTGAGAGATGATAAATGATCTACCATCAAAGAATTTTCCTTCTAAAATGTAATAAGTATTTTCTATATTTTCTAATAACATTTTGCCTTTACGACAATTATTTATACGTTCTTAATACACCTTCAACTTGTCCCATAATTATTTTTGAGGGTTGAGGACGTTTTGATACAGTCACGTAGAATGGATTGCTCTGACTGTACAACTTACCTTTTCTAAATGGACTGGAGTTGCTAACCATGGAAATTTTGGCTACGAAGAATGATTTAAGACCAAATATGTCAGGAGCACACCGTTAATCATGTCAAAAAGCCAAGTTGGAAATACCACGCAATTTAGTGTTTGCTTATTTGCAAGTTTCATTTTCGTCTGATAGACGCCTCGTTGCATCATGTGCATGATAAAGTTGAAGCTGATTTAAAACCCATGTTAAATTAACTCTTTAGTCTCTTAGTCTTAATAATTAAACAAGAAATGTGTCTTCCACGGTTTATTGTACTTTTACATATCATTCTCATTCCATTACATGTCCCTACTCAAACTCTACTTTCTGTTATTAGTTAAGAAACGTACTTTAGGATAAAGTCGAAGCTAATTTAAAACCCATGTTAAATGAACTCTTTCGTATCTAAGTCTTATAAAATTAATGTAATAAGCTATGGGTCTTCCATCCTATATTGCACTTTTACATATCATTCTAATTCCTTTTCATATCCCTACCCAAACTTTTATTTTTGTTGTAAGTTTAGCAACGCACTTCAGGATACCATATGCTAGAATTGTTAAACGAACTGTAACAAGTGTTTGATAGGTGACGGCTTTGAGGGTCTCCAAACAGCATATAACAAGACGAGGTAAAAGTGCGATTTTATCGGTTCAATTACGTTGTCGAGCAGTTGTTATGAGGTGCTTTTATTGTGTTGATGTCTCCTGTAGGCAATTAACCCTTCACTGCCGCTCTATTGACTGCCGATACTCCCCCCGGAAATCAACAAGAACAGAATGTCAAAGACTCGTCCAAACGTTATATGTCAATCAATAAGCAGCGTGGATAAATGATTATCATTCTATTAGAGATGAACTGGATAAATTGCAGTGTGTGTTGGTGTGAGGGCAGGTGTGTGAGTGTGTCTGTCTGTGTGTGTGGGTGTCTGTTTGCGTGTCTGTGTTTCTGTCTGTGTTTTTGTGTGTGTGTGTTAATTTGAGTATGTGCATGTGTGTGAGTGTTTGTGTGTGTGTGTGTATGTGTGTGTGTGTATGTGTGTATGTGTGTGCTTGGGTTAATCTGAGTATGTGCATGTGTGTGAGTGCGTGTGTGAGCGCGTGTGTGTGTGTGAACGTGTGAGCATATGTGTGTGCGTGTATTTTCATGTGTGTGTGTTTTCGTGTATGTTTGTGTGTATGTCTGTATGTACACCTGTGTCTGTTTCTGTGCATAAGGGAGAATCTCTTCGAATTTGGTTATATTCATGCCATACTATGATCTATGATGTCTTGACCTAGCTATTCCCCAACGTGGTAGGTAGAAGACACCCGGCGACGCATCCATGTCCGCCAGGCCCCTGGACACATTAGTCAAAAGGTTACATCAACAACATTACTGACATTTCAGGCTGGCCTTTTCGACGAGAAATTTGATAAACTTTTTCGTTGCTCATTTTATTTCCCCCGTGTTATAAGGTACTTTTGCAAAGGACTGTGGTGATTAACATTAACGACATTACACCAAGGACACAGTATGTACCAAGTACCCTGATTTTATTTGATTTTACTTCGGCGACACACAAGGGCGACGTGGCACTGCACTCAAGTTCTTCATGACTAATGTTAACAGTACCAGTACCTGGGTGGAGTGAGGAAAGTCGTGTAATGTGCCTTTCCCAAGGACACAACATCGGTGGCGCCAGAGGGATTCTAACCCGGGACCGCTGGGTTCTGGGCCGAACACCCTGCCGTTATAATTACACCACACGACCCCACCCCTACTCTGAAGTAGGAAAGAAGGAAACAAAAGATATCTGAAGGCTGATAAATTCAAGGAACATTTGCGATGTTTTAAGACAAATATCTTACCAAACAGAATGATAACATTAGACAGAACCGGGCAACGATCACTTAAAATACCGAAAATTATACTAAGTGCATTAATATGTCTTACTACTCTGATTTAAAGCACTGCGATTCATTCGCCCTTGACAGTGATAAAACAACAAGAGCATTATCCCGGCACATCTTGGGATGAAAGATTCTGACGTTTCCCTGCCAGTCCCATTTGTCATGAAGAGCAGAGTTTCAGTCAGGATGGCGCCTATCCGTGCCAGGAGTTCCGACAGATGTTGTCTATAACATCACCCCCGCGGCAAAATGTGACAGATAGACATTCATAAAGTTCGTCTAATACATACTTTTAACTCTGAAGGAGGGCTACTGGGACGGCTCCAATGTGTATGTGTAGTACTTGAGTAAGACCCCGGATAATGTCTAGATTAAGCCCCCCTCTCACTGGACCTGCGGCACGCTGAATCTTTTTAAGCTTTGTGTGTTTTGTTGTCTTTTTGGTCATATTTGAACGTTTTGAATGATATTCCCATTATAAAGTCAAGGGTAATACAAATCCAGTTTAGGACGCAGCGACGCCGCCAGCGTGCCGCGGGTCCAGTGAGAGGGGGGCTTAACCCTCCGATTTCACCGCTTTTAATTCCCCTCTTCGCTAGATGGTAATCGCAGTGAGACATAAATTTTATTTGTGTAACCCTTGATTTTATCATTGGAATATCATGTAAAATTTCAATGTGTGACTGGAAAGACCGCAAAACATACAAATCGTCAAACGAGTCGTTTTTTATGTATGAAACTCGCCCGATCGTAGCACGGTCGCAGCGAGGTCACTGAGCTGGTGGAATGGGGTGTGAGCAAGACGCCGGATAATGTCAGGATTACCCTCAGATTTCACCGCTTTTACCGCGCCAAGTGGGAACAAGGCTGCGAAAAACCACGGGATCAGGTGCTCCCATTCCACTAGGACGGCGACCTCTCTGCGACCACCCTGCGACCCCGCTGCGACCACCCTGCGACCACCCTGCGACCGAGCATTTTGACAAAGCGCTCAACGAATTTATAGATAAATCTCCTTCTTTTTACGCTTTTAGGTGTGTTCAGTTGTCTGTTCTGTCGCACTTTCACATTTTGCATGATATTCCAATCATAAAGTCAATATTTACACAAACCAATTAAGGTCGCAGCGAGGTCTCAGCTCGATCGCCGTCTAGTGGAATTGGGGCCTAGCCAAAATAGAAATGTCAATCTTACAAAATTACACTTGTCTGGGCGTCTGGACAAATGGGACCATAGTCGTAAATGACTTTGGTTACTGGAGATCTTATTGCTTCTTACCATAGTACGTAGATGTAAATGGTTTGTAGTCACTTTACGCCCTACTCGGGCGCTTGTACATGTGTGTGGGCGTGTACGTGGGGAAATGTATAACTTATATCCCACCGAAGATTTCTACTCTTCTCTCACCTTTCCTCTGCAAGAGTTAGACATAGAATGTAAGGCCATTATAAAAAGTAAATTCCGGGTACAATTTTAGCACTAGGTTGCATCTTTTTGTTATGCTAGGGTCACATTTCCTAACCGGGGCCCGACCGGGGTGTTTGCGGAAACGAAAAATCAAAGTGTATGTCAATAAATTTGCACAAGATATGCTCTTAGATGATTTTGCGTACGTTCAGTGTTTTGGTTGTCTTTTTATTTCATAATTTTCGTTCCCAAAGACTGCCCGGCCGGGCCCCGGAATGGAAATGTGACCCTAGCATTAGTCGTGACCATACGACCCCATTAAACTAGACGGCGATCTAGCTGCGATCTCGCTGCGGCCTGGATTGGGTTTCATGTTACCCATGACTTTACAATGGGAATATCAAGTATTCCCATTATCGACTTACATTGAGTTTGTGTTAATCCCCCCTCTCACTAGACCCGCGGCACGCTGGCGGCGTCGCTGCGTCCTTAACTGGATTTGTGTTACCCTTGACTTTATAATGGGAATATCATTCCAATGTACAAGTTTGACCAAAAAGACAACAGAACACACAAAGCTTCAAAAGATTCGTTTTTTGTCGATAAAATTCGTTGAGTTCTTTGTCAATTCGATCGGCCTCAGCGACGCTGCCAGCGTGCCGCGGGTCAAGTGAGAGGGAGGCTTTAAGGATCTCCATTCTTCATCGTAACCCTTGACTTCATTATTGTAATATAATGCCATTTGTAAAGGTATGACTGAAAAGACCACAAAACACACAAGTGTAGACATTTTTACGTATTTTTAAAACCTATGAACTTTGTTGAGTTATCTGTCAAATTTTAGGTCGGAGCGAGGTCACCGCCCTAATGGAATGGGGGTATAAAACAGCATTCCAACCATTCTGTCCAGACATGATACACATGAAACGGTTCAACAACACCTTAGAGGGAACTTTGTGACGTAGGCCCCCTCCTTGTAACTACTTCTGCTTCTAATTTCCCATGGGTGACGCAGTAGGCGGCGATGCCAGTTATGGAAATTTTACTGCCTGGAGAGCGGACAAGTTTAACATGCACTCAACGCATCACGTGGTTCCAAAATAGGTTCAGGCTAGCTCGTTATCCCTAGAAAGAGATCAGTACACATCTGTCTATCAATTCACATTGTCATATGTTTTCTTTTTTCAAACCAGAATGCTCGATTAAAAGCAAATTTATCATTAAGTACTTAATTCCATGCTGCTCTGATATAATCTGTGTCTGGTGTGAACGGAAATTCCCAAATTTGTCATTCGCGCCTTGGGTGTACTTTATCTTTAAATTATTCACAGCACCATGAAAGGACATGTTTTGAATACGCCACGTTATCATGCACGCGTATGGTAATATCACTAGCTGCTGTGTAGTCATTAACTCCCGCAGGAAAAGGGAGTTAATCTCAAATCTAAGTGGGCTCTCTATAGACTACGCAACGCTAGCATGGACATGGATAGAATGAAATTACTGCCGATATTACACCACGAATTATGATTATTAAATTCGTAGGATGACATGGATGTTGTCAAGAATGCATCATTAAGACCCACGAAGTAAGGAAACAGGTAGTGGCATCTTAATCTTCACACGTGCTCCTCCTCTGAAAAATCGAACGTGCCGATGGTGGGTCCAAATTTATTGCAGACACCTACGGGTTATGTTATGATTCAGCACGGACTCATCCTTGATATATGGCTCAATTATTACAAAATATGATGCAGAGGAAAAGGAATTATGAAAGACGAATCCCATGCTCAACTCTCAATTGGCTTAATAGCTAGTAAGTAAACCTAAATAGGATTGGCTCACCTGGGCAATTTATTTGTAATCACGAAGAAACAACAAATCAGCAGGATATTAATGTAATCACCGTTATGCCTATATTATCATCTTACTGATCCAGCTAATGGACAACCGTCCCTGTGAAACAGCCGTTTGAAACTACTTTGAACACTTAGGGATACATAACACTGAAATAATCAACTTTATGGCCAACGTAATCTAAGCTGGGGCATACTAAAGTCACTGATGGAAATGCCTGTTGCGGGAATTGTCTAATACAGAGGTCTTCAAGCGTTGCAATGTAATCTCCACCTAAAGCCCACGGTGTACGCTTCTGGACATCAGATACAGCGACTAGCCCGAAATTGTTCTCTGGATTACCTCTAAATGCTTAAGCTTCCAGGAAGGATTTGAAAAGAGTCGTTTGGAAGTACCAGAAAGTACGGTATTAGTTCAGATTCATGTACGCAGATGGTAATGACTCTTATAGTCAATCAAACGCTTGATAGCAGCAACTGGGCATCATTGATTAAAACGTAATGATTGTAATCTTTATAAGCGCATGCCCAACTATCACGGCGTGGGATAAACATATTGTATTTTGTAGTCATGCAATGGGTGCATAAAACTGTATTGTGTAACTTACATGCTCACATCAGCAATATTGCATTAAAACACTCATTTCCAGAAGCGATTGCAATCAACGCTTCGGGTTGCCACTTTGAAAAGGCGGTTTACAGCAAAACTCTAACAATTTGTCAATAGGGTCTTCCAGCATATGTATAGAATGACACATATGGAGTAAGATACGCTTTAGTAGCAAAGGAAACCCAAACTGACAATTTACAAAAATTACTAAGTATTATGTACAAAACGAGGAATGAAAAGCGCAACGTTAACGATGGTTGCTTTCCGTGGGTCAGACATATGTGTTAGCTTTTCATTATTCAGCTTCTTGTGACATTGAATCACCAGTACCGATTTTTGTAGTCCCTTCCTTTTCTGTTCAGATGGTTTTGTCACTTTACATCTGGTGTTAACAACGACAACTAAGAGCAATTTGTGACCTTGGCCGTTGAACCAAACTTGTTCATTCTCCTCACGTAATCTGCTAATCAGGTCAGACCAGGTCCAGAGGAAATTGATTTGCCATGAACCTGGTCTTGTAGGACAATTTCTCCACTGATTCATGTAAGGCCGTAGGCTGGCATTTAAATACTGATGAAGTACAGGAAACAGAACCGCGTTCTATCAACTTGAAAGCATATCACTTCTTGCTTATTTGCTGATTCCGTGTACAGAGTCTGTGTTTTCGGTGTGTGTGTGTGTGTGTGTGTTTGTGTGTTTGTTTGATTGGGTTGGTGTCTCTACGTAGTTATTTGAATGCAATGACAGTAGAGTAACAGGACGTGTGGGAGGACGATCGCAAAGGTCATGCTTACCTGTATGACAGGAAGTACAGGTCAGAGGTGACCGAACTAGTCGTTAATCAGACATGACAGTCCAGGTCATGGGGTTAATGGAAGAGGTTACTAATTTACGGGGAAGTATTGTTTTTATCGAGAAGCTCAACTGTGAGGCTGCTACTAGTTGAGGTACAGGGTCATCCCCAGCTTCATTTAATAATTTTCAGACATACTTCAAGTGTGTGACTGTTATGTCCTGAAGACATCCAACTTTCACTTTTCCAATTTGTGTTCAAGGTGCCTTTCCGCACTTCCCAACAAACTTTCTCGACTGCCAGGCATTACTATCATTAAAGGTCCAAAGACCTCTATCGTCTTTCACGACCTCTTCATTCCTGGCTAGCTTAAGGCTCTTTATTCGCATATCTTCCACCGTAGTGGTTATTAGTATATTAAAGGGCAAGGCGCCTTCGCTCCTAAAAATATGGTATTAGTAGCAAGGCTAGGATTTATCAGGGAGGTTTTATAACCTCCTTGGTTTGATCAATGACCCTTGGACACGACACCGTCGAAGGCACGTGTGCTTCAGTGAACTGCACACATAGATCTTCAGGATAGATCGTTACAGGTGCCAGGTTGTGTCTGCTGGAGTATGAATCTTCACCTTTTTAGCAACACCGTGCCTTGTTTCACTGATCGATTGTGATGTACGCTTGTTGAGTAGATTAGGATTTGGCTTTATATACAATGAAAGGCATAAAACGGAACATAAAACGAAGAGGATATTACGAACACAAAAGACAAATCATGAACTGATTGGCTAGATATCAAGTTTGTGTTTTATTTACGAGGCGTACGCTTAAGAACTTTGTTGTTAAGAAGTTAGAAGATCATGGAATTTTGCACACCACTAATCAATGGTCAATTGATTTGGACCTACGACCCCTATCTTTGTCGGCAAATCATAATCACACCATTTTACTTCGAGCACCAACGGTATTACAGAATTTTGGACTTTTTCCACAAACGTAGCCGGTACACGTGGGTATATCGTTCATTCACATGGACGAGGTTACGGTTGGCCAACCGATCTACTCTGTTTCGTTTTCCTGCCGTTGCCGGCAAGAACAGCAGTAACCATGTTCAAACAGTGACTCATAGAGAGGACTTTGATATTTGCTTCAAACGTAGCCGGTACACACGAGTATATCATTCCCATGGACGTAGCTACGGTTGGTCAACCGTTCTGCTCCGCTTCCATTGCCAGCAAGCTCAGCGGTAATCATGTCCAAACAGTGACTCATAGATTGGGCTTTAATATAGCCACAAACGCAGCCGGTACACACGAGTGTATCATTCCCATGGACGTAGCTACGGTTGGTCAACCGTTCCGCTCTCCTTCCCTTGTGCCGGCAAGCTGAGCAGTAATCATGTTCAAACAGTGACTCATAGATAGGACTCTAATATCTACTACAAACGTAGCCAGTACACGTGGGTATATAATTCATTCCCATGGACGTAGCTACGGTTGGTCAACCGTTCCGTTCTACTTCCGTTGCTGGCAAGCTCAGCAGTAATCATGTTCAGACAGTGACTCATAGATAGTCTTCTCAGCGAGAGCGAGAATAAAGCGGAGAGCTTAACCGCCTGCAGTCAGGATTTTCCGCTGGATATGCTGAGAGCCCTGCATCCCGCCTTCAAGACGAACAATAATCCCAGCGCTTCTTTGAGAGAAAGTGGGCTTCAACACCTTTGACCTCACCCTCCACTGAGACATGGCTGCTGATCGGTAAAGTAGAAAAGTGGGCGTTTGAACTGGTGCGCTGTAGTGTTTTGTTCTGATTAGAATGTGGCAGAATAAATGTGAATTTTGAGCTTCATGTTGCAATATATCTCTTGGTAGCAAATTTGATGCTAGTCTGTGAGTTGAGAATACTGTCTGATCATGTATATCTGCCTACGGTGGTTTTCGTTGGATCTACCAAATGCATATCTAGTATGCAAATATGGCATTAGAGGATGAATGCCAGATTTATCACTCAAACAAAAGCCTGAGTCATCTATTTTATCATATAATAATTATCGCACACCAAAATGACCTGATTTTTTCACCGAGTGAGTCAAACGTACTACCTGTTCATGACATCATGTCTTTTTCCTATTTCTATTTTCTTTGGATTTACAAAATACATATTAAGTATTGGGTTGGAGGATGAAAGCCAGACCTATCACTCAAACAAAAGACTTTTTAAAATTTTATTGTACACGAACTTCTTCATTGTTTATGTTTGTCTCTCTATTTCGTTTTTCTCTGGATTTGCAAAATACATATTCAGTACTGGATTGGAGATGAAAGCCATACATATCACTCAAACGAAAGGCTTAGTCATCTAGTTTATTGTACACACGCTTCTTCATTAGATCTTATGATCTTCGACAAGAGACACAGTGAGTGATGATGTTTGGAGTATTGCTTCCGGGCGAAGATCTTCTCTTTTTTCTAGACACAACTGAGGATGAGCTTGAGTTTGGATCTTCCCTGGTGCTGATCATCCAAATGAATCATACCCCCTGGGGAAGACGAGATGATTGCTTATCGGACTTTCTCAGGAAAGCCCTGCGGCCGATGCGTGTTCACATTGGAGCTTTCTTTTTAGATTAAAACAACCGACTTCCTCAAAGTCATAGAGTCCTTCAAGAATGTACAATGGCGTACCTACCATAAGCACTTGGAACTTTGAGTCAGGGCCAAGAAACAACTTGCAGCGGAAGGCACATTTCTATGGCGCCTTATTTCATGGTGATCTAAGTTACATCCTGCACCACCCTTTTCTTCTTAGTGGAAACATTTTGACTTTGAACATTTTTTTCATCAGGTTCGTAGTTGTCTACCTAGACATACTTTTGATTTTCTTGTGTAAAGGAACGTATTACTGCTAACATCTTTTTATTTGTCTCATGTTTGTCTTAAAATACCAAGACTTGGGAATCCAAGTAGAAATTGAATGAAACATATCAGTCATCGACAACTTACAACCGTTTTTTATCACGATGTGTTTGAGATTTGAGTTTTATTTAGATCCTATACATCCATATTTACACATTACGATTAAAACATACAAAGGCATACAAAGTGACAGTAGAGAACAAAAAATAACATAGTTCCTTAAAAGCAATAATTGCAGTCCAATACTTTGCTAATTGTCGCCTGTGTTGTTCCACAACTGAGACATTCTGTACTTTAGAAGTATGATTGTGTTTATTTGTTCTGGTTCAGCGTATTTGGTAGTTGCGAATCTCAGACCGGAATGTGATTTTGTCGTACATGACCGTTGGTGAACACTGGAGGTGTGTGCTGCAAGGTGAACACCGGAGGCAAAAGGAACGATGTTGAGCCCCCCCCCCTTTCACTGGACCCGCGGCACGCTGGCGGTGTCGCTGCGGCCGATCGAATTAATAAAGCTCTCAACGAATTTCATCGACAAAAATCTAATCCTTTTAAGCTTTGTGTGTTTGCTTGTCTTTTTGCTCATACTTGTACGTTTTGAATGATGTTCCCATTTTAAAGTCAAGGGTAACAGAAATCCAGTTTAGGACGCAGCGACGCCGCCAGCGTGCCCCGGGTTCAGTGAGAGGGGGGCTTTACTGAGACGAAGAGACTTTATTGGCTCAATCAGAGGAATACCTACAAGTACATCCCAATGAGCATAAATCATATACCAGGAGGTCCTCCTATGCCTAGGGCTATGTAGCTAATATAGTGACCTTGGAAATTAATAGGCAGCATGTAAACAGTTCTTCTGAAATAGCACGAAGACGAATTTGATAAGCAACATATTTTTTTTTCAAATTTTGCTTATCAAGATTCTTATCAGTGAAAATTGCATTCAGAAATACAATTATTTTGCCTGTCATCTATGAATGGAATATCTTGATAAGATTCCAAATGTGATCTATCACGGATTATTATCATATAAGCTCTAATACCTTTGGACGTGCATTTATTGCTTTCGTCTAACTTACATTCGTGCAAATGCCACTCAAGAAGGCAGACTGATTTCACGTAATTGCATTTTTTCATTGGAACACCAATAATTTCATTTCTTTTCCCGGTCCTTAGGAGACTGGCTATGACAAGGCAAGTGATTAGAAACCTGACAAGATTTTACAGATCTGAAAATTATGTGACTGTGCTTGAAATGGGGGTTATCATTTGGAACTACGTAAATATATTGTAGTCATGAACCTGTGTGCTATAGTCTATGGCAAAGTGCCATCTACATTACAAACGATTCGTTTCAATGACACGGTCTGCTGAATCAAAGATTACAGATATTAGACAATTAGAAAAGGGGATCCGATTCTGTCCTATGGATCTTCTTTTGACGTCCTCTTGTGTACGATGTTCCACGGTAATCTACTGAAAGATGATTCTCAGTCCAACCCCCATTTGTCAGTGGGATTTCATATCGCAGGCGCGGACGGGAGTTAAGGTTTTCTTCCTTGCTAAATGGGCTTTTTGACTTTTTATTGTTTTCTCATCAACAGATTGAGAAAGAACTGCAGTTACTAAATATTGATAGCTGGTCATGAAAGAATTCTAATTCTGATTTTTTGGACCATATGGATGACGTCATCAAATTTTATTGCTCTTAATATTATTTCTCTTAAAGATAATACAGCTGTACTTTGGTACATTTCCATGTGCATAATGATCAAAGCTACAAACGTACGTTCTCACAAATTGATATCTACTTATCATCCGTAGTTATCAAAAAATAATTTTTTTATCTAATTAAAAAAATAATTTTCTAATGACTATGGACACTTCATAGATATCAATTTGTACGAACGTACGTTTGTAGCTTTGATCATTATGCACATGGAAAACATAGTTTCTATGCAGTGTTTTGTACCAAAGTGCTGTATGTTCTCTTAGAAAAAAATCTTATTAAGGGCAATGAAATTTGATAACGTCATCCATATGGTCCAAAAAAGATTTAGAATTCTTTTATGACCAGCTAGCAATATTCGGTACTACAATAGGATTTTTCTTATTTTATTAGCGAGAAAACAATGGAAAGTTAAGATGCCAATTTATCCAGGGAGGAAACCTTAACGCATAGTTTAAGACACAAGCACACACGACAACAGAACACGTTTGGCTATTTCCTACCCATTTTCTGGGTTACATTGAGATCACAGCCATCTATGCATGCTAAAAGTTGACAAAAATCAATAGTTTGGAAGTGCGGACGCGCATGATGCCTTTCAGCCTAATATATAGGACAATAACTTATCTGACTTTGAAATAGGGTAACGCACATTCTGACCTGTACTTATCTAGTCGTGGTGTTTGGAATCGAGAATATGCATTGTTATTTTACAGGAATCATGGAAGTATGATCAACACATAATCTCTATTAACATTAATCCACCAGGTTACATGAATCCGTCACATTGAAAAACAGTGAGTTTGAGAGATCTCTAGTGCAGCACAGCATTATACAGGGGGAAGTTAGGTTGGAGATCTGTTTGGCAGTATCTTTCAGGGTGGCGTAATTATGTACCCTGGTGGAATTATGTTTGTAGATTACCATTTGCACAACGTATTCAATCCACAAAATGTCTCTAAACATAAATCCATAACGTGAGTCGCATTTCAATACTAAGCTTAATTTTCACGGTGCTAGAGAAAGGATGCGATACTTAAGATTCATGACTTTCCTCAGCTTTATTTCAAAACAGAAATCCAGTGGTATTTGCAGCAGAAAAAGGCCGAGTAAAGCTGTCGAAAGTCAAAGCGGATGTTTCATCTAATACGTCTCCGTAATGCGGCTTGATCCTCGATGCACTTCAAAGCCACCAGACTAGTGTGGAGATTATGAGTGGGTAACACAGATGGAAGAATTAGCGGTGAAGGTTACAGGCCAAGGCAGACGTCGGCAGAGTGCTAACTACATGGCTGTGTGTCTGCCCCAATGTTTGATGTGATGTTTGTCTTCTAGCTTTGTATCCCCTTCCCACTAGAGGCTGTGACCGCTGGATGACCAAAGATTTCACAGATTACTCAACGAATTTCATAGATAAATATCGATTTTCTTGCCACGTTTTGTGTGTCATGTTGTTTTTTTAAGTTATATGTGAATTTATCGCATTATGTTCTAATTATGAAGTCAAGGGTCACACAAATCCAACGTTGGTTGCTGTACGGTCGCTCAGTGATCGCCGTCTGGTGAAATGGGGGGGGGGGGGGCTAAGTCTACGGAATTCTTGAAAAAAATTCTGATACGGCCTCTGCAACAGTTATACGGGGGATGCTGTGTATACACAGTTCGTCTGTCTGATTTTTTTCACAGTTGAAGTACTCTACTCCGGATTAGGAACTACAACTCTCTTTGATTACTTGACATTCTATTCTTGAACTTTCAGAGGTAGGGGTTTTAGTTCTGAGCTATCGTGGAAAACTAGGTACATTTGCATCTGCCTGTTGAGTAATTGTAAATTTTGTTCTCTGCCAGCACTCTACGGCATCATTGTAATGATTTGAAAGATATGTTGTTCCTTCGTATAGCATTATTCAAACTCAGTAGGTATAGCCGTGTGTTTGACTCCAAGAGCTTGATTCATGCCTTGTTTTTGCGTTATGAGTAAACACTGTTGTGATTCGGCATCTCCAGGGATGTATACATTATGTATAACAGCATGTCGCCGTTGGAGTTATGTAAGGACGATACTGTTAATGCAGAAATGTTCGCGGTGGTTTTACGTTCGCGGTTTTCGCGGCGACCGTTGCGACGCGAACTTAAAACCACCGCGAACATTTGTGTCCAATACTGTACCAGTATGTTACGATAGCGCTGCCGCAAACTCAAAACATTGCAAACTTTTTTCGCCTTAGCACGAAATAAAAACCACGCAAACATAAATGCATTTACAGTATCCGTTTCGCAGAGGTATGACAGTTAAAGACATGGGCACATGCTTATGATTATGCAACAACAAAAGTTACTTGAATATCGTATCCCAACTGCACGAAAATCGGGATTTACCATTGGTGGTATTCACCGGGTAAGTCTGGTAATGGTTGCAAAAAGCAACCATTACCAGACTTACCCGGTAAATACCACGAATGGTAAATCCCGATTTTCGTGCAGTGTATAAATCATTGCTATAATTAAAGTCAACTAAAGGTAATGAAGTTTTAGTCATGTTGTGTTTTGATAACTTTGTAAAATGTGGTCGAATATTAAATTGATAATGGGTTACAGCTCCCAACCATAACACCTTACACCTAGAGATTTTCAGTTTTCTTACGATTCTAAATTTTTGTTGAAATAGTATTGTGGATAAAAAGACAGAAGGGTCTACGAATTTCGCTAAATAAAGCTTCACATGCGTTAAGAATCTGGTATGCTAGATCTATATTGTGAAATGTGCATGAAGTTATTTTTATATGTAATATTTTACAGCTGACATACCAGTTGAAGGGTCAGCAGCTGCAGCAATAGGAATGTACATGAGTGTTTACGCAGTCAGGTCTTGTCACATGAAATACTACACATGAGATGACTGTATTAACAAGGCAGTTAAGGCTGCACCAAGTAATTTTTATGGATGACGTCCTTTGGAGACCCTAAATCTAATGCGAGAGCGCGAAAAAAACCCAAGAAGGGCCGGAAAAAACAAGATGCCTAGATTTGAAATATAATAGTCGACGACACATGTTAGGACACAAATTGAATGAGAGAACACAGTGTAACAACTAACGATTATTTTGTTCATCATGAAAACAGCAATAATTTGAATAAATCAGTTGAAGTTGAACAGCAGTTGTTGTCCTGTCCTGTTTCTTTCCATATCCTATTGATTTGCGGCATTGTCGTAACTCTTTGGTAATAGTTATAGGAAGCGGAATTTCTTGTGTTTTTTTCTGGGAACAGACCAAAATCAATGCGCGCGCGGACGTCATCCATAAAAATTACTTGGTGTAGCCTAATGTACAATACAACTTCAACCAACCTTTAAACACATGTGGAAAGAAGCTAGAGAGATGATCATGAACAGCGTGTGGTTGAAACAAAACTGTTAATGAGTTTAAGACAAGATTGGACCATCATAGGGAGAATAAGAACTACATCACAAAAAAAAACCTGCGAGAATAAGGACCAGGATTCTACAAGCCTAAAGTTGCCTTCCCTCTACAAGACAGTATTCAGGTGATGGTGGTGGCAGGTCAACTCCACAAGAAGGGCTTAGCGCGTGACTGAGTGACTAATTTGGAATTTTTGTCAAGAATTCCGTAGACTTAGCTACCTAGCGGCGTCGCTGCGGCCGATCGAATTAACACAGCAATCAACGACTTTCATCGACCAAAAAACGAATATTTTAAAGCTCTGTGTGTTTTGTTGTCTTTTGGGTCATACTTGTACGATTTGAATGATGTTCCCATTATGAAGTCAAGGGTAACACAACTCCAGTTTAGGACGCAGCGACGCCACCAGCGTGCCGCGGGTCCAGTGAAAGGGGGGCTTAGAGCAATGGGTGTCTAATTTGGAGCAGTGTTAGGTCGTTATTGACGAATGAGTGTCGAACTAATCTGCTACATCATACACGTTGATTGGTACCATTAACTTGAATGTCTTCTTAAGCCCCTCTCTCATTGGACCAGCGGCACGCTGGCGGCGTCACTGCGTCCTAAACTGGATTCGTGTTACCTTTGACTTTATAAATCACCCAAAACGTACAAGTATGACCGAAAAGACAACAAAACACTCAAAGCTTAAAAAGAATCGTTTTCGTCGATGAAATTCGTTGAGTGCTTTGTCAATTCGATCGGCCGCAGCGACGCCGCCAGCGTGCCGCGGGTCCAGTGAGAGGGGGGCTTTAGGTAGTTATTTTCGAATGAGTGTCGGAGTAATCTAGTATATCCCGCAAGTTGATTGGTACCATTAGCCTGAACATCTTCTTACGTGACAATGATGAAATCTTTCATTCATGGGGCTTAAAACATCACTTGAAAGTAAAGGCACGCCGGCGTACGTGTTTTGTAGGAATGAATTGTCACTTGAGACCTCGGAGAAGTTATTGCGATAGCCTCATCGTCTTGGGGTGCATCGACCGTAAACATTGCATAAAGAAATTTAATCCAAAGCTCGTTTAGCCACAGTGCTATTAAACATCGTGGAGCTGGGTGCTGAGACATCTGGTTAAGCCCCCCTCTCACTGGACCCGCGGCACGCTGGCGGCGTCGCTGAGTCCTAAACTGGATTTGTGTTACCCTTGACTTTATACTGGGAATATCATTCAAAACGTACAAGTATGACCAAAAAACAGCAAAACACTCAAAGCCTAAAAAGATTCTATTTTTGTCGATGAAATTCATTGAGTGCTTTGTCAATTCGATCGGCCGAAGCGACGCCAGCGTGCCGTGGGTCTAGTGAGAGGGGGGCTTAAGAATGACGTATCGTCTTAAGGGTACTTGGGATTGGTGTCTGAAGACAACCAACTATCATGTTTCGATTCCTTAAGTGTCCCCATTATTCTAGCTTCCATTTTGTCACATAGATCAAGTATAGGATATGTACACCATGTAAGGCTCCTTTGAACTAGACTGCGACTTCGCTGCCTTAACTGGATATGTGTAAACCTTTACTTCATAATTGGAATATTATGCAAAAATTTGACTGAAAAGGCAAGAAGTCACAAAAAGCGTAAAAATATCTGTTTTTTATTTATGAAATTCTTTGAGCGATCTGTCAAGGACTACAACAACAGTGTAATTATCCCATTTGAAAAATATGATATAATTATATCATTATGAGTAATGCCATTAACTGCTGCAATAAACATTCATCAGACACGGATCTGGGCTCAGACGACATGTGAAATAAGCATTCCTGCATTTTTATCACGCCTGTCTGTCAAAGCTTCAACGACTCCTGGATATCTTATCAACATCAAATTCTGACGCAGGCAGAATAGAAATTGCGTAAAAAATCGTTGCCAAGAAGAAAAATTAGAATGAGAAGAAAGAAACACTATGAGACCAGCAAATTTGTAAAATTTGTCGTTATTTTGACTCATCTGCTGTATATATTAAGCCCCCTTTCCATAGACGGCGATTGTTGAGCTCGTGTGATCCTTGATTTTATAATTGGAATCTAATTCAATATGTAAAAGTACAATTGAAAAGACAACAAACCCCACAAAACATAAAAACATTCGTTTTGAATCTATAAGAGGCCACACTTTTTTTTTTGCTTCTTGGAATAGCCTCTCCTGTTTTTCCCATTTTGAAAAAAAAATTTGGTCGCTATTCCCCTTCACAAATCTTTACTCACGATTTGACTATTTGTTCAGTTGTAAAACTCAATAGCCACCGAAATAGACTATACAGGCCTGAACATACCTAAAAGTGTGGTCACATGTTATCATAAGTTGTAATTTTTCATTTATTAAAACTATTTCTCAATATCAATTCGTATAGTACATAGTAAAAAAGGTACTCTTTCTACTGAAATAAAAGTACTAGATCAAAGAAAGGGGTTCATTGCATAAAATAAGCCATATAAAGATGAAATCTGAATAGTCCTCTTGCTCTTTATCTTATGTAAACTCTTATCTTCACCCCAGACTATTTGGAAAAAAAATTCATTATTTTTTTTTCGCCCTGTCACTCCAATTTTTTTTGAAACCTGAATAATCCTCTTATTCTTTATCGTATGTAAACCCTTATCTTCGCCCCAGACTATTTGAAAATAAATTCATTATTCTTTTTCGCCCTGTCACTCCAATTTTTTTGAAACCTAAATAATCCTCTTATTCTTATCTCAATTAATGTAAACCCTTATCTTCACCTCAGACTATTTGCACCCAAAAAAAAAAATTTCGCCCTGTCGCTTCAATTTTTTTCTGAAAAAAATCCGAGAATCAAGAAATGAAATTGGTGTGGCCTAAGGGATCTGTCAAATCTTTGGTCGCTCAACTGTCGCAGCGGGGTCGCAGCCTCTAGTGAAAATGCGTTTCAAAGGGGTTGTAACAAAGATTGCGTTAGCAGAGTTCAGATTTCACGGTATACGAACCTGACTCCCACATACACGGTGTCACTGTCTCCTGGCCCCAATCGTGTTGTCGACGGGACCTGCACATTTGCAAGTTATTACTCGGAGTCATGCGAGAAATGTGTGTTATATGAAAGTAAAATGAGGGGAAAGAGCACGACAGTGTCGCCATTAGTGTCGCTTGTTTGGTGGGATATAACGTCCGATGTCACACCTTCATGGCTGTGGCAACGGATGATTCATAACACACATCACAGGGCGGTGTCGGGGGGAATTTTTTTCCACATTTTTTTATATTTTATGAATTAGAATAGTTTTAGAACCATCGTTTAAGATTAGTATTAGAAATCCTGTGTGTCATTATCATTACCATGTATTTTGTATCTATTTGCTTGTACTTAGGCCGTGATAGGGCATGAATGTACAATAAAGGTTATTATTATTCAAACATACATAAGTACACAACATAAAAGCACATTTACACTTATTTACAATTCCACAGTTACATAATATTGTAACATGGGTCATTCCCACTGGCTTTTTTGGCTAGGATGTGCTCCCTAGGACTTTTATGACAGGGGTGTTTCATCCCCCCTGGATTTTCTGTGCTAGGGTTTCTTCCCTAGGACTTCTGTGCAGGGTTTTCCTTCCCTCTGCTTTGATTTAAGGACTTACCGCTTGTCTGCTTATTCTACTTATCATACATTCACAAGTTAAACTAAGCAAGCCGCTATAGGGCCCAAAATCTACTGAATTTTAGAGTTTAAGACGACTATTGCATGTCCAGAACACGAGATATCAAAACAGTGAGTTCTGCTGCAGTACTTTACCAACAACCGTTAGGGGGCTCAAAATCTAATCGTTTCCTGGTCTCATCAAGACCTACCCACATATCAAATATCAAGACAATCCATCCAGGCATTCTTGATTTATGCTGTTCATCCACAGACACCCACACACATACACACATACATACACACATAAACACATACATACATACATAGTATTACATACATACATACATACATACATACATACATACATACACACACACTACCGAAAATATAACCTTCTTGGCGAAGATAACGATTATGCTGTTCTAAATTTTTCAGTGTCACCCCACGCTACTGCCATGACTGTGGGCCGGTAAAGCCCCCCTTTCACTGGACTCGCGGCACGCTGGCGGCGTCGCTGCGGCCGATCGAATTGACAAAGCACTCAACGAATTTCATCGATAAAAAAATAATATTTTAAACTTTGTGTGTTTTGTTGTCATTTTGGTCACACTTGTTCGTTTTGAATGATATTCCCATTACAAAGTCAAGGGTAACACAAACCCAGCGTACCGCGGGTCCAGTGAGAGGGGGGGGCGGTAAAGAGTACACCTTCATCTCTGAACTGATATAATGGTTGATGAAGGTTAGACATCCAGGTAATAAGATGCGCCAGAAATAGTTACGCAAGCAACAGGATTAAATCTTGGAACCGTCAGACGTTTCAGACAGCATCCGCTATCTTTCGTCAATGACTGAGGAAATAATACCTGGTATAAAAACTGCCAGATCTTTCCTTAGTCACTGACGAAAGACAGCGGATGCTGTCTGAAACGTCTGACTGTTTCAAAATTTTATCCGGCTGCTTGAGTAACTATTTTCGGCGTATGATATAAAGGTTGTTTACCTTTGTGTTGAACATCAATCATTTCCAAGCATGATAAAAGATCAGCATACTAATTTCATAATCATAGATACAAACTGTGACGGATTTATGAGTTTGAAAAGCCCAAACGTATTGCTACCTAGGCATTATCCTATAATATATGCACAAATGTGCGCTGTATGATACAAAGGTAACATGATTAACAACATAATTTACACAAGGTAAGTTAATAGTTACTTATTACACGACAAGCAACTGCATAGATTTGGAAGTTGCATGAGTAACTGTTATGCTGTCCCATTTCCAATCCGGGGCCCGGCCAGGCATCCTGTTGAAACGAATACTAGTAGTATGATATAAAAGACAGCAAAAGACACAAAGGTAAAAAATTATATATTGTGTATTTTCTTGATATGCATTTTTTAGCGAAGCCTGAGGGGCAAGCTTAATAGTATATTTTAGGCCCGATTTGCCAGAATTCCCAGAATTCCACAGGAATTTCAGGAATCCGTCCGGCCAATTTGTGGATGCCCTCCTGTCACTTTTTCAAACTTGATACCTCATTAGCACGTCTGGCATCCAGGCACTCAGCTGTCGATGACAGATGACCTACTTTTACGTGGTGTCCGATTTCGTACTGTCCGGAGTGTGTCAGGGAGTTCACCAATTCTAGTATTCTAGCTTTGAAAAGGGTTTGCGCATCCCAGTTGATCTATTATCACAAGAACGTGCTGAACATCATGCCTCCCACCAAAAAACCTCTGTGAAAACCAAAACTTGAGGAGGTCCAAGCATCTAAAGAAAGGCAAAGTTTTAAACGGAACGATAAATAACTTGGGTTACCGCTTGGGCAGTCTACACTGAACGCCTTACGGGGAGGCGTGCGGTGTCGGAAAAACAACAGTAGCTCCTCGAAAACACATCCTACAGAGCTAGAATAACAACCAAACCCATCATAGGAGCCCCAGCATACCGATTTTCTAAACTTCCGGCCTAGTTTCTCACCCCACCTATCCAACAATGCCAGAGAAAAAAGACACTACAACGGGAGTGTACTCCGGCCTTTCTACATATGCTAGGAACTCTTCGAGTTACATGCTGCCTTTCTATATCTGCTTGGCAGATGCCTTTCTGATTTCTAAGTGCGTTTTGGACAATATCATGGCAGAACTAAGATCTAGAGTGCTACGTTGGTACTTTCCTTACGCAGTGAAGTAAGATCAATCCAGACACCTTCGCTATGGCAATAATTTTTAATTGCCACACTTATTTCTTTTTCGCAAACAGACCGGCCTGGCCACCGGTTGGACGGAAGCATCACATTGCGTATCTTCTTACCTGGACGTCTAAAGCCCCCCCCCCCCCTTTCACTGGACCCGCGGCATGCACGCTGCGTCCTAAACTAGATTTGCGTTACCCTTGACTTTATAATGGGAATATCATTCAAAACGTACAAGTATGACCAAAAAGACAACAAAACACACCAACCTTAAAAAGATTCTTTTTTTCTATGGAATTCGTTGAGTGCTTTGTCAATTTAATCGGCCGCAGCGACGCCGCCAGCGTGCCGCGGGTCCAGTGAGAGGGGAGCTTAAACTTCATCGTCTATAATTTACAACTTCTAATCATTGTTGTCAGAGAGGGAAGAGGTCTGCCAATAACACCAGTGCCCTCTCAGCGGATAGCTAGCTACAGACAGCGCCCATATCCGTCTCGTCATCGCCCGTGTTCACGGACTATGCCTTTAATATTTTGTGTGTAATCAGCTTGAGTCACTCACTGCCCTGTGCAATAGCACCACACCACTGCTCAGCCAGGTTTGTTTGAATTCTATGGTTTCTTCGAATTCTGTACTCTGTTTTTATTACAGTTTTGACTACATATCTAAACGCAACAACCCCTACAATGCAAAAATAGGAATATATTTAAACGCCTGCTTTGTCATTAGAAAAATACCGAAACTAATAATTAGCCCCACTCTTTTATAACACTATAGCAAAAAACCTATGTTAGCCCTTATTGTATTGTATTAGTAATTAGGATGTTAAGTTTTATTCTATACTTTTATTTTGTATTATGTTTAAGAGTTGTTGCCATGCTTTGTACCATGTACAATTGTCGTGCAATAAAGTTCCTCTATCGCTACGTCGTCGGCGGCGTGGCGTAATGGTTAGAGCGTTGAACTAGAAATCAATAGGTCCCGAGTTCGATACACACCATGCCCCGACGTTGTGCCCTGGGAAAGGCACTTTCCGGACAGTGGAGTGACGCCCACCGAGCCTATTCGGCTAATCCGTCAAACTGTGTGCAAAAAAAAAAATCACTGTGGATTTGGTTGCCGATGTGCCAACATCCAGCAGATTTGCCACTGAGAACCGTTAAATTTATTCTTCATTTTTTATAACTTCGTCCCGTATCTGTCACTGCACGAAATGGCCTCGGATCCTTGCGGATACGTACAATGATTTTTCTGTATTTTTGGTGGATACTGACGGATACTGACGGATACAGGCGGATCCAACGTAACGTAACTAACGGATCCGACTAAATCCTTGGAATATTTCCGGAGGATTCACTGTACGTATCCGCCGGGATCCGAGGCCATTTCGTGCAGTCTGTCGTCATTGCGTCTGGACGTAACAAAGATAGCACGTCAGGTACGTCGTCAGCATTTTCCCACAGACCGTCCCAGGTCCCAATTGATCTCCCATCCGCACCAATTTTCATCACGGCAGCTCTCCCCTCCATCAGGCCGTGACACCGCGCCTTTCCCGGGGCCATTACACGGGCCGTTATTGTTCGGTACGGAATAAAACTGCCGGCTGGTCCAGTCGTGACGTGCCCCGCGGAGCTGTCACAACAAAGGCGGCTGTCAGTTAAGGCCCCCATTCAACGAAACTACGATCTCGCTGCGATCGCGCTGCGACGTCAAATTTGACAAAGGGCTCAACGAATTTCACAGATAAAAAAACAAATCATGTGTGTTTTCTTGTCTTTTTTCGGTCATACTTGTACATTTTGCATGATATTCCAATTATGAAGTCAAGGGTTACACAAATTCAAGTTAGGTCGTACCGAGAGCGCCTTAACCCCCCTCCCACTGAACCCGCGGCACGCTGGCGGCATCGCTGCGGCCGATCGAATTGACAAAGCACTCAACGAATTTCATTGACAAAAAAACGAATCTTTCAACGCTTCGCGTGTTTTGTTGTCTTTTTAGTTATTGTACATTTTTCATGATAATCCCACTATGAAGTCAAGGGTAAAACAAATCCAATTTAGGACGCAGCGACGCCACCGCAGGTCCAGTGAGATAGGGACTTTAGGGTTCCGCAGTAACAATTTGTTGGTTTAAATTAAATTTTGCGGGGAGAAAATTGTTTTCTACTTTCACCCATCGTTGTGCAGTCTGCTCATCGAACCAAAGAAATTACTTCTTCGGCTGCAAACTTAATCTAAACCAAAACATGTTAATACGCAACTCATGCGGGCTTGTAAAGGGCACAAGTGTGACAAAGACTTTAGGTCCCATTCCACTACACAGCAATTGCGCTGCAACCTCGGTGCGACCTAAATTGCCTTCGTGTAACCCTTGTTTTCATAATTTTAACATCATACAAAAAGCATGACTGGAGATACAACAAAACACACAAAGCGTAAAAAAATTGTTTTCCATCTATGAAATTTGTTGCGCGCTTTGTCAGATTTTAAACCCGCCTCTCACTGGACCCGCGGCACGTTGGCGGCGTCGCTGCGTCCTAAACTGGATTTGTGTTATCCTTGACTTTATAATGGGAATATCATTCAAAACGTACAAGTATGACCAAAAAGACAACAAAACACACAAAGCTTTAATTAAAGGATTCGTTTTTGTCGATCATATTCGTTGAGTGCTTTGTCAATTCGATCGGCCGCAGCGACGCCGCCAGCGTGCCCCGGGTTCAGTGAGAGGGGGGCTTTAGGTCGCAGCGTGGACGCAGCGAGGTCCCCGCCCTAGTCGAAATGTAGTGTACAATAGTGGCTGTCAGTATAAAGCCCGGGCTGTCAGCTAGACGTGCGGAATTAACACCCCATCTCGCCACAAACACTGACGTTAAATGCGGCGTGGCTGTTACGACCTCATTATTTTTTTAGATACATTCATGCCCACTGAATTATTGCGGACGTAATGTCAAGACTTTTTGAAGGGTCTTTTTTCATGGCATAATCACGGCGTATAACTCTCACAATAAGGGCTTTGATGCTTGTAAATAACATCTCAAACCGAACAACAGAATGTGTATAATGTGTTCGAATTGGACACTTTATGGCGTGCTTACAGTGGTGGCGATAAATTCGAGTTTAACAGATATTACAAAGACGTTTCAATCAATCTTTATGCGAGCCTATAGGTCTTTATTGTAGCATGTGTGAATATAATCAACGCAAACTACCCTCCCTAGGCCTACCTACATAAAACCCCGCGCAATAAACACATTAAAAACAGACATTTAACAACATATGATCAGAATAAGGTCAGGACTCTTTTACACTGTACCAAATTACGCCTCATTTATGTTTGTACAGAGATGATTTGTGTTCGGCTCCGGTTATTTGGAAACTGTGTGTGATGCCACGTGTCATTTATACCCCCTTTAATTCCGCTATGCTACCGGTGTAATGGTCTAGTGGGTAGAGTGTTCGCCTTATATACGGTAGGCCGTGAGTTCGATCCCCGGCCGGGTCGTACCGAAGACTTGAAAAATGGTACATACTGCTTTCTCTGCTTAGCACTTAGTATTTGGGAATGAGTATGTAAATTAAACACATACCACTAACAGTGGACTAGCCCCCTGCTGTAGTGACTAGCACAAAGTTGTGTGGCCCAAGGGCTACTGAAACGGGGATGGGCGCCGCCCTATGCACCATCGGTGCCGGAAGGAAATTTGATTTTTGACTAATTCCGTTCGTTAAAGGCTGCGTTTTTGTATCGTGCATCATATCTGAACAAACCATGTATTACAAGTTCCATATCCACATACATCTAAAATTGCCTTAAGAAGCGAGAAGAAGTCGAGCCTGTAAATAGTAGACAAGTATAGATTAGTCCTATTAGACGTAGTAAGATATCACCTTCTATTACGTTATACTATCACCACTATATGTATTCCTTTGCTTATCACCATGACTTGTACTTAGCTTGTTTAAGCAAAAATGTACAATAAAGGTCTTTTATTCATTCATATTCCAATTATAAGGGCCACACAAACCCAACGGTCGCTCAGGGATCACCGTCTAGTGCTTCAGAGAAAACCCTTATGATTATTTCCGGCGTGACGTTCTAAACTTACCGTCAGCCATTTCTTCAAATAAGAACAACATGTATATTCTGAAACAAGTTATAACTGTAATTTCCAACACAAAAATTGGACTTACCCAAATTTTCGACTGTACAACATCAGTCTTTGTCAAGGAGTGAACAACCCACCGCTGGGATAACCATTCCTCAACAGAGACGGCGAGGCATACAATCAACGTCTTTTCACACTGCTATGCCCTAGGTAGTTATTGTACCAGTCCTACGGTTATCCTGTAGTTCATGACATAACACTTCCGATTCTTTACTCTCTATAAACGTGCCAGTTCAGAACTTGTGAAAGAATGTGTAGTTGTGACGTAGTTTCGTTCGGTTGCTTGTTCAGATCCTTGTCATGACTAGTGGCACATAGGGCTGCAAGTCACCTTTCTTTTTCATATAGCAGAGTATATTTGATACAGAAAGGGGTTGCTAGCCCTTCCCCTTTAACGTCCTCAAGGCGCCTCTTCTTACACGGGGCCCAATTTTACGTCCCTTCCGAAAGACGATGCAGCCTTCTCCGAGATGTTCTGACCCAGGATTGAACCGGGGTCTTCAAGTTACCAACTAATTGGAACCAGGAGCTCAACTGTGAGGCTGCTACCATTTGAGCCACAGGAAAATGCCGTCTAAGTGCCGGTAGGAGCAGAGAATTACCAATCTCTCCAAACATGATCGCTTTCTTTACCTTCATTGGCAGTTCATACCTTGTGTCCTCAAAAGCCCCGGGCCCTATCTAACTGGACCCGAGGCACGTTGGTGACCTCTCTGTTTCCTAGATTTGATTACTGTTACCCTTATTTTTACAATAACAATATCATGTAAAACGTACAAGTATTAGTAAAAAGACAACAAAACACACAAAGCATGAAAAGATTCGTTTTTTATCGATGAAATTCTTTGAGCGCGCTGTCAAATCGCTCGGTCGCAGCGAGGTCGCCAACGTGTCGCGGGTCCAGTGAAATAGGGGCTTGAGCTAATCATTTGTACATGGGAATGGGCCCTGAACGACTGGTGAGATGCAGCCACTGATTACTAGTGGCTAAAAATATTAGGCAATATCGTTAAGATGTTTGAGTCCGGAAGTTTATGGCTGGTCGCGAAAAATTGGCCATACGTTAGGGCCCTGTCACACTTGTGCGTATATTCAAGTGCGTATGAGTTGCGCATCAACATTTCTTTGGTTTAAGTAAAGTTTGAGGGGAAGAAGTTTTTTTCACTTCGACTTACCGCTGTGCAGCCTGGTTATCGAACCAAAGAAATGACGTCTTCGGCTGCAAACTTAACCTAAACCAAAAACATGTTAATACGCACCTCCTGCGGACTTGTATATACGCACAAGTGTGACAGGGGCTTTAGATAGCATTTCTTCTCTCTTCAGTTGGCAGTGGGGGTTGAAGCAGGGTCTATGCTTTGTGTAGTCGTACTAGTAGAATTAGAATATAGACGTTGACCTAGGGTGGTGAAATGAAAAATGAAATGTGACCCACATCTCAAAGGGACTTCGGCCTCGCCATGGCACGCATTTTTGGCCAAGCACACCGGGTCACCCCTACTCTTTTCGATAAGTGTGTTGGGTTCTTTTACGTGCAGAGGTTCGACGCTTGAGGCTTATGTTCGAAGCTCCCTCATACACGGGGCCACCGGTTTTACGTCACCATCCGAAATGCAACCTCTCCGAGCTGGAGTCGACCCTAGGATCGAACTCGGGCCCCAGGATCCACGGAATTTGATCCAGATGGCGAAGCAGCGGGGTTGCGTTCAGGGTGGCATAGTTGCCATCTTATGATCATACAGTAATTAGCCAGTTCAAAACCGGTATCTTGATCATAAATAGATTCACTGAATTCCGTTGAGATTCTAGGAGGTTTCGTTTTACCAGGAATCATGACTCTATAAATGTACTTGTTGGAGTCTTGCCAGTAGAGTTATACTATATATAGTCACGTATCACGACTTGATTGGAATAAAGATGCGCCTCAAATGATCCCAAGAACCTGTAAGATCACGGTACCCGACGCTACGAACCGAGACGTCACGGTTGTGTTGTATCAGACGGAGGTAAAGCCCCCCCCCCCCCTCTCACTGGATCCGCGGCACGCTGGCGGTGTAGCTGCGACCGGGCGATTTGACAAAGTACTCAACGAATTTCATCGACAAAAAATAATCTTTTTAAGCTTTGTGTGTTTGTTGTCTTTTTGGTCATACTTGTACGTTTTGAATTATATTCCCATTATAAAGTCAAGGGTAACACAAATCTAGTTTAGAACGCAGCGACGCGGCCAGCGTGCCGCGGGTCCAGTGAGAGGGGGGCTTGGCGTCACAGCTGTGTTGTATCAGACGGAGGTAGGCGTGCTTTGACTCCGCACGTCTGTTAAAGGCACCTAGAGCATTTTATAAGGCTTGCAAACGGGAAATATTCTAGTTGCTGTAATCTTTATGAAATTAACATTTAATGCCACTGTTAACCACATTTGCGTGATGATTACATATACATACCAAGATCGCTCAAAAGCGAGGCAACAATAAGCTACATGGTGATCCTTTAAGTTTCACGCGCATTGGTTAAACTACTAATTGTGAACGACAGTCAGGATAGGTCTAGTAGATTGAAAAAGTAAAAGAGAACGCTTGTATTTTCTATCAGTTCTCAACTCACAATGACATCGCATCTTTCCTCCTTGAATGTCGATATGTAATGGTATAGTGGTATTGAAACTTACTATGTGTAGAAATAACTAGAAATTGAAGAGTTTCAAGCCCCATCAAATCTGTGGGTGCCTTTAACGGTCCCACATGCAAGAACGAATTAGACACAAACAGTCACATGCGCAATAGCCAATGTCTACAGTTTAACTGTACGTAATACTTTGGCACCCAT
Organism: Branchiostoma lanceolatum; assembly: GCF_035083965.1. Taxonomy (NCBI): domain Eukaryota; kingdom Metazoa; phylum Chordata; class Leptocardii; order Amphioxiformes; family Branchiostomatidae; genus Branchiostoma; species Branchiostoma lanceolatum. The sequence goes on along the minus strand of NC_089723.1, from coordinate 6,342,424 downwards.
TCCACTAGACGGCGATCGCGCTGCGACATCCCTGCGACCTATAAAAATGGATTTGTGTTGTAACAATTGAGTTCATAATTGGAATATCATTGAAAATGTTAAAGTATAACTGAAAAGACAGCAAAACACACAGGGTATAAAGGGATTCATTTTAAAATTCTATTTTGTGAAAATCGTTCAGCGCTCTGTCAAATTCTAGGTTTCAACATAGTGGTCGCAGCGCTGTCGCCGTCCTCGTGGAATCAAAGTGTAAATCGCTTGTGAGCTGCAGTTTGGAAAGAATCTCCCAGGGGGCGTGTCGTATCATTATTTCTAACCAGCTGGGGCCAACATTCAATCTGAAATAACAAGAGCCCGTTCATATCTTTTGAGTAAAACTATTCATCATTAAGCAATTAAACCAAGCAATCAACTGACCTACCAACCAACCTACCGACCAACCAAACAACCAAACATACAACCAAACATACAAACAAACAAACAAACAAACAAACGACCGAACGACCAACCAACCAACCAATAACCAACCAACCGACCTACCAACCAACCAACCAACCAAACGAACAACAAAAACCAACAAACAAACGACCGACTAACCAACCAAAACAACCCACCAACCAACCAACCAACCAAACGAACAACCAAACGAACAAAAAAAAAACAGACAGACAGACAGACAGACAAAAAAAACAGACAACCGACCGACCAACCAACCAACCAACCAACCTACCAACCAACCAACCACAGACGTTCAAGCCACAGACAGTCTTATCTATAGAAAGTTATCTTAACTGAACGGAAAAATTCCGCTCTAAAAGTTTTCTACATGCTGAACCTTGGGCCAACTTGAATTGTCTGGTCTGCCACCCAGAACATAGCCACAGTGGCTCAAGACGAGGTTTTGCGTACTACTACCTTAGGGGTGATAAGGAGACTAAAAGAGTCGTTTGAGTTGCTTAAAAGCTAAACTACAGGAGTTGACGGATGATAAAATAACAAGAGTTCATTGTGATAGCCATGTGCATTTATGAGGCCCAGACTGATAGGCGCCTTGGTCTACCTGCGGAGTTATTAATTTTGTCTGACGAGACTCGAAAGCGTTGTACATTGTGCTTTTGCAATGCCAATAGATGTACTCCCATTCTTACTTCGTTCAATTCAATTTACTGTAAATGTGTTTTTACTTCGCGGTAGGGAGAATATGGAGCGTTCGCGGTGGTTTTAAGTTTACGTTTGAAACAATAGTAGCGCTACAGTCATAGATGGGCAAAAAGTTTCACGGTGGTTCTACGTTTACGCTGACGAGTTCACCGCGAAAACGGCAAACATAAAACCACCGCGAACATTTCTGCAGTTACAGTATTTGTCGGTTGAATTTTACACATTGAACACATACCAAGGCTGTATTCAATTTTGTGAAGGAAGTTCCACGTCGGTTTTTATATAAGCTTGGACGTTGAACTTTGATTTAGAACATCCGTTACAATACAGTAAACAACAGTATACAGGTAAAGCCCCTGTCACACATAACGTTACGTGTAGCCGACCATATTGTCTCCCGACGTTCTCAAGACCATAGTTGGGTGATAGTCGTGAGCAAGGTCATCTGTGGTTGGGAGTTGATCGGCGATGTTGCCTATTAGTCCGTAAAAGTCGTCTGCGTCAGCTGACTATATATTTGACCAATCAAAATCGGGGAAGTCATAATCTGTTTGAATGCGATCAGAGGAGTCAACTGGAGCTAGGATATGATAGATTCCAGGCTACTCCCAAACTAGCACCAGCCTCGCTTGAGGAATGGTCGGAAGCAAAGTCGAGAGAAAATCCTAAATGCGTGAAACGAGCTTTGAGCATGATGCTGGTGTCTAATGATAAGGTTCTTCGGTGTCATTTGGTTAACTGTCGCTTGGGGGCGTTGAACCGACTACTTTTCTTTTGCCATCTACTCTACTCTACTCTACGCTACTCTACTGTACTATACTATACTCGTCTCTACTCTACTCTACTCTACTCTACTCTACTCTACTCTACTCTACTCTACTCTACTCTACTCGTCTCTACTTTACTCTACTCTACTCTACTCTACTCTACTCTACTCTACTCTACTCTACTCTACTCTACTCTACTCTACTCTACTCTACTCTACTCTACTCTACTCTACTTTAGACTAGTACCCTATTCTACTCTACTCTACTCTACTCTACTCTACTCTACTCTACTCTACTCTACTCTACTCTACTCTACTCTACTCTACTCTACTTTAGACTAGTACCCTATTCTACTCTACTCTACTCTACTCTACTCTACTCTACTCTACTCTACTCTACTCTACTCTACTCTACTCTACTCTACTCTACTTTAGACTAGTACCCTATTCTACTCTACTCTACTCTCCTCTATCTACTCTTAGCCTCCTTCGCAGACTTCCTATAACGGCGGCGCGCGTATATATTGAGTGTCTTTTTTTAATTGAAGCTATGAATGGCTTTAGATATAACGTTGGGTAACATAAATTCGGGATTTTTCCGATAATGGTTGACTGAAATCAATCTAGCAGAACAATAAACCATCCTTTTTTTCTATAATTCTGTCAGTATCATGTACTATCTTTGCACTAATCATATATATGGTAGATTTTGTCTCTAGTCGTGCTGACACCATAATATTTCAACTTGAAACTACCGTCCGCCGCACGGACAATGACGGTGCTGTCGGACAGGGGGGCACATTAATTCGGGAGAGAAGATTCGTCTTGAATATCTTACCGCTAATCACATTTTATACAGCAGCTATTCGTTCCATCCTTGGCTTGAGGAGAGTGCTATGGATATAGACGTGTCCAAGTAAAAAAAAATACACGAAAAACGGCCGTACCGGACACATCAGGCCAGTTCGGGAACAACCCGTGTGTTGAGTCGGTATAACTTCACTCAAAGTCGGCCCACCGTCATCATCGGGCAACGTGTAACGTTACATTATTCATGGAAAGTTAGCTGGATGCCGTAGCAACGGTAATACTACTATGTCCATGTGTTCCTTGTTGTGTTAGGAGCAAACTTTGAGGAAAATATCTTCCTCAGTCCACTATCACACGCAGCATTTAGACAAAAAAGTGTTCCTCACAAACCTTTGTCGTCTGCTTGACAACAGGATTCTGGTTAACAATATGGCGGCGGGAAAATACACGTGCCGTAGGTTGTAGCAACAGAGAGGAGTTTTGATGATTGATCACACTTAGAATCCAGTTGCAGGTTAGCAAAAGAGATTGTAATAAGTTGTCTTGTAAATAATTGTGTTTAGCAGGAAGCGGATGTGACATTTTTCTTATAAACCAGCCGACAACCATGTTGTGTAATTCTCCCACGAAGCCCTCAGACTGTTCCAATAAGGGACGGAGAGTTTTTGACCTCGTCGCCTTATAATGCATGCTTATCGAAGCTTTTCAGACAGTGTTCTGAATACGTAAGTCTGTCAGGTTTGCATTTCTAGCGGTATTACTTATGTTGCATCTAGCACATATCCCTAAATACCCCGTTTTCGAAAAATCGCGAATTTAAGTACCCCGCGAATTTATGTTACCCAACGTTACCTAAAAAAACTGTACGATATAAAGCTTCAAATTTTTGATGAATACATTTTTGCCTTGTTTTCAAACACGCCATTTTGTGCTCACTTTGAAAATTCCCCGGTCCGACCTTTGATGTAGTAAACACCAGCTGAAGTTTAATGTTTTTTAATCATCTGGCTTTGACTCTTACCGACAAGTGTCACCTTTTCCCCACCGCCGAACTTAAAGGCATCCAGAGCATTTTATGAGGCTTGAAACTTGAATGAAAAAAAGTCCAATTTCTAGTCATTCCTACACATAGTAAGATTCAATGACACTATACCATTACATATTGACATTAAAGGAGCAAAGATACTATGTCGTTGTGTGGTTAGAACTGATAGAAAATCCAAGCCCAAATAGACTGATCCTGTCTGTCCATCACAATTAGCGGTTCGACCAATGAGAGAGTGACTGTATGTCCGTCAAATATTTGCATTTTTATGTTTTAATTTTGCATTTCTACGTCTTGACGGAGGTGGGCGGGGCTATGATATCGGTCTATTTACACTAGGCGCGTGAAACTAAAATATCACCATGTAGCTTATTTTTGTGCCGCTTTTGGGCACTTTTGATAAGAAATCTGCACGCAAGTGTGGTAAACAGTGGCATTAAATGTCAATTTCATAAACATTACAGCAACTATAATATTTCCAGTTTCAAGCCCCATAAAAAGCTCTGGGTGCCTTTAAGAGCTTAAACCTCGTGGGAAAAACTCACAGGGTGGTTCTTCCCTTAATCCGGGAATGTTAACGGTGTTAGTGTTGATCTGGAGTCAAGTTTCCCCGATGTAAAGTGTTGACTGCTGTAGCTTTGTAAAATGCGACCCTACAGGTACCACTTAGTTCCGGCTTTATGTAAACATGGGTTCTCTACACAGCGTCGTTCATGAGTTGGACTGTCGTGTACGTTCTCACGTTCAATTAGTGTGCTCTGTGGGCAGAACTCCAGTCTGTTTTATTATTTTTATTAAACAACATAAATAACAAATATAGACAAGATGGCAACGCACTCAAGTTAATACAACTGATATTGACGCGCCATCATACAAGACAGGAACATAATTTAAACAGTTATATACTTATCTACACAACACATTAATACATAAATCAGAGCATACAATACATATGTTGTAAAATGTTTCCCAGTAAGCGCACTAATTAACCTTTGACCTTCTGGAAAGGTGTGTTTGCGTGTGGGGGTGGGGGTGCGTGCGTGCGTGCGTGCGTGTGTGTGCGTTTGTGTGTGCGCTAGAAAAACCACAACATAGGAAACTGAGAAAATGCGACCAGACATTTGAAATAGATTTCCATGCTCAGCTAGCTTTTAATAATTTCAACGGTTTTACGTAGATGCTATATATGTTAACTTGTTCTGAACCCACGTATTCTAACGGCTCATTATGTACGAGCTCACCGTTACTACAACAACGTAAATCGCGACAATAAACAACTCCGAAAGCACTTAGAGCCCAACAGGTACAAGCCATGTAAAAGTCCCGCACAATGGAAACATGTCGGCCGCGATGTTTTACAAATTGACAGTTGACAAATTAACAAATTGACGGTAAGTGGGGGTGGGAAGGGTCGGGTCGAAGGGTCGGTTTAAGACGTTAGTGTTGTTGTCTTGAGAAGAGTAAGGCGTCGTGTTGTTTCCGGTAGGACGCCGACTTGGTAAGACGGTTTTTGATATATTGCTGGCGTTTGTTTCGTGAGAGGTTTGTTTTTTGTTTGTTTGTTCGTTTGTTTGTAAGTTCGAGAACTAAGTAGCTGAAGAAGTACATAGATGATTTTATTCACCGATAAAGAGAGATTGAAGTGTGAGACAGTACACCTAGCCTCTATAGCTTTCCTTCATAGTCCAAATTACTTATAAGAATACTTTTCCCGCTGATAAAGGTTTGTACACTGTATGTAGTATTGAAAGTGACAGAAGTTGCAAATATTGTCCAAAAAAAAAAAAATCGTTTTGAAGAGATGTATGCCAAAAATTGGAATGTAGTCCTTTAAATATTTGTTCAAGGCACATCTGCAGCAAATTTCAGGTCATTCTGTTGAAATACCAGGGCACAGGGGGCCAAGATATGCATCATTGGTCATAAAAACCTCAATAAAATCACTTTCAAGGTCAATATCGAAAAAATGAAAAAAATTCCGGGGGTATTTGCCTACACTACCTTTGTATTAAATTTCAAGTCATTTGGTCAAAAAATGACAGAGATGAATCGATTTGAAGATTTGATAGGAGAAGAAGGAGATGAAACCTGAGTAAAAACAATATGTTGAGCCATACTAGGTATGGCTAAACATAATAATCTCTCTCGCTTTCCGTTAATCCATTTCAGCGTACTAAAACAGCCTGCTGTATGACGTCATATTTTCTGTCAATACAGATTGTATCCTGTATGATGCAGCCTCAGACTGTGATAATGATGTCGCAGCGTCTTTGGAAGAGGGCCTTAATTCTGATATCTTTAATCACATTAGCGATGGTTGCGTACAACATTTTCAATACTCATGTTTATAACGTTAAATACGAGAGGACGGATCAAAATGTGACTGAAAATGTTCAGCAAAGGACTGCGCTATCGAAGTATGACGTTCCAGTGAAGACCCGAAAACCTGCGATTATAATCATGTCTCAGATGAGAAGTGGATCTTCATTCGTGGCTGAGATCTTCAACCAACATCCGGGAGCTTTCTACGTTTTTGAACCGCTCTGGGCAGTGAGCTATCTGTCCAATGGAACTTACAACAACGCCACCTGGCAGCGCAGCATGATTACTGCACTGATGACATGCCAATTCGAGGGATTAGAGCAATTTTTGTCGTTTTACCTGAATGATGTGAGATTTGCTGCGGTTCCGAAGAGTGAAGCGTTGCTCAATGTTTGCAAAGGTTACCACAAAACACACCAACCATGCCCTATACCATGGTTGTCCACCCCTAGCGTTCTGGGCAGGAGTTGCAGTGTGAAGAATTTCACTGTCTTCAAAACTATTCGTGTCACAGACATCGACCTGATTTGGTCTGCTATGGAAAATATTGAAAAGGAAATAGACCTAAAAATCATCCATTTGGTGAGAGACCCTAGGGGCATCATAGCCTCTAGGATGGGCGTGAAATACAAGCATGTCAAAGGAACGTCATATGCAGACAAGAACGTTGAAGACTACGGCCTCTATGGCCTCTGTCATGGAGCGTTGCGTAGCATGCAACCAAAATTAGGAACAAACAGTTTTCTAAGAGACAAGTACGCTCTGGTCAGGTATGAAGACATCATAGACGATCTAACAGGCATGGTAGAGAAACTTTACAACTTTGTCGGCGTCCCTCATCACCCGGATATTCTGCGCTGGATGCAACTCAACACGAAATCGGCAGGGGGCGGGCCGTTCTCCACGACGAGAAACGCGAAGGAAACTGCCAACAAATGGCGGTCCAAACTCACTTTTAATCAAGTCAAAACCATACAAGAGAACTGTGCCGAAACAATGCATCTTTTCGGATACAAGTTTATAGCTGATGATAGGATGTTGAGAAATACGTCAATATCTCTTTTAGGAGAACTTAATCAAGATCTCATGGTCATTCAGTAGGGGCACTGAGTAGAGGGTATATCCAAATGCAAGCTTCTTACAAACTATAATTGTATTCTTGGCGACAGAACATGTAAAACTTATCGCATATCGGCCACAACAATAGTCTCCATCGTGTATGATAGTTATATCTACGTATAAAACCGAGCATTGCATTTTTTGGGGAGGGTGAAGATTAGAAGTGACCTGCAGCTGTATACGTATTCCGGCAAAGCTGCTGTATACAATGCGCAATACTGTAGCGTCACCTAGCGAATAGGTTTGTAACTGCACCACGTACATCAATTGACAAACTTTATCGTGTACATAAAATAAGTCTATTTTCACTAAGCCAAATCAATGTATCCGTGTGCATGCTTCACATAAATAGCTGCTACATATGCGATACTCTAGCACAACAAATATGGATCTTCCTCTCCATTGCAGCTCACCGTTTATATACAAACCATTTTATTTTTACGATATCAAAAGCCGTCCGCTAAAGCCCCCTCTCACTGGACCCGCGGCACGCTGGCGGCGTCGCTGCGGCCGATCGAATTGACATAGCACTCAACGAATTTCATCGACAAAAAAAAAAAATATTGTGTGTTTTGTTGTATTTTTGGTCATACTTGTACGTTTTGAATGATATTCTCATTTTAAGTCAAGGGTAACACAAATCCAGTTTAGGATGCAGCGACGCCGCCAGCGTGCCGCGGGTCCAGTGAGAGGGGGGCTTTAATTTTCAAGTACAGCACAGTGAATGTAACTATATCAAATGTACTTCTACAGCGTGCAACGTACATTTATTGATTAATTAGTATCATAGGTAAAAGCGGGATCGATGAGAAACACCTGATTGATATTTATGAAGTATGACATGATATCATCCACTAAACTACACCGTTTACAGCAAAAGACAGATTTTTGTCTGGTTTGTTGACTCAATAGAAGGCAAAACAAACGTAGCAAAGACTACAGACATACATTGCTTGCCGTGCCGACATACATAGATACATACATTGCTCGTAGAATGCAGAAAACGGCTTTACATTGTGAGAAGTGCTTGGTAGCCATTTTAAAAGGATTTACCTGATGCAGTTTTCAAATTGATTTCGTTATCATCCTCCTTATACTCCACTTTATTTCACAAAATCCTTCAAATAATGAATATCATTATCGTCTCTGATTTATATAGTCAATATTATTTGAGTTAACGAGATACAATATGATATATGATAAGTCATCAGAAATATCTATACACAAATACAACTGTCACTACTGTTTTAGGCTAAACGTGATAACAAATATGGATATGTATATGTGCTATAACAGATATATGTTTTCTTTGAAAACAAGTTCTGACTGTAATTTCCAACGCAAAAATGCGCCACAGACTTTCTGCAACTTATGATCCACTGCTCACCGAGTCACGTGTCTTATCTGCATAACGTGACGTCATCTCAGAGGTGAATTGCTCATTCCTTGACAAAGACTACTCTCCAAGCAGAGGAGGGGTTCCGGTTGGTTTTGACGTGTTTTTAGGCGTTTTTGTCGGGCTTTCCAGTATTTCTCTTTTTTTGTCTCTTCAAACCTCTTCAAGAGACAAAAAAAGGACAAAGCCCGACAGAAACGCTTTAAAACACGTCAAAAACCAGCCGGAACCCCTCCTCTGCTTGGAGAGTAGACAAAGACTGGTGTTGTACAGTCGAAAATTTTGGTAAGTCCAATTTTTGTGTTGGAAATTACAGATAAAACTTGTTTCAGAATGATTTCTACCAACACAGATGAAATTTCAAGCCAAGATATATTTTTTTCTTCTATATATCTCACAAGGAATGCCATATCAAATGCACGTATCTCAAGGGTGTGGCAGATCTCAATGCCAAGTCTTCGTTTTCTATATTCTTGATGTGTGGTTCAAGGCGAGGCTGTTGTCACCCTTTGCGCATGCTCCATGTTGTCAGTACTGTTAAGGCAACCAGTAGTACAGATCCTCCTGGATTGGTAAAAAACACAGGTATTCAATTAAAGGCAACCAAAGCAATATTAGGGCCCAAAAAATGGAAGTGAAAAAAATGCTGAAATCTTTATGATAGTGACATTTACTAACATTGTTTAGCAAATTTGCGTAATAACTTCATACTTTTAGGATTTTAGAACAACGCAAAACCGTGCCGTACGATGATCATTCCCTTAGTTTCGCCAGCCAACAAAAACTACGGCTACGATTTTCATTGAGTTCTCACACCACAACAACGTCGTCTTTTTGCATCATGGACATTGCTTTACATTGTGACAGTGTTGTTTGAACTAATCATGTATAGAAATGGCTAAATAAATTGACTTTTAATGGATCTAGAAATGGGAAGCAACTCTAACACATTCCTAGCATCCTGATTATGATGTAAGTCGACAGAGACTCTGATCGGAATCTCTGCCGCCAGAATCGGCGATTCTCCCAGATCGTAATCTCTACTCTGACATACTGTAAATGCATTTAAGTTCGCGTGGTTTTAATTTCACGCTAAGGGGAAAATAAAGTGTTCGCGGTAGTTTTAAGTTCGCGGCAGTGCTATAGTCACATACTGCTACAGTATTGGACAAAAATGTTCTCGGTGGTTTTAAGTTCGCGGTGAAACGGTCGCCGCAAAAACCGCGAACATAAAACCACCGCGAACATTTCTGAATTTACAGTATTAGAAAACGCTGCTCACTTGTGTTGCTGAGGCAGTTTTCCTGTGGCTGAAACGTCTTTGGACCTGTAAGAGCGACAAAACGGAGACGTTAGGGCGTGTATAGCTGTACACACATGTTGTTAGAAGTTGCTACTGTTAAACATATTTTTCGTACCCCCTAGAAACGTAAAAAAAAGTCCGTCATCCGATCGAAAAGAGCCAAAATACGTAGCCGCCGTTGCAGACTCCTACAGGCTGTTTTCTTTTCCAAGTTACCGTTCTAATTCTTATTCAATAGTACTTTTTTTTTCTTGTCGCTGGCCAGCAATAAAAAAAATGTGATAATAAAACTGCAACTTGAAAAAGAAAACAACCGGAAGGAGTCTACAACGGAGGCTACAAAATATGGTACAAACTTTACAAAGACCTGCTCTCGCAACAGTTCAGGAAGTTTGAGACCTAATCGTTTTTGCTTCTAAAAACACAAATGAAAACCCCAAAGCGTCACAGTTTAACCGTAATGTGTTTCTAATCAACGCCGTGATAATTACACACCTACTTTCACGAGGACAGTGTAAAATAAATGAAGATCAAATTTCCCTTGTGGCTTTCTTCGAAGCTTCGGAGTTTAAGTCAAGGGAAAATGACCTGATTAAAAAATCAAATTAATGAAATAAGTTGCTTGAAAAACGTCAGCAGGACCAGGGTTAAGAAGTTACGAAGTGCACTCTTACCAGTGTGCAAATTTGAAATTAAATGCCACAAGCGCTCGTGAGAGTTTTTTACGATATTTTTTCATCAACAACTTTATAATCTGCCTTATTGATGACAAGTAGCGTACTTGATTAGATTGTGCAGTGTCCCAGTGTCTATGTCGGTGTGTTTTAGTACTCCCTCGAAATTACCACGGAGTCTATAATTCAACCATTATTTTGCATGACTGGAAATGCAGCTATACTGCGTTATGTCCCACCACAAGCACTGTGGCTATGTTGGGCAGGAAATATTCACTACTCTTGAAAAAGCATTGCAAATGAAAGTACGCCAAATACATCGGTGTATTCCAGCCAAGGAACATTGATTTGAAGCCACTGCTGCCAGGTCGGAGTAAATAAAGTTGGACTTTTAATATAGACACATACCTTTATTACAATTGTTTAATAACTAGGGTCAAAGCCATGTGCGACGTGTTCTTTGTGCTGAAATATAAAGGCCGAGACTTTTAAAATGTGGGGCCCTTTTCCGGAACTATATTGACAGGATAAGAAATGCACTTTGATTGGGTGTTTACTGATTTAAAGGTATTACTGTGCTTCCTGTCAATAAGACTTTCCCGGCACTATTGACAAGATATAGAATGTACTTTGATTGTGGGTTTACTAATTAAAAGGTATTCTAGTGCTTCCTGTCAATAAGACTTTTCTGGCACTATTGACAGGACATAAAATGTACTTTGATTGGGTGTTTACTGATTCAAAGATATTACTGTGCTTCCTGTCAATAAGATTTTTCTGGCATTATTGACAGGGTGTAAAATGTACTTTGTTTTTTACTGGTTCATATGTATTCCACTGCTTCCTGTCAATAAGACTTTTCTGGCACTATTGACAGGATATGAAATGTACTTTGTGTGTTTACTGATTCAAAGGTATTCAGTGCTTCCTGTCAATAAGACTTTTCTGGTATTGTTGACAAGATCCTGTCAATAACCATGCCGATAAAGAAATCACCACACTGGGACATGACATGTCATGACATGACATGACATGACATGACATGACAACACGAGAAGACATGTCCAGGACCAAACCTCCATCACCTCCTCCAGAAGAGTAGTAGACGTTCTTGGACCAGTTGTCTGGCATTGGCTGATCGGACGCAGTAGCCCCACCTACAGCTGTGGTGACGAAACAGTGAAAAACACGGATTCGATAACTCATCTGTAAATGCCCTAATCATGAGGCTGAAAGAAACAAGTTTTTTGAAACAATTAAAACGATATCCCAGATTATTCACTATCTAAAAGAACTCTACGTATAAACTTTCATTAAAATCACAAAAGGCATTTATGTTAAAATAATAGGAACTATGATTCATTAGCCACTGTATCCAAAGAAATCGTTCAATCCTTACTATATATAGAATTTAATAGAGCTTTATTGCACGAAAATTTTACACGGTACAAACTAGAAGTATAGAATAAAACATCACATCCTAATTACTAATACAATACAATTAGAGCTAGCATAAGTCTTTGATATAGAGTTATAATCGAGTGAGACTAATCATTAATTTCGTTTTTTTTCTAATGCAGTCGTTCAAATATTCACCAATTTTGTATTGTGGGGGTTGTTGAAGATATATTCAAAACAGTCTGTAGCATCGAGACTCTTAAAACTTTTTGTACTTGATTTGAGAAATAGTAATGTACTCAGAGAGATCTTAAGACTATTTCTTTACCCTTTTACATTATCGTATATGTGGGTACCCTTGCAAGTAGCCTTCGGGCGTGCGTTTAGAAATAAAGATTATGATCATTCTCTCAAATTCCTCAAATCTCCGTCGAAGTGAAACATTTGGGCACGCAAGTTAGTACGTATTTGTTTATTAAGTATAGCTTGTCAATTTTTGTCAATTTTAATCAAAACAGTCGTGCCGGGCGCCAGAGACGCTCAGACAACTGTAGTGTTTTTATCAGGTAGACGTCAATAATTTATAACATCATTTTGTGTTGATGTATCTCCCTTAATGGTTTGTTTATCGCGAGCTAGAAGGTACTGTAGCAGACATTAACTAGAACACAACTCTTCAATTTACAACTACTTTAATCAACACTTCGACTCAATCAAAAACCTGCATGTTTCTGGGACGATTGGAAGACAGGTGATTGTGGTGAGTAATTTCACTGACTCTATTTTAATTAAATCACCATAAAGAACTCGTTGCCTTCTTACGACAGACTGAAGGAGAAATTAAGGTATTGAGGTCGTGTGGCGCACCGGTGACCTGACTAGAGTTTTGGTTGGTGAAAATTGAATATGGATTGCTCGAAGTACTCAACCTTAAGACGCAAAGTGACTTTTTATGTAGATAATCCACCTAGCTTAGCGTTTCACTACCGGTTCCATTAGTCGTGAAAGTTGCTGCCCACATGCAAGTTTCTTCCCTTTTCTAAGAATCTTTCCGAACTGCCTTAGAAGATGTGGTGGGAACTTCATTAAGTTCGCACAGTAGGCGGTCATTCTTTAGTTTTGTCACATTTCAACTGTATAATTCCTGCACGCCATTCAACCAATTAATTTGTGAATATTAGTCATCCAGGTCCAGTAAATGAAGAAAATTGTAATAAAGTCACGTGAAAATTGTAATACAGTCACGTGTCAAATAGACATAAATAAACAACATAATGAGGAAATTTACAGATGAGACAGCTCGGTTATAAATTCAATTCCGTTTTTTTTTCATTCAACCAATCATGTACCGACCTTATGAAGAAAATGAACGTTATCCAACTCAAAACTTGGACTCACAGAAGTTTCCGACTGAATCGTTCAGTCGTTTGGAACCCTCTGACCCATTTGTTTGTTTGTTTGTTTATTTTGAAACACCTGGGTAGCCTATTCAGTGCCAATACACTGGTTTTCGATAGGGCCCAGTTTCACATATACATACATGGAAAATAAAAAACAACTTACAGAGAGAAAAGTAGACATACACGTCGGAACATATAGGTACAACAGAAACATGAAAGACAGATAACTCAAAATCATAATCCAATCCAAGGTCAAGTGTTTAGCACCTCTGTAGGCAAATGTACGCTGTCCTGTTGTGGTCTTGAAAAAGGGTTTGTATAGGAGTGATGTCTGTCTGGTTTGGTAATTGTGTAAGTTGTGGTTGTGAGAGAAGGTGGATGATAGGTATATTGGTGCTATCCCATTTATACACTTGTAAACCATAATGCACACATGATCCCGCCTTCTCCCTGCGAGATACTGCCAGCTGAGCTTCTCATGAAGGTCGAGGACACTGCTGGACTGTAGGTTCAGTTGCAGAACTACCCTGGCAGCCCGGTTCTGTAGCACTTGGAGTTGTTGTTGTCTCCCCACTCCGCAGCTGTCCCACACGGTGTCACAGTAATCCAGAAGGGGGAGCACCATTGCTTTATACAACATGTCAGCTATATCTACAGTGAAGCAAGGTCTAAGACATCTGAGTAAACCTACTCGTTGGGTTACCTTTGAGCAGAGTTTGTCAACATGTTCATTCCACAACAATTTATCATCAAGAATAAGCCCTAGGTATTTAAATGAAACCACTCTTTCTATTGACTCTAGTCCAATTTTGATTGACATTGGATGTGCTTTCATAAGCTTACCACTGCTCCCAAAGAGCATCCACTTTGTCTTTGAAGCATTTAAGGTCAAATGGTTTAACTGGAACCATGTAGCTATATGGGAGAGTTCTGAATTCAGAGTGGCTTCAATGTACCTAGTGTCATTACTGGAGCAAAAAATTGCCGTATCATCAGCATAGAGACATACTTTGTTGGAGATACAGTCTGGTAGATCATTTATAAACATAATAAATAACAACGGCCCCAGGATTGACCCTTGAGGCACTCCTACTGTCACTGGGAGATAATCAGATACACAACCGTCTACAGATACTGACTGCTTTCTATCAGATAGGTAATTTGTGAACCATTTGAGTTCTACACCTTTAACCCCGATCCAGGACAGTTTTTTCAGTAACAAGAGATCGTCTACTGTTACAGTATCAAAAGCCTTCTTCAGGTCTAAAAACACAGCCCCCACTAGGTTTCCACTGTCAAAGTTTTGATACACATAGTCAGTGACATCCATTAATGTAGTAGCTGTGGAATGACCTGGCCGGAACCCAGACTGCTGTTCAGAGAGAATGCTATGATGGTGGAGATATTCCAGGAACTGACCATATGCATGTACCTCTTTTTCAAAAGCTTTCATGATAACTGGAAACGACTTCCCACAACCCATTCGACACTCTACGCACGTCTACCGAACAAGAGTACTTCATGAGAGAAGTAAAGTAGGCAATTTACACCAGGACGCACCAAACTTCCCTCCACCGAGACGGGGGGAGGCGATATCGACTTCCCACAACCTTTGACCCATTACTGACGTCACCCATGCATTACGTCACGTGTCTAGAGTGACTGGGCGAGGTATAGGCAGTAGCTAAAGAACATGGTGGGTCAATTATTTTACTTGGAGCACGGTTCATTTCTTCATAATGTATTTTATCAACTTATGCTTTGGTTCCAATTGCGCCGGTGCCCGTACGATTACCTCACGGCGTCTATTTGTTACCGGGTCCCGTGTTGGTTTTAATGCCGGGTTAAAATAACACGGGGTCCCGGCCGGGCCTCAAAATAGCCCGGTAGCCGCAGGGTGTCCCATGGGGCCACATAGGTGTCACGCCCGAAAGTGCCAAAAAAAACAGTGCGTTAACTACCCGGCAGGGCCCCTTTTTCCTATTGGGACCGAAGCATTAGGTTAAGGTATTGTTGAAGGGTGGCTGAGGAATTTTGGGATGTTTTTGAAAAAAAAACTTTCTTAAGCTTTATAAATCTTCCTCAACCTTAATTTTTTCAGGTAGTACCCTATAGCAAGGTGATAATTTATGCTAATTAGTATGATGTCATGATTACGTTATCAAGATTTATAAGGCCACGCCCCTTTTTTTAGAAAAAAAACGCTCTCCTTGGCTTGTGCTTCGATGTTCATCAATATAACTTTGCAGGAATGTACATGATAGTAATACTTAAAGAATTACGCGTGTCAACGCGAATATTTTGAAATATCGATTTTTGGCGAATTTTGTATTTGTTATCAAACAAAAAAAATTCGCCAAAAATCGATATTCAACAATACCTTAAGTTTCGTGCCCACCTTTATAGTGTAACCAGAAGCCGCGCTGTCTCCACTGCCCCGTCTTGAAGAACACCCAGACGAAGTTGCTCCTGCTCTTGAAGGGTTCAGGGTCCCTCTGGTCGCAGTACGTGAAGTCGTAGGACGTGTTGGAGTTCCCGATGCGGAGGTAGTCCGTAGCAAAGTCGCAGCCATAAGAGTAGCTGAGCTGGAAGTCCAGGAAGTTGACCTGGATGTACATATTGGGATGTATAAAGGGGAGACACTACAGTTACAATATATGCCATTAATGAAAGTATTCCTATAGGGAAGTGAAGAAAAAGAAGGGGTCATGCATTATCTCAGGAATAAAAAAATCAGACCACAAAAACTTCAAATTCCAAGCTGTTATGTCAACTGTCATCAGACGACTTCCTGACAAGTTCTATACGGCTAGTCTGCAGATATTCATAACGTACCGCAAAGACAGGTCCAAAATACCGGATGTCAATATACCGATTACTGTACATTAATAGACTTATACTGAAGTATTAAACGTTTTGACTTGACTCTGTTACTGAAGACATGTTATTCTTACCACAAAGTACAAAACTTAGCACTGAATAAGATCAAAACATTGTATATGGGCATTGAAATAAGTATTATCTTTGTTTTCAGGTTCTGCCGAAAGTACGGGCTCACTGAATATGATATTCAAAGCCACAATAAACGTGTTGCTCTCTGTTTATTTTTTTCTTTAATCAATTAAAACCACCTTTTACTTGGTCAAATTGTCCAGGTACGGGTACAGGTACAGATACGTACAGATCCGGACCTGTACCGAAACCTTTATAACCAATTCCTGTACCTGTACCTGATGTTACGTTTAAGCCCCCCTCTCACTGGACCCGCGGCAAGCTGGCGGCGTCACTGCATCCTAAACTGGATTTGTGTTACCCTTGACTTTATAATGGGAATATCATTCAAAACGTACAAGTATGACCGAGAAGACAACAAAACACACAAAGCTTAAAAAGATTATTTTTTGTCGATGAAATTTGTTGAGTGCTTTGTTAATTCGATCGGCCGCAGCGACGCCACCAGCGTGCCGCGGGTCCAGTAAGAGGGGGGCTTAAGGTACACATCCCTACCTGGATGGCCTGTCCTGGCTTAGCGCTGATGAGCCAGGTACAGTTGATGTGGGGAGGGTAGTTGGTGCCGAAGGGATAGCCCGGGCTGTAGATGTACCCCTCCTGAGATACCACCTTCACCGCCTTGCTGCCCCCACACTCGCTGTAAGCATCCACCACTTTCGGGGGGAATGAAAAAGGAAGTGTAGTTAGTCAAGGACTGAAGAGAACATATTTAAGGAAACCCAAGCAATATTAGGGTTCGAAAAATCAGATTTTGAAAGTCAATTTATTTAGTCATTTGTATACATGATTAGTTCAAACAACATTATCACAATGTATAGCAACATCCATGATGAAAAAATACGGCGCTGTTGTCATGTAAGAACTCACTGAAAATCGTGGCCGGAGTTTTTGTGTATTTTTAACCCTCAAACACACGAACGGGCTCATTTTTTACCCCAGTCGTGGATCATGATGTGCCATTTGAACATGTTTGATCGGAAAAGAATTCCTTCCGTGACTTTGTCAGTAGACATCTATTCTTACCTAATTTTCTATTGTACAATTGGCACAATACTGCACTGTTGACAGTATACTATAGAGGATTATCTGTGTTGAGTCCGACTGGGGTCATTTTTGACCCCAGCAAAAATAATGTGCTGTTTTGGAGACCTGTCCTCTGTAACTCCTAAACCACTTATTGTATGACCGCCAAATTTTCAGAGGATAATGCATGTCTTTTAAACGCTATTTTTACATCCTGCATCATATTTCATCTATATATGAAATCAAGGGTTACACAAAGCTGTACGGTCGCACAGCGATCGCCGTCTAGTGTAGTGCGGTCTCCTGACACATTCTGCTCATAATTAACTGTTCTAAGAATCCATAAAATAATTGAGTTGCATGACGACCAACCATGAGCTATTACCTTCTCCAGAAAATACCTCGCACTTGGCTATCACACCTTTTCACCCTCAACCCCAAAGTTT
Source organism: Branchiostoma lanceolatum (assembly GCF_035083965.1). Lineage (NCBI taxonomy): Eukaryota > Metazoa > Chordata > Leptocardii > Amphioxiformes > Branchiostomatidae > Branchiostoma > Branchiostoma lanceolatum. The sequence goes on along the minus strand of NC_089723.1, from coordinate 6,324,549 downwards.
TTACACCTTTATAGATTGGGTTACCCCAAGGTTAATGCATTTGACCAAATATAGCAACAATGTTTATCTGCTTTCGTTCGCGCCATGCACTTTTATAGGTAGACTTAGATCTCATACTAAAAGTGATGTGTTATGGTAGCATCTTCTGTGTGTTGGGAGATTCTCTGGTAAATAGCGTCAGGTGCTCGATGTGAATAAGTTCACAAATTTCAACAGAGTGTAACTTCCAGAATCTTTTCTTTGTGAAATAATGAATGAAAGACCTTTATTGCACGTCTATGCTCTGATGAGCTAAGTACAGGTCATGGTGAAAACAGAAATAAAGTTACAGTGATAACAAGACATGATATCTAGATACTAATTAATACCGCTATGTACAGGTGCCATTTCTTCTAGCTTCTTAAGACGATTGTAAATGTATAAACGTACAGGGTTTATGAAATATGGTTTGTCTAGTTTCATAAGGAATACGAATTGTTCTTGTATCTAATTAACGAAAACTAGGAAACTTCTCTTGTATAGAGGATGTTCCCCTCCATAATGTGATAAAAGGATTGGTATCACATTAATTCATCAGAAGGAAAATTCTAGAATATCATTTTAGTGAAATAATGTGATAAAGAGGGTGTTACCACATTAAGTCACCAGAAGAAGCACCTCCAATCTTCTTCATTCTGTCTAGTAAAATGATAGGATAATCTTCAATATACAACTACCACCACTATTTCGATCATCGAGTTTTTTCTTCACTAAAATGATTTTCTGAATTTAATAAATGTGGTTATAAATATTAAATATTCATTTCAAATAAATGTGTTTTTAATTAGTTGTCAAGAAGTAGTAGTCACCCAGGCCGTGGTTTAACACGGACAGTTTCACTAGATGATTCTGTGTCTAAGGTAGTTCCTCATAGCGATGTAAATGCAGTACGGAGAGGGTGTCAACTGACCAGATACCTGTTATGAAACTATAGCACTGAACTGATTTTCAGTGCTTGCAATTCAACTTTATCAACACAGCCATCTCAACTCGCAGGGCCCCGCTGTAAAGCAGTGTTAATCACTGAGTAGGGCTACCCTGGGTAAACATGACAGAATAATTTTTTTAAACAACTCAAACTAGGGAGAGGGAGGACATTTACATCAAGTGCAGAAAGACACAGCAAAGAAGGCAAACCGACGGAAATTGTGCAAGAAAGGCATAAAACAGAATATCCAGGTAATAAGATACGCAAGAAAACTAGAGAGATCTTGGAAAACGGTCAGGCGGTTTCAGGTATACCGGAAGCATCCACCATATAACGTAACATGACCAATTATCGTCCAATTTATTAAAAACGTAACTATCTTCAAATCGCGCGGACAGAGCCAAATGTTTAGCCCATGGGAAGAAATATCAAGAAAATGCATAGTCTAAGTTTTTCATTGTATTGTATAAAGAAGAGTTATGACTAAGGATCATGCTTATAACGTTCTTTATTGCTCATGAGAACTAGCTTTGGCAAAATACACCTCGACATGTGGAAATGACCCAAACTGGACCTTAACTGGTCATGCACGGTAACTGATCATGTTACGTTACCTATATTAGTTTCCTCAGTGACTTGGTTTAGAACCTGGACATGGCGATCTACAAATCTCGATCAGTCATTGACTAAGGTAGTGGATGCTACCTGAAACGTCTAACCGTTTCCAAAATCTATCCAGTTGTTTTAGTAACTGTTTTCTTTCGTATCTTTATTACCTGGATGTCTAACCTTCATCTACAGAGCAATAAAAGAGTAACAGAATTTACAAACAACTCAGTGATGGAAGGAAAAAGCAATAAAAATCATGCGGAGAAGATATGAATAATAATTTGTGACACGTGTCAGATTACTGCGATATTTTGCTCCCAAATCGCAGGCTATGTGTTGCAGCTTGTCTCACGGGAATAAAATCAGATTAATAGAGGTCAAAGGTCGTGCGTGTGCGCTGTTATGGTACGGTAGCCCCTTTCAACCGTGCGAAATGGACTGAAGAGGTGACCTTGCAGCGCGGGTAACGTATCACAATATCGTGCCATTAGTGTACCGGCACGCGCGTTTCAAACCCCTAGCCACTGTTACCATTCTGTAAAATAGGTCATCCATGTAAAATAGACAAATACGTACACATGAGACAACAAATTCTACCATACATGGGACAACATTTTAATTGAAGCGTGTTTAACACCCCCATTTCACTAGGGTGGTGACTTCGCTGCGACCGGACTGTGACATAAAATTTGACAGATTTTGGTTTTTTTGTGTGTGTTTTTTTAAAACAAACTTTATTAACATTCACAATACATTGTACAGAAAGTGTAGAGGTAGAGTTATACATAATAACACATAGAAAATCAAAAGTATTTGTTGTAGCTAGCATTAATTGGAATTACAACGATGGTTGTCCTTTTAAATATAGCCATTGTTTATTGTGTTCATCTATTTCTATACTATTCTTTAATCTGTTTCTAAAAAGCGCAAAGTTTTTTTTTTGACAAAACATAAATCTACACAGTACTTTGCAGTAAGAATACAATGTGCAAGTGTGGTGACGGGTGGGAACCTTCAATTATACCGTATATGACCATATTTTTATTGAGAACCAGATCCTGTTTGGTACAACGTTGCCACCAGATACAGAAATGTTGCCAAAATTTTTCAACATCTTTGCAAAACAAAAATAATGTTCAATCGTATGTTTTCTTTACAATTGTTACATTGATCAGATTCTATTAGATTTGTTTTTCTTAACCAACTGTTTCTAGCTAGGAAGTGATGAGTGATCTTGTACTGAAAATTTGACAGAGAGTCGAACGAATTTCACAGATGAAAACGATTCTTTATGATTTGTTTGGTTGTTTTGTCTTTTCAGTAATACTTTTACATTCTGCATGATATTCTAATTATGAATTCTAAGCGTTCCACAAATCCAATTAAGGTCGCAGCGAGATCATAGCGCGATCGCCGTCTAGTGGAATAGCTATACCCTTTGATTTCACCCAGGAATGGAAGAAAAATTGACATGAGCACTAAAAGTTGCTTCTTTCTCAAAATCAATAGATGGATTTTTCATGAAGAGGATTTACCAGTAACGTCTGGTGCTAAGGAGACTGACTATTGAATATCCATTCAAGTGAAATACTAACCTACCCGAAGCAGACATATCAATGAACTACTTAGTATTCTCATATCTAATCACTTAGTATGTAGTCTTTACAGCGAAATCAATAGAGTGAAACTTATATTTCGTCCCAAACCAGTGCTAACATGAGCAAATTGAAGATGAATTTCACTTTGTCATGGAATGCTCTAGATGTGATGTTTTACGTAGTAAGTTGTTCAAATTTCTCAAATCAGGTACAACAGATTTTAAGAGTCTCAATGTCTAAAGAGTCCCAAACTATGCTAACATGAGTAAGTTGAAGATGAATTTCACTTTGTCATGGAATGCTCTAGATATAATGTTTTACGTAATAAGTTGTACACATTTCTCAAATCAGGTACAACAGATTTTAAGAGTCTCAATGTCTTAAGACTCCCAAACAGTGCTAACATGAGCAAATTGAAGACAAATTTCACTTTGTCATGGAATGCTGTAGGTATGATGTTTTACGTAATAAGTTATTCACATTTCTCAAATAAGGTACAACAGATTCTCAATGCTACAGAAAGATTTGAAAATATCTTAAGATGCAACAACCCCCACAATGCAAAAATAGGTAAATATATAAAAGACTGCTTTGTCATTATGAAAAATACCGAATCTAATGATTAGCCCCACTCGATTGTAACAAAGACTTATGCTAGTCCTTATTGTTTTAGTAATTGGGTTATTTCTTTTTATTCTATACCTCTATTTTGAACTATGCATATGTTTATAGTTGTTGCCATACATTGTACCGCCCACAATTGTCGTGCAATAAAGTTCTTCAGCATAATTTGCATGGTTTTCGGTAATGCCAACTATAGGTGAAAGTGGAATACAACTCTTATCATCTTTCACAATCATCACACACTATAAACATAATTATCAGAATTCATATATTTTTGATTACGAAATTTGTGTAAATATCAGGTATACATTGCAATCTATAGCCGAGTGGCGAGAATAGCGAAACTAAAGATAGTTTCTTAAAATACTGTCAGGAGTTTTCAAGTTCAATGCATTTAGATCAATGAATTGACTTGAAATTTAGTATATATAGTAAGAGAGAGTGCGTGTATGTGTATGTGTATGTGTATGTGTGTGTGTGTGTGTGTGTGTATGTGTGTGTGTGTGCGTGTGTGTGTGTGTGTGTGTGTGTGTGTGTGTGTGTGTGTGTGTGTGTGTGTGTGTGTGTGTGTGTGTGTGCGAGAGAGCGAGAGAGTTAGAGAGAGAGGGAGAGAGACTATTGACACTTTTCTGACCATAGGCCATAGCAAGCGTTTCATTCCAAACACGTTTTTGGCATGCCCTGAAGGAACTATTACTCGAACATAGAATCTGAAAATGCATCATTTTATGAACATACCACCAAGTGAAGTGTACTCAGAAAGCCGTTATCAAAAGTTGTTTTGCAACAATATTCATTCTGTTTATAGCCTCTTGAAGAGCGGTCGTGGTGTAGTGTCAAACAGAGTGGTGTGTCCACGTGACACGTCAGGCACTTAACGTTACACTTGTGGCGTCGTGTGGCGTACGTGGTAGAGCGCTCGACTGTCAAACAGTAAGACCCAGGTTCGATCCCGGGTGTGCCCAAGGACATGCGTGCCGACGTTGTGCCCTTGGGAAAGACACGTGCACATTACACGTATTTCCCCCTCAGTTAGAGCGACAAGTCTCCAACGGCAGTTGTCTTCAACTGGCGGATGAGAGCAGCGCCAGGCGGGCTGGCGTTATCAAGGCGGACCTTGACCAAGTCATCCGGTAGCTCGCTGCAAGCATCCCAACCAGAACCAGCACGTCTCCCGCGAATTGGTGCCGCTGGAGAAGACGTATGCCCAAAGTGTGTGGGTCTCAGATTCGCAATCTGTCATCTACCTTCAACATATCCACGCGAATGCTACCTCCTCACTTAAGCCCACCTCTCATTGGACCCGTGGCACGCTGGCGGCGTCGCTGCGGCCGATCGAATTGACAAAGCCCTCCACGAATTTCATCGACAAAAAACGAATCTTTTTAAGCTCTGTGTGTTTTGTTGTCTTTTTGGTCATACTTGTAGGTTTTGAATGATATTCCCATTTTAAAGTCAAGGGTGACACAAATCCAGGTTAGGACGCAGCGACGCCGCCAGCGTGCCGCGGGTCCAGTGAGAGGGGGGGCTTTAGGTGTAAGGACTGACACGATCATCATACTCGATTTACGAGAGATTGCCATACACTTGTGACGTCATCTCTCCTATTTCATACATCGTGGTCTTAAATATCTGCAACGTTTTGGCTAGGAATGAGAAAACTTGACGTCATGTTATGTACATTGACCATGTTGTATAAAAAGAGTCCCATGCTCTTCCATTGCAAAATATATGCTTTAGGTTTGTCCTTTTCAGACGAGGATGGTATACACGATATAGGGCTAGGGATAGAAAGATATCGATGTTCTCTCAAAGTGCACTAGTGGTTCATCCAGGCTGAACCTATGCGTACATATGAACTTATTCTCATATTGTTCGTTTGTTTGTATTGCATACCCGGTAAAACGCCTCATGGCATAACGTTATATCACTCACTCACTCACTCTCTCCCATAGCTTAATCAGCCGTATACTTCTAACGTTATATCATCATCATTATCATATCGGGCAGCTTGCCCGGACTAGGGTTGCTCTTTCCCTCCAGGCAACACGGTCCGCCATAAGTTGGTCTAGATGTTCAGACCTCGCTCCTACATCCCCAGCAAGTTGGTCTATGTAGGTCCTTCGGGGTCGCCCGACAGAGGAATGCCCATGAGTTGGCGCCCAGAGCAGGAGTTCGCTTACTAGCTCTTCTTTGTTTCTGTAGCTGTGTCCTGCAAACCGTACCCTTCTCTCTCGTATGGTTGACGATAGGGATGGTAATGTTCTATACAGTTCCGCTTTAGTGGGGTGTTGTGTCCAGGATTTATTGAGCACAGCTCGAAGCATGCGGGTGTAGGTTCCGTCAAGCTTGTTCTCAAGTTTCTTTGTCAGTGTCCACGCTGAAGAACCATACAAAAGCACAGATTCTACCACAGCCCTGAACGTTATATACGTTTTAATAAAAAAAAGTATTGTAATTTCGGTTTATTTCTTCCCTACACCCAATCAGTGGTTGTATCTCATGATCAATTTCCGTAAAATTTTAAGCACGATTCTAATACTATCTGACTCTATGTTTTCGATGTGTCAGTTTTTTTGTTTGGGTTGTTGTGTGTCCGCAGTTACTTGAGTGCCAGCTAGTGAGTGAGAAGATGGCTACAACGGTCAGACTTGCCGGAGTGGTAGGAAGCACAGGTCAGAGGAGGTAGAACTAGTCGTTAATCAGACATGACAGTCCAGGTCATGGAAGAGACAACTAATTTACGGAGAAATTTTGTTTTGGGTCTGTCTGTGTTTTCGTTGTTAAATATTTTCCATATGTTAGTCGCGTTCACCGTAGAGTGACAGGAAGTGATCAATATACATATGTAACGTTATAAGCGAGATCTTGTTTGCATAACTAAGGAACTACTATTGAACAAGTCATACGAGAAAATAACCATAGCAATCATTTAGCTCAAGCCCCCCGTCATACTGGACCCGCGGCACGCTGGCGGCGTCGCTGCGTCCTAAACTGGATTTGCGTTACCCTTGACTTTATAGTGGGAATATCAATCAAAACGAACAACGTGCCGCGGGTGCAGTGAGAGGGGGGCTAAACTCTACATATTTTACGGAGGCGTGAGATCTTCGAACTCTTTTATCCTGCTTTAAAATGTCAAGTTTTGGATCCCCCCCCTTCGACTGTCTACCAGTGGTAGTATCACAGCCAATAGCTCGAACATTTGAAGCACGATTCCGATACTATCGGCTGGTGTGTTGTGACGGGACAACTGAAAGTTGTGACAGCTCCTATCACACAGTATCCGGGTTGCGTGCCTGGACCAGACGTTGACGGTCGATATTCCTGGACGTAGATTAATGACCTGTCTCCCACGTTGATGAATAGAACGTCCCACATTATCCATCTCCGCAACACTCAATTCATTACTGCAAACACCAGACCAGGCTTTTTAAGCGGTAAACACAGCTGATCCGGACTTAACATGCTCGGGAAGTGCATTACGGATGAGAGGGTTTAGAGTAGCAGCACGCATGGCAGTGATGGATTTGACCGGACTTATTGTAACAGACCCGGGAATGAACAGCAGAAACTGCATCCGAGTCATCCGAGAGCTTGTCCGTACACGAAGCAAATTACCTCTCTTTCTCTCTCACTCTCTCTCTCTCACTCTCTCTGTTTCTCACTCTCTCTGTTTCTCTCTCTCTCTCTCTCTCTCTCTTTCTATCTCTCTCTTCTGTCTCTCTCTTTCTCTTTCTCTCCCTTGCTTTTTCTCTCTTTCCCGCTTTTTTTCTCTCTCCTCTCTCTTTCTCCTCTTTCTCTCTTTCTTTCTTCCTCTTTCTCGCTCTCTCTTTCTCTCTCCTTGTTTCTGTTGCTTCTTCTAGAATAATAGACTTTCCCAAATGATTCTGTATGCGCTTCTCAAGCTGCAAAATATAATGAAGAGAACTACATTTTCTCATAAATTTCTTTAAACATTATATTTTGGCAATGACGTCTTGCAATACATTTTATTGCGTCTTCTAGAAAAAGAGAATTTCCAAATGATTTTGCATACGAATGTTAACTGGCAATGATATATCATGAAAAGAACGACACTCTATCATAAATCTCTTTTAACACTAATCTGACTACTTCTAGCAAGTGGCTTAGCATTTAAGAGGCTATTAAAATCAGATTACACTACAGACTACCGACTTAAGAAGGCTCTTGTGGTTTCAGCCGTGCAATAAGTACATTTGTTTCTGTTGCTTTCCCTACAAAAATAACCCTTCCAAATAATTCTGTATACTGGCAAAATATCATACGATACATTATATGTATTATATCATAGATCTCTTGAAACATTAAACGCTATTTTTTCAAAGGTGACTACTTCTAGCAAGTGGTGCACCATCTAAGAGGCTATTAAAATCAGATTACACTACAGACTACCGACTTACGAAGGCTCTGGTGGTTTAAACCGTGCAATATGTATATTTGTTTCTGCTGCTTTCCCTAGAAAAAATGAATTCCCAAAGAATTTAATATACGCTTGCTAAGTGGCAAAATATCAGGAAAAGAACAATACATTATATAGATCTCTTGAAACATTAAACGCTATTTGTTTAAGTTGACTACTTCTAGCAAGTGGTGCAGCTTCTAAGATGCTATTAAAATCAGATGACACTACAGACTATCGACTTAAGAAGACTCTGGTGGTTCTGCTGTGCAATAAGTACTTTTGTTTCTGTCGCTTTCCCTACAAAAATAACTTTCCAAATAATTCTGCATACTGGCAAAATATCACAAAAATAACGAAACAATATATATATATTATATCATAGATCTCTTGAAACATTAAACGCTATTTTTTTCAAAGTTGATTACTTCTCAAGTGGTGCAGCCTCTAAGAGGTTTTTAAAAGCAAGTTACTCTGAAGACTACCGGCTTAAGAAGGCTCTGGTGGTTTCAGCCGTGCAATAAGTACATTTGTTTCTGTTGCTTTCCCTACAAAAATGACTTCTGTTTACGCTTGTTAACTGGTAAAATATGATGAAAAGAACAATACATTATATAGATCCCTTGAAACATTAAAGCCATTTTTCCAAAGGTGACTACTTCTAGCAAGTGTTACAGCATCTAAGAGGCCATTAAAGTCAGATTACACTACAGACTACCGACTAAAGAAGGCTCTGGGGGTTTCAGCCGTGCAATAAGTAAATTTGTTTTCGGTTGCTTTCCCTACAAAAATAACTTTCAAATAATTCTGTATACTGGCAAAATATCGCAAAAACAACGATACAATATATATTATATCATATATCTTGAAACTTTAAACGCTATTTTTTTCAAAGTTGATTACTTCTCAAGTGGTGCAGCCTCTAAGAGGCTATTAAAAGCAAGTTACACTACAGACTATCGACTTAAGAAGGCTCTGATGGTCTCAGCCGTGCAATAAGTCACGGATTGATCGCGCAGGTTCCGCGTTATTAAGTGTTCCTGTTCTAGTCAGAGCGCATCTGCCTGTTAGATGAAGATGACTTAACGGGAGAGGCGTATGCAGGCGGAGCAGTGTGGAGAATGGAGGTCAATTCAGCGGCACGATGGACAGCGGACACGGGCTTTAGATAAAGATGTAACATCGTTTCTAACATAGTTAAAGCCATCATTAACAGTAAGAAAAACGGGTGCCTTTAAAAAATCCTTCTTTTGGTAGGTACACAATATCTGGGGATTTCAGTTTCCACTTACAGTGTATCTTGAATATTCTCATGACTTTGTCTTTGTGCATTGATGTATCTTAATGAAGAATGTAACAACTTGTACTCAATTCAGAGGGAATGCAGTTGTGTCCACTCTGCTTATGTACATTTGGGATAGAATTCGAAATGAGTGATAAAATAAATGTCCATGAAGCCGAACTGGTAGCAACTTCACGGTTCAGCTACTGGTTCTAATTAGTTGGCAACTGGGGGCCCCGGTTGAAGTCCTGGGAAGAGCATCTCGGTTGGAGCTGCGCTAGTCTTTCGGAAGGACGTAGAATTGTTCCCGTGTTCGAAGAGGTGCCTCGAGTAGTTTAGAGGGAAAGGGGTAGCAACCCTTCCCTGTACAAAAATATACCCTGCTACTGAAACAGCAACTTCCTTGCTATGTGCTACTAGTACACTAGACACTACAAGGTGAAACATATGCATAAGATATGCTTGGTCATAAACACCTTTATCTAACTTACATATGTTGCAATATTGACAGGTCTATAATTTTTCAATTACATGAATTATGGTGTTTTGCATTAATTATGCAAATAAGGAATTTATTTGCATAATTGGTATCTGTTGATGCTCCACTTTCCATAAACTACATATGTTATATGTATTTGAGGTTCCGGGTCGGAGTTCAATTGTGACCGGGGGTTGGGTCATGACCCGGTAATCTGCCGGAAGTGCGTGGTCGTCACCCTGATTTCTGCCCGAGATTGCTTGGTGATGGTTTTAGCTGTGCATGAATATTTTGAATCTTCTGAAAAGCCCGTGAGTTGTAGTATTTTTGGGCGTGGTGCAGTTGGTTCGCTATCGAAGCCTTTTTTGTATTAGTCCGCGTCAACAGTGATGCGGTTTTCTCTCCTGATGACCCAAATAGCATCGTTTTTAATGCATTTTCACCGAATTTGCGTCATCGGAGATTGCGAAAAAGTTATCACATGACTTTTTTATTTTTTTCATTTTTCAGAGACACCATCTACTAAGCTTTCTCAGCATATATGCCGTGACCCCAGGAAAACTCGTTTTTTCCGAGCAGGTTCGATCAAAAAAGTGTAAAAAAATGATAATTTTCGGGTGCCAAATTTACATTTTACTATGGTTTCTACCCAAAATAAAGGGACAACGGACAAAACCGATAAATACATCGGAAAACCGCAGAAAACCGCTTTTCGACCATGTGATTACATTTTCCGTCCTACTTTTCTCGGCGGAATTGTAGCCCGTCGACCTGAGGGTGTCGGCCTACATACGAAATCGCAAAAAAACTCCGGTCCGAGACCTTGAGTCTGATAATGGAAAAAACTGCAAGTATAGATTTTCCTCATCAGCTATGCAAATTAAGTCACAATTAGCATAATTTGCACTTCATTGTGTATATCTCTGTCTAAGCTACCTGCATACTAAGTATCATATTGACAATCCTATAATTTTCCAATTAGATGAGATATGGTGTTTTGCATTAATTATGCAAATTAGGAATTTATTTGCATAATCGGTATCTGTTGATGCTCCACTTTCCATAAACTACATACGTTACATGTATTTGAGTCTGATAATGGCAAACACTGCAAATATAGGTTTTCCTCATTAGCTATGCAAATTAAGTCCCAATTAGCATAATTTGCACTTCATTGTGTATATCTCTATCTAAGCTACCTACATACTAAATATCATGGAAATCGGTTGTTCCTTTGTTCAGTTATTCTCCTTAGAAGATTTTCACAAAAACGCCCCTGCAGTTCCAGAGGAAGCTGCTAGGGGGCCCAAACCTATACCACTTCTTTGTTATATCACAAGCTATCTGCCACCCAAAAATCAAGACCACAGCACGTCCAGGTCAAAAGATACAAAAATTGAAGTTCGGCTGCAGTACCAAGGTCACATACCAGGGGGCCCAAAATCGACCTTGAACTTCGGCTTCACAACACCTGCCCACATACCAAATATCATCGTAATCCATCAAGAGGTTCCTGAGTTATGCTGACTACAGTAGTGCGGAAACACAAACAGACAAACAGACAAACACACACACAGACAAACCCAAAACAATATCTCCATTTTTCATGGAGATAACAACAACATATCACAATCTATGACAATATGTCTACACTCAAGCAAACCTTTGCCAACGTTTTACTATACATCCGTATAGGTGGTCGTTAAAAATCAATATGCTGAGAAACGTAATGTAATTCTAGAGGTACAAGCTTCCTTTTCACTATTTTTTGAAATAATAAATGTGCATAGCTGTTGTCCGAATGAAAAAGTCATGCCTCTCCAAGAAAGAGCACACACGTACAACAATGTTACGGGAAAATGATTTAAAGGCATTTCATGGGAAAAGGCGAGTTTGGACACGCGCAGAAAGACTTAACTATCAGTTTTCGATGACCTTTGACATTTCCTGTCTCCCTTTCGGATAGAGGCGCGTACGATCGGAAAACAGATTATGTGCTTGGCCCCGATTGTTAAAGAAAATCCAAGGAATATAAGGGTCCGAAAAATTTTGAAAGTCAATTTATCTAGTCATTTCTATACATTATTAGTTCAAACAAAACTATCACAATGTATAGCGACGTCCATGATGCAAATATACATGTACAATGTTGTTATGCCGGAGTTTTTGTAGGGTCGCGAAACTAAGGGGATTATCGTGAGAAACGATTTTGCGCAGTTTAAAAATTCTAAAAATATTAAGTTATTACGCAAATGTGCTAAACAATGTTAGTAAATGTCACTACCATAAAGATAGCATTTTTTTTTCTCATTTTTTTCCCTAATATTGCTTTGGTTGCCTTTAAAATCATAACTCTACCTTTTCACGTGCAGTCATCAATCCATCGGTCAGAAACATTTCCGTGGAGACATCTAGCTTGAATTTATCAATATCGTATCTTCTGTCAAAGATATTTCCCCTAACGATAAGATGATGAGAATAATCGCCATATGATTTATTTAATTATTGGTTTTGCTTGAAAACATATTTACATTTACAACCAATGTTGCCCACTAGTGGGTAGTTATCATCAAGGGCTAACCTTGGGAAAAATACAATCAATTCTTATCAACATCGGCATATAACCCTTCCTCGTTATTCAAGTTCTCCAATATTCATAAATCTTCCAATAGGTCAGCTTCTTATCCAGATTATCACTTTATCTATGGCTATCCAAAACGTTTCTCCACTAGGCCGGCAGATTCTGACAGGCCTTTGACCAGGTGCCAATATGATTGATTCTACGCCATCAATTCTAGTCTGAGTCAATAAGTTGCTACAAGTCCGGCTCATCCGAATGCCCGCTGCGTCCATTCGTGAGTTTTATGTTTCCGATAATACGTTATGAGGTCCGGTGCCTTAGAGAAGGCATCTGGGCGGTGTGCAATCTGTCCCTCCCGTACAGCAAACTCCACCTGAACCACTGTAGATCCAGCTGCGGCCCACAATAACGTTTGACGAGGGGTTTCTGATGTTCTATCTAACGTTAGTTCGCGCTGTTAACCTATATCCGTTTCTCTGATGATTTTTTTTACTTCGGGTTTTGGACAAGGACGACGTGGCACTGCACTCAAGTTTTTATAACTTATATTAACAGTGCCACGTACAGATAACAATATACCCAATTTTATCTTTATTTTTATACACCTGGGCGAAGTGAGGTGAAGTCGTGTATAGTGCCTCTCCCAAGGGCACAACATCGGCGGCGTCAGAGGGATTCGAACTCGGGACCTCTTGGTTCTGAGTCGAACACCCTGACGTTACGCCACACGACCCCATAGCTTCTCTGATTCAAAGCTGAACTTCAATTATACCCCAATGTTCGACTGATCAGCTCCAATATTTGTCAAGAAATGTGCAATTCGAATTCACTGGTTCTGTGACGTCATGTTATGCAGTTTCCTTGACAAAGCTCGGAGCTGATCAGTCAAAAAAATTGCTTTAGTCCAACTTTTGTGTTGGCAATTGCAGATCAGTTTTGATACAGATGAACTTTTAAGTGTATATCAATTCCTTTTACAAAAAAAACGGGGTATTGAGGGAGATTTGCTAATGCAAAATCAGTTATACCCCAGGAATCGCAAACTTGAGAGACTCGTAAGCGTTTTGGACAACTATCGGAAAACTTCGATAACTTTGCATTTGAAGACCATGAGATCAGAAAACATTCCGTGGCAACGGCAATCTATCATATCAACATGTAACGGATGGAAATGACGGCTAACTCTCTTGCCAGATAAGTATCAATTTACTCTTACGGTTTTAACACGACAAGTAAAAGTGAACTAACGTTATATCTTACCCATTTCAAATGATCATTCTGCCGAATTGTACCAGTTACTAATACTAATAACAATCCAGCGTTATAGCTTTTAATAATTATACAAAGATGAAGATTTTATGAATTCGAAGCCTCGAAAATCAAATGTCGTACCACAGAAAAGTCGATTCCGTGATGCCCCCACTCTACAACATATCGCCAACAAAAAGATTTTTGCAATTTTGATTAGATAAAGAAACACATTCATCATACAAGGACATTTCCCGCATTGCTGTAGAAAGAACATTTCTTTAATATTTCTGATTTCTATACCAAACTTTTCTTGCCTAGCCACCTTGATCATACGGCTTGCTGTAACGTAGTCCAGATATCTATCAAGATGTACCAAAGCATTGTTGCCTCGGGCAAAGATGCTATTTCGAGACACGAAATGCCAGGTTAACAAATGTTGAGCTTATTTTCTCGCCTCAAGGCTTCAGTATCCGTGGAGCTAGCATTCGATTGAATCCAGTAGTATTTATCCATACGCTTCTCTGCTGAAGCCTTACGTTCTGCTTCGAACACAACGGACATTAGTTTGAAAGCTTCGAAAGCTGTAGACAGGTCAGGAAAAGTCAAGTTGATGACCTTTGCATGGGGAATTATTATTCCCGCAAGTTTCCCAATCCTCAGTCCAATACTTCTAAAGCTGGGAGCAAGTGAAGAAGGCCTAGCAAGGATATCAACTGCACGGAGTAGACTTAGGGCCGGAATCTAAATTGATGTGAAAAGTGCTGCTTCTGTCTTTCAGGGCTTTCCCCGCATGTTCCACCATACCCGGGTGAGCTGACAGAGTGGATATTTTCGCTCCAGGGAGCATTGTGAGCAATTTCGTATCTATTTCAGGCATTATCTAGCTGCGTGCACTTAAAACACCGATTCGTACAATTGGCTGGTTTTAACTCTTAGTGTGAATAACTCGTAAGCTACCCGTAACCGAAAAAATCAACACTGAAAAAAAAAAGGTATGGCTCTGCTTCCCGGCTTTCCCAGTGTGTATCGGTCCGAAACAAGCCGAGGGGTGCACATTTTGTAAAGGCATCTTTGTAATAATGTAATTCTCTTTCCTCAAAATCTTTGAAATATCTGGATGCAGAGGTTTTATGCCTGATGGTGTATTATGTAAAATCATAGTTTTTCTTATGAAAGGGCTAGTTTTGAAACCACCTTTACCCATATTTCGTCACCAATGACCAATCTTCGCATAACACATTTCATCTTCTTGATTGCTCGCTTGTTTTTCCGTGAGTTGCGGTATGATATGATGTCTTATGATACCATGTCACATTTGGTAAAACGTAAGATGTCTGTTACACCCCCTTGCTTTTCACTAGAGGCTGCGACCGCTGGGCGACCGAAGATTTGACAGACCGCTCAAAAAATTTCATTAAAAAAGAACGATTTTCTTTAAGATTTACATTCTGTGTGTTTTGTTGCCTTTTCAATCATACTTCTACATCTTCCGTCATATTCCAATTATGAAGTCAAGGATAATACAAGTCCAATTTCGGTCGCTGTACAGTCGCTCAGCGACCAGTGTCTGGCAGAAAGGGAGCATTAGAACAGATGAAACGAGATATCAAAACCGGACGATCCACTGCAGTATCTATGGAAGTCGCTAGGGGGCCCAAATCTGATCTTTTCCAATTTCTGTCACAATTTACCATCATACCAAATATGAAACCAATCCATTCAACCGATCGAGTTATCTTGTTCACCAACAGACACCCAGACACAAGAACGCTGCTGAAAATGTAACTTCCATGACATTTCATGCCGGTAACAAATCTGAAGAAACTAGAGTTAAGTATTTGTGCTACATATACTTCAGATTTTCCATGTTAGTTTAGCGAGTACGGGGTCTTTTTATAGATATAAATTGGTATTGAATTTCTTTTTGAGTTGAATGTGTGATAGTTGTGTGCCGATTTGTTAAAAATAGAGAGAACGCTATAGACAAAAAACACCCCTCCCAATGAAATGAAATGGTATGGCGACCATGTGACGTCACAATTCAAGATGGCGGCCACCACACATGCCAACGGATTTAACAAAGGTTTTGCTACGCAACCCTGTAACTAACCTTCATATTCGATGGTGAAGCCCGAGTGGAAATCATTCCCAGTGGTCCGCCGGTAAAACTTCAGACAGGCCACGTGGTTCGGCACGTACACCACGTCCGTCGGCTCCGACGTCCCCGTGTAAGTTCTTAACCTCCTAAAGTCGCTACAGGACCCGTCTCCAAAGATTTGAACTTCGTCTTTGACGGTGGAATTCCTGGACACCTCCGAGTTAAGGTCGTAACCGTAGACGATGATTTTGATGCCGTGTCCTTGCTGTAGGCTGATGACCCATGTGCAGACCCTGTCGTCTGCGGACATGGGGGTGGGGTAGGGCTTGGGGTAGGCGGGGGATCGCACCCACCCTCGGTACGCCGTCAGGGTTCTACCGCACGCTGAAAATAATCACAGCAATCAATTAAGCCCCTCTCTCACTGGACCCGTGGCACGCTGGCGGCGTCACTGCGTCCTAAACTGGATTTGTGTTACCCTTGACTTTTAATGGGAATATCATTCAAAACGTACAAGTATGACCAAAAAGACAACAAAACACACAAGGCTTAGAAATATTCCTTTTTTGTCGAGGAAATGCGTTGAGTGCCTTGTCAATTCGATCGGCCGCAGCGACGCCGCCAGCGTGCCGCGGGTCCAGTGAGAGGAGGGTTTAAGATTTGTGAAGTACATCATGTCGTAATTTGAAGTACAGTTTATTATTTTTGTGGCTGACGATGAAGCTAGCATACATCAACGTGGGTTTTTCTTGGACAGATCCATAAATACGAAAGTAATTTCCATTTATAACGACGTAAACGTAATCTTAACTGTATTCGTCATTGATGCACGACGCAATTAAAACATCCCTGACTATCTGATAATGAACATCGTCATGAATTAATTTTCCCGCCTGTAGAATATGTTTGCAAGTCCTTGGGAGACGACAAAGATAATTAGCACATACTTCATATGGCCTTGAAATTGTCAATCTTGGATCGTATTAAGACAAAACATATGTGTTTACACTACTGCTCTGTATAATTTATCTTTTCATAGCATATTTCATAGATAATATATTGCTATACTTACATTTGCTTGGTTCTGACCTTGTACACCGCGCCACACTGTCAGCTGGGGAGAAGAAGGACGGGATTTTGTTAGTATGGTGTGTGTGTGTGTGTGTGTGTGTGTGTGTGTGTGTGTGTGTGTGTGTGTGTGTGTGTGTGTGAGTTTGTGTGTGTGTGTGTGTGTGTGTGTGTGAGTGTGTGTGTGTGTGCGTGTGTGGGTTTGTGTGTATTTGTGTGTGCGTGTATTTGTGCGTGTGTGTATTTGTGTGTGTGTGAGTTTTGTGTGTGTGTGTGTATTTGTGTGTGTGTGTGTGTGTGTGTTTGATTATCAACTGATATGAGTTTTATAGTCTGTACAAGAAATAAAACACAACGCAGAAAATATACATACATGTAATTAGAACATCATTTCTAAGCCCAGAGACTATGAAATTCCCATACGAGGATAAGACAATATGTTTCAGTGTATTTTTCTGTGATATTGAGAAAATTAGAAGAGCAAAGAAGCACCGACAACCAAATTTATGCCGATGACACTACAGACAGTGACGTCACGGTGTCCGGAGTCCCGGATGTGCCTGTCGGGTGGATTATCGGATATCATTGGATAAATGGACACCAGGGCAAAGTTCGTTGCTACATGAGTGAGAATATAAGATTCTATTTTCCGCTTCAAACGCCACATAAGAACAGCTGAGCGGTGCTTATGGAGGTGTGATACCGTTACTCCGGTTATTTGGGCAATTTGAACTTTATGACGCACTTTTTCTTTCCGGTGGTGCATACTGTCATTCAAATTCGCGTGAAATATGGAATGTGGTTCAAGATCATCAGCAAAAAAATCTAACAAGAAATCGAAGATGTTATACCTCCATGACATATTCAAAGTTTTTATGTGAATTTCTTTTGTTCTATTCATTATTGTTAATTTCTAGCTAGTTCTTGTTTTCTTCTGTCGTTACACCATATCTTCCACCTCACATCCTGTCACTCTACAATATTCATATTGGGTTCCAAGGTCATCAGCAAAAAAAAACCTCTGACAATAAATCGAAGAACACATACCTCCGTGACATATCTAAATTTTTTGTGTGAATTTTTGTTCTATTCATTATTATTGTTTTGTTCTTTTATATCAACTATAACCAAAAAGCGAGGAGACGTAGAATTTATCCAAAGATAGTCATATTCTTTTTGTATCCGTTAACTGTACTTGTTGTTTTGTTTTTTTGTGACCTGCACTTAGCCAAGTGTGGCGGAAATGTGCAATAAAGGCCTCCATTCATTCATTATTGTGAATTGTTCGCTAATTCTTTGTATTTTTAGAACCAATTGTGTAAATGACACGTTGGGCTCAACATGTTGATCTACTCATATCTATTCATATAGTTTTATGTATAGGTTAATTCATTTGTATCCACTTGACTGTTTGTATGTAGTGATTTAGTAGACCTTACGAAAGTCGCTGTACTTTTGATGTGTCAATAAAGATTTTAGTATCTTCCGCTTCACATCCTGTCACTCCACAATATTCCTGGGCACACTCCAGTACAAACAAACAAACAAATAAACACAGAGACCGAAAACTTTACCTTCCTTTTCACTAAATCAATAATGTGGTTCAGACATAGGGCTCCATATGATGGATCCCCGGAAAGACCCAGTCAATGTAATAAAGTATATACATCATAAACTGTATGTTTTAATTACACTCAGCGTGATGCCACAATGGATAGCAGTAGTGCAGTGTAACGTTACCGAGAGTTGAACTCAGCAGAAGATAACTGATGAGAAGTTTCGCAGCCATCGTGACTTGTGGCTTGTCCCAGAGATCTGAAAAATAAAAGTATTGATAAAAGCTAATTTAAAGGCAAACTAAGCAATATCGGGGCCAAAAAAATGGAGATTAGAAAAATGCTGAAATCTTTATGGTAGTGACTTTTATTAACATTGTTTAGCACATTTGCGTAATAAATCGCAAAATCGTGGCGTACGATGATCCCATTAGTTTCGCGAGCCTACAAAAACCCCGGCGACGATTTTCAGTGAGTTCTCACATCACAACAACGTCGTATTTTTGCATCATGGACGTTGCTATACATTGTGATAGTGTTGTTTGAACTAATCATGAATAGAAATGACTGAACAAATTGACTTTCAAAATCCGATGGTAGTATAGTTGACAGCAAGACGCAGCAATATTATGCACGAAAGGAAATTCTCCGTATCATCACTAACTAGATTAGTAACTTTTCTACGACACTCTCACGGATCATATGGTTAAAGCTGATCTGAGAATACGGACAACACATGGTCAGGGAACGGTAAAATATATGTTCACTCCCGGCTGTTAATCCGATCAACACTCCATTTGGAACTCATCATATCATACGACCTATACGTAATCATTTAATCTTGTTACCGGTCCCCTCGACTCCACGCATTCTGATCTCTGCAAGCTTGCACTCCCATTGGTTCACATACCAATGAACTCTTAATCGAATCAATCTCTATGAAATAGTGCTGAGCGGTGACAGATTCATCCTTACCATTCTCGGTGACATTTAATTTACTTTGGTTCCCTCAAGTTTGCGTGAACTCTTCACGAATCATCGCCGAAAGTTCACGACGATCTGCTGAGGAACTCCGTAAAGTAATCAAAGCACAAATTAGGAAAAAAAGTAAGATAGATAGCTTGTGGACCCTCACCGGATGAAATGTCTTTCTTGCGAATTAATCAAACGGGTTGTAAGTCCTTGATTTATCTTGTGTCCGTTCTACGTACATCCCTGCCTGTGTCTAGGCGACGGATTGTCGTACCCAGTGCTGGGATTGACTGGCTAAAACTCTCCGTATGACAGTTTAGCCTTAAGCCTTTTCTTCGGGCTTTCCAGCATAGAACCAGACGTTGTGATGAATAGAGGGATGTGATAATACTCGTACACCTAGAATAACACCGCTGCATTTTCAAACGGCGTTCGTGGTGCGTCTGGTAATTTGACATATTTGTGTATTATCAGCCTCATCGCTATAAGAAGAGACTTCGAAAATTGATTAGATAATAAACTGCCAACAGATTGTCTATGGAGACAGTGAAAGAGACAGTGGTGCTAGACACGCATACTCGATCCAAATTTCATATATATTTGTGTACTAACAGCCTCATTGCTATGAGACGAGACTGCAAAATTGATGATATAATAAACTGCCAACAGATAGGTCTAGGAGATAGCAGTGCTAGACAGGCATACACGATCTAGATGTTCTAAGTTTGATTCACAGACATTGTATCTTATAGGTAGTCTGACATATGTTTGTGTACTAACTGCCTCATTGCTATCAAATGAGACTGCAAAAATTGATTAGATAATAAACTGCCAACAGATAGCTTAAGGAGGCAACAGTGCTAGACAGGCATATACGATCTAGATGTCCTAAGTTCGATTCACAGACATTGTATCATATATGTAATTTGACATATATTTCTGTACTAACAGCCTCATTGCTATCAGACGAGACTGCGAAAATTGATTAGATAATAAACTGCCAACAGATAGCTTAAGGGGACGACAGTGCTAGACAAACATACATATATAGAATATCATATCATTTCAAAAACATTATGAAGATGGCCAAAGCAAGAACAGCAGCCCAAGAGATTTTCGGGGGAAAATGAGATAATGTCCATTAATGTCGTAGAAAATAGGCGAGAAAACGAATTATTGATTTTTTTCTGTCCATCCAATGTTTCAAGATGGGAACCAATAAGTACGTACACAGGAGACAGCATGTCCGCGCATGGGGACCGCGCTACACGCCCGCCCTCATCGGGATAATATCTGCCTTCTTTCCCTAGAGTCACATATCATCCGTTCGACCTATTTTTATGAGATCTTTCAGCACGATATGGCATGCAACTACACACGCCATATTCTGTGTCCCCGTTTCCATGTATGGTAGCTTTGACATGAAGAAGAACTTTATTGCACGACAATTGTACATAGTACAAAGTATGTCAAGAATTCGTAAACATAATACAAAATAGAAGTACAAAATAAAGCTTAACATCCTGATTACTAATACAATTCAATAAGGGCTAGCATATGTTTTTGATCAGTGTTATAATCGAGTTGGTTTCATCATTATTTTCGGTATTTTTTCTAATGTGAAAGCAGTCGTTTAGATATTCGTTTAGATATTTACCTATGTTCGCATTGTGGAGATTGTTGCATTTGAATATGTACTCAAAACGGTCGGTAGCATCGAGACTCTTAAAACTTGTACTTGTTTTGAGAAATGTGAATAACTTCATCATATCTAGAGCATTCCATGACATAGTGAAATTCATCTTCAATTTCCATTGGACAAGATGGGCAAAACCTTTGGTCAGGGGCTATATTATAATATCTGCCCGTTTCTATTTTCAACTTATGACTGAGTTATCGCTTTCAAGAGCGAACGTAACGGCCACTGTTGTACTTCTAGAGTCAAGGACTGTTGTAGTCACGATGTTAACGTCATGAATGACGTTTTCCTGGTAATTAGTGCCTTCCCTAATGAGGAGAGATTACATACGCACGTGTCTACTATTCGTCTCCAGTTATCCTACTGTTCAAATCGATCAAAACAAAAGTTAAAGTATTTGACATTGCTACGTCGATGAAAGGTTAGACATCCAGGTAATGCGATACTCCAAATAACAGTTACTCAAGCAACAGGATATGACATTTTCTTTACTTGCATATCAATTCATAGTTCTTGGTTAAAACCTACTGTTCGACAATTTTGCTCAGAGTCACTAACGAAAAGTAGTGGATGCTACTTGAAACGTCTGACCGTTTCCAAAATCATATCCAGTGGCTTGAGTAACTGTTATTTGGCGTGTCGGACATTGCCTTTGCCATACTTTGCTATAGCTGGCACTGAGTTTGACGGAAGGATGTCATGCTTCAAGGAAACAGGATCCACCAAAACAGGTGTTATATTCCTTAAAGGCAACCAAAGCAATATTAGGGCAAAAAAATGGAAATTAGAAAATGCTGAAATCTTTATGGAAGTGACATTTACTAACATTGTTTAGCACATTTGCGTAATAACTTGCGCCAAATTGTGCCGTACGATGATCCCCTTAGTTTCGCGAGCCTACAAAAACTCCGGCCACGATTTTCAGTGAGTTCTCACATCATAGCAACGTCGTATTTTTGCAGCATGGACGTTGCTATACATTGTGATAGTGTTGTTTGAACTTATCATGTATAAGAATTACTGAATAAATTGAGTTCCAAAATCCGATTTTTCGTACTCTAATATTGCTTGGGTTTCCTTTGAGATATCATCTGAATTAAACAAAAGAGTTGTATTGGCAACTTGACATTGCGTTGAGACCTGACAGTGTGTTTATGACAATATAATGTAGTCCGTTAGAAAAGAACACCTGTTTCTGGAGACGAACTTTCCTATCCACGTGTAAGTATCATGTGTCATCATGGTAGATTACGTTCGCCATGCAGCCAAATGTTAGCTACTAAAGGATTGGCCATAAATTAAAGGAAACTCAAGCAATATTAGGGCCCCAAAATCGGATTGTTTTAAAGTCAATCTATTTAGTTATTAGTTAAAACAAAACTATCACAATGTATAGCGACGTCCATCATGCAGAAATACGACATCGTTGTGATATGAGAACTCATTAAAAATCGTCACAAGAGTTTTTGTAGGCTCGGGAAACTAAGAGAATCAATTGACGGCACATTTTTGCGCGATTTTGAAAACCTCAAAGCCTGAGATTATATTGCAAATGTACTAAATAGTGTTAGTAAATGGCACTACAATAAAGATTTCAGCATTTTTTTATTTCAATAATTTGGGCCCTAATATTACTTTTGTTGCCTTTAACAACCAGAGAGTGGCTAAAGGTTTCACAAAGTGACATAGAAATTTCAATCTCTTAAACATAAAGTTGCACACGAGTGAAAGGACGCCCACCATTGCTTACAGAGTTAACTTTGTGGCACGAAAATTGCCGTAGGTTCCGTTATATCTATTGGAGTAAATACGTATACTTAACGTTGGTTGATACTGGGAAAAAATGGATGATAGGTATTTCTTAGTAAATCTTGATGTCTTTTGTTTCATTTTCATAAACCGGATCCTTTAATCAGCATTTCATTGTCATTTGCATTATCTGTTAAGCATACACAAGTTATGTACTATTAATTGTTTTGCTTTGTTTGTAATTAGCCCTCGAGCATGGATTTGCAATAAACTTATTAAACAATAACTTTATTGCACAACAATTGTACAACGTACAATGTATGGCGTCTACTGAAACATAACTACAGTTCCATAAGGCTAATCTACCTGATACAAGAGTGTATAGTATGGGATGAGAATGGGCTTTTACAATCATTGGAGGAATTTCTAACGTCCAAAAGCTACCAAAAATGGCTTTTCTTATGTTTCTTCTTTTTCCTTCTACAAATAATTTTTTCTGTCAGCAAGAAAATTATTTTGTATACAAAAATTTTAAGCACAAAAAATAATCCCTGTTTTGAGCACAAACAAGAATTGCATCTCAAAATTATTTTCTTGAAGTTTCTTAAACCAAGAAAGTCCAAGAAAATTATTCCAGTAGAATCAAGAAAAAATCTTAAGGAAAGAATCTGTAAGAATATCATATCTAACCAAACAAAAACGAATCTTATAGTTAGACAGCAAAAGACAATTTTTCTAGAAAATTCTAATCGGAAAACATCTTGCTAGAAATATCTTCTTAACTTTAGAAAAAAAGGAATGAAATTCTTTATGTAAGAATTTGAATAGACAAGACTTCGCAGAAGGTTTCTTGAATTTTCTTGTTTTTCTTTGTGAAGAAAGTATTTCTCAACATAAGAAAACATGAAAAATAAAAACAAATAAGAGAAAACAAGAAAAAGATTTTTGGTAGTGACGTAGACATTGAAAAAAATTGTTCTGACTAGCATGTTGTACCCTTGAGTAACGTTTGGTTCCTCTATCAGTGATGTGTCCCCGACTTATTATGCATGACTGTGGTGAAGGCAAATGTCCCTGTCAGCCGACAACCCACAGGTCAAGGGGATGTCGGATAGAATACAGAACCAGAGGGTTGATATCCTCATGCCTTGAATATCATGTGTAATAATGAAACGATTCTTACGACAAGAAAAGTTGTAAAACAAAATAAAAATACAAAAAAATTACGAATCTTGTGTTTTTTTAACCAAAATTAGTGACACTGGTTGTATTGACATTATAACAATGATTTTGTTATCTAGCTTCTCATTAGCCTAGCGTTAACGCTACCTGTGGTTACACATTGATAATCATTATCGGTCAATACGTGTGATAAATTGTCTTATCACTCCGATATCTATAAATTGCGCGACGGAATCCTGAAAAGGCAGAATTAATTTCGGTACAAAGAATAGCCGCAATATCCTTTATCTTATGGAACCAACACGTATCCAACTAAATTCTACTTAGTTTATTTTTACACGATGTCTACATGTGCCGTTAGGCGTATCATCAACATGGTGTTATCAATCAATACTAAAGCGTCGTTTCTTTTTAAGTTCTTGGGACCTGTAACTAAAGATCTATTGAGCGTGTCTTTGTCACTGTTTTGGCTCGATACATATCAGAATGGTAAGTAGTGACGGGATTGCTTTGGTACTGGATGATGTTATACCAATTGACTGTTGGAGATTGTGTTCTTCAGTGGTTAATCCCTTACAAGGAAGTAAATGAAAACCTGGCCTACTTCGCCTGGGATTGCCTTGGCGTGTATTGGGGTTGACATATCTCATTACTTCGCAAACGTTGGTCTCCTTAATTATATCTCTAATGAAGTAATAAATCTTTCTGTCACACTTGTTTAAGTTCCGGAAGATGTCTCAGTAATGGATTTATATTACTACGTCTGCTGCAGATACTGGTGTTGAATATACAAATACATGCGGCAGTTTATAGTTGTCTAAACGATACTTTTACCATACAAGAAACCTAACTTCGTGTACGACTGAACAAAACCGCTATTAATCTATAAATACATATTGAATGTTTAGGTACTCCAGAAGCTCTTTATAGTTGACCATCTACATCCACAGTAAAATGGTTCTCTCCTTGGTGCTGACTATGTAGTCTGTAGAACACTACAAAGCATATCCTCTTCTATGTGCTAAATCTGTAGTTTCTAGAACACTATATAGAATGGTTCTCTCCTTGGTTCTGAATATGTAGTCTGTAGAACACTACATAGTATATCCTCTTCTATGTGCTTACTTTGCAGTTTGTAGAACACTAAATAGAATGGTTCTCCCGTTGGTTCTCAATATGCAGTCTGTAGAACACTACAAAGTATATCATCGATCATCTCCTATGTGCTAAATATGTAGTTTATAGAACACTATATAGAATGGTTCTCTCCTTGGTACTGAATATGTAGTCTGTAGAACACTGCAAAGAATATCCTCTTCTATGTGCTAAATTCTTAGTTAGTAGAACACTAGATAGAATGGTTCTCTCATTGGTGTTGAATGTGTAGTCTGTAGAACGCTGCAAATAATATCCTCTTCTATGTGCTGAATATGTAGTCTGTAGAACACTTCAAAGAATATCATCTTCTATGTGCTTACTTTGTAGTTTCTAGAACACTATGTAGAATGGTTTTCTTCTTGGTGCTGAATATGTAGTCTGTAAAACACTACAAAGCATATCCTCTTCTATGTGCTAAATCTGTAGTTTGTATAACACTAAGTAGAATGGTTCTCTTCTTGGTGCTGAATATTTTGTCTGTAGAACACTACAAGGAATATCCTATTCCATGTGCTAAATCTGTAGTTTGTAGAGCACTGAATAGAATGGTTATCTCCTTGGTGCTGAACACGTAGTCTGTAGAACACTACAAAGAATATCATCTTCTTTGTGCTAAATCTGTAGTTTGTAGAACACCATATAGAATGGTTCTCTCCTTGGTTCTGAATATGTAGTCTGTAGAACACTACAAAGTATATTCAATTCTATGTGCAAAATTTGTAGTTTGTAGAACACTAAATAGAATGGTTCTCTCCTTGGTGCTGAACCTGTAGTCTGCAGAACACTACAAAGAATATCCTCTTCTATGTGCTAAATTTGTAGTTCGTAGAACTGCTACTAGAACACTAAATAGAATGGTTCTCTCCTTGGTGCTGAATATGTAGTCTGTAGAACACTGCAAAGTACATCCTGTTCTATATGCTGAATATTTAGTCTGTAGAACACTACAAAGAATATCCTCATTCATGTGCTAAATTTGTAGTTTGTAGAACACTAAATAGAATGGTTCTCTCCTTGGTGCTGAATGTGTAGTTTGTAGAACACTTCAAAGAATGTCCTCTTCAATATGCTAAATTTGTAGTTTGTAGAACGCTAAAGAGAATGGTTCTCTCCTTGGTGCTGAATATGTGGTCTGTAGAACACTACAAGGAATATCCTTTTCTATGTGCTAAATTTGTAGTTTGTAGAACACTACAAAGAGTATCCTCTTCTATGTGCTTACTTTGTAGTTTGTAGAACACTAAATAGAATGGTTCTCTCCTTGGTGCTGAATATGAAGTCTGTAGAACATTACAAAGAATATCCTCTTCTATGTGCTAAATGTGTAGTTTCAAGAACACAAAATAGAATGGTTCTCTTTTATGTGCTAAATGTGTAGTTTCTAGAACACTAGATAGAACGATTCTCTCCTTGGTGCTGAATATGTAGTCGATATAACACTACAAAAATAACAATGGAAGACTAACGGTCTCACCTGAACTGTGGACGCTGTCGAACGAAGACGAATGCAGAGCTTTACCGCCCGAACATGCACGGTACATCATGCACAAATTACAGGGATAAACTCGCCATCGTCCGAAAGACTCTCAAGCGCCGTGTATCAAGAACAAATTTCCTCCGGACGTTTATATTAGCTACATGTACTCAACTGTACAACAAGACCGATGTGTGGATTGCACACTGAGAGGGGCAGTAATGCTACAGTGCTATAATGCCGAGAAACAAGGCTTATGTAGCTTCAACTATGATATGTATGATAGATAAAGCACCCTATTCATCAGTTAGCTCGGCAAACTAGAGATGGGATGCTTTATCATGAAGTACGTTCATTTTGAGCGGATTTAGAAATACAATTTTCAAATTATGGAAGAGCCGAGTGGATAAAAGGATGGATCTGCCGAAGGCGATGCGATTGCCCATTTCATATTTGTCAGTTTTAGATACCCATAGGACGAAATCATAGAGTTACAGTGACTGTTCATCTACTTTTGACATTTATGTTGCCTGCAAAATTACTTTGTAAAATTCAATGTACTGAACCCCCATGAGTGCTTCGATTGGGCGGTAATGGTGGAATATGCATGATGGTATGGAGCATTGCCGCCTAAAACAAACAAAAAACAAACAAACAAACAAACAAACAAATAAATATAAACCTGCCGTAAACTTCACTTTTAGAGCACAAAATCTCAGAGCAAACACAATACATACATATGTATATCAGAGCATTTGTTTTGTGTATATAAAGATATACACAGAGAGAGAGAGAAAGATTTGAGTTCTCTTATGTATCTGTTTTGCAATACTGGTCAAAAAGAATTGACCTATTTTTCCAATTACACGAAAAACGTGTTCGCCTACATCTCAAATTGCCAGTATTTCTGCTCTAACCTTCTTCTCGTCCTTCCCCTAACATCTATGTCCACCTACCCGAGAAGAAAATCGCAATAACGGTGTGACCTTGATGCGCTTTATTCGGAAACACTCCGATATCTTATCCTGTTAGCGCTCCGAACATTAGCGAAGCTCCGTGATCGTACCGTGACATTTACATTGTTATGTACTGAAGCCTGACCTTTGCCACCATCATATTGCTTGAATATTCTCGACACCTGCTTTGGAGAATAAAACCAAAGGAATATTGAAAAATCATTCGGAGCTGTTGAGAATATTAAGAGATATTGAAAAGGTTGCGTGATATGATATAGAAAATCAAATTTAGAATAACATTTTCATTTATACAGTCGGGAACATTTAAAGGACACCGTGATCATCAAACTAACATCAACTAGTACTTCATCAGAGTCGATGATCCATTTAAAACTTTATCAGCTGCAATTTATTTTCATCTCTCCTTTGATAAGTTGCCTTTATTGTAAGAAATTGTCACAAGGTACTTTAAGAATCCTTTCTAAATAACATTGCAGTATCACCATCAGGGCGTCTATCCTGTCATTAAGAAAGTCCCGTTGCTGGAAGGAATCTCCTGAACGCCCTCCACAAGTCGCCCATGTCGTGCTTTCTACTTTTGCACGTATTGATTTTCCTTCAAGGTACGAATTTCCTTCTCCATTTGCTTGTGATGTGTCCTTCATCCACTATCTTTTCAATCCGTGACTGCTAAATGTAGCACCGCAAACTCCGAGACTATTCAAGCTACGGAATGAGTGATACGAAATCCTATCAGCTCGCAATGAAAACATGATAACATACCTCGCGTATCGCAATTTCTTTTTGATATTGCTGATTCAATTTGCGGATTTTTACATATAGATTGTGTACTGCTGCTCTAGAAGGCATTCACCTTGTCTTTCGACTACAAGATTTTTCTGGACATAGGTGTTGGACATGGTCAAAACGGCTATGTCCGTGGCAAGTGGATCAACGCTATAAAAAACGGAATCCTACTGGAAATTCACCGGTACTTACGACATGAAATACCGACAAGGAAAAGGTGAAAATAACTTACAAACCTTGAAGCGGGGTCCACAAGGTGATGAAAATCACTTAATATGATCCTTGCGATGGTAAATATTGTACAGTAATATTGCATAGCTAGTAAAAATGCCTAAACGTGGGTAACAATCTTTCGAACGGACAGTCCTGTCAATAGTTTGCCGAAGACAGGGCAATGGTGATCAAACCGCCGAGGATGTTCCTCTGAATTTTACGGTACGCTAGCTGCTAGACAGGCGGAGTTGGTTACGCCTTGCGGGTAGGGGTCACAGACTCTGCGATAAATAATTTCAATTGAATCTAACTTATTTGTAGATAAATGTCACGAAGAAACTACGTCTGTGGTGTGGATGAACCCTCGCGTACGGAAGGGTTGTGCTGGAATGGGTTATGACAACGCGTAGACGGCCGCAGCTTCAGAAGCATTGGAGCATGCGACAAATGCAGCATTTTCCGGGAGCGCTAAGAACCCTAGGATTAGCGTAATGGATAGCAAGCTGCGTAACAGCCGATAAAGAAAGAGCATTAAAAGCCGCGCTTCTAGATACAAAAATGCACACTCTGCAAACGTAATGGTCTTTTTCTGCGGGGGGAATTCTAAAAAGTCTGGATTTCACTTTTTTCAGTGACATCAGTACATCCTATTACCACGATAAAAAACATAATCATGTGCAGAACGACTCGTAATGGTGAAACTGATTAGGATTATGTAGCCTCTTGTGATCTTTTCAGTCGTTAGTCGGGGCATATGGCTTGTTGATAAAGTTCTTAAGGTTCTCATCAGGATACAAAGAAGCTATCTAGGGATCAGAAGTCAGTGTTTGAAACATACTCAGGACCTTACGTTCCCTTAATAGGAACACGTGGTATTACAAGAAAGCATTTCTTATCCCTAAGATAATATTTCAATGATTGATACATTCTTAAGTTAAGGAGGGAGAAAGAAGAAGATACGAACCTTATTGTAGTCTGTCGGTTTGTCCAGGGCTCACCTGAAAGCTCTTCTCTCGCTTCTTGAAGCGTGGCAATCCCAGCGGTGCAACTACGCTACTGAATCTGAAAGCACGAAAATGTAATATGAGGTCGAATACGTTACCTCAGGAAACACAGTTTGATTTAGGGGGGGTCGGGACCGACACTGATGCGGCTATAAATGGAAGATGTGTCGGTGCAGAAAGCAGAAACAGTTATTTAAAGGGTACAAATTAAAAGTCAAATTTGGAATGTTCTAACACCTGTGCCTACTACCAACTTACCTCACAGACCGGATCATACTGAGAGCCTCAGCACACAAGTACATCACACCCGCAAGGCATGTCGGGACACGGATCACGGTTTAACATTTTAACTGGCGAAGGTGCGCGGAGCCCCCGCAAGTGATTTTGAACCAGTTCGACTGTTTGTTCAGAGAGACGTCAGGGATTTCTGTTTCATTTATGTAGGTCAAAGGTTTCAGCTTCTCATATTGGAAATTAAATCTGGAAACCCTCCAATGGACGGACTGTCAGCTTTCCGAGATAGCTGGTATGTCAGCGGCAACTGATATTAGAACATGTACGTGTGTAGGAAGTATGGAAGGAATTAAAGTGAGAATTACACCCTAGCTTGTGGAGATGGGTAGGACTGCGTTGATGTAAGAACATGATGAAGTGTGTGATAATGCATACTTTGGGAGAGCTTATCACAAATGCGTGCAACAAGAATTACGATTTTGATAGAGCGTCCTATTTTTCTCTGTGACAACATGGCAAAATGGTTTGTACAATGACATAATGGTAACATTTCTAGAGGCGTAATTGGGTTATAGATCAAATTACTGTTGGCATACCAACATTTCTATTTGTACTTTATTACCCATTTCTCATGTAACATGTGTACAACAAGAAATCATGGCTAACCTTTTGTGTTTATTTTTGTTTTCTATTTCAAATCATTGCAATTTCAAAATGCTCGTAAGGTTTACATATACATAGAAGAAGAAGAATTGCACAACAGTTTAAAAAAAAGGTACAATGCATGGGAACTTGTATATACAAGGCACTTGAACTATTTATGATACGTAACAATTTCAAGAATTAATCTAACACAAGAATAACAGTGGAGAACAATAAAACAATATACATGAACCTGCATTTTCCTAAAGCATTTGACATTTTGCCACCACTAAACGTTGCAACCAGTTATTCTACCTTTCTCTTAATACCAGGGGTTTGAAGGACTAAAAATAATATGCAAGCTTAAGGCTTGTGTTATTTGAGTTTCAAAATGGGGCATTGCTTGGGAATATTGTTCAGTTGAGCTTAGATGATATACAGATCCACGTACGATAAATCCCTGTAAGTTTCATGATGAAGCACGCTTTGAATATCTATGTAGCTCTTACATAAGAGATAATTTAGTGCTTTTCTGTTAATACTTTTTCTATGCATAGTTTCTTGTTGATATTTGCCATCGGACCTGAATTTGCAACTAAATGGTGTCCAAAATTCACACTTACTTTCCCACTATACATGACCATGAGAAAACAGTTCTACTATTAAAATCAAAGAACCCACAAATTATAAAAGAAGTGGGTAAATTCGTCTCCCACTCCCTCAAAAGAAGAAGTCAAACCCAACGAAACTAGCGCCATGTATATTTTAGAATGTAGCATAAAATTAGATGTAGTCCGTAACATCATTGTATTTTTCATCATTAATTGTGTTGTTTGTCCTTGCAATTAGCCATAGGACATATATTTGCAATAAACTTTGAATAAAACTCATATTGATAAAACATATTCCAAGCACATGCATGTTAACTCTAAGAGTGATGAATATTGTGACAAGAAGGTTTTTTTTTTGTTCTGTCATATCGCAAAGACGAGACTAATCCAGTCTTCTGATAGCCATGTGCCACTGCCATGTCATCCATATTCAACTGGACGTTTACAGACTTAGTGTTGTATCAGTGGATAGGGTTGTGGCATCAAGACTTCAGGCTATGATGATACTCATGTGCAGCAAAATCTGATGTTGCCACATGCTTGAAAATGAGGCGGTCGCCATGGCCAGGGATTATGCTCTGTGCGGTCCCGATTTATAGCGGTCGCTTTGGACAGGTGGTCAACTTGGGCAGGCAGCTTAATGCTTGTGCCCATGGGGGAAATTTTCGGGACCGAGAAAAAGCGGTCGCCATGGCCAGGTGGTCGCCTTGAAAATGTGGTCGCCCAGCAGGTTTGCAATTGGCTGTAACAACAGTTACTGCACCTCTGTTCAAAGTGTCAACGACCAGAACCTTTTACAGATTTCTTCAGTTATCTTTAATAACTTCTGTAAAAGAGTAAACGTTTCTCTGTTAGTTCATATTTTGATGCATTTGACCAGAAAAATTCTACTCGTACATCAATGACCATCACCTTGACAGATTTCTTCAGTTATCTTTAATAACTTCTGTAAAGAGTAAATTTCTCTGTTAGTTCACATTTTGATGCATATGACCAGATAAATAGTACTCGTACATCTACAACATGTGCATTGGTTTCTGCATTGGGAGCAGAAAAGATGACCAAAACTGGTGGGACTGTCTTCCTAAAGCCCCCCTCTCACTGGACATTTCATAGACGAAGAGCAAATGTTTTAATGTTTTGTGTGTTTGGCAATTTAATATTAGGGACCAAAAAAGGAAATGAATAGAAAAATGCTGAAATTTTTATTGTAGCGACATTTACTAACATTGTTTAGCACATCTGTGTAATAACTTCATACTTTAAGCATTTTAAAACCGTGCAAAAACATGCCATACGATGATCCCCTTAGTTTCGTGAGCCTACAAAAAAACCCGCGACGATTTTCAGTGGGTTCTTACATCACAACGAAGTCATATTTTTGCATCATGGACGGCGCTATACATTGTGATATTGTTGTTTGAACTAATCATGTATAGAAATGACTAAATATATTGACTTTCAAAATCTGATTTTCGAGCCCTAATATTGCTTTGGTTGCCTTTATTTAAGATCGTACCTTTCACTGCTTGCATCACACTCGAGTTATAAAACCAAAGGGTCACTCAACTCTAAACAGTCGCTCGCCGATCGTCGTCTAGGGGCCTAACTTACACCTGATAACATTCTTATGTGCGAGTATTGTAAGGTAAGGTTGATATAAAATCGCGATTTACAGAAAACATTGAGTCATAAAAAAGTAATTCAACCAGGGATTGGTAGTTTTTCTGGCCATTTCTGGCTGTTAGAGTTAAGCCAAGCTGATAGGTTTCCCATCGCCTACACACTATCTGAACTACCCAACAACCACGGTAAAGCCACCTGTCAAGTTGGAACACACAGGATGGATAGACATACGTTACGTTTAGTCTTTACTTACTGTTATAATCTACTTGTTAAGTTATCTAGATGATCAGAAGAGTTGGCTAGACAAGTCAGCAAAGTTAAACTTCTGTCCGTGGCTGGAAACCCAAAAGAAAAGTGAGAGAATCCAGTTATTGATTTTTAGAGAAGAATCATCCGCGCATCAAACCCTTATAACGTCCATCGACGCAGATATTGAAGGCCATTTTTCCGGGAGGCTCAAGTTCGGATCAACCGCCTTGCCTGAGGCTACGACAGCCCGGTGACCCATCGCAAATGTCGGGGTCACAATCCATCAATCCGACAGGTACTTCGCTGCCAATGCGTGCCGACAGCATGCGAATACCGACGATCATCATAAAAAAACGCCACGCATGTGACAGTTAACTGTTTCTGTCAGTCAAGGGTAGGATGTTTGCAGGACTATCAGTAATCAACCACAACGAGCGCCGAGGTTCACGTGGCCATTTCCCGCGGCAGTCGTGACTTCTGTGGTATAGTTTTTGCTCAAAGTCAGGCTAAATCCCGTCGGGATGTGTCTTTGCGCGACAGCTTAGCGCCCAGCGGGAAATTGCCTGTCACACATCGTCCATTCATGGCTCTTCTCTCCTTGGGGTCGTAAATTTCCTGCGTGCCAGCTTACTTCTCGGATAAGAAGTCATCACGAAATCGGCATCTGCGACCCAGTCAGCCATTTACAAAGCCAATTACCACAAGAAAGATGGCCCCAGCCGCTGCTATTGACTGGAAATCGCGCAATCGTAGGAGGTGTGTCTGTCAAAGACCTGAAATTGAAAAATAAGGTGTCATCACGGCGTAAATTTCACCAGCCGTACGGAAACAAGAGAAAATGCCAGACATATGCAAACGTAAGCAATTATTAAAAAGTTATCAAAATTATCCAGTCCTATCCTTAGTCACTGACGATAGACAGTGGATGCTGTCTGAAACGTCTGACTGTTTCAAATTTTATCCAGTTGCTTGAGTAGCTATTTTGGGCTTATCTTACTACCTTGATGTCTAACCTTCATCAACGAATTATCAAAAAGGTTTTTGAACTTATATCCGTGCGTATCCCTTACATTTGACCATCTTTTTGGCGGCATGCCAATCATATGTATGCCATACCCGTCACCGTCCTGTTGCTTGACAATACCGGGAAATGGCAGGTCTTAAGGCCGTTAAGGGAGATTAAGGCGAACCGTCATCAAATGCGACGTGAAAGAAACGGAGAGGTCCTTCTTCGCGTGATAATAGCCTTGTGAACGACTGGAGATGTATATTCTCATCTGCTCAGTCGGAGGACCTATTAATGTATGTAGAAATCACACATTAGGCTTAATACGTCTAGAGATTGATCATGAAACGGTGTAAGATTTGTCAGGAAAACGACAATCGTATATCTCTTTGCTATAAAGTCCTTGAAACAGAAGTTGGTCAATTCAATTGATGTTCGTAGAAATCACACATTAAGCTTTATCAGTCTAGAGATTGATCATGAAATGGTGGAAGATCTGTCAGGAAAACGACAATCATAAATCTATTTGCTACAAACTCGGACAGAAAAGGAATTGTCCTCCTTAAAACAGAAGTTAATCAATTTAATTACATGTTTGTAGAAATCACACATAACGCTTAATCAGGCTAAATATTGAGAGATTTGTCAAGAAAGCTATTTTCTGTAAACTCGGACAGAAAAAGAATCGTGTCATTTGAAACAGAGGTGATTGAGATTCCGCAGATTTGTCTAGGAATTAGATTAGAAACTTCAGTCCCTTCTAAAAAAAATGACTGCAATTTCGCCATAATGTAGTTCACCACTTCATTGATTACGAAGACACGTGTGTCGTTGTTCATATAACCAAAATATGCAGTCAATATATGTGGTTAGATATACCTTGTACTGTCTTTACGTATGCTTACTGTAACATGCTGCACCGGTGTAATAAACTGGCATCTGAAACCGACTTCGCCCACTGGGAAATGTGTTTCTTTATCCGTAACTGTTGTGGACAGCGTCCTTGGTGGTTCTGAATACATATACCAAACATCTCGCCTGTCTCAAAAGTAAGATTCTTTCAGCTGCCATTTTGCCATGTGGCCATCATCAGTTTTGGCCGTTTTCGATTTTGTGCACAAAGCTACCCCACCGATGGATATACATGAATAAATATTCTATTCTGGCATACACTTCAACGTTTAAAGCAAGATGTATTTGTCAGTTCTCTGTACTAAATAACCATGGTGAGTTTCGTTTATTCAAGGGACATATGTCAACTGTGTTCTCAACAGATCTAGTATCAACTGTGGGATGTTTTCAACAGATCTAGTGATAGAATAAAAACACTCCTTTTTACTTAACCAAGAGATTTATTCAACCGACGTTTCGGTGACCATCTGTCACCTTCTTCAAGGCAATTCTGACTGGTTCACATTGCATTGAACGCATCTATAAGCAGCGACACCTGTGCTGCATTGCAATGTGAACCAGTCAGAATTGTCTTGAAGAAGGTGACAGATGGTCACTGAAACGTCGGTTGAATAAATCTTTTGGTTGTGTAAAAAGGAGTATTTTTATTCAGAGACTTACCAACCTGATGAAACTATTTACAGATCTAGTGATAGTTCAGGTGTAAACCTCAGAGTCGGGACGACTTAACATCATACTGTGATTGATAGAACGTTGTCACAGTACCTGGCTCATATCACGCTGATTTTATCAGACAACACACAGCGTGTCATGACGTCAGAACGCCGCCTTATTTGGACAATGGTACGTTAAACCTTTGATGTATTGGCGCAATGCAGACAATGTACATACGATGTTGCTTGGGCTGTTGCTACGTAGAAACCAACCAACCAGCCAACTGACCGACCGACCAACCAGACAACCAACCGACCAACCAACCAACCAGACAACCAAGCTATCAAACAACCAACCAACCAAACAGACAACCAGACAATCGACCGACCAACCAACCAAACAACTAGCTGACTAGCCAACGAACAGACCAACCCACCGACCGACCAACCAACCAACCTACCAACCAATTAGCCAACCAACCAACCAACCAACCGACCGACCGACCGACCAACAACCAACCAACCAACCAACCAGAGCAGTATCAGCACTCTAAGCATCCAATGTTCGACAGAGTTGATACTTTGTAGTCCAGTAGATTCTACTGAAGAAGGGTGTGCAATAGTATGCAGAGCAACACAAAGCGTGGTATTCCTGATTTTGCGTAGTTTAACATTTATTAGAAAATAATCGTTCGATAAGCAAAAATCGATAAAGATATCAACTTAAACCGTACCTATCGTTGCAGTGCCGCACAAGTTTCAAGGGACCCAACATCTAATTACTTCGAGATCTCATTAAGACCTAGCCAAATATTAAATATCATGGCAATCCATTTAGGCCTTCTTGAGTTATGCTGTTCATCCATAAACAAACACTACGAAAAACATTGTTGGCGAAGTAACCAACAAGTCTAGCAACATTTTCTACACGTTTATTACTAGACGTAGACTTCTAACACCTGCTTCTTTAGATTAACCGCTCTTATTATGTGACCAAATTTAGACAGGGTCATTAAAAGTACTATGGAAAATGTACCATCGTTCCTGGATAGCTTTTCTCTGATGTCATAACATATTTTCACGAAGGCAGCACCAGAAATTTCCGGACGAAAACGCTACTCGCTCTCGTATTCCGACATTTTTTTACCTGTCTAATATCAATAAGACGGTGTGCAAGATAGTCTATAATCAAATCATTTCGTATCAATTTAGAAGTAAGAAACTTTTGACAAGTTGGACTCAGTATAGCACCAGAAATTTTCGGACGATAACACTACTGGCTCTCGTATTTCGACATTTTTAACTGTCTAATATTAAGAAGACGGTATGCAAGATATTCTATAATCATTTTTTCCGTATCAATTCACAAGTAAGAAATTCTATTGAACCATCAGAAATTGTCTTCACTTCATTAACATATCTATTCAGAGTTGTGGTATAAAACCTAGTTCTACCAGATCAGTCCTTGGTCACTGACGAAAGATAGCGGATGCTGTCTGAAACGTCTGACTGTTTCAAAATTGTATCCAGTTGCTCGACTATTTTTTGCGTATCTTATCAACTGGATATCTAACCTTCATCAACGCACAAGTAAGAAACTTTTGACAAGTTGAACTCCGTGGAAGTAGTTGTGTGGTAAGTGTGCATGATTTATTTACCCCATACTTCTGACTTTCCCTTGGCAATACCTCAGCATGACAGAACATAATGAGCTACACCTCTAGAGGGCTGTAGATCAAGGAAATGTTCCTTCATTGCATTTCAACACTGAGTAAAGTACATACTAGGTTCTCAAGAATGACAAATGTAACGTCCTCCTTAGCAATAATGATTACTTGTACGTACATGTACTCTAGTAGCTAAATGACTTATAGAGACATTCCATTTACCACAATTCGATGAAGTATTCAATAACAAAGATGTATTATAAATTTCCCGCTTGTTGATATATTTTTCGATATCCTTTTGAGACATTATGATTTTTTCATGGTAGAAAAATTGTCTGGAGAAAGTTAAGCCTGGAGTGTTATCGTATGTGTCTGCTGAAAGAATGATGGCGTCACGTATCGTGTAATTGAATCAAGACGACAAATTCAGTCCTAAGAGGCTTGTAAATGTCGAACGTACACCGACGGTTATTCATCATTGTCGTCACAGAAGGCATTTCGAACCCTCGCGGTTGGAGACATTACCATTGGTCAGGCCATGTTAATTTGATTATATGGATGACATCCGCGCGCGCATCAATTCCGTC
This sequence comes from Branchiostoma lanceolatum, assembly GCF_035083965.1. Classification (NCBI taxonomy): domain Eukaryota; kingdom Metazoa; phylum Chordata; class Leptocardii; order Amphioxiformes; family Branchiostomatidae; genus Branchiostoma; species Branchiostoma lanceolatum. The sequence continues at coordinate 6,286,613 of NC_089723.1, read as the reverse complement.
CGCCGGATATTCATCATTGTCGTCATAGAAGGAATTCCAAACCCTCACGGTTGGAGCATTACCATTGGTCAGACCATGTTAATTTGATTAAATGGATGACATGCGCGTGCGTACCAGTTTTGGTCCATTTCCACACACACAAAAAACGTTTTCGGCCATACTGTAAATCGTACAGAGCAGCTGCAAAATATATGCTGTAAATTGTAGACAAATATTCCGGAAAACGGATACTAATGACATAGACTGTCAATTCCGTAGCCAAAGAAGAAGATGTGAAAGAACAAATTGAAGAATCTATTATCTGGTGCACCATACTCTGTGTGTTAAATTTTGTTCAACCTTCCTGGTCACGCAGATTTCATGATGAAGGCATTTTTTTTTTGCCAAATTATTTTTTTATCAGCACGCTCGCATCAGTTTTGAGTCCATGGAGGATGTTATCCACATAATCAAATTAACGTGGCCTCGGAGCGGCGCTGCCACGCAGTAAACAAGACCAAGAACACCCTCGCGCCGCTAGGAGCAAAGGTCTCCGCGATAGTCAACTGATAACGCCGGCAAGGGGGAGTAGTCGACTCGGTGAGTCTGTCCGAGCAGAGCCGGAGCGCGAACAGAATTATCGGGCGGATTATGGGACATTTACTCGCTATTTTACCATGTTCTCAACGGGGTAAGGCCAATCGCCTTTATATTGGCCATTAACATATCTCAGGCAATTGTGTATCAAAGCCAACTACAATTCCAACGCAAGTATTTGGACTTGCCTAAATTTTCGACTGATCAACTCCAGCCCTTATCAAGGAATGAGCAATCCACTGTTTCTGCGACGTATATATCTCAAGCAAAGTGTTTCTTTTATTTTGGTGATTTTATATGTATTCAGATGCGAACGGTTGGTATATATTAATCTATATCACACAGATTCGGCAAAAGCTATTGTGAATACTTCATTTTGTACTTCTAGCAAATTTCCCGAATTTTTTTACCTACTCGATGTTATTCCATCTTATTAGATTTAATGCTTTAACGGGATTGAGAATTATGGATATCAGAGAATTTCCGAATATATATCACCGTCAGATTGAAGACAATGACCTTTAAAAAATTGAAAATTCTGCTCTGTTGACTCCAGCTGTCATGTCATATTCGCTTCATCTGTTGTCGTGTTGCGATGGTATATGCGGCCCAAAACCTAAAGGTCTCACTGGACCCGCGGCACGCTAGCGGCGTCGCTGCGGCCGATCGAATTGACAACGCACTCAACGAATTTCATCGACTAAAACGAAGTGTTTTAAGTTTTGTGTGTTTTGTTGGCTTTCTGGTCATACTACGTTTTGAATGATATTCCCATTATCAAGTCTAGGGTAACACAAATCCAGATTAGGACGCAGCAATGCCGCCAGCGTGCCGCGGGTCGAGTGAGAGGGAGGCTTAACTACTATAACAATGGTCTTCTTTACACCCCCCCATTCCACTAGACGGCGATCACTGAGCGACCGCACAGCGACCAAAATTAGATTTGTGTGATCCTTGATTTTATAATCGAAATATGATGCACATCATAAAAGTATGATTCAAAAGGCAACAAAACAACAAAACGTAGATATATTTCTTCTCTATCTATGAAATTTCTTGAGCGACCTGTCTACGGTTTGGTCGCTCAGCGGTCCCTCGGTGGTCCCTCGGCGGTCCCTCGGCGGTCCCTCGGCGGTCCCTCAGCGGTCTCTCAGCGGTCCCTCAGCGGTCTCTCAGCGGTCTCTCAGCGGTCGCAACCTCTTTTGGAAATTTGTTGTAACACGCAAGCCATGACGGCTTTATTCTTGGTATCAAAGCCTCACGACAGAAGCGCCGGTTACTTTATGAAGAAAGTTTGCGAATATGAGACGCATTTTGTAACTTCTCGACTTCCCGACGCGCAATCCATCATTACCATGACAACCATGACTGATGCACTCATTTGTCGTTATCTAAACAATTAGCGCCCCCCCCCCCCCCTGGTGGTAATGTACAATCCTGTCGCGTGTGAACGCCGAGGCGTCACGTTGATGGAACTGAAGATAGCTCCTCATTCCGTGCCAAGCTGATGGGGTGATGGGGATATCGTGTCTCCACTTTTCCCGGCGTGGGTGACACAAAATGTACAGTTTGGGCCACCAGGGAATCGATTGATATCGGCTCGACTGGCTGCTGAAAGGTTGAGGAAGAGGAGAAGTAATTCTGGTTGGTACTTACGGTAGAAATGCGGGGGCTCAAGTTGCCTCATGCACTTTTTTTATCTTAACTTATTGAAGGTGGCGGTCCAGTGTTTGAGGAGGTGCCTTGAGCACGTTAAAGGGATTGGGCTAGCAACCCCTCCCTGTAACAAATATACCATGCTACAGAGAAAGCAAGGAAACTGGAGGTGGCCAGTTATATTTAAAGAATATAAAGACAGCGTTATATATTTATTCAATACAAAAAGACGACGTTTATTTCGGCACTTGTTGCAAAGATATTTCTTACAGAGACAGGTCTGGAGGAATCTTAGCGCTATTACGATTTTCGCGGTTGTCTTTTAAGAAAGACGGTGTTATACATCTATTCATTACAAAAGAGATGAAGTTTATTTCGGCACTTGTTACAATTATATTTTTTTACATAGACAGGTCTGGAGGAATCTCAGCGTTGTTAAGATGTTCGTGGCTTTCTTGTAAGAAAGACGGGGTTATACATCTATTCATTACAAAAGAGCTGAAGTTTAGTTCGAACTTGTTACAATGATATTTCTTACAGAGACAGGTCTGGAGAAATCTCAGCGTTGTTATTATGTTCGTGACTTTCTTGTAAGAAAGACGGGGTTATACATCTATTCATTACATAAGAGATGAAGTTTAGTTCGGCACTTGTTGCAATGATATTTCTTTCAGAGACAGGTCTGGAGGAATCTCAGTGCTGTTATGATGTTTGTGGCTGTCTTGTAATAAAGACGTGGTTATACATCTATTCATTACAAAAGATATGAAGTTTTAGTTCGGACTTGTTGCAATGATATTTCTTACAGAGACAGGTCTGGAGAAATCTTAGCGCTGTTATGATGTTCGTGGATGTCTTGTAAGAAAGACGGGGTTAAATGTTTATTCATTACAAAAGAGATGAAGTTTAGTTCGGACTTGTTGCAATGATATTTCTTACGGAAACAGGTCTGGGGGAATATCAGCGCTGTTATAATGTTTGTTGTTGTCTTGTAAGAAAGACGAGGTTATACGTCTATTCATTACAAAAGAGATGAAGTTTAGTTCGCACTTGTTGCAATGATATTTCTTACAGAAACAGGTCTGGAGGAATCTCAGCGCTGTTATGATGTTCGTGGCTGTCTTGTAAGAAAGACGGGGGTATACATCTATTCATTACAAAAGAGATGAAGTTCAGTTCGCACTTGATGTCTCACTGAGACAGGTCTGGAGGAATCTCAGCGCTGTTCGTGGCTTTCTTGTAAGAAACTGACGGGGTTATACCTTGTACATCTATTCATTACGAAAGAGATGACGTTTAGTTCGCACTTGTTGCAATGATATTTCTTACAGAAACAGGTCTAGAGGAATCTCAGCGCTGTTATGATGTTCGTGGCTGTCTTGTAAGAAAGACGGGGTTATACATCTATTCATTACAAAAGAGATGAAGTTTAGTTCGGCACTTGTTGCAATGATATTTCTTACAGAAACAGGTCTAGAGGAATCTCAGCGCTGTTATGATGTTCGTGGCTGTCTTGTAAGAAAGACGGGGTTATACATCTATTCATTACAAAAGAGATGAAGTTTTAGTTCGCACTTGTGATGTCTCACTGAGACAGGTCTGGAGGAATCTCAGCGCTGTTCGTGGCTTTCTTGTAAGAAACTGACGGGGTTATACCTTGTACAGCTATTCATTACGAAAGAGATGACGTTTAGTTCGCACGTGTTGCAATGATATTTCTTACAGAAACAGGTCTGGAGGAATCTCAGCGCTGTTATGATGTTAGTGGCTGTCTTGTAAGAAAGACGGGGTTATACATCTATTCATTACAAAAGAGATGAAGTTCAGTTCGCACTTGATGTCTCACTGAGACAGGTCTGGAGGAATCTCAGCGCTGTTCGTGGCTTTCTTGTAAGAAACTGACGGGGTTATACCTTGTACATCTATTCATTACGAAAGAGATGACGTTTAGTTCGCACTTGTTGCAATGATATTTCTTACAGAAACAGGTCTAGAGGAATCTCAGCGCTGTTATGATGTTCGTGGCTGTCTTGTAAGAAAGACGGGGTTATACATCTATTCATTACAAAAGAGATGAAGTTCAGTTCGCACTTGATGTCTCACTGAGACAGGTCTGGAGGAATCTCAGCGCTGTTCGTGGCTTTCTTGTAAGAAACTGACGGGGTTATACCTTGTACATCTATTCATTACGAAAGAGATGACGTTTAGTTCGCACTTGTTGCAATGATATTTCTTACAGAAACAGGTCTAGAGGAATCTCAGCGCTGTTATGATGTTCGTGGCTGTCTTGTAAGAAAGACGGGGTTATACATCTATTCATTACAAAAGAGATGAAGTTTTAGTTCGCACTTGTGATGTCTCACTGAGACAGGTCTGGAGGAATCTTTGCGCTGTTGTAATAATAACCGCAATAACTCTGCAATATGAGACGTATATTACTGACAGAAATAACACCTGTGATAGGAGGAGATGGGTGGTTTTGTCTTCTTCAATTCATCTCTTACGTTTTGTCTGCTGTCTGATGATTTTGACATGTGACAGTTTTATTGGAATGACGCGGACTAGGCGCCTCTTGTCCTGACCTTTTTGACTTTGCACAACTTTTATAGTGTTGCAGAAGATCGAGGAAGTTCCCATCGTTAAAGGAAACCCACGCAATATTAGGGTCCGAAAATCGGATTTTGAAAGTCAATTCATTTGGTCATTTCTATACATGATTAGTTCAAACAACACTGTCACAATGACGTCCATTATGAAAAACATCACGTTGTGATGTGAGAAAGTGGAAACTGGCCGGGTTTTTTGTAGGCTCGCGAAACTATTGGGATCATCATACGGCACGATTTTGCGCGGTTTAAAATGTTCAAAGTATGAAGTAATTACGCCAATGTGCTAAACAATGTTAGTAAATGTCACCACTATAAAGATTTCAGCTTTTTTTCTAATTCCATTTTTGGGGGGCTCTGATATTGCTTTGGTTGCTTTTAATATTCAATTTTGTAACTGGAATTTGGTAGAAGTCGACGCCTATTTGATTGCAGATAGACATATGATATTATTTTTAATCATATCAAAAGAAAGTTTCCTCATTTTGAATCTATGTACGGAGAAATCATTTTTCCTGAGAGTTTTGGCCATACTGTATCAAACCCATCTCAACCTATATATATATAATAATGTATGCTTGTACTTAGCTAGATATGGATTTAGTGTTCAATAAAGGCGATTTTCGTTCATTCATCATATGAGCGAAGCCATGCATTAAACATCTTTTCAAACTTTGGTAAATTCGTTTTCCCGTTTGCTTTGCATCAAATAAACATGTCAAAAGAGTTTCTACAATCATCAAACGACTACGTTCGTCTTACGTAGACATTGTTTTCTGTCTGAGACAAGAAGTTAATAAAACGCACATCACCGAGGCTCCGTGGTACATGGTAAGAAGATCATACCTAATCACATGGGGGTACAGCGTTGATGGTTATCAGCCTGCTTTTGTGTGCATTGTATTTGAAGGAGTTTGATGTTTGGTGGTTGATTATATCTATGGGGAACGGTTGCACATTGTTAACACAGTCGCGACCATTGTGACAATATAATGGTGTGAAGAAACCTCATGCATGAAGAACAACAGGAGCTAATTGATTCATTAGCATACAGCATTGTATTGACTTACTATTCTATTGAACCATCTGAAATTGTCTTCACTTCATTAACATATCTAGTCAGGGTTTTGGTATAAAACCTGGTTCTGCCAGATCTTTCCTTAGTCACTGACGAAAGATAGCGGATGCTGTCTGAAACGTCTGACTGTTTCAAAACTCTATCCAGTTGCTTGAGGATCTTTTTTGTGTGTTATACAACGTCACTTTAAAAATTCACACGTCACATCAACAACTTACGCCGTCACATAAAACAATTCAGAGTGTATGACATATTCTAAACATGAAAATCATGGTCTGCGCTTATACAACCGTCGTCTGGTATTCGACATGACACAAATTTCAAGTTTACTTGTTGAAAATACTTTTTACACATGTTGGAAGTTTGAAGCCTTGTCCAGTACAAAAGCATCTGGACATATTTTCATCATACAAAACGTTGCATAGAAGCATATTTCATATCAAATAAAAGTAACGCAACATATTGAACAATGAAACTATATACACGTTGATTATACAAAATGTTGACTTATTCAACAGTTGGAGGCCTTTGGTAGTCTATTTGATGTGCTACCTTACGTTAAATAGATAGAAATCTGTACATTCTAACAAGTTTTCAGTGACTTCAAGGCTAAGTACTGAGAATCACCGATAACTACATATACTTTGTAACAACTTGCTCATATTCATAGAAAATTCGTCGTAGCTTTAGTATCATCTATGAATGTGCAGCTACAGAGGTATTTATCTCAACAGCGATTTTAAAACTTTCTACTGACTACTGTGACTTACTGACAGAAATATGAAGTACACATTGCCTTTGCTCATGTACTAATGTAAACTCTCCAAGCAAAGGTTTTCTGTCGGCACTCTCCACTAACCTCTGCTTGGAGAGTACTGACGTACTCATGTACTGAGGTATACTCTCCAAGCAGAGGTTGGTGGGGAAGATTGTGACCTTTTTATCATATGTCCCGTTTTCTATCGGCAACCTCCGCCAACCTCTGATTGGAGAGTACTGACGTACTCATGTACTGATGTATACTGTCCAAGCAGAGGTTGGTGGAGAAGATTGTGACCTTTTTATCATATGCCACGTTTTCTGTCGGCACTCTCCACCAACCTCTGCTTGGAGAGTTCTGACGTAGTCATGTATTGATGTATTCTCTCCAAGCAGAGGTTGGTGGAGAAGATTGTGACCTTTTTATCACATGCCCCGTTTTCTGTCGGCACTCGCCACCAACCTCTGCTTGGATAGTATACACATTTCTCACGCGGCGGACATGATAGAATGAAGACGAGGCCAATGAGGCAAAGAAGCAAAAATAATGTACATATTCAGTTTTCCTCCTAAAGCACATGAAGTTTTAAAATATGATATCAAAGTATCAATATTATAACTAATGTAATGTACAAAAAGGATTCAGCAATTTAGAGCTTTGTTGACCGATCCCATGGTCTCCGCCCTCCTCCGTCAAAACGTAGAAATGCAAAATAAAACTTATAAATACAAATATTTGACGGTCATGCAGCCACTTCCTGATGGGTCGATTCTCTAATTATCAGGTAATCATTGGCTAAACTGCTAACTGTGATTGACAGTTAGGATCGGTCTATTGTTTGCCACAAGGGCCTCGTTTTCATACTATCATGTCCGCCGCGTGAGAAAGGTCTATTGACGTACGTATAGAATCGATCTACCGACTAGTAGGAGACATAGTTGAGCGGGAAGTTTGCCATGTCTGCCCGTGCTGCACCCCACATGATGAAGCCAATGATAGTCCCACCTGCAAACATGGCCGCCACGGCGAAGAACGAGATGATCACTAGCAGTGCCGTCCCGGACAGACCATGTCCACTAGAACACAGGAAACACATGACATTGATAACAAGGCATTGCCAAAACCGGAATTCTTAGAATATTCGGCAACCCTGCAGCGTCATCACAAAAAAAGCTTCGAAGATTTGTTTGTTTTATTTAAGATCTCCATTAGTGTCACGTAAAGATCGCATAAATGTGCAAACAAGTTTTTTTATTAAATCCACTGGTAGCTTCCTGTCAGTCTATGGTGAAAGTGAGTAGCACATGGAGAATATATACCTGCAAAAGACAGACAGACCCAAAACAATGCATCTCTGTAAATTCGTAGCACTGCTATGTCTGATTTATGACTAGTTCTACCACCACTGAATACGTACGTGCAAGTTTTAGCATATTTGTTAACTCAATCACAGTACTATACTAACGGTTTTGCCCCTGAGGCGTCGCCAATAAAAGCCCAGAAAGCCCCCATCTCACTGGACTCGTGGCACGCTGGCGACGTCGCTGCGTCCTAAACTGGATTTGTGTTACCCTTGACTTTATAATGGGAATATCATTCAAGGTCGCAGTGCGATCGCCGTCAAGTTGAAAGGAGTGCTTACCTGGTGCATCCAGCCCCCAAACGGGCGCCAAACAACATAATGAGACCCCCAAAGAAGCCAGACGCCATGGATACGCCCTTGACTGTGCCCAGCGTTTGGGACGAGGCCGCTGAGATCAGGGCACCGACTACTGCCCCCACCACATAAACAACCTGCGGAAATGAAGAATAATAGTAAGCTATAGCTAGAGCTGCGATGAAATATTTCTTCTACAATTTAGAATTGGGCAGTACCGATGAATTCGACGAAGCATACTACTATATAGTCTGATAAATTCTACCTAAAACTAAGTGACAATGTCCATGACAGCACCATATCACATGTATCCCCTTTTACACAATATGCAGTAGTTTTCGCTGCAGTACGTCCTATTTCGGTAAGGAGGCGTGGCGCACCAAACATTGGTTTCTCTGCTACAAATTTTAGTTTGAGAGAAATGTTTTAGTCAGAGGTTTTCTTTAACATTCAGTACCTTTCAGCATGATATTGTATTTTTTCTGTACGTAAACGTTACACTTTTCCCAAAATGAAAGTCTAGAAAAGCTTGTCTGTCTGTCTGTCTGTCTGTCTGTCTGTTTGTTTGTTTGTTTGTTTGTCTGTTTGTTTGTTTTATACCTGCCACCAGTTGCCGAGTCCGGTCCTGTATCTGCTGAGGTACGGGGACATCTGCTGCAGTCTGTCCGTCACCAGAACCTGTGACACCACGGTACAGTAGCTACTACTGCCCCCTAGCGTGTCACCTACACTCAGCGTGATAACAAGCTGCAGTAGGCCGATGACGATCCCTGGGGTGGAGGGGGGGGGAGGGAAGACACATGGACGTTAGACTGTATAAAACATGCGTAAGACAGGACCTGGGACATCACGGTACAGTAGCTACTACTGCCCCCTAGCGTGTCGCCTACACTCAGCGTGATAACCAGCTGCAGTAGGCCGATGACGATTCCTGGGGGGGGGGGGGATAGATGCACGTTATACTGTATAAAACATGTATAAGCACTCATTATGCAGGGGGGGCTCGAGGGGGTCGAAAGACCCCACACACACACACACAAGCCCCCCCCCCCCATACACACACACACACACACAAACACACACACTTGGAGATACCCCGAAAAGAATGATGAATCATGGTATCCTCTCTCGCAATCGACAGCGCTGTTAGAAAGTTTGTAGGCGCTTGCTTGTCCCAAAAGTCTACAAAAGCACCCCCCTCTCCACAACAAAATCCTGGCTGCGGGCATAGACTAAGACGGTTGTAGCGTTTGTGGATCTTGACAATCAGGTGAACTAGAAATATGAGGGTGCGTAAACACGTCAGTATCGATTTAAAGAACCACGCCTTCAGTACGTCGAAGAACTCAGATTACCAAAATTTCTTTACAGATAAGAGTTCGCAATGTCATATATCTAAGACAGGTGAATTTTATCTAAAATTGATCAATGGCTTACCTCCAATCCACGGTGGCCAAGCTCTAAGGCTCATGAAACAAGTCCAGTCTCCATTGTTTGGTACCTACAAGGTGAAAATGGTGTCATAAATTTCTGAGGAATCGAATCGACAAACTGACGGTACGGAAAGTTATCAAATTATCCCATCAATGCTACTGTGATAGTAAAAGTTACTGATCGAAAGCCTGAAGGGTAATAAAAGATAGAACGAGAATATAACTGCAAAATGGTCGCCGGTAACGCTGTAGTATCAGGCAACAACTATACACACTTAATATCATTCAGCACTAACCCAACTCATCCATAGTGTGCATACATGGCCAACTCAAAGTTCCAAACAGCTGTTGAGCTTGCATAACCTGTTACTGACCGAAGAGTGACCAAACATTTGACAAATCGTCCAACATATTTCATAGATAAACATCAAAACTGTTTTAACGTTTAAAAAAAACTTTGTAATTTCGTATATCTGTTATATTTTATCTGGCCCTTACCTCTTCCCTCATGACCTCAATGAAAAGTGGCCTGCAGTCCGATTTGAGCTTCTCATAAATAAACAAAGATTCAAACAAACAAGCGTTTGTCTTGTTGCCTTTTGAATTACACCTCTGTATTATGCATCCTATTCGAATTATGAAATCAAGGGGCACATTAAATGCCAGTTTTGGTCACTTCCCGGTACCTCAACGATCATCGCTTCTAGTGGGAAAGGGGCCTGTTGTATCCCAAAGTTGCTCCTTGTCCCAAAGCTGCTCTGAAGCACTTCCTGGATATCCAGAACACGAGACTGCATGTCCACGATATCCAGAATGTGCTTCAACGGAGCACATTCTGGATAAGCAAGGGTGTCTGTTGCATCCCAAACACGTTTCTCATCCCAAAGCTGCTCTGAAGTAGGTTTGGGATATCCCAAACATGTCGCAAGCCAAGACTGTATGTCCTGGATATCCAGGATGCGCTTCAGCGGAGCACATCCTGGATAAGCAAGGGTATCTATCCAGGTCGTGCTCTTGGGGGAGGAGCTTCATGTTTCAGGAGGCGGAAACTATCTTGCATGTGATTATCGTGACCAGAAGGCCGCCATCTTTGTTTTCCCCGCGCCGGGTTTGTGTTAGAATTGATTCAGTTTTTGGTTCTTTCTAACTATTCCAGAATGTTTCATTAACATTTGATGATAAATATTTTGCTTAATTTCGGATCTACTTCTTCACAATTTGTTAATGACGTTTAGTATTGATCATATCAGTGTACCTTATCATGTTTAATACCTTAAAATTCATCTTGCATTCCCTCGTATATATTCATTTATTAGAATTTATGGTATAAGTTAAACTTATTTTCTATCGTTAATTTTGCTTAGTTTCGAGTTATGTACAATTTATGATATAATTTCCATATTGTCAAGTTTTGAGGGGAGGCCCAAGAAAAGCCACCTAAGCGCTTCTGCCCCCCCCTGCATGTTTTTTCTCCTGTATATCTTTTTTTTTTTTTTTTAAACACTTATACATATCGAATAAATAAACAATAAACAATGTTTATTGGGTCATGCCTTACCGGTACACATGACACAGAACTGGTGTTGAGATGTGTGTACTCGCACAGCTCTGTCTGCCACGGTTTGACGTACTCCAATCCAAAGATGAGGAGGGCGATGGCGAAAGTAAAGGCGAAGGACAGAGCGGCGTACGGTAGGGGCACCCAGTCGTCAACACTGTAGAAAACAGAAGGTTATACATGTATTTCAATTTTGTGCAATGTAGTTTGTAGTTTATCATGCAAAATGTATTTTATGTTTCGTCAATGAAGCTTCTTCTTTCATATACATACATCTTTATCTCCAACACCAATATTAACATCGTATAGCCATGCTTTACAACATATAGCTATATAGAGCAACGCCATTTGCTACATGTTAACAATTGGAAACCGTGAGCCGTTAAGATGACATTCCGTTACAGCTATCGATGTCTTGCTATGAGTTCAAGAACAAATAATGAAACGCTTACTCTCTCTCTCTCATACTAGTAGTAACTTTTAAAGAGCAAGAACAAGTTGCAATGATCGCACTTGATTTGATTTATCTATTTGGCTGTAAAAAAAAGGACAGCCAGGGCTACTAGCCGAAAGCTATTTCAAAATTCATTACGAACTTTCACAAAGTACGTCAAAACACACATGAAGGCGTACACAAAACGCAAGACTTAAGTACATAGAAGAAACAAAATTTAAAAAAAAACAGCGCAAGACGGAAGCACATATCGAAAAATATTCACGAGACTTAGCTACATGTATAAGCTATGTGTGAAATCGTTAACAAAGCCAAAACTTAGGTTCAGATTACGTAGTTTACTTAGATTATACAATATGTCATCTGAGTCATCTGATATCTGAGGTAGGTCGAGTGACGTACTGTTTCTTCTTGTATGGCCCTGTTGGTTTGGTGTACTTCACCACCCATGGCTCAACCGCTGCGTACATCGCAACTCCGACCAGGCAGCCGAGAAGGGTCAGTACTGGACAATAATAGTGACAGATGGTTAACATACATTGACTATGGAGAGATAGATTTTCACCATACGAAACATGATGGATACAGAGATTGCTTGTCTTTGTTCACACCCTTGAAGTTGCACATAGTTCAGCAAGTTTCCTTGCTTCTGAAAATAATTTCATCAGGTTGGTAGAACATAGGATATTTGGAGTTTCTTTTAACACAAACAAGGTAATCTCACCTGCTGATGTTTCGGTGTCTGTCAGACACCTTCTTTAGAGCTTCTGACCGGAGTACTGCTTCTATCGGCTACTTATAGCGGTGAGAAGCAGTACTCCAGTCAGAAGCTCTGAAGAAGGTGTCTGACAGACACCGAAACGTCAGCAGGTGAGATTACCTGGTTTGTGTTAAAAGAAACTCCAAATATCCCAAGTTTCCTTCCTGTTTTAAGCCCCCCTCTCACGTACTGGACCCGCGGCACATTGGCGGCGTCACTGCGTCCTATACTTGTTTTGTGTAACCCGTGACTTTATAATGGGAACATCATTCAAAACGTAGAAGTATGGCCAAAAAGACAACAAAACACGCTAAGCTTAAAAACATTCGTTTTTGTCGATGAAATTCGTTGAGTGCTTTGTCAATTCGATCGGCCGCAGCGACGCCGCCAGCGTGCCGCGGGTCCAGTGAGAGGGGTTTTAGTAACAAGGTATACTTTACAGGGCCTAGGGAGGGGTTGCTAGCCCTCCACTTTAAAACTTGAGGCACCTCCTCGAACATGGGACCCCCATTTGACGTCCCTTCCGAAAGACTGACTCAGTCTTTCCCAGATGCCCTTCCCAGTTACCAAACCATTTTGAGGCTGCTACCAGTTTAGCTACAGGGACATTTTCTATTTCTTGTCTTTCCTATACAAATAAGGACCATAAGAAATGCACAAAACTGGTATGTTGTATGATTGGAAACAAGAGTTTTTACTGAGAGTATAACTCAATATCTGTTTCTTTTTCTATCCACTTCTAGATCTTCGTGTCATTAGAAAGTTTCATTTAACAATGTTGACGAGATAAATCAGTATAAATCAGTAGATTTGAAGACACTTACGTGCAGAGCCCATCCCCACTCCTGCTCCAACCTGTGCCAACACCATTCCAGGGCACTGTAAGGGAGAAAATCACGGAGAAAAGCGTTACGAAGATTTACCACACATATTCATGCTTAAAGCCCCCCTCTCACTGGACCCGCGGCACGCTGGTGGCGTCGCTGTGTCCTAACCTGGATTTGTGTTACCCTTGACTTTATAATGGGAATATCATTCAAAGCGTACAAGTATGACCATAAAGACAACAAAACATACAAAGCTTAAAAAAGATTCGCTTTTGTCGATGAAATTCGTTGAGTGCTTTGTCAATTCGATCGTGAGAGGGGGGTTAAGACATCTAATTCGTTTGTCCACCAAACGTTGGATAATTCATATCCATTTGCATGCAGAAAAGAAGTCGAATAGGTTGAGAGTAGCGGTAATATCTCCTTCAATTCATTCATCTCTTCCATTCTTCTTGTGTACCTTCGTCGTGTGGCGCAAGTGTAGAGCGCGCGGCTGTCAAACAATGAGACCCGGGATCTAATCCCGGGTTGTGCCCAGAGACATGTCCGAACTTGCGCCCCGACGTTGTGCCCTTGGGAAAGGCACTTAACACGACTTTCCTCACTTCACTCAAGTGTAAATGAGTACCTAGCTCATCTAGGGTTAGGGACGTCCCTCGGATAGGACGTTAAATGGAGGTCCCGTGTTTGGGGAGAGCCACACCCCGCGCACGTTAAAGAACCCACCACACCTTTCGAAAAAGAATTGGGGCATACCCCGGTGTGCGATGGTCCAAATCTTACAGTCCGGTCTGGGATGACATCTTGAAAAGGTGATAGTTCACCTGTTATGTCAATCCTTCCACAAAATGTGGTAAATCAAAATAAATAAATAAATAAATAAATAAAGGTTATGTTTTCAGTTGTGCCATGGTGGAGTAGACATGAATCACTCGAGAAGGGGTCGACAGATTGTCGTGATTTTTGGCGTGTAGATAGCTTGGGTGATGCTTTACATAATTAGACGCAAATCAGGAGCTAGTTTGCATGATTATAAAAGGAAATGTATACATCCATTGCATTTCATAATAGGACTCTCAAACATGTGACATATGTAACTGAAAAAGAGAGAAATATCTTATAACACGAATTGTTTTGCTTTACTTGCGGGCATGAATTTTCAATAATTTAAAGTTATTATCACTATATCACTATATCAATATAACTCTGTGCAAAAACGAGACAATATCATACATTCCTGACACAGCATACTGATACCAACACATTGTATTCTAGAGCGTTAGCATGTACATTGTACTATAGACTATTTTACTGTTAGTCATAGATTAGATTAGTTATCTATATCTGTCAACAATTAGCAATAGTTTAATTCTCATGTACGTAAGTTGCCATACACTGTACCAGCTACAATTGTCGCGCAATAAAGTTCTTCTTCTTCTATCATATTATCAAATTTATTGGACATAAAAAGATGACCAACTGACCGCCCCACTGATGGTCATCCCCATGCCTAGCAGCAGCCCGCCCACCACGCTGGTCAGCACGCCCTTCTCTTGGTGGTTGATGAAGACATGGCGGATGTCCTGGAACACGGGCCGGGTCACGGGAAGTAGCGCCATCACACCGAGGCACAGGAGACCCGTTGCCATGGCAGCCAGGAACGCCTTCATCATGATGAACCGCTGGTAGACGAACTGGTCACGGATGACGTTTGGCTCAAAAACTGAGGAAAAAAAACAAGATCTATATTTAACTCAAAATTATACTTTTAGGCTAGCCCCTGAGGCGTCGCCAAAAAAATCACGGCCATAGCATGTCAAGGACCAAGTATTGTGCACAGATACACGCAACCGAAAACCAAAATCCTGGCGAAGTAAAGATGACCCCTGGCTCACAAACTGAGAAGAAGAAAAAAAGCTATCTTTAGCTCAAAAATTCATCAAACCATAGCATGTCCAAAACACGAGATATGAAACATCAAGTTCCGCTGCAATACCGTAGTAATCCGCTAGGAGCCCCATCATCGAACTTGATACATTCTTCCATCTGTATGTACAATATACATTTTCGACAGGAAACCGAGTTTCTATAAGACGGGGTTACCATATTTATGATATATGTGCTATGTTGTTCATTTTGAAACAGCGAAGGGCAAAAAAGCGTTACGACTTCAATCCTATTCCGTACAAATGTATTTTTCTATATCAAACTGCATATTGGCGACGAATTCTAAGGAACCCAATACATGTATACACAAAAATTGTCCTTTATTATTTTGAGCACCAGTACCCCTACAATTTCACCACACTATGTCACTTTTTTTGTCAGGATACCTAACTTATAAGATTGAGGTTTCAAAACTTGCTTCGTTGAAACAGGTTCCGAGATACTAGAGACGTTTATGGTTACAAATGTACAGGTAGTCTACAATGCGTAACATATCAAGTCCTATCAAAACATGATGGCCAATATATCATAGGTGAATATATCAACGAATGTTTAGACCTTAGAACCAGTAGTATAAACTTTAAACGTTATACGTTAAACTCAATATTTTAATCTATTCATCTACTTTTACGTAGCTTTATTCATGTGTACGTGTATTCATTTGTTTGTTTGTATGTATTATTGTAAGTCGCTGTACTTTTATTGTACCAATAAGGATTTTAGGTGACGTTACATTCAAAGCACCTAGACTGGCAAGGGATCCGCTGTAAGTTCTTTCAAAACATGCTGCTGAATATATCATATATTGTGTACTTTCAAAGAAAGACACCATGCATGCAAAGGAACCAATGTGCACAGCGATAGAGTTACGCAGTCAATAGCACAATGGTTCGGACTCAAGGTCATTCTTAGGTCAGAGGTCAACGTCCTGCAGTGCATTAGTAATTGTTCCCTTGTACAGTGACACGAAAACTGCTTATTTGTGTCATAATTATACAAAACTCATGAAATTGAGGCTTCAAAACTTGCTTCGTTCAAACATGAGTTGAGATACGATTTTCTGAAAGACATTCAAGGTCAATTACTCAATGGTTCGGACTCAAGGACGTTTTAGGTCAAGGGTCAACGTTCCCTTGTAAGGTGGCACCAAAATTGTTGACTCATCGTGGCGAAGCACAAACAGCTCGGGTAAACTTCAGAATGTTTCCAAGGATTCTTACTCTTCTCTACACAAATCCAACATTTCAGACTAACTTCGATGAACCAACTTATCTGATTGGATTTTCATTTCTCTATATCTATTTATCGGTGCACGTATTTAGCACACAGTGTATTTACATTAGGAAAGACATACCTTGCGAAGGATTCGCGGATTTTCTCAAGTGTAGCGTTTAGGTGTGAGAGTGACATGAATTTGTCATTGATCAAAGATTTACTACTTGTCCCTTTGTCTCCGATAACGTAAAAATTATATAACTCCTGTCACTGGCCCATTGTTGAAATGACATGTCTTCTGTCTCAATGTTGACAAATACTAGTACTTAACGTAAACATGTGTGCGGTACCAATATAACAACGCCACAGGCCATGTTAGATTGGAGATATTTCCAACACTCTAACAATATAGTTAAAACATACACGACTACTGTACTGGACATATACAATAACTTGAATAGGATGTTAGAACATGTATAAGAGGAACACGGAAATGTCAAGGTCGACATGTTTGGAACAACAACAATGGCCTTTTTGTAGCAACCTGTTTCACTCTGGGTTTTTTCCAATATGGACATAGAGTAGACCTCATATACTATATGTTTATTTACGTTATATTTCCTGATGACATGTCCTACTTATAACAAGGAAATGATTAAATCAAGACAAATGTTCGCGTGTAAGACTATGGCAATATTACTCAAGACAAGTAGACAGGCGTTTCATGTACTCATGTCATGTCCCGCCATAATTTCCGTATATCAAGACCAATACATTATACCTCAATGAAAAAAAGAAACCGTAAAATGACAACACAACATTATGAAGCTATAGATAGCAGACATACAACACTTCAGTGTGTATTCTATCAATAATGTATATCTTAGAATCTATATGTGAATTGCTCTATATCAATTTAACTATCCTGTAGTCGTATACAACGCATTGCCTTACATTATGTACCTGTAACAATTGTTGTGCAACAAACTTTGACTAGACTTGTTATTTTTATGATTTTATTGTGTTCGGGTGGTTAAATGAATGATTCTATGAAACGTTTCTTACCTCTTGTCTTTTCTAGGGCGATCCCAAACAGAATCCCTCCCAAGAAACAAAACATAATCTTCAAACAGACATGCCACCACTTCTTGTGCTCTTTGGGGTCGCCTTCCAAACTCGCCTTCTCACAAGTTGTAGCCGGTAGCGCCTCCTCCTTTTTCTTATCATCTTTCGCAGATAATTCGTACTTTTTCTTCGCCATGTCGTTATTTTCTTCCCGGTCAGCCCAGGCTTCTACCTTGTCTCCGACAAGTGCTTCCTGGTGACCTGAGTGGTTTGAACCCTGTGTCTGCATAGCCACGCCTTCTCCAGTCCTACTGTCCAATCAAAAGCCTGCTAGTAATCAAGATTGACAGTTAGGTTTGAATGAAATGACAAGACAAGTGATGCGCCTACGTGTCACAATGCACGCGAGAGAACTAGCCCTCCGGCGAAGCTTTGCGCCATGAATTTTTCATGAAACCCATACGGCGCATGCCTACTGACATGTATTGCTGGCGTGCATTCACACAGAGTACAATACTGTGTCAATAACAAGCTCCAAAGGTTTTGTTTGCCTTTTGTTAAAACCCGCGGCTCTGTTGTAATCATTACCTTTTCTTAGGCATTCAGCCCTTTCCACTAGAGGGCGATCGCTAAAAGCCCCCGTCACAAATAAGAAATTCAGCTCGGCCGACGTGTCGGCGAGCTTCAAATGCCCGGGGTATTTTCGGCCGAAGCACGGCCGACGTCCTGTCGATTACGCGGGCCTCGGGCGAATTCTAAGAATCAAAGTTGATCCAAATATTGGCCTTTTACTAGGTTAGTCGATTCTGACTTCGTCCACGTCCAAGAGATAGTATCATCTCATGGGGCATTTTTAGTGTTCGACGGACGTCGCCCGAGATTTTCATTGGAAAATACGGTCGGCGCTAGGGCGATTTTGATATTCGGCGAGCTAAGGGCGATCTACAAATTCGGCCGACGCTCGCATGAATTGTGACGCCGGCTTAAGCGACCGTACAGAGACCAACATTGGATTTGTGTAACGCTTGATTGCATAATTGTAATATGATGCAGGATTTCAAAAACAGCATAACACACAAAACGTGCAAAGAATCGTTCTTTATCTACGAAATTCTTTGAGCGATCTCTCAAATCTTTGGTCGCTAAGCGGCCGCAACCTCTAGGACCTGAGGGTGTTGTAGCACAGGATAACACAGACAAGGCAAGATGATACAATCTTGCTCGGTACATATAGACAATCTTCATTGACACAACAAAACTACAGCGACTTTCGTAAGGTCTTCTACATCTATACATGCAAACAACAAACAATGGGATAAGAATGATTATCCTGATTATGATACAAGTATATGAATACTTCAACATGTCGAGTTTAACCTATCACTGACAATACTAATTCTAAGATCTAAACATTCTTTGATATATTTACCTATTTGTACACATTCAGGATGAATAATTGTATTTGACAATGCAATAGAGCATATGATAAAGTTTCGATGATATCTGTTTCATATTTTGTAACTACCACGAATTAAGGAATATTTCACTTTTGAAAATTTGTCCGGAAAATGTAAAAGTTAATTCATTTTTTTTCTGCAGCCCAAGTTAAGTATCTTTCTTGAGATTGCGCTCTCTGGCGATCTCTTGAAGAATTGCAGTAAATAGTGATCTAATGTGCAGCCACGTAGAAACCCATTTTCGCTATGGTCTTTCCTTTATAAACCATCTTGGATACCTTGCATTGTTATCTTCGCCGAGAAGATTATGTTTTCGGTTACTCCAGCTGTTGGGTTGGTCTGTATATATGTCAAGAGCATACGGCTGCACCAAGTAATTTTTATGGATGACGTCCGCGCGCGCATTGAATTTGGTCTGTTCCCAGAAAAAAAAACAAGAAATTCCGCTTCCTGTAACTATGACCAAAGAGTTACGACAGTGCCGAAAATCGCAAAATTAACGTTAAACTCGTCACGCGAAATGCATAAATAAGGAAGTGGCTACTGACAGGATGATCCTGTCAGCAGTAGAAAAAATTAAAAATATCTGCACTACTGACAAGATGATCTTGTCAGCAGTGCATTTTTTTCTACTGCTGACAGGATCGTCCTGTCAGTTGTGCTATTTTTTTCTACTGCTGACAGGATCATCCTGTCAGCAGTGCACATTTTTCCTGTCAGCAGCGGAAATTTTTCTAAATTTGTGAGCATAAAAGTGAAAAAGGGCGGCAACTTTGTTGTTGATATCGATTGGTACGCTCTCGATGTCGGTCAGGGAGAGCTGACGTTCGCGCAACTGTACGAGAGACTTGTAGTGGCGAGTCAGTGAGTTTCGGCCGTAAATTTTAAGCAAGTCTTGTCAATATCAGCTACATTGCATTTCTTCTGCAATGACGAGAAGATCGGGAGAGGCTTTGAAGTTTACTGCGGCCTGCAGGTGGGGCAGGCAACCAAGCAGTTCGGGTGTTTCATCCGCATGGAGGTCGACAAGACAGCTGCCACAACTGAAACTCCTAGGCCCAAGTCTGTTTTTGAGGTATGAAAAGTTCCGTTCTTTAGTCTGTTTTGGATCAAGTACCATGTACGAGAAAATTATAATCTGGGAAGGGGGAGTGTAAGATGAATGTGTTCATGTATTCTGCATGGATAATAATCATTTATTCGTTTCTGGTTATTTATACTTGTTGGGGAAATATGTGCTTTTTCCTAAATTTCTATCATTTTTGGTCCATATTTGGCTCTTGAATAATTGCTATTATTCATTAGGATTTCTAAAGCATAGGTAGAAATGTAGTAATGCATGCGAAGGTTATTCAGCAACTAATTTTGCCTTTTTAATATACTATGCTTCTGCAGGCCTGCAAAATCAATGGGATATGGAAAGAAACAGACAGGACAACAACCGCTGTTCAACTTCAACTGATTTTTTTCAAATTATTGTTGTTTTCATGATGAATAAAAGAATTGTTAGTTGTTACACTGTGTTCTCTCATTCAATTTGTGTCCTAACATGTCTCGTCGACTATCATATTTCAAATCTAGGGATCTTGTTTTTTTCGACCCTTCTTGTTTGTTTTTTCGCGCTCTCGCATTAGATTTAGGGTCTCCAAAGGACGTCATCCATAAAAATTACTTGGTGCAGCCTAAGTTCAGAAACCTTTGATGGATCTTCATGATTTTCGGTAGGTGTGTAGCGGTTGTGCAAAGGAAGGTCAAGTTCGAAAATGGTTCACCTGGCGTTTTCCAACAGTACTGCAGCGGACTTTGCATTTTTGTGTGTTTGTATGTAGGCAAAAAAAGTGACGGAAACGTTGATGGATCTTCATGATTTTTTGGTGGTTAGCGGTTGTGAGAACGGAGGTCAAGTTCAAAAATGGTTTCCCTGGCATTTTCCGTTGGTACTGCAGCAGGCTTTGTGTGTATGTGTATTTGTCTGTGGACAACATAACTCAAGAAGCTGTCGGTGGTTCTGCATGATATTTAGTGGGTGGGTAGGGTTTACAGAAAGAAAGGTCAAGTTCGATTATGGGCCTCTAGCGGGTACCTAAGGTACTGCAGCCGAGCTTCAAAATTTGAGGGCATATTTTCTGCAAGTGCTTTGGTCATGATTTTTATGTGGTAGATAGTTCATGCCACAGGAAGTAAGCTGTGCTATACCTCGGGTTTGTGGCGCCGTGTAGCGTAACGGCAGAGCGTTCGGCCCAGAACCAAGAGGTCCCTAGTTCGAATCCCCCTTACACCACCGACGTTGTGCCCTTGGGAAAGGCACTTTACACGACTTTCCTCACTTTGCCCAGGTGTACAAAAAAAATGGGTATGTTGTTATCTGTACGTGGCACTGTTAATATAAGTTATAGAAACTTGAGTGCAGTGCCACGTCGTCCTTGTCTGTCAAAAACCGAAGTAAATAAAGTAAGCTGTGTAAGTTTGGGCCCCCTAGCGGCTTGTTTGGAACTGTAGTGGATGTTTCTGTTTTGACCTTCGGACATGAATAACTTGAGAAGAGGTCGACAGATCGTCTTGATGTTCGGTTTGTAGATAGCTCAGATGGTGCTTTACAAAATCAACGACTAATTATGCAAATCAGGAGCTAATTGGCATAATTAGTAAGGAAAGTTTGTAAATCTGCTGCATTTCATAATGGGACTCTCAAACATAGATATCATATATATATATATATCAATAGTCATTGATTGTTTTGGACCAAGGATCCAAAACATATCCCTATATTAGTCAAACAGTGAAGCATAAGTTACCTTACATGTCAATATCATAGATAGACAAAGATGTTGATATGACTTTAAACGTTTATCTCAAATGTTCCTATATAACCTGTGGGTGTATCGATTAATTTAATTCCAAACTCTCTCCGTACCAAGAAATCTGTTACAAAACAACATTTTGTCAACTGTTTATTTACCTAATCAAAATGCATCTAATATACATTCTGTTTCATCGCATTGTAGACTACCAAAACAGGCAACAACTTCTCAAAACAGCGTTCTAGAACTTCAAACATGACTTTTGGCTCCCTGCTTTGGCTATGTTGTGCGTGTATTGTTATTTATTTACAATTACTTTCTGTCACGATACTGCATCGTCATCTTATCCTGGGACGTGTTAGCTTTAAAAGTTAAACGATTTTTTTTTTGGTTTCTTTTTTTGTTGTTGCCAATAACAATCAAAGGGACAGTAAAAACAACCTTGTAGTATCAAGGCGCATCATGCCATCAACTACATCTCAACCTCTTCTTCGTCCTTTGCTGCTCTAAACGTTCCCCTCTACCCCTTTTAGTATTCTGCATCTGAGTTGTCCGGCTCGGAACTCTCAGCCCCGTCCCTTGATAGACTTGCGGCGGTTGTCGTCCCATACCGGCAGGCAGGTCCGTCCCAAACGCTTGGCCTTGGACACCGCGATGTTCGCTTTGCGCTGAAGGTGGAACAAGATTACATTCATCTAACGTACATCACTAACATTGCGCCAAAAATAGTTACTGAACCAACTGGATAAGGTTTTGAAACAGTCAGACGTTTCAGAGACAGCCAGCTATCTTTCGTCAGTGACTGTGGCGGAAAGATAGCGGATGCTGTCTGAAACGTCTGACTGTTTCAAAACCTCATCCAGTTGCTTGAGTAACTATTTTTGGCGTATCTTATTACCTGGATGTCTAACCTTCATCAACGTATCACTAACATTGGTCTTCGTTCGACACATACTGAACGATATGCATTTGTTAATGTCTTTGTATGCTCATTCCGGTTGCTCTAGATATAACGCACTACAGTTAAAGTTTGCTGATACACTGAAGGACAATAAGACGTTTTAACACACACCCTTCGGTATTGAGCGGCAATTTCCTGACTCGTCATGGAGACCGTTTTGCCGATTCGTTCCCTCTTGGCCCTCCGCTTCACCAAGTAGGTAGCCACGGCTCTCCTCTTCTTGGCATCGCGTGTAGCGAAGACGTCCATGTCGTTAACGCACGTGATGGTGAAGGGCCTGAACCCCTCACAATCAGGATTCCGACCGAAACATTCCACCACTACGACATTAATCAATGTGACGGACACAATCCTAAATAACATGGACAAAGGCCTTTTGACAGGTGCAGTTTTTCTGGACCTTAAAAAGGCCTTTGACACAGTGTCCCATGGAGTTCTACTTGACAAGCTACGGATAAATGGTATACAAGACAATGAATTGTTATGGTTTCAGTCATACCTGTCAGATAGATGTCAGGTAACGGTCGTAGACGGTACCACTAGTGACTGCCTTGGAATAGCTGAAGGCGTCCCGCAAGGTTCCGTTCTTGGACCGTTATTATTCATATTGTACATAAATGACATGCCAAACTACATTACCCATGGTGAAATAGTACTCTATGCTGATGACACGGCACTTTTCTATGCATCGAAGTCTGTTACTGATATAAACACAGCCTTAAATGCTGACCTACGCAATATTGAGAGGTGGCTAGATGCAAACAGACTGACACTTAATGTCCGTAAATGCAAGTCTATGCTCTTTGGTACTGTACGAAGGCTGCGCCTAGGTAATGAACAACTAAATCTTACTCTTTCGGGAACGTATTTGGAAGTGGTTTCATGTTTTAAATATCTAGGTGTTCGGTTTGACCCCAGTCTAACTTGGAATATACATATCAACAAACTGTGTAATGCGGTGTCATCTAGGCTAGGAGTGATACGCCGTTTAGCTTCCATTTTACCTCCTAAGTCACTGTGTATGCTATTCAATTGTATGATTCTTCCAAAGATTGAATATTGTGATACTGTTTGGGCCAACTGTGGGAAAACTCTCTCTGACAATGTCCAGAAACTTCAAAACCGAGCGGCACGGCTTGTCCTCGGTCTGTCACGTACAGCACATGTGGATAATGTACAGTTGTCTGTTTTAGGTTGGAGTTCCCTCGAATCTCCCCGGCAAATACACCTCCTGCAAACTGTTTTTAAATCTATTCACCAACAAGTGCCAGAATACCTACAGATATTTGTCAGAACATCTCACACTTATGCAACAAGACATAATTCAAACTTATCTTTGCAACTCCCGAAAGTCAGCCTAGAATCTGGTAGGAGAAAATATGCGTTCAGGGGTGCATTTGCCTGGAATGAGTTGCCGGCCACAGTTAGAGCGGCTACGTCGGGCCAAACTTTTAAAAAAACAAGTAAGACAGTACTGCTGACCTCTGACCTCCAGACCCGGCCTGCCATATCGACTATGATTTAAGGATTATGATTTGGATTCGACGCTCGGTTATGTATATATTATCTTTTTTGGTTACTTTCTGTTCATTATTCTATGTTATTTCCTTGTTATGTTATTTAGTCTGTTTATGTTATTTTGTGCAGGGCACGACTGAAAAGCAGTGCGGTTAGCACTGAGTGCGTCCACCCTGGATAAAGAAAACAGAAATAAATAAATAATAATAAAGGGCGTCCCAGACGGCGTCTCGGCCGTGATCCTGGCCTCCTTTTTAGCCAGTTTGCTGGATCCTTCAGCGAGAATCACCTGAGCGAAGGGCGAGGCATGAACGACTTTTTATTCCAAAATTACCTTTTCCAGTCCATTCCCATTCCATCCCCTCATTCATGTCCAACTACCTACTCGTAAGTTACGAATACTTCACATTCTTAAGTTGTTTTTCTCGATCTTGTCACATCAGAAACATCTCAGGTGGCAAATTTGAAGATAACAGAGGATGCCCATACCCGACTCCAGATGTCCGCGTTACTGAGTTCTCTCCTTAGGTGAGTCGCCGATCTTGCAGGCGGTACCGGGCGTCTGAATCGCCACTCCGGCATCATCATGCTGTCTTCCAGCTTCAGTCTCGCTGGACGCGCGTTCAGCTTGGGCAGACGGGTGGGCTTCTTGGACGGAACGGGAAAGGCTCCGGGACATTTGACCGGCAAAAGGCCCTCTTGGCGCAGTTCAGTGATCAACACTTTTGATGTCTTGTTGTGTCTTGGTTCAGACATTGTGGCTTGACGGGCTTTATCGCTACAGACGTCTGGAATAAACCGTTTCGTGCATACAGTTACTGGGTCATGGAGAACCAAAGACAAGAGTGGAACCAATGGATGCTGCATTATAGGAGATCGATTTGTATTAGTCCTCAACGAAATCTGGTAGAGCTTCGCTACAATATCACGTACGTCTTCCATTTATGTGAATAATTGTCTGCGATAGTAAGCGAGGAAACATTAAGTGGAAAGTAGTATAATATGTGTAAACACTATACTGTTATGGAAGCCGTGTCACTAACCTATAGGGTTCCCCCTATCCAGCATGGTCATCTCTCCAGGTTCATCTGGCACATTCTTTACGTCTTCTACAGGCTCCTCGACTGGCGAAACCTTCGCGGATTTCACCGAGCAACAGCTCAGCAAAGTGACAAGGAAGTCCCACATGACTGGTATGTTCGTTCGGGACGACCGTGTCAGTGGAATGAGATTGTCGATTGAGGAACTTTGTTGTTCCAAACACCGCTTGGAGACAGCACGACGTCACAGACGATGGACGATTCGAATAGGTTGGGGGGAGGGGTTTACAAAACATAGTACAGTGGATGCTGTTATGAGTGTTGGAACATGCCATGGATGAAGTTCTTAAAAGAAAATGACATCTGAGCAGTACATAGAGAAATACAGTTTTATACATAATCTCCAAGCAGGTCTCTACGAGGGTAAACTCGTATGAATCTTCAGCCATTTTACACATGTAACATCCTGTAATTGTTCTAGAACACAACTATTCTTGAAGTATGGTCTGTGTGCTACCTCGGATTTCCTAACGTCTATACTGTCTGGAATAAGTACAGTACACGCAGAAGATTATGTTTTGGGTAGCGTTTGTATGTATGTAAAAAAAGCAGAATAACTGGAAAAGGCATGGCTGGATTGTGTTGATATTTGGTGTGTGGTTAGGTCTTGATGAGACCTCCAAATGAATCGATTTTGGGCCTCCTAGTGACTTGTTACGGTACTGCAGCATAACATCCGGGTTTGATATCTCGTGTTCTGGACATGCTATGGTTACGATTTTTTAGTGGTAGATAGCTTTTAGGGAAGAGAGCAAGTGGTATATGTTTGGGCCCCATAGCGACTACAGGAGCAGGTTTTGTTTCAGACTTCGAAAGGGAATAAATCAAGAAGGGCTTGATGGATGGTTATGATTTTGGATAGCTTGAGTGATGATTTACATAATTAGATACTTGTTATGCAGATCTGCATCTAATTTGCATAATTAATGAGGAACGTTCATACATCCGCCGCATTTCAGGATTGGACTCTCAAATATGTGACATATATGTAACTTAGGTAGAGAAAAATAATAATGCAAATAAAGACTTCATTTACATAATTAATGAGAAAGTACGATAATTCAAGATGGGGTGGACGAATCATCATGATGTTTGGTATGAAGATAGCTTAAGTGATGCGTTGTATGATTAGGCTATAATTATGCAAATCATATTCTAATTTTCATAATTAATGAGGCAATTTCAAAACCCCTCTGTGTTCCATGACCTGACTATTCAAATACAATGTATGTGACATATGTAACTGATGAAGAGTGATGAGGAATGTTGATAGATAAAAGATATGCAAATGAAGACCTAATTTGCAAACTTAATGAGAAACTACTATAATTCCATACTGGTATATGACTGCAATGTCATGCTTGTGGCATTTAGAATTTATGTGAATGTGGACATTGTTGAATTAAATCATGCTAATAAGGCCCTCATTTACATAATTGATAATTAACATTAGCATAAACTTCTTTGTTAAGCTCATATTTAAGACAACTTCTGTTATTAAGATGATCAACTGGTATGATTTGTTATCAATGAGAAACACCCACAATACGTCAATCATAAAGGTTAAAATCATTTGGCGAAGATATGAGGTCGTGGAACTCTAGTTTATGAATAAGATCAGTAACATACCCTAACTTTTATATCGAGATAGGACTGTACCATATTAAAAAAAACCTACATAGTAGTTATCGCCTGCATGCCCTTCTTATTTCTCCAATATTGTTATATTCAAAGCTGCTTTTTCTGTAATCAAAAAGAAACGGTAGATATCGATAATGTCATAGGTTTTATGTAGATGTTAAGTCGTGACTTAGGAGCAATAATACTTTCCAACGTGTACATTGGTAGTACACAATACTACTGGTGGGGAAAATGATTAAAACCTACAATGCAATCCATATAATTTGCTGTAAAATCATACATGTATATTAATGACATTTGCCCTCATGTTGCATTTTATTTTCATTACTTTTTACCTCATATGGGAAAAATAGATTTGTCGTCTGCGGAGGATGTCATCTATAAATTTTACTTGCCGTAACATAGCAATTTGATGAAGTTTAGAATAAGACTTTGTAGGATAACAGCAAAGACTGACCCTCAAGCGTTTAATCATGGTATTGAAGCGCCGACTATTGACTCGTGACAGTACTGAAGCCTTGGAACTGTCGAAAGTTTCAAGCTTGCAGTACCGTCACGGATCACTAGCCGGCACTTCAGTACCATGATTAAACGCTAGAGGGTCAGGCTTTGCTGTTATCCTACAAAGACGTATCAGTTGGCGCCAAACAAAAACAAGGTTTTAAACCATTGAAAATCCTTTCTTGATGGAATTTTTCGTGAAATCTCGGCAGTTTAGGGGTGGCTATGGTAGGAAAAACTAACTATTCTTTCAGAAAACAGAACTATGAGAAACTGTGCGAAAGGGAACGAGTCTATTTTGACCGTTTACATCGTTCTGGAACATCATTGCCGAACAATCGCTTCCTTGCCCGTGGTAACCGGATTGTTTATCGTTCGATAAACACACCTATGTTCCAAGTGAAGACCTAGGTGTATCACGACGCTTGTGTGCGTGAATCTTTAAAATTTTGCTATGAATACACCTTCTCATTGTGTCATGATGGCTGGCAACTGCCGAGGAAGCATTGCTGACATGAACATCCCAGCTGTAAGTAGACGTGTTTGAAGTCGAGTTGAATTAGTTTTTTTTACATCGTGAACCGTAAATAATGTGCATCGTTCCGCATCTGTCGCTTGTCAACATTGACCTGTTGTTGGAATTTATACATTATGTAAGTAAGAAAGATTCTAGCAAAACGTAGATGTTAAAATTGATTGTATTTAATGTTTTAGCATGACTGGTCTCCACTGATGCTATGCTTCAATGATATTTAGGACGCCTGATATATTGTACTTTTGTGAAACAGGTGTATCAATGATATACCTGGAAACGGCGAATAATAGAAGTGTTCTTTTCTAAGTATGAGTGCTTTAACATTGCTATTGCTGCCTGCCATGTATGGGCCTCGTGTGACGACACACAGTTTGGGGATGCAAGAAAGCGATAGATAACTATGTCTTCTTATGTTCAAACAGGTAGGGAAAAAGTCAAAAAGGAGGTATGTACCAACGATTCGCGGGGGTGGCAGGGAGGAGTCATGGCTCCATACGGCATACTATCCGGACCCGAGACTCCAGCCCCGTTATCCGGATCCCAGGCTACCGTCCTACCATCCGGATCCGAGGCTCACACAGGCCTCCCATTCGTACCCGTGGCATCACAACTCTTCACTGTACAGCCAGAGCTCTCACAATCAGTCCGCAACCTTGCCGCCTCCCGTTTTCCCACCGTGTCTAACTACTCAAGAAGAAGAGCAGATGGACTGGGAGCCCAGCATCTACACTGAGAACATGGCGTGGTCAAGCAGCCAGATGGACGAGGAAATTCCCATGGAATGGAATTAATCATAGCTAGAAAAGCTAGTTGGACAACATGTGAAGGTCACGATGTGACGCACGGCCCTAGTAGTGGCCTAAGACGGCAGAGCTGGCCAAGAAAGAGAAGCCAATAGAGAAACGGAGAAGACTTTATTCCGGCACATGGGATGGGAAAAACAGTGAATGGAAGGAGAGGGACTAACTGAGCAAAGTTAGCAGGACGACAGGTTAATGTTACAAGGTTGACAAACGGCTCTAAAATGTGCGATATAAGACGAAGAGAAGTGGTTGCTGGCCGAACAGGAAACGGAAAAGACTTTATTTCCGCGGCACATGGCAAAGACTGCACTTTAAGACTGCCTGTGTTGACTGTTAGTATTAAACTATTCTATGTAATAAAACTAAATTTTGCTTCCGATGTTTTGCAAACGACTTTACAGCGATGAATATTGTATCGTTGTTGTACGGTATTTGTTGTTCACGTGATACAGGTACGACTTGTATCTTACGAATCGCCAGAAGTCTGTGATGTGGGCGATAGAAACCCGCTTGTCGGATTTGCAAAACTTTACAATGAATTTACCGAAGTTCCACATCAATTGAAACATCGCTCGAATAGCATCAAGTTGCCTTTATCAATACTGCTGTTTGATTAGTGTGATATTAGTGCTTTACCGATGCTGTTGGACTGAAAATATGTGCAGTTTACGTACGTTAATAGTTGTGAAATGTTTCAATAAATAAACATGGAGGATTTCTTCTATGTTTCGATTTTTGCTTAGCATACTACACATGGAAGACCATACACTTGAAGATGAATTAGATCACTTTAACAGATTGAAACAATAACGTAAACAAGGACAGTATGGCGCGGGGAAGGCATTGAATACGGAAACTGACAACTTCGTTTCTTATTATGTCAATTGGGGGAATTTTTTGTGAAATTGTGACTGGACATCAGTGCCGAGGACTGTACGAATGACGAAAGCTGTCTATTTGCCAGTGTGTGGGTGGTGTTCAGCACCAAGGGCAGGCTTGTATGTATGTATGTATGTGTGTGAATGATATTCAGCACCAAGGACAAATTTCTATGTGGGTGGATGGTGTTCAGCACCAAGGACAGGTTTACTCACTCACTCACTCACTCAGTCTATAATGTATGCATGAGTGTGTGTGTGTGTGTGTGATATTCAGCGCCAATGACAGGTTTGTTTGTATGTGTGAGTGGCGTTCAGCACCAAGGACAGGTTTGTATGTATGTGAATGGTGTTCAGCACCAAGGATATATTTGTATGTGTGTATGTGAATGGTGTTCAGCACCAAGGACATATTTGTATGTATGTTTGTGAATGGTGTTCAGCACGGAGGGCAGGTTTACTCTCACTCACTCAGTGGGCCTATGATGCATACATATGTGTATGTATGTATGTATGTGTGTGTGTGTGTGTGTGTGTGTGTGTGTGTGATATTCAGCACTAGGGACAGGTTTGTATGTGTGAGTGGTGTTAAGCACCAAGGACAGGTTTGTGTGTGGATGGTGTTCAGCACCAAGGACAGGTTTGTGTGTGGATGGTGTTCAGCACCAAGGACAGGTTTGTGTGTGGATGGTGCTCAACACCAAGGACAGGTTTGTATGTGTGTGAATGGACAATAATGTCTTTGGTACATTTCAGAAATACTTTATTTGTTGGCAACTGGTCTAACAAAATGGCAGCAGTTGTCTAATTTTGCAGAAATAGACGAATTTGAACGACACAAACTGGCTTCGTCAAAGGGGGAATCTTTCTCACAAACTGTCTATGTTACCATGTGCGTCTGTAAAGAATAGACAGAGAAGTACAAAAATAAGCCATTTTTCTCAGTATTTTCCGCAAGTGAACAAGGTAAATAGTTACAAACATTGTATAGCAATATCCGGAATCCCTCCTCCTATGATGAAATCAGTTTGTGTGTGTAGGAATGTGACGTAAGTGTTGTCATGGAACGTTTATTGTTTATTTGTGCCGTGCGCGTTAGAACGTTCGCCGAACGTCGACGTTGAACGCTCGCGTTCGGTGAACACCTTTATTTGAATAAAGACAGTTGATCTTGAGCATTGAAAGTGTGAAGACGTAAATCATTTAGCTCCGTGTTGTGTCTTGTCCTCCGTCGTCCGTCTTCTCCTTACCGTCGCCAGCAATATCCAGAACATTAGGGACAACGACCATCCCGCTTCCCTACATTTGGCGTCACGGACAGGATTTGCTGCATTTACCATCTCAAGAGACGAGGGAGATAGACGTAGACGGAGGACGGATGACGACCAACACGGAGCAACCGGTGACTAGCAAACCATGGCAGGCGGACCACTTGCACGATGCGAGAAGGCCGCGGAATCGTTGGTGATGTGCCGAAGAATAGGCGGCGGCAGGCCGGCAAGAACAAGGGCAAAGCGGGGACAGCGGGGCCGAGTTTTATAGGACGGTCAGGTTGTGTTGGTGTTGGTGTTCCGTTCTTTCTCCATGGCTTATCCCTGCATGGCCACACCGGGCACGAGAGTGATGGCGGCAAGGTGTCCCTGGCACCCGTTATCCATGCCCAACCGGGGCGGGCCGATCCAGTCATATCCCACACCGGGATATCTGAAGCAGAGAGCGTCACCGGGAAACTTCTCCAGGAAGGCGGTGAGCTGAGCTGTACCAGCTGGAGGACTAGGGGAGGACGTCCGTGGTCGTGCGACGAAGGGAAGGAGGGAGAGCAACACAACACGGGAATCAAAGGAAGCATGATACGACAGCCGGGAATAAAGGGGTCGTGAGCCGAAGGAATTGCTGACGATAGTGTTCAGCCGGGAGCAGCGGAGGATGCCGACTATAGACTGTTAAAAAATCGATGGACACTTGTGTACTGAACTGTGTTTAGTTAGTTAGTTAGTTAGCTATACTATGAAGATTGTATTTTTATGCACTCGCCGGGGACGGCTCGTTTTGAAACTGGGGGGTAGGTGTAGGAATGTGACGTAAGTGTTGTCATGGAACGTTTATTGTTTATTTGTGCCGTGCGCGTTAGAACGTTCGCCGAACGTCGACGTTGAACGCTCGCGTTCGGTGAACACCTTTATTTGAATAAAGACAGTTGATCTTGAGCATTGAAAGTGTGAAGACGTAAATCATTTAGCTCCGTGTTGTGTCTTGTCCTCCGTCGTCCGTCTTCTCCTTACCGTCGCCAGCAATATCCAGAACATTAGGGACAACGACCATCCCGCTTCCCTACATGTGGTTCAAATTCGTCTATAATTGTCTTGGCCTTACGTCTAACAAAAACTAGTGAAAAAGTTGACCTTTTACTGGTGTAAAGATGTCTTTGGCATATTCTTTGTTGCAGGAGCAAGTGGTCGTTTTCTTCATCAAGAAAAAAAATCACATGGGTTTGTCTGTTTATCTGTAAGGTATGCAATTTGCTAGTTGGCTGATGTATGCTACTGACAAGGGCGTTACCAAATCACAGTGTATGTACAATGTATATAACTGAATAAGCATGCACTACAAAAATAATACAAAGGGCTGCCAAAAATATATGATAGGTATGCAATTTGCTAGTTGGCTGATGTATACTACTGAGAAGGGTGTTACCAAATCACAGTGTATGTACAATGTATACTAACTGAATAGGCATGCACTACAAAAACAATACAAAGGCTGCTGAAAATATATGATACCCACAAAGCACATTGAGAAAACTTATTCGTACATGGACAGCTAAAAACACAGGGACAAAGAACAAACATACTAAACACAGACGGGTACTCATTGATTAAATCACTTAATATATGATTGGCACATAGTTTGTAAAGAACAACTGTCAAACCTCGGTCCAAGGCACTTGAGAGAGTTTGAGGTTTGAGGTCTGTTTTTAAAAAAAGTGTGCATGCCTTGAACACAGCTACACAGTTGAATCTCAACGTAACACTTTTTTAAATAAAATATAATTCAATCTTTTTATTCTTCTCAGCAAATTTTCTTAGCAGCATTCATAAAAATTTTCTTCTGAACATTAGAATTACATCTACAAGGGGATAATTTCAGGGAATTTGACAAATGATTTGAACAAAAACATCACATTAACACTGATTTTTGCAGGAGACCAAAGTGTTGTGCAGGTCATCCTCACATATTTTGCCATTCCTAAATAAGCTTGGGAAAAGGTCTCCTTCCACTACATGACCATGACTACAGTTGAGGAGACCAAATTTGGGAAAGCTGGTCACTTTTAGCTTCTCATACTGTACTCTTCAGGTTTCAAACTTAGTAAAGAAAACATGGCCAATATGTGAGACCAAGCGTTTACGGTAACAGGTCATCCTCACACATTTTGCCATTCTTAAAGGGCATAAGACTGACCAATGACATCAACATTAAGAATTTCCTGAAATTACATAAAACCTAATACTGTAATAATTGTTTAATAACATAGAAATTTTCACTACATATTCACACTTCGGACGTTATTGAACATCAAACCATGAAAACATCATACCTCCAGCTTTTGATTCTTCCCACCAGGTAATTACATTAATCAGTGACTTACCTGCTCATGACGTCACAACGAACATGGCAGACGGGTGTGTATTTGTTTTAAACGTTTATATTCCTTCAATGATGCTATTTCTATTTCAATTAATAAGAAAATGTTGTATTTTGGTGTCTTATGCCCTTTAAATAAGCTTGGACAGGTCTTCATCTATCACCAGGGCTACATTTGAGGAGACCACATTTGGTAAAGCTGGTCACCTTTAGCTTCTTATACTGTAACCTTCAGGTCCAAAAAGTAAAGAAAATATTCATTTGCCAAATGAATGTACACCAGACGAGACCAAATTTTGTCACTTTTTGCTTCTAATAAATGTTATCTACAGGTCCAAAACTTAGTAAACAAAACATTGCCAATGCGTACACCAGACGAGACCAAATTTGGTCCAATTCGCTTCTTATACAGTAACTATAATATTCAGGTCAAAAACTTAGTAAAGAAAACGTGGCAAATGTGTGAGGTTGCGCTGAAGCACGTTTAGGTTCTTCACTTCCCAGGACAGGTGTTGGCCTGCACGTCCACCAGAGTCACCGACTCGCCCAGGTCTTGGGGCTTGCCGTTGATGCTCAGGTTGCGGATACAACCCTTGAAGCTCTTGTTAGTCGTGGCAGCCTTCTGCTCCAGGGCCGAATCTGGGGAAACAGTCAAGGTGAAAGTTATGTCATATACACAAAAAGGTAAAGGTAGTGCCATAGTCTTTTGAGGCCATAGGGGCAGTGGCTTGTTATCCACTCTGTATGGATAAGGGTCCTCCTTAAAGCAGGACCCCTATCGCTCAATTCGTTGTTGGCTAAACCTCATCTCAAGCAAAAGCGCAAAGGATGCTGGGAAGCTATCAACCAATCAGGTTACGTCTCACATGGTTAATTTAGGTTCAGAACAAATTAACCGCCAAATAAGGAAAGCTCATTAATAATTCATGAGCAACTGTCAGTAACGGGGCCAGAACCGTGTCTACCGTCGCTGAAGAGCAGGGCCCCTATGCGAGCGAGCCAACGACGAATCAAGCGACAGGGGTCTTGCTTTAAGGAGGGTGGGAATTGGAAGGCAGAGCCCATCCCTTTTCTTCCACAGCCTTTTACCTCCCAAAGTCAGATACCCATTTTCATACCTGGGTGGAGTTGGGAAAGTAGTGTAAAGTTAGCCTCCATAGCAGGCTGTCTGGGCCTTTTTTGGCTTATAAAACACTTTTGCTGATGACTTCTTTTTGTACTGGGCCAGGGTCTATCACCCTCATTAAATCAGGACCCCTATCGCTCCATGTTACATCGCTCGTGAACGGGGCCCTGATAACCAGCGTGCCAGACAAAAACAGCTTCAGCCAATCAGAGGGGTCTGCTTCCCCTCATCGGAAGCAAACGCGCAAAGAATGCTGGGAAGCTATCAACCAATCAGGTTACGTGTTACATCGTTGCTTTGGTTACCCAAAACAAATGGCAACCGATAGTTTGCTTCAGCTGTGGAAGACTTGTTTGGATAAGAGCGGCTTCGTCAGCATCAGCAGTCCACACTACAGTCGCCTCCACTGGCCAAGCCACTCGGCCATTCAACCCCACAAAAAGACTTCACCGCACAAATGGCTGAATTCCTCATCTTACCGTCAGATAGTAAAGGAAAGGCATGAAAACTAGCATAAACCCATGCCATACCTGGGTATCCTCCGATATAGAGTGGGTTCTTGGTGTCTGCTGAGGTAGAGGCTTGCTCACTGGTTGCCGGAGGAACTGAAATGCCGTCCACCCTGAACTCTAGGACATTCTTCACCTTACCGGCCTGTGTGAACATAACATAATCATCAGCATTAACCCTTAAGCTGCCAGATTTTCAGATAAGTAAAAGATCAAAAATGTTTGACCCCTGACCTCCCTCACGAAACATGCAAAACAGCCAGCGGCCCTAACTCCCCAAACTTCCGGGCTTTGAGCGCTACACGTACGAAAAGCTGTTTTCTTGTGGGGAATACCCTATCCTGGTTATAACCGGGCACAGCACACAGGGCATGTTTCTGTATCCCTGATAAAACTGGGTTAATAATATGTCTTGAGTTGAGTCTTCTTTCTATCATTTAAGCCCTGCCAGATGGTGTTTTTAGGTAAGGGCAGGATAAAACTCGGCAAAGTGATTTCACGCTCCATGAAACTCGCCGTTGCATTACTGTCCTTGGTGCTGAAAACATTATAATATTCAGTTGTTGACAACATTAGTTACAGTTGTCAAGTTGCTGATATGTAACCAAATATAAACCATAATACACACCTCCACTTTGTGGAACTTCATGTCGCAGAGGCTGAACTTGCTTCCTTGTGGATCAGCGACCTCTGGGTCATAGGTCACTTCAAACGGTCCCGGTCCATTGTTAGCACGGAAGGTGATCTGAAAAAAAAAGGGTAACTCACATTTCTACAATACCACTCAGGTATGTGTCAGGTTCCGACATTTTAAGAATGCAGATAGACACACCTGTACAACAGGCCTTGAACTTTGTCTTGATAGGATCCAAAACCTACAAAATTTAATCTTACTAGAAAATAAAGACATTGCAAGAACCTACTGAGAGAGACCTCAAAGACAGAGGACTAGGACTGTTAAGGTCAGAAAGAAAACCGTGGGAGCTATTCAATGAACCAATGAACAGGACAAAGTGGTCAAAGATTTGAAGAAAGACGGATATTGCAGCTGCAGGACACAGTGGATGATGATCAACCGGGTGAAGTGCACAGAACACGGTAAGCTATTCATGTAGGAAGGTCTGCAGTGACTTTAGAAGATCCCCATATATACTACGCTAAAATCAAGGAAGGCAATTACGCAAAATCTGGTCACCTCGCAACGAATTACGTGAATAAGACGGCTTTTCCCACGAAGTACAGGAAATAAAAATAGGCTGCCTGCGCCTTAGGGAAAAGAGCATGCAGACCCTCATGTAGGAATCAGCATCTAATACAACAGTGCCTTACACCACTAATTATGCCCTTACTATGATGATGATCTATGTCTAAACTTCTCGGCTACAAGAGAAAACAATCCTTTCCTTTCTCCAATTCTTCCCTTTAGTCACTGACAAAAGACAGCGTGTCTTAAACGTCTGACTGTTTCAAAATTTTCCAGTTGCTTGAGTAACTGTGTTACTTGTGCCCTGGATGTCTAACCTTCATTGACGTATTCCTCTGCTTTGTTTTATTTGGATTAAACTGAAGACGTAGTGTCATTAAAGACTTTGTCACTAAATTTCTTTAATGATAATTCTTTCCTTAAATGTCCTACTAAAGAGAAGGTCTATTAAAGGCTTCTGAAGTACCTTGCCATCCTTGAGTTCAATAGCAAGAGCATCAGTTCTCTCAGATGACACACTGAGCAGCAGGGCTTCACGTTGGTTGGTTCTAAACTCAAACACAACCTCCATGTCCTGTCCTACACGATAGGAGTCATCTGTGAAGCAACAGAAACTGCATTAAAAAACCTAGTAGACAGAAACACAATAAACATTTCACAGGATGATTATTTAGACTTCAGATATCTTATACAAAGAACCCAGGCTTTTGAGAGGATCTCACATCAATCAGTACTGTATACCAGTCTGCAGCACTTAATGTATACACTGTTTGAAAAATGACAGTCACTGTAAAAGCAGAAATGTTCGCGTTTGTTTTATGTTCGCGGTTTTCACGGTGAACTCTTCAGCGCAAACTTAAACCACCGCAAAACGTTTTGCCTACCTATGACTGCAGTCCTACTATTGTTTCATATGCGAATTTAAAACCACCGCGAACATACCATTTTCTCCCTACCGCGAAATTAAATCCCCACAAAATTAAATGCATTATTCTACAGTATGTCAAGACATACTAAGGAAGCGGCACTGTCTTACCTAATACTGCATATCCTGTGCCAGCGAAGTATGATCCTCCAGTGACTTCCTGGTAGCAGGCCCCAACATCAGCCCTGGTCGCCGGTGAGGCCAGGTTCTGTAGCTCTCCCTGGATCTCCAACATACGCACACACATCTCCATGCTGTTGGTCAGCTGTGGGAAGTACAAAGATATTGTGTAAGAACACAAAAAAGAGCACAATCAATTATATCACCAGGACACTACATGACTGTGTAAATAGTTCAGTACATGCATTTTGCCAACCCTTACGATCATACCAAATATCATAAAGATTTTAATTAAAATACACAACTTCTTGAGTTATGCTCCTCACAAACAAACAAAAAAAACACACAGTCACATACGTCACATCAAAACATAACCTTCTTGACTAAAGAAAAAACAAATAAATACAAATACACATACACACGAAAGGAAAGTGATCTCGATCCAGTTTAGCTCACTGAAGAGCTAATCTTACACTGGTCGTGACAGAGAAGACAGATGCTTATAATGTACAGTATTTACAGGTTCATTGTACCAGAGAAATTCCCCTAGCTCTTTTTGACAAGCACAATGAACAGTGGACCACGGATTAACATCCAGTCCTAAGGACTGAAACTCTTTCCGCTAGCGTGCATGTCGGGTGAGCGACATAGCCGGGATCAAACTCACGGCTTCTAGTTCCAGAGGCAAGATCGCTTACCACTGGACTACGCACGCTACCTTCGAAGACATAACCTTCTTGACGAAGGTAGAAATGGCAAGTTAACAGAACACATACCTTTCCAATCCTCCTGGGAGTATAGCTGATGGGAACCCCTCCCAGGTAGAAGTCTTCAGTCACATCCATGGTGGTGGCTCCCTCCGGGCTCTTGCCCTCCTGTCTGTCACGTCCATCAATTGTCAGGGTCCCATTCCTGCCTTCTCTGATGACTTCAATCTGACAACGCATCACACATAAAACATGTGAAAAATGGAAATAGAAGAACTGGTTTGCAATGAGAAATAAACTGTTCAAGAAATTTCACTCACCAGAATTTTCAACCGAATCACTCAGTATTCATCGGCATCCAGGACAGGGGAGCGGTACCCACTTTGACAACCTTTGACCCAGTGCTGACGTCAAACGTGCGTTATCACGTGTCTACAGCACTTGGGTCAAATACCCGATGAATACCGAGTGATTTGGTTGAAAATTCTGGCATCTTGAGTTGGAGAACAGTTTTATCTCTCATTATGTACTAGTCTTGACCTAAACTCAGATGAACTTTCATGCTACATGTAAGAACTGGTTTGATACCGAAGATTCTGAAGTTTAAGACAATAATTCTCTGTGCAGTTGTTGCCATAACTTGCCTTTACCATAGCTCACGAAACACAATGTAGAAGGGACCAAAGCTGTAAAATCTAAATGAATGTTGTAGGAGTCTGCCATGGGAAACAGAGAAAACATTTTCAGTATCTAGTCTTGACCAAATATTAATCTTTCATTTTTAAACCTTTGTGTCCAAGATATTGCAACAGATTATACAAATTAGGTCTTATGTGTATCTTATGCAAATTATTCCTTTCTTTGCCATCTCCACTTGTACAATGTAGATACTCACTACTTCTAGTCCTTATCAAATACCTGTTATGTACCACTGGCCTTGATACCTACATGACTGTATAGATCAAATCTACTGAAGTCATCTATTCATATTTGATACAACATGATCCAGTATGAAACACAAGAATGCCAAATAAGGAAAATGGGCCGTACCATGTGCCACTTTCCATCGTTCGCGGGGACTGTGCTGCTGATCTCTGCCTTGCCCTCCTTGTTGTCAAACATGAACCTGACCAGACCCCCTACCAGCTGGATGGATGCGAAGTCCACCTGCGTCTCATTCCTGGCAATGTAGAACACCAGGCCATCTGACTCGAAGGTGCGGATGTCGACCTTCACTGAAAACCTATGGAAGGGCATCAACAGTTCATCATAAACTGAACTGTCCGAAAGTCAAAACTAAGCGGTATCTGAACTCTTGCATACCCTACATGACCCGTATTATCAACCAGTATGGGCAGTGGCCTGTTTTTCTGTAAATATACAAGATACGCTAACTATTGTCTGTCTAACCTATTTTGATATGTCAGATTCAAGGTTAAACATACTATATCTGACGATAATGCGGCGCCTATGATAAATTGTTTTTATGATTGTACATTCGTTTTTGATTCAGTGGCAACACTGCGACATCCAATAAAGTTATCTTGTATCTTAGATTACAACATGACGGAATAGGAGTTCACACATAGCCTGGGTACCATCTTCTGTAGTAACTGCTGGCTCAATTGTTTTGCTTGCTAACCATGCAACAAAACAATTTAGCCAGCAACTATTACGGAGGATGGTACACATGCTAATTCACACATGCCACAGTCAAGGAAATAATGATTGCATCAGGAGCTTTATGATGTGCAAAGAAAATGCCTCTTGTGAATCGCTTGAAATTCTTTTTAAATCATAGTGTAACTGTTACTGTTACAGTTCTTTCATTTTCTTATCATCTAAGGACATTGTGATTGCACAGAGCATGGTGATGTGGTCAAGAAACAATTTCTTCTGAGGCAAAACAAAACTGTACTTACTCGTCCCTGATATCATCAGGATCTATCTTGAATGTCATGTGACTGTTTTTGGTCACTCCAAACTTGAAGGCTCCTGGTATCCTCGCTGTCATCGAGGTTTGTTCAGCAGGAGCAGCACAGCGGGTAGGAGGGCCTGTTTCTGGGGTCTGGAAGGAAACCACACACAATCACTGTCTGTCACCACTGAGGCCATGTTGATTTAATTATATGGATAACATCTGAGCGAACATCATATTTAGTCCGTTTCCAAAAAAAAAACATTTTCGGCCATACTGTAAATCATACAAAGCAGCCTCAAAATGAGAAAATGTATTGTAAATTGCAAAAAGACTATTTCCGAAAACAGATACTACTGTCGTACAAGGCCAAAGTCAATTCCAAAGTCAAAGAAGAAGATATCGTTGAAGAGGTTCATCAGTCACGTATAATCACAGTTACAAGAATATTCTAGCTGGGATGAACCGTACCGGAGGTTGGGAGCTGCCCAAGTCCTACTTACCCCTACTCCGCAAGGAGGCGGGGGAGGCAGGACGATCTTCACAAGTCTCGGCCTAGTCTCGTGTTCTCGCGAGACTAGGTCATTCCGTGAACAAGACGTACAGACTAGACGTCGAAAATTTGGAGGTTTGTATTTTGCTACCTTTTATCAAGTCACTGTTTGACTTGTAACCAAAGAAGAAGATGTAAAAGAACAAAAATGAAGCATCATATATCCTGTACACCATACTCTGTGTGTTACGTTTTGTTCATCCTTCCTGACCACGTAGATTTCATAATGAGGGCAACTTTTTTTTTGCCAAACTTTTTTTCAGTTTTGGGTTTCCCAGAGGATGTCATCCATATAATCAAATCATCATGGCCTGATGTACATGCTTGCTGTCAATGATGCGGGCTGACTTCTGTTGAGCTTTTTTGAGAAAAAAAATGCTGCTAAATTTTCAAAACTACAGGAAATCAATACAAATCTCTCCTACCGACAACATGATCGGTGCAGGTGGGGTGATGCCGCTGACTTCTGGGGTGATCATAGTCACAGTGGGGGTGACCTGTGGGAGGTTGGGTTGGACACAAAACCCAATGTCTGCCTTGTTGAACTCTACCATGTCTCCCATGTTGATTAGGCTAAAGGAAATAATGAAGAACAACAAAATGAACAAAACATTGCTGATATCTGACAGGTTAGTCTAATAGATCACTCTTAGCGAAAACGTTTTACACTTACAGTCCGAAGCAAGAGGATTGGTCTACAAGGACACATATACACCTGTTCTTCTTGAAATACTTCCAGAGTATGGGCCACTGGTTATTCACCAAGGTTTAGGGTAGATCATACCTTCAATGAGGTTGTCTACAATGTTAACTGTATTTAAGGCTTGTGAAACCAATAATCTACGACATTACAGTAAACAACTAGTTCAGTACCTGGCACTGTGGCTCGCAAAAAAATATCTTGCAATTTTTTATCTATTTATCAAGATGATTATGCACTGACTGCATCTTAAAAGAATGTTTTGAACAAGCCACAGTGCCAGGTACTGAACTGGCTGAAATGTTCACTGTGACGTCATGGAAGGAACTTAAATTACCTCAGGCACTGGAATCAAGAACTGGAATTATGATCTGCAAGCTTCGATGTTTAATAACATCAAAAGGGTGTTTATTTTGTACAAATTGTTCATTAAATAATACTATCATGGTTGAATGTAATCGGAAAATGTATTCTGATCAGTGTCAAAAGCACTTTAACTACTAACTTGTTACAGGATTTACTGAACATTACACAGTACTACAGTGCAAGTAACTAGCTAGTTTCTTATCATCAATATTCTTCTTGTGTGGATTTAGCAATCTAAAAGCAACACATCATAGTCTAAACTTAAAAACAGCACTTACTTTCCATTCAGAACCAGGTCCCTTATGCAGCCGTTGAATGGAGCCAGAGTGCCTGCCATGTTGCGGGAATTCCTCTCCATGTTGCCAGGAATACCACCGACGTACAACTTGTTAACGGATATGACTTTTTTGTCGGCATCTGTCAGTTTTCCTGATCGTTTGGCGCCATCGTCTATTGAGATCTCAAACCTGGAGATGGAAGG
The DNA here is from genome assembly GCF_035083965.1 of Branchiostoma lanceolatum. Lineage (NCBI taxonomy): Eukaryota > Metazoa > Chordata > Leptocardii > Amphioxiformes > Branchiostomatidae > Branchiostoma > Branchiostoma lanceolatum. The sequence goes on along the minus strand of NC_089723.1, from coordinate 6,244,572 downwards.
GATGATTGATTGATTGATTGATTGATTGATTGATTGATTGATTGATTGATTGATTGATTGATTGATTGATTGATTGAAAAATGTTACAACATATAGATGGAGGTGTTGTTTTTTCAATGTTTTAGTTTATTGTTTATTTTTGCACATAACATGAAAATATGCTAAGCGAAAAAAAACATGTCATAAATGGGACCAGGTATGATAAAAGGTATAACAAGTCTTAGAGTATTCCTCAAATTATAATGAAAGCTCATCTGTGCTGGCAGTAATCATAATACAATGCTAAACTTTCTTCCAACACTAAGGTATTCACGGATCGAATTTTCGATGACCACTGTCGCCTTCTTCAGGATCAATAATGACCAATCACAGCCGAACGTAAACTCGCAAGAGTTACAGACACGTGACTTTATTCACACGTATCTTTACGAATATGTGACATCAGCAATTGGTCAAACATGCCATGAAGTTTATAACGCCCACTGTCTCTGTTAAGTGTTGAGTGTCCTGATGTATATGGCCTTGATGTATATGGCCCTGATGTATATGGTCTCCTTCAATGTATACCTCTCATAAATTAGGGCACTCCAGCAATCACTTAACAGAGAATAAAGTCACGTGTCTGTAACTCTCGCGAGTTTACATTTGGCAGTGATTGGTCATTATTGATCCTGAAGAAGGCGACAGTAGTCGTTGAAAATTTGATCCATGAATACCTTTAATGTTGGAAGAAAGTTAAGCATTGTATTAGATCAGTGAGCTGCCATGATGACAAACTGACCTGTCACCTGCCCTTGTCACCCTTATGTTGTGGTCCTCTCCGTCGTCGAACCTACCAGCGCTGTTCCTTGTTACTAAGGTTAATGGACTACCCTCTCCAGCACTGAACCAAGCTTGGATACGACCCTTCACGATAGACAAAGAGTAGAAGGCCTATACAGGTGCACAGGAAAAGTAAAGATTGCGGGAGTGAGTACTGTTTCTTTGAGTGTCGACTAACATCACAAAAAGAGCAGTGAACAACTTATCATGGGTAACGTTGGGTAACATAAATTCGGGATTTTTCCGATAATGGTTGACTGAAATCAATCTAGCAGAACAATAAACCATCCTTTTTTTCTATTATTCTGTCAGTATCATGTACTATCTTTGCACTAATCATATATATGGTAGATTTTGTCTCTAGTCGTGCTGACACCATAATATTTCAACTTGAAACTACCGTCCGCCGCACGCACAATGACGGTGCTGTCAGACAGGGGTGAACATTAATTCGGGAGAGAAGATTCGTCTTGAATATCTTACCGCTAATTACATTTTATACAGCAGCTATTCGTTCCATCCTTGGCTTGAGGAGAGTGCTATGGATATAGACGTGTCCAAGTAAAAAAATACACGAAAAAACGGCCGTACCGCACACATCAGGCCTACGGGAACAACCCGTGTGTTGAGTCGGTAGCTATAGAACGTCAAAGTCGACATCCACCGTCATGGCAACGTGTACATTATTCATGGAAAGTTAGCCGGATGCCGTAGCATTGATAATACTACTATGTCCATGTATTCCTTGTTGTGTTATGAGCAAACTTTGAGGAAAATATCGTCCTCAGTCCACAATCACACGCAACATTTAGACAAAAAAGTGTTCCTCACAAACCTTTGTCGTCTGCTTGACAACAGGATTCTGGGTAATGATATGGCGGCGGGAAAATACACGTGCCGTAGGTTGTAGCAACAAAGAGGGGTTTTGATGATTGATCACACTTAGAGTCCAATTGCAGGTCAGCAATTTTAAGAAAATAAGTTGTCTTGTGTTTAGCAGGAAGCGGATGTGACATTTGTCTTATAAACCAGCCGACAACGATGTAGTGTGATTCTCCTACGAAGCCCTCAGACTGTTCCAATAAGGGACGGAGAGTTTTTGTCCTCGTCGCCTTCTAATGCATACTTATTGAAGCTTTTCAGACAGTGTTCTGAATACGTTAGTCTGTCAAGTTTGCTTTTCTAGCGGTATTACTGATGTTGCAACTAGCACATATCCCTAAATACCCCGTTTTCGAAAAATCCCGAATTTAAGTACCCCACGAATTTATGTTACCCAACGTTACCACATGGAAAGCACATAGATTCAGAACCAGTCATACTTTTCAAAATTAGTGACAGTCAACTGTGTACTATTTCGGAAGTGAAAACTATGATGAAAGATTCTTGGGACACTTGTGGAATTGGTATAATTTTGTTTCTTTGATGTTCGTCATCTTCACCTCTCAGTGTCTCAAAGACAAAGTCATGTCACCAGACCAAGGAATGACAAACATAATTATAACGCCTCCAGCATTCGACCCCCAAAAAGACTTGAAACACATTATTTCCGAGGTCTTAGTTGGACGTAGATAAATGTAATTCCTACCGTTCTTGCCTGTCGTCTCCTGCGGCCGCCACCGGTTGCCAGGAGCAACAGTCCGTCTTCCGTGCTCGTCGTGAACCCAAGGAACACCGACCCTCCATCGACCAAGTCACCTTCTTGATTTGTCTTTGGAAGGGCTGCATAGGCACCTGGCTCACCAGAAACACCGATGGTTCGAACAACCTGACAGAAAATGTATTACTAAGAATTAAACCATTTCTCACAGACATTTTGGAAAAGATATAAAGGTTTCAATCAAGTCTAAGTTGTTCAGGAGGGTTATGCAGGCAACCAGCTCATCAGACATACCAATAGTTTGAACAACCTGACAGAAAGGTCCCAATTAAACCATTTCTAACAGAAATTAATGGAATAAATAAAGGGCAATGCGGAATAAGTCGTGTTGCATTATATCTTTGTCGTACCCACCCAAAAAAAAACACATTTCAATGTGAAATATGTGAGAAGTTGAGAGAGTTTTGTGTCCTCAAACAAAAAAATTGTAACAACATCAATTCCAATGTCCGAATCCCATACTCCAATTTTTGACAGTGCCAAAAGTGGAGCGCCAAACACTTGAAGCAACTTTGAATCATTTGAATCGAACTGGGGAAGCACTGGCTGATCTGTTAAGTACAGACCGGTCCAAACACCCGTATCAAAGGCCCAGGGTTATCGAGGCCCAGGGTATGATATAGATATTCCCTAATGTCCTGCTGGATTTCCATACCCCCACTGCCACAGTGCCCAGACACCTTTAAAACAAATGGTACTAGTTTGATATTGCTCATTTTTTTATAGTTGTAACTTTGCTTTACAACAACTGCACGGGTGCAACGTACGCATTCTAGAAATACCCTCACCCCGACAATTGCCAGAGCTAGCATACAGAACAACCATGTGTAAACCGACAACTGTCGGGCTCAGCAGGACTAGAGTTAAGCATCCCTTACTTGATCTGGACAGCCTGGAGTCATGCCCAAACTTTCAAGATTCTCATCCAGCTTCTGAGGATCCCTCCCCACAGTTACGTCCTGCAGACAACCTATAAGGGAAGTAGTCGGGATATCCGGCTGCCTGTGGGCCACAGAAAAATCCATTCATCTATATCTCAGAAATGTGGAAGCAAAAGAACCCAAAATACTTGTTGAAAAGAGTAGGGGTGACCCTGTGAGCTTTGCCAATGTGAGCTATAGCGAAGCCCCATTGCACTAATAGCTTACGAAAAAGCGTCATGCTTTGTCCTGAATCTGAGGTTCGATTGCTTTACCTCTACCTTTGCCTTACTGCGATAACAATTCCAAAGTGACTGACTGAATCTTGCAGAATGTGAGAACAATAAGACAGTCCACGGTTTGAAGTACACATGCAAAAGGTCAAAGTTGGAGGCCCCTAACTTGTAAACAGTTCTTGTCTAGAGCCCATGCTTGATACATATCCAGATTCTGAAGTGTTTTGCTCATGTCTCAGTGACCTTCAACTTTGACATATTATGCAATGTGCGCATGAATAGTTGAACTTTGAACTTTGAACCATGAACTAGCTTATACTTACAATACCCTAAAGCTTCCAGGCAGGCCTCCAATATACATGCGGTCGGTGACGGCAAGGTCTTTAAGGGACCCCGGGGAGGACCCAACTTTCACAGTTTGGTCGTCCACCACAGTCAGCTCAGCTGAAAGCATACAACACATAGTCAGCTACAGCGATCATTGGTTAGTCTTTTATGTCATCTTAGAATAACAAAATGTCTTGACACCCATCCTTTAAATCAGTAGACACTCGTATGTTCTACAAAAATGAAAAACAGTCTTCAAGAAACCCAAGCAATATTACGGCTCGAAAATTGGATTTTGAAAGTCAATTTAATTTAGTCATTTCTATACAAGTCATGATAAATTCAAACAACACTATCACAATGTAAAGCGACGTCCATGATGCAAAAATATGACATCGTTGTTATGTGAGAACTCACTGAAAATCGTCGCCGGTGTTTTTGTAGGCTCATAAAAACTAAGGGGATCATCGTATGGCATGAAGTTATTACACAAATGTGCTAAACAGTGTTAGTAAATGTCACTACCATAAAGATTTCAGAATCTTTTTATTTCCATTTTTTTATCCTTAATATTGCTTTGGTTGCCTTTAACAAAGCCATGAGGTAAGAGAAAATTGTCTTCAAAATGGCAACATGGTAAAACAGTAGCTAACATTTAAGATCTGGCTACACAGATACAAAAGGATCTGTGTATTAAGGAAAAGAGGGTAATGTGAAAAGCTCACCTCTTTGGCCTGTCCTAGAGACGCGTACGTAGGTCCATTCTCCAGTGCTGTACCTGTCATCGGAGAGAATCTCCACTTTTCCACTACCCAAGTTGAACTGGACTCCAACTCTACCGTCCTTCAAGTAGACAGCAAAGTAGTCTCCCTGTAACAAAACATGTGCACAGTTCATTTACTGACCAAACTTAACTGATGTTGTACACGTCTTGCGGGACTGGTCTTAACTACTAGCTATCTAAAATCTGACTAAGTGTTGTGGTCGGTACAGACATTTTGAACGAGCCAGTGGCTGCATCAACGTCATAACCAACTTGTAGTTGACAGACTACATATAGATCGTTGTAGACCGAGGAAACCAATGCCATGTGTCAAGAAGGACATCAAAGTATGCAGCCTCACCAGTGTGGACCCGCGGTGTGAAAAGCGGCCTGCGTGCCGATTTGAGCTTATTATGAATAAAGGTTTCAAACAAACAAACAAACTACTGCCTACTACTTGTACTACTGCCTATTACTACTATGCTACTGTACAGCACCAGTAAACTCAACCTTCTCTGCAGGTTGATAGTTTTGTGACACCAGTGTGGACCCAGTGTGAAGACTAGCCGACAGCAGCCCACCCCATGCAGTGTCAGGGACCCCGGCAGCAGTATAATCTACTACTGCTACTACTACTACACTACTGTACAGCATCAGTAAACTCAACCTTCTCGACAGGTTGATAGTCTTGTGACACCAGTGTGGACCCACAGTGTGAAGACTAGCCGACTGCTGCCCACCCCAGTGTCAGGGACCCCAACAGCAGTATAATCAACTACTGGATACTACTACAGTACTACTACACTACTGTACAGCATCAGTAAACTCAACCTTCTCTACAGGTTGATAGTTTTGTGACACCAGTGTGGACCCAGTGTGAAGACTAGCCAACTGCTGCCCATCCCATGCAGTGTCAGTGACACCAGCAGCAGTATAATCTCCCTAGCGAACCTTAGACTGATTGTGGACCATGGCCCTCCATATTCCTAAAGTGAGTCCTGTGAACTTAAGATGGACTCACTCTGGGAGGAGAGCTTAATGACCATGACTGAACTGCTCCACCCTTGGACTCACTTGAGACCCATCAGAGCTGTCACCCAGCTCCCAAGCCCAGAGTCTGGCCAGGGATTTCCCTTGTGGGTAGCTGGAGTTGTGTCTGCATTAGTTATGCCAGATTTACCGTGTAATTGAGATCACCAGCTCCAGCCACATAGGCTGTTTACACCATGATTGATGGTTCAGTGCATTGTATTCTTCCAAAACTCACAAACACCAGTTGTTGTTTTTTACAGCGGTGAATTTCTTACCACTTATTACATTGTCGTACATGTACTGTACCTAACTAACTAAGTTTTAGTTTCCAAGTTACACAATCTCTCCCTGTCAGTGGGATGACCTCTGGGAGGGCTGCTTTCTTAATCGATAATCAGGCTGTCTATTAATCACCATGGTCTATCTGCTGTCCTCATCAGGTCAAGTCCAACATCTATGTCCCCCTATGTCTGTATGCTGATCAATAAAAAAATGTTTGTGGTGTTCAAATCTATATCACTTTCATGTGTACCAGCAATTCGCAGTTGAATCAGTGCAGTAACAATAATTATGGCTCTACAAAGAGTGAGGTACTATATACTAGCAAGGAGGTTGATACTAGTAAAGCCTTTGTTCCAACGTGTAGTTCATTCTGCAACAGAAATCTGCAGACTTGAGAACAACAAATTGAACATAAAATGGAATTGGAAGGAACCAGCCTCCCATCTGTAGTTTTGTCTTCAGACTTGGGCCATGCATGTCTAATTGATTTATACCCATATGGTGATTAGTGACCTGGACTCACTGATGACTGAAGGTTGACACACTCTAGACTTGGGCCTTGGGAGAGAAGTCTTTATCTGTGTAGTGTGTGCTGGGTCTGCTTCCAGCTATGGTGATAAGTGACCAGTGGACTCACTGATGACTGAACGTTGACACACTCTAGACTTGGGCCTTGGGGGAGAAGTCAGCTATCAAGCATGTCTAATTGATTTATACCCATGATGAACCCCTGAGGTAGGCAGTTTTCTACATCGGTGTGCTGGGTCTGCTTCCAGCTATGGTGATTAATGACCTGGACTCACTGATGACTGAAGGTTGACTCACTATCCGAATTGGTGTGAAGGACTCACTCTAGACCATGGTCCACCAAATTTCACGCTAAAAGTGCTCAGATAGGGAAAAAGGGGTAGACTTAATCCGGGATTATGTCCCCCTCTGGCCATACTAAGTTCACTTTCAGCCCACTGTGCTTCCTACATAAGACAAAGGTCTGGATACTACAGTAACAGTTACTGTACAGTAGTACTACTTCTACTACACTACTGAACAGCATCAGCAGACTATGTTGATAGTTTTGTGACACAGACCTGGTCTTCATCAGCAACAAAGAAGATGAGTGCATCTTCTGCAAAGGTCTTGAAGTTGAAGTTGAGGTTAGTGTTCCGGTCATTCCATGATCGAATCTTCGGCATCACCACAAATCCATCTCGTAGGAAGGTGTAGGTGTTGGAAGCAGTCGATTTCCGTGGGCTGCCAGTTTGATAAAGAGAAAGAAACATTAGAATATTATTATACAAAGTTGATGGCTATTCCCCTTCCTCACTTATGGAGAAATTTGTTTATTTTGTCATTGTCTGTCGTAAATCAGTCAGATTGTAATCAATCACCTGGCCTCTCCATGTTCCAGGAATGTCTTTCCAACGCATTCGAAAGTGCGCTACAACATGACAGTTTGTGTACAAAATCCCCCAATGTCAAAATCAGACAAACTATCTACTTTATACCTTTCCACACAGCCCATGCAGGTCCCAGATGTGGTGGCAAAGTTGTAGAGGCCGATGGGTTTGTCATCGAGCAGTACTTCTCCCAAACAGCCGTTGAAATCAGAGGATAAGATTTGTCGGGCTGCCAGGTCTTGCTGTAATGGGGAGTCAAAGAGGTTTAAAAGGAGTGTCTATCTATTATTTTTCATCAATGTTCTGCATATTCAAATCCTTAAAGGTTTTAAATATTCCTTACAAAAGTATGGTGTGTGTGTGTGTGTGTGTGTGTGTGTGTGTGTGTGTGTGCGTGTGTATGTTTGTGTATGTGTGTGTGTCTGTGCGTGTGTGTGTGCGTGTGTGTGTGTGTGTGTGTGTGTGTGTGAACATGATAAATCCAGAAGGCCTCAATGGATTGTCTTGATATTGATTTTATACAATTTTCCACTTTCTGCAATTATAACATACGAAACATATTGCTCTTACATTTTCACCATTACAAAGATGTCATATTCACTTCAGTTAGATCATAATTCTTGTAGAAATTCAATAATATATCTGTATTAACTATTTGTTTTTTGTGGCCTGTATCTAGCCTGGTGGGTTTATGTGTACAAAAGATATTCATTCACTCATTCGTTCAATAACAGACCCAACTTTGTGCCAGAACTACATGATTGTACTTTCCAGCTACAAATTTAATTTTGTGCCCTACCTGCTTCTCCGATGGAACACCCCCCAAATAGAAGTAGAGGTCAACAGTGCCTAAGTAGAATTGGGAGTCATCGATGCCATATTCATCTTCTACATCAAGAATGGTGTACCCCTCTGGAGCAAAGCCGGTCACAGACGGAGCGTCGTCTTTAGCGCTCGACAGTTGTACACGGAGTTCTCCACTTCTGCCAACACGCTTGGCAACGATACGGTACCACCTGTCGTCAGATATAGACAGCGTGTCGTATTCGATGGTGCCGATACCTGAGCCAATGTTCCAGTGGAAAATTACTCTGCTGTCACGAGTCTCCAAAGACAAGAAGTCTTTCTGCAGGTAAGAAGAAATGACTGTGTTTACCACAAGGAACAGCTTTTGGGTGCAGACCACAAAACACATGATAAAAGAGCATTAAGGTCCATCGTAAGTCTAAAGTTATGTCTGTCGTAAATCATTACTACTATCATTATCATCATATCTTGTCGTGCTGTTACCAGTAACAAGTTCTGGGCTTCTTGGCAAGCTTTATATAGGTCTTGACTGGTGACATTTGGGCCCAGTTCGGTCTCGCATGTGTTCCATAGTCAAGATGACCACATTGGCACTTAGCTGATCTTAACCGTTCCATTTCAGGAGGTCATATCTAGTTCTATCGACTTTGCTTCTGGCTCTGTTCTAGGCAGCCCATTCCCTTCTTGGCTGGCTAGGTGTGTACCATGAGGTAGCTAGGGACCCATAAAAACTCAGAAGAGCTACATTGTGGTAGAGTGTTGGAAGCTTTCCAATGGTCTAGTCAATAATTTGTCATTGCAATGCAAGTTAATGACTTTGACATACTCAACTGTTTTTTTTTTCCAGTTAGTAATACATTCTGAACGCTATGCTGCCCCTATGGCTGACTAAGCTATGGGAGAGAGTGAGTGAATACATTCTATGTACTATTATCGATTTGTTCTGCCAGCTCATTCTAGTGACCCTGAAGAAGAGTGATGGATGTCACTCAACATTCTTGAAGTAATCTTTGTATCTAATCCAGATTCAGAGATTGATTTTTCTGTAAATAAATATTGTTTATCTGGAAGTCTAACCTTCATAAATGGACCAGAGGAAATAAAACAAGATATCGAGGCCACACGAATTCAATTCCTTGGTTAACAGAACTTTTTTTTAAATGCTAGATTGGAAAATCAACATGAAAACAGAATCTCAAAATTTTGTACTGGTGCACCCAGTTGAAGGGAGTGAACAGGGTCAGGTACAAGTTTTCACCCCAGCCTTCTTTTTTAATGATGTCCTCATGCTTAAAATTGTTTTTTTAAAATCCGCTAACCAAGAAATTAAATTGGTGTGGCCTAAGGGATACCCAAAAATAGCCAGTATACTTACTACAGCCTTGCCTTCCAGGTAGAAGAGAAGGTTGTCCGGCTCCGTTGTCTTGAAGTTCAACTCAATGGTGTTAATGGACGATCCAGGCTGGATCCAGTGTTTGTAGGATCGTTTACATGATCCATCGTTTTCCACGGACACTTTGATCTGAGACAAGCAGAAGGCAATATGCAAATTTTCTAAAGCCTATCACACAGCATGAAAATCGATCAGCCAACGAGTCTGGAAGCTCTAAATGAAATTTTTGGCAGTAATACACCTTGTGTTCTATCAATCATCACATCATTTTTAGGGATTGGCTGGAGGAGCTTACTGTCCTCAAATACATTTCGTTTCATCAGGTTGGTAATTCAAATTCAAAAACATAATTTAGTTTTCTTAAAGTACACAACATTGTTTTTTATCATCCTCACTCCAAAATAGAATTAGTTTTTCATGTTGGTGGAATTAATAGAGATTTTGATAAACATATGAGACAAAGATGAAAGATATGCTACATGTCACAGTGGGGCAGTGCTGTCTCCAGGACCTGTCCCACTGTCCCAGGACGTAAATTTGAACTTCTTGACATATGATTGAAGAAAAGGCATTTTCGTAAGTTTAAAATGACAGATATAGCAAGGAAAATCATTGGGCTCTCAAACAATGAGTGGGACAGGAAAAAAATTAAAGCTGGAAACAGCCCTACTGTAGGGCCATGGTCATAGACAAAGAGGACAGCAAATATACACGCTGGATCAAGGAAGCCATCTTCATCCAAAAATACGCACCAGCCATGAATAGAGAAGGTGTGGAATAGATACAAATAAAAAGTTAAACCGTGGCTTACTGTGTTAGCTATCTGCCGGGCACGTTTCATCTTCTCCTTGAGGTCAGTCAAGTTCAATTTGAACTGGTCATTCAGATCACGGGCGTCTTTCGTGTCCTTGTCGAGATCGTCAGCAAGGTCCTTAAGTTTGGCGAGGTTGCCTGACGCAGCCCTCACTTCAAAATAGAACATGTCAGTGGGTTAAGAGATTTTGAATCAAAGGTATTGGGGAAAGATGATAAATGTCAAATAATGTAACACATATCATGAATGATGGTAAACCTTATTATCAGGCTTTTAGCTAGGCATGGGTCCATGTGTCATTTGGATTTGAAAATAACAAGGAAATTGGAGGCCCTCTTTTTCAGCTGGACGCACAGAGGACCCCGTTTCACTGGTAATTACAGACACATGTTACTGTGTTACTGATGCTTTCTTAGTCAGTACCAGACACTGGGACAGCATGAAAACTGATTGACATGGAAAGCTACCATCAAATTGTTAATCCATAGAGCCCACTGGGAGACAGAGAAGGAACCAGCAGTTTTTAGTGCTTAAAATGGTCTACTAAAAGTATGATAAGACTAGAACACACCTAACCCCCGCATCACAGCACCCCCACCCCCAGTATCTATTACATTATTCTGTGACTTCCACTGTATTACGTGGACATGGTTTTTTAGATAAAGAGATGATGAATGAATTCCTCTAATTTTGGGCAAATTGGACAGGAAAAATATCACAAAGTTTGGTATTGTTGACTCCACAAAGTAAATCATGGTCTGAGGTTTGAGTTCTGGTTTTTGTGCCCTTTTAGTTGGATTATCTATATATATATATATATCATAATAAATATCATAATATATCATAATGAATATATCAGTGACCTGAAATCAAAGCAGCAGGAAGGAAATAAACACTGCACCATGAAATAATGTATTTGATGAAAGCTGTAACAACAGTCACATTTTCAGCACCTTAGACAGATCTGGGTTGTCGTTTTTACAACCCTACTCAGGCGACCCGATATCGCTCGGTATGTTACCTCCCATATCGGCCCTGCTATTCCAAGCCGATAAAAGCGCTTCTGGCGACGTTACAGACGATTGCTCATGAATTATTGGCACAAACAGCCGTTATTTTGGTCAGAACCCAAAGTAGACGTAACCTGATGGATTGATAGCATCCTGGCGTCCTTTGCAGTTTTGCACTAGATGAGCTTATGCAAACCCTCTGATTGGCTGAAAGCTGTTTTGGTGGAGCACTTTTACCGGCTTGGAATAGCTGGGCCGATATGGGAGGAAACGTACCGAGCGATATCGGGTCGGCTGAGGAGGGTGGTTTTTACAATCTGCTGTAAATGTTGTTACTGCTGCTGGCTTGATAGAAACATTGTAACTAAAAACTTACAGTCTCTTCTTGCTGCTCTGATGTCAGCATTGGTGTCACCAGATGCAGACCCTGCATCTCCCACCTTGTCCTCCAAAGCCTTAACCTAAAATAAAATCATCTCGTAAGAAAATGCAACATACATGTACAGGCACTGGTCTTCTTTACTTATGCTTGTCACTTTGCTAATGTTTGATCAGATAGGCAGTCCTGAAACATGATAACAACATTCATACTTGTAAAACGCATGAAACCAAGTGGGAAGTGACTCTACTTAATGAAATCATATTAATACAATAATTGAATACATGATGAAAATGTAATGTACAGGCCAGTACATACAGAATACAACATGGTGTATTCCATACCACCCAAGGTACCAGCCCAACCCGCAGGAGTACTGTAACAGTTGTATCATTCTTCTCTCCGGAGAAAGCACATATTTCAAACCAAAATGCACCAGAAGTACAGGAAATTTGGCGTCCTCAAACAAAATCAAAGTATAAGGACATCAATTCCAACTTCTGAATCCAGTTTTCACATTTTCAACAGCAGTGCATGCGAAGCATGCGAAACAAATCCAAATGGTTCTAAGCTTGTGGGATATAAGACAGTAGAACACCCACCATATCGGTCTGGTACAACCTTATCAAACATTGTTAAAAACTCAGGTATGATCATAAAAGTACTCACATCTGGCTCTAAGCCGTCAACTTCATCGATCACCCCCTGTGCAACCCTGTCTGCTCCAATGGCTCTGTCCTGAACATCCTTAGCAGCATCACCTAGGTCTTAACAAAGTCACAGAGAAAAAACGTGTTAAGTCTCTGATATTTGGAACGACACTTTTATTAGTCCTCTTTTTAGGACTAGTTTTAAGGTACCTCTATGTGGTAAATGTCCACTTTTCTAATGTATAGCATTGTGCATACTACATGGATTCCAAAGAATGCAGCTGCTTAGTAATACATTTTCTAGGTAACAAAATAAGACCAGAAAGTAGTGCCATTAAATTGAATGCATCTATTGGAGATTGCAAAATTGATCAAAATACTCTACAGCTTTCAAGTAGAAGATACAACATTGAGAAAGAACAGCATAACATGTCACATGCATTTTTCTATATAACCTACATGTATACCAACTATCTGCATGTAACAAGTTTCCCATATAAAGCCTGTGACTGTGACACACAAAGCTTTATACTCATAGCAATTGTCCCTTAAATTTAGCATGGCACAACCAACACGTCTTCATGCTTACTGTCCTCGGATCTCCAGCATAAAGATGCAAACTAAGAGAGGAGAATGTTGTCTGCAGCCATTAGTGTAGGTTCCTATCTCTGTGCCAGCTAACATGCTGCTTCATCCTTTAAACCTGCAACTTTCAAACTAAATACACTTGATGTCAAGCAGTACAAGGTTAGCCAGCCGTAAAGCATAGACCAATGTCTGCATCCCGTCTGGCACACCACGCGGGAACTAACTTCCAGGGAGAGCGTCCATCCGGGCCTCCATGACGGCAAGTTCCGTGAAGCCACTTCTTGAGCAATGGGAATGTCAACACGATACACGTTCAAGTCCGTCTGCATTTCTAGAGAACTGTGTGCATAACAGAGACATGGTGGGTTCATACAGAGAGTCACATAAAGGTTCTGGTCAAAACTTCACACTTCTCCCAAGCTTTAGTTTGACTTCATCTGGCTTTAGAAGCTTGATTTTTATCGTTCATCACTTTATAACATCTCTTTTTTTTATCAGTATGATGAAATCAATTCTATCTGGGATATGTGTGAACTTCTGAGCCCAACCCCATAATGCTTGTTACAGCATCTTACCATCAGGTAGACGGTCCATTTTGTCCTTAAGATCTTGGACAGCTTTCTCCAGGTCAGTGATATTTTGGTTTCCCTGGGCTATTTCCGCCTCTTTGTCAGCCGTGCTAGTCCCTAAGTCTGCATGTAGGTAGTTTGAGATGTTAATGCACACTACAGTCATATCATCTCATTTGCAGACTGTTCACAGTTGGATATATCTTACAGCAATACATTTAGCTATTATGATCTACATGTAAATGTATCAGGCCTCAAAATACTGGGTGCATGATTATGCAGGAGTTGTGCACCTTAAACTTTTATTGTGCGTGTATCAGTAAATCTATACTATTAGATACTTTTGTAGGGTTACATATGCAAACTGAAGGTACTGTTATATAGATGTGTTCAGTATTTAGCATATTCTTGACATCTCAGTGTCAGAAAGAATAATGAAACCTTTGTTGTATCAATTTAACTTGTTCAAATTTTGAAGTGAGGTACAGAATTTCACATTCAATTTCTGAAGAGATGCAGTAAGGTTTGTAATTATCTCCATGAAAAATGGAGATATAGTTTTGGGTGTGTCTGTTTGTCTGTTTGTGTTTCCGCACCACTCCAGTCAGCATAACTCAAGAGCCTCTTGATGGATTACAATGATATTTGGTATGTGGGCGGGTGTTGTGAAGCCAAAATTTAAGGTTGATTTTGGGCCCCCTGGTATGTGACCTTGGAACTGCAGCAGAACTTCAATTTTTGTATCTTTTGACCTGGACGTGCTGTGGTCTTGATTTTTGGGTGGCAGATAGCTTGTGATGTAATAAAGAAGTGGTGTAGGTTTGGGCCTCTCTTCCTCTGGAACTGCAGGGGTGTTTTTGTGAAAATCTTCTAATGAGAATAACTGAACAAAGAAACGGATTTCCATGATATTTAGTATGCAGGTAGCTTAGATGACATTCTATATCCTATACGTATATGTTGTGTACCCAGAATTTTTTCTATACACCATGAATTTTTAGGTTACAGTTACTAGTGACTACAAAATTCCAAACTCGTACCATCTACCCTGTTCCTGAGTTGCAGAGCTTCATCCAAGAGTTCATTGCTGCGCTGTTTAGAATTCTCACCGAGTTCATCCAGAGTCCGAGAGTTTTCTCCTGTAGCCTGGAAGAACAGATATACTGTGAATGCAGAAATGTTTGCGGTGGTTTTATATTCACAGTTTTTGCAGTGAACTCTTTACTATGGACATAAAACCACCGCGAAAAGCCGTTCCATTGTGTGACTTTAGCGCTACTATTGTTTCAAATGAGAACTCAAAACCACCATGTACACTCCATTTTCTCCCTACCACGAAATTAAATCTTCGCAAACATTTCTGCATTTACAGTAGTGCTGACAACCATTTCTCTAAACAGAAGGTCCTTTTGACCTTAAGATATGTTTTGGTAACTTTAGTAACTAGCATGATACTGTAAATGTAGACATTTTTGCGTTTCTGTGGCGACCTCTTTACCACAAACCTTAAATCACCGAGAACACTCTCACTGTCTTCTCTCTACCACAAAATTAAATCCCAGCAAACTTAAAGCCAATTACAGTATCAGATATCATTCACATTGAATAAAAGTCTTCAGAATCTCTTTATTTGTGTACATTTTTCAAAAGTTTCTTCCTTGAGTAGCAATTTCTGGAAATAAAAGAAACACTGAAATACTTGCACTAGCGGCTACCCAACAACAGAACATATTATTCCTAAGACTGATATCAGAGACTAATAGCAACCGTACATGCTATGTACAACACTAAAACAGAATTTGTGAGACCCTTGATTTCATTATTGGAATACGATGCAAGATGTAAAAGTATGATTTAAAAGACAACAAAATACAAAAAAAAATACTGTTTTGATTTAATCTATGAAATTCTGTGAACTTGTTGGCTGCTCAGCCATTGCAGCATAGCTGCAGGCCCTATAGTAGTAGACATGGGATGTACATGTAAGACTGATATCAGAGACAGCTTTGAAATTTGTTGAGCAATCTGTGACATCTTTAGTTGCTCAGTAGTTGCAGCCTCTAGTGGAAGGGAGGTGTAAGGGATAAAAGAAAGGCTTTTTAGCACATTACCAGGTCTAGACCCTCACGAGCAGCCAGGCTGGCTTCGTTGGCAGCTCTCTCTGCGTCCTCGAAGGCCTGTACGATGTTGTCATAGGCTGTGGCAGCAGCCAGGGCATTGGCGGAGAAGTCTTTTGTCTCCGCAAACAGCCTGTAGAAGGATGTACATTGTTTCATTCACTCAGAGGGCTAAATGTTTACTAAGCATGTCCGGCGATTGTTGTGATTTGTTTTTCGGTTGGTTGGTTGGTTGGTTGGTTGGTTGGTTGGTTGGTTGGTTGGTTGCAAAGTTTGATAGGTTTTAGAAACATTTTTGTGACATTTTGCTGTCTTTTGTTGTTAGTTCCATTTCGTTTATTTCAGACCCTTGTATTGCCTCGTGGCACATAGGGCAGCAAGTTTCCTTGCTGTTTCATTAGCAGTGTATATTTTTACAGGGAGGAGGTTGCAAGCCCTTCCCCTTCAACGTGCTCAAGGCACCTCCTCGAACCTGGCGCCCCCATTTCACGTCACTTCCAAAAGACATGTTGAGGTACATGTACAGGGAAATCCCTGTAAACAGTCAGTTTAAAATGTTGTTTTGTAACAGTTTGCCTGTACTCAGTTCAAAGAATGAAATCTCCTTGCTGCCTAACTCTAGATTTGTAACCCACAGAAAATTGGGTGCTTAAGTGTGCTAAAGGTTAAGAAAAAAAACAATTTTGATGGCACACCCTTCCAGGTTTCTGGCCCTCAGTGTCAGGTTATAGGCATGGTCCTCTGCATCTTCCACCAAGTCTTCCAGATTTGGGGGTCCGGCAAGCTTTTGGGTCAGCAGATCGGCCCTTCGCTGCAACTCAGGACGGACGTTCCTCAGGGCTTGGTCAGCATCTTTGACCAACTGCACAGAAAAGAAAACAACAAAAAACGTCAAAATATGACATTTATTATCATGTGAGATCTCTAAATGTGACAGCCAAATGCTGTAAGAAGATTTTCCAGAATCTCACCAACCAAATTTAAGGCTTGTTTTCTAAATGCAATTTTAATCTAGATACTATTATATTTATACCAGGCTGACAGTATAAAGTTAAGTAACAAAAACCACTTGTATCATTTGCATACTTGGTAAGAAGACAAGTAACACTTGTATCATTTGCATACTCGAGAATAAGACAAGTAACACTCGTAGCTTACCTCCAGGGCGTCGCGAGCCTCTGACAGGATTCTGCGAGCGTTCTTCACAATGTCATCACCTTCCTTGATGGCATCACGAATCTCGTCCGCTTTTTCTTCAGTACGTCTCTCGATTCTCTTTAAACATTAAAAAAAAACATGTTGGATGAAACTAAGCTAAAAGATATACAGGTATCACTGATAACTGATTGGATACTAGGTTTAAATTTTTTTTAAATGAGCACTTGCATCAATGAATTATAATTCGTGCCTAAGTTACTAAAACGACAATTACTCAAATTTTATTCGTACAAATGCTTCCTGAGAGAGCGTTTTAAGGCTTCCTGCCGACACCAGCAAAACCTTTAAAGTGGAGATGTTGTGACTGCACCGGAAGTGGGATCAATGTATTTCTTTACTTTCAGAGTCTGAGAAGAAGCTGTGCAGGCGCGCCCTCTAGCAACACCACGCTGAGTTGCACCACGGTGACACCATCGAGGGACAACATGTAGTTTGTATAACACAAACTCCACTGTCCAAGGCTTTATTGGCCCCTTGGAGCCGATGCTGGATGTTGAGCCGGCCCCTATAAGCGCGATTCAATTAGGCTACAATAACATGCAGCATTTAATGTTTTCTGTCAGGGAAGCTGTTACTAGGACATGACCTTAAATTTCCTTTGAAGTGTAGTATCATCTTTCACCAATGAATTTGAGATTACACATGATACTATGTTTTATGTATGTTTCATGTTCCTTTCACATATTCACTCTTAAATCCTTACGTCTAGATCGCGAAGACTGTCTTCGTTGTCATCATTTAAACGATCAGCGTCGTTAGTTTTCATGCGGGCCTCGCGGACAGCTTCTTCCAGATCATTCAGCTGATCCAGGGTCCTGTTGAGGTTCCCCTCCAGAGCTTGTACGGCTGCAAGTTTGTCGGCAGTCTTGTTGGCAAAATCAAGAAGGGCTCTCTCCAGAGTGTTCTTGGCCCGCCTGGGGAGGAAGAAGGAAACTTTGCTCAGTCAAATCTTAAATACTAATAGGATGATAATGATAACTTTATTGCACAACAATTGTACAGGGTACAAAGTATGGCTGGTACGTAAATACAGTTCTATATACAAGGGCTATATCTAAGGGCTAATCTACCTCATACAAGAGTGTATAGTACCGTTTAGAATGGGTTCTTACTATTATTGGAGGAATTTCTAACGTCTAATTCTTTAATGTATTCTATGTATACCATGCAGGGGTTGTCACATGTCAATATAAGTTTGTTATTATAAATGTTGTCCAACCCCAGTCAAAAGACTTATGCTAGCCCTTATTGTATTGTATTAGTAATTAGGATGTTCAGTTTTATTCTATACCTCTATTTTGTACTATGTTTAAAAGTTGTTGCCATAATGTTATATTGTACCGTGCACTGCCGTGCAATTAAGTTTTTATTAAATGTGTTGCATGAATATCAGGAAAAATGTACTTTGACTTATATTGTGTGATTATAGCTATATGACTTGTAAATCAAGTGACTTGGTTTTCTGTTAAAAGAAATAAGGCTGTGAAAGGAATAGTGATAGTGACACTTCCTTATTTCTGTAAATTTCAACATGCATGATCGATGTTAAGCAAGTTTGAGGGACAAAGTCATGCTTGCTACCTAAGTTCCCTGTTGGCATCAGCTCTTGAACCGCTGAGATCTCTCCTGCGAATCCGGTCCAGGATTCTACGAGCCTCTCGAAGTTGGGCCTCGAGGTCCGACACGGGGGAGTCAGGCCCTCGTGTGAAGTTCCTGAGTTGTTCAACAAGATCTGAAAAAACACATTCAAGAAATTTCAGCTGCACCCTCTTCTTTATGTGTTGGTTGGACTTAACACTGTTCTTTTGGTTTCCAAATATTTCTTCATGCAAATTAGCAAGAGATGGACTTTCTACCTGTGGGGTTAGTCCTTGAGGTCCACACACACACACACACACACACATACACACATGCACACACACATGCACACACACAAACACATACACACAGACACACACACACATGCCCATCCATCCACCCACACACACGCACAATGCATGCAAACACACACATGCACACACATGCATACCCACCGCACACACAACCCACAAATGCACACACTCAAGTACGCACGCACACATGCACGCACATACTCTTTTCTTACGAGGGTTAGACAAGCTTGTAAATACAAGTACGTGGAGGCTCGACGGCAGAACAACTGGTGCCTCTTTCCTGCAGGTTAACACTAAAACTTTTAATTCTTCCCAAACTGTATTCAAGTACAAGTGAATGTTTCAAAACTCACCCTGCA
Source organism: Branchiostoma lanceolatum (assembly GCF_035083965.1). Classification (NCBI taxonomy): domain Eukaryota; kingdom Metazoa; phylum Chordata; class Leptocardii; order Amphioxiformes; family Branchiostomatidae; genus Branchiostoma; species Branchiostoma lanceolatum. Next base: position 6,225,337 of record NC_089723.1, on the reverse strand, counting down.
GCTCTCTGTCCAAGTTCGTGACCTTCATCTCCAGGTCAGCTGCGCGGTCCCGAACCTTCCCAGCATCCTCATCCACGGGCGGGGCGTTACGAACAGCGTCATTGGCCTACAAAAACACATCACAGGAATATTGATTCTATCAATCATGACCAACTATTTCAGAAATATTCTCCTCTTGATTGTACATCCTTATAGGGACATCCCTAGCACTATATTTAGAATTTGATGATTAATCTACAAAAATCTCTTCGATATGCGTCTTCAAGTTCCACCTCACCTGTTACTGTACATTGAAGTTCGCATGGTTTTAATTTCGCGGTAGGGAGAAAATAGAGTGTTCGTGGTGGTTTTCAGTTCGTGTTTACATTTGAGACAATAGTAGGCAAGGGGATAGGATGACAAAAAATTATGCGGCGGTTTTAAGTTTGCAGTGAAGAGCGAACATAAAACCACTGCAAACAATTATGCATTTAGAGTTACGGAAGATCGTTGATATTTTGGTTAGATGCTATTGTCTAAATCTGTAATATTAATGTCTTACCCTCCTGAGTAGCCTGTCAGCCAGACGTTCCAGGTCTGAGATGTTCTGAGGCTTGTATTGCAGCTGGTTGAAGGCATCAATGAAGGGCTGTTGCCATGTGGGAAATAAAATAGGAGGTATAATAGTTATTCCGAAGTAAAATACTATATATATATACTACCACTACCACTATGAAGTTTTGATTCATACTGTACAAATGACCACATCTACATAAGGACCACCGGGCCAATATATACATTGTATAATGTGAACACTTTTCGGTGGTCCTTAGATACTTTTTTTCCCATTAACACAAGCATTAAAAAAATTCTGTCTATAGTGACCACCTGTCCACATAGACCAGATTTTATCAGTCCCTGCTTGGTCTTCTTAGGCAGTTTTGACTGAATTTCAATCATATGCTTTACAGGACAGGTAACATTAATGGATTCAACATTTGGCATTTATACTCATTCAGAAGTAAACGAAAAAAGGCTTTAATTTTGTATATTAAACACTTGCTTCCAAAGCATAAAATTAAAGTGATGCAAATTGCAATTTAGATAAGAGATAAGCAATTTTCTTTGTTTGCTTGAGCTTCCATGCACAGGTTTTGGGCAATAAAATCTTATATGTGAATGAGCTCAACCTACACTAGATCCGAAAGGAAAGCTGAGCTCTCTTAACAATCATGCTTTTCTATATCAGCAAGCCGTAGCTGGAAGCAAGTCGGGAACATGCCAAAAAAACTGTGTGTCCCTGTAAGAAACACTGTATTAAAGCTTTGTGCAGGCATAGATTTCAGCGCACAACAACATACATGTATCATTTCCCACCTTGAGTTGGGCCTGGGGCACATCAAACAGGATAGCCGTGAAAAATACAGCACAAAGAAAAGGTGTGAAGTGGTTGTATTGTTACCAGACTGACAAATACACACAATGATCACACAGACACAAACGACAATGGAATTTGTACATGAACATATTGGGACTACAACTGTACCTGTTATGCGCAATGTTTTTCAGGAAGGGATGACAACTTGAAGTTATAATGTATGTACAAAATATGTAAACAACAGATGACATAATCAGTTACTGTTGTGATTCAAAAGAGAGGATTGAAAGAAAGGAACAGAGAGGATAGTACTTTCTTAATAACAAAATTTAGGACAAGGCTGAAAATCTCAACATCTTCCACTGTTGGTGAAAGGCCTAATCTACTGCCATGAATAACAAACAATGTGAAAACAGTACGTTGATGAAGATTGGACATCCAGGTAAAAAGATATGCCAAATGAACGTCAGAGTTACTCATTTACAAGCAATTTGATAAATTCTAAAACAGATGTTTCAGACAGCATCCACTTTCTTTCATCAATGACTCATAATAAGACTCTACCAGTCTCCACGGGTCGCTGGGAAAATAGTAGAAATTGGCCAAATAGAGTCAACTGTACAAAGGGAGTCGGCTATGGAGAGAGGGTCAAATATCCTCCATGGCCAAAGTCCCCCGGCAAATGGTCTCTCTATAGCCGACGCGATTAGGCTGGTAGAGACTAGTAGACTATAGTATAAAGGAAAGAATTGGAAAACCAGGTTTTATACAAAGACTCTGAAACAGACCTGTAGTTCCAATGTTTCGTTTTCCAGAGCTGTAAGTGTTGGCCACGGTGCCGGGAACACACCGCTCAAGTTCCTTGACTGTAGCAGAGCTTCCAAACGTTCCATGTCATCCAACAGTGCACCAGTGCACCCATCATCACAGTCTAAAGGAGAAAAGACTTCCTTAACCCTTGTGCTGCTTGCATTTTTTTACACAATTTATTTCATTGAATCATATTTGATTTCTTAGGCAGTAGTAGTAGGCAACCTCAAGCCAACCGTACACACTTACGCCGTATCTTCAGAAAATACGCTATAGCCGCATAGTCTCTGTTTAAGACTTTATTCAAGCCCACATCCAGACTAGTTTCGCCTTGGTGTGGCTTTCTCGATGGCATAAGGCAAGAATGAGCCAAGTACAGTGTGTCCTGTCTTCTAAAGATCAGGTTCAAAAATAATTGCCCTGGTGGCTTAACCAATCACAGTACATATTTGATTTCTAAATCAGGTCATTTTCCCTTAAGTTTTTCTGTGCTCCTGTGGTACAGTTACTTCCACATTTGGTGTGTTTTGCTGCGGTGCGATGTTCAACTGAAAAATACCCCAAACCTGTATGTATACGGGACCCACATAAAGGCACTGTAACATGTAACCCCTATATATAGGCATCCCAAAGAACATGGGTTAATATGCTACGGACACATTTGCACCTGGTCCAGTACCCGTACATGAAGATTGAAGTAGGTCCCCAAATCTTGACATGTCTGCTTCACATATAACATCAGTTCACATAAAACCACAGGGTAATATAAAACCAGGATTTTTAAAAACGGGGTATTTAGGGACATGTGCTAGATGCAACATCAGTCATAACGGCAGAAATGCAAACTTGAGGGACGCACGTATTCAGAACACTGTCTGAAAAGCTTCGATAACCATGCATTCAAAGATGCTGACGTCAAAAACTCTCCGTCCCTTATTGAAAGAGTCTGAGGGCGTCGTGGGAGAATTACACTACATGGTTGTTTGCTGGTTTATAAGACAAATGTCACATCCGCTTCCTGCTAAACACAATCAAAGCTGGTGTGCTACGCCTAATGGCGGTTGTGCCGGCTATATAGATACAGATACAGATACAGAATTATTACTTGAACTAACGCTATATGTTCTTGACCATGAAATAGTGTGTTAACTCCTTTTTAACATCGGTTTCTTTACATTAAGGGTGGGGTTAACAGGTTTCTGAGTCCCTGCACTTAAGACAAAAAGACACTTACTTATGCAGCCTCTCTCTGTCAGGGCGTATCTGGGCTGGCACTGGTCGCAGGCGCGGCCGGTGATGCCGGGCTGACACTGGCACGCGCCGGTCACCTGGTCACAGATGGGGCTCAGGGAGCCGGACTGGTCGCACGCACATTCATAGCAGCGGCCGCCAGGGATGGTCGGGTTGCCATAGTAACCCTGCTCACATCTTTCACATGACAGAATACATAATGGCATGGTTGCTATCATATGGAGTATAACCGATAAATATAGAATACAACACGGGGCATTCCGTATCACCCGAGGTACCGGCCCGACCGCGGGAGGGATGGGACCGAGGGTGATGCGGAATTCACCGTGTTGTATTTCATTTATGTCATACCCACCCTAGAAAACACACATTTCAAAGAGAAATGCGCCAGAAGTTTAGAAAAGTTGGTGTCCTTGAACAAAAAATTGTAACAGCCGTACATTCCAACGGCCGAATCCAGTATTCAAATTTTTGATAGCGGCGCATTCGATGATCCAAAGTTATCACCCGGTCCAGAACACCAGTATCGAACGTTTTTGCGGCCCAGGTATGACATGTAAATCACGGTCCTGGTCATATGTATGTTTCCTATGTTTCTATCACAAACTTGCAATTAGCCTTCGGGCATGAACTTGCAACTAAACTTTTTATTATAAAGCATCTATATGCAATCTACAGACACAAAGTAAAGCACTTAAAAACAAGCTTTCAACCTGTCCTCTGATTCCTCTCAAGTTCTGTTCAGGTCACGTGACACTGGCATTTCAACTTAAGAAGGATCAGAGGACTGATTGAGAGCTTGTTGGTAAGTGCTTTACTTTCTGTAACAAAATACCATCACAGTTGAACTTTCATTACAGCATGGATGTTAGCCTGATTGAATCGCACTTTAGTGGCCGGCCCAACATCTGGCGCCCGCTCCCACAAAAGCCCCAGACAGCATAGTTTGCGTTACACAGACTACATTGGTTGTTCATTCGAAAACTTAGAATCTACGAGGGAACTACCACAGATGGTTTCCACCTGTTTTGTCCAGTGGCAGGCCAGCCCCATGGCACAGCAATCTATATGTCATACACACCTCTCGCAGCGCCTGCCCGTGTAGCCCCGCTGGCAGCCTGTACAAGTAACATTACCATCTGCATCCTGCCGACAGGTCGAGCTGAAGCTGAGGGGTGAATCCAGCAAAACTACTGTTAGGAGGCACTACAAGCAACTAGGCCAAATAGATGCATACTAGTACTTAGATTATCTCTAGGCACTGCAGCTTCCTTGAAGTACTATCAAGGTTAGCTTTTGCATAATAAGATGGTAAGACCAAAGCTTTTTGTCCTCTAATCATGACTAAATCAGTTTGGTCTGGATAACATGTGTAGGTATGTGCCAGTGGATAATAATTTATTTTGCACTATGTAGAAATTAAAGATTTTATATTATTGACATAGAAGTGTACACTGCATTATGTAAAATATGCAGCTGCCAAATGAATACTTAGTCTGGAGATTATCAAATTGACAAATTCACACTCCTTCAGAAAGATTTAGATGTTACAAATCACAAATTTTCAATAAAAAAATAACTACAAGTTGCAATGCATTCTGCTAACAAAGTAGAAAATAAAAAACTGTCTGGCAGAAATGTTGCAAAGAAGTTTTCCTTGTATGGAAGAGACCTACATTGACAGATATTTGAGTAGGTGGGAATAGAATTCCAGCAATGAGGACAGGCCATTATGTCAGTCTGAATGGCACTCAGCACCAACGACAGGCACATTTGTTGAAGTGAATAATATCTAACAACAGGAACAGGCACCTTTGTTGGTTTGAATGACATTCAGCACCAAGGACAGATGCTAGTGTTAGTGTGTCAATGAAAATGGCATTCAGCAACCAGACCGACACAGCTGTTTGTGAATAGTATCAAACACGAGGGACTTGTGTTAGTGTGGATGGCATTCAGCACCAAGGACATGCACCTGTGTTAGTGAAACTGGCATTCAGCACCCAGGACAGATGCCTGTGTTAGTGTAAATGGCATTCAACACCAAGGACAGACACCTGTGTTAGTGTAAATGGCATTCAGCACCAAGGACAGACACCTGTGTTAGTTTAAATTGCATTTAGCACCAAGGACAGACACCTGTGTTAGTGTAGATTGCATTTAGCACCAAGGACAGACACATGTGTTAGTGTAAATGGCATTCAGCACCAAGGACAGACACCTGTGTTAGTTTAAATTGCATTTAGCACCAAGGACAGACACCTGTGTTAGTGTAGATTGCATTTAGCACCAAGGACAGACACCTGTATTAGTGTGAATGACATTCAGCACCAAGGACAGACATCTGCGTTCTCTTCTTCACAAGTTCCGAAGAGAACTCCATTTCCTGTCTATGTACACAGACACAAAATATAGGGTAGTTGCCACCGTCACGAACACGGCTAGCATTCATTGCCTTCTCCTTCTCCACAACTGAACAGTATTGGGAACACTTGAGGAATCAAACAATAGGGAAAACCATATATGTACCGTAACGCTTAAATGTCGGAAGTTGCCTCTAATCTCTAATAACTAGGCCAAAAGAAGAAATGCTTCTCTATACCTGGACAATAATTGGGATAGTGTCAACAAGAACACTTGAAAATCAAACGGAAAAAACGTTAATCTACCGTAAAACTATGATCAACGAGGATAATTCTAAAACTAGAGATCTAGCCAATAGTCACACTTGAAGTTTCGATCTACAGCGTATCAAGCAATGCTAACAGATCTATCTTAACAACAACACGTTATCATAAACAACACAACCTCGTGTTAACAAGGGGCGGGGTGGGCGGGAATGCAGCCCTCACACAGAGTGACAGGGCTACGAATGATGGGCTGTGTGAAGGGAGATGAGAAGGAGGGGATAGGGATGGGATTAATTAGGAGAGAGGTAGGGGGTACCCATGTGTACGCCCACAGGAAGTGGTATTTAGTGTAAATGACATTCAGCACCAAGGACAGACATCTGTGTTAGTGTTAATGGCATTCAGCACTAAGGACAGACACCTGTGTTAGTGTAAATGGCATTCAGCACCAAAGACAGATACCTGTGTTAGTGTGAATGGCATTCAGCACCAAGGACAGACACCTGTGTCAGTGTGAATGGCAGTCAACACCAAGGACAGACACCTGTGTTAGTGTAAATGGCATTCAGCACCAAGGACAGACACCTGTGTTAGTGTAAATGGCATTCAGCACCAAAGACAGATACCTGTGTTAGTGTGAATGGCATTCAGCACTAAGGACAGACACCTGTGTTAGTGTAAATTGCAGTCAGCACTAAGGACAGACACCTGTGTTAGTGTAAATGGCAGTCAGCACCAAGGAGAGATACCTGTGTTAGTGTAAATGTCATTCAGCACCAAGGACAGATACCTGTGTTAGTGTAAATGGCATTCAGCACCAAGGACAGACACCTGTGTTAGTGTAAATGGCAGTCAGCACCAAAGACAGATACCTGTGTTAGTGTAAATGGCATTCAGCACCAAGGACAGATACCTGTGTTAGTGTGAATGGCATTCAGCACCAAGGACAGACACCTGTGCTAGTGTAAATTGCATTCAGCACCAAGGACAGACACATGTGTTAGTGTAAATGCCATTCAGCACCAAGGACAGACATCTGTGTTAATGTAAATTGCATTCAGTACCAAGGACAGACACATGTGTTAGTGTAAATGCCATTCAGCACCAAGGACAGACATCTGTGTTAATGTAAATTGCATTCAGTACCAAGGACAGACACATGTGTTAGTGTAAATGCCATTCAGCACCAAAGACAGATACCTGTGTTAGTGTAAATGGCATTCAGTACCAAGGACAGACACCTGTGTAAGTGTACATGGCATTCAGCACCAAGGACAGACACATGTGTTAGTGTAAATGCCATTCAGCACCAAGGACAGACATCTGTGTTAATGTAAATTGCATTCAGCACCAAGGACAGACACCTGTGTTAGTGTAAATGCCATTCAGCACTGAGGACAGACACATGTGCTAGTGTGGATGTTAGATAGCACAAGGACAGACACATGTGTCTGTGTGAATGACATTCAACACCGTGGACAGACACCTGCGTTAGTGTGAATGGCAGAAATGTTGCACAGAAGTTTTCCTTGTACGGAAGAGACCTACTTGTTCTCATCATTGGCTAGAGGACAGGCGCAGCGCTTGCAGCCGGAATCGTCAGCTCCTGGGACGGCGTTGCCGAAGAATCCATCTGCGCAGTTCTCACAGTTCTGACCAGTTGTGTTGTCGTCACAGTTCTGAGGCAAGCATAACATATAGTTTTACACTTAACACTCTACAGAATCATTAATCTATACAGCTTTGTGCCCTAAGTCCTAAAGGTAGGTAAAGGTAGTCTCATTGCCTTTTAAAAGGCCATAGGGGCAGTCGTGCAAAGTGCCTTTCCCAAGGACCTAACATATAGCCAGCATTGGAACCCGTTAACCATTCTATCTGTGTGTTCTCTAACCTAGCGATTCGAAGCCATGAATGTTCGAATGCGTAAGATGAATAAAACTTTTGGTCCAAAAGGATGATGAAAGATCCTGTGTGTAATATTTTGGTGGCACTGTTGTATTTCAAACTTCAGATTTCACCCTGAAAAATGAATTTAGTATCTTTCATTCTGAACTATGGCAGAAATAACAAATTGAACCCTCTTTTTTTCTTTTCCACAGTTAGATGTTGGAGGGAAGTTCCCATGAACAGAACACACACTCACCTCACAGATCCCTGTGATCTGGTCACACTCTGCACTGTGGTTGTTGCAGTCACACGGGATACAGCGGCCTAAGTACAGCCCGTTCACCACTCGTCTGTAGCCTTCAGCACATTCCTGAAACAAACCAACAGCTTTACCAAAAGAACCCTTTATCCTACCTACCTACCAACCTAGTCCCTTAACCTCCGAGTCGTTGGGGGGACAAGTTAGCAGTGAAGATGGACATCTGTCTCCAGGCTCGTCTGTTTCTTGCAGCAGTCAGCCTTTCAGCCAGGCTTTAAACCCTTTATCAGAGTAACCCAAAGATTGCCTCTTTTTACCACTGTTACTACATGTAATACAACTGTAAATGCAGAAATGTTCACGGGGATTAAAGTTTGCAGAAGGGAGAAAATGGAGTGTTCGCGGTTGTTATGAGTTTGCGTTTGAAATAATAGTAGCACTATACAGTCACACAATGGAATGGCTTTTTGTGGTGGTTTTAAGTTCTCAGTAAAGAGTTCACTGCAAAACTTGCGAACATAGAAACACCACGAACATTTCTGCATTTACAGTACAGTCACACCTGCCCAAGAGGACCACTCAGGGGACCAATATCTTGTATTCGAGAACAGGTGGTCAGTATAAACAGGTAAAAATGTATTACCTGTTCCTTTACTTCTACTACATGTTTGACTAAAAAGCGAGTAGAAAATTGAATTAACTCAATGTTAGCCCAGTGTGGCAAAAATTTGCAATAAAGGTCTTCATTTGTTGATGAAGGTTAGACATCCAGGTAATATGATATGCCAAATAACAGTTGCTCAAGCAACTGGATAAATTTTGGAAAGGGTTGTTACTTGGATGCTACTTGAAACGTCTGACTGTTTCCTAAATTATATCCAGTTGCTTGAGTAATTGTTATTTGGCAACGGTCTTCATTCATTCATTGTCCAGTTGAGAAGAGTGACTTACATGGCACGACAGCCCAGTGTACCCAGGGGGACACATGCACTCCTCCACACTGTCAGTAGGGGGCTCCCGACCAGTGTCGTTGGATCGGCTTTCACGACCAATGTCCAAAGAGACATTGCTGATCCTGTGGACATGAAAGTAACACTCATTAAGTTATTAAACTAAACTTCTTCAACAATGCGTCAATGAAGGTTAGACATCCAGGTAATAAAATTACCTGTAAAAAAAGTTACCCAAGATACAGGTAGCGTGCTTAGTCCAGTGGTTAGTGATCTTGCCTCTGGACCTAGAAGCCCCGGGTTCGATCCCGGCTGTGTCGCTCACCTGACATGCACGCTACCGGAAAGGGTCACAGTCCTTAGGATGGGATGTTAACCTGTGGTCAGCTGTTCATTGTGCTTGTCGAAATGAGCTAGGGGAATTTCCCTGGTACAATGAACCTGTAAATACTGTACATAGCGTCTGTCACGACCAGTGGAAGATTAGCTCATCTGTTCATTGAGTTCATTTGAGCTAAACTGGTTCGAGATCACTTTACTTTCCTTTGGATAAGTTTTGTAAATGGCCTGACATCTCAGGCAGCATTTGCTATCTCCACACACTAATGAATGATAGTAGATGCTGTCTGAAATGTCTGACTGTTATTAAAATTTATCCAGTTGCTTTAGAACTGTTGTATTGTGTTTCTTCAACAATGAGTTTGGTTAATGGTTGACGGATAAACAGCAAGACTACAAATGATACTACACATCTAACTACTGGCAGTGCCTGCTGTACTTACTTGCATCTGAGCATGCTGCGTCCGTACGTAGCTTTGATGAGGATGGCCTGGATGTTCTGTAGGATCATCATCAGCTCAGCGCGGGTCGGAGTACGACTCAGGAGGGACTGGTACAGCTGCCATTTAAACTGCAAGAGAAAAACACAATTTCCTTTAGTGACAAAAAAGAAAATGCTGCTGAAAATGTGAATAAAACTGATCTAGACTTTTTAGAAGTAGATTTAAATTTACAGAATTGAATCCAATTGCTTGATTTTATTACATCATCATCAGTCTCCTCAGCTAGAGTTTGTTATTGTGTTTTCAGTTATTGTATTATTTTCCTTTCTGATGTGTACAACGAGAGAGCAAAGTTTTGGTGACCATCTGTCACCTTCCTCAGGGCAATGCTAATTGGTTCTACTTTACACTGCAGCTACAGCTGTGGGTGTATGTGTCACTGCTGAAGTGTGAAGAATGCTGTCTCAAATGCAACCAAGTTTATATCCCCCTCATCCATACAGCCTCATTAATCCAACATCTATTGTCAAAATAAGGTTAACAACGAGTACCTCCACAAGATCGATCTCGTGTCTGGCGGGAACAGCGGCGATGACTTCTGGGATGTCCAGTATGATGGCGGTGTCGATGCCGTGGATGACCACCTGCGGACCGTCCTCCTGTTGGCTGATGGTGTTCTCGGCACCGGGCGGGGCATTCGGGTCCTCTTCATACTCCACTGTGTACTTCAATTTACCTCCATAGGACGTGATCTGAAAGAGATTTGGCATCTTTGACAAGTAGACACTGTTGGGCAAGTTGACTGCCACTGTTTTGTAAGACTTTTACAATTTTGAACTTATTGCTGCTAGAAAACTGTCTGGCAGAAACGTTGCACAGAGGTTTGGCTTGTATGGAAGAGATATACATTGACAGATACTTGAGTAGATGGGAATAGCATTCCAGCAATGAGGACAGGCGCTTGTGTCAGTGTGAATGGCATTCAGTACCAAGGACAGGCACACCTGTTAATGTGAATAGTATCTAACACCAGGGACAGACTTGACTTATGTTGGGTGCCAGTCTTCCTCTGCCATTCGAACCACCTTGGCAGCCCAGAAGCTCCTCTCCTGCATACATGTTACAGTAGCTTTCCCGTGCAATTGTAAGTTTAACATAGGCCAAAAAAATGTTCTCAATAACGGTTAGCTCCTATGTTGCACATATATGTTGTGGTTTGATGGTCATATCTGTTTGGCCAACATGATGTGTGCTTTACAGTGAAGCAACTTTGTGAAACACTTTTCAATTGGCACGCTCACAAACTCTGATGAGACTTCAGGAAAAAAGGAAAGTGATCTTGATCCAGTTAAGCTCACTGAAGAGCTAATCTTCCACTGGTCGTGACAGAGAAGACAGATGCTATGCAATGTATTTACAGGTTCATTGTACCGGGAAAATTCCCCTAGCTCTTTTTGACAAGCACAATGGAACATTGGACCACAGCTTAACATCTCGTCCTAAGGACTGCAACCCTTTCCGGTAGCGTGCATGTCAGGTGAGTGACACAGCCAGGATCAAACTCGCAGCTAATCTAGTTCCAGAGGCAAGATCGCTAACCACTGGACTACACATGCTACCTCACAAGATAGATAATGTTACAGTTACTGTAGCTGTAAACCCTTCGACAGCTTTGACCCAAGAACTTAGTAATACCTTGTTGCCAAGGAAGACGTCGGGAAGGTTTAAGTAGACAGGCAAGAAAGGCAGCTCTTGAGCGTTCACTTCAACCTCATTTTCCCTGATAGTCAGGCCTCTCTGGCTCTGCTGAGTGCGGCGGATGTTGCTCAGGAAGAAGTTGTTGTTGTCAGCATCAGGTGTCACCTGTAAATGGAATTCAACATTGAGATGTCACAGGCATGTACAATTTTCGTATGATACTGTAAAATGCATTTAAGTTTGCATGGTTTTAATTTCGTGGTAGGGAGAAAACGGAGTGTTCGTGGTGGTTTTTAGTTCACATTTGAGACAATAGTAGACGAGGGGGTTGGATGCCAAAAAAATTCACGGTGGTTTTAAGTTCACAGCAAAGAGCTTACCGCAAAAACCGTTAACATAAAATCAACGTGAACATTTCTGCGTTACATTTTTACACTGTAGTACCTGGCTACACCATGCCCTAATGCATCAAAAGCTCTAAACAACTCTAGAAGAAAAAGTTTTGATACAACAATTACTATATACAATTGGGAAACAACTTCTTGCTGGTTCTCATGAACAGTACACTTAAACATTGGTACTTAAGTGATTGGTGTGTTTAGCTGTGTTGTGCCATGTGTGAACATTTCATATGACCGGGTCAAGTGACAACAATAGAAAATAGGGGATCACAACTCAATCATGAAAAGCTACAACAAGAGCTCTAGAAAAAAAAAGGTTTCATACAACTACTTGCTGGTTCTCATGCATGTACAGAAGATATTGCTTGCTACTTCAGAATCTGTATCAGTGCTTTCTGTGCTCAAGAAGCTGAAATGAATGCCTACCTGCTCTGTGACCAGGTTGGCCTGCCTGCACTGGTCGGTGATGCCGAAGCAGAAACAGCTGGTGCAGCCGTTGGGGTTCTCCTCCTCAAGGTTGAAGCTGCCCTCCTTGCAGAGGGTGCAGGATTTACCTTCCGTGTTGGGCTGTGGGAAAAGCACTAACTTAATGGGGACTGAAAGAGGACTAAAAGAAGCCCTTTACAGCAGGGCCTTACAACCATCCCTTAAAGGTGCCCTAAGCAATTTCAGGGGGTCAAACTGGAAATATTCTGGATAAAGTAATCTATACAAAATTGACATTTACTTCCCCATATTAGCACACTTGCATCATTATTTCATACTTTGGGCGTTTAAAAAGAGCACAGAAACAAGTCGCAAAAGGAGAATTTTATTTATTGGTACCACACCCAATAATCAGCCCAGAATCCAGCCGTAACCGTTTTCTGTTGACAATTTTTGGTAACTTCTGGCCGTGTGAGGTCACAATGCCCGAGCACATTGAGCCATGACCATGTGATTGATTCTCTGGAAGCTTTCATGACTTATCGGTCGGAATCGCGCTTGTTCGGAAGATTTGAAATAATGGCTGGCTTCAGATTTTCAAACACTTATATTTGAGATGTGTTTAGTGTTTGCAGAAATCATTCATTGCATCAAGCTGATTCAGATGTTGATACCATTCTAGAGAGCTCGCTAGGACTCATCTAATTACAGTGCAAAATATACAGATAAAAAAAAACTTCGGAATCCCAAGAATTAGTAGCCTCTTCCATTGGCCCCCTGACTGACCTGACTTGACCTGCAATGTCTGATATCTCATGTCCTTTTTGCAAGTTTGACCTTTGCAGTGACACCATCTTTCCACTCACTTTCTGCCACTCTACTGAAAGTGAATTCAAATAGTTACGGACACACACAGACACACCGAAAACAAAGCCTCCCTACACGGAGGCAACAATATAGACACGAGACTCCTACCTTGCACGAGCATGTCCCGTTGTCAGCACAAGCACAGACATCGTTGGCGTTGCAGGTGTTGGGATCAGTCCCTGCCTGGTTACAGGTGCACTCCCGACAGTTGGGGAAGTCGTGGAAACCAAACTGGCACATGTTGCACTGACGGCCACTGAAGTCATTAAGGCACCTAAAAATGGGAAAGAAACAGCTGTTAGTTTCATTCTTCATCATCAGTTGGCGTGCTTATTGCAACATCAGGGTTATACCGCCCCTTACGAGTAGCGTGCATGGTCCAGTGGTTAGCGACCTTGCCTCAGGAACTAGAAGCCCCGAATTCGATCCCGGCTGTGTCGCTCACCCGACATGCACGCTATCGGAAAGGGTCACAGTCCTTAGGACAGGACGTTAAGCTGTGGTCCACTGTTCATTGTGTTTGTCGAAAAGAGCTAGGGAAATTTCCCCGGTACAATGAACCTAATACTGTACATAGCGTCTGTCTTCTCTGTCACGACCAGTGGAAGATTAGCTCATCTGTTCATTGAGTTCATTTGAGCTAAACTGGTTCGAGATCACTTTCCTTTCCTTTCCTTTACGGGGTGACATACTCTTCCGTTGGCTGATACAAGACAGGGATGCGCCAGGTCTCCCATCTGATCATGAGTGAATGATGTAAATCGCCGTATGGTTGATACGAGACGGAGGTTTGCCAAGTGCTAGGCCTCCATTCAGGAGCTTTTCAGTGAATCACCAAGTCCAGACAGAAGGACTTGGACCATTGCACACCACTCACTTGCACTGTCCAGTGGTCAGATCACAGTCGCTCCCTTCTGATCCGACAGGATCACAGTCACAGGGGGTACAGCCGTTCAGCCCGTCCCAGCCAAAGGTCTCTGGTTTACAGCTCTCGCAACGGTTGCCTTCTGTGTTCGGCGGGCAGATGCAGTCTCCGGTTTGGTCGTCACAGAAACCGCCAGTACGGGGGCAGTTACAGGCTGGAAAACAGCACAATTAGTCACAGGTAAGAAAAAAAAACATGGAGTCTTTCCAAAACAGAAAATACACATTAGCTGCATCCACTACACTAACTTAAAGTAGTGTAAATGCAGAAATGTTACTTTGCAGTGATTCAATTTCATGGTAGGAAGAAAATAGAGTGTTCGCGGTGGTTTTGAGTTTGCGTTTGAAACAATAGTAGCACTACAGTCATACAATGGAACGGCTTTTTGCAGTGGTTTTAAGTTTGCGGTAAAGAGTTCACTGCAAAAAACGTTCAACATAAAACCACCACGAATATTTCTGCATTAATAATTGCATAATTGGGCACAGAACAGCCGCTAAAAACACCTTACTCCAAAGACTCCAGCTGTGGAAGAACTGGGGGTGTGCACCATTCACTGACACAATCAAGTAACCCTAAATATATAACAACTGCATTTAAACAAAAGACGACATTCAAACTAAAACACTTTACCTTTAGCCATTTGGCACCCAATTCCGTATTGGTTACAGCAGGGAGTTAGGCAGCAGAGACAATAACATTATTATCTAAAAATTCAACAACATGATTTTCTTACCCTTGCATCCGTCCTCAGAGAAGCCATAGAAGCCAACGTCGCAGCGGTCACACTGCTTTCCTCCGACCCCAGGTTTGCAGCGACACTGACCGTCCTCGTCACACTGGGTGGACAGGGAGCCCGTACCGTCACAGTTACAGGCTGTACAGCCCTCCCCGGAGTCAATGCCAAAGAACCCCACCTGTAGGGACGAAGAGGTACAATGTAACAGACTATAGCTATATATAGGCCTTCATAGAAGTGTTGAAGACTGCAGGCCTGGGATACTTAATGAATACTCCTTGTTGCGTTTATTGGACTAGATTGCAGTATGATTTTGTTGAGTGTCTCCTTTTACTGCTAGCTCTGTGGCATTGATTTTAATTTTTTATTTCATTTCATTTTATCAGAATGTGTTATACACGAGGGACACAGGCAGCTATTGCTTATGTCGTGACCCACACATAATATACCCGTTTTTGCACTTTGGTGGAGTAAGGAAAGTCATTTAAAGTGCCTTTTCCCAATTGGGCACAACATTGGTGGAGCTGCATAACATGATGTCATAGCAGCAGTGGATTGCTCATTCTTTCACAAAGACTGGAGCTGGACTGTCGAAAATTTGGATTGTCCAAAAATTTGGTATTGGAGATAAGAGTTCTATTTTGCTTAAGAAATGATACATCGTCAGCTTAAGAAATGATACATCGTCAGCTTTACTGTGATTGTAACAACAGGTTAAACGGGAACTCACGGCACACTGGTCACAGTCCCGTCCCACCACGTTGGGTCTGCAGCGACACTGGCCGGAGTTCAGGTTACAGTCCTCCTGGTACGAACCACGGGGGTGGCAAAGGCATCCTACAGCACAAACATGTAAAGCAACAGCATTGAGCCTTCTACATACTGAACTACCAATGCACAGGTGCCAGAGAAGAGGTGAAAAGATTTCTTTAATAATGATTAAAGTTAAAAACCAAACCTTCCATTCATTCCAGTCATTCTCTTTTGCATCAAGTAAATGAAATCACAGAATGACAGTTGTAACTTTAAAAGAATAACTTTAAGTTATCAAATACACCGTTCACCCTGTCTATACTGATTGGTTCTGAGATCAATTCAAATTCTCAACAGAAACATAGGTGTGCAGCAGAAATGCACAGGAAGGTTAAATTCCTCACGCTGACAGTTCTTGGCGTTGATGGCATCTCCGAAGTAGCCGTCGGCACAACGTTCACACTCGTCGCCAGCTGTGTTCCCTACGCACTTCAGACACTCGCCGGTGATGGTGTCGCAGTTGCCTTCGTCGGAAGGGTCGATGTTACCGTTACAGGTGCACTGCTTGCACAGGTTGCCCACCTCGAGGGGGTTGCCAAAATAGCCGTCAGCACACCTGGTGATGATAAACAATGGAACATCAAGTCAATGATGATACCAACAGAAAAGGTGGAAAAATTGACTACAGTCAAACCTATACAAGTGATCACCTTTTTTACATAAAGACCACTAGGCCCTTAGATAATTATCGCCATTGACACAAGAGTTATAATGCATACACTCAGCACTTACACTTCACCCATCATTCATGCACATTACGGGGTTAGGTAGCAGGGAGAAGGTTAAACAAGTTGACATTTACTTTTCACATTGAAAGCCTTCATATCACAATTTGACCAAATTTACATTGAATACAGGGCAAAGAGGCAGAAAGAATGTTAAACAATAAGCGACTGAAAAGTTGACATTTACTTTTCACATTGGAAGCCTTCATATCCAGGTGGGCAGCGATCACAGAAGACGCCCCCGTCCATCGCCACACAGGTGGGGCTGAAGTTGTTGGAGTCCTCTACCAGGGGGCAGGCGCAGCGGGAGCAGTCGTCGGGCGTGCCCCGTGTGGCGTCTCCGTAGTAACCGGGAGCGCAGACCTCGCAGTTCCGCCCGGCTGTGTTGTGCTGACAGAACTGGGCAAGGGCAGAATTTGAACTTAGTGAAAAGTGATCTTTTACCAGCAAGCTAATCTTCACTAATTGCAACAGAGAAGACAGATGCTCAGATGCTACAGTATGTGCAGTATTTACAGGTTCATTGTACCAGGGAAATTCCTCTAGCTCTTTTCAACTGTGAAGCACAATGAACAGTGGACCACAGCTTTACATCCCGTCCTAAAGTCCCCGTCAAAAATAAGAAATTCAGCTCGGCCGACGTGTTGGCGAGCTTCAAATGTACATTTTCGGCCGCAATAAGGCTGACGTCCTGTCAATTACGCGGGCTTCGGGCGATTTTTAGAAATAAAAATTGATCTAAATATTGGCCTTTTACCAGGTTAGTGGATACTGACTTCGTCCATGTCCATGAGATGGTACCATCTCATGGAGGATTTTTAGTTTTTAGTGTTTGACGGACGTCGCCCGAGCTTTGGGCGATCTACAAAGTCGGCCGACGCTTGCATGAATTGTGACCCCGGCTTTAGGACTGCTTCACCATGTATATAGTAGTTGTCTATGTTAAGAAAGACTAGACATGTCAGATCATATTGATCTCTCATAGCTTATCATTATTCAAAATAGAGACTAGCTAGTTGCTGATCTTACCAAACATGTGCCCGTCACATCGTCACACTCTTCTGCGTGGCCATTACACTGACAGGGTTCGCACTGCCCTCCGTACAGCTGCCCGTTCACACGACGGTAGCCCCTGATGCAGCCTTCACAGGACAGGCCGGTGTAACCAATCGGGCACTGACACTGTTCCACATCGGACGCCAAAGTGGGGCCCACAGCATCTTGGGAAGCTGACTCCATGGTTACGGAACTCAAGCTGTGAGAAACAAACATTCACATCATGTCCATGCTTAGACTTTAATACAATACAATACAATGATAAGTTGATCATTTTTGTTGCAAAGTGTACAAATGTAGATTCTGACCTAGAAAATCTCAAATAAGACACAAAATCTACAGGTGGTGTATTCCGACAATTCTGGTATATTGTTTAATTTTTTAGATGTGGTTGGTTCTGAAATGTGCTCGAAGTGTGGCTCTCCTCAAAGTTTAACACAGGACCTCCATCTAACTTTCTAGCCGACGGACGTCCCTAACCAAACCTAGGTACTCATTTCAACCTGAGTGAAGTGAGGAATGTCATGCAAAGTGCCTAAAGAAATTCCTTAGGGTACAACATCGGTGGCATGACAGGGGATTCGAACCCAGGACCTCTGAATTCTAGGCCAAACACCCTAACCATTACGAAGACATGACGCCACATTTGCAAAAAGAAATTACAGAAATGTTTGAAAATTAAGGACTTGATCACAGATCAGTCACAAGCTCAGGACTGTCTTCAAGACCTGTCCCTCTGTCCTTGCTTGTTAGGACAGACAAAAATTTCACACGATCTGTCCCAAATATCTGAACTTCATGACATGAAATAGATGAAAATGTATTTTTGTAAGCTTAAAGTGACATATTTTAATGTTACAACAAAAAGAAACAACATGGGCTCCCATGAGTGGGACAGAAAAAAAAGGAGACAGGCTAGAACAGCTCAGCTCTAATTATCATGGAAGCTCATCTGTGTTGGTAGTAATCATAGTACAATGCTAAACTTTCTTCCAACACCAACTTAAAGGTATTCACGGATCAAATTTTCAACGGCCCCTGTTGCCTTCTTCAGGATCAATAATGACCAATCACTTCCGAACGTAAAACTTCCTGGCACGTTTGACCAATTGCTGACGCTACGTATCCGTAAAGACAATTGTGTCAATAAAGTCAGGTGTCTATAACTTACGCGAATTTACATTCGGAAATAACTAGTCATTATTGATGCTGAAGTAGGCGACATTGGTCATTAAAAATTTGATAAGTGAATACTCGCTCCAGGGGCTGGGGATCACCAGAACCGACTGGAGGGTCTATGCCGAGAGCAGACCAGCCTGGCGAGCCCTATGCATGTCTGCAGCCGCCATGCATCAGACACTGATGCCTGCAAACGATTGATTGAATACCTTAGCGTTGGAAGAAAGCATTGTATTAAGCTCAGCTTTACCTTGATTCCACAGGGTTGGTGTTGTATGTTGCCCTGATCAGCAGCTTGGTCACATCTGCCAGGACCGTCATGAGCTCCGTGCGGGAGATTCTTGCGCCGGCGTTGAAGGCGGAGTTGGGGTCGGCGTACTCTCTCCACCCGCTGGGGATGAGGTAGACGGTGACGGTCTCCTCCACACTGGGGCCAATTAGTCTGTTCTCTGTATATGTGATGCTCCTGCCACTACCCTATGGCGAAATGATCCAGTTAGATAAAGGCATGAATATAACAAGATTAAGGTACAGTCAAACCTGACCGGGCAACTACCTGGCGCAGGCTACCACCTCCAGTTGCAAGCCACGTTGTTTGTATTGTCTGTATTGCGTACCCGGTAAACCGCCTCTTGGCGTAACACACCAGGTTTATACCTAAGAGTACAAGCTGCATATCTGGACAGATATATTTGATCCACTCACACCGGGAAGGACCCCTACTCTTTTTGATAAGCGTGGTGGGTTCTTTTACGTGCTCAAGGTTTGGCTCTCCTGAAACAAGGGACTTCCATTTAACGTCCTATCCGAGGGATGTCCCTAATCGAAGCTAGGTACTCATTTTCACCTGAGTGAAGTGAGGAAAGTTGTGTAAAGTACCTTCAAGGTTTCCCAAGGGCACAACATCAACAAGACAAATCAGGGGACCCTGGGTTCTAGGCCAAACACCCTGCCACTGCACCACCGCAATGCCACCAGTTAGATAAAGGCATGGTTTACATAACAAGATCAAGGTACAGTCAAACCTGAGTGGGCAACCAACTGGTGCAGGCTACCCCCTCCAGTCACAAGCCACATTAAAACAGTCCCATCCATTTTTACATAGTTAACCCCACCCTGTCCTGAACGACCACCTGTCCTCAGCAACCATTTTTCCTCAGTCCCTGGAGTGCTTGTTTAATCCAGGTTTGACTGTACTGTACTTTAATGTTGTCAAAGGAAAACACCATTGATTTATTGAAGTAAGATATCCTTCAAAAGATGTGGTACAGTTTGGATCTAAAACCACATTGTACCAATGCAGAGACAACTTGAACACCATACACCAATTTATGAATAAATGCAAATGTCTTTGTCTGTTCGATGCAATGAGCTTATATTTTTTGGTAATCCCTTACCTCCATAATAACATCAATGTCCATGGTAGGTCTTGCTGAGGGGTCTGGGATATCACCTCTGTCAGATATCCGGTATGACACTGAGTACCGCAGGACTCCGCCATACGACTCCAACTGGGAAATAAACATGTGTCAGCATGGTCTGAGATGTTACTGAGTTGTCCAACAATGTGACACTCACTTGAAGTTGAAACTGACTCCTCTTTGACTGTTGATTCAAGCACGCAAGTTTATCTTTTACCATGCCTGTGACCTGTCAGTATATTTTTCAATATTATACTCAACAAGCATCATACTATTTTTGAAAGTAGGAAAGTTTAAGCAAGGAGGTTAAGCTCCAATTTTTGTATTCTAACCTGGTTGCCGAGGTATTCCCTCGGAGCACTCCAGTAGTACAGACTCCCCAGGTCCCGGGCAGCTTCGAAGTGCGGCACAGTGATGCGGTTGAAGCCGTCGTCCCTGGGGTACACAAACCTGTCCCCCTGGGGCGCCCTGACTGTCCACCCCTGCATGGTGGTGATCTAGGAGGAGGGGAAATCATCTTTATTTTGTACAAGTTGCAAACGTACATACATGTAAGAGGGTCAGCATTTCATTCCATTTCGTTCCATTTCGTTCCATTTCACACTTTCTGGGGACCGATGTACGAAGGGGGGAAATATGCTGAGTCTCGCCCTGAATCGTGTATGGTTCAGGGCTGTCTCCAACTTTTTTATTTTGTCCCACTCATTTTTTTGGGAAGCCAATGTTGTTGATTTTCGTTGTAAAATCTGTCATTTTCAGCTTACAAAAATACATTTTTCAGATTTTTTGGACCAATAGGGTGAAATTTTTTTCCACCCCAACAGTTAAGAAGATCTGGTGAAGCCACACACACATAGCTGGCAAACTTCGATGGTGATGGTGAACAATTCTTGAGTTATGCTGACCACAATTATCAAGAATCACAAACAGACACACAGACAAACGTGTCTGTTTGTCTGTGTGTCTGTTTGTGATTCTTGTGATTCTGTGATTCTGGCCCAAAACAATACCTCCATTCTCATGGAGGTAAAAATGAAGGTTCCTTTTAACTCACATAAGTTAGCAGCTTATTTATTTATTTATTTATTTATTTGCAAGTGTAACAAGACACTACACAGTCTCTCAGGCAGCATGGCTGATTTCGAGAGCCAACATTTACAGGGACAAAAACACAAAATGTATAAATAGAAAATTACACTTTTTTCGTTGTCTTAACTAAGTTATAATACAGTTTAACTTAGTTAGCAGCTGGAGACAAAATAGCAAAAAATGTGCTTTGACTAAAACTTGCAAATGTTTGTAGATTGCTGTGAACACAAAAGAGATAATCATTGCAATATTCCTGTTAAGCTGTACTTCTGTGTTCCTATCAAAAGAAGGCTTACATTTTGGCCATGATCAAAAGAGTTCAATTACATCATAAGAAATGTTACTGTCTTCATACTCTTGATAAATTTCTTTTCAACTTCCGCCATACCATGGAGGTAAAAATGAAGGTTCCTTCCGTACCTGTTCCCTGTACCACGGCACACTCTGACACTGGTTGGTGACGTCGAAGCAGAAACAAGGCTGGCAGCCGTACAAGTTGTTCTCTTGCAGGCTATAGAACCCAGCTTTGCAGCGATCACAAAACTGACCGTCAACATTGTCCTGTTAGGAAGTGGGATGACAAATCACAAATTGTGATTGCATGACATTCAGGAGCGTATACTGTAATTCACTTTATCTTCACGGTATAAGGAAAATAGACATTTTACCTGAACATGAACTTCACGGTGGCGGCAAGTGATTTATAGAACAGATGTGTGAATGAATCATAAGCAACAATAGGTTTTTTCACTGTGATTATAAATTCACTGTTCAGAGGTGACCGTGAAAACAGTGAACATAAAGTTACAGTCACTGTGAAAGAAACAAGAAGTAAAATATCTTACTAAGTTTTACCATACTGACTTGATCAATTTTTTATCTGTTGTCCCCTGGCACTCATTAACCTTTGGCACTCTGAAGTAGTTTTTGGAACCCAATTTCCTTTTGTTTACAGAGTTAGGCAGCAGGGAGAAGGTTAAATATTTGACAACCTATTTTAAGATTCACAATACACTATCTTTAATAGGGTATTCATGGTTGCTAGGGGAAAAAAGTGCCTATAGCCTAATACTATAGGGGTGGGTGGGAGGCTACTTTGGTTAGCTGTAACTCTGAAACCATGAACAAGATAATAAAGCAGTCTTCAGTTTTCAAATACCTACCAAGTGCCCTATCAACTTAAAGTAAAGTTTGAAACTTCTTGGTCAGACATTGATTTTTGCAAAGTACAGATAAACGCCAAGGAAAAATGTTTAAAAACTAAAGTACATGTAAAGTAAACTTACATGGTTACTAGTACTGTAATACAAATTGCCCATTCTCTCAAAACAGTAAACTATGCAAAGGAATTTGTCTTAGCAAAGATCTAGAGGTCTCACCTTGCAGATACATGGACCAACACAGACGTCTTCGTTCAAACTGCCAGCGACGCTACAGTCACACGGTTCACAGTTGGGGTAACCCGTGTAGCCGCGGGCACAGCGGTCGCAGCTCGATCCACCAAAACCGGGCTTGCAGTAACACTGGCCAGGCTCCTACATGTACAACAAGTAAAAAAATGTGCTGTTAAAACAACATTTGTTCAGTTTGCTCAAACTCTTGAAGTCCTGAGTGGCACAAAAGGCAGGACGTTTCCTTACTGTTTCTCCAGCAGGCTATATCTTTACAGGGAGGGGTTGCTAGGCCTTCCCCTTCAATGTGCTTGAGGCACCGCCTTGAACACAGGACCTTTTCACGACTCCCTTCCCAAACGGTGCAGCCCTGACTGATATGTCCTGTCCACAAAACTTTAACTTTGAGGCTGCTACCAGTTGAGCCACAGGGACATCCCTAGAACAACATTGGCTGTACTACAACTTCAGGTTTATCAATGTAAGATATGAAAGAATGGAGCACGTCTCACCAAGCCCTCTGAGATCCTGGTGTCATCCTTCACACACTGGCCCCTTCGGCCGGGGTCTTCACCAATAGGGTTACACTGGCATTCTGGAGGAAATAGACATATTAATACTTTACTGTAAGGTCATGGTCATACAAAGTATATTATGTTATATATAATAAGTAATTGCCACGAGCAGTCGGGAAAATATGGTAATGGTGTTTCCTTGGTCACACTGTAATGTCAGCATTGTGACTTTCTGGGGAATGTTAGTTCTTTCAATTATTACACATTTTACAAAGTATCCAAGTGACTAGCCTGAACATGACGATACATTGCACTTATAATTTATAGCCTGGAAAACTACAGGTCAGAGCTTTCTACTTTGAGGGCTTGTCTACAACTTCCCACATTAGAGATGCGCATATTACTTTCATTGAGCTGTGTACTTGAATAAAGAAAATATGGTAAATAGTGTTTGCTTGGTCATACTATAATGTCAACCTAAGAGGGATCTTCCCAGCATGACTGTTGACATGCGTTGATGACAGAAACTGACCTCTGCATGGGTTGGGATCGTCCCTTGGTATGCCTGCTGGTCGGTAGAACCCGTCAATGCACTGTTCACAGTTGTTACCCATGGTGTTAGCCTGTAACAAGGAACAACAGAAATTTGAGCGACATAAGCCCATGTGCTTTCAGACAAACAAACCTATACTTGCACATGATAGATTCATTTCTCAAATCCACGGTTACAATGTACATGTAGGTAGTCAAAAAAGAGTTGGCCAAGTGATAATTATGTACAGGTGGTCACTTGTGCAGGTACAATAGGACTGTATTGAGTTTAGAAGAAGAGCCCCCTACCCTGCAGTTCTGACAGACACCGCCGCCCTCGTAGATGCCGAGGATGTTGACGCTCTCCCTGCGGTCGGCCACACCCTGGTCGTACAAACACTCGTCCGCATGGCCGAAGCACTGGCAGGCTGGGGAAACACAGGTCCAACATTAGTGTCACTCAATAACTCTAATTAACAGTGTCTTAACTCAAGGTCACCAACCAACCGAAGGCCAGCAAAGAAATCAGAAATTAAGTTTTCTGTCATTCAAAAATAACAGGTAACAACCCAACATTCTTTTTATTGGTCACTAACCGGCCAAAAGAAAAAAAAAATTTCAGAGAAAAAAGTAAAAGCATTCAGTAGCTTTATACAGGGCTGTCTCCAGGACCAATAATTGTTCCTCCATCCCAGGATGGGAATTTGTCTTTGGGATGGGAAGAAATTTTTACCCCATTCGTCCACAAATTCTTAACTTCAAGACATGAAATTTATGGAAATGTATATGAGATGATAGATTTAACAGCAAAAATCAACAATTTGCACTCCCAAACAATGAGTGGGATGGAAAAAAATTTAAAGCTGAAGACAGCCATGGTGACTGCTAGCTTAGAAATCAAAAGATTTACAGCTGTAGGATGACACTGCAAACAATAGCATAATAGCAGACATTGTTTCAAACTATTCACCATTCCACAACATGGAAAAATGTATGCCTTGTGAGATTCAATCTATGTCCAAAAATAATGTCACCTTCGCACTCATTACTGCTCTCGGCAGTTCCGGGTTGCCATGGTTTCTGGTTGAAGAGCGGACAGCAGCGTTCGCAGCTCTCACCGCAGGTGTTGTGTTCACACTGGCACCGCAGAGTCTACAACATTCACAAGGTACAAACTTTAGCTGATGCACTGAACGTTCTACATACTATGAAAGCAAAAATATTGCTTTCCAAATGAAAGATAACATTGGGCTATAATTATACTCTGTAGCTGGAAGCCACCATTAACATTAATCCGCCGGGTTACATAGAAACAGAGGGTTTGAGAGATCTCTAGTGCAGCACCCACCAGGTATGCACAGTGTAGACACATTTGTATGCAGAGTACATTATACTGGGGGACATTAGTTGGAGATCTGTTTGGACGTATCTTTTCAGGGTGGCGGAATCATGTACCCTGGTAGAATTATGTTTAGTAGATATCATATACATGTATATATGTTGGCTTCCAGCAGAGTAGACATTGTCTAAAATAATAATTACCAATGAAAGGACGAATATAAACTAAGTAAAATGTATTGAGCCCTGAAAGGTGTTCAGTTTCACAACATAAAAGAATGCTCACCTGGGCACCTGGAACTTGTGGGCAGACCTTGGCATGACCAAAACAGATACACTGTCCTCCAACAGAGACATCTTTGATGGAGTAGAAGTACTGTGGAAATGATCAAAATTGTCCCTCAGTCCTCCAAATTAGCATACAAATTCTGTTAATTCCTACCTGACCACGAACTCAATACACCTGCTACATAAGCTACAGTATTAAAGATATACAAGGTGGTATCTAAACCTTGTACATGTACATTAACATGACAGGTAAGTATTCATCAGCATTTGAATAGCCATATAACGTTTGATTGTAACATATAAAAGAAGCAAAATTACAATTTTTACACAGTTGAACCTGTACAAGTGATGCCAATGGGACCACTTTTTGCTGGTCCTTAAGTATACTTTTTCCATTGACACAAGCATTAAAAATCCTGTCTATAGCGACCACCTGTCCACATAGACCAGGTTTTATCAGTCCCCTGAGTGGTCTTCTTGGGCAGTTCTCACTGTAGTATCAAATCATAAAAATATTTTGGCAGTTTTTCCTTTTCTACATGCCAAAACTACTTTGACTTACTGTATGCTCTTCTAGTGACTCTCTAAGTGACGAGTGAAGAGTGATGGATGTCACTCAAAACGTCTGGAAGTAATGTACGAATCTTATCCAGTTGTACAGTTGGAATTGTCTTTAAATACTTTGGTTTAATTTTTTTTTAAAGAAAAAGACAGTACCCTTCTGGTGACAAAGGCATCAATGGTGTCGGGACGCTGTGAACTCAAGGTCATAAGGTCGGCGTTGAGGGTTCTGATTCGCTGGAGGCGCAGCCGAATGTAACGGGCAGAGGTGAACTCCTGTATGAGACCAGCACACATAGGGGTATTTGGTTATTTTATTTTTTGATCTGGCCTTCCTGAAGGTGGATTTCGAGAAATTTTCCAAAACATTTGAGGGAATGAATGAGTTAGTGGACTTTGAATTCGGAAAATTCCACAAAATCCATCCTCAGAAAAGCCAGATTGAAAAGCCCTATTCATATTGGTTGGGAAATGTCAGATCCTGACGTCACCTATTGTCACCTAACAATTAATGAATCAAATCATCAGGCGACACGGCGCGAGTTGCTAATGGCCGGAGAGCCCTAAACTATGACGGACTTATGTGAAACAAGTGATCATTAGAACTTGAGGTTGGGGTATATTTAGCATTATCATTATATATATTATAATAGTACTAGGCTTTCCAAATTTAAGTTTAGCTCCCCTAAAAGAAATAGAAGGACGCTGGGGGCAGAAATGACCAAAGTTTCCGTTCAATGTCTTCCAGGAAATCATACATATCGGTAGAAAAAAATAAGAAGAAACATCTTACCCTGAGGGTGTCTAAGGGGTTGTCTACACTGGGACGACCATTGATGAGGGAGACGTGAATCTGTGAACAGAATTCATATTAATTTAGAACACATAAAATGTACAAAGAGTTAACAGTACATGTAGTACATGTACTACACAAACATGATAGACAGCACATTCAATGCAACGGATTCAATAAAAAATTCAACTGCTTTCTAATATTGCTTATTACAGCTACACTTCATCAATGTTATAGGAAAAACACCAACAAAAGTCAGTCATACAACTTCCTCGAAAGCCCTATTAAAAGTAATTCTTGTTTCTTTCACTATAAATTTATGTTCACTATTCTCACAGTCATCTCTATACCGTGAACTTATCATCACAGTGAAAAACCTGTTGTTATTATTTATGATTCCTTCACACATCTGTTCTGTAAATCACTTGGCGTCAATGATGAGAAGTTTAAGTTCAGTAAAAATGTCCATTTTCCTTACACCATGAAATGTTGCTACTGTGAAGATAATATGAATTACAATACTGTTTCTGGATGGTAAACTGTTTAGAATAATGGCATAAAAGTCACCTCTCCATTCTCAAACGGAGGAAACCTGGAGTAGAAGGATGTGCAGATGACTTCATCGTCCTGGGTGAACTGGGGCGTACCAATGGTGGGGGTGATGTTGTAGTTCTGGTAACATTCCGAGTCGGAGACGGCAAAGTACTGCCACGGGCGGAAACGGACTCCGTCCAAGGACCGCTCCAAAATCCAGTTGCCAGGACGCGGAGTGATGGCTGTCTTGATGATCACATACGCCACTTGGAAGATCTAAGATTGAAGATCGTACAATGGATGTGTCAATAAAAAATCATTGAATCCACAGTGATTACTGCATACAAAGTAAGAAATCTTCAGCCTTCTGGATTCAGTGGATGCAAAATATTGCTATACCTGCACTCAGAGTTAGAATAAATGAAAATAAAGATGAGGTAGAAAAATTGGAATGTGACCTTGTCTCATTCCTTGGGTCCATCCAAAACAAAACAGCAACCGGACATGTCCTTACCTTGTCCCTGCTGCCTAACTCTGTAGCCAATAGGGAATTGGGTGCCAAACGGCCACTTCAGTGTACTAAAAGTTTAAGAGCATTCAGGAGATCATGTTGCTATATCACTGTTGTCTTTTTTCAATTGCTCAATAACAATGCAGGAAAAAGACTCACATGTGTATCCAGTTCATCTCTTTTCCATTGGCTGCTCCTAACTGGAAAGGATAGGGAGAGGAGGCAGGAAAGGTAGCAGTTTGAAAGTTCATTGGAAAAATCACTTCTATGTGGACAGGTAGTCAGTACTAGTCAATATAGACAGGGTTCTTAGTGCTTGTAACAGGAAAAATTACCAAGAAGTGGTCACATTGGCCAGGTGGTCCTTATGTAGAGGTGGTCATTTGTACAGGTTTGACTGTATGCTAAATACAGCATGGAAATACAAAGCAAAGAGAGGGAGGCATGCAAAGAAAAGGAAACATGCAAACAAATTTCTAAAATTCACATGTCTCTGTGGCATGCTTTACCGGTGCAGATTAACACCTTATGACAAGTTTTTCTAATTACTGTATTAATACCAGCTAATTCGATTTTGCCAAAAAAAAGGACCAATATTCATCAGTCTTCCAAGGATACCTGGGTCAGTTGGCAGTGAAGTTGTATAACTCCTTAATGGTCAAAATCAAATTTAGTCTAGTCTTCTTGACTACCCGGAGGAGGATCACAAATAATCCAATCCAATTGCAATCCAATCTGGGGAAAACCAATTGGATTGGGAGCATTCATACTGGATTGGGTCATCATTTTAAGTCACTTTGATGTTTAAATCACTTCATTATTTTTAGTGAATACGCAGCAAAAGAATTGTTTTCATCATCTTTGAATCAGGATGACGAGACATTACTGACCTGACCCAAGTCCAGTGTGATGGTGACCCAGTTGTACTGTCGTCCCTGAGAGATGGTCGGACTCTGCCACCAGCTGTTGGTCCCGTCGATGGCGTTCTCTATGGGATGGCGTAAGTACGGGTCATTGTCATCGCAGACGCTGCACTGCGAGGCTTGTGGAAAAAGCCTCCCCGGCACGTGTTCCACCAGTTTGCAGTAGTTCTCGGGTCCGTTCAGTCCGCATGTCGCGTTGGCCGTAATCTGCGCGTTTGTAGCAAGGTTGAAAATCAGTGGGAAGAGACCTGGAAGTGGGAAAATGAATTATTATTATTATTATCATTATCATTATAAAAGTGATGCTTGTGATGAAAATATCTATGGGTCACAGGAACAACAAAAAGTTAATTTCGAAGCCTGCATAATTTAACACATCACACATCCAAACCTACTAACGTGAAAAAGACCGTCGCCATGGCAATGTCTTTTTCATTAGCACTCTTGTTTCTTGGTGTGGAGTAGAGTATGGTGCTTTCGGCCAGGTAGGAATTCTAGGACCCTCTAGTTTCCGGTTTGGGCCACTCTGAAGTATTGAAGTACTCTTACTAGCAGATCTATTTTAGAAAGCATTTAGGAAAGAAGTTTTTAACGTGCTCGACTTGCTATGCTTGCGAAGGAACACGAACAACTTTGCTGTCACTGCACGTCGACCAAAAAAATCACAAACCACTTCCAGCACCGTTACACGCGACAAAGTGCTGTGGAACTGCCTAGGATCTCGGCAACTTGCAGAAGAGCGTGAAATAAAAAAAGTCACATACCTTGAGCAGATGTGGCGACCCACAATATCGTTGTACACAGCAATATTCGAAGCACCATATCTGTCCTGTGTTCCAACCTAGAACTGAGACTGTGAGAGTGAGAGTGCACCGTGCTGAGGGTATGGCATCGCCCACATATTTATAGGGGAGCATGTCTATGATCTCTTTGTCTGTATGACTTTTGAAACTTTTAGTCGAGTAGCAAACACTCTAACTCTTGTCATAAAGGTTTTAATATATTTAAATCATATAGATATTGATATTTTAACATGATGTTAGTATTTATAAAGAGAACAGTAAATAAAAGTAGCCCCTTTTTAAGTGGTATGATCTGACGGAGAGTTACACATTAACACTATTGATCTATTAAGGGCGAGGCGTCTTTGTTTGACTAGTTTTGTTTTCACGTACAAGTCTGTAGTAAGATATCAAAACATTGAAGGTGCCCCTTGTTTGACCCCTCCCACACACGCCTATTGTGTAACGTTACATGTATCTGTATTGCAGGTATAAGCCGTTTGGCGTAACACACCAGTTTCGCAGACACGCGGTGCGATAGCAGCTGAAATCTAATCTTTACTACTGGATGAAAAAAACATATGTATCTTATCCAGTTGTAAAGATTAAATTTTATTACTCTATGCTGATTACTTGGACCAGAAGGCCCGGGATCAAGCCCCGGGTAGGACATCTCTGGACAAGAGGCGCATTGAGTCATACCAAAGACTTTATAAAAATGGTACATACTTCTGAAACAGTATGGAAGTTAAACACACTTCACTGCCAGTGGACTGGCCCCCTGCTGCAGTGATTGCACCACAGTGTGGCCCAGGGCTATGAAACGGAGATGGGCACCGCCCTATACACCTTATGGTGTGGGAGGATTTTAACTAACTCTATCATGTCTATTGCTGACCTGGATGACTAATATTCACAAACGTAGCTGTTTATAGTATATTCCCCAAGCTGAGGTTTCAGTCGGTGGGCTAAAAATTAGGGTCCATTCACACTTGTGCGTATATTAAAGTCCGTATGAGTTGCACAAAAACATTTGGTTCAGGTATTGAAGAAGTAATTTTCCGGTTGGATTTACCACGCTCAACGGTGGGTCAAAGTAGAAAACATCTTTTCCCCGCAAACTTTTATTCTCCAAGCAGAGGATTCGATCAAGCTTCGATCGAGAGGGGTAGTTTTGTCTGGGATTTCTAACGTCCCTCTCCTCTCACTTTCAAAATGACCTTTATGTGTCTAGAGTGATTAGATTTGAAAGGCTTGATGCGTTCCGATATCTTGCAGAGGTGAGAGGAGAGGGACGTTAGAAATCCCGGACAAAACTACCCCTCTCGATCGAAGCCTCTGCTTGGAGAATAGCAAATTAACTTAACTTAAACCAAAAAAAAATGTCAACACGCAACTCATACGGACTTCAATAAACGCACAGATGTGAACGGGACCTTAGTAGTGATTGAGATTTCATTCGTTTCCAAGTTGCATTTGTCTTTCGTCTGTGGAGGGAGACAGACGAAATAAAGCGGCGACAACTACTAGACCGAAACCTCTGCTTGGAGAATAGTTATACTACAGTGTACACTGAACAACCTGTCACACTTCTGTACTCTCCAAGCAGAGGAGTGGTTCCGGCTGGTTTTTGACGTGTTTCTAGGCGTTTTTGTCGGGCTTTCAACTTTGTCACGTTTTTTGGTCTCTATAAAAGACACACAAATTATGACAAAGTAGAAAGCTCGACGAAAACGCCTAAAACACGTCAAAAACCAGCCGAAACCACTCCTCTGCTTGGAGAGTGAACCTCTGCACATCCAGCACTATTCTAGGAAAATACGAATGTTTGAACACATCAATCCTAGGTTGATAACTCTGGTACTTGAAGCAAAGGCATGACCATTTTTTTTGTTCCTTTTTATCTGGTATTAGGCCATGTTGATTTGATTATATGGATGACATCCTCTGGGAACCCCAAAACTGATGCGAGCGTGAAAATAGATAAAAAGTTTGGCAAAAAAACGTTGCCTTCATTATGAAATCAGGACGTTTTAACAAATGACGAAACACAGAAGCTGTTGACTTGAAGATTTATCAACACTGGTGTGTCTTATGAATTGAGAGCAAAAATCAAAGCTTCGTTGAAATCTTGTTGAAAAAAAGCTGTGTTTCCATTAGTCATGTCAAACAAGTGGCACTTTCATGTAACAAAACTAAGTTCATTCGATCATCCAAGATAAAAGTCTTTCAGGAAAAAATCGAACTCATTTGGACACTCTTTTTTGAGGCTGCAAAGACCCCGTTAAATTCTTTCAAATAAGCATTTCAATTCATACATACATACATACATACATACAAAAACACAGCGTAGTAACATGTACTGTGACTGCCCATTTTGAAATACTAGTACGCCGACGGTATCCCAGCGACTCCTATCTGTTTCTGTCAATACTGCATTGCCGCTATCAATGACTGCAGTTTTGACAAGAATCGACGGAGGTCGCTAGTAGACCGTCTGTGACCCGGTGTCATGTCGAATAAACTACGCACACAAAGTTTGGAAACTTTACTTTGGTTGATCATATTTCCGTTGTTTCTTGATCAATTTCAATGCATTATATATCGTTAGAAAGCCTGTGTAATTTCCTTTCCTATGATACCCAACTCATTATATGAATGAAGACCTTTATTGCACATTTCTGCCACACTTGGCTAAGTACAGGTCACAACAAAAGATAATACAAGTACAGTTAGCGGATACAAAAGAATATGACTATCATTAAATAAATTCTACTTCTCCTCGCTTTTCGGTTATAGTAGATATAAAAGAACAGACGTGTTTTTCAATGGGAGGTTTGTCTAGTCGCATTAGAAATATGAATTTTTGAACAGTACTTAAATGTGTGAAGTAGGGATAATTGCAATCTCATGGAGCGAGCACCAGGCCTGCTTACGCGAGTGGATTGTAGAAAAAAAAATGCCCAAATGGCCATGCTAGTGTCAAACGCTCAGCGCAGCGCCAAACCCATTTGTGGTGGTGTTGTCCACATCGTGAATGGAACAGTGTGTGGAGGAATGTTATGTTCACGGCTACAGATAAGAGTAGATTTATTTAGACTGTTGGATGGGTAAATGAAAGTGTGGGCAACGAAGAGAACCCTACGCTGACTGTTGCACAGCCTAGACTGACTGATTGTTTTGTTGGAGTCAGTGTCACAGTGTGGGGTAGTACAACGTTAACTGCCAGAGGAAAAACCAGGCTAATCATCCTAAGCAACCTCGATGTGTCAAGACATAGAGATACCTTTCTCACTGATCCAGTCACATTTCCAAGATCCTTACCTCTGCAATATGTAAGATCTGCAAGATGATGATGCACGTCCATCAATGAGAGCCATTACAGACCACCTCCAGGATTCAGGAATACAGAGGATAGAATGGCCCTCCTGCAGCCCAGATCTCAACACAATTGAACACAGTCTCAGACTCTGTTATCACTGACCAGCTTGGGCGAGCTGTGCATGCAAGAATGATCAACAGAACAACACTGGTCGACCTGCGACGATTCCTTGTGGAAGAATAGCCAGGGACCGCGTAACAAAATTGGTGACAAGCATGAGGAGGATGTGCCGGGCTGTGGTGACAGCGCCTGGCTTGTGTACTCAGTATAAAGCCACCTTCATCATAACTGAGGCTCCTTTACGCATTTTTTTGTTGGTTTGGATGAAGACTAGCCTTGGCTTTCATATTATTCTGTTTTGTTGATTCAAGTTTCATAATACTCCTACACAAGCCACGTGATACAATGAGAAAAAATACTGAATTGAGCGTTTGACATTAGTAGGGTTATTTGGGCACTTTTTTGATGTGACCCGCTCGCATAAGCAGGTCTGGTGTTCGTTCCATTAATTAATATAATTTACAATCATAATAACTTTGGTATCATAGGAAAGAAAATCACACAAGCTTTTCAATGTTACATAAATCATTGAAATTGATCAAGAACCGTTGAACGGAGATATGATCGACCAAAGTTAAGTTTCCAAACTTTTTGTGCGTAGTTTACATACATACATACATACATACATACACGTGCACACATACATACATGCAAACGCTACCAAAAACAAAATCTTCCTGGCGAAGATAATGTTCAACGCCCTCGGCGAAGATCAGGCGGGGTAATAAGAAAACTAAGGGACCAGTTCCTAGCCTTAGGCAGTTAGGCAAGCCATGTTTACGAGTATCAGCGAAACCTTATTGAACCTTTGAACTTTGAACTCACAGATGACGTAATGTTTGCAGGGCACACCTGTGTTTCGTTCAAACAAGGTGTGTGTTCAAATAAAGCGCATAAGATGGAGACCGGTGCCCAAGGAGACACGGTGTTTTAGAGACGTTCCCTTACACAGCACGATTTCGCCATGTTGAGGGTCTGTGAGAAACTCCGTGAGGCGGACGCGAAGGGCAGGAGGTACGGACTAGCCCGTGCTGAGACAGACTACCTCCGTGCCCTGGTGGACGCCATGGCTGACGTGGACAGGCTGGCGGAAGTGGAGCTGCTCAAAAGTCTGGGCGACGTGAACTTGGAGAAGGGAAGACTCGGGAAGGACGTGACGAAGTTCAGAAGGGCCTTGGTGCTTTACATGGCTGCTGTGGTCCGGTGTGATCATCGGGACCAGGGAGAAGGTATAGAATACCGGTACGAATATGCGGAGAGGCTTTTACAAGGTGTGTTCAAAGGGCCACGGGGTCAGGAACAGCAAAGTGGAGACAAGGAGACGACTACACATTCAAACGTCGCAAGAAAGTTTCAAGAAGTGGACAGGAAACGGGCTTACGGTGGTAACACAGACTTTGTGCTGGTTGGATACGCACAGTTGATGGTAGAAGGAATTGTAAACGAGAACAACATGTTAGAAACAGAAGCAATCAAAAGTATCGGTGACGTGTACCTGAAAAGAGGAACAGAAACTAGAGACACACGAAACTTGACCAGAGCGTCTGCTCTGTACAACTTGGCACTGACGCGGTGTCACAGCGTACAGGGAACAGTTGTCCTTGTCCACCGTTTACTGCACACCGCAAAAATCAGGCAAGACATCGCCGCAAGAAAAGCCCAGGTGAACGATGTTTATCTTCGCCTAGAAGATTATGTTTTGGGTAGTGTTTGTATGTATGTGTGTATGTATGTATGTAGAAAAGCAGAATAACTGGAGAAGGCCTAGCTACATATATTGTCTTGATATTTGGTATGTGGGTAGGTCTTGATGAGACCTCAAAATGATTAGATTTTGGGTCCCCTAGTGACTTGCTACGGTACTTCAGCGTAACTTCCGGGTTTGATATCTCGTGTTCTGGACATGCTATGGTCAAGATTTTTAGTGGTAGATAGTTTTTAGAAAAGAAAGTAAGTGGTATAGGTTTGGACGCCCTAGCGGCTTTTCTGGCACTGCAGGAGCAGGTTTTGCTTCAGACTTTGAAAGGGAATAACTCAAGAAGGACTTGATAGATGGTCATGATTTTGGTATGTAGATAGCTTCAGTTATGATTTACATAATCAAATGCGTGCGTATTAGAGTTTATACATTTGCCGCATTTCACGATAGGACAAATGTCTCAAACATGTGACATATAATTGAGGAAGAGAGTAATATTAATAGATATCAACTATGCAAATGAAGACCTCATTTGCATAATTTATTAGAAAATACTATAACACAAGATGGGAATGACGAATCATCATGATGTTTGGTATGTAGGATTAGGCGATTATTATGCAAATCAAACTCTAATTTGCATGAATAATGAGGCAATTTCAAGATCCGCTGTGTTCCATGATCTGACTATTCAAATATGTGACATTTGCGACTGATGAAGAGAGGAATGTGGATGGATAATTTATGAGAAACTATAATTCCATACTGGTAAATGACTACAATTTCATACTTGTGGCATTTGGAAATTATGTGAATGTGAACATCGTTGAATTAAATCATGCTAATAAGGACCTTATTTGCATACTTGATGATTAAAGCTAGCATAACCTTCTTTAAGCTCACCCTTTGGACAACTGCTGTTATTAAGATGATCAACTGGTGTGATTAGTAATCAATGAGAAACACCCACAATACGTCAACCATAAAGGTTAAAATCATTTGGCGAAGATATGACGTCGTGGAACTCTAGTTTGTTTTACTTGACAGGAAAAGACAATTATAGAACAGGAGCATCATGGGTCAAAGACACTTCCCGCTAGAATAACAACGACTTTTTAAATTGAAACATTTGTATTATAGCTACATTATATATTATGATTTGGTGGCGTTTCGCTGTTTTTCCCCTTCGTGAAAAATGGAGGTTTTGTTTTCTGTATGTCTGACTGTCTGTTCCTGTTTCTGTTTTTGTATCTTTTGTTTTGGACATAAGGTGGTCTTGATTGTTAATGGTAGATAGCATTTGATGTCAAGAAAAAAGTGTTGTAGGTTTCTTCGGGGGTCTGAAACTGCAGGGGGTGCGTAGATATGTTATAGGGGATAACTGAAGAAAGGAACGAAGCATTTTCATGATTCTGGACATGTAGGTACTAGGTAGCTTAGACATATAGAATACAACACGGGGTATTCCGTATCACCCGAGGGTGATGCGGGATACAACGTGTTGTATTTTATTTGTGTCACACCTTGGTCATACCCACCCGAGAAAACACACATTTCAATGCCGAATGCGCCAGAAGTTTAGGGAATTTTGTGTCCTCGAACAAAAAACTGTAACAACATTGATTTAACCTCCGAATCCGGTATTCGAATTTCCGACGGCGGTGCAACCGGCGCGCTCGAAATGCATTCGAAGTATTCTATGGAAGCCTGTGTGATACAACTTCTGTGATATGTGATATGTGATACGGATAGTTATCACACGGTCCGGAACACCCGTATCAGGCCCAGGCATGACATAAAGATATGTACACATAATGCAGCAAGTGCTGAAGGGGCTGGGCACCAGAATTTGTTTAACAGAAACAAAAAATAGAAATAAAGAAAAACAGAAATAAATAGAGCAGTACTTTGAATAGGTTACACCATGTAGAATTACAAATCTTATATTTGTAGTTTGCATATCCGTTCTTTTAGAGGTCAAGGCGTACGCAACTCCACCAAGACGTGAGGGACGGGAAGGATCACTTCTCTCCCTTCTCAGTTGCGCCCTCGAGTGACGTCATCGATGACGCAATGCAGCGTCTGAACATGTAAGTACAGGGATGGCTGGTTATGTCTGATTGGTTGGTTGGTTGGACCAGCTGAATGTAATCAGTTCCAAACAAATAAGGTCAACGACCTGGACCAGACGACTATTATATAGCCATGGTTACCGGTAAAGTACCTGACACCTTGTGGTGTTCATTTACATTTTGTAGCAAGTAGCAGGACAAAGCTGGGGGTCTGGTCACCCTATACTAGTATATTGATGTGTTCGAGTAAGAATAAACAGACCATGTAGTTGGTTTTGGCTTGACCGTGTGAAGGCAATGAATTTTCCTGCAAATGTTACCTTTCTAGCAGTGATTTATCACTCTTTAGTGGCCCAGAACCGAATACTGAAAACGTCACACGAAACGAAGACGACATATAGGTGTACCGCTGTGATTTCTTTTTATAGTGTGTTGAGTGCTAAGAAATTTAACAGTTCGAAGTGAAAGTGACTCTTTGATATGATTTTTTACGCGTTGAAATTTGTTGAGTTGTAGGAACTGAACCTGCACGATTTAAATCAAAGGAACATACTGTAAATTCCCTTCATGTGTTTTGCGGATAATTTTTGTTAACAAAGTAAGGACAGAATTGTGCAACAATGCAGACGGATGCACTCAATTCCTCGTTTGTACGGCCCCTACGGTGATATATTCCCGAAATCTCATTTCATTTTGATGCTATCATATTTGTAAATTATGGTCATTACAACAAAGAGAGAAGGTTTTTTTGTTGGTTTTAGATGCTACCACAGGTACCTCCAGACGGCAGACCGTGACTTGGAAAATGGAGATCTGGACTCTGCAGAGCAGAACTTAGCAGCCGCCCTGAAGCTTGTTCACGGTCTGTCATACATTTTTAATGCATACGTCATATCTACAATTACCATTTAAGTATGATAAGTCGTTTCTAAAGTATAAAGTTGCAATTGCAACTGATCATAATGAAAAGTTTTACAGGACAATTCAAAGAGCCTACATCCCTCTGTCACGAACAGTTGATCTTTATCATAACTTTTATAATCATTAACTTATTTAACTTGATACTGGCCCTAATCAAGACGCCAGTGTTTGTATGGTCTTTGTATGGTGACCTCCACGATTTGGAACACAAATACCATTCTTAAACGTATCAATGGAACCAAGTTGAGTATAGCTGTTGAATATTTATCAATTCTGACATTTTCAACTTCCTACCTTCAGATCCAACTAAACCCGACAGAGCTAAAGAAGCCGATTGTCTGTGCAAGTTGGGTGACGTCTACGTCGAGCGAGGCAAGCGGGCAGGGGAAGGTAGGACATTCACACAGGCCGCAGCTCTGTATAACGCCTCCATAGCACGGACAGATGGAGACAAACAACACGTCATAACAAGGCTGCAAGAAACAGAAAGGCAGTTTCTTCGGAACACCTGTAAAATAAACTGTGAACCGTGTCCGTACAGCATCGCGTTAGATCACATAAAGGAACTGGACAACATGCGTGCCCGTGCCAAAATGATCTCAACTAGAAATAATACATAAAAAACACAACCCATACCAGTGTGACGAAGATGATCCCGTCGTGAAGGAAGTAGAGATCAAACGAGCTGAAGCAATCAAGAACTTGTTCAAAAGTATCACAGTTGAAAGACAAGCTTTTATCCAAGTACTGACGGATGAATGTATTGCAAAAATCGGCCCTCCAACGTGTAAGTACGCTTTCATTGGGTTGGGGTCACAGGCCACAGAACTGGTCACGCCGTACTCCGACCTGGAGTTCGCCATTCTGATTGAGGAAGGGAGGGATGATGATGATACACGGAGGTACTTCCTAAACCTTACACACTTCTTACACCTCAAAGTTATCAACCTTGGCGAAACCATTCTCCCGGCCATGGCCATCCCGTCACTCAACGACTTCCTTTCAGAAGACCCAGAAAATGACTGGTTCTTTGACTCCGTCACACCTCGCGGCTTCGCCTTTGATGGCTTCATGCCATGGGCTTCTAAGACTCCTTTCGGAAGAGACGAGACAAAAGGCAAACCTTCCGTTAGTCTTATCCAGACTCCTGCTAAGTTAGCGAAGTATCAATATTTCCACATTGCCCGGGCGGAAGGCTATCACCTATCAGACATCCTCAGACGGGTGACCTACTTAACAGGAGATGAGTGTTTAGTGGATGATTATACGGGCAGAGTGAGCAAAAGCGTATACCATTTCCCTGTGCACTCAGGGTTGTCAGCAACAAAGGATAATGCCCGGCCGATAGACAACGTTAAGCCGATTGGGGAACTCATAGATGTGAAGAGTATAGCTGAGCATATGGACAAAGTGAACAAAAGCATAGATCGTTCCCTAGGCCCTCTGCTGTCACGATTGTCAGCAACTTCAATACTGGAGGATAATGTTAAGCAAATAGAAAACGTTGAGCCAACGGGGCAACTTTTGGATGTAAAGAAAGAAATATACCGTTTTCCCATCGTAGTCATTGATGTGTTGAGTAA
Source organism: Branchiostoma lanceolatum (assembly GCF_035083965.1). Classification (NCBI taxonomy): domain Eukaryota; kingdom Metazoa; phylum Chordata; class Leptocardii; order Amphioxiformes; family Branchiostomatidae; genus Branchiostoma; species Branchiostoma lanceolatum. Next base: position 6,186,188 of record NC_089723.1, on the reverse strand, counting down.
TTGCTGCGGTATTACGGTCCCCAGTGTGTGGAGAATGATAGAGGAATTGCATAACACACAACGGATCAGTCAGGAAGATGCCCACCATTTGACCGTACTGATCAGCATATCAGCGGAGCTACGGTTAAGAACGTACATTGCCAACGGAGGACAGAAGGACAGACTGTCTCCTCTCACTGAGATGAAAATCCAACTAGATAAATATGACGTAGATGACAGTTTCGTTCAGACAGTTTTTTACATACCAGATTCAAAAATGCTTTTGAGGTACTACTATACTGCCATCCCATTAAAAAGATGCATTGTGACTATAATTGAAAAGGAGATCCCAGCGACAAAGATATTCCCAACAGACATCTTTGATTCCTCATCTCAAACAAGAGGCCGCATAGCACAACAGCTGTTCCATCTAGATGCATCCATATCTTACTTCGAAGCAGCACTGAAAGAGGCAAGTGGTGACGAGGGAAAACAGTTTGGGATACTTTCCGACATAGGCAATGTATTGCAGACGCGCGGTGACTGTGAGAAAGCAATGGGCTACTACAGACAGGCACTGAGAGTTGGAAATTCTATTCAAGAAGACAGAAATTATGCCGCATTACTTAACAACATTGGACACTGTTTTGGTCACCTAGGTGATAAAAAGAAAGCTATGAGTTATTACGAACAGTCACTAAAGATGAAGAGAGCTATCTATGGTGATGCAACAGCACATCCCGACATCGCTTCATCTTTACACAACATTGGAACATGTTGGAGTGAGCTTGGAGATCAGAAGAAAGCTTTTAGGTATTTGGAACTGTCACTGAAGATGAAGAAAGCCATATATGGGCATACAACAGTACATCCCGACATCACTGCATCACTTAGCAACATTGGAGCATGTTGGAGTGAACTCGGTGATCAAAGGAAAGCTATCAGTTACTATGAACAGTCACTAAAAATGACGAAATCTATATATGGAAACAACACAGCCCATCCTGACGTTGCTGGATTACTTAACAACATTGGATTTTGCTGGAATAACCTTGGTAATCAGAGGAAAGCTATCAGTTATTACGAGCAGTCACTGAAGATGATGAAAGCCATCTATGGTGAAACAACAGCACATCCCGACATTGCTTTATCATTGAACAACATTGGAGCATGTTGGAATAAGCTTGGAGATCAGAGGGCAGCTATCAGTCGTTACGAACAGTCACTGAAGATGATGAAAGCTATCTATGACGAAACAACAATAAATCCTTATGTTGCTTCGTCATTGAATAATATTGGAAACTGTTGGCTTGAACTTGGCGATCAGAAGAAAGCTATAAGATATCACGAACAGTCACTGAAGATGAAGAAAGCTATCCATGGCGAAACAACAGCACATCCCGACATTGCTGCATCATTAAACAACATTGGCAACTGTTGGAGTAAACTTGGAGATCAGAGGAAAGCTATAAGGCATCACGAACAGTCACTGAAGATGAAGAAAGCTATCTATGGCGAAACAACACCACATCCCGACATTGCTGGATCACTAAACAACATCGGGAAATGTTGGGGTGACCTTGGTGAAGAGAGGAGAGCTATCAGTTATTATGAACAGTCATTGAGGATGATGGGAGCTATCCATGGTGAAACAACAGTACATCCCGACACTGCTGCATTATTAAACAACATTGGAAGCTGTTGGATTGGCCTTGGTGATCAGAGGAGAGCTATCAGGTATTACGAACGGTCACTGAAGATGATGAAAGCCATCTATGGAAAGAACACAGCACATCCCGACATTGCTGCATCGTTGAATAACATTGGCAGGTGTTGGAGTGACCTTGGCGATCAGAGGAAATCCATCAGGTATTACGAATATTCACTGAGTATGAGAAAAAGTATCTACGGCGAAACAACAGCACATCCCGACATTGATTCATTACTTTACACCATTGGAACATGTTGGTGTAAACTCGGGGATCATAGGAAAGCCATCAGGTATTTCGAACAGTCACTGGAGATGAGGAAAACTATGTATGGAGAGAAATCAGCACATCCAGACATTTCTTTATCACTTATGAGCATTGGGACATGTTGGTATAAAATTGGTGATAGGAGTAAAGCCATTAGGTATGTCGAACAGTCACGAAGATTATGAACATAATCTATGGTAACAACCTGGCACATACAAACATTGCATCAAAATTGATAAACATTCGATCGTCTAAAAGTGCCCCCCCCCCCGCGATTAAAGTAAAATCATTAGGTATCACAAATCGGCAATCGGCGAAACAACACCACATCCCGACATCGCGACATCGTTAGTTTCAAGAGCATAGGAATGTGTTGGTATGGGATTGGCAATAAGAGTAAAGCTATCAATTATTTCGAACAGTCACTGAAGATTAAAAATGCTACGAGTATGTATGGCTAAAGAACAGCACATTCCTATATTGCGTTGTTAACTTATAGAAGGCATGTATTCTAATACTATGAACTGTGTGAAGTCTACATATGGTCTGACTGAGACTTTTGTTACCGAGTGTGGGGTAAAACAATGTTGTAATGTAAGTCCAACGTTGTTTAATCTATTTGTGACCGATATTATATGTCAATTCAACAGCACTCTGTGTAATCCTCCAGTTATGCATAACAAAGTGGTCCCTGTCTACTATATATATAACGTTATACCCCTGTATATATATATGCTGATGACTTGGTCATCTTCTCCGAGTCAAAACAGGGACTACAATATTCCCTGAATAATTAAGAAAGGTACTGTTCAGATTGGAATCTAAATGTAAACCTTAGAAAAACAAAAATTACCGTTGTTTTTTTCTAAAGCTGGTCGCTTACCGAAAAACTATTCTTTTTTATTTGATAGTCATATTGTAGAAATTATAACGTCATATACTTATCTTGGTATTGTTGTAAACTCAGCTGGCACGTTCAAAGCAAACAACAAATTCTTAAGTTCCAAAGGTTTAAAAGCTCTATTTGCAATCAAACAGTCACTGGATAAAGCCAATGCCCCATTATCTGTTAAAAACATTTTTTGATACCTGTATACAACCTATTCTACTCTATGGCTCAGACATTTGGGGCGCAGTTAAAAGTCCTAAATTCTGTCCCATAGAATCCGTCCATCTCAAATTCTGCAAACAGTCCCTAAATGTTCCCAGATCAGCCAGTAACCTTGCGTCAAGGGCGTAGTTAGGGAGGTACCCAATTCAACTGGAGGCATCATTATCTTCGCCGAGTACTAGTACTCGGGGGAGATTATGTTTTCGGTTGAAAAATCTGTTGGGTGGGTCTGTATGTATGTCAGGAGCATAACTCAAGAAAACTTCAATGAATCTTTATGATTTTTGGTAGATGTGTAGTGGTTGTGCAAAGGAAGGTCAAGTTCGAAAATGGTTTACCTTGCGTTTTTCAACAGTACTGCAGCGGACTTTGAATTTTTTGTGTTTGTATGTAGGCAAAAAAAAGTGACGGAAACGTTGATGGATCTTCATGATTTTTTGCAGGTGTGTAGATGTTGTAGAAACGGAGGTCAAGTTCAAAAATGGTTCCCCTGGCATTTTCCGTCGGTACTGCAGCGGGCTTTGTGTGTATGTGTATTTGTATGTCGCCAACATAACTCGAGAAGCTGTCGATGGTTCTGCATGATACTTAGTGGGTGGGTAAGGTTTACAGAAAGGAAGGTCAAGTTCGATAATGGGCCTTCTAGCGGGTATCTAAAGTATTGCAGCGGAGCTTCAAAGTTTGGGGTGAAATTTTCTGGAGGCGCCAGGTTCATGATTTTTTTATAGTGGATGGGTCTTGGGGCAGGGAACAAGTGGTGTAAGTTTGGGCCTCTTGACTACTTGTTTTGAGCTGCAGTGGGCCTTTATGTATGAAACTTTGGAGGAGGATAACTCATGCAGGGTTTGGTGTATCTTTATTGCTTTTGGTACGCAGGTACCTTAGGTGATGATTAACATAATGAAATGTATAGTATGCAAATAGGGACTTCATTTACATAATTAAAGAGAGTAATGTATAATCCCATTGAAAGCTGTTACTCGACCTCAATTCAGGGACACTTGGAGGATTGCCTGGCTTGGGATTTAGGTCACCCAGCTGTGTGCCAGCTGTGCGCCCTTCATTGGGTAATAACTCAAGAAGGGGTCAATGGATCATCATGATTTTTGGTTTGTTAATAGCTTAAGTCATAATTTGATTTAGATAGATGGTAATTATGCATATGGGAGCCAATATGCATAATTGATGAGGAAAAACCATAATTCCATAGTGATCAATGGCAGGAATTCGATACTTGTAGCATCTGAAAGTTCATTAAACTTGTTACATATATCAGCACACTCTACACATATACTAGTCCTGTACCACCAAATAATTTTTAACACTATCTAGACTGGACTCATTCTCCCCCCCCCCCCCCCCCCAGCATAACTTCCAAATGGCATGATCAAATTTGCAGCGGGTGATGATGTAAATATTAATCACTCTCCATAATAAGCCTTGATTATTTGGCGAAGATAAAGTGTTCGTGGAACTCTAGTTTAACATTTCCTCAGAATACGCCGGAACATGCCAGCTGACAGTCTACAAGCGGGCGCCCTTTCATGTCAATTTCAGCTGGATTCTAATGGTAAAAGATGATGGGCGTCCGGTATCCGGTGTTCCTAAGATACATGTACTAGAAGAATGTGGTTTTGCCTTCGTTTGGAGCCCCCAAGTATCCTTGGGAACAAACATGGTTCCTATCATCAATTCCATTAGCCAACGTTTGAAAGATATTTACACTCAAACATTCTCAGCCGAAATCCACAATGATAGTAGAGAGAAATCTAATAGCAACAAATTACGAACTTTCCTCATTAATTATGCAAATTAGATACTGATTTGCATAATAAGTATCTAATCATGTACATCATCACTCAAGCTATCTATTTACCAAAAATCATTACCATCCATCAAGCCCTTCTTGAGTTATTCCCTCTCAAAGTCAGACGCAAATCTGCTCCTGCTCTTCAAAAAGCCGCCAGGGGGCCCAAACCCACACCACTTACTCTCTGTCCAAAGATCTATCTACCACTCAAAAATCAGTTCCATAGCATGTCCAGAACACGAGATATCAAACCAGGAAGTTCCGCTGCAGTACCGTAAGAAGCCGCTAGGGGGCACAAAATCTAATCGTTTTCAGGTCTCATCAAAACCTACCAACATACCAAATACCAAAACAATCCACCCAGGCATTCTCAAGTTATTCTGGTCCACTACAAACAAACGCTACCCTCTGCATAACCTTCTGGTAAAAATGTTCATGCACAACTCATACGCACTTGCATATACTAGTACGCACAAGTGTGACAGGGCCTTTAAGCTGCTCAGAGCTCTTGCCGCAAGAGAAGTGTATCACCTCGTATGAGCGCGAAAATATATAGTAGACGGAACCCATACTCTGCTTGGAGAGTAAGTAGCCTCCATAGCAGACTCTGTGGGACATTTTTGGCTTTTAACATTTTTTTTTTCTGGAGAGTAGAGTAAGCGACATTACAGTGACCTACAATGACCATCACTGTCGGCATGGGTGTATTGATCACCTTCACAAGAGGCGACAGGCCAGCAGCGGGGAGGACGACCCTGTTACACCCCCTAGCGGTTCGCCAGGTCATCCCACCCACGAACCTAACCAGGCTGGTGATTGATGGAGACAGCTGCCCGCCTCATTACAATAAAATACAGGAGAATGTTTAGAGAAGAGTTGTTGTTCGGAAGATCTCGATGCCAATCCAAACACAGCACTAGTATGCTGTTGTGAAGTAGTCAAAGGTGGAGGAACTTAGTCTCTACCAGACTAACCGCGTCGGAAATAGAAAGAACATTTGCCGGGGGACTTTGGCCATGGAGGATGACATTCCCTCTCTCCGTAGCCGACTCCCTTCATACAATTGACTCTATTTGGCCAATTTCTACTATTTTCCCAGCGACCCGCGGATACTGGTAGAGGCTAGGAGGAACTATTGTTCGTTTCGTGGGGGAAACGGGAGGTATATCCCATTTATATTATAAACTAGCCTCTACCAGGCTCCAGACGAGGCTGGAAAACTCAAATACTAGGGGAGTTGCCTTGGCCAGCCACTCACTCACTCACTCTCTCCCATAGCTTAGTCAGCCGTCGGGGCAGCAAAGCGTTCAGTAACAAATAGGTAATCTCCAAGCAGATCCACGCCGGGCGCGAAAATCGTAGTATGCTAGCCAGAGAAGGTCCAGTCAGCCAGAGAGGGTTCATCAGCCCGGCAGGGATCTGCCCTTGGTCGGACCTGAACAAGGTTATTAACACGCAATTGTTACCTAATCTCCCCGCAGTCAAACTGCGCTTAGAAAGAAGGTGCGAATTGTGCCGGCGTTCGAAGCCCGGCGCCCGTCATGGGTCAGCTGCGCCGTCTCACAGTTACCCGGCAGGTTTGAATTCCAGATAACAATGGACGCAAGCAAGCGCTGGTGGACGGAAAGAGTCCCGTAATTTCCGTGCTATCTGGGAGTTTGAAATTATGGAGACTCAACTTGATGCCATTCTAGCATGTCTGGAGAGTAAAGATGAATTTGTTGGGATTGCGACGGGCAAGGGGAAATCCCTGTGCTACCAAATTGCATTCCGCTGTGTCTGCCGTGAAACAAAACTTGTTTCGATCGTCTCACCGTTACGAGCGCTAATCAGCGACCAAGTAAGGACGTTGTAGAGACTTCTCGATCCACCGGACGACGCCATGGCTTCTGCCATAACTCAAGACATGACAAACGACAAGACTCGGGTTTTACTGAACTGAATATAGACGCGAGAATCTGACTCTCAAAAAGATACAAAGACACTGAAAGATGGCGGTGTTTCGCCGTGGTTTTGCACCGCATCCAAGCGTGACAGAATGGCCAAAAACAGATTCCAAGTTGTGGTTTAAAAAAAGACAAGCATTCACATAAATAAAACGACATTTTAATCAATTATGGTTTAACATTAAGCTAGAAACTAATGGTACAAAAATGTCTAACGGAAAAGTCTGTATGTCGATACCTTTGCTTTGATGCGTTGTGATGCGGTGTGTTCCCGCACTATTGTATCTGAGGGGAAACACTCCTGCTGTGAAATGGCGCGGCCGGCCGGGTTCGTCCCAGATTCGGGGTTGTAAAACGATAATCCCTGCCAATTTTCATGTTGGAGTTAAGCAGGCACGAGGAGGAGTAGAGGCACCTTCCTCAAAAGGTTGCCCCTCCTCGTGCCGGTTAATAACCTTGTTCAGGTCCGACCAAGGGCAGATCCCTGCCGGGCTGATGAACCCTCTCTGGCTGACTGGACCTTCTCTGGCTAGCATACTACGATTTTCGCGCCCGGCGTGGATCTGCTTGGAGATTAACAAATAGGTACAAATCTATCGGGTGGTCAACTCCTCTATTGTCTATTTGACCCAATTCTACTCTTTCCAGCCACGCCTGGAGCCTGGTAGAGGCTAGATAAGTTGAAAAATCACCATGGGGAAGTCTGCAACGGAGGCTACGAAGAGGCTACTATATCTTAACTCCTTGGTCTATCGTTATGTTACGTGATGTCTTGGGCGGATGGTGGGGCCGGAAATGCGGCGGACCGTTTCTCCATGGATCAAGTGAAACGAGTTCGAGAGTGCAGTGAACTGAAGGTAGAGCCTTGAACTAAAAGAATGACTCAGGCTACAGAAAGCACAACAATGATGAAACAAAAACGACTTTTCCACACCCACTCCCACACTGAGATTCCTCTCTGTCTGGCCATTAAAATGACACATTGCACTTCAATGGCATCCTTGTAGAAATGCAAATTCCCGATACACATTCAAACCCCAGTTGAGTAATTTGTCTGTTTGTTATCACGTATTGTTCTTTTCCTGCTCAGAGACCGTGCTCTCTGATGACCATATCAATCTGCATAATGAGGGCCATTGTTTGGCTCATTTGTTGAGTTAACCCGGTCTTCACTGTTTAAACTGTAAATAAGCCAGACGTTTTATACATCTGTGTAGTAGGGCAGGTTCAAGACAGAATGCGTGATCATGTTTAGGATGTTCCGCAGAACTTTCTTGGAATTCGTATTTATATAAACGTTTCCATCTAAAAACAATTTTACGAGAAGGCTCGAGCTCAGTATTGCGTTCTTTTCCTTTTTTGTTAACGTTGAGATGAACAAAACACAATAGGAAAAGGACAATCGTCTATTTTTCTTAATCCTCTATTATTATGTGTTACATAACGCACAGAATAGCATAATCCCATCTATAAAATGATTTATAAAATTGTCCACTTCGATGCAGACGGGGTCTACTCAAGTAAAGGCATTTTCAGTCGTTTAATGCTTCCCTCTTGGCTTTATTCTATGAATACATCATCAAAAGCATCATTCAATCTCGTACTATGATCCAATCAATGAAAGAATGTGTATTCCCGCGCCAAATTTTCAGGCAGACTTGACGTGATACACAAAACTAATCAACCAAGGACGCCTCGCCCCTTGGAGGATCAATTTACAACTCTCGGTCAGATCATACCACTATAAAAGGGGTTTTCATCTTTGCTCTCCGATTATGTTACAGTAATATTACATCTAAATATCAATGTTTATATATATTTTCAATAAATATTATTTTACCAGGTACTTTTAAGTATAAGTACTTATAATTGCTAGAATTATTGTTATAACATTGAGAAAAGAATTATAATTAGAAAAAGACTCTCCTATAAACACGTGGTTGAAGCCATGTCCGGAGCACAAGGCGCCCTATTCAGTGTGCACTCTCAGTTTGAGGTCTGAACCCGGCCAGGAAAGCCGGCCAAGTTAACACAGAACAAAATGGTGCTTCGAATATTACTTTGCACCACGTTATTGTGGGTCGCCACTTCTGCTCAAGGTATGTATCTATTTCGTTTCTTTTTTTTCTGCAAGTTCCTGAGATTTGCTAAACAATGTAACACCCTGCCGCGTGTAGTGCTAGAAAAAATGTGAAGAGGTTTTTTGGTAGCGCGCCGCTACAGTCAAGTTTTGTATTTTCACAAGTCGAGCACGTTTATATAAAAATATTCTATCCTACGTGCTTGCTAGTTGTAATAGAGTACTTCAAATTATACTTTAGATACTGGAGTTAATGTAATGACTGAACTTTTACCCACACTTGTTGCAAAAATGTCTCCACACGCCAAGAAAAAAAACTTGCAACATGGCGACGGCACTTCAAAACGCCATGAAATTCCAATTTCTCCGCTATTCATTTCTTCTTTGTGTTCCTTTTTTACTGCGACTTTATGCACACCCTGTTTAACAAGATGCACCGATTGTCGTTTTCACACATGTTTTACATGAGAAAGTCGGATAAGAAAAGGTGCGATTCTCACTTCGAATCCAGTTCTAGTAATGAAATGATGACCTCTTGCCCTGATGCTTCTGATTGGAGGACAACACTGATTGAGTTAATTTTTGATAAGGCTCAGCCCCACCACTGGTATGGCTTGCATTTCCTGCCCTCCTTTGCCAAACACAACCGAACCCTACTTAGGAAATACTCAGACGGTTGTGTATGCTCTCTGTCTAAGTAGAATAGTACCCTCTTGTAGGTTCCTGTTCCCTGTACTAGAGCGTTTTTCAACATTTCTCCAACTCCTGTTATTTGTGAAAATAGATAACCTACAGACATACAGTTTGCACACTTTACGAGCCTGTTAATGTTATCACTCGGTCTGAATGGAAACACCGTATTCCCTTACCAGAAACATACTCTATTTTAAGGACTCCATTTCCATTGACAGAACTCTCTTCTTGTAACATGTAAGCCCCAAATTTCATGATCATTTTAGACCACATAAAGTAAATTAAATGGTATATTTTACAAAGCTTTCCCAGATATCACTATCCTCTTAGATTGTATCTGTGGGTTTTTGCCAATCCACACTGCTTGTTTTATAAATAAAGTGAGCTGTGATCTGAAAATAGAGCCCAAAGGAGAGTTTAGGGGAGGCAGAAAGACCGCTGAGCATGTGGAGAATTCAGTACATATCAGAGGTGACGGACATCTGGTTTGAACCAATAGGATGGACAGGCATGGACTGGCAACATCAAGCCTTACTTACTACTGTATTACATATTGTGTATATCCAGGTTAAAAACAGTTCTTTAGTACCAGTCTAGATTAGCCTCTACCAGGCTCCGTCCTATCGTTGGGAAAATAGTAGAAATCAGCCGAGGTACTCCGCTATACAGGGTAGGTCTGCTATAATACAGTAAGGTTCTACTAGTATTTCGATAATGGAGCTTCACTGTATAGCGGAGTACCTCGGCTGATTCTACTATTTTCCCAACGATAGGACGGAGCCTAGTAGAGGCTAAGTCTAGATGGCAGTAGATGTTCTATATTGCAGGGCTGTCTCAAGCTAGCTTTTAATTTGTTTCAGTTCTGACTTTCATTCATTGGTTGGGAGCTCATGTTCAAGCATGTTGTTGGTTTATGTTTCTGAATCTGCCATGTTAAGCTTACGAAAATACGTTTCATGTCATATAGTTTTTCTGTCGGAGAAAGTGACATTTTTGTTCGTACAAACAAGCAAATTTCCACCCTAGACAGAAGGACGGGTCCTGGAGACAGCACTGGTCTCTATTGTGTCTTGCCTGTTTAGTCTGTTGGGTCTCATTTATTGTAGCTTTGATCCAAAGGAATTAGGGAGGATGCTGGTGTAATTGTGCATGTCTACATCTTACAAAGACATTTCCATGGTGTTTGAAAAAGAAACATGCTTCCATAGTGTCACCTTGTGATTTTAGCCTGTGTCCCCATTGCCAGACGTCCAAAAAGTAGGATAGAGGTTTTGTTTCATAGGGATGTTCTTTCTGATAGCTTGGCTGCCTAGCTATTGCCAACCAGGTACCAGAAATGGTGACCAACTCACAAATTAAGTCCCACTCTTGATCTAAAGCCAGCTATAACGACAAGTCTGGAATTACAGTGCACAGGAAAATCTGCTGAATCAAATGATAGGTTATGGAAGGTGGAAAAGAATGGTCGTGGGAAAACCGCCCATTTTCCTGTAGGGGGCTTCATGATTGATACTTGAAATAGATGTGTTAAACAGATGCGTATGGGGCTGAAGAGTTAACAAACGTTTAGGATGCGGAGACTTGTTTCCTTTATCATTAGCACTTACACGAGAAAAGCTGTAGTTGTGTATATTGTATACCGATTCAAGTGCTTTTAACTCTGAGCAGAAAGATCAAATTAAGCTCTTTTCAGATGTAGAGTTGTTGATAGTAAGCCACCTTTACAACAATCACAATGGAGTGTTTAAACTGAGAAAACTGGATCCAATCTGCTTATACCAACAAAAGGAACTCCAGTCTTGCTTCATTACAATAAGCAAATGTCTGTATTTGTCTATTGCCGCTTTGTCCTTGCCCAAGAAACGATCCTTTGTTGGCCTTTTCTCTGGCCATCAGCAGAAGTTCCCACTTTGGATCTGTTAGGCATCCAAATCACATTTGTTTGTCATCAGCTGAAACTAAATCTGCTTCCCCAGCAGCTGTAGAACCAACCTCCTTGGTAGAACATAGGCTCTGTGCCCTGTCTCCCTACCTTGGAGCAGCGTGCCAAGTTTAGGCCATGTTTTACAAGACCTTCCCACCTATGGAGGGTGTTCCCACTGCGTACAAGTGACCGTGAGTGACACATTTGTAGGGGCGATGTCTGGAAGTGACAGGGAAAATTGACATTCCACTGAAGTCCCTTAGGAAGTTTCAGTTCCATCTGTGTTGAGTAGAAGGCAGAGGGCCAGCATATGGTTCATGTCTGGCCAGGATATCCCCCTATAGAGTTACACAGTGGTATTCATATTGTAAAACGCCTATACAGATATCTCGGATTAGAAACTTAAACAAAGAACTGAATCTAGATACAGAGTTTCCTTCCAAAGGTGTTCCTATGACTTGTATAAGAGTAATTTTTCATGCCGTATTCTTGCCAATAATTGTGTAGATGTAGAGACCCACTGCCAATGATTGGCACCAATTAGCGGGAACTCACGACCTATAAACTTTGTTTTACAGCAGGAAAGAATAAAAGTCAGGCCCTAACACAAACATGTCAATTTTGACATTTATGTATTTCGTCCACTCCACTTGCACATGTAGAAAATTTTGAGAGGCTGGTGTTCTCACACTCCTAGTCCTATACAACCCACTCTACAGTAGAGTAGAGTAGAGTAGATCCTATTATAAAAGTTTCATCCACATGATCCAGGTAGGAAGATCACTCAAAGGATGCCTGACTCTGATCTCTATAATATTCTTTAATGGTCATTCACCCAGCATTCTATGTACCAAAGTTTCAACTTCTCTACAATATCTATCTCCAATGAGGTTTATCAGGGGATCTGTAACTCTATTGTAGAATGTCCTTGGGCCCTAGAGCCGAGGAGTTGATCTATGTAGTCCCAGGAAACAGTCTGGCCATCCAAGCTAACTCAAGACAAAGGCAAAGCACAGAAAGGAAATTTCTGTGATTTTAATCCAAAACCCTTACAACAACACCAGTCCTTTTCAAAGGGTTTTATCTCAGGTGCACCAACTGTGTATGGCAGGAAATGAGGTGTCAGGTGTGAGTAGGGCCAGAGGGTGAACCTCAATACTCGGAATGTTTGTTCTGTATCGGGTTGTGAACATGAAGTCTAGAACCTCTTCAGCCTCTTGTATTATGTCTGGGGCAGGGTCTTGTACAGGGGCGAGGGTCAGATTTACTGGTGATACCCATCCCAATCTCAGGACATACACAGCTGGACATGTTTATGTGCTGGAGTAAAGATTTGAAAGACCCTACTAGTCTTTAGCAGTGAGATTTATTTGTGTTGGGGATGTCACCTAACTGGCCTCAACTTGTAAGGCTTGTTATATAAACACAGAGTAAATTCCCATAACATTGTCAAACAGACGATTGTGTACCGTTGGTCAAATGAGGGGCCGTTCAAAGTTATTTCAATGTGTATTGGTAACAATCACGGAATATTTGAAACCGTGTACATCAGCAATATGCAGTTAATTTCTCTGCTGTACAATTGGTATTATTTTTGCTGTGTGTTGTAGATCTATTGAGTGCAATGGCAATGGGGAGATAAGGAATATTTGCTTTCACTATTTAATCAGTCAATGAATTTATTATGAATTGTTATACAAGCTGTGTAAGCACTGCACTAAAGTATGCCTTTTTTTGGGTTCAGATTCTCTGGCTCATGTAGACAGTTGTTTATACTGCTATGGTCTAGTGACAAGTTATGTTCTTGCAGGGGCACAAGGTTGTAGACTAATACCAGTCTATAACTGCAAGCTAAAATTCTACCCACCAGTGTTCTTATCTTAGCCCCAATTCGCACACTGCAAAATGTATTTTCAACATAGCAGTTCTTGAGATTTCATTTTTAAGAAGAGCCACACATAAAAGGAAACACAACACTTATCGAAAATAGTCAAGTTTAGCCCTGTGTGCACTGGCCAAAACATGTCCATTTTGCTAACTAACAATGAAATCAAGTAGTAATCAATGATTACATTATATACACTATCATGATTTAGCAAGCAACCTACATGTATTTCCTATCCACACTGGATTGTAAACACTTTAGCACACAGTATGCATTTATTGTGTTACTGACCTGGTATATTTCTTTACAACACTGTGATGTGTAATCTACCACATGAAATTGAAATTTATGGTTTTGACATCAAGATACAAATGTACTGTTGTTGAATAATTTTTCACTAACTTTATTTCACTTCATTCTTTCAGGGACCTTCAGCTTGGAAGGGGCTGTAGATGAAAATGGAGGTAAGAAAAACTTTTATTTGACACAGAAGTTCAGAAGTATGCATATATGTTCTCCTTTGTTTCACTAGTTGGTTAGATTGCTTATTATTTTGGTATCACATGCAAATGATCTGATAACAAATGTTGAAGGCACAGTGCAGATGCCAGACTTGTGTATCAAGGTAGTAGTGTAACATTAGGACTAGAAATGATGAAAAGTCTTACAGTTCAATTGCCTAATGTTAGGATGTCTCTATAAGTTACTCGCAGCCTCATAGTTGAGCTCCTGGTTCCAATTAGTAATTGGAAGATAATGGTTTAATCCTGGGAAGGGCATCTGGTTGGGGCTGCACCCGTCTTTCAGAAGGGATGTAAAATGGGTAGCCTGGTTTCAACCAAGCCCCGTGTCCGCTCGCCGCCTGTAACGGCTATCGGGGAGGGGAGAGAAACCCCCGGACAGCTGGAGTTTGCGTTATACAGACTATAAAATGGGGTCCCATGTTCGAGGAGGTGCCTGGGATGGCTAGCAGTAATCTCCAACTCCAAGCAGATCTCCCCGGGGCAAAATCATACTGCCTAGCCAGAGAAGCTCTAGCCAGCCCCCAAAGGACTGGCTGGAGCTTATCTGGCTGGCCGATACAATTTTGCCCCCGTGGAGATCTGCTTGGAGATTTAGCTAGCAACCCCTCCCTATAAAAAATACACCCTGCTACTGAAACATTAAAGAAACTTGCTGCTTTATGTGCCTCTAGTTACTACAAGGGTTTGAACGAATGAAGCCTGGTCAACTGAATGAAACATGCAGCAACATGCAGCAATCACAGATGATCAGCACTGTCATCAGAGTGATATCTTATATTGTAGTCGTGTGTTTGGAGTGTATAGTGTTTCTGTTTCCTTTCTTGTTAGATCTGTCTAGTGTTTCCTGATAAACAGTCTGACATCTACAATCTATGTCGACCACCCTGATAGTAAAGTGACTGTATGCCCCACACTGGAGTGTAGAGCTGTGTACTGGTACACTGTACCCATACAGTACCGGGTACAATCAATGCATTAGGTACAGGTTCAAAATACCTGACCCTGCTGTATCCTACTGGACCTGACTCAGGGGATGGGCACTTTGACAGATAAGATTACTATGAAATTACCGTGGCAGTGCTCTAAAGCCACTCTAAAGCACCGAAAACACATTTGCATGGCTGGAGTTAAATTTTCATCTGTGTTTTCATAAAATTAATACCTAGCACAATCAAATATTATGTTTTTACCAGTTCAAACATGCTTTTGTCCTTATTGAAAATCTAGCATTTTCCGAACAAGTAGTTTAGGTACAGGTTCAGACCTGTACCTTAACCCGTGTACCTGTACCTGTACCTAAAATTTGTTTAGGTACACAGCTCTACTGGAGTGGTTATAACAGATAAAATACAGTCAAACCTGTACAAGTAAACACCTCTGTATAAGGACCACCTTGCCAATGATATACAGTTCAAATCTGTACCAGTGACCACCTCTACATAAGGACAACCTGGCCATACTTTTTGGTGTTCCCCTACTAGATAATTTTTCCCATTGACACAAGCATCCTATCTATGGTGACCACCTGTCCACATAAAACAAATTTTATTGAACAGTCTTCTTTGGCAGTTTTGACAGTACAAGCCCATGACTGGGATGTGTTTTACTTATTTGCAGCATCGTGGCTTTTTTTTAACGCCACAGCTTCACAAATGTTAGGGCTTTTGCAAAGAAACCAAAACTGGAAAGGCGAAAGACACACCCGACATCTGCTACATTCAGAGGCCAATATCCCAAACTTGGTCTGTTGTTGAAGCTCCACCTAGTGGTCAGTTAGCAGTATTGCAGGCCAAACACACCCATGTTATTTGCAGACCAGAAAAATAGCAGGGAGTAGAGACATCGTTAAGGTGGTGTGGATGTTAGTATCGGGAGAGCTCTATGTTCCAATGACTTTTTGTTGGGGTTGAGGAGTGTCGGAGCATCGCTATGTAAATGTATCAAGATGGAAAATAACCTTTCAAGAAACACCTAGACATCCATCATGGTTCCATATCACAGTACATACCCACATTTACTCTGTAGTCTGATAAGATTAGAAAATAAAGTAGACATTAGCAAGATCAGATAACCTTCCTCAGCCAAGGTCAATATGTTCTTGTTCAATAAGTTCTTGTTGTCAGCTTATGGTTTGAAACAGAGCCATGTCATTTTGATACTGCTGAAAATACAGCAATTTACAGTAGGACTGACATTCCAGATGACCATATTTGGAGAGTTGATGTACTGTAAATGCATTTATATTTGCTGGGAGAAGATTCGCAGTGGTTTTAAGTTCATGGTTGAAAGAATGGGGTAGGTGGGCTGAAGACAGAAAAAGCATTTTCATGGTGGATTTAAGTTTGAATAAAGAGGTTACCGTGAAAGCCAGGCAACATGAAGCCACAGAAAATTTCAACATCTACAGTAATTTGTTTAGTTTAGGTTTAGCCTGTACATGCCACACCAGCACTTTTGCAGTATTCTGCAGCTGAAGCCATCTTCCCACCCCTTACTTATCCTAGTTATAGTTTTACTGGGTGGGTATGTAAGGGATTTGTTGGGCAAAGGCAATATTATGGCCTTATGCATGGGCACAAGCCTCCAAGTATTCAAGTCAGTTGCCACAGTTAGACAGGATTGCCAATTAGATAGACTGTTTCTTCAATTATAAACATTTTGGTTTGAAATCCAGTGGAAATTTATTACTGCAGATTAACTACAGTGTTATTAAAGACAGATAGATGGCAAGCCAGTTTTTTAAAGTTTGATATTTTGAAACTTGAGACTTTGTAGTGTGTATGATGCTTTCAAAATAAAAACAGAATATTTCATAAATAGGTCTTGTCAATGAACATTCCATCACTTAAGTCAGTTGTACTTAGGTTATTGTAGTTAAGACTTACTGTAGTTTAGACTAAATCTCTGTGTATCTTACTGTCATAACTGTTTGATTGATTGATTGATTGATTGATTGATTGATTGATTGATAAGATGTCAACCCCCTTGTTAAAGACCTGTGCAGTACCAAGGAC
The DNA here is from genome assembly GCF_035083965.1 of Branchiostoma lanceolatum. Classification (NCBI taxonomy): domain Eukaryota; kingdom Metazoa; phylum Chordata; class Leptocardii; order Amphioxiformes; family Branchiostomatidae; genus Branchiostoma; species Branchiostoma lanceolatum. Next base: position 6,169,246 of record NC_089723.1, on the reverse strand, counting down.
AGTCACCAGGGGACCCAAATCTAATCATTTCTTTGATTGAGTAAGACCTAACCACAACCATAGTGATAGTCCAAGACAATCCATCCATAGCTTCTTTAGTTGTGCTGTTCAACCGCATAACACATACAAATGCTACCGAAAACATAACCTTCTTGGCAAAGGTAAGAAACCACCTAACGGAACAGCAGTGCTATTGTTACCATGCACCCCTCCCCAACAGTGTTACCCCTACAGGGCTAGAAATACTGTGCACCTAATTCTTAACTGTGTGTGCACTGGTGCACCTAGATATTTTTGAAGGCTACAGGGCTAAGGCACTATTGTACACTAGTAAACAGAAAAGTCTTGAAATATACATGTAGGTATCAGAAAAATTTTGAAGTTAGCTATGGAATTGAAATGCTGTTTGGTTAAACTTTGTAATTACGTTTCACTGACATTCTACTTTATTTGAAGTTCTGCGCCAACACCCGAAGTTCTTTCTGTGCACCTAAATTTTTTGGGTTGGGTGCACCAGTGCACCTATCATAATCCCTAAAAATAAGTTTTGAGCCCTGCGGCCTATCTCTCTACACAGTACACCCCAAGGAGACCTTCCCACTGTTGGAAGAATGTGCCCTGTGTACACACGGCCTCCTTGAGTAGAGGCAGCTGCATGTCTCCTCTTTCAAAGTTTACTTTGCTGCATTCTTTTGGTCAGGGCTACACATCCCTGCACTTCCCATGTTAATGAAACATGTAGTACGGATTACGTCTTCTTATTCTGACATTTCTTTTCATTTCTACGTGCGTTTTGAAGTACAGAACAAATTGTGTTAGAACAGTTGTCAATATTTGGCAGGGAAAACCTGTATATTGCTAAAAGATGTTTTAAGTTGAACCCTAGGGCCTTAGCTATAAGTAAAAGTATATTTCAGAGACATGTGAATTGGGGAAGTATTTGGATTTGGGTTGAAACGAACGTACCTTTATTTTTCTCACCTGGATTTTCATTGAACCTTGCTACCCGTCACCTGATATGTGATGCTTTTTCCAGCTAATACCCAGGCCTGAAACACTGACCTGGGTAACCCAAACCCCTTGAATAAAGCAAAGACACTCATTCTGTCATCATCCCATTTGTTTTTGACTCCTTGTTGGGTTTGTTAATGCCTGACCCCCCAGCGTCATCCCTGAAAGCAAAATATATGTAAAATAAAGGATAGAAAGCCGTCCAATTAGAAGCAGTCTCTTTCTTCCCCCCTGTGTAATTGAAAGCATATTTTACCTGTAAACATTCCCAGTCACACAGGCCCCTAGCTCGCGGCCAACCCGAATCTGTGTACAAAACCATTAGAGGAAAGCATTTGTTTGCCCCTGCATTTATCGAGTTAAATCAGGGCGAGGGTTGTTTTACTCGGTGACCGGTTTGCGGTCAAGCACAGGGATTCCTCCACCTCTTGGGGGACGACCAAGATGGCAGTAGCCACGGCGGCAGCGGTGGCCAATTTGACAAGTAAGGGTCTTGACTGTGATGTTTGAACAGTGCAGGTTTGAGATAGTGTCAATGTGTAACCTGGTATACCAATCTTTGGCCTCATTTTGCTTGGTAACTGTATACGTAGCTATGAACTGTGTAAACCTTATAAGTGTGATTCAATTTGCAGTTCTAGTGTTGAATTGTGTTGTATGGTGGTAGCATTATATAACCAACGCTTCCTGTGTTATTTCTGCATGTTGTTAGACCTAGAAAACACAAGTCACAAGGAAAAACAAAAAGTGCAATAACTAGGCAAAATAGTATTGTAAGGTTAGACTGTCTACTGCAGTTGGGTTAGGAGTGATGCTTTGAAGAAACACAGATTCGAGGCTGATGGTTTTTATGAATAGCTGGAACTATATTTTACAGACTCTTTCATATGATATAGCTTTTATTTATGAACATGTTTTGTTGCATATCTGTAAACTCTTTCTTTGGGGTTTAAGGTTTTGAAAGATCGAAGTGCTCAAAAGGCATAGAGGCCTTTCCAGACCAGACTGTTTTGTGTTTATGTTTCACTTCCAAGTGGACATATATATTCCATCATGGTCACTCTGTAGGTGGCCACTCTACCCTATACCGTGTTCAAGGGTTTCTAGGATATTGTGAAGGGTCAATATAATAAGCTTATGTTATGGGGTAAAAGTTTAGGGAACAGAATATAGTCTTGGGCTTTCATTCTGGATATAGCCCTCCAGTATGCAAATTTTAAAGGGCTTTTTGATCTACAGTAGTAGCGAAGTGTCTCAAGTCCATGTAACACTAGAAGAACTTTCTGAGTACATATTTGTTGCACAACTATCCCAGGGTGGGATGACAAAACAACCGGTTTTTGTGTGAAGTTCATGCTCTTAAACCTCCCCTCCCACTCTGTGGTCACTGCATTCTTTTGTACATACCAGTCTCTAATCCAAGGTAAACCCTTCTAGTTCTACACTTCTACATAAATCCTAGTTCTACCAGATCTTTCCTTAGTTACTGACGAAAGATAGCCGATGTTATCTGAAACGTCTGTTTCAAAATTTTATCCAGTTGCTTGTCAATGAGTAACTATGTTTGGGGTATTTTACTACCTGGATGTCTAACCTTCATCAACGCCTTCTACATTTACTCTAGTAGTATAGTATGGTACTGCTTTGAATATCTTTTACCTGGGAAAGAGTATAGTTTATGTACTGTTTCTAAATGCAAGTGTAGTTGATACAGGGCTGTCTCCAGGACCCGTCCTTCCGTCCCAGGACGGAAATTTACTTCTTGGGACGGAAAAAAATTCAACCCTTTCCGTCCCAAAAATATCAATTTTAGCTTTTTTTTAGCTGAAAATGACAGATTCAACAATGAAAATTTTAAAAATCGGCTCCCAAACAATGAGTGGGACGGGAAAAAAATGAGTTGATGTCTTCCCACTGAGGGCCTCAACTAGGTTGAGGAATGTAGAACCTTGCCCTTTCAGGACTGCATAGTTTCATATGTCAGGAGGGCAGGAGCCACAAATAAATCTTCCCATACTGTAACAAAGGCCCACTTTTGCTGGCAGCTAAGCAAATACCCTACAGCTAATTGTATTTCTTTTTAACAAAATGTTGGTCAGGTAATATGGTTCTGAAAGAGGGGCAGGGAAAGAAAAAGAATAGGAAAAGGCTTCTTGTGTTTATTCTAGCATTCCTACAATGGTTTCTGCATCAGTGGCTATTTCTACTTCTCAATACCAGTGTTTTCTTTTACTCTGATAACAAACTTCTGAGCAGGCTTATTTTTTCTCAGAATTGTTGCTTTCAGAGAGTTTGTATTGAGGCACTGGTTACAGGAAGTGACCAATAATGTGTCAAGGATTAAAATCAAACCCTATCAGCATTTCTTCAATTTGAAAATTGTGCAGGAAGCAAACAATGTAAATTATAAATATTTGCAATAAATGAAAAATTTTTAGGCTGAAGTTATGATAATATGCATTTGCCTGTTAGACCCAAGTGGCAGTACATTTAACCGTTATGTCTAATTTCTTATTTGCTGACTACTTATATACAATAAAAAACATGTACATCATACATATATTGAGATATCTCAAACTAAAAATTATTTCTTAGAATTTCAGCTATAAACAATAACAAATTATGAACAATAAAGATTTTGCCTTCTGATCTTTTTATTGTTGCTTAAACAGTGTATGGGAAATTTTTGATACATTGTTAGCAAAAAAATTATGAAAGCCACAGTGTTACAGTAGTTAAACATGTATATAGCTATGATATACATTTTTCCCTCCCCCACCGCAATGTTTTGAGAGATGAATATACATGTAATTGTTTTCCATTGTTAGAGATGATATACAGGGCCTATTCCCCGCCTTTTGTCTAGAACAAAGAAGTGTCCAAATGGCTGCTTATCCCAGTCTGTTATATACCTCATTAGCCACTATCTCCTGAGGAATCAGCGTCTACTAAATAGGCCACAATTACATGCCTCATCTGTTCTATTGTTGAAGGTAACAGAGATGATATCTTGGGCTTTGCAGTTTGTCTCTGGAGGTGTTTGTGCCTTTTGGGGCAAACCTGTAATACTAGTGAATAGTCAGGGACTATACTTTACTGTCAGTGGATAACAACTTATTTGAAGATAATGATACACCATTAGGACCACCCATGATGATGTACATCCTCGAGTACTGTAAATCTATTTGATATTGCGGTTGATAATTTTAGTGTTTTGGGGAAAAGTGAGTAGTTCACTGCATTTAATTTCAACGGTTGGAACAAACATCATTGTCACAAATGTTAGTGATCAAATATTTGTGATGATGAAATTTTAGCTGTTGACTAGTGACCGTTGAAATAGCTAAAATGAAGTTACCGTTAACAAATCAAGAATTACAGTATGGTACCATTGTTCAATTTTTGCTAAAAGAAGGGACTTAAAGTAAGATTTGGGCACAGACCACACAAGATTGGTATTAGTGAGTGGATGAAAATATTGATAGTATTTTCTTTCATCTGATTCATTTTATTTGTCAATTTTCTATGGCATTTTTTAATCACAGATTTAAATTCTTTATTGAATTTTTTATTACCATGTTAGCTCCACCCACCCAACTGCCCAACTATTATTGCCCCATTTCCTGATTTAGAATCACTGTTGGTATTGTATGATATGAATAGAGATTGTGAATGTTCTATGAATAGATATACACATGTGTTTCACAGCAATTCCATGTCATGAAGTTCAAATTTTTTGGACAGACTTTTTTTGTCTGAAGAAGCAAATTTCAGTCCTGGGACAGATCCTAGAGACATCCCCGATTGTAAGATAGTATATTCTATATTAATTCTATTATATGTTTATGTCAGTCCATGTCACAAATGTTACTAAGCCTTGATTTACAAGTAACGATTTCTTCAGTTACTATAATTCACTTTATCTTCACTGGACATTTTCACTGAACTTCACGGTAGCGGCAAGTGATATTTTAGGGGTGGGGGGGGGGGGTTGCTAGCCCTTCCCCTTTTATAAAGTGCTTGAGGCACCTCCTCGAACAGTGGAGCCTCATTTTACATCCCTTCTGAAAGACCGGTGCAGCCCCAACTGAGATGCCCTTCCCTGGTTTTGAACCAAGGTCTCCCAGCTACCAACTAATGGGAACCAGGGACGCCCCATTTATTATCATCACTATAATTATTCATTTTACCACTTCCAGGTCTATTCCCCCTGATTTTCAACCTTGCAACGAACGCGAAGATTACGGCCAACGCGACATGCGGACTGAACGGACCCGAGAACTACTGCAAACTGGTGGAACACGTGGCGGGGGATCCCTTCCCTCAAGACCCGCAGTGCAGCGTCTGCGACGACAATGACCCGTACTTACGCCATCCCATAGAGAACGCCATCGACGGGACCAACAGCTGGTGGCAGAGTCCGACCATCTCTCAGGGACGACAGTACAACTGGGTCACTATCACACTGGACTTGGGGCAGGTTAGTAACGTCTCATCATGTTTATTTAGAATAATGAAAAGAAATCTTTTACTGCTTCAGAGACTGATTATCAAGGAGTTATACAACTTCTCTGCCAACTGACACAGGTATCCTTGGAAGGCTTACGGTGGTCACTTTTTGTGACAAGATAGAATGGCTGCTTTGAATGATTAGGAAACCTTAGGCCAAACAGCTTTATCTACACCAGTAAAACAGTACACCACTGAGGGATTTTAGATTTTGGAAATTTGCTTCTATGCTTCCCTTTAAAGTTTACATGTACAGGGTAAGTGACATTTCATCTGCTTTTGTGTTTAGCTTCTGTATTTGGCATAGCTTATTGTTATGATGATGATGATGATGATTTTCTGTTCTCCTACTGTTCTACCCATGACATGATAGACTCCAGTAGAGATTTGATTTGTGATCAATACTGTACTGTTCACATCACATCACATCAGCAGTTAGATGAAATGGGAAAAATCCATTGATTGTTGCCCCACCAAGTAAAATCCAGGTCAGACGATTCTGACAGCACATACAAGGTCTGTTTGTTGATCTCGGAACTGACCCTGTACAAGTACAAGACAGCTGTGACCATCCATAACCTTCTTTTTCTTGAAGTTCTTCTTTTCTGTCATAGTATCAAACAGAAAGACAGACCAACCATGCATTTGAGTCCTATCAACCCTTCTTGTCTTGGCTTTAGACGATTTTTCACATCAAAAATATAGAAAAAATGATCCTAAGTTTTTCCAAGTTCAAAAAATATCACATAGTACAGTAGAGAGAGTCTGAAATGGGTAGTATTGAGGGCACCACCATATATGGAGAGGGTCAAGGAAACATGAAGCTTGCAGTGGTATTTGGATAGACAGACATGGCCCAGCTAGAATGCATGGCAGCTGAAACACAAATCGGGCAGTCCAAGTAGAAAAGGGATGTTTTTGTAGCTTTATGAAAACACGTAGGTGTGTATTTCATCAAATGACAAGGAGAGATTTGACCCTCTCTCCGTAGCCGACTTGCTTAGCATACTATTCACTCTATTTGGTCAATTTCTACTATTTTTCCAGCCATCTGCGGGGCCTGGTAAAGGCTACTAACTTTGGGCATTCAATATGTTTTCCTAGTGTATATCTTCTCAGGACTTGTCTATGTTGTTTTGGCAAGATCGTACACAAGCAGACCGATAGGAAAGAGACAAATGTTTTGATAAAGCCAGGAAAGCCCCCCACAACCCTGGGTCTGTCACTCTGTCTAGACTACAAGGTTACAACGAAGTTGGACTAGACCGCTCTTGTTTTGATTGAAGGTTGTTCTATTAAGGAACAAAATAAGGAAAACAGGGAAGCAAATCAGAAGAGTAAAATCAGTACGTGGCTAGGTTCTGACCGTTTAAAGTAGTGATTTTTCATCGTAACTTTTAGACTGCAACCTTTCCTCTCCTATCCTGGATGCCAGACCCCAATCTCTAAAATATCTACCATTTTGATAGATATTGTAGAGATTGGGTGTCTGGCATCCAGGCCACAAATGTATTCCTCTCCCCTCCCTTTCCACCACATGTAAATCATTACAGTTAGTTAGGAGCAGCCAATAGACCTTTCTCACGCGGCGGCCATGATAGAATGAAAACGAGGCCCTTGTGGCAAACATTAGACCGATCCTAACTGTCAATCATAATTACCAGTTTAGCCAATGATTACCTGATAATTAGAGAATCGACCAATGAGGAAGTGGCTGCATGACCGTCAAATATTTGCATTTCTATGTTTTTATTTTGCATTTCTACGCTCTGACAGAGGAGGGCGGAGACTATGGGATCGGTCAACAAAGCTTTTAATTGCTGCATCTTTTTTGTACATTGCATTAGTTGTAATATTGATACTTGGATATCATATTTTAAAACTTAATGTGATTTAGGAGGAAAAGTAAATCTGTACATTATTTTTGCTTCTTTGCCTCATTGGCCTCGTCTTCATTCTATCATGTCCGCCGCGTGAGAAAGGTGTATGGAAAAGGATAAACCAGATTATATGTATGATTCTTTCTCCAACAATATTATCAAGTATCCCCTTTGAAAAAAAATGTGACTGTGATAAGTTAGAACATATCTTCCTCCAAAACGCTCTTAGGGGCAAGTCCTGCTGCTGTTTTGTCTTTGGTTGCACCCAAGGAATGAGACAAGGTCATGATCCAAACAGCAAGTTGACAGGAAGATGTTTCCACAACAATGTGCCTTCCTCCTTATCATACCTGTATATCACCTGTCTAATTATGTGTAAGCAATGTGCCTGTTACTGAAAAATTCCACAAAAATAAACATACCATGCTTCGCAAGATGACAGTTGCTCAAGCGACTGGATAGATTTTGGAAACAGTCCGACATTTCTGGTAGCATCAGAGCATCCACTACCTTACTTCAGTGACTGAGCAAGATCTAATGATTATTTGGATGTCTAACCTTTGTTGACGCATAACATGCTTCTATTACAAAACTGTGCATTCAACCATGCAATGGTTGTGTATATATTAGTTTTTTTAGCCCGTTATCATGTTGTGTTTGTTAATGTTAACGTTACTTGCAGTGAATACTTTCTACAGTGGCTAAGGTGTGGTTCAGTTGTATCAATGAAGATCCAGAATTGAAGCGACAAGATATGATGATGGTCAATGAAGATAAGATTTTCATAGCAGCTTAGCGTGGAATCATTTTCATAGAATGATGGAATGTTACATTTGACTTCCTCTCTAAAATTGAAATTTAAAACAAATTTATTGTCATAGACCATACATATCTGACAGGAACATAAACTTTTATTCTTATATAACAGTTAATGATGCGCGAAGGTTAGAAGGTGACATTTATCTACGATTTACCTCATTGGTTAGGTCAAGCCTCTTTGTTGTGGACACATGATAAACACACGTGACTCTGACCACCCAAGTATCAGTTAGCCTGTATTGTATAGGATGCACGGTGTGTAGACATACCCTCAACCAGGCCTTCCTACAGGGGTACGGAAGGGCCAGAAGAGCCAATATGTGGTAAGGTTAACATATCCGACTGCGCATTTGGTCAACCCCTTTGGTAGCCAAACTCCCCTGGCAAATTTCTTTCTATAGCAAGCGCAGTCAGTCTCGTAGAGACTAGTGTAGACAAACCAGCATTTGCGGTAAAGTACACATGAGCTCTAGTCTCTACCAGACTAACTACGCCGGCTATGGGGAGAATATTTTCCAGGGTTTCATTTGCAGGCTACGCGGGCGAAATGTGATCTTCACCATGGATTGACTCTACTGGCTAATTAGTCCTTTTTTCTGCTGAATTCTACAATCCATACGCCCGTAGGAGGACCTGGTGGAGGCTACACATGAGCTTGGGTAGTCATCAACAAGAAAACAATTTTACTTGTGATTTTCAGTCACTTTTGCCCAGTCACATTCTTTTAAGCAAATACCAGAGGGTTAGTGTCCACACCTACATATTCCTCCTAGTGTGACGCATGGATTTGTACCATGTTTCTTACCAAATAAATTATTACATCAAGGTTTTTTATTTTGTAAAGGCATTGCTCAGCATAAATTCAGTGGACACTCATCGTGGCAGATGGTAGAAGAGACCTGGCCAGAAGTAGCTCGCAAATTTTAACCAATATAACAGGAGTGGGAAATTTGTCTTGGCAGCTTCTGAAAGACACCACACAAGCGGTGTAAGCTTGAATGCCTGAGCATAGGACCGTAGCAAATCTGTTATAGAACCCCACAGTTTGTTAACCAAAGCACTACAGTGGGCAGTGTGTAGAGCATTATTTGTAGTTGACCTAAAAGCTTAAAATTGTCGGCAGGGTCGTAGCTAGTTAGTGTTTTCAGCAATGAGAAGCACATGAAAAACAAGAACATTTGTTAACACAGCTGCTTTTTGTATAAACTATAATACAGATGTTTACATTGACTTTGAAGGAGACTTCTATTCAGATATGCTATGTTTTGTAAAAAAATAACAGACTTAGATCTAACTATACTTCAGTATGGTAACTTGAATCTACAGAGCAAGGAGATTTTATCATGAGATATACAAGCTCATATCTCTCCAGTATAGGAACAATATACATGTAAAAGATGCACTGTATTACCTGAACGATTATAAGATTCCTATAAAGTATAATGTCATTCGTTCTTTCTATCATGTTTGCTCTTAGCGTTAGAGACACTATTGCACCACTGAGCTTTCTTCATCTTCAGTTCGCATTTCAGTCAATTTAGGATGCAAGCAGCACTACACTGACTACCGGTAGTACTACTGATGATATGTATGTGGGCACAAGAAGGTTGAGCGGTGCAGATGGTTTGCAGATAACAACATATTCTCCCATGTCACATTTCCTTCCTACAGTTAGCTGGGGCACCATTAGGAGGTCCTGCATGGCCCTTTTACGTATAGCGTAATCGGCCGTTTTAATTTTACGTAGAGCGTTGCTGACCACTCCATAATTTAGCGTAGAGCGTAGGGGGGCTTTCTGAATTTAGCGTAGATCGTAGGGAGGCTTTCTGAATTTAGCGTATTACGTAGCCGGCCCTCCGAATTTAGCGTAGAGCATTGTTGGGACCCCCCATGCAGGCCCTCCATTAGGAGGTGACCTGCAGCACTGAAGAGAGGAAGCATCTGTGTGTTTTGTCTGAGCCACAGGAAACTGCTGTGGGGGGGAAGGGAGGGGGTCTCCTGCATTTCAAGTTGGGCTGATGTTTGTCAGTGTGTTGTTTCATGTCCATAATGTTCTACAGAACTGGAAAAAGAAAATGCAATCTAGTACTGTAAATGCAGAAATATTCGCAGTGGTTTTATGTTTGCGGTTTTTGCGATGAACTCTTCAACGCTAACTTAAAACCTCCGCGAAACTTTTTTGCCCACCGATAACTGTAGCGATACTATAGCCTGTATTTACACAAGCTCTCGGCCGGAGGTTACTGACCCCCAGCCCAAGGCTGGCGGTTACAGGACCGGATGGCCACTAGGAGCGCAATTCGTCAGGCTAGCGATACTATTATTTCAAACGCAAACTTTAGACCCCCGCGAGCACTCCATTTTCTCCCTACAGCGAAATAAAAACCATGCGAATGTAAAAGTATTTACAGTAGCAAAGACCTCCTTGCTAGTAGCCAGCCAGCCTGTAATAAGTTTCAATTGTTTTCCTCTGCCACTGTTAAGAGTGATACATACATTACGTTGAACCATCCTTGAATCAAACTAAGAACATAACATATTATGAATTTCTAGACTGTTGCTAGTCTGTGTAATGCAAACACAATCTCTGCTATAAGCAAGATTTAGCTAGGCTAGGTTGTTGCTGGGTTTGCCTTTCTAGTTCATGATGAGGCATGTCTGTCTGTTTTCTGCTTGTGGTGTTCAACATACTGAAGATAGCCAAGAATTTTACCTTGAACTCCCTATGGGAACATAACACAACATTTTTAAGGATTACAACAGTAAAGTCAATGCTGCTGGTACTGTATCTTTAGAACAAGTTCCATTAATTTCTCTCTTGTCATTCTCATCATTTCACAGTGACTGGCTTATAAAAGTTATCAGGTCAGGACTGAATTGCAATCACATGCATTGTTATGAGAGACTCCTACCTTTAGGGAGCAGTACTACAGGCAGGAGCTTCTCTCACATTTGGGATTAAAGTATTCAAATCATTGAAGTCACTCACACATCATTCATTCTTGCTCCCAGTGCAGGTATACCAATGTTTTGCACCCACTGAATCCTGAAGGCTGAAGATTTCTTACTTTGTATGGAGTAATCACTGTGGATTCAATGATTTTTGATTGACACATCCATTGTACGATTTTCAATCTTAGATCTTCCAAGTGGCGTACGTAATCATCAAGACAGCCATCACTCCGCGTCCCGGCAACTGGATTCTGGAGCGTTCCTTGGACGGAGTTCGTTTCCGCCCGTGGCAGTACTTTGCTGTCTCCGACTCGGAATGTTACCAGAACTACAACATCACCCCCACCATTGGTACGCCCCAGTTCACCCAGGACGATGAAGTCATCTGCACATCCTTCTACTCCAGGTTTCCACCGTTTGAGAATGGAGAGGTGAGTTATTTATCATTACTCTTAACAGTTTGCCATCCTGAAACAGCATTTTTTAACCTTCTCCCTGCTGCCAAACCTGTATCCAATGCCTCTTACCAATAGAAATGTGGTTCCCAAAAGCTACCTCAGCTTGGAGAAGGTTAACAGGGCTTTCTAGGAGACCAGGGGTTCATCTAAATCAGGAAAGAGGGGCGCTGCACCCTCTTGTTTCAGCCCAGCGCCCCCTTGTTGAATTCAGATTTTAGCTAAATCCCCAGCATACAGCCTTCCTCAGCGATTGATTCTTTCATAAATACATAGAATTCGCTCCCTCGCCTGTGTATGCTCCCTCTTGTTACATTTTTCTAGAAAAACCCCTGGAGACTATATGACTTGCTTTTGTTTTTTGCATAACATGTTGATGAAGTGCAGTTGTATTGTGCTATATTAGAAACAGTTGAGTTTTTATTGAATCCATTGCATTGAATAAGTTTTTCTTTTGAATAATGTTTGTGTGGTACTTAATGTACTTTAAACTCTTTGTACAATAGTTGTATGTATTTTGTTGTTGTTCTAAACCAATATAAATTCTGTTGACAGATTCACGTTTCACTCATCAATGGTCGTCCCAGTGTAGACAACCCCTCAGATACCCTCAGGGTAAGATTTTCTCCTATTTTTTAAATTTGATATGTATGCTGGAAGGCAATTTAGGTAGACTATGGTCATCTCTGATGCCTATGATTATATTGTGTCCTTACATTTTTTTCTGTAGACTGAAATGTAACAAGTGTTTAAAGAGATTACCATCCAATTACTTGATTACATGCAAAAGGTACACTAATTTTACATTCATGTACTAAGAGTAAGACCATTCAATGCATATCAGACATCTTAAAAATAAAGAAATCAAGAAGTTATAAATGGAATCACTAGAACGCTGATGCAAGTAGTAATGGGTAAAAAACGTATGCACAAGTTGACTGCTGCACAGTTCTTTTGTTCTAGCTCAGTTGAGTGTCGTTCTTGCGTAGGGTTATCGTTCACGAGAGTCGTGTGGTCTATAGCGAAATTCTCAAGGATGAGTCTATTTGTACTTGTTCCATTTTGAATAATCACATGTTTGCTGTTCCCATACAGGAGTTCACCTCTGCCCGTTACATCCGACTGCGCCTCCAGCGAATCCGCACCCTCAACGCCGACCTTATGACCTTGAGTTCAATCCGTACCGACACCATCGACGCCTTTGTCACCAGAAGGGTAAGGCCTACATTTACAGGAAAAACTGTGCCAAAGTAGTTTTGTGATATGTTCATATTTGTTTAGATTCTTATACAGAATGCTTGTTGCATACCATGGCACATACAGTGATGGACACTACAGTACCAAAGTTCTTCCTTGAAGTGTACACGTACAAGATTGAGATTGAGATACCACCATATATCTTGCTGTAGCTTACTAGATGGTTTATCAAGTTATTGTAGGAATCAAAGCAAATATGTTTATTTCGAGGAATGAGATATACTTTTTGTCATTTCCACAGTACTTCGACTCAATCAAGGTTTAGATACCACCATGTATTAATACTGTAGCTTAGCTGGTCTATTGAGTTTGTGTTCAGGTAGGAATAGACACAATTATTATGCTTAATATTTTAAGCAATGATAGACAATTTTTATGATTTCCACAGTACTTCTACTCCATCAAAGATGTCTCAGTTGGAGGACAGTGTATCTGTTTTGGTCATGCCAAAGTCTGCCCACAAGTTCCCGGTGCCCAGGTGAGCAGTTTTTAAGTTTTGAAACTGAACCCCTTTCAGGACTCAATACATTTTACTTTAAGTTTATGTTTATTGCTTGACTCCTTTGGTAATTACTATTTTAGACAATGTCTACTCTACTAGAAGCCACCAGCAACAGAGTATTTTAGCCTGATTTTATCTATGGAGAGCAATATTTTTGCTACCATGGTAGAGCGTTCAGTGCATCATCTGAAGTTTGTACCTTGTGAATGTTGTAGACTCTGCGGTGCCAGTGTGAACACAACACCTGTGGTGAGAGCTGTGAACGCTGCTGTCCGCTCTTCAACCAGAAACCATGGCAACCTGGAACAGCCGAGAGCAGTAATGAGTGTGAAGGTGAGATCATTTTTGTATATATATATTTTAAGATTACAAAAATGAATTTTTGGATGAAAGGGGTGAAAATGTTTTCCATTCAAAAGACAAATTTCAGTCCCGGAATGGAGGGACAGGTCCTGGAGACAGCCCTGTAAACTTGTAAATTTTATTTTTTCTCTGAATTTTTTTTTCCGTTTAGTGACCAGTAAAGATAATGTTGGGTTGTTACCTGTTATTTTTGAGTGACATTGATGTTGGACCTGTGTTTCTACAGCCTGTTAAGTTACAAGCTAGCAATTGCTTGTGTTTTTTCTCTCAGAAATTTAATTTATGATTTCTTTGCTGACCTTTGTTGGTTGTTGACTGAATTAAGATACTTTTAAGTTGAGTTTTGACTGACAATAAATTGAGTAATGTTGGACCTGTGTTATTTTCGAGTGACACTCATGTCGGACCTGTGTTATTTTCGAGTGACAATAATGTTGGACCTGTGTTATTTTCGAGTGACAATAATGTTGGACCTGTGTTATTTTCGAGTGACACTAATGTTGGACCTGTGTTATTTTCGAGTGACAATAATGTTGGACCTGTGTTATTTTCGAGTGACACTAATGTTGGACCTGTGTTATTTTGGAGTGACAATGATGTCGGACCTGTGTTATTTTCGAGTGACAATGATGTTGGACCTATGTTATTTTCGAGTGACAATAATGTTGGACCTGTGTTATTTTTCGAGTGACAATGATGTTGGACCTATGTTATTTTCGAGTGACAATAATGTTGGACCTGTGTTATTTTCGAGTGACACTTATGTTGGACCTGTGTTTCCCCAGCCTGCCAGTGCTTCGGCCATGCGGACGAGTGTGTGTACGACCAGGGTGTGGCTGACCGCAGGGAGAGCGTCAACATTCTCGGCATCTACGAGGGCGGAGGTGTCTGCCAGAACTGCAGGGTAGGGAGCTCTTCCTCTAAACTCACTACTATACTCATGTTACAAGGTGGCCTTTTGGTTGTTGTCTTAGAATCTTAGGTTCTGGGTGCAAACTCCTTGCAGGCCCCGATTGGGACGTTAAGCTGGAGTTCATGTGTTTGAGGAGAGCCACACCTCCAGCATGTAAAAGAACCCACCACAACTAAAGAATAGAGTAGGGGTCCTTTCCGGTGTGATTGGATCAAATATATCTGTCCAGATATGCAGGAATGTACTCTTCAGTACAAACCTGGTGTGTTACCGGGTATGCAATACAAACAAGATTTTGTTGGAGTTGGGGTAATAAGCTAGAAGGTGATTGAAGAATAATGGTGAAGGGAAGTGACATCTTTTGACATTCATGGTTACATGAGCCAGATAATCATAGTGTATACAATTTAAAAAAAATTCTGTATTAGAATACTTGTTAATGGTATGACAACTGAATAAATTTTGTAAGAAAGATGGCTTTATTGGCAGAGAATTATTTCTTGAATAAAAAAAACAAAGACTTAGTGTTATTCCTTAAAGCTGAACATTGGGAAAGCCCAGGGTTTGTTGTTAACTTGGTTGTAAGAAGTTGTGTTGTGTCAGTATAGGTTTCCACTTCTAATTGCAAATGACCACAGCTTTGATTTATTTAACTCACATTGGCTGTTTTCCTTGTTGCAGGCTAACACCATGGGTAACAACTGTGAACAGTGCATTGATGGGTTCTACCGACCAGCAGGCATACCAAGGGACGATCCCAACCCATGCAGAGGTCAGTTTCCAACATCAGCTCACGTCAACAATCATGCTTGGAAGATTCCTCATTAGTTGGGACTATGTTCAATGTTCTGCAGGATGAAGCGTTGTGATCTTATGTTCATCATAGAAGGACTTTCGGTTAGACATTCTCTTCATGAGAACCCTCAGTTACTCAAGCAACTGGATAAGTTTTGTAAATGGTCAGATCTTTCAGGTAGAATCTTTCCTCAGTGACTGAAGCAGAATCTGTTGTCCTAGTCCATGAAGTTGTACTGCTGACGAAGAGCATTGTCCTTGGTTTTGAGTGGTGCAGTTGTACACTATCAGTGGGAAAGTGCCTCTCGTAGCTAAGTATAATTTGTAAATGTCGTAAATAGGTGTTGTGTGGTAGGAGGTTGTTCTAAATTTTTCTCCTCATGTAGGGTAAATGTGCTCAACATAGAATGAATGATGTTGTTACCTTTTTCTCTAGATTCAATAGGAATACACCCATGTAAGACACAGATATTTACATTACTCACAATGTAAAGAAATTATGTATTAATGAGACCCTATTTCTTCCAGAATGCCAGTGTAACCCAATTGGTGAAGACCCCGGCCGAAGGGGCCAGTGTGTGAAGGATGACACCAGGATATCTGAGGGCTTGGTGAGACGTATTCCATACTTTCATGTCTTTGTTTTATAACTGACAGTACTGGTAACGCAGTATCAAACCTCCCGATGTTGTAAATTTATGAGAACAGTCCTGAAGCAGGTAGTGCCATATGCAATGCATTGTGCATTGGGATTTTTGCTGTGATTACACAGAAGTGATTGTACATAACAATATCCAAGAGACCAAAGGAGAAGAAAAATTGTTGTCATAGAGAACATCATCAGATGCCAGCTCGGAAAACTTGGATCTTCCTCTGCCACTTGTCCCTGTCCACCATATGCATTTGTAACTCAAATGTACCGAGTCTCTCCTCTGTGTGTAAATGGTGAAAAATAATACAGCCCATGTTGTTTTGATAGCATGTTTTTATTTACTTGTTGTACATGCAGGAGCCTGGCCAGTGTTACTGCAGGCCTGGCTTTGGCGGACCGAGGTGCGACCGCTGCGCCCGTGGCTACACGGGTTACCCCAACTGTGAACCGTGTGACTGTAGCGTCGCCGGCAGTGTGAACGAAGACGTCTGTGTTGGTCCATGTATCTGCAAGGTATGGCCAGTCTTTGCTGAGACAAATTCCTAAATGCATAGTTTACTGTTTGTAGGAATGGACAATTTGTATTACTGTACTACCTATTAGTAAGTTGTAGCTTAGTTTTGTAGAAATAATGTTTTTCCTTTGTGTTTATCCGTAGGCTATTTTTCCATATGAACCAATGTGTTGTGAACATTGAAAATGTTATCAAGTATTTGTTAAGTAGCCATGGACAGCAAATGTAGAATTAGAAGCGTTGTTCAAAGCTATTTAATAAGGATGACTCTACTGTACTTGGTGGCAATGAGTTCCACTCTACGATAGTTCTAGGAAAAACAATTTTTGAACACCTCAATCTTTGGTTGGTAACACTGGTTCTTGATATTTATTATCCAACTGCCTGCAGGACAATGTAGAGGGTCAGTTCTGTGATCGCTGCAAAGCCGGGTTCTACAACCTGCAAGAGAACAACCCGTACGGCTGCCAGCCCTGCTTCTGCTTTGATGTCACCAACCAGTGTCAGAGTGTACCCTGGTACAGGGAACAGGTATGGCAGTTGAAATGAACCTTCATTTTTACCTCCATGGTACGGTATGTTCAAAATGTACAATATCAAGATGGTCACATTTCCTTAAGAACAATTTGGCTGTTCACAATGAGTTGGAAGTTACCATGAAACATGAGTTTGCAAACCCGTTTACCTTTTGGATGGTTTAAGTTTTCTTAGCATTGTCTGTGAGATTGAAGCATTTATACTTCTTATGAGATGTACTTGTAACTGAATCCTTTTGATCGTGGCCAAAATGTAAGCCTGCTTTTGATACTTTAACACAGCATGTTTTCCCTGCATATTTGAGTTTGTAATTTGTACAATGAAATGATAACAAATATGATTCCCCCTCCTCCTAGATCACCACCATGCAGGGTTGGAGAGTGCAGCCGCCCCAGGGGGACAGGTTTGTGTACCCCAGGGACGACGGCTTCAACCGCATCACTGTGCCGCACTTCGAGGCTGCCCGGGACCTGGGGAGTCTGTACTACTGGAGCGCCCCAAGGGAATACCTCGGCAACCAGGTGTGTATTCTGTAGTGTGTATAGTCCAGTCGTTTTAGTGACCCTACCCCTGGATCAAGAAGTCATGAGCTTGAATCCTGACTGCCTCACACCGAACTGGAAAGAGTCGCAGTCCTTAGGAGTGTACATTAAGCTGTGCTCCACTGTTCATTGTACTTAATGAAAAGAGTGGAATTTCCCAGTACAGTGAAGCTGTAAATACTCTACATAGCATCTATCTTCTCTGTCACAACGACCAGTGGAAGAGAGGCTCAACCTGCCTTACTTGCAAGAGATACTGATCAAAAATCATATGCCTGTTAAGAAATAGAAAAAGACACTGACAGTGACAGGCCCTGTCATGGTAAGAGTAAAGGGCTATCCTGGTAAATACTTACTAACACATGTTTATTTTCCAGTTGGAGTCCTATGGTGGAGTCCTGCGCTACACTGTGTCGTACCGTACATCTGACCGTGGTGATAGCGGGGACCCCTCAGCAAGACCAACCATTGACATTGATGTTATCATGGAGGTAAGCGATCGCCAAAGAATGTACGCTCATCAAGTAGACAATCTTTCATTAGTTCGTGGTTAAAAACCTGCTGTTCAACAAATCTTGCTCAGAGTCACTGACGAAAAGTAGTGGATACTACTTGAAACATCTGACCATTTCCAAAATCATATCCGGTTGCTTGAGTAACTGTTACTTGGCGAAGCTTTCATTTTGCTGACTACTTACCACAGTTGTAAGGTCCAGACTTTTCTTTCGTCTTTGCTGAATGTTTGTTTTCCTACTGTCAATGCAGCTTTGTTGTTCACTGTCTTCACTCTCACCGCATATTCTTTCTACATTCCCTCCTTCTTTCTGGTTATCTGCTAACCTCTCTGTACACTCTTCTCTACTGTCTTTCCATCCATTCTTCCATCTCTGTGTATTCCTGCCTTCCCCTCTGTCAATGGTGCCAGGGAGGGGGTAGAAGAATAATCTACAAGACAGCGGAGGCACAGCCTCGGAGGTTTGACCAAATCCATTCCAGTTACATGGCACCGACGGAGGGTCGGTGGCACCCGATCGTCCGTCGCTGGGGTTGGCCGTTGTCTCGTAGGACCCCACGATCCACATACCTCTCTTCCGAGGATGCGTACTTCTTCAACCTACTGAACCAGAACACAAGAAACAACCAGGGTTCTCAAAACTCAAGGAGCAACCAAAACTCAAGGAGCAACCAGAACTCAAGGAGCAACCAGAACTTAAGAAGCAACCAGAACTCAAGGAGCCAAAATTCAAGAAGCAACCTGAACTTGAGAAGACTAATAACGGTCTTTCTCCTTTACTGTCGTCCATACTCCTGTTTTCTTCTGCATTTCTTATCTTATCTGTCGCATCTTTGTCTGCATCATGTTAAAGTTTGAATGTGACTTGCTTACATGTATGTGGCTTGTGTCTACGATGCAGCATACAAGTTTACCTTATTAGTATGTTTTTCTTCATAGTGCAGTGTGTATACTTTTACCACTGTAATTGGAATGAATGAATGGCTTTGCTTTTGTATGTATTTGGCCCAACTATTTTGAGTATTTCAAGTGTTTTGCTAATATTATCAAGTACACATGTATGTTGATGCCAAGGACATTTTGGTTTATTGATTAGTCGCTGTGTGGTCTTCGAAATGTCTCGGCAATAGCTTTTTCTGTTTTGGTCCATGCATCTTGAAGATATGCCGTCTTTGCTGAGACAAATGCCTTTGCATAGTTATGCATTTTTTTTAGATCCAATTTGTACTGCTTCTGTTGAAGGATACTCTTCTATGGTGTTTTCATTATCTTGACACTTGATTTCCTTGATCTTGTCATAAATCATGCCAATATTTAACCATCAGCATGCTAAGATAGCTGTTTGGCACTAGATTTTTATTGGTTATCCAGTTAGGTAGCAGGTAGAAGGTTAACTATGGTGTTTTCGTTGTCTTGAATGACACTTGAGTTCCTCGATTTTGTCATAGATAGTGGCAATATTTCACCTTCAGCATGCTAAAATAGCTGTTTGGCACCATATTTTTATTAGTTATGCAGTTAGGTAGCAGGGAGAAGGTTAACTGTACCATTTTCCCCACAGGGTAACGGCAGGAGCATCACATACACAGAGAACCGACAGGTTGGCCCCAGTGTGGAGGAGACCGTCACCGTCTACCTCATCCCCAGCGGGTGGAGAGAGTACGCCGACCCCAACTCCGCCTTCAACGCCGGCGCGAGAATCTCCCGCACGGAGCTCATGACGGTCCTGGCAGATGTGACCAAGCTGCTGATCAGGGCAACATACAACACCAACCCTGTGGAATCAAGGTAAAGCTGAGCTGTTTTAGCTGTTCAAGACTGTTGTTTGGTTTTGTTGTAACATTAAAATATGTCACTTACAAAAATGCATTTTTATCTGTTTCATGTCATAAAGTTCAGACATTTGAGACACAAACACTTGCCATATGATCAGCTGTTACCTTCCCTCTAGGCCACCCACAGCTTGACCCAGTTTTTCCTCAAGGAAATTCCATAAGAGGCCGAAACCCCCATGCATAGCCTTGAGGCCCAGAAAGGGTAGCATACTGAGGTAGACCACCCTACTAGCCCACCCCACCTTTTCTGGGAACCACTACTGTAGAAAATTGTCCAACTACACCACCTTCTGATTTTGTGTCTTACAATTTTCTGCAAAAATGATCAATGTTATCATTGTATTGTAACAGAAGTCTTAGCACTGACATGATATGAATGTTTGTTTCTCACAGCTTGAGTTCTGTAACCATGGAGTCTGCCTCCCAAGATGCCGTGGGCCCCACTTTGGCGTCCGATGTGGAACAGTGTCAGTGCCCGATTGGTTACACCGGCCTGTCCTGTGAAGGCTGCATCAGGGGCTACCGTCGTGTGAACGGGCAGCTGTACGGAGGGCAGTGCGAACCCTGTCAGTGTAACGGCCATGCAGAAGAGTGTGACGATGTGACCGGCACATGTTTGGTAAGACCAGCAACTAGCTAGTTTCTGTCTTAGATGTAAAAACTAAAGCTATAGAATAATACTCTATAAACCAAAATGTAGTCTCTCTTATTCTTAACATAGACAACTTGCCTCAATGTATAAACGTGGTGTAGCAGTCTGTTTTAATATTCTCAAAGTCTGCTTTGTCTTTAGTTCAAATACGCCTTTACTTAATGTCTTACCGTCTTTTTCTGCAATTTAGAAGAATTAGACCTTAGTCTTAGGAGCTTATTGTAGATGCCTCTCTTTGTAAAATGCTGTATATAAAACGTAAAACACTATTGATTTACACCATTAACAATGATTGACATTAGTGGATTTTAGGAAAATAACAACCCGCTGAACTGGTGATGTTCTTGCTGTCAACTACATCTAACTAATCTGCAAGAAAAGGTGATGTAGAAACTCACTGCTAGCGTGTGGTGCGAACTAAACCTCTCTCTGACTTCTCTTGTGGATACGCAATGCAGTCGTATCTGTCAAATACTGCCCTTGTACAGAGCTGCCTGCACAACACGGCCGGGCGCAACTGCGAGGTCTGTGCTCCCGGTTACTATGGCGACGCCACGCGGGGCACGCCCGACGACTGCTCCCGCTGCGCCTGCCCCCTGGTGGAGGACTCCAACAACTTCAGCCCCACCTGTGTGGCGATGGACGGGGGCGTCTTCTGTGATCGCTGCCCGCCGGGATATGAAGGCTTCCAATGCGAAAAGTAAATGTCAACTATTCAGTCACTTATTGTTAAACATTCTTTCATTCTCTTTGCCCTGTATTCAATGTAAATTTGGTCAAATTATGATATGAAGGCTTCCAATGTAAAAAGTAAATTGTCAACTTTTCAGGCGCTTATTGTTAAACATTCTTTCATTCTCTTTGCCCTGTATTCAATGTAAATTTGGTCAAATTATGATATGAAGGCTTCCAATGTGAAAAGTAAATGTCAACTTTTCAGTCGCTTATTGTTTAACATTCTGTCTGCCTTTTTGCCCTGTATTCAATGTAAATTTGGTCAAATTTTGATATGAAGGCTTTCAATGTGAAAAGTAAATGTCAAGTTGTTTAAAATTCTCTGTGCTACCTAACCCTGTAACTAAGGAAAACTTGGTACTAAAAGGCCACCTTGGCAGGGAAAGGGTTAGGTTTGCTGGTGAAATAGTCTTTTACATTGGTTGAGAAGCCTGTATTTTGTTAAAATGGTAATGTGCGTGAATGATGGGTGAAGTGCTGAGTGTATGCATTATAACTCTTGTTGCTTGTGTCAACGGAAAAATTATCTTAGGGACAACCAAAAACTGGTCAGATTGGCCTGATTGACCTTATGTACAGGTGGTCACTGGTTTAACTGTGATCAGTGATCCACAAAATGCAAGTGTGGATCAAATATGTATCTGTTGTGCATCATGTGAACCCTGTAAACCCTGCATCAATTCAGCACTAAAAAGGCTGCCATTGCACGGGTAATTTCTGATCAATAGAAACCATCAATTTATTTATTTATTTATTTATAAATTTTTCCACCTTTTCTATTGGTATCATCATTGACTTTATGTTCTATTGTTTAACATCACCAGGTGTGCTGACGGCTATTTTGGCAACCCCCTCGAGGTGGGTAACCTGTGCAAACAGTGCACCTGTAACGGCAACATCGACCCTTCCGACGAAGGCAACTGCGACACCATCACCGGCGAGTGTCTGAAGTGCGTAGGGAACACAGCTGGTGACGAGTGTGAACGTTGTGCTGACGGCTACTTCGGAGATGCCATCAATGCCAAGAACTGTCAGCGTAAGGAATTTAAGCTTCCTGTGCACTTGATTTTGGCGTTGCCTCAGGGGCGAGCCTATTGGTGTATATATTGTGTGCAGTTTGCAAGAATAAATAGTTTTTTTATTCATCAATCTTGGATACATATTGGTATTCCCTTCAGCTGAATAGGGCTGATTTGCAAGGGAGTCAATAACAGGTAAACAGACTGCAAAGATGTCATAAATAATACAGGTAAAATTAAATCCAATTGTAGAAAAAATTATGCGAATTAATGAACAATGTTCAAAAAGTTGATTATTTTGCATCATCAGTTAGATTGTAGAGGATAAACAATGTGCTGTATGCTTTGATAGGTTCACATTTAACACATCAAGATTTTTTCATGTACATAATGCAAAAAAGAATAGTATTTGCTAACAGATTTGGAAGGTTTGGTTTTAAACATGTTCAAGGAAACTTTCCACCTCTTCACTGGTACTTGACAAGTGTATTGGTAGTTTAGTATATAGAAGGCTCAATGCTGTTACTTTTCATTTTTGTGCTGTAGGATGCCTTTGCCACCCCCGTGGTTCGTACCAGGAGGACTGTAACCTGAACTCCGGCCAGTGTCGCTGCAGACCCAACGTGGTGGGACGGGACTGTGACCAGTGTGCCGTGAGTTCCCTTTTAACTCATTATCATAGTCACAATAAAGCTAACAATGCATCGTCACTGAAGCAAAGTTAAACTGTTTTCTCCAACACAAATAATGTAAATGTAGAAATGTTCGCAGGGATTTAATTTCGCGGTAGGGAGAAAATGGAGTGTTCACAGTGGTTTTAAGTTCGCTGTAAAGAGTTCACCACGAAAACCGCTCACATAAAACCACCGCAAACATTTCTGCATTTACAGTATTGGACTTACCTAATTTTGACCGTCAAACTCCAGTCTTTGTCAAGAAATGAGCAAACCACCCCTTCTGTGATGTCACGTTATACATGAGCAGTGGATCATACGTTGTAGAAAATTTCTCAAAGTGTCAAAGAGCAGTCACAGTCCAGACTTAACATCTGAAGCATACTTCTACCACTTAATTCTAATAATATTACTGTCACATCTACTAGTAAAAGGAAACACTTAACTGTATGATAAAGTTTGATACTTGATTTCAAGTTCAACACAAGCTAAAATGCTGAACTAAAATTTTCAGCCGCTCATGCGTCATGTGTCGAAACTTGAAGTAAAGTATCAAACTTTATCATGGAATTCACCAACACTGATGGGCTTTCATGTTAGCATTATACTGTAGTCTAGCACACTAAACGACTAGGAGAATTCATTAACTATCCCTGCAGTTTTCAACACTTCTATGAAGGCCTATAGTCTGTTACATGTACCTCTTCATCCCTATAGGTGGGGTTCTTTGGCATTGACTCTGGTGAGGGCTGTACGGCCTGTAACTGTCACGGTACGGGCTCCCTGTCCACCCAGTGTGACGAGGACGGACAGTGTCGCTGTAAACCTGGGGTCGGAGGAAAGCAGTGTGACCGCTGCGACGTCGGCTTCTACGGCTTCTCTGAGGACGGATGCAAGGGTGAGACAATCATGTTGTTGAATTTTCAAATTTGTTATCAATCTGCTGCCTAATTCTGTAACCAATAGCTATAGGGAATTGTGTGCCAAACGGCTACATCAGAGTGCAAAAGGTTAAAGGCTTTATGGTAGTTTTGACTGTCATCTTTTTTTAAAATACTGGTGAGTGCAGTCTTGAGGGCTCCTTGGTTGTTTTGGTTAACGATGCACACCCCAGTTCTTCTGCAGTCGTAGTCTGTGGTAGTACCAGTTTATTTCGGAATAAGGTGTTTTAGTGGCCGTACTGTGCTTACTCAGTTAGTGTAAAGTTAGAGAGGTGTATGCAGCTTAATTTTTGTATATCAAAGTGTATTTTCCGTTGGGAAAGACTGCATGGTGTAATTTTCTATCCTGTGGAAGGTCATAAATTGTTGGTTGACTACTGTCTCTTTTTAGTGCTAGTGAATGCTGTCTTGAGGGCTACTTGATTCTGTGGTGTTATGTTCTAACTTGTGAGTTTGTTGTGTTATTTTCCAGCATGTGACTGCTCCCGTACTGGCGGCTTCTGTGACGACCAAACCGGAGACTGCATCTGCCCGCCGAACACAGTAGGCATCCGCTGCGAGAGCTGTAAACCCGAGACCTTTGGATGGGACGGGCTGAACGGCTGTACCCCCTGTGACTGTGATCCTGTGGGATCAGAAGGGAGTGACTGTGATCTCACCACTGGACAGTGCAAGTATGTTGTTCAAATTGGCAGTTCTAGCCCTATATCACCTGACACTTGATCGTGTGACTTAACTTCCTTTTCATGTAAAAACTAAGGTGTCTTTTGTCTTTCGGAGGACAGTAAAATGGGGGTCCAGTGTTAGAGGAGGTGCCTCGCAGACATTAAAGCGGAAGGGCTAGCAACCTCTCCCTGTAATAATATACCCTACCACAGAAACAGCTAGAAAACTTGCTGCCCTATGTGCCACTAGGCACTTAAAGGTGAACAACTGTACACTCCTTTGAAGAAGGAAACGAGCAAATTTTTTTCTTTCCCATTTTTTAGGTGCCTTAATGACTTCAGTGGCCGCCAGTGCAACATGTGCCAGTTTGGTTTCCACGACTTCCCCAACTGTCGGGAGTGCACCTGTAACCAGGCAGGGACTGATCCCAACACCTGCAACGCCAACGATGTCTGTGCTTGTGCTGACAATGGGACATGCTCGTGCAAGGTAGGACTATCGTGTCCATGTGGTTGCCTCAGTGTAGGGAGGCTTTGTTTTCAGTGTGTCTGTGTGTGTCCGTAGCTATCTGAAAACACAGTAGAGTGGCATGAAGTAAGTGGGAAGATGGTGTCAACACAAAGGTCAAACTTGCAGACATTGGAGGTCATGGGGCCAATGGAAGAGGCTACTTGCTGTAAATGCATTTAAGTTTGCATGGTTTTTATTTCGAGCTAAGGCAAAAATGGAGTGTTTGCGGTGGTTTTAAGTTTGCGGCAGCGCTATAGTCCCATACTGCTACAGTATTGGAGAAAAATATTTGCGGTGGCAGCGACGATCGTTTCACTGCGAAAATCGCGAACATAGAACCACCACGAACATTTTTGCATTTACAGTATTCTAATGATGTAACGTCATGTAGATAGAACACGTGAGTCAGTGAGCAAGGGATCATAAATTGCAGAAAGTTAAAAGCGCCCCCCTATCTCCGTGAAAGGATGGTTGTAAGGTCCTGATGTAAATGGCTTCTTTCAGTCCTCTTTCACATATGCCATATACATTCAAACACAGATATACGAACAGTTTAAAGGACGATAATGCACTTCCCATTAACAACACATACATGATTCCTTTCCCACAGCCCAACACGGAAGGTAAATCCTGCACCCTCTGTAAGGAGGGCAGCTTCAACCTTGAGGAGGAGAACCCCAACGGCTGCACCAGCTGTTTCTGCTTCGGCATCACCGACCAGTGCAGGCAGGCCAACCTGGTCACAGAGCAGGTAGGCATTCATTTGCATTTCTTGCACCACAAGGCACAGAAGTATTAATGTTTAAGTGTACTGTTCATGAGAACCAGCAAAACTTTGTCTTTTAGAGTACTTGCAAAATATTGTATGTAGCTTGTATTTTGATTAGCAAGTTGTGATTGCCTTTCTTTTATTGTTGTGGGGTCGTGTTGCATAACGGCGGGGTTTTCAGCCCAGAACCCAGTGGTCCTGGGTTTGAATCCCCTGGCGCCACCGATGTTGAAAAATGACTTTACACAACCTTTCCTCACTCCACCCAAGTGTAAAAACGGTATATTTTGTGTGGGCCGCGACAGCAATAGCTACCTGTGTATTGCACTGTTGCAATTCTAATAGAATAAAATAAGATAAAATGAAATGAAATGAAAATCAAAATTGTTGCCACTGGATATGATATCAGAAAATTGTACTTGCCTGTGACATCTCAGTGTTAAATATCCCATTGACAGGTGACACCTGATGCTGACAATAACAACTTTTTCCTGAGCAACATCCGCCGCACTCAGCAGAGTCAGAGAGGCCTGACTATCAGGGAAAATGAGGTTGAAGTGAACGCCAGAGCTGCAGCTCAGGAGCTGCCCTTCTCACCTGTCTACTTCAATCTTCCCGATGTCTTCCTGGGCAACAAGGTAAGAAGTTTGTTTGTCAAAGCGCATCAAAGACAGGCTGTCTCCTAGACCCGTCCCTCCATCCCAGGACGGAAATTTGCTTGTTGGGACGGGAAAAAATGTCACCATGTCTGTCCCAAAAATGAGAACTACTCTTTTCGATAAGTGTGGCAGGATCTTTAATGTGCTCGAGGTATGGCTCTCCTCAAACACAGGACCTCCATTTATCTCTTTCAGATCACGTCCTATGGAGGCAAGCTGAGGTACACAGTGGAGTATGAAGAGGATCCGAACGCCCCGCCCGGCGCCGAGAACACCATCAGCCAACAGGAGGACGGTCCACAGGTGGTCATCCACGGCATCGACACCGCCATCATACTGGACATCCCAGAAGTCATCGCCGCTGTTCCCGCCAGACATGAGATCGATCTTGTGGAGGTACTTATCGTTAACCTTCTTTTGACAATAGATGTAGGAATAAGGAGGCTGTATGGATGAGGGGGATATAAACTTGGACCCGATGCACACTGGGATAGTTTTCTGGACAATGATTGTACAACAACGACGCCTTTTTTCCTGCCCCGCACAACACACGGCAGGCATTTTTATGGCCTGTACGACTAAGTCGTACCTTCACCCTGGATGTAAGGTACGACAAGGCCGGTTCACACCCAGGAAAAAAGCGACGTACATCAAAGACATTGTCGTAGGTCCAGAAAATTTTCCCAGTGTGTATCGGGTCTTGGTTGCATTTGAGACAGCATTCTTCACAATGCAGCAGTGACACATACATGTACGTGTAGCTTCAGTGTAAAGTAGAACCAATTAGTATTGCCCTGAAGGAAGGTGACAGATGGTCACCAAAGCTTTACTTAGATTCTCGTTGTACACATCAGAAAGGAAGATGATACAGTAACTGAAAACACAGTAACTGTAGGGTACAAAAAAACTGTAAGGTATTACGTACAGTACCAGAGTACCTTTGAAACACTTCTATTTCACTTGTCTTTTTTTCCGTGTTGTTTCCATGTGCATTCATTGTCTTCTTTGGCTGACCCCAATAGGTTGCTCTCCACCTATTTTTGTCAGCCAGCTCTCTCTCTTTCTCCCTTTAAATGTGTACAGGAGGCTATGATTTTCCTTTTCTCCTGCTCTTTCTCTATCCTATCATTTCTTATTGTGTCCATTTCCTTTGACTTTCCGTGTCTTTTGAAGAAAGCTTAGTGACATCTGTATCCTCCTCTCCTTCTTCTACAAAGCCATGAATTTTCAATTTCTCACTCAGAAATTCTCTGTCTTCTTCTCTTTCTTTCTTCCTGTGCGTTTTGTTCGTCATGTTTCTTCTCTTGCCCAGGTGTTATTTCTCATACCAACGATAATCTCTTTCCATTTCTCTGTGTCTCTGTACTCTCATTTATCACACCTTGTTAGACCTACTGGAAACTGTCCGAACGCAGCGGGCGAAAGGTAAGGGCTTGGTCATGTCCTCTGCCCTGGCGATGAGAGCATGTTTGTGATTGGCCAGTGTCATGACACTTTGTAGTCATCTTCGCTGACTGCCAGATCACTGAAGCTTTTTAACTTTTGAGTTTACTTCTGATCTCTTCACTATAACTATTCAGTTGAGCTTTCTGAATGCTTGGCACCACTTACTGTTCTGTTTTATTTTATTTTAAAGTTGTTGTTTTGTTTTGATAGGTGTGGCCATAAAGATTTTTGTTTCCGAATGTTGGAGGTGTAGAATTAATGTTTTCACTCCAAATTTGTGTTAGGTTAATGTTTTGACCTGTGAATTAGATGTGCATGGCTGTACTATGCCATTAATTTCAAGTTGCTGGGCTAGTTGCAAATTTTGATTTAATTGTTAACATGTATACATCTTGATATTTTAAAAGTGAGGAAGAGATGGTTTTGCATCTATGACAAGTTTTGAAGAATTGTCAACCAGCCTCTTATTTGCTGTTTTTGCTTTTAGGGCAGTTCTTATACTGACGAAACACTTTTCCTTCAGTTTTATTCACATTGTCGCTAGCAGTTTCCTTGTAGCTAAATCAGAATGTTTTATTTTCTCTCGCAGTTTAAATGGCAGCTGTACCAGTCCCTTCTGAGTCGCACTCCGACCCGCGCTGAGCTGATGATGATCCTACAGAACATCCAGGCCATCCTCATCAAGGCTACGTACGGACGCAGCATGCTCAGATGCAAGTAAGTACAGCAAGCAAAAGGAAAGGAAAGGGATCTCGAACCAGTTTAGCTCAAATGAACTCAATGAACAGATGAGCTACTCTTCCATTGGTTGTGACAGAGAAGACAGACGCTATGTACAGTATTTACAGGTTCATTGTACCGGGGAAATTCCCCTAGCTCTTTTCAACAAGCACAATGAGCAGTGGACCACGGCTTAACGTCCCGTCCTAAGGACTGCGATCTTTTACGGTAGCGTGCATGTCAGGTGAGCGACACAGCCGGGATCGAACCCGGAACTTCTAGTTCCAGAGGCAAGATCGCTAACCCCTGGACTACGCACGCTACCAGTGGAGTAGTCCAGTAGTTAGATGTGTAGTATCATTTTTAGTCTTGCTGTTTAACCTCAACAGTTTACCAAACTCATTGTTGAAGAAACACAAAACAAAAGTTCTAAAGCACCTGGATAAGTTTTGTAAACGGCCAGATGTTTAAGATAGCATCTACTATCTTTCATTGATGTGTGGAGGTAGCAAATGCTGCATGAAACGTCTGATCGTTTACACAACTTTTCCAGTTTCTTGGGTAACTTCTTTTATTATGTAGATGTCTAACCTTCATTGACGCATTGTTTAAGAAGTTTAGTTTATTAGCTTAATGAGTGTTACTTTCATGTCCACAGGATCAGCAATGTCTCTTTGGACGTTGGCCGTGAACGCCGATCCAACGACACTGGTCGGGAGCCCCCTACTGACAGTGTGGAGGAGTGCATGTGTCCCCCTGGGTACACTGGGCTGTCATGCCATGTAAGTCACTCTTCTCAACTGGAAAATGAATGAATGAAGACCTTTATTGCACATTTTTGCCACACTGTTCTAAGTACAGGTCACAACAAAACATGTTTTAAAGGAAACCCAAGCAATATTAGGGTCCGAAACTGGATTTTGAAAGTCAATTTGTTCATTTTTATACACGATTAGTTCAAACAACACTATCACAATGTATAGCAACGTTCATGGTGCAAAAAGCAACGTTGTTGTGCTTTGAAAACTTACTGAAAATCGTTGCCAGAGTTTTTGCAGGCTTGTGAAACTAAGGGGACCATTGTAAGGCACGTTTTTGCGCAGTTTTTAAATCCTAAAAGTATGAAGTTAGGGTCGTAAATGTGCTAATCAATGTTAGTAAATGTCACTACCATAGAAATTTCAGAATTTTTTTATTTCCATTTTTTGGCCCTAATATTGCTTTGGTTGCCTTTAACACACACATGATTTTACAAAAATGCATAACAAAATTAAAGTTGGTGTTAAGTCCATGTCTACGACAGGTTGTGGATAAAGCTGTTGGTTTTGTTACAGGAATGTGCTGAAGGCTACAGACGAGTGGTGAACGGTCCGTACTTAGGCCGCTGTATCCCGTGTGACTGCAACAACCACAGCGCAGAGTGTGACCAGATCACAGGGATCTGTGATGTAAGTGTGTGTTCTGTTCATGGGAACCTCCCCCTAGAATTTACTCTGAAAAAATAATCAAGAAAACAATGACGCTGGTTGTTTCCGATATAGATAAGAATAAAAGATACAAATTCATTTTTCAGGGCGATATATGTAGTTTGAAATGCAACAGTGCCACCAAAATATTACACTTAAGATCTTTCATCATCCTTTAGGACTTAAGACTTATTCATCTTACGCATTTGATATTTGTTGCCTTGAGTTACAAGGCTAAAGAACACATTTAAGAGAGGTTTATGGGTTCAAATCCCGGAAAGATGTTAGATCAGTGGGAAAGGCACTTTACACGACTGCCCCTAAGGCCTTATAAAAGGCGATGAGATTACATGTACCTTTACCTACCTTTAGGACTTCTTATATATTAGGGCACAAAGCTGTATAAATGAATGATTCTGTAGAGTTTGAAGTGTAAACCTATATGTTGATGAAGGTTAGACATCCTGGTAATAAGACATGCCAAAAATAGTTACTCAAGCAACTGGATAAAATTTTGAAACAGTCAGACGTTTCAGACAGCATTCGCTATCTTTCGTCAGTGACTAAGGACAGATCTGGTAGAACTGGGTTTTTATACCAAACCTCTGAACTAAAACTATATGTTGTGCTTTCATCAGAACTGTGACGACAACACAATGGGTCAGAACTGTGAGAACTGCGCAGATGGATTCTTTGGCAACGCCGTCCCAGGAGCAGACGATTCCGGCTGCAAGCGCTGCGCCTGTCCTCTAGCCAACGATGAAAACAAGTAGGTCTCTTCCATACAAGGAAAACGTCTGTGCAGCATTTCTGCCAGACAGTTTTCTAGCAGAGATAGGTTCGAATTTGTAAAAGTAGGTACTTTGAGAGGAGAATGCATGGCAACTTGTATTTTCATTTTTATGACAAGTTTATAACTTGTAACATCTAAATTAATTAGTGGTGTGAATTTCTTGTTCAATTTTTATCAAAAATAACATTTTTCAAAATCCAGGTAGTTTGTTTTGGATAATGCATAAGACTCTAAGAAAGTCTTGTCTCTCTTTTTTTACTTGCACTTGACCTAAGAGCAGATGGGAGGTCATCATTTCCTCCTACACATTTTTCCATCTCTTGTTTCCTGTGTTTCCAAGACTTTGCCTCATTCTTGTGCTTCTTAGGCCAGGAATGGATCGAAGCCTTTTAACTGATGACGTGGACAAATGCCTAGATTCTCCTGGCATTTCTCTGTTGCAACACGCAAGCTTTTCTCCAGAAAAATCCAATTTTATACAATTACAACGCATTCAAAAGGCAGCACAGACTCTGGTATGTTGGAAAGAAAAAAGACCTAGTTTCTGTTTCACATTTCTTCAGCAATAATAGAATGTCCCCTTTGACCAAATGTGACTGCTCCACACAAAAAAAGTTACACAGTAAACTATCTGTGCCATACTGAAGCCGCATTGTACAACCACTAGCTACTTGAAAAAGCATCATTCTTCACCTCAATTGAGGATGACTGCTTTACCTAATCTGTGCCTGACCCCAGGACAAAGTAAGCCTCTGCCAAAAACATTGCCCTAGAACAGAAGGAATGCCAGGTGCAGAGTTTTATTGGTTATCTGTCCGTGTGATCTCTCTCTCCAGAAATCTCATCTGCTCTGGGTTGTTGTTGCTATCACAACTGTCAGTCACCACTACTTTTTTGTCCCTCTCCTCCCATCTTTCTTTCTATGTTTGTTTGTTTGTTTGTTTGTTTGTCGTGAATGTCTTGTCCAGACCTCAAAAAGTCGAGGTTGTCCGGATTATCATGAGACCTCAAAATGACGAGGTAGTAGCCAGTCAGTACTCAAGGTACCTCCTCTCTTGTTTGTGTGCTTTCTGAGCAGGCTTTTAGCTAGGATTTATAGACAAGGGGTCCAAACAATGGGTGCTATGATGTGGGGGTTACAATGTAGGTGTGTTCTAGTCTTATCATACTTTTAGCAGCCCATTTTAAGCACTAAAATCTGTTTGTTCCCTCTCTGTCTCCCAATGGGCTACATTTGTATATGGATTAATAATTTCCTGGTAGCCTTGCATGTCAATCAGTTTTCATGCTGTCCCAGTGTCTGGTTGGACTAAAAAAGCATCAGTGACACTGTTACACAGTCACATGTGTCTAATTACCAGGGAAACAGGGGGTCCTCTGTGCGTCCAGCTGAAAAAGAGGGCATCCAATTTTCTTGTTATTTTAGTATCATGCGTCCAAATGACGCATGGACCCATGCCTAGCTAAAAGCCTGTTTCTGGGACTACCCATCACTTTTCTCTCCATCTCTCTCTTTCTCTAGTTTCTCTCACATGTTGAAGGTGTACTTGCGGCCAGAGTAACATGCAACGGTTAACCTGCCAGTGGATTCAAAACTTAAAATGCTGATTCTTAGTGACCAGAATTGCATTAAAACACAGAAAATGCATTTACCTCTTGTAGCATTTTGAAATAGCTAAACCCACTAGCTGCAAGTGTGTCACCTAAATTTAAGGTGCATATTTGACATTATACAGTGTTTGCTTCTAACTAAAGGCAATACAAAGTGTAATAGTATATTTTCTGCATAGTACAGGACTAACTATCATCCACTGGCACATACCTAGACATGTTATCCAGACCAAACAGTTTAGTCTGGTATGGTCGTACTATTACCATCTTACATGTATTATGCAGAAGCTAACCTTGATAGTACTTCAAGGAAGCTGCATTGCCTAGAGATAATCTAAGTACTAGTATGCATCTATTTGGCGTAGTTGCTTGTAGTGCCTCCTAACAGTAGTATTGCTGGATTCACCCCTCAGCTTCAGCTCGACCTGTCGGCAGGATGCGGATGGTAATGTAACTTGTACAGGCTGCCAGCGGGGCTACACGGGCAGGCGCTGCGAGAGGTGTGTATGACATATAGATTGCTGTGCCATGGGGCTGGCCTGCCACTGGATAAAACAGGCGGAAACCATTCGTAAATAGTCCTACCTACCCACCTACACTGACCTCCGGGTCGTTGGGGGGATGAGGTAGCAGTGAAGATGGAGATCTGTCTCCAGGCTTGTCGTAAATAGTCCACTGGTTTGGTAAATCAGTTTTAAGATAGTTTTCTTTGGTATACAACCTGATTTTTGCTCTCTAGATACGTTTTGACAGCCTACTGTAAATGCAGAAAAATGCAGAAATGTTCGCGGTGGTTTTATGTTCGCGGTTTTTGTGGTAAACTCTTTACCGCAAAGTTAAAACCACTGCAAAAAGCTGTTCCATTGTGTGACTGTAGTGCTACTATTGTTTCAAACACGATCTTAAAACCACCGCGAACACTCGATTTTCTCCTACAGTGAAATTAAAACCTCACGAACATTTCTGCATTTAAAGTATCTGCTGTCTTCATTACTGTAGAAAATACTTTTCAAACTTTTTTTTTTTTTTACTCTGATGAAGATAGTAGATAGGCTGCAAAATGTCTGTAGAGAGCAAAAATCACGTTGTGCACCTAAGAAAACTGTTGAAAGGGCTGAAACCATCCGTGGAAAAAAAGGCCTGTTTGTTAAAACCTGTCACACATAGCTGACTGTAGCCTGCCGACCTTCTCCAGACTATGGTTGGCAATTGGTCGTGAGCAAGATCATCTATGGTTTGGAGGTGGTCGTCGAGGATGGTTACTAGTCTTTAAAAGCTGTCTGCGCCAGCTGACTATCAATTTTGGCAAATCAAACTTAGGAAAGTCATATTCTGCTTTGGATACGATCAGAGGAGTGAATTGGACCTAGTTTAGGTTGGATTCCAGGCTACTCCCAACCCAGCACTAGCCTGAGTTGGAGAGTGGTCAGGAGCAAAGTCATGGGAAGGTCCTGAATGTGTGACTGGCTTTAGTCTTGTGGCAGACCAGCCTTTTGGCATTGCAGTTTATCTATCATACCCTGGGCAAGGACATGGGTGTGACTACATGTATGTATGGATGATGGCTAAGAGTAGTTAGTAGTACTGGTTCTTAAGCCTTTCTGTAGAGTTTTACTATTTTGACATAATCTATCAACTTACATATCATAACTTGACTGTTCTCTTTAAAGTAGGATTTATGCATTATAGATATTGCCATTGACTCTAATCTAGATGTCAGAAAGCAGAAGCCCAACATAATCTTAAACTAAATACATCTAGGTACTATGGCTATACCATGCACCTCATTAAATCTTGTGAAGGGCACTGATTGGATAAAACTAATGTATCATGTAACAAGATCTAAATGCTGGTTCCTGATTGGTTGAAACTTGATATTCTAGATAATGCAGATTCATGACTAACCAATAGACCATTAGTGAAGCCTTCATTAGAGTACATTAGATAAGATGTGATGTAGCTATTCCCTTGTAGATTATAACTTACAACCATGCTGTAACGAAAGCTCATCTGTAACAGTAGTTGACATTGTAAAGATTTTATACACTATTTCCATACACATAGTAACAACTTCAGGATGCTTCAAGTGACATCCATCACTCTTCACTAGAAAAAAAGTAGAATGAACACTGTCAGGTACAAAATGTAGAACATCATATGCTAACTGGAAAAGCCGTTTGAACATGTAAAAGTCACTAACTCGTATTACGTAGGTGTGTGTGTTGCAATGTGATTGACATTATTGTAACAAGTTAGAGACTACTCCACATAATAACAACCCTGCTATAATGTATTCGTCATGTGATAGATGTGAACAGGGTTACTATGGCAACCCGACCATCCCTGGTGGCCGCTGCTACGAATGTGCGTGCGACCAGTCCGGCTCCCTGAGCCCCATCTGTGACCAGGTGACCGGCGAGTGCCAGTGTCAGCCCGGCATCACCGGCCGCGCCTGCGACCAGTGCCAGCCCAGATACGCCCTGACTGAGAGAGGCTGCATAAGTAGGTGTCTTTCTTTCGTCTTAGGAGCAACGACTCAGAAACCTGTAAACCCCATCCTGAGTATAAAGGAAGGGATGTTGAAAAAGTAACACAAAGGTTTTAGGGGCCTAATGTAATCATTATTGACACAACAAATACAAGTACAACGATAAGATGCGAAAGGAATAGTCGGAATATCAAAAAAAGCATGTCAAAAAGTAACACAATATTTCATGGTAAAGTACATGTTTAACTTTAAGTACCGGTGTAATTTTCAAGTGGTTAGACTGTTCACCTTGCATTTGCATCATTAGTTGGATCCACAGCTGAGTCAAACCAAAGATGGTACATACTGCTTTCTCTGTTTGAAACTCAGCATTTGGGAAAGAGTATGGAAGTTGAACACATGCCACTAACTGTGGCCTAGCCCCCTGCTGTAATGTCAATCATTGTAAAAGTTGTGTGGCTCAAGGGTCTTGAAACGCAGTTTGGCAATGCCCTATGCACTTATGAACTTACCTTAACATTTATATGCAAAGCAGGCATAACAATTTGGGGGACCTGCAATGTACATGTATCCAAAATCGTTCCACCTTACAACTTAAGACTAGAATAACTTTGTAAGGCTCCCAGTTCTAAACAATGTTTTCTCCCACAGACTGCGATGACGAGTGCACTGGTGTGCTGTTGGACGACATGGAACGTTTGGAAGCTCTGCTACAGTCCAGGAACTTGAGCGGCGTGTTCCCGGCACCGTGGCCCACACTCATGGCCCTGGAAAACGAAACGCTCGAACTCCAGGTCTGTTTTCTCGTTGTCTGTTGTTGTTTATGGCAGCCTACAGGCTTTCTCTTCTAGTAGGAGTTTGTTGTTGAGATTTTCAGCCTTGTCCTCAAATTCTCTGTTCCTTTCTTTCCTTTCTTTCACTTTTGAAACATGACAGTTACTAATCATGCCACCAGTCCTGTTGTTTACATAACATCTACTAACATATGAAGTTCCAACAGCGTACAGAATTCCGCCACCCTGAAAAGATATGTCAAAACAGATCTCCAACTCAACATCCCCAAGTATAATGCACTGTTTTTCTAAACTGTGCACACCTGGGAGGTGCTGCAATAGAGATATCTACATGTAAAACCCATGTTTTTTCAAAGT
Source organism: Branchiostoma lanceolatum (assembly GCF_035083965.1). Lineage (NCBI taxonomy): Eukaryota > Metazoa > Chordata > Leptocardii > Amphioxiformes > Branchiostomatidae > Branchiostoma > Branchiostoma lanceolatum. The sequence goes on along the minus strand of NC_089723.1, from coordinate 6,132,896 downwards.
GCTGGATTTATGTAGCCTGGTGGATTGATGTTAATGGAGGTTTCATTGTAAATCGTGCTTGTTAGCTGTGCCAGTTGTTTTGTCCTCTAGGAAGACAAGTTTTCTCTCAAAGTCAACTTTTTACTTACCCTAATGCATAAGATATGTGTTAATTATACATGCTGGCTATGATTAGTATGAACAAAGCCTGCCCCAATATTTTAACAATTAATTGTTAGGAATACTTCCTTCCCTATCTGTTAACTTGACGTTTTAAAGACATTATGCATCTAACAGGTAGTCAAAACATGTATGTGTACAATTGTCGTTGTCTTTTTTGTGTCTGTGATCATTGTGTGTTTTTGTCAGTCTGGTAACAATACAACCTCTTCACACCTTTTCTTTGTGCTGTATTTTTCACGGCTGTCCTGTTTGACGTGCCCAGGCCAAACTTAAGGTGGGAAATACACAAATATGATACATGTGTGTTGCTGTGTACTGAACTCTATGCCTGCACAACGCCTTGATACACTGTTTCTTGCAGGGACGTACAACTTTTTTTGGCATGTTCCTGTCTTGCTTCTTGCTACCTCTATTAAAATAGAAAAGCATGTTAAAGAGTTCAGCTTTCCTTTCAGATCTAGTTAAGGTTGAGCTATGGTTTTCCGGATATTGTCTGTTAAAATGTTTTTGAATATCATTTGTAGCATGTGCTGCAAAAATAAGTTGATATTTTGTGATATGTTGAGTTAATCATCATGACATACATGTATAACATTGCATTGCCAAAAAACTTGTGCATGGAAGTGCAAGCATACAAAAAAGTATTGTAGACATTTCGGGACATTGTACTAATTTTGAAAAAGCATTGTGCCTAATCATAAGGAAAACGTGGTTAAAGCTCTCATATCTAAATTTAAAAATTTTCTGCTTATGGAGTAAGCATTTGCACACAGTTAAAGCCTTTCCTTTCTATTCACTGCTGACTGTATGCTTAATCCATTGTTACCTGTCCTGTAAAGCATCTGAAATTGATTGAAATCAGAGCATATGCTTACTTTTTTTTATTTACATTTAACAACAGCCCTTCATTGATGCCTTCAACCGACTGCAAGACAAGGCCCAGAACATCTCAGACCTGGAACGTCTGGCTGACAGGCTACTTAGGAGGGTAAGACAATACAGATTAGGACGCTAGCATTTGAACAATATGTATGAAAACCATCTTCTGTACTTATAGGCCAGTAGTGGCCAATTATCAGGTGAGGTGGACCTTAGATGCATATCAAAGAGAGTTGGTAGATAGCAGCCTCACAGTTGAGCTCCTGGTTCTAACTGGGAGACCCCGGTTCAATTCCAGGTCAGGATATCTCAGTTAAGGATGCATCCGTCTTTTGGAATTTTAGTTTAGTCTAGTAATTGACCAAGATATGATAGCCATCTTCTGTACCACTAATTGACCTATTAGGAGTAGGGTGGACCTTACATGTACATGCATATCAGAGAGAAGTCGGAAGATTATTCATCTAATATATTTAGTGCTGTGAGGAAGTAAGCAATATTGTGCTGAGATTGTCTGACTTCTGATGAATTGATCTGGATTAATGCTCAACTTAGAAAAAACAGGTTTCCCTCATGTTTCAGGCATTACTTAATACTTTTACATGGACTCAAGCATGACTGTGAGAAAGTGTTGAAAGTTTGGTTTAACCATGCACAATTTAGAGGAGAAATGCACAAGATGACAGATACTCAAGCAACTGGATAGGTTTTTAAACGGTCAGATGTTTCAGGTAGCGTCCACAATTAGTGGATGCTTCCCATAAGTATAGTGGATGCTTCCTGAAATGTCTGACCAATTGGAAACCTGTCAAGTTGCTTGAGTAACTGTTACCTTATGCATCATATTACCTGGATGGCTAACCATCATCGACCTATAGAGGTCGAGAAATAGTTCCAATCATGATAGGATAATCGATATGCCTGTGATGTGTCTTTGTAGGCCAATGATGCTGTCCGTAACGCCCCGCCCGTGGATGGGGATGCTGGGAAGGTTCGGGACCGTGCAGCTGACCTGGAGATGAGGGTCATGAACTCGGCCAGAGAGCTGCAAGGTGAGTTTGGACTCATTTGTTTTTCAATATTTTTTTAAAAATTATAATTGATTTTAAAATCTAAAAAAATCTAAAATGAAAATTAATTTTAAGAATTGAAATGTAATTTTTTTTTAAATTATTTGAAAAATTTATAGATAAATAAATTGACTTGAACAAAGTTTGAGAAGAAGACTCTTGTTACCTATGTGTATAGAGGTTTTGTTTTCGGTGAGTCTGTTTGTTTGAGTGTGTGTCAGTAGTTATTTGAATGCAGTAGAGTGGGTGGTATCCACACTTGTCCTATGATAGCCAGTGGGAAAAATTAGTTTGAACACATTAACAGATTGGGAAGATTAAGTACAGTGTTTATCCATAGGACGTCCCTGTAGCACGGCTGGTAGCATCCTTGCAGTTGAGCTTCTGGTTCCAACTAGTTAGTAATGGGGAGACCTTGGTTTAAATTCTGGGAAGGGCATCTTGGTTAGGGTTGCACCTGTTTTTCAGAAAGGACGTAAAACGGGGGTCCTGTGTTTGAGGAGGTGCCTTGAGAGTTGAGAATGTTAAAGAGGAAGGGCTAGCAACCCCTCTCTTTAAGAATATACCGTGCTACTTAAACAGCAAGGAAACTTTGTGCCACTAAGCTAGGAACTACAAGTTGAACAACAGCAACTAACCTGCTGGAAAAAGACACCTGGCTGGCTGCCATCAAACCACCATCTGTGTACAAGCATGGCTAACCCTCCTGTTGTTCTCCATGTCAAGAGTGTTAGACATGCTTTTACACAGATGTTGACAATACACCAGAAAGTTTAAGTGTGTTTGTGTGTGTGAAGAAGATCTCTGATGTTAGCACTATGCAGTCTGACCCCAATAACCAATTCAACAGGCAAAAAGTTAATCTCTTGCTTTTTGCACAAAGAAATGTTTGGAAATCAAATGTGTTAAGTCAATCAATCGTTCGCAGGCATCAGTGTGTGATGCATGGCGGCTGCAGACATGCATAGGGCTCGCCAGGCTGGTCTGCTCTCGGCATAGACCCTCCAGTCGGTTCTGGTGATCCCCAGCCCCTGGAGCGTGTTGAAGATCTGGTCTTCCCAACAACTAATATTATGTAAAGAAGAGGGCGCAGCTGAGATTTTTTTTGGTGTTTCTTGCAGATCTTGTTGAAGAGCTGGTGAACTTCACACGCGGACCCGGATCACCCGTGTCTGACCTTGAGGCGCAACTTCGTGAGGCTCGTAGAATTCTCGACCAGATTCGTAGCAGAGATCTCAACGGATCCAGGGCTGATGCCGACAGGGAACTCAGGTAGCCATCACGCTTCATCTTCTGAAACTTTCTGAACATCATGCTTGACCAAATTTACAGTTTCAGATATGTAAGGAAGTGTCAGAATAGTCACTGTGCCTTTCACAGCCTTAATTCAATTAACAGAAGATCATGTCTAAAAGTGCAAAACTATCCTGCACGTCAGAGTATATGGTAAATGCATTTAAGTTAGAACACTGGTCACTTTAAATTTGGAAAAACACCAGCAATTTGGAAAATCAAGCAATGTAAATTGTAAACCCTTAAGTGTGGTATCAACTCAAAGGTCTCCTCATTAGACACTATTCATGTGAAAATCAATAATCAGTTATGTTCACAACTCCAGATATTATTGATTAAAAATGCTTGTAGCCTGTAAGGCTGACATCTTGGACTACAAGTCTGCCAGCCTGGCCTGTACAGCCAGATGGTGTGAGTGCTAGGCTGAAATCCCAGGACAGGGAGTCTGACCTCGTTAGCCTAGACAGCCATGCCGGCCTAAAACAACACAGACTGGTAGGCCCAGTCTGGACCAGTAGGCTAGGGAATAGGGAGTGCTGGCGTGTAACCTGCAATTTTCCATCATTCCTCTAGGGCTAGCTGAAAGTCTGGACTACCAGTCTAAAGTTTAGGCTTAGACGGCCAGAATCTTAACCACTGGGCTGAGTCAGTCACACATAGGAATATATAAAATGTCTGTGTGCTTATACCAGATTGCAGTAAAAGCAATATTGTTTCAAATTAGTGACCTGTTTAAAGTTATGCTTATGCAATTTCTGCATGATTCTTCTAAATGTGCATTCTGCTTGCAACTTGGCAAAGCTTTTACAAGGCAATATTTGTGAACCTTTACAAGATTCAAACAAGTGAGCGTACAAACTTATTTTGAGGTGGAGAGATACAAACCCATGTATCACATGTCAATTTAATGTACTGGATCGGGTGTGTTCTGAGTGCCCATGAGGATGATTTGGTACATGCCCACCCATGGCAGTCCCCCCTCCCCCAAAATGTGCTTTTCTCACCAACACATTTCACCAGAAGGTGCACTGCTCCAAGAGTGACAGGCAAAAATGCACCTTTTCACAAGGGAAATCATGGATCATGCCAAGGCTGCAGGTCATCCCTGTGACTGTACACATCAAACTGAGAAAACACAATTAGCTCCGCCAGTATCACATGTACAATGCGGGAAAGTTTGAGCGGGCGAAAATCTTTCTGTTTTTGACAAAGTCTGACATATTGATAAGGGCATGTGAACTGTTTTCCTGGCTTCTCAGGGACCCGAATATGGGGATAACACAAGATGTAACTTTATTCCTGAAAAAACATCTGCCTGAGTCAGAGTTGCAGGTTGACCTGTTGGTTACCCCTCACCAGGGAAGGGGAGAGGTCAGACCTCTTGGTAATTGTATAAACGTGTGAGGCTGTATGATTAGTTTACAGTTGGTTTATCAAAGGCTATAAGGAATATAGATTTCTGTTTACTATTCAAGTATCTGAAGTGGGGAAATTACACATAACTGAAAAGCATGGTTTTACATGTTTGGCTATCATACAAAGGACAATGTAACTGAAACAATAGTCTAATCTCCATGAGATGTAGATGTTGATTTCGCATCATGCTTTTGTAACTACTAGTTTTTGTCTGACATGATGCACCTACATGTAGGAGGGCCTGCATGCCCTTTTATGTTGAGCATAATCGGCTGTTTTAATTTTACGTAGAGCGTTGCCGACCACTCCAATTCAACGTAGAGCGTAATCGGTCTATTTTGCGTAGAGCGGTAATGCCCACTTTAATTCTACGTAATGCGTAGTAGCTACCCGGAATTTAGCGTAAAATGTTGTTGAAAGCGTTGTCAAACTTTTCCAACCTCGCTCTAAGTCACAAATGAGTGTCATGTCCGCAGTCTGTTTTGTTTTGCTATCCTCCCCTTGTACACAATGGAACAATCCACCGAACTCTGTCCCAAAATTTTATGCAATACCGGTAGCAAGGCACATACAAGGGAATGATCCCACAGTACACTGGACAGGAGATTGTCTTTCATTTCCAAGCAGATGTGGCAGTCGGGCTTGGTTTGAGAGAAGTTGGTGATGTTTTCACGGTACAAAGTGAGCACTTTTACAAATTATGACCGGTACCTGACTTGCGAGACGTATATCTGCTGCACTTTCAAGCCGTCTTGGAACATCTTGCATAGATGGCTATGCTATAGATAGAGATTCAAACCTCATGACGCTATCGGGCCTTACGAGACTTTCTTGGAGCAAACCTCCTTGCTTGGAGGGAACATAAGCCCACCATCCTGCTCTCCACTAAATGCGTTTTCTGCGCTGCCACATACGAGAATGACCATAGACCTTACGCCGTACGGTATACGGTCTTTTCTATCCTGCTAGATAGTAACGTTAATTACGTTACCTTTATCAAAAGAAATGCTCAAACTTCTCAGGTTCAGGCAGCAAGTCCGCAGGCCGCTGCAGCACTGACACACTCAGAGGTGACCGAAAATAATGATGAATGTATTTTCCCTTTTCAGCGCTGTTATCGACTGTGCCTTTGATTCTTACTTTGAAATCCTCAAAATGTTAGAACTGCCATTTCAGAGGGTTGAATTTTGAAAATTGGACCCCCTATAAATCTCACCCCTTCGGCGCTTGGTTGTCCCATAATCTACATAAAAGAACCAACAAAATCCTAGCTGCAAGCATGGGTAGAGCGAACATGTTCAGCTTTGCGACATCACACTCCGTTAATATCAATGGTAAACCACGCGACCTGCATCTGACCCTCAACAAAATGAATGGCAAAGATCAGAAAAAAATATGGACTCAATTCAATACTCATCTGTTTGTTTGATGATACAGTTGTTTTTAGAAGTTTGACACTTTTGCTACTGTGCTGGGGGACCTTAGACTGATAATGGAGGCTCGATGCTTGGGCGACCGTGCCCCAAATGTTCCAGCATCAGTTATATAGCTATAGGGAGCTGGCCGTCATCAGTGGTATTTTATATGTTCAAGACTATGTTATTGTCACCTCCAAAACTGACACATTACCAACTTTTACACCATAGTTCAGCAGCTAGGAGTTTTTGAGTCTGCATAATGCGTTGGAAAGCTTCATAATTTAGCGTAGAGCGTAGGGAGGCTGTCTGAATTTAGCGTATTACGTAGCCGGCCCTCCGAATTTAGCGTAGAGCGTTGTCGGGACCCCCCCCCCCCCCATGCAGGCCCTCATGTACAAATGTACATCATACAGTAACCTAAAATACAGTGAGCTAAATAAATTCAGATACCCCAGGTTAGTCTACACCAAGCTTCTCTTTGACAACAACTTAGTGGAAGAAGTTGTGGGTAAAAATACTCCATTACAGAGAATGAACTTAGCTTTGCAGGAAATGGCATTTCTGAGGTGAACATTTCCAATTTGCTGCTGCCACCTCTGATGGTAATTGGTAAATTTGAATCCAACTTCCATCTTTATCTCAATGACTTCCAGTTATACATTGTAATGACATGAGAATGTTTTTATTCATTTTCTGGAAACTTGCCAAAAGCAGTCATTGGGGGCAAGAGTTTCTTGTACCTCCTCACCATTTCTCCTGTCCATAACCTTTGAGTCCCTTTTGTACATTTACTCATTATTAAATCTTTCCGGAACTGGATGTAATAGAAAAGTGTTCAAAAAAAGCTCTGCACAAGGTGGCTGGCTAGCGAAGCTTCTCTAGTCAACATCCACACTGTGATGTATGTGACATGAAGGTCTCAGACCCCCTCTCCCCTTCCCTGGTGAGGGGTCACCAACAGGTCAACCTGCAACTTAATAGACAGATGTTTTTTCACGGATAAAGTTACACTTTTCAGGCAGTTCCTTGCGTTTGGGCCTCTGTAGTACCAGTGAACTAGATTACTGTGCTAGCTTTTGATTAAAAAGTGCCAGATATGCAGCAACTAAAAAAAATGTCACCACCATGTGGCTGATGTACATTGTATGTGATGTGGCTGTATGACAGAGAGTGTGATGTGAATTGGCCAGGCTTTAGCATTAGTGGCTAAACCTGCCCAATTCACAATTCACGCTCTCAGTCATACAGTCAGCCACATTCTCAGCTCCCTTTGCACTTAAGTGCTGGTGTGATATCACCACTTTGATAATTTGTCATTTTTCATTTTCTATATCTTTATGCCTCCACTTTCTTGAGTACCATGTCTGAGATATTGTAAAGTTAAGTCAACAGAGAGGGCCCCTTTGGAGCTATATATATATATATACCTTTACAATATATACTACCAGTTTCCTCTGGCTTATATGTCAGTGTTCTCACCAGGATTTTTTCACAGCATAGGGGTCAGGTACGGAGGGCCAAATTTGCATGGCGCAAGTCACTCGCCAAGTGCCAAAGACATGATAACGGTTGGGCATCTTCGCGCACAAAATTTTGAAATTCAGAATCATATAAGACACTTATTTAAATTGCACCACCGTCATATATGACACTATTTACTGCATTTTGAAGGATACATTTTGTGACGTTAAGTTTTTCCTCTCTTACATCCTCGTTCTAAAGCCAAATATGAACTTTTTTTAAGATTAAGGAAGGTTCTTCCCAGAACGAAACACCCCTATATATATGCTCATTGAAACACAGCATCGGGGTCCAGATCACAGCATTGGGGGGTCAGATCACAGCATCGCATGCTGAAAAGACCTGGGGAGAACACTGTACAGGATATTCTAACTCCCAGCTGGGCAGCTCTAGGCCTGACTGTAGTGGAGGTCGTCACACCAGATTAACCCTGTGTTCATGACTCATACCTACAGTCAACCACTATCTCAAACCATACACCGTGAGTGGAAATAAGTTCAATTTTAACTCAATGTAAATATATTGCTGTTCTTATGTACGAATTTGTACATAAGAACATAGAAACCCACTGAGTTTGACTGTAACATGGCTGGTGAATCTGTATTTGGTAGGGTTCATTGTTCATGACTCTGTGCTTCTCTGTGTGGGTGCCCAAAGGGTTATTTTTTTAACTGATACTGTGAAAAGCAGTGGAAGCATGTATATAGGGATTTGATTACCTAAGGCTCCAAGAAACAGGGTCTAGACATGCACATATGTATGCCTTGCCAGAAGGATGGCAGGCGTAACTAAGTGATTTATCCAAGGATCAAGCTACACCAAGTCACCACAGAAGTCTTGCAATTTGTCTCTGAGAAGCACCATAACATGGACATGTACATGGCTTTTGGAGTGTTTGCAACCCAAATATCCAAGTCCATGAACTTGAATGCTCTTGTGTAGAATAGAACTACTGAGCTACAATAAAATTAACTGGTTGACCTTTAGCTGACCTTAAGTTGAAGACATAATCATGAACAGGTATTCATAGCTTATAATCTATTGAAGAACTGCCTGAGGACATTATAAATATTCTTGATCTTCCTTTTACAGTATTACTGTCTGTTCCCCCCCCTTGGAGGGGGCCAACAATGACTCCCCTTTGACTCTCCCTTTGAGGTAAATTGAACCATCTGGGCCAATGCCCTATTACAAACTCATCTGTCATGCCTGTAATTTTTAAACAAACAAAGGCTGCCTGTGATCCCCAGGACAGCTACTGGTCACAGCATTGCTGGGGTGGCTCAGCCTTTCAGTGTATGTAAACACCTCCCTGATGTAACAAATTGAATGTACAACATGTACATGTTACATCAAAGTTTATTAGTTATAAAGCCTATAAAGCCCAGTTTCATAAATGTATTATCAACCACAATCCTCACATTATGTGCACTAACTGTAACCTGAAACAAAAGTTCATTTGGCAATAGTTTCATTTGTAGAATTTGCAGTCCTTGCACATTTGGGAAAGGAACCCTTATTTAAAGGAAGTCTTATTTGATGAATTTCATCTCAAGACAGCTGGGTTGCACCCTCTTAATTGGCATGATTTGAACCTCCTGGGATTCATCACTACATTGTTAGTTAGAAATAGCAAAGAATCCCCAAATCATTTTTGAGTACACAAATAGTATATGCCCAAAATGTGAATGAAGTCAAAAGGCCATGGGTCCAATTGCAAGTCAGCCACAAGCACATGTACATTGTACCAAATGTCGGGTCATTTGGTTAGAATATTATGGGCACAGGAGCATAAAAATGTACATATTTTGTCTGAAAATAGCAAAAAAGTCAAGTAGTGTTTGCCAAAGGTGCAAGAGAAGATCATTTGGCATATGTGTAAGGCACCCCATACCAGATTTCAGGTCATTTCATTGTAATAATAGGGCACAAAAGCAAAAATGTGTTTTTTTGTCTGAAAATAGCAGAAAAGACCTATTTTACACAATTCTAAAGTAGTGCATGCCAAAAGTGTGAGTACAGTTCTTTTGGCATATGCCTCAAGGCACCTCTACATCAAATTTCAGGTCATTTGGTTGTAATATTAGGGCACAAAAGCCAAAAATGTACATATTTTGTCTGAAAATAGCAGAAAAGTCCGATTTTACACAATTCTAAAGTAATGTATGCCACAAATGTGAGCACAGTTCTTTTGGCATATGTGTAAGGCTCCTCTGTACCAGATTTCATGTCATTTGGTTGTGATATTAGGGCACAGGGGCCAAAAATGTACATATTTTGTCTGAAAATAGCAGAAAAGACCCATTTTACACAATTCTAAAGTGATGTATGCCACAAATGTGAGCACAGTTCTTTTGGCATATATGTAAGGCTCCTCTGTACCAGATTTCATGTCATTTGGTTGTAATATTAGGGCACAAAAGCCAAAAATGTACATATTTTGTCTGAAAATAGCAGAAAAGTCCCATTTTACACAATTCTAAAGTAATGTATGCCACAAATGTGAGCACAGTTCTTTTGGCATATATGTAAGGCTCCTCTATACCAGATTTCATGTCATTTGGTTGTTATATTAGGGCATAGGGGCCAAAAATGTACATATTTTGTCTGAAAATAGCAGAAAAGACCCATTTTACACAATTCTAAAGTGATGTATGCCACAAATGTGAGCGCAGTTCTTTTGGCATATGTGTAAGGCTCCTCTGTACCAGATTTCATGTCATTTGGTTGTGATATTAGGACACAGGGGCCAAAAATGTACATATTTTGCCTGAAAATAGCAGAAAAGACCCATTTTACACAATTCTAAAGTGGTGTATGCCAAAAGTGTGAGTACAGTTCTCTTGGCGTAATTGCCTAAGGCTCCTCTATACCAGATTTCATGTCATTTGGTTGTGATATTAGGGCACAAAAGCCAAGAATGTACATATTTTGTCTGAAAATAGCAGAAAAGACTCATTTTACATGCTTCTTAAGTAGTTTGTCAAAAGTGTAAGTAACATTCTCCCTCTATACCAATTTTCAGGTCATTTGGGTTTAATACCAGGGCTCCAGAGCCCAAAATATACATTGTCTAAAAATTGCTTCATTCAAGGGATTTCTACAGTCTAGCATGGACTTGTTCCACAGAAGTGCCCCCTATCAGACTAGTAGGCCAACATCCTTCAGACTACCAGTCTGACTTAGTTGGACTATGGTCAGAAGCAATGGACTACCAGTCTGTTCCACTCAGACTAGTAGGCTCGACAACTTTCAAAGTCAAATATCTCGACATCCATATGTGATATGACCAAAATAAAAATGCCATATTGTAGAGGAGAAAATGCCCTTTCCAATGAGCTATAAAACTTTGCTGTTCTTTAAGAAATGAAAATTCTAGAAGTTTGGAATTTAGCCACAATTTGGAAAGTGACTTTCCAAATTTAAAGTGACCAGTGTTTTAGCATGTTTTTTATTTCGTGCTAAGGGGAAAATGGAGTGTTCACGGTGATTTTTAGTTCGCAGCAGTGCTATAGTCACATACTACTACAATATTGCACGAAAATGCTTGCGGTGGTTTTATGTTCGCTGTGAAATGGTCGCCACGAAAACTGCGAACATAGAAACACCGCAAACATTTCTGCATTTACAGTATTCCCTGACGTTCATGCACCCCATCTGATTTTATGGTCTGTTTGAAAGCATGTACAATCTGTATCTGTATAGCTGGTATAAACGCCCTTCGGTGTAACAGACCAGTTTCGTGGCATCAGCTGTTTATATTACACTGAACGACCTGTCACACTTAGTCTTTGTACATCAAGCTGTAGGCATTGTTTAAAGCTATCTAATAAGAATGTTCCTACAGGAGTTAGTGGCAATGAGTTCCACTCTACGATAGTTCTATAGGGAAAAACAAGATTTTGTGCAATGTTATCCTTTGCGAGTATGTAAGATTTGGCTGAACAGATGTACCCTTCTCCCATCCCAGGCTGGCCAAGGACACTCTGGAGAGAGCCCTTCTTGACTTCGCCAACAAGACTGCCGACAAACTTGCAGCCGTACAAGCTCTGGAGGGGAACCTCAACAGGACTCTGGATCAGCTGAATGATCTGGAAGAAGCTGTCCGCGATGCCCGCATGAAAACTAACGACGCCGATCGTCTGAATAACGACAACGAAGACGATCTTCGCGATCTAGATGTAAGAACTTCAGACCTCATTTTCATGATACAGGAGATACTTAATCTCCAATTAAGTTTAACTTAATAAAGGTTTCTTTAGAATACAAATTCATATCACCACATTCACAGTCCGAAATTAATTTGTGACATAACAAAATAGACTGTTAACAATAAAAATATGACTGTTTCAAGTTATGTTCCAAGAAAAACCTTGTGTAATCTCAAATTTCACTGGGGAAAGATCATGCTCTCTCAGAAAATTTGCAAATTAACCGAAAGAAAATGTGCTGCTTGTTTGTGTTGATTTTAAAAGTTCTTACACTTACAGTGTCCAATCAAAGATACCTGTACGTTTTTTAGCTTAGTTTCATCCAAAATGTTTTGTTTTTGAATTTTTGCAGGAAATCAGGAGGCTTACTGAGGAGAATGTGGACGACATTCGTAATGCCATCAGGGAAGGCGATGAAGTTGTGAAGAACGCTCGCAGACTCCTGTCAGAGGCTCGCATTGCCCTGGAGGTAAGCTGTTTTGTGTCATACTTTGGCCATGATAACCTTCAATGCAAAATGTTTTAACTCATCATTCTGTATTTACAGTATTCTACTTGTATCCCACGGGCTTCCATAGAATAATTCGAACACACTTCACGCGCATCTCTGTTGAAAATTCGAATACTAGATTTTGAACATTTTAAATGCTTTGTCATTCTTAGTTCTGTTCATGGATGCTTGATTTTCTCAGCTTCTGGAGCATTTTGATACTTGGTAGTCACACTGGGTCATCTCCCTGGTATACAAGATGACTTAACATATTTGACATTTTCGGTTATTTTTTTTTCTCTCTCCAGGAGGCAAAAAATAATGACCAAGCCCTGAGGAACGTACGTCCCGAGTTGCAGCGACGGGCAGATCTCCTGACCCAGAAGCTTGCCGGCCCCCCGGATCTGGAAGACTTGGTGGAAGATGCAGAGAAACATGCCCATAACCTGACACTGAGGGCCAGAGACCTGGAAGGGTGTGTCATCGAATACCACTTGTTTATCCTTTATGTTCATTCTTTGATCTGAGTACAGGTACTGGCAATGCATTTAAGTTTGCATGGTTTTTAGTTCGCGCTAAGGCGAAAATGGAGTGTTCACAGTGGTTTTAAGTTTGCGGCAGTGCACATACTGCTACAGTATTGGACAAAATGTTTGCGGTGGTTTTCAGTCCACGGTGAAACGGTCCCCCTGAACATAAAACCACCGCAAACATTTCTGCATTACTGTTAGTCAAGTCAAGTCAAAGTTTATTGCACAACGATTATAATAGGTACAATGTAAGGCAAAAATAAAATACTACTGGCTACTTACTGTATATCAAATATGAAATAGTGAATGATGACATTGTAAACTGTATTCATCGGAGGACAGTAAAATGTCACTAAAATGTTTGACGTCCAACTGAGAAACAAATCACGACATGGATAAAGTCTTTTTAGCGAATGAAATTTTGTTTCCTTCTCCAGGCTGTTTGCAGAGACCAAGAACTTCTCCTCCGATGCCCTGGCGGCTGCCACAGCCTACGACAACATCGTACAGGCCTTCGAGGACGCAGAGAGAGCTGCCAATGAAGCCAGCCTGGCTGCTCGGGAGGGTCTGGACCTGGTAAAGTGCTTTCTTTTGTCTCTGATATCAGCCTTACATCCCCTTTTTACTACTATAGGGCCTTCAAATGTGCAAAGATTTCACAGATCGCTCAATGAAGTCCAAAAACAGTTTTTTGTGTATTTTGTTGTCTTTTAAATCATATGCAACCTAAGCAATATCAGGGCCCAAAATATGGAAACAAACAAAATGCTGAAATCATTTACTAACACTATTCAGCACATTTGCATAATAACTTCATGCTTTGAGCATTTTTGCCAAAACGTGCCGTATGATGATTCCCTTAGTTTTGCGAGCCTACAAAAATCCTGGCGACGATTTTCAGTGAGTTCTCACATCATAACGACGTCATATTTTTGCATCATGGACGTTGCTATACATTGTGATAGTGTTGTTTGAACAAATCATGTATAGAAATAACCAAATAAATTGACTTTCAAAATCCAATTTGGGAGCCCTAATATTGCTCGGGTTTCCTTTAAAATCTTGCATCCTATTCCAATGATGTAATCAGGGGTCACACCAATTCTGTTTTGGTTGTTGTACCGTCACTCAGTGATCAAGTCAAAAGGGGGCCTCAGAAAATGCTGTTGTTTGCCAGCCTATCGCACTCGTATTTATGAGTCTCTTTTTTATTGTGTCATTCAAGGAAGATACTTTTTTGGAATGTTCGTGAATAAATATGGACTAACTTCTACATTTGTATTCTGTGAATGATAGCTAATATCTTGTATATTAATACTGAAGTTGCCATTATGGATATCAAAAAGATCTCTATTTTGACAATATTCGAGAATTGGTTGTCAGAACTGTCTCTGTTCTTCCAGGCTACAGGAGAAAACTCTCTGAGTGAACTCGGCGAGGATTCTAAACAGCGCAGCTACGACCTGCTGGACGAAGCTGTGAAACTCAGGGATAGGGTAGATGGTAGGAGTCTGGAATTTTGTATCACATGAGTCAGTAGTAATTGTATCCTAAAACTTAATGGTGCACAGAAAAAATTCTGAGTGCACAACATAAGATATAGAAAGTCAACAAAATGTAATTACAAATCTTACTGTATCTCTTCAAATTTTGGAATTTTGTTTTCCATGAGTCAGAACGGACTGTAACCCATAAGTGTTGTAATATAAAAGAGCGACAGTGTTCTCGCCAGGTTTTTTTCACAGCGTCGGGTCCAGGGGCAGAGCCCCGGTGGGGGGAAGCTCTTGCATTTTAGGGTATTGAGAAGGCTTTTTTTTCAGTTTTGAGGGTCATATTTATGACAATCGTGGCAGTCAATCAACTTCTCCACAGGACCTTGACATACAATATTTCTGGTGAAAGACAACTTGAAACTCAGAAACAACAATATCAATAGTTCATTTAGCTACTCAACAATATCAATTGTCGATACCAGTTTTCCTTTTTTTGCCGGCCCGTTCCAGGAAGCCGAAACCGCTGTTCTGCGTCTTACAGATAACGTGGAACTTCCGTCTAATAAAAACTTTGTACAAGCATCGCTGTGGGAAAGTTGACTAGCACACGGAGATCCAACTCGCGCGTTTTCCCACAAAGTTGCCGCTGATTGACAGTCGGCAGCCTTTAATGACAGTCGCGACCATGGCGACGTCGGCGGCAGAAAGTCTACTGAAAGGAAAGTCGGCGGTTTGTGGGCGGTGCCACAAATTTGCAGTAGCCAAATTGTCCAATCATGGCGAAGCTTCTAAATAAGTTGAAACTTTATCTTCCTCTCTTTGTGAAAATGAATTTTCTGTGCATTGATTCGCTCTTATGGATGGGAAAATGACGTAACCTTGCTCTAGAAATTTGTCAGAAATACAGTTAAGAATTAATTCTATTCCCGCGCTGACAGAAAGGAATCTTTTACAAAGAACAGCTTCTGTGTTGGTCAACTGCAGACTGTTAACTCCCAAATAAGGAGATTACCCGGGAATCTGATACACGAGCCGCTAAGGGATTTTCCCGGGTGGGAGGGGCGGCGAGACAAGATCGGAGCGGTAGGGCGGGGTGCTAATTTAGTAATTGGCACCTCCCTTGGAGCTGATAGCTGAATGGCTTCCTGTGAAACAGCGGAGGCGCGTGCCTTTGCATTTTTACTACGGTATTTTTGTCTTTTTTCGCCGCTACGCTGGGTAAAAAAACAGCATAGCGGGTGATTTACAGCGTCGGTTTGTCGGCCCACAGCGTAGCGGCCCGCTATGCTCAAAAGGCCTGGCGAGAACACTGGAGCGATGATGGTGTCCAAATATGGATAATGAAGACAGACTTATGTGTATTGCATTGTCTTGCTTGTATCTGAGTAAAATTAACTAGGTGCACATTTATTTATATACAAATGTATGTTCAGCAATTTAACTATGTTGTGCAAATTCATATGAATTTTTGCTTCATAACTTCCCATGGTCTTATTTTATTACATACATGTACATGTATGACACCCCATCATCAAATGTGATGAACTATAGCATTGAACTCAACTAGGCAAGTCAGCATCTTACAAGTGATAAGTTTTCTAGAGCAAGCAGTGTGCATAGAAGTGCTAAATTATCCTGCTGAAATGATCATTCCTTTGTAATTGGATTAAGCATACATGTAGTGAGCAGTCAATGGGCAATAGGAAAATATGACATGCAATTTTGCATGTACAAATTTAGGTCATAACAGCTAATTGTATAGTTGCTGTAAGATATGTTGAACTATTAACTGTCTGCAAATTATATGATTGTTGTAGTGTGCAATAAATAACATCTCAAACTACCTGCATGCAGACTTAGGAAATAGCACGGCTGACAAAGAGGCGGAAATAGCCCAGGGAAACCAAAATATCACTGACCTGGAGAAAGCTGTCCAAGATCTTAAGGACAGAATGGACCGTCTACCTGATGGTAAGATGCTGTAACAAGCATTATGGGGCTGGGCTCAGAAGTTCACACTTATCCCAGGCAAAATTGATTTCATCATGGTGATCTGAAGAAAAGGAATTATAAAGTAACAAACAATTAAAATCAAGCTTCTGAAATCAGGTGAATTCAAACTAAAGCTTGGGAGAAGTGTGAAGTTTTGACCAGAACCTATTCTATGTGTATAAACTCTCCATGTCTCTGTTTTGTGTGTCTTTTTATTCCTCTAGAAATGCAGACCGACTTGAACGTGTATCGTGTTGACATTCCCATTGCTCAAGAGCGTATGGGCCGTGGCTTCACGGAACTTGCCGTCATGGAGGCCCGGATGGACGCTCTCCCTGGAAGTTAGTTCCCGCGTGGTGTGCCAGATGGGATGCAGACATTGGTCTATGCTTTACGGCCGGCTAACCTTGTACTGCTTGACACCAAATGTATTTAGTTTGAAGTTGCAGGTTTAAAGGATGAAGCAGCATGTTAGCTGACACAGAGATAGGAACCTACACTAATGGCTGCAGACAACATTCTCCTCTATTAGTTTGCATCTTTATGCTTGAGATCCAAGTACAGTAAGCATGTAGATGTGTTGGTCGTGCCATGCTAAAGAGACAATTGCTATCAGTTGATAAAGCTTTGTGCTCTTACTATAGCCCCATGCTTTGTTTGGGAAACATGTTACATGCAGATAGTTGATATCCATGTAGGTTATACATAGAGAATACATATTGTTATTGAATATTGTAAAGCAGAGAGGTTTCCTCCAATGCTTGAGATAATGAAATAGTGAGGTGTGCAGTTGGATTATTTGGAATGGTTTTTTGAAACATTGCCTTGCATGGGTAGCAGCCACTAATATTAGCTTTTCTTGCAGGTACATGTATGCTGTTCTTTCTTAAGTGGTGCTGCAAGTGTATGATGTAACGGGGAATGCCCTAAATCAGAACGAACATTCGCGAAAACATCTCACAGCATTTTCCGCATGTAACGCAGAGCGTGACGGGTCCATGAACAGTATGAATACATTTCTTGTCCATGTATGTTCTTGAGATGAATGTGTTCAAAATTCATTCATTAAAACCTGACCACTCTCTGGCAACCAGCGATGGAGAGCTGTGAGTTCGAGCGAGTAAAAAAATGTGACATGTTAGGGCAACCCCCGTTACATGTACTCAAAGGCTGCGGAATGTTGCATCAATGTTGCATTAGTAGATGCATTGATGTAAATGAAACAACTGGCAACTTTGTTGTTTTTCTGTTAACTAGAAGCTAGACAGCTGCATTTCTTGGCATCCATGCTTAGTGTGTGTAATGCTATACTGTAGAAAAATGGGCCTCTGACACATAGAGGTTCCCTAGTACAGTACTTCCAACCATCAGTGACCTAACACAGTTTTCCTCTGTGACTTTGTTAAGACCTAGGTGATGCTGCTAAGGATGTTCAAGACAGAGCCATTGGAGCAGACAGGGTTGCCCAGGGGGTGATCGATGAAGTTGACGGCTTAGAGCCAGATGTGAGTACTTTTAAATCATTACCATTTACCATGTTAACATTCAATTCATGCTGGACTGGTCTATTATTTTACAGTAACTCACAGGCTTCTACTTGTATCCCACAGGCTTCCATAGAATAACTTGGTTGCACTTTACGTGTGCTGTCGAAATTTCAAATACAGGATTAGGTCATTGGAATTGATGTTCTTACAATTTCTCTACGTACTAATCTGTACATACGTATTGTACCATTATCTTTTTACAAAAGCACAGAGTAGTTTCCCCATTGGGTTTCATGTGTTTTTCACAAGTTTGAATGTCAGAGCATGTTGCTATGATGTTTGAGGACTATATAATCAAACAGTAGCAAAACCATGAGTGAAATAGACCAGTGCCATGTTACATTTTCTTACGAGATGTTTTTATTTTAGGTCAAGGCTTTGGAGGATAAGGTGGGAGGTGCAGGATCTGCATCTGGTGACACCAACGCTGACATCAGAGCAGCAGAGAGAGACTGTAAGTTTCGAGTAGAAGACTTAGTGCTATAATAATTGTTCTATCAAACGATGAAAATAGGAGACTACAATTACGCTAAACATGACTGTCGGCATTAGTCTAAAAGTGCCATTGTATATATGTAATTGAATTTGAAGAGTGACTAAACGTTTGGTTTTATAAGTACTGTTGATACAGTCAAATCCGACTGGCCAACAACATGGTACAGCCAGTCATAAGCTACATTTAAAAGATCCCGTCCGAATTTGCATAGTTAAGACCTTGTCTGGAGCAAGAACTCCCCCTCACCAACCATTTTTTCTTAGTCCCCTGATTGGTTGTTGAGACAAAGTTGGACAGTACTGTAAATGCATTTAAGTTCGCATGGTTTTTATTTCGCGTTAAGGCGAAAATGGAGCGTTCATGGTGGTCTTAAGTTCGCGTTTGAAACAATAGTAGTGCTACAGTCATTGGTGGGCCAAAAGTTTTCAAGGTGGTTTTGAGTTTGTGCTGAAGAGTTCACCGTGAAAACTGCAAATATAAAACCACCGCGAAAATTTCTGCATTTACAGTATATGGTTCACAATGTAAGTCTTGACATGTGTTGCATATTTATCATCACACTACCATTACTCTGCCTTCATCAAAATCACTTGTTCTATTTTAAAGTGAGGACTGTGTCCCGTAACCTTGGTGACCTGAAAGATCTCGCTGACGACCTCAACGGCGAAGCACGCAACGTCCGCGCTCTCAACGACCAGTTCAGCCGCAACTTGACCGACCTGATGGAGAAGATCAAGCAGGCCAGGCAGCAAGCAAACACAGTAAGCCAGATTAAACATAGTTTTCCTTTTTACACAACCTTTTTTTCTGTCTATTGCTAACAAAAGTGTCGGGAGACCTGGCGCATCCCCGTCTTGTATCAGCCAACAAAAGGGTATGTCACCCCGTAAGGGGCAGTATAACCCCGATGGTGCGTAAGCACGTCGACTGATGATAATGATGATGATGATGATGATGATGATGAACAAAAGTGTCACTCAAATTATCATGGAAGCTCATCTGTGTTGGTAGTAATCATAGTACAGTACTAAACTTTCTTCCAACACTAAGGTATTCACAGATCAAATTTTCAACGACCACTGTCGCCTTCTTCAGGATCAATAACGACCATCACCTCCTGGCATGTTTGACCGATTGCTGACGTCACGTATCCGTAAAGACACGTGTCAATAAAGTCGCGTGTCTGTAACTCTCTCAAGTTTACGCTCGGAAGTGATTGATCCTTAAGAACATACTGTCCTAAAAACTACAAAATGTCTGTTGGGAAAGTTCACATAACTTTATTTTCGTCAGATCAAAGTGTTGGTGGCCAACAGTGGCACAAGTATACAGTCCTTCAAACTACAAAATGTCTGTTCATTAGGAAAGTTTACATTGTGCTCTACTTTCCTCAGATCAAAGTGTCGGTGGCCAACAGTGGCACAAGTATACAGTCCTTCAAACTACAAAATGTCTGTTCATTAGGAAAGTTTACATTGTTCTCTACTCTCCTCAGATCAAAGTGTCGGTGGCCAACAGTGGAACATGTAGACAGTCCTACAAACTACAAAATGTGTCTGTTAAGAAAGTCTACATTGTACTCTACTTTCCTCAGATCAAAGTGTCAGTGGCCAACAGTGGCACATGCATATGGTCCTACAAACTACAAAATGTGTCTGTTAGGAAAGTTTACATTGTGCTCTACTTTCCTCAGATCAAAGTGTCGGTGGCCAACAGTGGCACATGTAGACAGTCGTACAAACTACAAAATGTCTGTTCATTAGGAAAGTTTACATTGTGCTCTACTCTCCTCAGATCAAAGTGTCGGTGGCCAACAGTGGCACATGCATACGGTCCTACAAACCCGACATCCAACCCGGGTCTTCAATTAACACCATTGAGTTGAACTTCAAGACAACGGAGCCCGATAACCTGCTCTTCTACCTGGAAGGCAGGGATTCTGTAAGTGCTGGTTATTTTTGTTTCCCTCGTTGTATTTACACTTATGTTTTGGTAAGGGGGCTAGAGTCAAAATTGCAAGAGTCAAAAATTGCAAGTTAGAGTCAGAAATTGCAAGAGTCAAAAATTGCAAGAGTCAAAAATTGCAAGAGTCAAAAATTGCAAAGGTCAAAATTGCAAGGGTCAAAAATTGCAAGGGTCAAAAATTGCAAGGGTCAAAAATTGCAAGGGTCAAAATTGCAAGGGTCAAAAATTGCAAGGGTCAAAAATTGCAAGGGTCAAAAATTGCAAGGGTCAAAATTGCAAGGGTCAAAATTACTTCTTTCTTGACCTGGGTTTATATAAACCTATGTCTGTAGTGATCCCTTATTATGCTACATGTAGAAGTTCTATAAACATGAAAAACCCAAAGTCATCAGTTACAACAGCCATAGAGTTAAAATGTACCTGGATGCTCTTTATGGCGTGTTTTGTGGCCTCCGTCCAAAAGCTACTGTAATTCACTTTATATTCATGGTAGCAAAATTTCACGGTGTAAGGAAAATGGACATTGTCACTGAACTTAAACTTTACGGTGGCGGCAAGTGATTTACAAAACGGATGTGTGAAGAAATCAAGTTCACAGTACAGAGGTCGCCGTAAAAACAGTTAACATAAAGTTACAGTGAAAGAAGCAAGAATTACAGTACTCCTTGTAGTAACCATAGTTGTTTCTTTTTACCTGCAGAAGGACTTCCTGTCTTTGGAGACTCGTGACAGCCGAGTGATTTTCCGCTGGAACGTCGGCTCCGGTATCGGCACCATAACGTATGACACCCTGCCTATCTCTGACGACAGATGGTACCGTATTCTCGCCAAGCGCGTCAGCAGTAGTGGCGAGCTTCGCGTGCAACTCTCAAGTGCTAAAGACATGGCTGATCCTGTGACTGGCTCTGCGCCACCGGAATACACCATTCTTGACGTTGACAGCAGCGATGACCTCTACTTAGGTGGTGTTCCACCGGAAAAGGAGGTAGGGCACAAAATATTCTGCATCCTGTGATAATTTTCCGTATCACACAGGCTTCCATAGAATATTTCGAATGTATTTCGTGTGCGCCGGTTGAGCCGCTGTCGAAAATTCGGCGAATACTAGATTTGGAGGTTGGAATCAATGTTGTTTCGATTTTTTTGTTCGAGGACACAAAACTCTCAGCTTCAGGCACATTTCGCATTGAATTGCGTGTTTTCTTGATTGGGTATGACATAGATAAAATACAACACTGTGTATTCCGCATCACCCTGAAAAAGAGTAGGTCGACACTCCTTTTAAACATGAATATCTACGAATGTCCCCATTACAGCAAGACCTGCAAGCTGCTACAATCTTAACTTCTGAGTTCAACGGCTGCCTGGGAGAAGTGCTGCTCGATGACAAACCCATCGGCCTCTACAACTTTGCCACCACATCTGGGACCTGCATGGGCTGTGTGGAAAGGTAAAGTAAACTTATTTTACGTCCTATTGGATTACAGTGCATAGGCGTCGTGTGGCGTAGTGGTGAGAACATTAGGCTGTCAAACAAGGGGACCCGGGTTCAATCCCGGGTTGCCCCCAGACATGTCTGGACGTGCACTCCGGTAACACAAATTTCCTCACTTCACTCAGGTGAAAATGAATAGTTACCTAGCCTAGATTAGGGACGTCTTTCAGATTGGACGTTAAATGGAGGTCCCGTCTTTGGGTGGGAGAGCCACATCCCACACACGTTAAAGCTTTGAATATAGTCACTCTTATTTCTGCCATTGAAACAGCCATATTTAATCAAGTCACTGTAAATGCAGAAATGTTCACCGTGGTTTTATGTGCACGATTTTTGCAGCAACCGTTTCACTGCGAACAAAAGCCACCGCAAACATTTGTGTCCAATACTGCATGTATAGTGCTACCGCGAACTTAAAACCACCACAAACACTCAATTTTCACCTTAGAACGAAATAAAAACCATGCAAACTTAAATGCATTTGCAGTATTGTGTTCCCTTGATTTAATGTTTCTCTCTCTTTATGAAACTAACAGCCCTCGAGAAAGGACTGCTTCCAACACCTACACCTTCCTCGGAGACGGATTTGTGGTGATGCCGAAGATTCGTTCATGGAACGACAGGACTACTTATCTCAACTTCAACTTCAAGACCTTTGCAGAAGACGCACTCATCTTCTTTGTTGCTGATGAAGACCAGGTCTGTGTCACAAAACTATCAACATAGTTTACTGATGCTGTATAATAGTGTAGTAGTAGAAGTAGTTAGTATCCAGTAGTTGATTATACTGCTGTGGGGGTCCCTGACACTGGGGTAGGCAGCAGTCAGCTTATGTTCACACGTGGGTCCACACTGGTGTCAGAAAACTATCAACCTGTAGAGAAGGCTGAGTTTACTGGTAGCAGTAGTACTCAGTAGTAGTAGTAGTATCCAGTAGTTGATTATACTGCTGCGGGGGTCCCTGACCCTGGGGTAGGCAGCAGTCAGCTAGTCTTCACACTGAGTGTTCAAGCTGGTGTCACAAAATTATCAGCCTGTACTGAAGGTTGAGTTTACTGGTGCTGTACAGTAGTGTAGTAGTAGTAGTAGTAGTAGTAGTAGTAGTATCCAGTAGTGTTGATTATACTGCTTCGGGGGTCACTGACACGGGTTGGCAGCAGTCAGCTAGTGTTCACACTGCTTCTCCAGGTAGCTCTGTCCAGTGGGTCCACTATGGTTAGGCCGCATACTTTGATGTACTTCTTGACACACTCCAAGATTTCCTCATCTCAGTCTACCACGACCTCAGTTGCCTGGCAACAACAACTTAGTGATAGTATTGATGAAGCCACTGGCTCGTTCAACATGTCCGTACCGACCGCAGCACTTGGTTAGATTTTAGATAGGTAGTAGTTAAGACCACTGCCACAAGACGTGTACAACATCAGTTTAGTTTGCTCGGTAAATGAACTGTGCACATGTTTTGTTACAGGGAGACTACTTTGCTGTCTACTTGAAGGACGGTAGAGTTGGAGTCCAGTTCAACTTGGGTAGTGGAAAAGTGGAGATTCTCTCCGATGACAGGTACAGCACCGGAGAATGGACCTACGTACGCGTCTCCAGGACAGGCCAAAGAGGTGAGCCTTTCACATTAACCTCTTCTCCCACTACATAGCTCCTTTTGTGTCTTTGTCACCAGATCGTACGTACTGTAATTCTTGATTTGATAACGGTAGCTTAATTTTAGTTACTTAAACAGTCACTAGTCAACCGCTAAAATTTCATCATCGATAATGTTTGATTACGAACATTTGGGACAGTTATGTTTGTTGCCACCGTTAAGATTACATGCTACTCCCTTTCCCCCCAACCGTTAGAATTACCAAGTGCAGTATTGAATGGATTTACAGTAATCATTGTTCAGTAAACCAAGTTGCCGTTTTAAAGATGCAACTTTTCTCTAGTCTCATGACTCAACAGCTTTGAAGACTGAACGAAGACTTCTTATTTTTTAACCTTCTCCCTGCTGCCTAACTCTGTAACCTATAGGAAATTGAGTGCCAAATGGCTTTTTCAGTGTGCTAAAGGTTAAGTACAAATGTCTGCTGAATTTTAGGATGTGGGTCAAGAATTTGTAGTTCTGTGATGACATTAAAGACTTACCAATCACTGTAGCTGACTATGTATCGTATGTTTTCAGCTGAGCTGAAGTACAAATGTCTGCTGAATTTTAGGATGTGGGTCAAGAATTTGTAGTTCTGTGATGACATTAAAGACTTACCAATCACTGTAGCTGACTATGTATCGTATGTTTTCAGCTGAGCTAAAGGTTAAGTACAAATGTCTGCTGAATTTTAGGATGTGTGTCAAGAATTTGTAGTTCTGTGATGACATAAAAGACTTACCAATCGCTGTAGCTGACTATGTATTGTATGCTTTCAGCTGAGCTGGCTGTGGTGGACGAACAAACTGTGAAAATTGGGACCTCCCCTGGTTCCCTCGCAGACCTTGCTGTCACCGACCGCATGTATATTGGAGGCCTGCCTGGAAGCTTTAGAGTGTTGTAAGTATCAGCTGGTTAACGGTGTGAACAACAGCAACATCATAGTAAAATTCATCACAGTATTAATCGCCTAGTTACGCACTACATGTATATCCATAGAGGGAATTACAGTTTACGAGTATCACTTGTAATGCGCTGTTTGAGTGTTCTGAGTTGAAGTATCTTTCGTTGATTCAAAGGTAGAGTGTTTCATAACTGGCTTATTGTTCTCACATTCTGCAAGATTCAGTCAGCCACATTTGTATTGTTATTGGAGCTGACTCTCACATTCCTGAGTGCTAGATGAAGGGTATTTTTCTGTTTTTCATTTGCAAAAGAGTCTGACTGAGATACATATATGATACTGTAAAATAATGCAGAAATTGGGGTGGGGATTCAATTTCGCGGTTGGGAGAAAATGGATTGTTCGCATTGGTTTTGAGTTTGCGTTTGAAACAATAGTAGCACTAGCTGCACTTGTCTACAATCATACAATGGCGGTGATTTTAAGTTTGCGGTAAAAAGTTTACAGCGAAAACCGCCAACATAAAATCACCTGCATTTACAATACTCGGTGGTGCCGCACTCAAACATGCTGCTAATGTCAACAGCATCACATGATGTATACACAGACAATTAGATCTCTAAACATTGCGAGATGTAGACGGCAACATGTTTTTGTTTGACCCACAGGACAGCGGACATCCCGACCACCTCCTTCATTGGTTGTCTGCAGGACGTTACCGTTGGGAGGGATCCTCAGAAGCTGGACGAGAACCTGGCCATTTTGGGCATGACCCCAGGCTGTCAGGATCAAGTAAGGGATGCTTATATACACTCTACACGCAGTTCGATGGGTATTCTGTTTCTGTAATTTTATAGTTTTGGGTGTGTCTGTGTGTCTGTCTGTTTGTTTGTCTGTCTGTTTGTCTGTTTGTGTTTCCGGACTACTATAGTCAGCATAAATCAAGAACCTCTTCATGGATTACGATGATATTTTTTTTGTGGGCAGGTGTTGTGAAGCCGAAATTCAAGGTCGATTTTGGGCCCCCTGGTATGTGACCTTGGTACTGCAGCAGAAATTCCATTTTTGTATCTCTTGACCTGGACGTGCTATGGTCTTGATTTTTTGGTGGCAGATGAAGGTGTAATGAAGAAGTGGTGTGGGTTCGGGCCCCCTAGCAGCTTGTCCGTGCAGTTTCAACAAGACCATAGCATGGCCAAGACAAAAGATGGAAAAAAAACAGGTCTGCTGCAGTACCAAGGTCACTAACCAGGAAGCCCAAACTTGACCTTGACCTTTGTCATTCTACCGCTACCCACATACCAAATATCATTACAATCCATCCAGACGTTCTGAAGTCATGCTGACTACAAATATTCCGGAAACACACAGACACGCGAACACACACACAGACAACATGCCAAAAACAATACCTCAATTTTTTATGGCCCTTATTGCAATTTTACGTGAATGGCAAAGAAGCAATGACCATATTTAGCTACAGCCAACTCCTTGAACGTCTGATGTCTGTATTGCTCTGAGGTCTTGGTTGAAAGCTTAATTTTTACCTTTTCTCCCAGGTTGTTCGAACCATTGGTATGTCTGGTGAGCCCGGTGCCTACACATGCCTTACTAACAAAGTCTTGGTTGAAACCTTTATAATTTGTCCAGAATTTCTGTGAGAAATGGTTTAATTTATACTTTTTCTGTCAGGTTGTTCGAACCATCGGTATGTCTTGAGAGCCAGGCGACTACACAGCCCTTCTCAACACAGTCATAGTTGAAACCTTTATTATTTTTGACAAATATTCAAATGTTACACACAACAAAAGAGTTTGCTACTCTGGGTAGCTTTTGAGATAAACTCTCTTTATCAACTCGGAAACCTTTATTAATATTCAAGAATATATGTGAAAAATTGCAAAATTTTTACCTTTTCTCCCAGGTTGTTCGAACCATTGGTATGTCTGGAGAGCCAGGTGCCTACACAGCCCTCCCGAACACAGACAGAAGAGGCAACTTGCGAGATGGAGGGTCAGTGTTCCTCGGGTTCACAACGGGCACGGAAGACGGACTGTTGCTCCTGGCAACTGGCGGCAGTCGTAGGAGAAGACGACAAGCGGGAACGGTAGGAACTCTTGAAACTTTCATGATGCTGTCAAACCTGTCCAAGAAGACCACTCACAGGACTGATAGAATCTGGTCTATGTGGACAGGTGGTCACTATGGATGGGATTCTTAATGCTTGTATCAATAGTAAAAATTATCTAAGTAAGGTACATGTACCACCAATGCTGTTCATTGCTTTTTGTGAGGTTAGTTCACACTCAAAGAAAAGTTATTCACTCTTACCAAGCTTTACTCTTCCTGTGCACCTGTAGGCTTTCTACTCTCTGTCCATTGTGAAGGGCCGTATCCAAGCTCGTTTCAGTGCTGGAGAGGGTAGTCCCGTAACCATAGTAACCAGGAACAGTGCTGGTAGGTTCGATGACGGAGAGGACCATAACATCAGGGTGACAAGGGCAGGTGACAGGTCAGTTGGTCGTCATGACACACTTTGATTTACTCATGTATTTCATCTTTGCCGTAGCTCAGCTGGTAACAGCCTTACAGTTGAGCTCCTAGCTCCAATTAGTTGGTAGCTGGGAGACCCAGGTTCATTCTCGGGTGAGGATATCTAAGTTGGGGCTGCACCGGTCTTTCGTAAAGGACATAAATTGGTGGTACTGTATTCCAGGAGGTGATTTGAGCATGTTAAAGGGGAAGGGCTAGCAACCCCTCCCTGTAAAAAAATATACCCTGCTACCGAAACAGCAAGAAAACTTGCTGCTCTATGTGCCACTAGCCGCTACTAGGGTCTGAACAAACAATTGAACGTTCCTATTGATGATGTGCACATTCATCTACATGTTATAACCTTTTCCCCCCTTCCATATCCAGGTTTGAGATCTCAATAAATGATGTCGCCAAACGATCAGGCAAACTCGCGGATGCTGAGAACAAAGTCATATCTGTTAACAAGTTGTACGTCGGTGGCATTCCTGGCAACATGGAGAGGAATTTCCGCAACATGGCAGGCACTCTGGCTCCATTCAAGGGCTGCATAAGGGATTTGGTTCTGAATGGAAAGTGAGTGCTGATTTCCTTATCTATCAGCTTTAAACTTTGATGTGTTGCTTTTAGATAACTACATGTAAATCCACACAAAATACAAATTCTTCAACAGGTAATACAGTGTACATTGTAGACCCCCCCCCCAGGTTTTTATATGTGTCCTGGACAAACCTCCTTGCCAAGGACTGTAAAACATTTTTGCTGACATACAGAGTGGTCTACGATCTTCCTGTAAGATTTGTGCAATGTTTTTAATGGCTTGTACTGTATCTATATAGCTGCTGGTATAACCGCTTTTCGGCGTAACACACAAGCTTCTGTATCTGTATAGCTGGTATAACCGCACATCGATGTAACACGCCAGCTTCTGTATCTGTTTAGCCAGTAAAACTGCCCTTCGGCGTAACACACCAGCTTCTGTATCTGTATAGCCAGTATAACCGCCCTTCGGCGTAACACACCAGCTTCTGTATCTGCAAAGCCAGCATAACTGCCCATCGATGTAACACACCAGTTTCTGTATAGCCAGTATGACCACCCTTTGGTGTAACACACCAGCTTCTGTATCTGCCAAGCCAGTATAACTGCCCATCGATGTAACACACCAGCTTCTGTATCTGTATATCCAGTATAACTGCCCTTTGCTGTAACGCACCAGCTTCTGCATAGCTGGTATAACTGCCCTTCGGCGTAAAACATCTGCCTCTGTATCTGTACAGCCAGTATAGCCACCCTTCAGCGTAACACACCTGCTAACGGATTGTCGGTCCTCATTATTTTCCCTCAGCCTTATCAACATGGGAGACATGGTAGAGTTTAGCAAGGCAGACATCGGACGGTGCGTCCAGCCCAGTGAACTCCTACAGATCACCACCACTGTGACCATGATCACCACGGAGGTCAGCGGGATCACCCCGCTTGTCGAGACCATGTCGTCGGTGTCCATGCCGCCGGGTCCGGACATGTCCACGCGGCAGATTGGAGAGATGACCGAGGGAGAGTCCGAACGTCCCAGAACCGTTACCCAACCTGTAAGTTTACTTCACTTTCCACGTACACGTGGACATGTCTAAACACTGGTATTGATATGACTAATATGAGTTTTAATCAAAGCGACCAGATATGCATCTGCGTTACCACTCTTACCAAGGAAGTTTGATAAAACCTCCTTGGTCTTTCTCATGTTTGTCACCTTGTTTGGTGTTTGAAAAAAGAACAATAAACTTCAGTATTTCCTTGGGGAAAATCCTTACATACTTGCTGTGTTGTGATCTATTGCCAACGAAAACCTTTTTTATTTGAAAAAGTAAAGTGGACAGTTAGCATATCTGGTCTGCTATACAGTAAAAGTAGGAGAAAATACTAGCTAGATTTTATGCATTAGGTCATTCTCAGGCAAGTTTTTAAGACCCAACCAAAATCATGTTTACCAACTCAACAATATATACCTCTTGTTTGTGAAATGAAACAATTCCCCCTTAAATTAAGTCCACTATGCAGACCAAGCCTATGACGACTACGCAGCACTCGACCACGGTGGAGCACACGACCACGAAAATGTCAACAACGGGGATGGATACCACAAAAATGTCAACAACAGAGATGGATACAAAATTGTCAACCGCTGAGGTGGATACTACAACAGAACAGAAGGAACAAACAACCATAGGCCTTTCTACACCACAAAGGCCACCCCTGACAGTAAGGCCCTCTACCCCACGACCTGTGACCACACAGGCTATGACGACCAAACATGTCCCTACCATGGGACAGACCACTGACAGATCATCCACACAAGGCCCCAGCACGACGGAAATGGCCGATGAGTCCACGACAAAAGTCCCTAGTGTCCCAGGAGTAAGTGAAGACTGTCCCCTACACATGTCCTCATCCATCCATCCTCCAGTCCAGTCCGATCACCACCAACAAGTTCAACTCTGCTCCCATGTAACTCTTTCACCACCATCCCCCTCCCCAGCAAAGCACTTCTCTCACCAAGTTTCTTCTCTTCCAACAGTAAAAGCCTGTTTAAGTCAGCCACAAATCCTTCATAGCTAAGTTTTGCATGGATCTGGCGTAGGAAAGCCTGCACTGTTTCTGTACTATTTTTGCTATCATGTTTAGGGCTGTCTCCAAGATCTGTTGCCCCATCCTTAAACTGAAATTTGTTTGTTAAAACAGACAAGGATTTTGCCCCATCCGTCCAAAATAATTCGAACTTCATGCCATGGACTTTTATTTTCGTAAGCTTAAAATGACAGATTTAACAATGAAGATTATCCACATTGGCTTCCAAATTTCTATTGAATCCAATTTTGCCTTTTTATCGCAATTCTCCAACAATGAATCATGATAACTGCCTTCAAAGACCTGCAGTAAGTAAACTCCCCCTCTCCCAACAATGAGAGGTACAGACAAAATTTCAAGCTGGAGACAGTCCTGTCCAAGACTGACAACAGAAACTTTGCAAACTTTCCAACGCTGTAACTATCAATCTCAATAATGTCATTCTTTTTTTCCCATATAGTTTATGTATTGTACTTAATGTGCTAAAAGTCTACCATGTATTACTTACAGGTTTGCGATAGCCAAACCTATATTGTATTGGTATTGAGCTTGTGTGAATGACCTCCTAATGACCTTCCCCAGACTACCACGATTACTCCTGCCCCCCCGGTAGTCTTGACAACAGCAGAAGTGCCGACGCCCACTACAGAGGAAATAATTTTAACTACCCCTGTGAGTATGGCTACTCCCAGACAGTCACAGCAAGTTAACAAAACCACCTCTGCATGTGTCATCAGTGTCCTGTGAGTTTAACACCCATGTCTACCCCAAACCACTTCTTTGTAGAAAGTGGATGTCCGTACCATACCGTGACTTGCAGTCTCAAGATGGGAATACTTTTCCCTGCGTTTTTAGTGTTCTACATGTAGTCGTACATGTGTCGCCTCTCAGTACAGGACAAAGCCATGTTTCTATAGTCCTCCAGGATAGACTTGCCTTTATCCTTGGTTCGAACTTATCTAACATACCACTGAATACTTCTTCCTCCCTTATGTTACACCAGTCCTGTTATTCTGAGTTCACAATTATATTCTCTTCTTCATATACATCTTCACTGAATTTATTTCTTCTTCTCTGTTCTTTCTCATCTCTTCTCTGATTTTCCAAAGTTTCAGCTCTTCTTGTAAGGAATACTTTCCGTATTTCCCATATTATGTGTGTGTTCTCTCTCAGTAGAGAATAAAGTCATGTTTCTATGGACCTCCATCATAGACATGGATTTCTTCTAATATGCGATAGAATATTTCTTTCTTATCATGCACCTGACTTCAGAGTTCAAAATTTTTTTCTCTTCTTCATACTCTCAACTTCACTGAACTTGCTCTTTCTTCTTTCCTGCTCTTTCTCATCTTTTCTCTCCTTGTCCAAAGTTACAGCTCTTCTTGTACGGAATACTTTCCGTATTTCCCATATTATGTGTGTGTTCCCTCTCAGTAGAGAATAAATGTTTCTATAGACCTCCATCATAGACATGGATTTGTTCTAATATGTGATAGAATATTTCTTCCTTCTTTATCATGCACCTGTCTTTCAGAATTCAAAATTTTTATCTCTTCTTCATACTATCAACTTCACTGAACTTGCTCTTTCTTCTTCCCTGTTCTTTCTCATCTTTTCTCTACTTTTCCAATGTTACAGCTCTCCCTGTATCTTAATGTTCTTCCTTTCCAGTTTTTTCCTTTCAACTTGAGAGCTCATTCATAACTTTACTCTCTTGAATCTTGTCTTATGCAAGACCTTTTACTGTTCATACTTTTACTTTGTCTTTGCCTTTCCGTTTTTCTTTCAACTTGAGTGATCATTCATAACTTTACTCTCTTGAATCTTGACTGTCTTATGCAAGACCTTTTACTGTTCATACTATTACTTTGTTTTCTGTCTGTAGTGAAAAGTCAGTCTGTCGTTTTACATGTACTTGTGTATGTTTTGTTGACCGTGTTCCTTTCACCAGTGTTTCTTTGCAGACTCTGCCGTTTGTACTTTACGTCATTGTGAAATGTTTGTCATGGTTCTCTTCTCTCTTTCAGAGGTGTAGTTTAAGACAATGCATGACTACAATAGGTTTCATCTATCTAGGTATCAAGCTTAAGCCCTGTGATACATTATTGGTATTATGACCATATAAATTAGTATTAATTTTTCAAGAGATAATCTGTGCATGCAGCTAAATGTACAAAGGTTAAGCCCCCCTCAAACTGGACCCGCTAGCAACATCGCTGCGGCTGATCTAATTGACAAAGCACTCAACGAATTTCATAGACAAAAAAAACAGAATCTTTTTAAGCTTTGTGTGTTTTGTTGTCTTTTTGGTCATACGTTTCGAATGATATTCCCATTATAAAGTCATGGGTAACACAAATCCAGTTTAGGACGCAGCGACGCCGCCAGCATGCCGTGGGTCCAGTGAGAGGGGGGGGGGGGGCTTTAGGTGTTACAGGTTGTTCAGTGCAATATAACCAGCTGCTTCCACGCTATGTGCCTGCAGAGCTGGTGTGTTATGCCGAAAGACAGTTACTGTAATTCACTTAATTTTCACGGTAGGAAAAATTTCATGGTGTTGGCAATTGATTTACAGAACGGATGTGTAAAGAAGTCATAAATGATAACGGCAGTTTTTTTCACGGTGATGATAAGTTCATGGTACAGAGGTGACCGTGAAAACCGTGAACATAAAGTTACAGTGAAAGAAACAAGAATTACAGTAAACCGGCTATACAGATACCTGTACATGTGCAGTATTGATGACAGACAGTGATTGTGTGTGGTTTCCTTCCAGATGCCAGAAACAGGCCCTCCTACTCGCTGTGCCGCTCCCGCAGAACGAAGTTCGAAGGTCATACCAGGGGCCTTCAACTTTGGGCTGACCAAAAACAGTCACATGACATTCAAGATAGAACCCAAGACTGTCAAGAAAGAGTGAGTTCATTACATGTATTTGCTTCAGAAGAAATTGTGGCATCGTGTGGCGTAATAGTTAAAACATTTGGCTCAGAACCGATAGGTCCTGGGAACAACCCTTTGGCATACCCCAATGTGGTGCCCTTGCGAAAGACACTTGACCATGGAATGATGCCCACTGAGACCCTCGCCTAATCTATTGTCTTTAGTATGTTCTACTATTGATGAGGACACAAACTGATTTGGTGCTCCAATGTACCAAGAACTGTACATTTACCACCAAGAACCATAATTATTTTGGCGACGCTTCAGTTTCTTGTTACAATTTATTTTAGAACATGTGTACATGTGTATCATGTTATTACAAGGGAAACAGGGCATCCTCTGGGCATCTCCTGCAAAAGGAGGGCGTCTAATTTCTTTGTTTTCATAGTGTAGGGGTCCAGAGGATGAGATGGTGGCTAATTATAGTCTGCATGTGCACATGTAGTAATCAACTGTTGCTGTCTTTCCACAGGTTTTCAGTGAAGGTCGACATCCGCACCTTCGAGTCAGACGGCCTGGTGTTCTACGTTGCCAGGAGCAACCAGGCGGACTTCGCAGCCATCCAACTGGAAGGTGGTCTGGTCAAGTTCAAGTTCGACAACGGGAAGGGCCCAGTAGAGATCAGCAGCACAGTCGCTGTGAACGACGGAAAGTGGCACATGGTACGACTTGTTTTCCTTATTTGGTGTTTCTGTGTTTCATATCAGAGATGGCTGCATGTCTTCTAGATACTGTAAATGCAGAAATGTTGGCGGTGGTTTTATCTCCTCGTTTTTTTGTGGTGAACTTTACCACGAACTTAAAACCACCACAAGAAGCTGTTCCATTGTGGGACTGTAGCGCTACTATTGTTTCAAACGCGAACTCAAAACCACCACAAACACTCCATTTTCTCCCTATCGTGAAATTAGATTCCCGTGAACATTTCTGCATTTACGGTATCTTTGGTTCCAGTCTATATACCGAAGTCTCCCTAGGCAGTTTCCTAGGTGTTTCTTTAATAAGATTTTAAAGAATGATAACATGTATTTTAATTGTTAGCTATGACAAAGATTGACGAAACATTTGCACAGGGAATTCATGAAGCCTTGTCTTCAACTTCTATGGTATCAAACATCAAACCAGTTCTTCCTTTGTTAATTTTTCATGTCTTTTATGATTAGTAACACACATTTCTGTGTTTGCCCTGTCAGATTGAAATCACCAGGAACCGCAGGAATGGAATCCTGACAATCAATGGGCGTGACAGACAGAAGGACAAGAGCCCTGAGGGGGCCACTATTCTGGATGTGACTGAAGACTTCTACTTGGGAGGAGTGCCCATTAGCTACACTCCCAGGAGGATCGGAAAGGTATGATTGTGTTCTGTTAACTTGCCATTTCGAGCGAGTGAGTGAAAGAGTGTGTGTGAAAGAGTGTGTGTGAGAGAGAGAGAGAGTGAGTGAGTGAGTGAGTGAGTGAGTGAGTGAGTGAGTGAGTGAGTGAGTGAGTGAGTGAGTGAGTGAGTGAGTGAGTGAGTGAGTGAGTGAGTGAGTGAGTGAGTGAGTGAGTGAGTGAGTGAGTGAGTGAGTGAGTGAGTGAGTGAGTGAGTGTACGTGAGTGTACGTGAGTGTACGTGAGTGTCAGTGAGTGTCAGTGAGCACCCAGTCCGCAACATCATTTTGGCTGCCTGGCGCTCCACTATGTATTGTCTTGTTGCAATTTTTTGATAAAGAATAAAGTGCCCTGTCAATCTACATGTAGCCCTAAGCTAGACCAATATTACATAACATTGTCACCGCAACATCTGTCTGTCTGAATACAATTTATCTAACCTAAGAGCAAAGAGATGACCTGATCAGACTTAGTTTTAAAAAATATTTGCATGTCTTTTGTGTCACCTTTTCTTTAATAGCACCCAATGTCCTGTAAGTCCAGTCTTTTGTTTTTGTAATTGCCTTGAGGACAAAAAAACAAACTGAAGTCTCTTTTGTGGAATGTTTGGTTTTGTGTGAAGTTTTTAAATTTGGCCAGTGATGTCCGTTGTGACTACCTGAAGATCATTATGAACAATCCTTTTGAACCACTGAGGCCAAAACTCACCTGCCTTTGATTGTCATAATGCACATACTAACCTGCGATACACTAAAGATTCGTTCAGATTGAGAAACAGTCTCAATGAGATAAATTTGAGCTGTTACCTTTAACATTATACATTTATGTCTGACCAAGATTATATAACATTGTCACCCCAACTTCTGTCTGTGTCTGGTAACAAGTTATCTAAATAAAGTCATGACTTTATAAGACCTAGAAATATATTGCATGCCTTTTGCACTGCCTTTTCTTTGACAGCACCCAATGCCCTGTCAATTTAGTCCTAACCTGTACCAATATTACATAACATTGTCACCCTAACATATGTATTTTTTTCGATACAAGTTATGTACCAAAAGACATGACTTGATAAGACTTAGTTAGAAATCTTTGCATGTCTTTTGCTTCACCCTTCCTTTAATAGCACCCAATTGCAATGTCCAGTGACTTCTTTGTTTTCTATAATTGTCTTGAAGACAAAAAGCAACCTTTTGTGGAATGTTTGGTTATGTGTGAAGCTTAAATTTGGCCAGTGATGTCCGTTGTGACTACCTGAAGATCATTATGAACAATCCTTTTGAACCACTGAGGCCAAAACTCACCTGATTGTCATGATGCACAAACTAACCTCCACTACAATAAAGATTCATGGAGACTCAAGAACAGTTTTAGCTGCCTGTTTTAAAGCATGGGGAAAGCTTGTGTTTCATGAATTGAAATGTTCTTGTTGATAAAACAATAAAGTAGAAGTGCATGAAAACTAACACTGCACTTAGGCAGTCAAAACAATGTTGCACTAAATACTGAACTAGTCATGCATGTAGTGAATTCATAAGGGTATTAATGTGTTCTTTTTACTTTCGTGAAACTGGAGGTATTGTTTTCGGTTTGTTTGTCTTGATGTGGGTGTGTGCATGTGTGTGTATGGAAGTGTGTGTGTGTGTGTGTGTGTGTGTGTGTGTGTGTGTGTGTGTGTGTGTGTGTGTGTGTGTGTGTGTGTGTGTGTTGCAAGTGTGTGTGTTTGTGCATGTGTGTGTGGGTGGGCGGGTGTTTGGGTGTGTTTGTGAGTGTGTATTCCAGGGCTGAGTTATACCCGGAGACCGGGAGATTTCTTTGGCAGACTGACAGGAAAGGAAAGTTGTCACATGGCCAAAAGTCAGAAACCTGCAAGAGTGGAGCATGTGATTTGTGAAATGGACCTGGCTGTGTTATATTTTGTCCCGAAAATTACAATAACTCAAAACATTTTATGAAGCAGGAGTGTCTGTGGATGTATGTGTGTTTGTATGTATGTATGTATGTATGTATGTATGTATGTATGTATGTATGTAAAGTGGAGAAGCTGTGGACAGATGTTCATGACATTTGGTAAGTGTTTGAGAGATGAAGGTCAAATTTGGTAATGGGCTTCCTATCGGCTTTCTACGGTACTGCAGCAGAATTTCCAAGTTTGAGATCTCTTGTTCTGGAAGTACTATGGTCATCGTTTTTGTGTGTTGGCTAGCTCTTGGGGCATGAACTAAGTGGTGTAGGTTTGACCTGCTAGTGTTATATGCCTCTAACCTCTGTGTGTTTCCCACAGCTGACCAACAGCATGGAGATGTGTGTGCGTATGTTGGAGATCCAGGGAGAGCTACAGAACCTGGCCACACCGGCCGCCAGGGCTGATGTCGGGGCCTGCTTCGACAAAGTCACTGGAGGATCGTACTTCGCTGGCACAGGATATGCAGTATTATGTAAGACAATGCCACTTCCTTCATATGTCTTGATCCCATGGCAATTTTCCACAGTATTTAAATGTGAAAGGTAATTGATTCATCAGATTACATGTATATGTTAGGCATGAATCAAGAATAAGCATTACGTTTGGAGTTAATTCATAATATTTTTTCCTGATTCATTGCTAAAGGCAAAAGGGATAAAAACATACAACATACATTTGTAAATGATGCTCCTTCAATTGCCTGCCTAAGAAAGCATCTTAATTTTCTTTCCATGAAATATGTTATAGAGTCATTTGACATCTTGCATCTAGACATGTAAACATTCAACATGATACCTAAGGGTATAGCCTCCATAGCAGGCTCTCTGGGCCTTTTGGGGGCTTATGACACATTTTTGCTGATGACTTCTTTCTGTATGGGGTCGTTTGTGCAGGTAGCCCGGCCAAATGGTTAACCCAATTAATGAGTTTCAGGCTCACTGCACAAATGACCCGGTACAAAAAGAAGTCTCCAGCAAAAAGTGTATGAAAAGCCCCGAAAAAAGGCCAAGAGAAAGTGTTTAATATGTAAATCTGAGTTCTGATTACAATAGTTTTATCCATACAGTCACTGACAAAAAAATGTAGATGCTGAAACATCTGCCTGTTTACAAATTAAAGTTATCCAGTTGCTTGAGTAACTTTTACTTTGTGTACTGTGAATGCAGAAATGTTTGCAGGGATTTAATTTTGCGGTAGGGAGAAAATGGAGCGTTCGTGGTGGTTTTTGAGTTCGCGTTTGAAACAATAGTAGTGCTACAGTCACACAATGGAATGGCTTTTCGCGATGCTTTTAAATTCGCAGTAAATAGTTCACCGCAAAACCATGAACATAAAACCACCGCAAACATTTCTGCATTTACAGTATCTCATTATCTGGATATCTAACCTTCATCAACGTTTATTAATGCGGTTTCTATTGTTCCACAGACGACTCCTACCACGTAGGACAGGACATGGAGGTTGTGTTTGAGTTCAGAACCAACCAACGTGAAGCCCTCTTGCTCAGTGTGTCATCTGAGAGGCCTGACGCTCTTGCTATTGAACTCAAGGATGGCAAGGTACTTAAGAAACCTGTCTCTTCTATATGTAGTAGAACATTTAAGGAATGACTACACAAAGTAGCAAAGTCTTTTACGACACTCTGCCTTAGGTTTTTATCCAAAGAAACAAAGGGAAAAGAATGTGTTGTCTAAATGTAGCTGAGACGTTTGGACGTTATAGTGCATAATTAGTGGTGAAAGGCACTGTTGTATTAGATGCTGATGCATATACGAATGGCTTACCGTGGTCTGTGTACCATAGTGATATTGTTGAAGACATATGAGCATGTGTTAGTGATATATGTGTGAAGTGTTGATGGCAATGTTCTTATGCTACTGTATTTATTATATTATAATAATACATGTATTGTGTACATCACTGTTTGTTGTTAAGTTCTGTCACAAGCTTGTCAGTGCTTTGTTGCTCCATTTCAGTCATTTTCATCCAAGACGAGTTTCAATTTAAAGATGGTAGACCGTACTGAACTATCTTGAGATTTACAGTATACTGTATAGCAGGACTCAAAATTTGTTTTTGGGAATAGGTGCATTGGTGCACAAAAACATCTGTGGGTGCACAACATAGGATATAGAATGTCAGCAAAATGTCACAAACTTTAATCAATACCTCTCCTCAGAACTTAAATCTCAAATTCTATAGCTAACTTCAAAATCTTTAAACAAGCACTACAAGTGCAACAAAGCTTTTTTTTTTTTACTTAAGATTTCAAGAATTTGCTTTATACTAGTGTACAATTTTGGTATCTTTACGTATATAACCGTACACAAATGTTTATGTGCACCGGTGCACCCACCGTCAAAAATCAGGTTCACAGCTCCAAATTTCGGGTGCACAAAAGTGCTCATGCACCCAGTATTTTGAGCCCGGGCTCATGAATTGATCCAAAATTCTTCAAAGGATAGAATTGTGTTATCAAAAAGGTCCGGTCATTTTTGTTTATATCTGAATTTTCCCAGGAAATTGGCAAACAAGTTGACAGATAGTGAAGCAAACTGTGCAGTTATATGTGGCTCGGCAGTTGTTTTGTACCTAACAGGAATTTCTTTGTGCTTCTCTCCTCTCGTCTCTTCAGATCACTCTGCGTGCTAATAATGGCCCAGGAGCAATCCAACCTTCTGATGTACATTACACATCTCTCTTTCTTACTTCACCCTGCATGGAAAACTTTTCCAACCAATTACCCATAACTGTCTGTCCCTTTGAAGGTTTCCTCGCTGGCAAAATTAGCTTTGTAGCTTTCATAATTTTCATCATTATGCACTTAGTTTCCTGTTGTGTGTATGTATCAAAGTGCTGTATTTTCTCTTAATAAAAAATAATATTAGGAGCAATGAAATTTAATTGATGAGGTCATCATACTGTCCAAGAAATCATATGTAGAGTTCTTTCATCATTATGCACATCGAAAACTTTCATTGCAGTTGTATGTATCATAATGCTGTTACAGCATATTCTCTTCAATAATATCAGGGGCAATGAAATTTGATTTGGTCGTTTATATGGTAAAAAATATCATGTAGAATCCTTTCCTACACAGCTATCAATATTCAGTACAATGACAGTTCTTTTTAACTCGTTAATGAGAAAACAATAAAAAATCAAAATGCCAATTTAGCCAGGGAGGAAATCTTAGCTACAGCCTGTGGTACCACTTCAGATTCTTGTCCTCTTGGCTTGTGCTTTGTTTCTTGCTTGCTTCATCCTTGCATTCTGACATCTTCTTGGATGTGAAAATCAATTATTGTCCCCATATCAACCTCCCCTTTTCCCCTATCTCTTTACAAAGTGATATTTTCTCCTTTTGAAAAGGAAAAAAAGTCCGAAATGTAATTGTTTGTTGCTGGAAAGAACAGCTGTTGGCTGGAGAGAAGCCATCTTGGCAATGGCATGCTGGGTAATCTTCCTAAATGGGAAGAGGAACAATGATCATGTGTAGTCGGCCTTCTTCTGCATTATTGGTTTGCATTATTCAAGTGGATAAAGTTTAAAGCCCTTGTCACACATAGCCGACCATGGCCTCCTGACCTTCTCCAGATCATGGTTGAAAGATGGTTGCCTCTAAATCTCTAAAAGTCATCTGCACCAGCAAGCTATAATTTGTGAAAAATCAAATTCCCAAAAGTCATATTCTGGTTGGCTGTGATGAGAGAAGCAAATTGAAGCTAGAATAGGATGGATTCCATTCTACTCCCAACTCAGCGCAGACCTTGGTTAGTGAGTGTTTAGGAGCAAAGTCATGCCTTGGCTAGGTCCTGATGTGTGACAGGGGCTTTAGTGGATGATAATTATGATGATGTTAGCTGACAAGCCATCCCTTTCTTTTCAGATCACCTTCCGAGTTGACAATGGACCGGCACTGTTTGAAGTGACCTATGACCCAGAGGTCGTTGACCCAGAGGGAAGCAAGTTCAGCCTCTGTGACATGAAGTTCCACAAAGTGGAGGTGTGTTTTATGGTTTTATGTCCTACATATACAATGTACCTGGGCCAGGATAACTTTATAATAGATACACGGTGGTCCAATTGCCATGCATTTTTCCGCAACGCTATTCATGTCTGCTCCGCCCACCGCACCGCGGGGTGCCCACCGCGACCCTGCATTCATAGCTTTATACCAGTACACAGTGCAAAATGTATCTCAAAATAACGCAAGAACCGATGGCCGTGTCAAGAAACAGCAAGAAGTACCTACAAAGACGATATGTTGGCTTTTCAAATACATGTACGAATAAAAGTGACAGCTATACACTGCGTTGAAAATAGTACGTTAATCAGGAGAACGTACGCCAAGCTACTTCCGGTGACTGAACTTTCAATTTTGTAGCCGCTGCTCAAAGGATTTTTTTCTGATTTACGTACTAAACATTAGTTGAAGTCCTTGTCAATGTTTATACCAATAATTTTTCATTTCTATGAAACTTAAGACGATGTCTGTGAAATCTAAAATCATTCTACGGAATTTTGAAGAATTTTGGGTCACATTTCTGTCCATATCTCCCGTGAGCCACCATGGAACAAATAGACTACGTCATCAAAATGGCGGCGAGGTTTTGTTATTTCGATCATGAGAATTTTGTCAAATTATCCTTTGTAGATTAAAAGATATGGGCCAGAATATGAAGGGTTCGCTATATTCAGATACTACACGTGGTAGAAAGGAAATGTTTGGCCAGTATAATGAAGGCGTCGGCGAAGATCAGAAGATTTCGCTAGGCCATGTCACAAGCCAGATGCAAATGAGTGAGAAATACTTCCATTGTATTCGTCGAGCGGGCCAAGCGAGATAATTGCCCGCGATTTTCAACTACCAAAGACCTCAGTAGTGAATTCTTATTCAGTCCTCTCAAGAAAGCATCAAAAGATCGTTTATTCGTTAAGTTGTACTGTAAGCAAATCGCTTAGGTATCATTGAAGTTTCATAGGAGACATTCCATGAAATGTTTTGTCGGCACGAGAAATTGAAACATTAATATTGTTATGATTGTATAAATCGACCGGGTGACCGAAGTTTGTACGGACAGAAACTTCGCACACCTTTAAATTAAAAACACCCGAACGGTAATTTTTGGGACTGGAAGACACATGGGTGAAATGATTGAAAAAATTGTCCAGATTGAGACCCACAAGTATGTTACATTAAGGAGGTTGAGAAAACAGACATGGCGTCGGTAATTGTAAACAAAGGGAATTTCCGGTCTAATTCAGTTCTGCTGATAAAGAAAAACACTGTCTTCAGCCTCCATGTTTCCCAGCATTTCATTTACTAATATGTATCTTTTTTACAATTTACTCCTCCTATAGGAACGCACTTTTTATAACCAAAGCCGCCAGAAAGATTGTCGGTTTGTGTATGTCGGCGCAAACCGACACATTCGGCGCATCAGTTAGACGCTGGCGTGTGCGCTGCTACCACGCGTATTGAATTACGCACTGTGACCTCGTTTCATTACAAAAATTAGAAAATGTAAGGAGTTTGTTACTAGAAAGAATGTGTAATCAAATCGGAAAACGTAGGTTTTGATTATTTATCATGAGTAGCTGTGTCGGTACAGGGTCAGGCACACCGGTTCATGAGTTCCTGATCAAAGACGCCATGTTCAAATAAGGGGAGCGTTACGTAATCGGGTCGCATGCTTCCACACGGGATTCGTCTAATATAGGAACATATGACTTCGTCGATTTTGAGTGTGTGTTCAAACAAAGGCGCAGATAATGTACGTAGGAAATGCCGGGGTTTTGTTTGTCATTTCGGCGAGTTGGGCCCCTTACCCAGCGCGTTGGGCGCGGAATCTAGGACCCGGGAATGGCTGTGAGTTACGGCGGAAATTGCTATTTCTTAGTGGCTAAAGCTCTCGTATTTTGTGAGGTAAGATGGACGAAAATATAGCTCAGAAAGAATTGAAACGATGGTGTCTGTACGAAGCTTCAATGTGGGAATAACTGACATGATAGCTTGGATATTGTTCATGTGCCAACCGGAGAACAATGGGGGCGGAGACAAGGCACGCATTTGAAAAGGACAAGTTCGCGGGGAAAATTCTACACGGCTTGGTGCAACCAAAACAAATCTGGATCCCGCCTGCAAAGGTGTGAACCAATCAGCTACTGTTGCCAATAGTGAAAGGAGTGATTGACATCGAGTCCTTATCAATATTCATGATTTCCAAGTTAGGAAAAAACAAGGCCATTTTGACCACCGTGATATGGGTATGCACAACTCTGTAGTTTGATTTAGTTTTATTGGAATTACAACGACACAATACACATGTGATACAGGCAGCTATTGCTGGTGTCATGACCTGCACATAACACATCACAGAACACGTAGCAAATGATATACTGTATAACCTACAAGACAGAAACAAAAGTTCCATCTAGGTAGCAGCATTAGAAAATATAACCTTATGAACAGTCCATGTGTAGTTAGCTCCAGTTCATACAGTGTCTAGCCGCCAGGATGTTGTGTCACATTTCCTGTGCTACTGATGCATCTGTTGTGAGCAGGTGTGTCTCACACATGTTCTTGAATTGTTTAACAAATGAATATGTGTTCTTGCAGGCCCGCAAGGTGAAGAACATTCTGGAGATTATGGTGGACGGCATTGCAGTTCCTCCTGCAACCAGTCAGCAGGCCTCCACCTCAGCGGACACCAAGAACCCACTCTACATCGGAGGATACCCAGGTATGGCATGGATTTATGCTGCTAACTTGCATGCCTTTCCTCTGGTACATGGTTGTAAGATCAGTAATACAGTACGAGCGAGGACACCTGTGATGCATTGCTATGTGAACCAGTCAGAGATACCTTGAAGAAGGTGACAGATGGTCACCGAAATGTTGGTTGAATAAATCACTTGGTTGTGTAAAAAGAGTCTTTTTATTCAGTGACTTTTACCAACCTAATGAAACTATTTGTGGAGTAATACAGTCATTTGTCTGGTGAAGTCTTTTTATGGTGTTGAATGGCCGAGGGGTTAGCCTTGCGGACATGGAATTGAAAGGTCACAGGTTCGATTCCTGTTTTTTCTGGCTAGATGTTGTGTCCTTGGGAAAGTCACTTGACACGACGTTGCTCACACAAACCTGGTGTAGAAATGGGTATCTGACTTTAGTTGGGGGAGGCAAAAGGCTGTGGGAGGAGAGGGATG
The DNA here is from genome assembly GCF_035083965.1 of Branchiostoma lanceolatum. Lineage (NCBI taxonomy): Eukaryota > Metazoa > Chordata > Leptocardii > Amphioxiformes > Branchiostomatidae > Branchiostoma > Branchiostoma lanceolatum. The sequence goes on along the minus strand of NC_089723.1, from coordinate 6,089,717 downwards.
GGCCCCATATGACTGTGCCCTAGACACAGTGCATAACAACCCACTGTCCCTACAGCCTCAAAAAGGCTATGTGACTACCATACCTTTTTGTATGTATTACATGTATATGACAAACTTTCAACTTTACTTTGGTTACCTGGATGTCTAACCTTCATCAACCATTAATGCCTTTCCTTTACAATCTAATGATAAGATGATCAAGCATCCACATGTGGGGAACATGTTTTCTTATCTTGAATTGTCTTGAAATATTTTTGTGTGATTGACAAACTTTCAACTTCAATGTTTTTCCCCAGATTCGGCCTCTGAGCAGAAGGCTGCCACGACCAACAAGAGCTTCAAGGGTTGTATCCGCAACCTGAGCATCAATGGCAAGCCCCAAGACCTGGGCGAGTCGGTGACTCTGGTGGACGTTCAGGCCAACACCTGTCCTGGGAAGTGAAGAACCTAAACGTGCTTCAGCGCAACCTCACACATTTGCCACGTTTTCTTGACTAAGTTTTGGACCTGAAGATTTCATTATAAGAAGCAAAAAGTGACAAAATTTGGGCTTGTCTGGTGTAAACATTGGCTGTGTTTTCTTGCTAAGTTTTGGACCTGAAGATTACAATATAAGAAGCTAAAGGTGACCAGCTTTACCAAATTTGGTTCTCAACTGTAGTCCTGATGATGTCAAAGAAAGAGACCTGTCCAAGTTTATTTAAGAATAACAAAATGTGTGAGGCTGACCTGTAGAATGCTTGGTCTCTTGCAGAAATCAGTGTTCATGTGATGTTTTTGTTCGTTTGTCAAAAAAAAATTCCCTGAAATTGTCCCCTTGTATGTCTTGTTTAGAAAAAAAATATGGGTGCTACTGAAAAAACGTGCTGAGAAGAATGAAAATAGATTCTTTTTTAAAAAGGCTTTTGTTGAATTCCAAGTTTCCAACTGTGTAGCTGTGTTCAAGGCATGCACACTTTTTTAAAAAACAGACCTCAAACCTCAAACTTTTTTTAAAGTGCCTTGGACACAGATTTGACAGTTGTTCTCGACAAACTATGTGCCAATTATATAAGCGATGTAATCAACGAGCACCCATCTTGTGTTTTGTTTGTTTGTTTGTTTGTTTGTTCCTTGTCTCAACCCCCCACCCCTGAAACCCCTTCCCTTGTCTTTTTTCCCTCAATCCCCCCCCCCCATTTGTAACCCTTACCTGATTTCTGCAGAGTATCAAAAAAGCTGGATGTGAGCATATTTCTTGAAGCACGCACACACAGCTTAAAGGACATACATGTATCGTCCACACAAGGCACCTCACAATAAAAAGGTCCACAACTGTTAAAAATCGTAAATGAACATACATGGCATTGAAGACATTTTTGTTCATGAAAGTACTTTGCAAGTTCCTTTATATCTGTGAGCCTGACTTCTTAACTCTGTTCTTAAATATCAGTGGATATAGATTTTATCTGCTATCAAGTTTTTGTAATTTTAGCACTGGCTTGTAGCACTGAAATCTATCTTCACTATAATATTTTTGATCAGTTCTTGAATTTTTTATTGTACCAAGTATATTCATGTTCCACTGAGTCATTGCATCACTATGGTGTATTGTGATGTTGGTTAGAAATTTCCAATGGTTAGTTTTATATTTTGACAACCAACAGACTGAGTGCATTTGTTACACATTTTGAGGATATCCTTCAGTATTTCAAGTCGATTGGAACATGTATATGTTTGTGACATAATTGAGTACTCTGTGCTCCAAGGTTGACACAATGTCTACTCCTTTTTATTTTACTCCATAATCCTTTGTTTAAGCCGTAATGGTAGATCTAGTGAAGAATGGCCTGTAACTTACAAGATCAGTCGTATTAGCCTCAAACATCGAGACTTGAAACAAATGTTTTTTAACCAGAATGATCATTTTGTGTCACTTCATTTACAAGCACAAATAATGTTTGAATCAGATGCAGACTTCTCGACCAAGGAGCACAGAATTATATACTTTCCTTTGTAGGTTCTCCTGTGTTTTTAGCTGTCCATGTACTGAAGTTTTCTCAATGTGCCTTGTGGGAATCTTGGTACCATGGATTTTTAGCAGCCCTTTGTATTGTTTTTGTAGTGCATGCCTATTCAGTTGTATACATATACTGTGATTTTGTAACACCCTTCTCAGTATTATACATCAGCGACTTAATTGCATAACGCTAACAGACAAACTCATGTGCTATTTACATACCTTAGTTAAGTCAGTGTTAGACATTACTTCTTTTGTCTGGGTAAAGAGAACAACCATTTGCTCCTGCGGCAAAGGTACTTAAATGTGACTGTGCCAAAGATATCTTTGTGAGGGTCACCTTTATCACTTGTATCTCGCTAGAGATAGTACCAAGGCAACTGTTGCATGACTAAGAGCACTGTTGCCATTTTGTTAGACCAACAAGAAAGTTGCCAACAAACAAACAAACCATTTTTGAAATATGCCAACAGACATTATTTACATGGCCAGTCATCCTAGTTTTTCCTATATGGTTTATTTACAACTCTTTTTCTTGCAGAATGGCACAGTGGTGAATGCACGCTTGTCTTGAATACTTTTATTTCTGTACCCCTTCCAGAGTGCCTTAGTACAACGTCTGTGTCAAAGAATTGGTACCCTCGGTTATAAGTTCTTTGCCACAAATGTGGTTTCTTAAGTGAAAATAAAGTTTTTGAACCCCAGCACATCGTACAAGAATGTTACTTTTACTTGGATGAATGGACAGAGTTACTAAGTACTGTAAATGCATTTAAGTTTGCATGGTTTTTATTTCGCGCTGAGGCGAAAGTGGAGTGTTCATGGTTGTTTTAAGTTCGCGGGAGTGCTATAGTCACATACTGCTACTGTATTGGACAAAAATGTTCACGGTGGTTTTAAGTTCGCACTGAAATGGTCGCCGCGAACATAAAACCACTGCGAAGATTTCTGCATTTACAGGAGTTTATGATTGGTGTATTTCAAGTGGCTTGCTGGAACATACTGTAAATGCAGAAATGTTTGCGGTGATTTTATGTTTGCGGTTCTCACGGTGAACTCTTTAGCGGAAAGTTAATATCATTGCAAAGCTTTTTGCCCACCTATGACTGTAATGCTACTATTGTTTCAAATGCGAACTTAAAACCACCGCGAACACTCCATTTTCTCCCTACCACGAAATAAAAGCCATGCAAACTTGAATGCATTTACAGTAGTTCAATACATCAGTATTCAAGTACCATAGCCACAAACTTGCTCAGGTGTAAGGGTGAAAGTTGAATTGGGTTGGAGGGCATGGGTGTGGTAGTCTGGGCGTGGTAGTGAGTCAGTCTGCCACGTTAGAAAGAAACGTGGCACTTTTACAACTGGCTTCTGTTGGACTGAAACCTGTCATCTGGTGAGTTGCTAATCAGTGTTACTATGTGGAGAAACAGTGTTAAAGTTTCCACACAGAATTTTTCTCAATGATTTGTAGGTGTAGAGGTTGGTTTAGCCACACCGTTGATGCTATTTCTCAATTTCAGTGTAGACAATCACATGTGCCAACCTACAAGTGTGAAGGGATGGTGGCGGTGTTTCACTTAAGTTCCAATTTTCCTGTCCTGTATTTATGATGAACCTAAATCATAAAATGATTCTATACAAGTATAATGTAGTATCTACCAGACTAAGTTGGTAACACCACTGGCTTAACAATTGTAAAATTGGCTTAACAATTGTAAAATTTAGCCAAACAGGGAAAATAATTTACTGAAAATGCATTTAAGTTCGCGGTGGTTTTAAGCTCGCGGCAGCGCTATAGTCACATACTGCTACAGTATTGGACAAAAATGTTCGCGGTGGCTTCAAGTTCGCGGTGAAACGGTCACAGCGAAAACCACAAACATAAAACCACCGCGAACATTTCTGCATTTACAGTACCAGGTGAGTTAGGCCGCCAAAGGCTATCATTTTCCCTTACTGCAGTGCCACTCTCCTGTCCAATCCTTGCCCTCTGTACCCCAAACCCCTTGGGAAGGCTAAGTACTACATGCCATGGGTACCTGTCGATTTTAGTTACATATCTTAGAATTTTTGTTACACTTTAGTCATGGTTTCACTGTACTAATGAAATTTACTGGCTACGTGTGGCTGGGATGAACCCATTTGGAACTAATCTGTCTAGACTTAGGCATGTCTAGTAATGAAAATTCCTAAACACGTTTTGTACGTTCGCAGTGTCGTTAGTGGTAGTAGATCAACAATAGCAACACAGTCAACCACTTCAACAATATGAATTCTAAGTTTCGAGCTTCTCGGAGAAAAGTTGATTTTTGTCTCAAAAAGTTGTCTGTACTTAGACTCCATTAACTAGGCCTTTAGGTAACCCAGCGCCAAAACAATGCCTAGGGCGCATGTAACTGGCGTCTGTGCTATTGTCTCTCACCGTCAGTTATGTCGAGCTCTCATGACATTGCAATGCTTGCAATTGTGTTTGCCTCTACCCTCTACCACTTGGTACGTACCTTGAGGGTACTATGTAAATTAACTGGGTGCCAACCATGTTTGAGTCGAATGACCTCAGGGAAAAATCATGGTAAAAGCAGTTATTAATATCTTAGATAATCATATTTGATATAACATAGTGGCAAGTTACTGACTATCTTTATTTACCTTTCTTTCTTCTTACGATAAACTGTTTCCATTTCTTTAGTGAGAATATTTCGGAGCGATGAGTGGACAGGAGAAATACAAAGGAGTTGCGTTCCTGCCCAAACCCAGCGATCCAAAGGGTAAGAACAAATTCGACTTTTTCGTCCCCTTTTGAACAAGTGCTTGCTCATAGAAACTATTCATCATCATCTTCAATACTGCTCAACCAGCTTTTCGGCGGATTATTAGCAGCTGCGCAAGTGTTAGTAAGGCTGCACCAAGTAATTTTTATGGATGACGTCCTTCGGAGACCCTAAATCTAATGCGAGAGCGCGAAAAAAAACAAGAAGGGCCGAAAAAAACAAGATGCCTAGATTTGAAATATAATAGTCGACGACACATGTCAGGACACAAATTGAATGAGAGAACAGTGTAACAACTAACGATTATTTTATTCATCATGAAAACAGCAATAATTTGAATAATTCAGTTGAAGTTGAGCAGCAGTTGTTGTCCTGTCCTGTTTCTTTCCATATCCCATTGATTTGCGGCACTGTCGTAACTCTTTGGCCATAGTTACAGGAAGCGGAATTTCTTGTATTTTTTCTGGGAACTGACCAAAATCAACGCGCGCGCGGACGTCATCCATAAAAATTACTTGGTGTAGCCTAACAGGTGCAAACAAAGGGTAGAAAGAGGGCTGGACAATGACATGTGCAAGAACTGGACAAGTGAAACTTTTAGTGTTGTTAGTAATTATATATTTACATATATACAAGGACGGGGGGCATCTCAATGCAGCGAAGTCCGTCCCAGCTCATTACTTGTAACCATGACGGGAAACTGTGGCTGAGAACCATTTAAATCCCAACCTTATGTCGATGACTAGTTCTTTTTTGCTTTTGTTACTTTAATGTGCGCGGTTTTCCGATATTCTCTTCCCCGAGAACTTATAACCACCGCCAAACTGCTCGTTGTGTCTTCTGCCAGCCTATCTTGTTTCAACCGCGAACTAAGAACGACTCCATTTTCTCCCAACCGCACAATTAAATCCCTGCTAAGTAACCAACGATCATTATCACATAGGTAGATGGCGTCGACCAATCAGAAGCCACCATTGCCCACAATAAGTGGTCTGTTATCACGCCATAACACACCACTTATTGACGTCATGTCAGAACACAACCGTTCCATTTTGCAGAGGGGTTATCTTTTTGATGAATCCTTTTCTTAACCTTGTTTAAAAAATCTTTATAATCGTTGCATTTTGTAGAGGGGGTATCTATTTGATGAATCTTTTTCTTAACCTTGTTTAAAAAAATCTTTACTGTCTAAGAATTCCTAAAAATTCCTTAGAATACATGAAAAAGGGAAAACAAATCTAAAATTCCCAAAAATGTTCCGCGTGTTCCATTTGCTGTTGGCCAAAGAAACCACGTTCTATCTAAGGTTCCGCGCGTTCCATTTCTTGCTGGCCAAAGAACCTGTGTTCTATTCAGGTTTATCTGAGGTCATGTTGCAGGGAGATTCTTCAATGATAACATTTTCTGACTGACCTGAAACCGACCCTCCTATCCTGTGTGGTTGAAATAAATAAATCAGGCCACAGTTGTACATATTCTTCATCATCTTCTGTTGATAAAGGACAAATGTGAATTCTGACATGCATTCTTAATAGTATAAGGGATCTATGCGTCAAACAGAAATTGTCTACTCTTATATGCGTCAGTTTGGATAAGCTATATGATAATAACGTTAATGACCCGCCTCTTCCTCGGTGTATATGGTGTCATAACGCCTGGTCATGTGCTATAACAACCTCATAAAACCACCTCGTTCGCTTCGCTCACTCGGTGGTTTTATTCGGTGGTTGTAGCACATGGCCAGGCGTTATGACACCATATACACCTCGGGGCGGGTCATTAACCCTTAACTAACAGTAGTATCATCACAAGAAAGTTCAACTCTTTTTACAGATGGGTTAGCAAAAGTGACACTGAAAATTTCGAGTCTCATGGACCAAAGCTGGCCAGGTATATCAGTGAACGAGGTGATGGTTCCACCGGGCACCTCTGTTTACAACTTGATGCTACAGGCGGCTCACGATGGCGCCGTCGAGTAAGTTGTTTCGTGATGTAAAATAAGAAGGGAAGGAGAGGAGAACTGTAAGAAAGTGAGATGATTAAGACATGGGAAAGACAGAAGATATAGTGGTAAAGACGCTACAAGTACACCGCCATGTGTTTACCCACCTCTAGAAGGGTCGAATCGCTCGGCAACAAAGCCTCCAGCATTGACCCTGCTCTTTTGGTCCAAGATTTTAAGTGTTGGTGACGTTACTGACCGTTGCTCATAGATAATTAATGAGCTAGCCTTATTTGGCACAAACAGCCGTTATTTTGTTCTGAACCCAAAGTAGCGATGTAAGACGTAACCTGATTGGCTGATAGCTTCCTTGCGACCTTTGCGGATTTCCGAAGAGCTTGTGGCACTCCTCTGATTGGCTGAAAGCCATGAAAGCTGTTTGATTGTTGCGTCACCAATACCTAAAGCGATTCGGCCCTGCAAGAGGAGGGTGTATGTGTCATTACTTCCCGGAACTCCACCTAGTAGGCTATTTTCACTTTCATTTATTCTATCCTTCCTTCAATCCATTGGTGATCGAAGTAACTCTTAGGATCTTCATGGATTTTCAGTCTTTGTGGGTGGCAGGCCTTTCCATTAGAAACCAAAGTGATAAGATTTTGGCAAAGATGTTCCTCGTTTTGATGACAGCTAAATAAAGGGATCGGTGTTCTGTATGCGTAGGTTTGAGGCCGTTTGGTCCGGCAAGAACTGGTCCCACTTCATCTATTCCATCAACGGTTTGAAAGAGCTGCAGCCGGCAGCGGAATCTTACACCGTTTGGGGCTTTGGGGACGGCGAGAGAAATCGCTTCCATCGTGGTAAGTCAGAGAATATTCGTTTTACTCTTTACCCAACGTGATTCCATTTTTTTTTCACTTTCCGAAAAAAAATACCTTGGCATCGACTTGATGTGATGTTCAAAACCCTCCCACGAACAATAGACCGATCCCAAAGCCACGCTCCCTGTCCCATTTCTTAGGGGTTCTATACGTTCGATCTGGTGTTCGACAGGATCGGTCTATTGTCTAAAAATGTTATTCACTGTGACCGTCCGAATGACCACTAAGGACGACGGATCCACAAAGGAATAAACTGATTTGCTCGGTCATATTAGTAAACTGCGTGGTTCAAATATTGTGGAATTGGCTTGAAGAAGCCATTTTATGACAGAAGATGGGCAGCATTCTTGAAATCGTATATTCGTACATATATAGATCGTATATTTATATCCATATCTATCTATCTATCTATCTATATCTATCTATCTATCTATCTATCTTTATATATATATTTAGAGAGATAGAGATGGATGGATGGATGGATAGATTAATAGATAGATGGATGGATGGATGGATGGATGGATAGATAGATAGATAGATAGATAGATAGATAGATAGATAGATAGATAGATAGATAGATAGATAGATAGATAGATAGATAGATAGATAGATGGAAAGCTGGATAGATAGATGGAAAGCTGGATAGAGAGATGGATAGAGAGATGGATAGAGAGATGGATAGAGAGATGGATAGAGAGATGGATAGATAGATGGATGGATAGAAAGCTGGATAGAGAGATGGATAGAGAGATGGATAGATAGATAGATGGATAGATAGATGGATGGATGGATAGATAGCTGGATAGAGAGATGGATGGATGGATGGATAGATAGCTGGATAGAGAGATGGATAGATGGATAGATAGATAGATGAATAGATGATCATATGATATAAAGACCTTCATGAAACCTCATCTGTCCCACATATAAGATTGTCATTATTATCATCACCGTCTTCTATATCATCTGCGTTACGTTTGCTTGTTTATATCATTCTATCCTACTCTAGATGTGGACCTGGTCTCGGTGAAGGATGGGGACACCATCGAGTTTCTCTACACGCGTTTCAAGTGAGACGTCCAACATTATGTAGTTCCGGAAGGAGCAGGGGACATAATCTCCAAGCAGATGTAGAAAGGCAGAATTATAACCTTTCTCAAGCTCCCGGTTTCGCCCTTTGAAATATGCATCTATATAGCTAGTCTTCCATTTTAACAAGTTGATCATTTCCGGTATGATCTATCTACATGTACTTTTACGGTTCGTTCTTTCACAGAATAGCACAGTACTAGTGGTGAATGCACGCTTGTCTTGGATAGTTACGAGAACATTCTTCAAACAGTGACTTAGGAAAGGTTAGCGAAATACGCACCTCCAAATTTTCGACGACTCCTGTCCGTCTTGTTCACGGAGTGGCCTAGTCTCGCGAGAACACGAGACTAGGCCGAGACTTGTGACGATCTTGGATATTTTTACTTCTGTACCCCTTCCATGGTGCCTTAGTACATCGTCCGTATGTTTCAAGTACTATGATGCTTTGCCACCAATGTGGGTAATTTAGTGACAATAAAGTTTCTGAACCCCACCACATTGTTCATGAATGTTACTTTTACTTGGATGAATGGACAGAGTTACTAAGGAGTTTGTGATTGGTGTATTTCAAGTGGCCTACTGGAGCATATATAAGGAGAAATTCAAACTCTACAACTGGATAAAAATTCGGAGATTTATTTCCGGACGTTTCGAGTGACATCCATCACTCTTCTTCAGCGTCACTAAAGTGAACTAGCAGAACGAACCAGTACTCATATACAATAACTAGAAAAACCGGTTTTTACATGGCAAATCACACAGTCATGCATAAGCGACATTGTAATGTAAAATAAGTTAGGAAGATTCCTATGGTAAGACAACATATTGTAATGTAAAATAAGTTATGAAGGTTCCTATGGTAAGACAACACCATAGGAAAAGTTATTGTCCTTTAGTGACGCTGAAGAAGAGTGATGGATGTCACTCGAAACGTCCGTAAATAAATCTCCGAATTTGTATCCAGTTGTAGAGTTTGAATTTCTCCTTATATATTGTTCACCTGGATGTTTAACCTTCACAAACGTACTGGAGCATAGTTCAGTACATCAGTATGAAAGTGCCATAGCCACAGGCTTGCTCAGGTGTAAGGGTGAAAGTTTAATTTGGTTGGAGGGCATGGGTGTGGTAGTCTGGGTGTGGTAGTGACTGAGTCAGTCTACCACGTTAGAAAGAAACGTGGCACTTTCACAACTGGCTTCTGTTGGACAGAAACCTGTCATCTGGTGAGTTGCTTATCAGTGTTGCTATGTGGAGAAATGGTGTTAAAGTTTCCACACAGAATTTTTCTCAATGATTTGTAGGAACAGGGCAGCCGTAGAAGTTGGTTTAGCCACACCTTTGATGTTATTTCTCAATTTCAGTGTAGACATGCTCTACCTACTAGTGTGAATTCGAAGTGATGGTGTTTCACTGGAGTTCCATTTCTTGTATTCACGATGACCCAAGAACTTGAAATATGGAATGATTCTAGACAAGTATAACGTAGTTTCCACCAGACTAACTTGATAATTACACTGACTGAACTAATATGCCAGGGGAGTTTGGCCACCATTATGGTATATCATTTGCCCTTCCCTTGGGCTCAATCTCCTTACCCTATTTTTGCTGAATTCAACGTGTAATAGCAAGCTGTGGAGTTTGGATGTTTACGAATTCGTTTTGTTGTACTAAAGTCGTGATTTCACAGTAGTATTGAAACTGGCTGGCAAAGTATGGCTGGATATGAACCCATTTGGAACTAATCTGTCTAGACTTGACATAGATACTAGTAGTGAAAAACTCTATGCACATTTTTACGTTCTGGTTGTGAATGAGGAAGTACTAGTCGATCAGCGATGACATAACAGCAAACCACTATAGAAGTGTGCATTCTAGGTTTCGAGCTTCTTAGAAAACAAATGTTATTTATCGTTACACCGACTGTCTGTATTGAGTCTTGATAATAGGCCAGCCAGGCCGATGTTGATTCAGCAAAGATGGCATTGACCAAAAGCACATATTTTCCAAGCAGAGGTTTCGTATGTATGTATTTGTATGTGTGTGTGTGTGTGTGTGTGTGTGTGTGTGTGTGTGTGTGTGTGTGTGTGTGTGTGCGTGTGTGTGTGTGTGTGCGCGCGCGTGTATGTGCTACGAGTGGCCGAGATTATTGCAGTCTGCTGGCATGCTGGGTGCTATCCTTCTACTACCAGGTCTCCTACATTCACTACCCTGACATTTTTTCAGGGTTGTGAGTGTAGGGGCCCCGGTAGTTATCGGATGGCACCCAGGCTAGTATGCTGGGAGGCAGACCCCAAACATCGCGGCCACTCGTAGCCCCCGACCGAAACCTCTGCTTGGAATACGAATCACATACATTTGTAACGTTACATGCATGTAGAATACTAGATTCTCAACGTATTATTATTTTTTCTTCATCCCAGGTGAAGAGTCCTTCGATGGTATCATGAGTATCCAAGTCTTCTTCCACGTCGACGATAAGGCGGCTTTGTTCAAACGATGCTTCGATCTACTGAGGCCTGGAGGTGCTATGTAAGTTTCAGTCAACTAGCGAGATGTTTGTTGTTCAGTGTCTTAAAGGAAAGCTGCACAAAAAATTGAAAATCCTTCTATGCTATGCTTAATATATTCCAAAGTCAAATTCTACTTCAAGTTGTTTCACATAAGTCCGTCATAGTTCTGGGATTTTCTACAGTTTGCAACTTATGCCGTGCTGACGCCTTCTCACCTGATAATTGAATTATATTACGTCAGTGTTTGAAATTTTTTACCTGATGATTGTATTATATGACGTCAGTGTTCTGAAATTCAATCATCAGGTGAAAAATTTGAAACACTGACGTCATATAATTCAATTATCAGGCGAGAAGGCGTCAGCACGGCATAAGTTGCAAACTGTGGAAAATCCCAGAACTATGACGGACTTATGTGAAACAACTTGAAGTAAGAATTTGACTTTGGAATATATCAAGCATAGCATAGAAGGATTTTCAATTTTTTGTGCAGCTTTCCTTTAACTGCGTAGCGCGAGATGCACATTCTCTGTGGTAACACATTGGTCTAAAATAGTTGCAGAAAATAATCTAATTCTTAAGTTATTACCTCTTCAATTTGTTGCCTGTGGCCCGACAAATGCCATGCCCTGCCATGAAGCTTCGGATGTTTCTCGACATTCTCAGGTACATCGAAGACTTCTACCGGACGAAGGACATCAACCGTGAGGAGAGGGAAGTGCTGACCGAGTTCTTGAACAGCACTGATGACATGGCCACCATGAAGGAGACCAAAGGCCTGCTGGAGGACGCTGGATTCACTGGCATTGAGGTAAATCATTCACCTGACGATAAACGTCAACATTTATAAGAGACCCGACTACTTTAGCTGGCCATGGTGTACATGTGTTGCACGAAACTTCGGAGGGAGATTGTATCAGCTATACCGTAAGTGCATAAGCCCGCGGCCTCACCCAAAAATAAGGTGCACAACTCAAATATGGGGGAATAATTTCAAAGCACAAGAGCTTTTATGAATCTCTACCAAACATCAAATCATTGTTGTTATTACTTTGCAGGCGACACCCAGTAACGTTAAGTGAGGTAGAAGGATAAAGACATGGATAATTGAGCTGCAACCTGAGTTGTGCGGGCCGACTTGCTCTGCTGAAAGTCAAATATCTGCTTCTTTTTATTTGAAATAAGAAGGGAATGTTCATCAAACATTTTGTCTTCAAATATTCTTTGCCGATTCATGCCATGAGGAACTCGACCCTCACAGTTCTGATCACAGTTCAACCTTGTTTTTCTCGTCACTTACCTACTAATTTTTACATGGACGCCGAGTGGAAAGGAATAACTACAATAATTTGAAATTTGGTGGATATTGCTAAAACGTCATACTACACGATTGTGCCCCGATATTTGTGTTGTGCACCAAATTTCTGGGTGAGGCCGAGGACTTATTGATCACCCCTCGTAGATACAAATCGAGTGACTGCCTGACTCTTCTTGCTAAGAACAGCTCTTGTCATTCAACATTGTTGTGAACCTGGTCATCGTACGCGCTTTAGTTCGAAGGGGAGTGGCACTGACCTTATGATACACAGTACTAGCATACATTTTGTAGTAAAAAAACAACAACGCGTAGCGAGTATTTTTCCGACATAAACCATGCATCTTGTTTCTTCCCCGTAGATGAAAGAGTTGTCTAGCTACAGTCAGTATACCTACAGCCGCTGGGCTGAGTGGAAGAATAATCCCGACATGTACACCCAACTGTACGGCCAGGACAACTACAAGGGCTGGCTCGGACAGGCCAGCACCACCAAGCGGCTGTGTCACGACTTCGGCGTCGTTGCAGGGGGGTACTTCGTGGCAAGGAAGGCCTGAGAATCGCCCCAGGGCACCCATAGGAATTTTTCCTCCATCCAAAAAGATCGTTTGACATGGTGGTGGGCTTTGTCTTATTCACGGGTAATTTATAAGTCATCAGATTTCTCATCATCATCATTATGATCGTCATTTATCAGAACTATATATTGTAACAAAAGTTGATAAAAGTATGAAAATATGGGCAATGATAAGAAACGAACACACGCGTTTAACGTTCAATTTATGTTCTCAATGCTACTTAGGGATCTTGGTGACAGGTGGCGGAACTACATGTATGTCAGAAATTAAAAAAATCTACACTTACGTAATGCAGTGTGATGTCACGACTGCCTCTCGGCTTCTGCAGCTGCTTCCTCCCTTCAGCAGTACCTCCTCCAGGAGGGGGGGGGGGCAGCAGTACTGGCCAGGTACTGCTAGCCGAGAGTCTTCCACTGTTTGTCTCCACTTCTGAACCACAGCCAGCGGGACGCCTTCTCCGCTTCTTCCGCTAGCTTTTCTTTACCTTCAGCTCCCATCTGTGTAAATCGCTCCACATTTAACCCATCTGTCTTTTATTCCTTCCCATCTTGTCCATGTACCCTGAGATCCTTGACTCACTGCCTGTGCTCTTCTACTCTCCTCCTCTTTTCTTCTAATCTCGGGCTGAACCTCTGAAATAAATAAAAAAAATCAGAAATTCCATGTCTTTTTTTTACTTATTTCATTTATCATTATATGAACTGTAAAAGGTGACGTCTACTCTCACACTCAAACCATAATGGTGCCAAATTAAGTAATTTCTGGTATGGCACTTTGAAATATGCATCAAGCTTTATTAGGCTACACCAAGTAATTTTTATGGATGACGTCCGCGCGCGCATTGATTTTGGTCTGTTCCCAGAAAAAAAACAAGAAATTCCGCTTCCTGTAACTATGATCAAAGAGTTACGACAGTGTTGCAAATCGAAAGAAACAGGACAGGACAACAACTGCTGTTCAACTTCAACTGATTTTATCAAATTATTGATTTTTCATGATGAATAAAAGAATTGTTAGTTGTTACACTGTGTTCTCTCATTCAATTTGTGTCCTAACATGTGTCGTCGACTATTATATTTCAAATCTAGGCATCTTGTTTTTTTCGGCCTTTCTTGTTTTTCTTTCGCGCTCTCGCATTAGATTTAGGGTCTCCAAAGGACGTCATCCATAAAAATTACTTGGTGTAGCCTTATCTCCATGAAAAAATGGAGAATTGGCGTGTCTATATGTCTGTCTGTGTCACGGATGTCCATGATATCTAGTATGAATGTAGCTTAGACAGAGATGTACATGATGATGTGCAAATTATGCAATTTAGGACTTAATTTGTACGACTAATGAGGAAATTCTATAATTGTAGTATTTTCTATTATAGGACTCAAATAGATACTGACCCATGTAAACTCACCTAACCCTATCGTACGATGGCCCATCAAGTTTAGGCTCTACCAGCCTCTGCGGGTCGCTGGGAAAATAGTAGAAATTGGCCAAATAGAGTCAAGTGTATGAAGGGGCTGGCTATGGAGATAGGGTCCAATATTGTGTGGGAATGTTATCCTCCATGGCCAAAGTCCCCCGGCAAATGTTATCTCTATAACCGACGCGGTTAGTCTGGTAGAGACTACATCAAGTTTGTGTTCACGGCTTTATATATTCAACCTATTGCATCCGCTTCTTCTCAAACGTACGGCGTACGGCGCTATACGCTCGTTCTCATTTAAATGTACCCATTTTGTAACTTTCATTATCGTTTGAAGTAAGACGTTCCTGACATTAAGATATGCCACAGATAAGGTGTCAAACTGTTGTTTTTAAAAGCAGAAAAGTTTTAAGTCGTCATAAAAACGACAGTTTGGCACCTTATATGTGGCAAATCTTAATGTCAGGAATGCCTTACTTCAAACGGTAACGGAGGTTACAAAATGTGTACATTTAGTTAGATAAGAACGAGCGTATAGTCGCAGACAAAACAATCGTAAATAAATCCTCTGACATAAGTTACCGGAGCTTAAGGTGCCGTCTTCTTGAAGAAAAAAACTATTTAGCTGTTTACAAGCAACACACTATACAGACGATAGACGACCTGCTAATCATATTTGCTACATGGCAATAGTATGAATATCCGTACGTTACCGGGTTCCCATGTGTTTGATTAGTTTTCAGTACCAAGGGCAGGTCCCTTGCTTGTGTGTTATTAACTAGAACTGGTGTGATTGACTATTAAAAGTAAAAAACTCACGAGATACTAGGAATTGTTATCAGTAAAATGTATCCTCTGCTATAACGCCTTCACGTGTATGTTCATGGATCAAAAGCGCGCCTCGTAATCCTTGCTAGAACTGCAAGCATCAACTGTCAAAATGCAGTTCTAGCAAGGATTGCCAGGCGACGCTTTTGATCCACGAGGATGAAGCATCTTTGAAGTAGAAAATTGCAGTACTGGCAAGGCTTGCAATATAAAGGTGCTTAATCAGGAGATATACTTTTCACATATGACAAAAGCTTTTCTTACTAATCAATCAAAACAGCTGTCCACACCAAATCAAGGGACCTGTCCGTTGTGCTGAAGTAGACCCATCCAAAAAGTGCAGTTCTATTGAGCAATGCTAGAGGGCGTTTTTGAGAAATTTGATCTATGTAAGTGCCTTATCCTTTTTGTACATTGAACTTAAGAACTGAGTCACTCAAGTATATCTAATTGCAATTCTAAACGGCCTTTAGAAAAATGAGGCGGGGTGTGCCAATCTTCTTCCAGTTAAGTTGAGATCCTACATCATGTCCTATTGATGTGCGTGTTTTTGCTCTAAACACGTGCACGCGCTGACTTCTTATGTGACAGCACTGACCGCATTGGATACCTTGTTTACACTTAATTTGCACGCATATGGCTTTAGTTTGCTTTGTTTTTGCACATACTTTTTGATAACAGCCTTTTTGTATCCATTATTGACCCACATTTTCACTTCAAATTGTCACAGCATAGGGAAAAAAAGCAAAAGCACAAATTCAAAGAAATCCAACCTCATCTAGATTCAAAGAAATCCAACCTCATCTATCTAGACTTCAATAATGATAACAACATAAGTTAGGGCATGCCCAGCAAAGGTAAAATTACTTGCATACACGTCTCTAGTAAGACCAAACCTTGCAACAGTTTGGGATCCATACACAAAGAAGGATAAAGATCAACTGGAGAGGGTGCAGAACCAAGCTGCCAGATTCTGCACGAACAACTATGACAGGGGTGCTAGTGTCACCAAAACGAAAGCAGATCTGCAATGGATGTCACCTGAATACAGAAGAACAACGTCCAGACTTTGCATGATGTTCAAAATGACTAATAAACATGTGGACGTACCGACTGATAAGTATCTAATGCCAGCTCAGAAGAGGACTAGAAATAGTCATGCTTTTAAGTACCAGAGTTATCAGCCAAGGATTGATGTGTTGAAAAATTCGTATTTTCCGAGAACCATAGTAGAATGGAACTCGTTGTCATAAAGTACTGTAGGAGCATTCACACTAAGTAGCTTTAAAGAACGGTTGCAGTCAGATATGCACAGACCGCTCGGTGTAATATAACCAGCTGCTGTCGCGCTGCGTGCCTGCGAAGCTGGTGTGTTACGCCTAATGGCGGTTGTACCGGCTATATAGACACAGATACAGATAGGGCGCGTTATGTTACTTTTGTATTGAAGGGCATGGATTACGAGGTATTTACTGTCATGAACAAATAAATGCTCCATGATAATACCGAAGGATCCAACCTGTTAATGTATTACTACGTGGTAGTGCTGCGTACCTAAACGTAGCATCAGGCACAGGTACAGGTACTGGCACAGAGGTTTAGGTACAGGTCCGGACCTGTATCTGTACCTAATACAATTTTACAAATTAACATCTGATCTTCTGAACTTCTTCAATAATGACAGAAACATAAATAAGCCGTCGGCATCTTTATTCAAAGAACATGATTAGGTTCCTACCGTTTGACTTCCTTGACCTTGCTATCAAAACTCCCGGCCCTCCTGAATGATCTGTCACATACCAGTAAGGCTATTCCAATGTGTCACTTTGGTCATGTTTGGTGTTGCATGAGGCTATGGGGTCAGGAGATCAGTCACAAAATAAAAATCATAGACTTGGTGTAGATTTATATCGGTACGGTACCTGTACTTCATAATCCGGTATTAATGTTTTTGGACCTGTGCCTAATCGATTTTCACGGTACCGTACCGGTACGCTACTACGTGGATAATCAGGTATCAGGATAGGTCAAAGGTCAAAATTGGAGGGAAACTTCGAGCTACACACGCATACGTGTTTCTTTCCTTGGTATTAGCTCAAGCAGTTGCTAAACATGAACGTAACCAATGAGGACTACCCTAAGGAAGTTCTCTACGAACTGAACGAACTGAGGAAGCGGGCTGAGCTGACAGACGTGGTTCTGGAGGTGGAAGGAAGAAGGTGCTGTAAGCTGAAACGAAGGGGGAGGGGGGCAGAGTCAGGAGCGAAATAATTTGATACTTATAGAGTACTTGAATAGAGTGAAATTTTCAGCCAGGTTAGCCTGGAATGCCAGACTGTTTCCAGGGCCTAAACAGGCCAGCTCCTCGGTTCTACTGCTAGGATCAACATGCCTTTTAGTGGGTCTATTAAACTCAAGGGGGGAAATATTATGTGATGAAAATTATTTGTGGGAATGTTGGTCGAGGAGCTGACCGGCCTATGTATGGAGGCCTTGGCAAGCAGGCTACAGCCAGGTAGAAACACTTTGACCCGCACTTTCCTTTTCGTACATTATTGTTTTCCATATACAAATGTTATATCATTATGCATTTAAACAATTAAACTGTGTTGATATCGAATGTGAACGAGCCCCATGAGAATTATATTATGAAGAAAAACCTTGTTAGATAGTACCTCATTATTATCAACAGTAGTACTAGCACTAGTAGTTGAAAAATTACATTATTTCAATTATTAATGTGGTCATTATATCCTTCAATGCAATGAGTAAAAGTGAGACTTTATACATGCAATTTGTACTAATATAAAACTGCCAGGCGGCAGACCACTTAATAATACCCCACATGTACTATAAATCTGGAAACTTTCGCAGTGGTTTTATTACCTTTCCACTACAAAATTATCCCACCACGAATATCTCTCCCTGAATTGTTTCAACCACAAATTTAAAACACAGAGAAAACTCCTTTGAAATAAAATAAAACTACTGCAAGCGTAAATAAGTTTCAAGTAGCTGAGATTTTAAAGTGTTAAGGAGCTAGTGATTTTCCAGACTTTGCCCAAAACTATTTTCCATATCTTATATCATAATCCAGTTAAAGTAACAATGGAGCAAAACTATGTTTTCCCAGTTTCCCCTGCCATCGCTCCATCCTGGCATCGTGCAGTCCCTACTTCCGTACCATGTTCACCAGCGGCTACGCGGAGGCCAAACAGGAGAGGATCAGCATCCAGGATGTGGCTGAGGTAGCCATGGCAACCATTCTGGACTACGCCTACTCCGGCCGCCTTCAAACAGAGCCAGACCAGGTCCAGGCTCTGATGTCTGCAGCCAAACTCCTACAGGTAAGGATAATGAATAAAAAGACTCTTTTTACACAACCAAGAGTTTTATTCCACCGACGTTTCGGTGACCATCTGTCACCTTCTTCAATGCAATTCTGACTGGTTCACATGGCAATGCAGCACAGGTGTTGCTGCTTATACATATTAATGAGATGCATTTCCAAACGCAAAATATTTACATATGTACAATCACGGGATGACATCACTATGCAGTCCCAAACGTAAAGAAGTGTAACACATACACAACTATCGATCAAGAAGCAATGCAACGATTATGGTCTATTCATTAAGGATGCGGTCCCAAACATGACTGAGTCTATATCCCCCCTCATCACGGTTCATGACTGGAGTGGATTTCCTGATCCATACAGTTTTTTGATTTTGTTGCTTCTAGGTTCGTTTTGTAGACCGCAAAGCAGCTGAATACATGAAAGACCATCTGGACGTGTCCAACTGTGTAGATGTTTTGATGTATGCTGACATGCTGGGGGACTGTGACCTATTTGAGGCCAGTGAGAGTTACGCTGCATTACGGTGAGTCCGATGACTGTGACACACATCATAAGATACATTATATCAATTTCATTGTCTTTCTCTATCAGCACTTTTAAGAAATACATTCACAATGTATGTATCTTAACATGTTTGAATCAACCCATTGAATTCTGACATGTACCTTTTTCAGGTTCAACCAGGTGGCACTACAACCCTCCTTTCTCCAGTTGCCACTGCCGCTGCTCCAGTCGTTCCTTAACAGGGAAGATTTAATGACCAATTTAGAAGACAACATCGTGCAAACGGCTTTAAAGTGGATCAAATTTGACCAAAAAGAACGCTTGCAACACCTTCCTGCCCTTTGCAGATGCTTCCGTCATTCCTTCATCAGCTCACAGCAACTTATGGAAATCGAGAGTAAGGGTCTGTCAACAGACAGCAAGTTGGTTTACAGTGACAGCACAACTCAGCGTCTGGGACAAACACGAACTGAAATGCAAATTTTCCTACATGGAGGTTTTTTAGACGGTAATTCCTTTGTCAGAGACCATGATTCTCAGCAGTGTGCTCCTTGCTATGACCCTTCTTCTGGTGGATTATATGCAATCAATATGCCTGAAAACCTGGGCAGCTTCTCTGTGACAGTCACTCCTGATGATGACCTGTACCTGGCAGGGGGTCTTAGCAGGAGCAGGATTGGTCAGATTGCTATCAGGCAGACGGCATTTTACCAATACAATCACCTGTTAAACACATGGGAACCAAGGTGTGAGATGATTTTACCCAGAGCCAGGTATGTCTTTCTCTTGCAAGCTTCCGCTTTTTTGCCTAAACTTACGGCATGTATGAAAAACAAAATTATAAGGTAATGGATAAAAAGGGGTTTCTCTGTTTAGTTCTGAATATGTCTTAGTAAAACTATGTTGAAGCCCCATGAGTTAATGATAGAAAATTGTTGGTGTATGTGTTGGTATCTTTGACTTGGAATTTTTCTTCCCCAGGTGTGGTCTGGTGTATCTGAAGGGGTACATCTATGCCATTGGTGGTAATGATGCTGAGAAAACAGTAGAGCGGTACAACCCCAGTTGTGATGAGTGGACATCCATACCACCCCTCCCTCGTCCCATGTCCTCAGAGCTGTGTGCTGTGACCCTTGATGGCAGTATATATGTCATAAGCAGGAATGGCTGCTACTGCTTCAGTACCACAGAGAATACATGGAAGAAGATAGAAGACATGATTCACCTACCATCGCATCCACAGGCCATTACGTATCGGGGAAGCATCTACTGTGTAAACTGCTACAAAGACTGGGGATCAAAATGCTCATTAACTTGTGTAGAGAGGTATGACCCTACAAAAGGTCAGTGGAAGTTGTCAGAGAATGGTTATTTTTACTTCAACAAAGCAGCCCTGATGGAATATGGAGAGGCTATGTACCTCCTCACTAAACCCAACAACATTGATGGAACAGACCAATGGAGCAGTTCAACTTGGGAAAAAGAAAAAACTATGATTTTCATTTACCAGTACCAACCAGAAACAGACTCTTGGCTGTATCTAGGAGACAAGGGCAGGCTGGTTCCCCCCTTGGCTCGGTGGTTGGGATACGGAAGTAGAGTAGATTGCCTGACGGCAAGGTTGATCCCAATGTGCCTTGTGGATTCAAATGCATTTGAGGACCTGGAAGTACCTCCTCCTTTGGGCCACTGAATGTCGAAGATGTTTCGTAAACAGATTGTGTCACCATCCGTTCTGTTTGAAATGTGGAATTGAAATTTTCTTGTTTATACAGCTAACGTTACACATATTCTTCCATTTTAACAAGTTGACAATTTCCTGTATGATTTATCTACATGCACGTTTACAGTTCGTTGTTTTACAGAATACACTGTGAATGCACGCTTGTCTTGGTTACTTTTACTTCTGTACCCCTTCCAGAGTAACCTTAGTACAACGTCTGTTTCAAGTACCATAGTTATAAGTGCTTTGCCACAAATGTGGTTTATTTAGTGCAAATAAAGTTTCTGAACCCCATCACATCGTACATGAATGTTACTTTTACTTACATGAATGGACATACATGTAGTTACTAAGGAGTTTATGATTGGTGTATTTCAAGTGGCTTGGTGGGACATAATTCAGTACATCAGTATTCAAGTACCATAGCCACAGGCTTGCTCAGGTGTAAGGGTGAAAGTTTAATTGGGTTGGAGGGTTTGGGTGTGGTAGTCTGGGCGTGGTAATGAGTCAGTCTATCTGTTCATGAATAGACAATTGTCATGTCACCTGAAATAACATTCTTTCACGCCCTGTGTTTACCTTAAACACACTAGAGACAGCGGGAAAGATAAGAAAAATGTTGAGTCGTGGTATGGAACTGCTGGACGGTAACATTTAAAGGAGTCCTAAACTCCAGAAGACGGTGTTATTTTCCACTAGATTAGTCTATTCATGAACAAATGCCTAAGAAACCAAGCAATGCCTACAACCAAGAAAACCTCCTTGCTATAACTTATTACTTCTAAGCGTGATCATACATTTATTCTCACGCACGCACACACCACATGGACAGCACTGCGTAGTTATGAAAATCATACACATGTGTGACATTCAAGGTACATGTAACGTTACTACTATAGGGCATATGTTACAGTGGAACCTTCTCATTGGAGACAAGCATAAGAAACATTGAAATAACACCTTGTGAAAGTACTTACCCTAAGTTCAATCTCAAAAATTATTCTGCACCACATAGCCACAAGGGTATACTTGATAACTATGCAAAGAAAACAGGCTGTTTTCCAGCTCGAACGACGAGTACAGATCCTGGAAGTAAACAAACCTTACATTTGACCCAGATTTCGGCTGTATTCATCTGCTCAGGGCAGACCTGACCAAAATACTCACATATGTTCTTACGCCAACTTATCTGGTGAAATCAACAAATTCTGACCAAAATAGGCAAAGCTTAGACCCTACCTTTTCTTTCTAAACAAAAAAGTCTCCTGATTGGGTCAAAGTTTTCAAGGAAAATAAAGGTTTTCAAGGATTCTAAGTTGGCACTACAAAGCTCATTTTTGGCCTCCGCCGTGCATGTCCACTGTAACATCTACCCTATACAACTGCACTACTGCAGGGGTAGCAAACCATTTCTGCCCTGGTTATTTGCTTAACCTCTGCGCTAACGTTACTTAGGAGGCGTGGCATGTGGGTCATCGTCCTCTAGTTTGGTTGAGTCACCGCAAACAGACGCGTAGAAAGACCACGCCAACCTTAGTTCCAGTCTTACACGTACTCATTACCTGCTCTGACAATGGCCAGTGGGACCATGTTTCTCATGCTACTAGCATGCCTTTGGGCAACAGGTGGGTTTTGTATGGCATATCTAATACCTTTTGTTTGAACAAAAATCTCGAGCACAGAAGGTAAATTAGTTACTTAACATACAATTGGCAAAGGGTTCAGAGGTTGTCGGTTAACGTTGATAAACACAGCTAGTCTCTACCAGACTAACTACGCAAGGGTTTTACTTGCAGGCTCCGTAAACGGGCGAAATGTGATTTTCACTGTGGACTGACTCTACTGGCTAATTATTCCTTTTTCTGCCGAATTCTACGATTCATACGCCCGTGAGAGGGCCTAGTGGAGGCTAAAACACAGCAACCATCCTCCGTAACGGACGTTGAAAACCACGAATTTACTTGTTCTCGGCTGCAAAGAGTATTCTATTCTAATAAGAGCTATACGTGTAAGACCTGCAAGTCCAACATAGTTTTAGAAGTGCTTGAGTATTTTTGTGGATCGCCTCTGTTTCTACATGTCTCAATACACACGACAACGTATATAGACTTTGCCATGCAAACTCAGTGCTGTTTAAATTGTTCGTGATAGTAAAGGGGTCAAATAGCAGTGTGGTTAAGACGGTGATGCCTGCCATCTCTGGCTGTCTTGAAGTATGTATATCTGTAAGAAGAAATGGAACTATGTGTTCTCACAATATTGACATGGTCATTATTTCAATTATTGCTCGCACAAGGCATTGTTTCCTACGTTGGGAAGGGCTATAGCCTGACGAATCGCGCTCCTAGTGGCCAGCCGGCCTCTAACCGCCATCCCCCTTGGGCTGGGGGTCAGTAACCTCCGGCCGAGAGCTTGTGTAAATACAGGCTAGGAAGGGCTACTGCACCAGATTGTGAAATGTGACCTACTTCGATCGCGAGTAGCACGTGTGATTTGTCGTTACCTTTGCCAAAATGGTTATGTTTTCGGTGCCGTTGTTGTGTGTGTGTGTGTGTGTGTGTGTGTGTGTGTGTGTGTGTGTGTGTGTGTGTGTGCGTGCGTGCGTGCGTGCGTGCGTGCGTGCGTGCGCGCTTTTGTGTGTGTGTTTGTGTGTTTCTGGACAGCATAACTTCAGAAGTTAACGCTGTGGATGGATCTGTATGATATCTTATATATCGGAAGGTAATTCCGACACGAAATACACGTTTGATTATGACCCCCTAATAACGGCTTTCTGTGGTACGGCATCAGAAATATGTGTGTTCTAAGATGGCCGATATTGCCATTTTTCTACCCCAGCTGCTGCTGAAAGCGGCGATGGCGGTCGTACTGTACCTACCACCGGTGGGGATGTGCGTGGAACAGTACAGTACATCAAGGATCTGCCCGACAAGCCGATCTACACTTTCTTGGGGATCCCTTACGCAGCGCCCCCTGTCGGAAACCTGCGGTTCCGCGCACCACAGCCTGCAGTTCCGTGGGAGGGCGCCATTGACGCCACAAAGCCCGGTCCCTACTGTCCACAAGGTCCATTGATCTTCCAGCTCTTCCCCTTCAAATTTCATCACTACGATTTCGACGAAGACTGCCTCACGCTGAACATCGAAACACCAACAGTTGAAAAAGATGCCGAATTGCCTGTAAGTTATTCTATTCAGTATCATATATTCTTTAAGTGGTATCCTCTGTTTCTTAGTTGAAAAAAAATAGAACAGCATACATGCTGACTCAATAATCTAATTACCATACCCACGTCGATGTTGAAGAATAAGACAGTTCCAAGTGCGCATGTGCAGTCGTGATGCATTATGGTCTAAGGTCAAAGTTTAAGGACGCTGGCCATTCTTTTTCTATATTCCATTGAATTATATCTTAGACACAATACGCATGCGCACTGGTTAATTCAGAACATAGCACAGTTATAGGGCTTCCTGCCCTATCACATTGGATAGATGTACGAAATCGGATGTCAAATGTCACCTAGACAAGTATTCATGAAAAAAAACATTCACAGGGTTGTTCGACATATAAACTGCCCATCTAGTGCATAATTAGCGCATTTTATACGGCACAGAGCGTCCGTAATTGATTCAAAACAAAAATGGTGACCTATGACCTGTGCACCTGTGTCTCATAATGACCTTTACCCTGTTCGTACGCAAAATTATGTGTATGTGTCAAATCCATATTTCAATGAAAATTACCAATTAGGTAATGCTGTGGATCCACGGAGGAGGACTGTCCATGGGTTTTGGGTATGTCGTGCCCTTCGCGGCCATGGTTGCCCAGCAAGACGTCGTGGTCGTGACGATCAACTATCGTCTGGGCGCCTTGGGTTTCCTGAGCACTGGGGACGAGAACGCCCCTGGGAACGTTGGCTTCATGGACCAGGTTAGCTACTTCCGCTACATGCTAGCTGCCTAGCGTGCCACACGATATCTTTTATCATAAAACATGATGTATTTTATGTAACATTATTATTTTTGCCAGGTGAAAAAATTGATCAGGTGGGAATAGTAATGTTCTTGAACATGGGGCTAAGAGTTTATCAAATACAAAGTCAATCTTATTTGTATGCTTTCCGATATTGGTCAATACAGTATACCTCACCTTAGACTGAATACACTATGACTTAACTTAAATCTAATGCAGTTTTCAGTATAGCGCAATTTTATTCGTATACAAAGCCATTCTAGGGGCATATTTTACAACCTTATTTGTAAGATCATTAAGTTACTCGTGAAATTTTAAAGTGTGCTGACAGAATTGCACTGTATTCAATATTGTTACGTATACTAATGAAATTGCGCTGAGATTACTAAAATAAAATACTAATATAATAGAATCGCAGTATATTTATAAAAATTGCTTAGTGTGCAAATTCAATTAAATTGTGCTACAACTAATTATCATACATTTTTTAGAGGACTTCATATTAGGCTTGTGTGAAATGTTGCCTTTGTTGGAAAACGACAGTATCTGTACATGTTTAGTGATAGAGAAAAGCGAGATGTTCCATGACATTTTAATGTGATTCTCATCCACAGGTGCAGGCAATGGCTTGGGTGCAAGAAAACATCCGAAACTTCGGAGGGGACCCGGACCGGGTCACAATTTTCGGCGAGTCGGCCGGTGGATTGAGCGTAGGCTATCAAGTCGTCTCCCCTCTTGGTAAGGGTCTATTCCGGCGAGCGATCTCTCAAAGCGGCACCTCTTTCACCATGGAGGTTGAGGAGAAGCCTCTGGAGTTAGCTGCCATCTTGGCAGACGAAGTGGGATGTGAGTCTAAGGATACGGCGATCCTGGTACACTGTTTAAGGCAGAAGACTACAGAAGAAGTCGTCCAAGGTGCTGAACGCATGATGAAGTTGGGTAGTGGCGAATGGGGCAAATACTTCGCTCCCGTTTTTAACGAAGACTTTCTTCCAGAACACCCGAAGGATCTGTACAGCCGCGGCCAAGCCAATGACGTAGACTATCTTCTTGGAGTAAACAACAACGAGTTCGGATTTGTGATGCCATCCATGATGAGTGCTAACTTCGGGCAAAAAGGAATGACAGAAGACACCTTTATTCTCGAGCTTGAGCAACTCATAGAGAGAATCTACCCGGTAGGAATATGAGTAACAAGCTTTCTTTATAATAACGTTACTTCTGGAAGGCATTCACATTATGTATTTGTATTCATTGAGAATGAAAAAAATCCAATACACTGGGTCAGTGATCAGCTAAGGCATCTCTCCCTGGCCCTGGTAACGGCTGACCGACAAAATTACAGACGAAGTTTACAATAAATGGAATAAAAAATATCACACTATGTATTTACATTAACGCATGCATGGGCAAAACTGGAATTGAATTATGATTTGTTTTTACATTCAGTCATGTCGTACAAGTGGAGGTCAAGGGTCACTTCCTCCAGAGAAATTCGCTACGATTGGTCCACAACTGACTAATGCTACCATTATTTTTTAATCAGGGTACAAAGAAGGACAGTATCATAGCAGCCGCTCGGAAAGTGTACCGTGATCATGACAACCCAGACGATCCAATAGCCGTCCAGCACCAGTACACACTATTCGCCGGCGACCAATTGTTCGTGGCTCCAACTGTCGAGACCGCAGGAAAACATGCAGGTAATAGAATTACATGTTTGTGTTTATAAAAGATACATGTACAATTACAGACATCTTTTTTTTTTTATTCGGAAGTAAGACCGATATCATGTCTTTATGGTATGGTGCACTAAGTTTTGATTAATTGAGTATTCGGATCTGTGACGGGGGGCGACATAAACTTTCTGGCACTTGTACCCAATGTATAATGTCGGCAATGTCACGTGTTTGTTCATTTGAATATGTTGAAGACCAAATAACGACCAAAAATTCTAATAATGTTGAGACGCCGTCTAACTCTCCTTGGACAGTGACAGCAGCCGGTGTAGACTTCCAACCACCTTTGACCCCCGTGGTGACGTCACACTTCCGGAAAGTGACGAGTCCTCAGTTATCCTGAAAAAGACTGGTTAAAAAATTGGCTAGTCCCAATCTTAGGGTAGTAATTCTTCAACGTACTCCAAGGGCTGGGGATCACCAGAGCTCACAGGAGGATCTATGCCGAGAGCAGACAAACATGGCGTGACCTAGGCTACGCATGTCTGAAGCCGCCATGTATCAGTCCCTGATGCCCGCGAATGATGATGATGATGATAATAATTTCTGTTTTTCCCCCCAGAATCTGGGTCTAAGGTCTACCTTTATGAAGTTCACTACGCGCCTTCGTCTCACGCTGCTGGCCGGCCGAAGTGGGTTCGGTGTGATCATGGAGACGATCTGCCCAGTATGTCCGGTTGGCCGTTCCTGGACATACATCTAGCGGCCGGAGGCGTGCTTCCATTCTCATCGGAGGACAGGCAGTTTAGCCGCGACATCATGACGTACTGGGCTAATTTTGCTCGCACCGGGTAAGTCCCTTACCGTGTGCTATGAAACAAATTAAAGGAGCGCTTGAACCCCCACTGTTACACTACTCCCCCTTTTCTTTATAGACTCGTCCCGAGTCTCCGAGCACGATATTCCCTGTGTGATCTGATCGTTACTCACACGGCCGGTGTGGGAACCAGTGAAACAAATCAAAGGAGCGAGTAGAAACAAGTGATCCCAACCGAAATTCGAACCCTCGCCGAAACCGGCAGCCCAGATCACACGCACGCCTTAACCACTAGGCTAAAAGGTCGCGACCAGTTAGACAGGTCAGTTGGAGGCGCTTGAACCCCCACTGTTACAGCTATACTACTTTTCATTTACCCTGGGAGCCAGACTAGGACCGAGCCACTAGCAAGTCCCATCGGCGGCCCGAGACAGTCAGCCCGCCCGATCTGAATAAAATTAAGCTCCGGAGAGTGGACCGCGCCCTTGAATTCCCCCCGTTGCGCATGCGCTAATTTGTATCTGGCGGGCTTAGAGCTTTGGGGCTGCCGAAGGAATAGGCTAAACGGCCCGATAGCAGTCTGACCCCCAGGGTACTTTCCATTCAGATCTAGCATAGATAAGGGATGAGCGCGATCTAAAGGGTGACTCTTTCTAAGGGTGACGATGTGTAGTGCAAAAAAGTGAGCGGTGTTAGATTGAAACTCAACAGAACTTAAAGCAAGATGGCCGGAATACTCTCCCACACACACACCGCGTTTGACGAAAACTAGAAATACTACTTTAACAACTTCTGATGATATATCTAGCTGACCATCGAGCGAACCTATGATACACGAATTAAGTATGAAGAAATTCTATATGTATAATTTTGTACCTTTATCATTTTTTCAGTACTGTGTTATTTCACATTTATGTTTCTTTAATTTTAGGTATTGTATTATACTATTGACAGATGTTTTTGACAGTTATAATGAATGACTTCAATAATTGACTGTGTTCCTTGCTTGATCAAGGCGTTACTAGTGGGGTAGTGGTGGTCTGTTTCCTGTTCCGGTCTACTGCTTATATTTCGCTATCTACTGGTATTTTCATTTCATGATGTTACATATGTTGTTTTAGTTTGTTCCACTTCGTTCCATTTCGTTCCATTTCGTTTCATTTTGTACTTTCGGGGGACCCGTGGAGACTACGTCATTTAAGGCCATGTCATATTCATCGTACGATTGATGCAATATCGCAGACGGAGAATATTCTCATGATAGTTGTAAGTCTGTCTGAGAACTTAAATTTGTCGGCAGTTGCTTCCACCACAGCCTGATTAAAGGGTCCCAGAATATACGAAATGGAACGAAATGAAACGAAATGGAACGAAATCTTACGGCATCAAAATTGTACGACGACTTACAACAAAGGAGACCGCACCGGTACTGTTAATTAATGTTTCATTCAGGCCTTAATATCTAGTTAGAATTCATGTAAAACATGTGTCCTTTTTTGCTAGCTGTCGTTGATTGGTTTTTGCGTAATACATGTTTGTGATTCTAAATCTGGAATTTTTTTCAGAATTTGTGTATGTATTTTGTATTTATGTATTTATATTGACATTGTGTTTTACTCTTGTTTTATGTTTATGTTTTTGAGCAGAAGGTGTAATACACATGCATGTATAAGCAATTGTGTTTTTTGCCTGACACACTTAAAATATATGTGAATTAAATATGAAATAATAATTTTTTCAGGGACCCGTCTGATCCTACCGGTGGCCCTGCTGGCAGCCCCGCGGTACCAGAGTGGCCCCAGTACACACCTGGCAACCCCACCTACATGAAGCTGGGACTGACGTCATCTTCTGACGTAGGGCTATACCCTGAAAGGATGGCATTATGGAATGACGTCATTCCTAAACTCGTGGCGTCGTCCGATAAAGAGGAATTATAGTGCAGTAAGAAATGGCCTGCTATATCCCTCATAGCTACACACACACGACATGAATCGTTAATATGGATGTTTCCCTCAAAACTAGCATATTCAGAGAATTCCAATAAACAAAAATGTACCAATATAATGTACCATATGTAACACAAATATAGCCATTGCTCATCATAACCATAATCAGATATATATACCATTAGGCCACAGCAAGTAATTCTTATGGATGAAATCAGCGCGCTCATTAATTTTCGCCTGATTTCGAAATAAAAAACAAGAAATTTCATTGCCCTCCGACGGTGGTCAACATGCCAAAATTGACAAACATGTCGTAAACATTGACAGTCTAAGGTGTTTCATTGCATATGAATACCTAGTGTAGTTCCTGCCCATGATGGTATGACAAGCTGTTTTCTGCGTTTCTTCTAGTTAATTGAGCTGTATACACATCTTCAAGAAGAGTTTAATGTTGACAGTCTAAGGTGTTTCATTGCATATGAATACCCAGTGTAGTTCCTCGCCATGATGGTGTAATAACAAGCTGTTTTCTGCATTTGTTCTATCAAGAACATTATATGAATAATTGGGGGGGGGGGGGTCTAGTTGATATAGCTGTATACACAAGGTGTTTCATCGCATATGAATTCCCAGTGCAGTTGCTTCAGATGATGGTACAACAAGCTCTTTTCTGCATTTATTGTAGTTAGTCTATTGAGATGTATACACATCTACAAGGACATGTTTACATTGAATCAAGGAGGTTTCATTGGTTGAATACAGGAATAAAAGACTTGTTGGTCTCCTCAATTCTTGTTTAACAAGACTTATGATCTCAAAATTTGAAAATATAGGAATCTTGTTTGTTTTTTTGCCCGCCTTTTTTTACGCCCTATCTCATTAGTTTTGGAGTCTGCGGAGGATGTCATCCATAAAATTTACTTGCTGTGGCCTAAGTTTTCTCCGCCTGTTTAACGCCGTGCGAGCATGTATTTATGCTAGGGTATATGATGTAGAATTGTGCTAGGCTAACCCATTATCGTCTACATCAGTCTTTTCCCTTCTAGCGCTATGCTTGAAGAACAAAGACCAGAAAAAAATGCACAGTAACTGTCGAAAGTAGTCTACAGACAAATGACAGTAAAGTCACAATGTTTGTCCCTCCGCTTGCCTGACGCGATGGAAGAAAATAATGTTTGTGTTGTAAATTTCTCCGACATCAGCAGCACGTGGCGTTCACGTGATAAACGCATGGCCACGATGTTATGCCGTGCAAAAATGTATCATCTGAGCGGGGGTCACTAGGTTGTATTAAACCTTTCTAAAACTGGCAAGCGTTTCAAACCTCGAATCACCATGGATAGTCTGAATATCAAAGAAAGGTCAAGTTAACGCCAGCTACGTTTAAATAAAAATTAAAGATACTAGCTATCGTGTAAGTTAGAAAAACATGATGAAGTGCGCGGTGTCGAATAACATATGAAACACGTCACGCATGGCGCTTCCGTGCAACTTGTTGTTACTGGTTCAGGAGTTTATTCTGTTATGTCGCTGGACGTAAACCTTTTTTCATTGTTTTGTATAAAAGAGAGACATGGCTAAGGATCATACTTATGACGTTGGTTGTTGCTCATGAGAACAGGCTTTGCACACCGCGATATGTGGACATGACCCAAATTAAACTGCTGAGCTCCCGCACGTAAATAGGTCATGTTTACGTTACATGTATTGAACGGCCTCGTCCTTTGTTGACCTTAGCCGGGTGACTCACCCGGCTAAGGTCAACAAAGGACGAGGCCGGGGTGACCCAATTTTGATGGTCTATTTTTTACCTCCGCGACCTTTGAACCCACATCAGTCATATAACCCAAAACAGTTCATTGTTGTGTCTTGCGTTTTATTTCAGTCAGTCAACTCAGGCCGGGATAGACGATAACCCAAGCTGCGCAGTAAATGTGCTGTTTCGAGCAAACCACGCACATATCAGACGAGGGAAGCGAGCAAAAATACATCGTATTAAAAAAACCGAGCGGTAGAAAATCAGCGAACCTCGCCCCTCCGCAATCTCAACCCGCATGCGCAAACAAATATTGATTGTGGTGACATCGATCTTTAGTGTAACGTTCGGGGCATGACATCCGCCAGTCAACAGTTTTGCCGTCCTGATATTACTTCCCGGGTCAGACAGGTATGTCACCGACGTTAAAAAGCTGTTCTCCTCTGTGCCCATGATTTAGTATTAGAAGTGCCTCCGTTTTTTTAACTTCATAGTAAGTCAGTCTCTGACGGCCTGCCATTCTACAAGCAGATGGTCAGAGTTGAGCCCTACGCAATGGGCATGAAATACATAACAAATATGTAATACTGGACCTGTAAAAAGACTGAGAGGCCGAACATCATAACTTCAGTTGGCCGGGTCACTTAGATGATTTCCTTGAAAATGACAACATTTAATTCATCAAGGGTAACCCTAGAGATAACCTTCTACCGGCGTGACCTACTTTTTTTGGTCCGGTTGGTGACCTTTGAACCCAGATCACACATACCGATAACAAGCCTTTTGTGTTGTTGTTGATTAGATGCCAAGAGTTGCGTAACGTCAGGTCATTCGGTCAACTGAGAGTGGAATAACTGGATACCTTGCACGATCGAAGCCCATTCTTCGTTTTTACCACATGATATGCATTTTTGGCCGGCCGCAGACAAAAGATACATACCTATAAAGTTACATCAGTGACTCATTTTCACAATTAACAGGAGATATCTGAATTTACGTCCGGCATGGATGGTTATGGTTGGTTGCCCCCTATCCTCCGTGTGTTTTCTACTCAACATACCTGTTCCACAGACAAATGTAGAGTAGAGTAGAGCAGAGTAGAGTAGAGACTACTAGAGTAGATTAGGGTAGAGTAGAGCAGAGCAGAGCAGAGCAGAGCAGAGCAGAGCAGAGCAGAGTAGTAGAGTAGAGTAGAGTAGAGTAGAGTAGAGTAGAGTAGAGTAGAGTAGAGTAGAGTAGAGTAGAGTAGAGTAGAGTAGAGTAGAGTAGAGTAGAGTAATATCTGACACTTACGTTTGCACAAATGTGTTACAAAATCGAACAGTCTCGAAAATATACGACCACCTTTTTTTTTTTTCTGCATCTGATGTTTGAATGTGCCATGAAAACCCATCTCATAAGACATCCAAATCCCCTGCAATAGCATCATATGCTCAGTTCTCAACTTAACTTAATTGATATATCATTAATTATTTGATTACCCTTATTATATCGTTATCGTCTGCTATGTATTACTTGTATTACTTCATTGTTATTTATCGATTAATCAATTTTGATTTGTATAGAGGAGAGGGGCCTAGTATCAGCTACATATGCTTTCTTCCTCCTTCTGTACCTGTTTTTTCGTACTACTAGTAGGTAATTACCTTCGCCGAGAAGGTTATGCATAGGGTAGCGTTTGTATGTTTGTTTGGATGTTTGTAACGTACAGCATAACTCGAGAAGGCTTGGATGGATTGTCTTCATATTTGGTAGGTGGGTAGGTCTTGATGAGACGTGGAAATGATTAGATTTTGGGTCCCCTAGCGGCTTGTTACGGTACTGCAGCGGAACTTCCTGTTTTGATATCTCGTGTTCTGGACAAGCTATGGAACTGATTTTTGAGTGGTAGATAGCTCTTTGGACAGAGAGTACGTGGTATGGGTTTTGGCCCCCTAGCGGCTTTTGGAACTGCAGGAGCAGGTTTAGGTTCAGACTTTGAAAGGGAATAACTCAAGAAGGGCTTGATGGATGGTCATGAATTTTGGAAAGTAGATAGCTTGAGTGATGATGTACATGATTAGACACTTATTATGCAAATCAGTATCTAATTTGCATAATTATTTCTTGTTGTGTTTGATATTGTTGAATGCCACTACTGTCCTATGTGGGTTGTCTGTCCTTGCTTGTTTCACATACAAATCTACCAGCTTAACATACAGTTGTTGAGATTATATTGTGTTTAAAATCTACCAGACGTCGCATTGCCGTGTCGTGTATTATTATATAGTTTTTGGCGTGTCTGTGTGTCTGTCTGTGTGTCTGTGTGTTAGTGTTTCCCGACTATTGTAGTCAGCATAACTCAAGAGCCTCTGGATGGATTACAATGATAGTTAGTATGTGGGTTAGCCTGTATTTACACAAGCTCTCGGCCGAAGGTTACTAGGAGCGCGATTCGTCAGGCTAGTATGTGGGTGGGTGTTGGGGACACAAAGCTCAAGCCCCCCCCCCCCCCCCCCCCCCCCCCGTACTGCAGCAGAACTTCCGTTCTTGTATATTTTGACCTGGACGTGCTATGGTCTTGATTTTTTGGTGGGAGTTAGCTTGTGATGTAAGAAATAAGTGGTGTAGGTTTGGGCCCCCTAGCAGCTTGTTGAACTTGTGTTTCTTCTGTGTTATTAGATACAAGTACAGCCCGACCATGACCGATCTAGCCAAGACATCGAAACCCCTGTCTGTCGTGGCGAAGATATGCTACGGTTTCGGAGGTGTTGGTTATGACGTCTTATGGATCGTTTTCGGGGCATACACTAGCATCTTCCTGGTGGATGTGGCGCAGGTAAACTGATTCAGTATTATCTGCGATACTACCAATGTTTTCCTCGTCATCATTTAGAATCTGTACAACCTATATGATAACTATATAACGTTGTGGCACCTAAGTCCTGTGCTTTTTAAACGCCTTTATATGTGCCTTGTGACCACCTGTATTGTATATTGTTCAGTTGCCAAGGCTAACCGTTTGTGATAGCCTTCGGTAAGCTTTTCTGTTTTCATACAGACTGATAGATCAAATGAAATATACATATGTGTATTGTATGTAGTTGACAATTTCGGCGTCTGACGCGTCGTCTGTCTTAATTGCCCATCCTAAACTGAAATCGCGTTACTTAGATTTAAGTGGCTTATTCAGCGTTTATGTGTATTGCTTGTTTTATTCCAGATGCCACCTTTGTTTGCAACGTCGATTATTTTCGGCAGCAGGATAGTGGACATCTTTTGCAATGTCGTCATGGGCCCCTTGATTGACAGGACGAGCACACGATGGGGAAAGACAAAACCATGGTAACGTACAAATGGAATTTTACATAGGGTCTGCTGCAATCGTATTTTCTCAGAGGTGTGAAATGATAGAAACGTTATATTTACGCATTCTAAAGTCTACACGTAAGTGTAGGGAAATGCAGTGTTCGACATACTTCCAAGTACCAGATCAGATTACAGAACATAGCAAAGAACACACACGTAGTCATGTACCTGCTTGTTACCTTTGTATGTGTGTGTGTGCGCGCTCGCGCGCGTATGTGTATGTGAGTGTGTGTGTGGTGTTTGTGTGTGTGTGTGTGTGTGTGTGTGTGTGTATGTGTGTGACTGTGTGTGTGTGTGTGTGTGTGTGTGTGTGTGTGTGTGTGTGTGTAGACTCTACCAGTCTCCCCCGGTCGCTGGGAAAATAGTAGAAATTCTCCTCGGTTGCCAATTTGACTCCCTTCAAACATTTGACTCTATTTGGCCAATTTCTACTATTTTCCCAGCGACCGGGGGAGACTGGTAGAGTCTAGTGTGTGTGTGTGTGTGTGTGTGTGTGTGTGTGTGTGTGTATGTGTGTTTGTGTGTGTGTGTGTGTGTGTGTGTGTGTGTGTGTGTGTGTGTGTGTGTATGTGAACAGCATAACTCGAGAATCTTTGGATGGACCCTATGATATTTGGTAGGCGGGTAGTGGTCAAGTTGATAATGGGCCTCCAAGCGGCTTTCTACGTTACTGCAGCGGAACTTCCGGTTTTGATTTCTTTTCTTTTTGAACATACCACATGTGTATTTTAAGATGTATCATGCATGCCCCTAATCTGAAAGTTTCTGCATTATTCAACAGGATTGTAGTATCGACTTTGTTTATGACTGTAACGAACGCGTTGATCTGGTATGTCCCGGATGTTGGAACGAACGGAAGGCTGGCCTGGTACATCATACTGTACACTGTCATGGTGCTCGCCTGGTCGGTAAGTCACTAGTCTGATTTAAAGACTAGGTCGAGATATTTTTTTAACCTATACACGTATATCTACAGACATTTCAGTTCCGATTCACTCCGAAACGACTCAACGGAGTCCGTGTTGTCTCCACCGGGACAAATTTGTGGCGTTGGGGCCCGGCAGGGACTACACCCCCTACGGGCAATATATGTATATTACAAATAGTGGTGCGTACCTAAACCCGAGTTTAGGTTTAAGTTCGGACAGGAGTCCAGAGGTTTAGGTTCAGGTTCGGACTTGAAAGTCCAGACTTGAACCAATGGAATATATGTGCTACGAATATTTGTTTTCCTGTTTCATGTAAAATTGCATATTGGCAAATATTTTACATGCAATTTGAAAACTATAATATGCGGAATTATATACAGTCAGTAATTAATGCAGAAGTTCAGTTATAAACACAAAACAGCAATGTTTTCATATTTTTCCAGTGCAAATTTCACGATCTAAGGAAGCTTTAAGATGGTTTAAATAAAAAAGGAGTGTAAAAGTGAGAGATTTTTTTTCAAGTCCGGACTTGTTTCCAGATGGTTAGGTTTTTTTGGACTTGAATGAACCTAAAGGTTAGGAACAGGTCCGGAACAGGTCCGGGGTTTAGGTGCGCAACACTAATTACAAATGCACTTTTTTTCAAAACTCAATTAAAGTCTCGTGCGTATTGCCATAACATATCCCTTTCCACATTGAACAAATCATTCTACCTCTATCAAATTAGCAGGGGTCTGAAAACGTTTGACATTGGCCGTTTTCTTTTAGGGTTTTGCAATTGCCTACCGCGCGATTCTGATGTTTCTAAGCGATGACAGCTCCGAGAGGGACTCGGTCATTATGTACAGTGAGTACTATCATACTACTACTACGTTTACGACAAAAAGCAGTTACTCAAGCAACTGGATATGATTTTGGAAAATTCTTTATAGTGACACTGACGAAAAGTAGTGTCACTTACTGTCGAAAAGTAGTGAATGCTGCTTGAAACGTCTAGCCGTTTCCAAAATCATATCAAGTTACTTGAGTCTCAAGTAACTGCTATTTTGCGTATCTTATCACCTGAATGTCTAACCTTTATCGACGTACTAATAATATTACTTGGAGGGTGGGAAGCAATTTGAAATTTGTGGGGTACAGTTGGTGATTACCAAGGTGACGTTTGAGAAGGTTAATTGTGCACAAGTTTGCGAAAACAATGATTTTGTGTAGTCGTAGTGTGGCAAAAAGAAAAATAATCTAATGTTGGAAATGTAGCGAGTTTTAAATGTTTGTTCTCTTGTATCGCTGGACAAAAACTTATTTCAAGACAGACATGACTAGGTATCATCATCATCCTTTTAGGGATTTTTCATTACCTTCTTCAAGAATTATGTGTTATGTTTTCGTGTATGTGTGTGATGACTATAACTTAAGAATGCCTGGGTGGATTGCTTTTATATTTGGTTTGTTGCTAGGTCTTGATGGGACCTCAAAATGATGAGATTTTGCACTCCATAGCGAGTTGTTAAGATACGGCAACGGAACTTCCGGTTTTGATATCTCGTTCCTCATGAGAACGGATTTTTCAATACTACAACGGTGTCTCATCAAGACCTGCCCACACACCAAATATCAAGACAATCCACCCAGACATTCTCGAGTTATCATGCTCACAGAGAGAGAGAGAGAGAGAGAGAGAGAGAGAGAGAGAGAGAGAAAAGAGAAGAGATAGGGGAACACGTAACCGAAATCATAACCTTCTTGGCGAAGGTAAAGAGTGGACGACATTGGATAGTGCACGAGATATAGTAGCGCTATGTTACGTCCTTTTCCCAGGGGCCATGTTCAATGTGGTAGGGGCGGTTGTGGGGACGGCAATGCACGGGCAGATCCTGGCGTCGTACAGACGCTCCGAGCATGATCCCTGTGACAACGTCACCTACAGCGCTAACAGCAGCACCAACGCTTCTGAGGACGGACCATCTTTAGAGATGACGGTAAGTTTATGCACCCTTAAAGGCAACCTAAGCAATATTAGGGCGCTGAAAGTCATATATTCAAAATCAATTTTTTTCTGATTTCTATCCATAGTAAGTTTAGATAACACTATCCCATCGCATATCGACCATCATGAAGCAAAAATGTGATGTAGTTGTGTAGTGGGAACTCATTGAAAATCTGAGCACTTGGAGGCCAGCCATCATTTCAAATCTTCCGAACATGCACGATTCTGACCGACAAGTCCCGAACGCTTCCAAAGAAATAATCACGTGGTCATGGCTCAATGTGCTTGGGCATTGTGACGTCACGCGGCCGGAAGTTACCGAAAATTGTCGACAAAAAACGGTTACGGCTGGATTCTGGGCTGATTTTTGGGGGGACCCAATAAATAAAATACTCCTTTTGTGGCTTGCTTCTGAGCTATTTTTAAACGCCCAAAGTATGAAATAATGATGCAGATGTGCTAATATAGGCAAGTAAATGTAAATTGCAACCTCACCAAACAGAATTGCCTTCTCCAGAATATTTCAAGTTTTACCCCCTGAAATCGCTTAGGGCACCTTTAAGAAAACGTTGGAACAATTAAACTCTCCTCGAGTCATTAAAACTAAAGACTGAATGGCTCACTCCTCTCAGCTATCTGACCCGGATCGCTCGGGACATGTACCTTTAAGCACGTGTGACGTCATCAATGGGTCAAAGGTTGCCGGAAGTCGATATCGCTTCCCGTACCGGTTGAAAGAAGGTTGATGCGCCCTGATGTAGATAGCCTCCGATTATCCCAATCACACGCTTTCAGGGATTGCCAATGTTATGCTAGGGTCACATTTCCTAACCGGGGCCCTGCCGGGCTGTTTGCGGAAACGAAAAATCAAAGCGTATGTCAATAAATTTGCACAAGCTATGCTCTTAGATAATTTTGGGTACGTTATGTGCTTTTGTTATCTTTTATATCATACTTTTCGTTCCCAAGGACTGCCCGGCCGGGCCCCGGATTGGAAATGTGACCCTAGCATAACCCTCTTCACCCTCATTGGCATCTCATTATCGCCTATTTGGAGCCAAATTTTTAAATGCTGGATTCGCTTCCATACCACTGACTGGGAGTATCTCAAAGACGTTTTAAAATATACATTTCGACTGTATACGTAGTCTCAGCGACTTAAGTATTCTCTCTTCCCTCCGAAGAAACTGTTTTATAATTCAAAGCCCGTTCCTTATCAATCTACGTAAGACAAGATCAAGTCCTTGTAAACATGTGCAGTTTTCTTCAGTCATGGCATGTGTTGTTTGTATTTTTGTTTTTGTTTTCGTGGCGTTTCCTTAGCGAACCGGCTACATGATCTCTTCAGCAACTCTATGCTGTCTGTTGATGTTAAGCTTGACAGCGATCGTCTTTGGAACGACTGAGAGAAAAGGTGCGAGTACGGTTGTGCTGATGAATGCTCAGTCCCGATCAAAAATAGTGAAATCTAACGTTTTAATATATTTTACTGATTGTCGGGGTATGATACTCCCCTCTCTGAAACTTCCTTTTTACTGGCCAACTTGATAATATGCATAGACGTTTATCAATGAATGAGTGAATAGCTGTATGGTAAACATACATGTATACCTACTGGGATAAGTACATGTCAGAACAAAGAAAAGTTAACAGATACGTGTATACATTGTCAAGTCACTACAAGAATTATAATCTAAGTGAATTCGAATTCTCGCTTAGAACTTCGTGATGGTGAAAATGTAAGAGCACATATCTCCATATGTTTCATAATCAAAAGTTTATGTAAACTCATTAGAGGTATGAATATTGTTCTAGATATTTCAGCGACATCTGGGGGAGAACGCGGCCAGAACATTCTCAGGACAGCGATGACTGTGCTCAGTTTCCGCCCCAACATGTATTTTCTTCTGGCATATTTCTTTATCCAAGTACCTCTTTCTGTGAGTATCGCATTAGGAATTCAAATAGGTCTCTATCGAGGACTTTTGCTTCAAGGTGTTTTTCTGATAGATTTTGATACCAAACTAAGAATAAAAACCTGCAACCCTCTATAATTATTCGATGTGAACCTGAAACGAAAAAAAATCGAAACAGGATGTTCCTGTTAAAAGCCATTACATTTTTATTTTCAGATCGGACATGGCTCAATCGCCCTCTATGTACAGTACAGTCTGGACCTGGAAGACCAGATAGAGAACGTCTTCCTAGTTTTCATGGTAAGAAACAAATCTTCCAGATGATTGTTTTGTGTGACAAGTTGAGGCAATCATATGCATGTTGATATTTTGAAACACAGTTAACGTTAGTACAAATATAGACAAATACTGTGGGTCCGTGTGGCGTAACGGCACAGCGTTCGGCTCAGAACCAAGTGGTCCCGGGTTCGAATCTTGTCAGGTGCCCTTGGGAAAGGCACTTTCCTCACGCCACCCAAGGGTGAATGGTTGGGGAAGGTCGTATTGAAGTCCCCTGGTGGCACCGAATGGCAGCCGCCCAGACTCTTGCGACAGTTCCACAAAATGCAAGCGTGGAGCAAATACGTATCTGTTGCCCATGTGTATTATTTGATTGTAAACCCTGCACCAACTCAGCACTAGAAAGGCTGCCATTGCACGGATAATGAAAATTGGCCAATAAAAACCATTATTATTATTATAAATAAGTTACAGAAAGATTTTGAAGCCTCCTGTCTCTACACTGTTTGATCTTGCTATATATCTTCTCTGACATATTTTGTCCATTTTGTAGATCTAGAGAATTCTGTGCTTTGATGACACTAATATTGCGTTTCTCCTAAAGGCGTCATCAGCTATAGCCGTGCCTATTATCGGTTGGGTTGTGTCCAAACTTGGGAAGAGGATTTCCTACGTTTGCTTCGAGCTGGTAAGTCCATGAAACCCTATGTTATAGCCGCTGTTTGGTTAACCCTCAAACCACCGTATGGGGTCAAAACTGACCCCAGGCGTATATCAACATATGCCATTTTGACATTTCTAGTCTAAAACAATTTATTTCTAGGAGTTTGTTTGTGTATATGTCTTATAACTTCTCATAGGATTTTACCGAGATTGGCTCATTGTTAATCAAGCTATCCTAGAAAGTTTGATACATATAATATATGTATTTTATGTCAGGTGGAACATTTACAGATACCAATTATGGAAATGAGATCCCAATTTCCATATTTGATGCGACAGTGTCATAATTCCTTTGTAGTAAATTGCGGGAATCATGTACTCGTGACATGTGTAAGGTAGTTGAAGGTCTCCATCACTATGCATAGATTGTGTAAATATGCAATGAATTTGCATAATTCATGATGACTGTAAACATGATGTTCTGCCAAAGGAAAGGACTTTCACACATACAATGTATGTAATTGTGGTAGAGAAGTCCATCATTTAAAATAAATCATGATAATTATAGCCTTATTTGTATCATTAATGAGACAATAATGATTAATGAAACAATAAGTCTATAATGGCTCAAAATAATTCATGGTGGTATCTAGGGGTGGGTACCGGTACTGTGTACCGGTACAAAACCGGCATTTTCTTATGGACCGGTCCAAAAAAAACGGTCCAGAAAAAATCAGTGGACCGGCCTATGGACCGATTAGAAAATTCACAGTACCAGGCTACCAGCAGGCGGTCGCACATAACCGGTCTAATACAAAATAAGCAGATTTAACGAGTCGGGGTTTCCTGTTGCAAAGACGTTAGCTGTTAATCATATGTAGATGAGT
Organism: Branchiostoma lanceolatum; assembly: GCF_035083965.1. Classification (NCBI taxonomy): domain Eukaryota; kingdom Metazoa; phylum Chordata; class Leptocardii; order Amphioxiformes; family Branchiostomatidae; genus Branchiostoma; species Branchiostoma lanceolatum. The sequence continues at coordinate 6,048,611 of NC_089723.1, read as the reverse complement.
CAACAGACGGCGAGTGCACATTAGTGTGCACCGAGAATAATCACATTATTCTAATATACAATTTGAACATGATTTGTAGGACTCACATAGACCTTAACTTGTGTCTCGCTCTCCAAAATATGATGTACTGCGACACTACTTTAATCAGGTACAGGTACAGGTCCGGACCTAGACCTGACCCTCTGGACCTGGACCTGGACCGGACCTGAATTTTCTGTACCGGTACCCACCCCTAGTGCTATCTGTTCATTCTGTTTGTGTTATTGGAAATCACTTCAAAGTATTTGCCAATATGGTGTCCTAGAACATCCCTATGGTCAGCTTTAGAGCTTTAAAAAAAGTGAATTTGTATTATTTTCGTTGCAGGCTGCAATCCCGGTGTACATTGGGTTTCAGTTTATACCAAACGGAAGCTTCTCTGTTTATGCTGTTACCGTCGGCGTTGGCTTCACGGCGCTGGCACAATTTCTTATACCATGGTGAGTGATCGAATCTGTATGCAGACACTAACGAAAATGTGTCGGTTTGGTGGGAAATGAAATACATTTAGAGTGCAGTCGTGTACATATTAGCATACATAAGGTTTCATTCCATACCTCACATTACTCACGTCATTTCAGCCGAAGCAATTTTCTGATGTGCGTTAATGGTGATGAAGAAGATACGTTTTACATGAAAGTGAAACTGATTTAAAACATGCCTGTTATTGGCCAAATACCCATAACTTTAGAATGTTTTATAGAAACTTGAGGAAACCCGCTATGACACCAGCTCCTTTGTTCAAGAATGGCCTTATTGACACCAGTAAAATACTTAAACACGAAATGTCCATACACACAGGTTGATGGTCAGTGACATTATAGAAGACTGCTACCTACAGACAGGTGAAAGACTGGACACTCCCTTCATCGCCATCTTCTTGTCTACTAACAGTCTCGCCATCACTGTTGGACTGATCACCGCCACCGTCGGGCTGGAGTGAGTACCGCTACTATTTTGCCTAATAGTATAGTGTTGTGCGCAGTCTCCAAGGATTCTAGGAATAGACCTCTTTCCAGTTACGGCGGCCATTTTGAATTTCTCGGGGTCAGCTGGGGGTCAGGCACCAAAGTGAGGCTCGGGTTGTTCTGCCTATAATAACCCTATGTTATAACATAGGCTGTCACAACCCGAGCCTCACTTTGGTGCATGACCCCCAGCTGACCCCAGGATATTCAAAATGGCCGCCGTAACTGGAAAGAGGTCTATTGTACAGGAATGTGTCCACATGAATAGCGATAGTTTTGGACGTTAGCATGATCATTGAAATAGTAACAGCGATATCAGAGCTATGGGGTCATTGATATTCTTTTTGAAGCAGACCGTACAGGAGTCCGATAGTAGCGTGCGTTGTCCAGTTGGTAGTGACCCAGCCTCTGGACAAAGAAGCCGTGAGTTCGATCTCGACTGTCGTCGCTTACCCAACCAGCCTAGGTACCATCCGATTACTACCAGGACTCCTACATGTAAACTCGCTACCGTCGGATCACTACCGGGGCTTCGACACTCGCTACCATCCGATTACTACCGGGGCTCCTACACTCACTACCCTGAAAAAATCAGGGTAGCGAGTTTGGTGAGAATGTAAATAGGACGGCACCCAGGCTATCAACCATCACATGCACGCTACTGGAAACTTCACAGTCCTTTGGACGGGACGTTAAGCCGAGGTCCACTGTTCAATGTACTTGTCGAAAAGAGCTGGGGGAATTTCCCCGTTACAGTGAACCTGTAGATACTGTACAAATCGTCTGTCAGTCACGACCAGTGGGAGATTAGCTGATCTCTTCATTGAGTTCATTTGAGCTAAACTGGTTCCAGATCACTTTGAATTTACGTTCCGGTCTTCGATGACGTCAGAGTCTTCCTGTTAGTATCCGTAGAACCGGGGCCATCTTTACGAAACCGTTGCTTACAATCTTAAGTTTAATCGTGCTTAAACGTCGCTTAAATGAGTGCCACTACGTACGGTTTACGGAGGCTTAAATACGGCGTATGTCTCTAGATTTAAGTAAAGATTACGATGCTTAATCGTAACGTAAAAGTTAAGATTTAAGCTACGTTTACATTGCTTAAACGGTTGCTTTGCACTAAGCACGTTTAAGCACATACCTAAAGATAGCGTAAATATAACATTTAAGCCCGCGGAAGTATTACGTAAAGTGACGTAAAGAGTGCCATAACGGAATCTTTAAGCATGCTTTAAGAGTGCTTAAAGAGCTGTTTACGTCCAGTGTTTTCTCCTATCATCATTCCATGACGATCCTTGCTTCCCTCAAGAATAAACACAGAGGTACAGAGTTTGCTGTGACATCTATTGCATTTCCCTTGTGTTCCCGCTGCAGAATCGGAGGCTACAAACTAGGATCTTGTACTCAGCCTGACATGGTAGGAAGCGCCTTGCGGATTCTGGTATCCACGTGTACGCCAGTGCTGGCCTTCGTAGGCGTGGTGTTTGCATGGAGATATCCCATCACAGAGGAGAGGCAGAAAGAAATTATCGAGGCCATCAACAAACGGTTAGAATTTTCTTTTATATCATTATTAACAACAGTCTTTGTTGCATATTCCTGCCCAGATTTTTATCAACTTATTTTAGCTGCGTCAAAGACTCAATTTCTACTTGACGCTACACTAGAATCTGCAATAAGCGGGTTCACGATTCCAACTGCGCATGAGCAATGGATGCATTGTAGGTATTATGTCAAAGGTGAAGGCCCTAAGACATGAACAAAACATCCATAGCCTGGACAAGAATTGTTAACAGTTAGGGGCCTTCACCCACCCACATATCACCCACAATGCGCATGTGCGGTTGGAACCATGAACTCACGAACACGCCTTTCTACCTTAATAATTATGGAACTGGCTTGTCCTAAAGTATCATTGTCAGAACGAAACATTAACGTATGGAGTATACGTAGGATGTATCATTAGCAACAATTTTACAGTAGCGTCACAAAGTGTCCTAAAACTTTTTGTTCTAAAATTTTCAGGCAGACTACTGACCGTCGACTTCTAAAGGATACCGATAGCACCTTTTTTTCATTTAGGCCGTGTTGTTTTGATTATACATCCTCTGGGAACCCCAAAACTGATGCGAGCTTGCGAATAAAAGAGTTTTCGAAAAAAAAAGTAATTTTTGGAAACGTACGAAAATTGATCAAAGCAACATGTACATTGTCTTACATGTAGAACAGTGGAAAAATGGATTGTCCTATTAGTTTTGCATTAGTTGTAATTCTGTCGCAGGCAGGCAGGGATTTTAGCTGTCTCCTTATACGCATATGTAGTAGGCCGCTTAAGCGGCGCCGATAGCTGAAATGGTAAGGCTAACGGACTCTGGATCGTGAGGTAATAGGTTCTACTCCTAGACGTTATGGCATTGGGATAGGCACTTTATACGACCTTCCTGACTCCACCCAGGCGAAAAATGGGTACCTGACTTCACTCTGGGAGGTAAAAGGCGGTTTAAAAGAGTAGATTAACCATACATTACCCATTGCCACCACGACCTCAAAAAGTCATTTATATTTACCACCACAGGGAGTTGCTGGGGGTGTCCCTGTGGTGTAGTGGTCTGCGCTTCTGTCTCTCACCACATCTGGTTCAAATTACTTGGACTAGAAGGACTGGGGTTCAAGCCCCAGGTAGGACACCTCTGGACAAGAGGCGCATTGAGTCACACCAAAGACTTACTAAAAATGGTACATACATGTACTTCTGAAACAGTATGGAAGTTAAACACACCTCACTGCCAGCGGACTAGCCCCCTGCTACAGTGATTGCACCACAGTGTGGCCCAGGGCTATGGAACGGAGATGGGCACCGCCCTATACATGGTGTAGGAGGATTTTAACTAACTAACTAACATTGTAGGCTGCTAGCCTGTGTGTTGTTGAGACGAGTATGCTCAATTTTCACTTTTATCCTCTCCATAGAAAACTTTCAACGAAGTCCCAACCTGACGACATCCAGAGAAACGGAAGCCTGTCCAATATGAACGGAAAAGCTCTTTTACCTGAGGAGACTTCAACTAGTTCAAGACCAGAAGGACTGAAGGAAGAAGACAAACTTTTGTCGTCAGAACTTGACTTGTCTGTACTTTTAGATTGTAGAGAATCAGAGGTATGATGCATAGAAATGCCATAGGAAACCGAAATCTTCGGCTTTATTGGAATATTATACTTTTTGATAAAAGGCTGATCCTTAATGTACCAATTTGCACCGAACGTCACAGAAATATAACAGTAATGTGGGACCCATTGCATTGATTGCCATTTTTGGGCTACGAATAACAATTTGATTTTTTTTACGAATTATTTTACACTTACATTTCCCTGAGAAGGAATTTACTATGTAATTTACAACATGAATTAACGAGCTTACTTAAAACTCAGAGAACAGTCTCTCTGCACTCTACTTCTTTTTTTTTCTTTTTTTTTTAAAATCAATTCATCAGAGCCTGATGTTGCCATCGATTAACGAAGAAAGGCGGCTCAATTGTTACTGTAGCAGCATCTCTTCATCCTAGGCCAGAAACATCAATGCTCAAGACAAGATAGTACAGATAGATCTGATTCGGAAGATAGGAGGACTTCCTCTGCCTGTGACGTCACCGTGTCCCAGATGTAAAACGTCGCCATTAGACCCTTCCCACCTCTCTTTGTTCCGAGGGTGGTCTTCTTCGGAGGGTGTTTTCCTACAACAGGAACGTAAACATATTTGTGTATAAAACAAGAGGTGCAACCAACTGCAAGCATCATAGGTTATCTTCTTCAGAGGGTGTTTTCCTACAACAGGAACGTAAACATATTCGCGTATAAAACAAGAGGTGCAACCAACTGCAAGCATCATAGGTTATCTTCTTCAGAGCAATAATGACTTATTATTGTTGCTTGATAATATCTATGTGACAATACGTTTGGGACCGCATTGTTAGCAGCGACACCTAGCTGCAGTGTAAGGTGAACCAGTCATTATTGCCCTGAAAAAGACGACAGACACTGCCATTGGCTGTTATGTTACTCCTTGGTTCTGAATAAAGAGCTTTGTACTTATTCAATTGATCTATATTCAGCATCCACCCACCAATGATGACCTCTGCTTGGAGAGTGAGATCGTTATCGCTTCCTCCATAGGGACAACGATCTTTACACCCAAAAGTAGGTCAACCAATCGAATCTTTACAGAATCAAAACATTAGTGGAACAACATACAAAGAACGAGCATGATTTTTCCAATGCCAACACCCACAACATTTAGGTATAGGAAATACAACTGTTATTTTACTTCACTAAAAGTATGGAATTTGTGACGACAGTTCTTGTATCAGATGTTGTTTACGTGAAATGGAGGCTATCACCGGCCCCGCCTATCAAACAGGCTCTGATTGACAACCCCTTTTGTTCAGCGACGAAAACATTTGAGTCACCAAGATTGACCGTGCTAGTGTCCAGGCCGTTTGAAAGAAATATACTCGGAAGCAACATGTAACGAGCCGACTGTCACAGACTCGGAAGCAACATGTTACATCCTTTCTATGTGGCCATTGTAAAGCGCATCTGCGGCGTCACGATTCGTGCCCGTCACGTTCCGTGCTTTTTCCAGGCACAGAACGTGACACAGCCCGACTGTCACAGACTGTGCCCGGAAGCGCTGTCAATCACTGTGAGTGTGGCGCCGCTATGTCCATGTCCATGTGTATCTTGTTTTCTGAATAAAAAATTAAAAAATCACTGTGACTGACGGGACAGTGATATAACTATTCACGCCCGCGTTTCCATATAAGATTGTCATTATCATCATCACCATTATACATCTACATTATCTATGTTATGTTTGCTTGTTTATATCATTCTACCCTACTCTAGGTGTGGAGCTGATCTCGGTGAAGGATGGGGACACAATCGAGTTTCTCTACACGCGTTTCAAGTGAGACGTCCAACATTATGTAGTTCCGGAAGGAACTTGAGTAAAGTGGGGAAAGTCGTGTAAAGTGCCTTTCCCAACTGGCTTAACGTCAACGGGACAAATCAGGGAACCCCAGATTCGAACCCAGTATCTCTGGGTTCTGGGGCCAAACATCCTGCCACTACGCCACCGCGACTTTTATTTTTACTGTTACTTTTACTTGGATGAATGGACAGAGTTACTAAGGAATTTATAGTTGGTGTATTTCAAGAGGCTTGCTGGAGCATTAGTCCGTACATCAGTATGCAAGTACCGTAGCCACAGGCTTGCAAAAGTGTAAGGGTGGAAATTTGATTGGGTTGGAGGGCATGTGTGTGGGAGTGTGTTGGAATGTAAAGGAACCTAGCGCAGTTATATCTGGTCTCTTGGGCAAGAACCTGTCATCTGGTGAGTTGTTGATAAGTTATTCATATATTCATTATGTTTTTTCCACAGTAGCAAGTATGGCGGAACAGGTTTCCTTGTCCAAGGTCACCTTTTCAAGGCCGCCATACCGAAATCATAGCAACCTTATACAACAAATGATCAATACATATCGATATAATATAAGGAATAAATAAAGTAAATCAGCATAGAAGTCACAAGGTAAATCAGCTTCGCAACAGACAAAGGTTATTGAATAAAGAAAAGCAGCACAATAGTTATAACATGCAGTAGGATGCAATTAGTATGAAAACCGCAAGGTGACGATCAGGTACAAGGCTGATTTGAACTGTAAGTTTAGCGGTGTCTGTTCCGCATGATCGAGTAGAGTTTGAGTAGAGTTACTACGCTGGTAAATAGCGGAAATGCTTCCACTCAGGAGGCGGTTTCTCGTTAATTTATACAAAATTAAAGATACAGTGGTTTCCACGAAGACGGTAACCCGGAACCACACACTAATTATTCTTATCAATCATGTTAAACTTGGCCGCCATGCCAGAGCGGCCTTTACCAATTCACGCTTAACAACAGCTGCACCAATGACAGGGCAGATTTCTTTCAATTTCTTCCGAGAAAACAGGACGCCTGTAACTCTATTTGTAAGCATGACGACGCGGTGTACATGTGTGGGCCAACTTTAAGGATATAAAAGCCGGGGCGATCTTAACTCAGCCGGCAGTTTGCGGAGAGACGACTTCTCGTGGCTTCAGATCGCAGGCATATCGTTGTCAAGACGCCACAGACACTTCCGAGATAAAGTCTTCATATCTTGACGAACCAAGGTGAGATACGGGGACCATCGATAATTTATTTTTTAGAAGAAAATCGCACGGGGGCATTGTTAAGAGACCGGAGGGGCGCATGGAGTTTCAGAGAATTACAAGACGCAATAGGACAAGTTACAAGAGGCAATAGGACATTTACGTTTATTGAGGGGGAAGTTACTGTCAAACAGGTCAAAGTGTGTGACCGTGTAGCATAGCTAGGCATTCTGAATATCTTTGTCAGAGAATCTGATCCCCTGGGTATGCCTTGGAATGCCTTTTTGTTTAGCTCGGTATGAAAGTACGTATTTTGTACACGTAGATTTTGTCGGTGTTGTTAGCTAACTCATGCAAGATGTGACGAGTCAAATGTGGAGCTGGTCTGTACCTGGACTTCCCGAAACACCAGCGTGAAATTAGTTATTTTATTTTCAAGTACAAGTGTCTGTGAGTGAGTGTGTACATATGTTTCACCGTACTTACAAATTCATATAGCTTGTTGCCTTGCTTTATCAACTTGTCAAGTCCCATTCTTGGCACAGAATCAAGGAAGTGAAAATGAAAGTCCCTAAGCGTATGACTCATACTACGTGACCAGCCTTCAGACAGAGTTTCACTTCCTCATGTACGGCCTTCCTGTCAAGAAGGTTATGCTTTCGGGGCCAGCCGGCTGTGTGTTTGTGCGTGTGTGCGTGTGTGTGCGTGTGTCTGTGTGTGACTGTGTGTGCGTGTGTGTGCGCGTGTGTGTGTGTGTGCGCGTGTGTATGTGCGTGTGTGTGTGCGTGTGCGTACGTACGTGCGTGTATGTGCATGTGTGTGTGTGCGTGCGTCTGCCGTAACACAACGCGAAGGTTGCTGACAATTAAAAACAAATTCTTTTACCTTTCTCTCCTCTTATGATGATGAATTATTTTCATCTCTTTAGTGAGAATACTTCAGAGCAATGAGTGGACAGAAGAAATACAGAGGAGTTGCGTTCCTAACTAAAGCAGGCGATGGAACAGGTAAGAACCGAAATCCAATCATTTTTTCTACTTTTTAACGAGTACATTCTCGCAGAAACTATTACTTGTAATCATGACGGCAAACAGTGTCTGTGAACCATTTTAATTCCAACGTTATGTCAATGGATATTTTTTCCGAGAATACACCTGGCAATGCACAAAATATTGAAAATGTCGAAATTTTCACGGTGGTTTTATATTCGCGGTTTTCGTGTCACCTCTTCACCTTACATGTATGTTCGTGAATCAAAAGCGCGCCTGGCAATCCTTGCTACAACTGCAAGCATCAACTGTCAAGCATGCAGTTCTAGCAAGGATTGCCAGGCATCGCTTTTGATCCATGAGAACTTGCAACCACTGTCAACATGCTTGCACTGTCTTCTGTCACCACCTTGTTTCAACCGCGAACTAAAATACGACCGCGAACGCTAAATTTTCTCCCTACCGCGAAATTGAATCCCCACGAAGTAAAAGCCAGAGATTAGTGACAATAGAATCACTATCAAAGCAGCTCAATAATTTTTGGCAACGCTTCAGGGGCGAACCTAATTGGATGTGTATCGACAGCCACTCTATAGGGTAGTGCGAGTTAGTCCTTTTCTTGGCGAGCTTCCCTAGCCCTTTTCTTTGCCTCGGCAGCAGCTATTCTCTCAGTTTCAAATGTTGAAACGCTGTTGTGGATGAGCTGTCGCCTGGCACAGAGCTTGAAAATTCGCGGGGTCGATATGACCCTTCTTTAGCCCTTAAGCTGCCAGGTTTTCTCACCAGTACAGCTTCCCAATGCCAGCTTTATCAGGCCCTCTAAAAACAAGAGGTACTGTTTTCATTTCACTAGTTTATGGTTCCTTTCCTTCAAAATAACCCCAATATGTTATACATCAATAGAAAGCTAAGAGTCTACCCTTTCTATTGGTGTCATGCAACTTTGGCCTAGTGACAGTAGTAATGATTTACAACGGCAATAATGCGATAAAACATACAATTTTCATAAACCTATTGTATTATAGCATTACAACCATTGGTGAATTTCCAATATCAGCATCACAGCATTTCTGAGAGGTCTTGACAACATCAGTCCTTGTACTTTTTTTCTGTCCACCCCTTGGTCGTGTCAGTAGGTAGCGTGCGTAGTCCAGCGGTTAGCGATCTTGCCTCTGGAACTAGAAGCCCCGGGTTCGATGCCGGCTGTGTCGCTCATCCGACATGCACGCTACCGGAAAGGGTCGCAGTTCTTAGGACGGGACGTTAAGCCTTGGTCTGCTGTTCATCGTGCTTGTCGAAAAGAGCTAGGGAATTTCCCCGGTACAATGAAGCTATAAATACTGTACATAGCGTCTGTATTCTCTGTCACGACCAGTGGAAGATAAGCTCATCTGTTCATTGAGGTTCATTTTGAGCTAAACTGGTTCGTCTCGAGATCACTTTCACTTTCCTTACTTTCCCTTGCTTCAGTTTTCCAATTATTTTCACAGACGGGTTAGCCACAGTGACACTGAAGGTGGAGAATGCCGTTAACCCAAGCTGCCCTTCCACAGTGGCCGAAGTGGAGGTTCCTCCGGGCACTTCTGTCTACAACATGCTGCTGCAGGCGTTTTACAATGGCGCCATCACGTAAGTCTATGTCAATCAATCATTCGCAGGCATCAGTGTCTGATGCATGGCGGCTGCAGACATGCATAGGGCTCGCCAGGCTGGTCTGCTCTCGGCATAGACTCCCCAGTTGTTTCTAGTGACTCCCAGCCCCTGGAGCGTGTTGAATATCTGTGTGTCGTCATGTAAAATATGCCAGGAAAATTACAAGGCAGTCAGAAAATCAAAAATGAAGACATAGAAAATACGTAAGATAAACGCGTCAATGGTAAAGATGTTAATGAGAAAACCAAGTGATCAGAATTTGGCGAACTTGTCGGTGAAGGATTTTATCTGTGTTCCTGTGACATCCTCCCCTCCAAACTGGACCTCTGGGGAAAACGGCCAAGGCCGACAGGACATTTCCAGTGTAAATAAAGGCTATTGGTTGATTGGTTGATTGATTGATTGATTGATTGATTGATTGATATTTGCGTAATAAAGGGATCGGCGTTCTGCATTTGTAGGTTTAATGCCAGTTGGTACGGCCAGTTCTGGTCCCACTTCATCTATTCCATCAACGGCTTGGAGGAGGACGACAAGCAGGGCACCTATTGGAGCTTTGAGGACGGCCAAGGAAGTGCATTTGATCGCGGTAAGTCAGAGAAAATTTTTTTTATTTATTTACTCTTCACCCACCGTCTCTACTTTTGTTTTCTCCGTCAGTACCTTGCACTGTATGTAATAAGCCTCTACCAGGCTCCACAGGTCGCTGGAAAAATCGTAGAAATTGGCCTAATAGACGGATAACATGCCACAGAAGTAAGTCCGCCATAAAAGTTTGCACGTAGATGGCATATTGGGCCCTCTCTCCATAGCCGACTCCCTTGGCATACTTTTCACTCCTTTTTGGCCCCCAAAAAAGAAAGACTAGCTGGCGCAACAGTTGGAGAAAGTTATTGTTATTAGTGCTAGAAGCATGGCTAAACGTTAACGTTAAGTTAATTCAAACGACACACGTACACATGGTTTCAGAAATGAAATGTGCGTATACGTATAGAAATTTTGTATTCCAATGAGAATGTAACGTTATACACAATACAGATAACATTCCATAGATAATCAATATATCTCCCGCACAAATATCTTGTTTATACATTTGTTACAAGGTACATCACTCCGTTAATCACGGTAGTATTACTGGTATCGAGTGAATATATTTCACTGATTATCATAGAAGAACATTATTGAACGACAATTGTACACGGTACAATGAATGGCAACAACTATTAAAACATAATACAAAATAGAGGTATAGAATAAAACTTGACATCCTAATTACTAATACAATAAGGACTAGCATAAGTCTTTGATACATGTATAGCGTTACAATCGAGTGGGGCTAATCATTAGTTTCGGTATTTTTTCTAATGACAAAACAGTATTTTATATATTTACCTATTTTTGCATTGTTTGGGTTGTTGCATCTAAAGATATATTCAAATCTATCTGTAGCATCGAAACTATTAAAACGCGACGGTTACGTGTACATTCAACTTGATATTAGCGGGGTATGTACAGTTTTTGAAGGCTAGCAATGACATGTACACGTTTGAATGCACGTAGCATTTAGATTTGCCCCATATATACCCACTTATAGCTGACATTAAAAAGTGCATACTTTGTTATGTCGTCTTTATCATACAACTTAAGTAAATACTACGTTTACGGAACATAATCTAAATTTGGAATTATAATATCGCTACCAATACCATCGACATCACAGATCTATGTTATCAATGACATGTCTGTTTGTTTGTTTGTTTGTTTTTTAGTTTATTTGTTTATGTCATTCTACCCTACTCCAGGTGTGGACCTGATCTCGGTGTACAATGGGGACACCATCGTGTTTCGCTACGTCAAATATTGAGCCTAAAAACACGATGACGTACGATGACGTCATCCTGTTTGGACAACTCCTTCCGGAAGGAGCAAGGATATAATAACCTCCTTGGAAGGAGCAATAAACTACCATTATTTTTTAACATTTGATGCACTTTGCATAAACTGCTATTTACTTCGAATTGCATGTAGCTGTCTATGTGATAGAAGGGAGTAACAGCAAAGAAATTTTCCTACTTATCTATATGGATGACCGACAGAAGATGTAAATTTCTATCGTTTAAAAAATCAGATATTATCAATGACTCGCTGTTTTTGTCCGTCGCCTGTCATCATCTTTTCACTGGACAGCGCAAGAGATTGTGTTATATAGGCATTATTTGAGGTTTGGCGGCAATGTTATGTAATAATTTGAAGCTTAACTTGTGTCTCACTGTGCTGATAAATTGGAACAAAGATCACACAATAGTTTCATGCTCAGATACCAATAAAATCTCATTTTCTGTCGGCTCCTATGTAGCGTCCGTTGGTTGTTTCTTTCCTTCTTTCTGATACGCAGAAGGAACTACCTCTGACTGCTCGTCATATGTGGTGACTATCACAAAGACCTACTACTGGATGCTACATGTTACTCAAGCACACATACATGTGCTACGTATATAGATTTGTTAGTCTAATGACATTTCTAATGTTACATTTAGATATAAGTCAAATTTTTTTGGAGCAAATCTTGAATGGACATTATGTTTTCCTGGTAGGCCTAGTCTGTTAACATAGAAGGGTATCACACTTGGTAATTTCATGATGAGATTTTTTAATTTTCATTAAACAACATGAATAACAAATACAGACAAGATGACAGCGCACTCAAGTTAATACAACGTATATTAACGCGCCATCAGACAAGAAAGGAATATGATTTATACAGTTATATACTTATATACACAAAAGTTAACAAACAAAAAAATAAGTGAAAGCATTCAATACATATAGTTTTAACTTAGTTCTAACTTATTTGTTAAAATATGTTTCGTTTCCCAGTAAGATGAGATATTTGTGACATATGTCCAGGGTAACATCACCATACAGCAATTATGCAAAGTAGGGCAAGCTTTCCATACTTGATGAGACAACCACCAATTGGTGAAGGCACGAGGTCGTGGAACTCTAATTTTAGTGATGACGTGTTATGTAGACGATGGGGTTGGCGTGGTCTCATGTTGTCAAGGAGTAAAACACAACACCATAAATGATTTTGACCATTTACGGTAATGTATTCGCGTCTGATGCTAAAGATATTCCAGGAAGACAAAACAATTTATCATATCCTGACACCAGACACAAAGCCGGGGCAATTGCACATCTTGGTCACACCCGCCTGGTGCCCTTCTTATGGACGTTGTTATGTTTGTTGGTTGACTGTCGCTGATAAAAGCGACTCCACCACTGCAGTTAACCATCATTGTCTGTTCGCGTAGAAATCTCTCGAAAATATGTCGCTGTAAAAAGTTAACGCAGGGGAGGAAAGATTGTTGAGATATGTATCTCAGAAAAGTGGCCGCCGGCCGATTCAGTGTCACTTCCGGGCGGTTTCACCGAATTGCGAGATCCGGTGACCTCTGACCTTCGGGAAATGTTACGATAATACAAATTAGCCTTTTTTGTGGCAAATAGGTTGATAGCTATAGATCAGGCAAGTCTGCAATAAATCATGGAATGAGATTATTCTGCATATTTGTGATTTCTGAAACATCTTAGTTGTAAGGCTGAATGGTTCCTTGATAATCTTCAAAAGGGGCCATCTACATCTAAATTTGGACTTTTCCCGGAATTTCTAGATCAGATCTGTGCCATGCTGTTAAAACGTACTTTTCAGCAGGTTGACCTCTCTGTATTGAAAGAAAAAGATAAATAATCACTTTTCTTTACTTGCTATAAAACAATACTTGTCTGTGTAGACATGCAATTTGTGTGGGTTAATACTTGTAATTCTTTAATTACCGCTTATCAAAAATGCAATTTTCACACCTGGCTACACATACAAGAACCCACGATTCCGTTGCTGCATAGGTACTAAAGTATCACATGATGATATAGACTTACGGTTCTAATCGAGAAATAGTGCTTCATGATAAAGATGACATAAAATGGACCAAACCATTACGTTTGGGCCATCATTAACAATTATCCAGTATAATAGCCCATCCTTACACAATCAATCGACAAATACAACAAAATAAACCAGGATAGTAATTGTCTGTTATTTCACACCTTACATCAAGATCCATTTCATGCATTTATCTTACAGCTGAGCAGGTCACTAGCAAAGGAAATTAACAAACGCCTCACCCACAATGTACACACTATGAATACTTCACGGACTCTTGTTTGTCTTTGGAATTGGGATTCTACGACGTGGGGGGGGGGGGGCAAAATCCACCCCGACCTCCTTGGCACATACAGGCACACACACGCACCAAAAACAATACCACCATTCTCCATGGAGGTAATGGTACTTCTTACTACAAGATTTCAAGGAAAGGTTTAAGGCTAGTTTTGATAACAATCAATTAAGAACCGTTTGGCGTGGAAATATAGTTACAGTATTGTCTTGTATATTGGTCACCACCAACTGTCCATCCGGACCCACAGCAATGCCCCATGGGTTTGTAATGTTGACAACAGTGCGGACAAACTCCCCGCGGCTTGTGAACATGTCTATCTCCCCGTTTGCCCAATCAGCCACGAGAATGCGGCCGGATCTGCTGAAGCAAATGCCTCTGGGTAGAACGTGTTTCTCTTTACCGAGCCCAACGTCTCCAAATGTAAACCTCCGCTGTCCGAAGTGATCGTACACGTGAACTATGGAATGAGAGGTGTCCGTGGCAAAGATGTTGCCTTCCAGGTCGGTTGTGACGTAAGAGAAGTCCAATCTTTGCTCTGTTTCAAAGCGACGATAGATTGTACCGTTTGACTGGAGAATGAAGATTTGTGTAGAAGCCACCACGACGATTCTGTTGTTGCGCAGGTCCACGGCGATGCTGGGGTAGGGAGCCCAGCTGTGTTCGACGAAGGTGGTCATTGGCAGGCCGCTTTTGTTGTACTGTACCACATGTAAGCTTACTCCCATCTCAACTGAGTATCCCACGAGCCAAAAATGGCCTTCTACATCAATTGCAGCACCGCAAGGTTGGATTTTGCGTACCTCTTCACCGGGCACGACCGTTGTAAAGAGGCGGAGAAAGACGCCATCCATGCTGAAGACTTGTACTCGTTTGTTGCGCATATCAGTCACGAATATCTCCTTGTCAGCAGACACGGCCACTCCGTAGTTGCGGTTAAACCTTCCCGGTTCTGACCCTTCCCTGCCAAAGACGACTGTCGCTGATTCCGAATATTCTTCGGAAGACCCAGAAATCACTATGTAACGTGGTTCGTAAAATCAATACATGATAAATTAGTAGTAGCTTTTAACGAGCTACAAATGTTCCTTTCCACATATAAACATATAAAAACCACAGTTTCTGCGCAACATAGAAATGAATCATACTTATGTATTATTGAAGCATAGAAAATTATGGAAACTGGTCAACGGGTCAACATAAAACATGGTGGCCGGGGTCAATAAGTCTTTCTAATTCAATTTGTAAAGAATATGACATCATTTAATGGTTATTACACGCACGTCTAACTTTACCTTGGGAGGTTGCTGGTAGTGTGGAGTTGTGCATGTCGGAACTCTTTGCAGAAGTAGCACTGTTGTGGGTAGGATGTCCAGGCGTAAAGTGATCAGTGGTGGTGGCAGTGTTCATAGCTTGTGTCGACTGAAGGCGGGAGGAGATATAAAGTTGGCAGCGATTCATATAACGTAATATGACCAATTAACGTCCGATTTATTCAAAACGTATTTATCTTAAAACCGCACGGACAGAGCCAAATTTTAAACCCATGGTCAGAAATATCAGCTCTTCTAAAAAGAAAATGCATGGTCTGTAAGTTTTTTTTTCCGCCTGTTTAACGCCGTGCGAGCATGTATTTATACTGAGGTATATGATGAAGAATTGTGCTAGGGTAACCCATTATCGTCCACTTCTGAATCTTTTCCCTACTAGCGCTATGCTTGAAGAACATAGACCAGAAAAAAAATGCACAGTAACTGTCCAAAGTAGTCTGCAGACAAATGATAGTAAAATCAGTATGTCTGTCCGGCCACTTGCTTAACGCGATGGAAAAAAAAAATGTTTATCTGTGATTTCCCACATATGCGCGGCACGTGGCGTTCACGTGGTAAACGCATGGCCATTATGTTTTGCTGTTCAAAAATTAAAGAGATGGCTAAGGATCATACTTATGATGTACTGTATTGATCATGAGAACAGGCTTTGGCATAATACACCGCGACATGTGGACATGAGCCAAACCGGACGTAAATAGGTTCTGCACGTAAATAGGTCATGTTACGTTACGTATTAGAAAAAAATATGTTATTGTTATTGAGAAAAAAAACTCGCTTACCGAGGACATCAAATCAGCCATTGCAGTGTCATCAGTATTAACAAAGGTGACGGTAGTGCCAACGGCTGTTGTCGGCTGTAGGTAAATCAAAAAGCAGATGGTATCGAATTGTAATAGAAAGTGGTCTGATGTCAAATTTGGATAGGACGATAACAGAACAATGATTGCAGGGGTTAGGTGTGACAGGTCGGTGAGTGTGATATGACAAGCTGCCACCAGTTGTAAAACTAGCATGTTACGACGAAGGACGGTTTCACCGGCTATACGTATACAGAAGTTGTTGTGTTACGTAAATACAGAAAACCTTCAGAGAATTTTTAAAGCATAACTTTGCCACACACTATTTGTATCATAGGAATAAGAAGATGCATTTGGCATGATAAGATCCTACATCTAGAATTTGAAAACTTGGGCGTACCTTGTGGACATCCTGCGCGTTCTTGGTGAAGTATAATCCGGCAAAGGTAAAACTCACAAGCAGGATGGCAGCTGCCAAAGCATAGCTGCGGTACATCCGGTAATACATGTACATGCACCCCAGAAAGCTACCTGTAATGTGATAGGAGGGAACACAATAAGCCGCTTCACGTTTTACACTGAAAAACGGTCAGGTCTCACTCTATACCGTGCGTTTGTACTCCAGTGGTTAGCGATCTTGCCTCTGGAACTAGAAGCCCCGGGTTCGATCCCGGCTGTGTCGCCCACCCGACATGCACGCTACCGTTAGAGATCGCAGTCCTTAGGACGGGACGTTAAGCCGTGGTCCACTGTTCATTGTGCTTGTCGAAAAGAGCTAGGGGAATTTCCCCGGTACATTGAACCTGTAAATACTGTACATAGCGTCTGTCTTCTCTGTCACGACCAGTGGAAGAGTAGCTCATCTTCATTGAGTTCATTTGAGCTAAACTGGTTCGAGATCCCTTTCCCTTTATACATGTCCAAGCGTGCTTTATTTCAAAGGCTCTAATCTTTGACATATTTCCCACAATTCAGATCACAGCGCATGCACGGTTTAAACCGTGAACCGGCTTACTAACGGTATTCTTCATATTATGCAAGAAAGGTGGAAATAAAATACACGGAGAAACATGAAAATAGACACCAAGTAATAAGGGCGTGCGTCTTACCGCAAGTTAGTTGTCCAACGTTTGGCCGGTACATCGGGTTTTCAGCGTTGTGCACGTAAATCGGATTCTGGATCGGCGGAACTTGCAATTGCCGAGCGTCATGTGTGTCGCCATCATTCCCGACAGAGGCACTGTCAGCGCTGGCCGCATCGCCTCCCTCCAATCTGGTAGAGACGTAATTTCTGCTTCTTGTAGACGTTTCCGGTCCTTCCGAACGTTTCGTAAGAAATGTCACGCCTCCCTGACCCACGTAGGCAGCGGCATACGGTTCAATATCGACGTCAGGAGGCGCGGCTGCACCCACTGATGTGTTCCCTGTTAAAGTACCACCTTCTGTGGGTATGCTGTTGCCATCATCTTCCTCCTCCTGGTATCTGATAGCGTATGGCTGGATGAAAACGTTGTCAACGCTGTCACCTTGCCTCACAGCGGTTTCGTCAGGGCACTGGGATGTAGCGTCGTTTGGCCGACAGACGATGGCATTACGCTTGGTTGGTTTGAAGGCAGTTTCATCCTCATTGAGATGTGTAACAGCGTGTGGCTGGCGGCATGGATTGCCATCATTGCTGCCGGGGTTTAAAGCAGCAGCACTATTCTGATATGCAGCTGAACTGGTAGCAGTGGCCATTTCGTCATTTGTAACATGGGCAACGGTGAGGTGAGCGCTGTCATTGTTGGCTCGCCATGAGGCTGACTCACCATCTTGCAGATCTGTAACTGCATATGGCTGGATGCTGGGATTCTTACCAGCCGCATCTGGAGCAGGTTCAGGGGGAATGTCTGGTTGGTACATCGGCACGGTTTGTGGGTACGTTGGGCTCGGGTTCTGGACGTTTTCTCTTGAGTTCGGGACGGATGGCCTGTATGCGGGGTTCAGGTCCCTGGTGCTTGGCAGCTTGATTGGCTTGTAGGAGGGGTTAGGGTCCCGGACGCTTGGCAGTGTGGTTGCCCTGTTCGCAAGGTTAGCCTCCTGGGTGCTTCGAAGCGACATCGGATGTGGATGATGCGTGTTTGGTGCTGGAGAATGGCGGATTTTATGCGCTTTTAGACACTGCTTTTAGACGTTGCTGTGAAATAAAGACAAGAAAGGCAAGAATCAGGGTATCTTGGTTTACATAGTATCAGGTAATGATTGTTTCCAGATTCAAGTTTTGCTCTCAGACCTTTGTTTTCCTAATTGTATATGATTACTAACTTTTAAAAGACGGAAATAGGTGCGGTCTATTAAGCGAAATCATGACAATTTGGCAATTTGAATGAAATACAAAATAGAAAGCATGTTTAAGTGAACAAAGTTACCCACCAATTTCGGGAACCAGACAATTTCAATCAATTCTACATTTATACCTGATTGTTATGTCAACAAGTGCTGATGTACGTGTACAGATTTCATTATAACATACTATTCTGACTTTGTGTGTGGGGGTGGTGGTCTACTGAATTTTTACCAGGCAATTCACTACCTCCAGGAAAAATGGAGGTATTGTTTTGGAGTGTATGTCTGTGTGTGTGTCTGCGTGTTTGTGTGTCCGGATATTTGACATTGGCAATAATTTTGCCGGTCTGTTGTGCATCATCAAGCGTCCGGATTTTCCTTTCTTTCGCCTCTGTTGCGTTTTGTGAGCGATATTTCTATACCTCGCGCCGTGGATGACTTAAAAGAGTAATAGACATAGAACTTTCTTTATTATTGGCTGAATTATACGTAAGCTTTATTAGCTCTTTCCGACAACATCAGTCTTTTTTGCCGAAAAATATTTTCAATAGGTTTTATCCTACGTTAAAATGACCATGTTTGCGCATTTTTCTTTTTGTTGACATGAAAATATTGTTCTTTCCCTCAACCTTACCCAATTAAAGGAGTCCTTAACCCCAGAGGGGGGAGTTATTTTCCAATGGATGGTAATTTGTGGAAGTAGAAATGAATATTTTTTACAGTATACGATTAAGTACCCACTAGTCCCGTGCGCATCCAAAAGCATTCAGTATTCTACCAAATTCCCTAGGTGACCCTCAGTTTTTTTAAATGTGCATGACAATGCCTGACAAAAGTTAGATTACAAAAAGAATGTCAGGGTGGTTAAGCAAAACTCGTCTTGCTATGTGGTCTTTTATATCTTATCAACAACTGGCCTTCTTATTGTGCTTAACCACCCTCATCTACGCCGAAAATATCCACGTTTAAAAATGTATGTTTACACATGGTAATACACTGGTAGGGTCTGCAGGGGTTTAGTGAGTATCATATTGTTTTACAAAACACACCTTGTGTAATTCACCACAAGCGGAATTCTGTACAAAGTCGGCTGATTATGTATTGATTGATACATAATCTAGTGGAAAATAACACCGCCTTCTGGAGTTTAGAACTCCTTTAACAGAGGTTGAAAAAAAACTCAATCAGTTTTGTACCTGAATGGATATCTTTTCATTCTACACTCAGTTACTTTGCTTCAGAATGATCCCAACGAAGAGAAGGTCACTAGGATTGCGGAGGGGATTGCGCCTTAACTTAAATTTGTACCAACGTTCGGGCGCACATGTTTCTTTAAAATACAAGAAAATCTATGTTTTACAAGTTGGGTAATTTTCGTTGTGTTGACGTTGATGCGTATGCATGTGAGTGTGTGTGTGTTGTGTGTGTGTGTGTGTGTGTGTGTGTGTGTGTGTGTGTGTGTGTGTGTGTCTGTGTGTGTGTGTGTGTGTGCGCGTGGTAAATGTGGTAATTCAAGCTCGAAGAAAGTAGATATACAAAGGTATATAGATGAACAAAATTTTTTTGCCCTCGTTAACCAAACCTGCTAAATATGTCGTGCACAACTACGGATAGGCATAACGGTATTCAGGCTAAGTTGGTGAGCCCACTTGTACGGCTTTCTCTCTGGTTATGGTTACTGATACACATACATACATAACGGGTAACAGTGAACTTTCATTTCATATAATCCTTTCACAATACTGTTGTAACTGTAAATTTTTTGCCGTAAAGCAAAATATTAATTTAAAAAAACTGCTTTTCTATGAAAAGGGAATGTTAGCAAGGCTTTTTGCGAAGATTATTCTATGCTTACCTTAACCCTTGTCCTGCTGGAATTCCAGAGCAAAAATATACCCCCACTGCTGAAGTGCACAGAAAAATTTGAAAGAAAGGGTACTCGTTTGATATTGCTCAATTTTAGTTACCACGCTGTACAACAACCGCGCGGGTGCAACTAGCGCATTGTAGAAATATTCCCAACCCAGCAATTGTCTGGGCTAGCATACAGAACAAGAATGTACAACCCGGCAGTTGCCGGAGGTAGCAGGACTAAACACCATTTTTGTCATATTTTGTACTCACGGTATGACGATTGCAGATCGAACTCAGCGCCCGGATCGTCTCGCGGTTCAGGTACACAATTACACAAACAAGGAGACAAACGTTTTACGACACACGTTTTACGACACACGTTTTACGTTGACTGACTTCTAGTAGCGTATGGTTGTGACATGTGATTGGCCAAAGTTATGAAATGTGATAGGTACAACTTAATTGACGTTCGTGATGCAATATTTGGGACGAACCATTCCTTTATGGGGTTAAATTGATGTTACAAATACAAGAGAGACATTTTCATATAAAAACATTAAACTGTACATTATGATTCGCACTTGCTTGGAAGGAGGGTTTAAACACACACACAAAATGATTTGTGGTAGGTTCCCACATTGGACACGTGATAGGTCTGGGAAAAGAAGAACTTATTTCATTTGTTACACCTCGTGCACTGCCATGTGTGCAGCGGGATAGTTTAGCCGCCTTCGCAGGCTTCCTAGAACGGCGGCGTATATCTTTGGGGGAGGGGGGTGACGCGAGTTCTAACACGGGCCAAGGTTCTCTAATGCAGGCAAGGCAGCGAAACTCCCTTGCCGGCATTAGAGAACCTTGGCCCGTGTTAGAACTCGCGTCACCCCCCTCCCCCAAATATATACGCCGCCGTTCTAGGAAGCCTGCGAAGGAGGCTAGGGATAGTTGTCTATCTTTATAAATTGTTTGTCGCGCTAAACATACATGATTTCAGAACCCCATCAACTTTTTTTCTTTCAACTATACAAAAAAATTCAACTTGTTCATGGATTCAAAAAAAAATTGTAAAAAACAACGTGAGTCTATATTCTGTGTATTACGAAAATACTATTTTTCTTATCATTCTGAGAAGAGAACATCCAATAAATGGCCCTTAACCATTTGATTGACAATCATTGATTAATATTGTAGCTACATTATTCTAACTAAGCACGCCTACACAGTGATGTACGCGGGTGGAAAAACAATCAATGCTGTTTTCATTGTGGCTTCAATTCATTCGCAATCAGTCCTCACAGACACAATTACTCACACAGCCAACAATGAAAACAGCAGCAACTGTCATTCGTCTTTGTGTAGGTGAAGATGAAAAATGTGTACCACATTTCACAGATGAAATTTGACAAATCACAATTTGACAGATCTCTCTACGAACTTCAGAGATGAAGAATGAATGTCTTTATTTTTGTGTTTTGCTGTCGCTTAATTCATTTCCTTCCATACTTATTTTGCAGTAAACAGGATGGTTGTCAAACTACGAGACTTCTTTTCCAAAAGCATATCGAATGATATTTGTGTCTACATATGCATGTTTAACAACATTAAACTGCATGAACAAGCAGGCATTTTATTTCCTCGTATATTGCTTAGTTTACCACCCGACCCCACCAAATGTCAATTTTTTCAAGATACATGTGGAACAATAAATTTGAAATAATTTTCCAACTACCATCAGGACAATACGAAATGCAAATTCTGTAATAAAAATAAAAATGACTTTTGAGTGACTGGCTTGCGTTGTATTTGGTAAAATGCTACCACTTTCTTTCTCTTTCTGCACACACGTACACACTAACACACACAGTGACACAAACATATACATATTTTTGCAGCCAACACCATTTATATCCTGTCGCTGCTCATCTATTGTTTGATTTTTATTTCACAATTTTATTCATAACATTCAAAACAAAACTTGACAAGGATAGAAGAAAGTATATTACAGAAACCATGTAAGCCAAACCTAAAATACATTAAAATAGTAAATAAAAAACACATTAGACATCATGTTGGTTCTCAAGAGGTGGGTGGGAATTGCTACTGGTAAGTCTGTTTTTTATTTCTGATTTGAAAATACTGGCCAGATCTTTTTGACTTGAAGTGTCCTGTGAATTTTTCCTACAAAAAAAACATGTTTAAAAGATAAGCACTTAGCTATAGTTATTATTTGTATTCTTTCTTTTCAGATCATATACGTTCAGTGGCTTAGTTACTTTTCCTAGTATCACCTTTTGAAAATCAATATCAGTGTTACTGGGATTCTAAGGTATATAAGTATGAACTGAGTTCCACGAGTCTGTCAGCCTTTTACAATCCAGACACATATGTTTATGATTGTCAATATTTCCTCTGTCACATAACTTACATATTGGACTAATGATTTGCCCATCTTCATCTTATATTTTCCATTTGTTTCACTTCTCGCCACATGGTAGAATTTGATGAAGTAATTATGTTGCGCCCAACATACTGTTGGGCGCAACATACTGTGTTCGTATGGTTTCTTTCTCCTGTCAAATCTTATAATCGACTCAGCTCGGTCGTCCCTGGACCAACTGAGCTGAAATTTGGTATACAGGTAGATTGGGTAAATACCCTGGGAGCCTTTTTTCTTTTTTCGATATTGACCTTGAAAGTGATTTTATTGAGGTTTTTCTGACCAAAAACTTACATTTTGGCCTCCTGTGCTCTGGAAATACATGCAAATGACCTGAAATTTACTATGGGGGTACATTGAACAAATATTCAAAGAATCCCATTTGCACTTTCGGCATGCAACACGTCAAAATACGATTTTAGAGGGTATTTTGGGGAGAACATCGGCTATTTTCCTCATATGGGGTCACTGACCTTTAGGTCACATCTTTATTCATCTGGCCAGGTGGACTAATTCGGTCAGCCAATGAGAGAGCGCGTTGTAACACGGATTTATCAAGCTCAACCTGATTGGTTGAAAAAGTCAATTTAATTGGGGGCACTACTAGTACTCTGACAGGTGCAGACAGGCACAACTTCACTACTCCATGGCTCCCATCCTTGTGTTGTTATTGTTGTGTCCTACTGAAGTTAAGTGCAATTGAGAAGGTTCAAAACTTTTCTGGTGGTATTTTTCGACACACACTGTGTTTTTCTTATTTCAACACTGCATGGAAACAAAGATTTCCACAAGTTTGCAAGCTTGGACACTATGGTGAAACCTGACATTTCCTCGCTATGTACACGAATTTTCTACCCCTGTGTCACGAATATTGGACACCGGTGCGCCCAATAGTGAACGCAAAGTGTCCAAAGTTTCCCACCTTAGGAAACATCCCGTGTTGGGACGTTGACAACAACAATAGAGAGTTGTGATTATCAAAAAGGTCCAGTTTTTTTTGGTGAAGGTGGTTTTTAATGGTCCAGTATGAATATGGGTGCCTGGAAGAGCCCATCCATGCATAGGGTTTCAAATTGGGAGAGATCCATTTCTGACTGGTCTTCAATTCAATTATTCATTCAAATACCAACATTGCAGACATATACAACAAACGTTAGTCTCTATGCCACAGTCGCTTTTTGCATGGGGAGGGAAATGGGCGAAACATGTTGCATTTGCTACCGCAAATGTTGCCTTTCTAGTTTGTAATTAAGTTCTGCTATTTGTATTTCGTTACATGATGTTTTGCCTAGCATTTTCCAAATCTTGTTCCAATTGAAAGAGAATGTACCAAAAGTGTCTACCATTTCTGCTAGCAGCTTGGCACCACTGTGTATTTATGAATGAGGGCAGTGTAAAATGCATGAAAAATTGTCCCCCATGAAAAATTGTTCCCCATCAAAAAATGTCCCCCATAAGAAATTGTCCCCCATGAACATGTTCCCCGTGAAAAATAGTTCCCATGAAAAAATGTCCCCCATGCAAAAGTGTCCCCTATTCAAGTACTAGTGTCCCAAATGTAAACGTATTTCCCCACGCAAGTGTGCGCATGCCACAAGTAAAAGTAAAACTGAAATTACATACCAGTCGCAAGAGGCTCTCAGGTACCGATAGAGCCCGACCGTAGAACTCAGGTCAAAATAGCGTGTACGTCCGACAATCGCTTGGATGCCGAAACATCTTCGATGTGTCGTGATGTAAAATTTGAAGGGAGGGGGAGGAAAGTCGCACAAGGGAATAGAATGATGAAAATTATGACATAAGAGAGATGGAAGAAGAAATCCACGCGTCAAAGGTAAACACATAAATGTCAGGCGATTGCCTCTGAACTTCGTTTCACTTTCACTTTCATTTTCACTACCGTTGGTAAGGCCGTGTGGATTCGATTATATGGATGCCATCCTCTGGGAATCCCAAAACTGATGCGATCGTGCGAATAAAAAATGTTTAGCATTAGAAAAAAGGTTGCCCTCATTATGAAGTCTACGTGGTCTAGCCTGGGTGCCATCCTATTTCTACGGGGGGTCCTACACTCGCTACCCTAAAAAAATATTTTCTTTTATGGTAGCGAGTGTAGGACCCCCGGTAGAAATAGGATGGCACCCAAGCTATACGTGGTCAGGAAGCTTGAACAAATGACTAAACACACTGAGTATGGTACACCGTATAATAGATTCCTCATTTTTGTTCTTTCACATCTTCTTCTTTAACTTTGGGATTAACTTTGGCATTCTACGACATTAGCATCCATTCAACATAATATTTGTTTGCGCTTTTTGCAATATTTACGGCATATATTTGATCATTTTGCAACTGCTCTGTACGATTTACAGTATTCTTTTTTTGGAAACGGACGGAAATTGATGCGCGGCAGATAATCAAATCAACATGGCCTAAGCGAATGACTTTTAAAGCTGTACGTGAAATATTTCAGTCTCTTTGGGTGGTAAGCCTTTTAATGAGAAAACCTAGTGCTTAGCTAATTAGATTTTGCAAAGATGTCGAATGAGGATATTTGCTCCTTTTGATATATGCTGTGTTCTGGATGACTGATTGTGCAGGTTTACGGCCACTTGGTCCGGAAAGTTTTGGTCCCACCTGATCGTTTCCATCAACGGATACAGCAACGATGCAGATTTGTATTGGTTCTTTGAGGACAAGGGTGGGAATCCATTCAATCGTGGTAAGTCATGGAAAAACTTTCTGAAAAATGCGTCGTTCCTTCCTTCAGTTATTCTCCTTGGAAGATTTTTACAACACCGCCCATGCAGTTCCAGAGCAAGCTGCTAGGGGGCCCAAACCTACACCACTTCTTCCTTACATCACAAGCTATCTGCCAACAAAAATCAAGACCATAGCACGTCCTGGTCACAAGATACAAAAATGCAAGTTCTGCTGCAGTACCAAGGTCACATACCAGGGGGCCCAAAATTGACTTTCAATTTTGGCTTCCCAACACCAACCCACATACCAAATATCATCGTAATCCATCCAGAGGTTTCTGAGTTATGCAGACTACAATAGTCCGGAAACACAAACACACACACACACACACACACACACACACACACACACACACACACGGACACGCCAAAAACAATATTTCCATTTTTCATGGGGATTAAAACTGTTCCTTTCACGGTATCGGATGTGTTTGTTCCAATAGAAAATTGTTCCGAATGATGTCAACACTGACCGTCCGAATAACCACCAAGGACAACGAATCCACAACGGAATAATTTGTGTACTCTTGGGCAGAATTCTCGAAATCGTGTACTCTTCAATCAGAGACTGGTGGAGAAGATTGTGACCTTTTTATCATATGCCCCGAAAAAAAAAACAATTTTCTCCACTAACCTCTGCTTGGAGAGTAGAAACCATGAGCTACGGCATGCTCTATATCCTATTGAGAACGACGAAGAACTGGCTTGCACAAAAAAAGAAAGTTTATAAACACAGCTTTCAGTTAAGTTAAGTCAAACGACACAACGTACAAGTAGTTTGAAAGATGAAGTGTGCGTATGGTAATTTTGTATTCCAAATGAGCAAATTTGATTATAAAATTCTGACAACAATCCAGACATCATCGACAAACCTCCTGTTAAAATATCTTGCAGTTTATACATCGATAAATAGGTACATCACACCGTAGTCATGGTAGCGGTGTCTAGTTCACTGATTAACATATTACAACGTTTGATTTCATTTATACAAGATATTACATAAGCATAAATAGGTCCTAAAGGTGTACGTCCACTTGCACCCAGCATTAGCATCAAGATTTGCCTCATGTATTTCCGCTTAGCAGTTTACATTAACAAGTGCATACTTTGTTATGTCGTCTTCTTGTACGACTTAAGTACATACTACGGAACGTTATTGCTAAAGATTCATCATGTGACAAAAAATAACTTGACAAAACCTGCTCAGGTATATGTTGGTCATCATTATCATCATCACAATACATCGATGCTATCTCTCATTTAAGTGTGTTTATGTCATTCTACTCTACCCTACTCCAGGTGTGGACCTGATCTCGGTGTACGATGGGGACACCATCGTGTTTCGCTATGGCAACATGCCCCCTCCTCCGAAGAAGAAGTGAACTACAATTCTGCTTTAACATTTGATATGCTTTGCATGAACTGCTTTGAGAATTTGAATTGCATGTACTAGTTTGTTTGTGTCATGGGAACTGTAGAGCAATGGAAAAACACAATTACATCGATAATAAATGATAGTTTCTGTGGTTACAAACAATCAGACGTCATCAATAATCTGCTGTTTTTTGTTGTCCGTTCCTGGTTCCCATACCTTATCTTATTTTCACTGGATAGTGCAAGAACAAATTATGTTACATAATATAATATATGCATTATGGTGGCAAACATATGTAATCAATAACGCCTGTTTATGTAATGATTAGAAGGAAAATTAATGTTGGAAAGTATCAAACATTTTATACAGGAGATGTGGATTTTTATACCCCTCTCACTGGACCCGCGGCACGCTGGCGGCGTCGCTGCGTCCTAAACTGGATTTGTGTTACCCTTGACTTTATAATGGGAATGTCATTCAAAACGTAGAAGTATGACCAAAAAGACAACAAAACACACAAAGATTCGTTTTTTGTCTATGAAATTCGTTGATTGCTTTGTCAATTCGATCGGCCGCAGCGACGCCGCCAGCGTGTCGCTGGTCCAGTGAGAGGGGGGCTTTACATTTTCGGCAGTAATTATGTGACGCCCGGTGCTCTCTCGATCACATCGCGCGATTTTTAAAGATTGGCCGATGTTTGCAGGTCCCCGAACCCCGTCCAATGTAACGGGGTAGATTTGCATGCAAAAAATGGTCCTTTTTCCAACTCGTTGTTGTAAATAGCCTCGTAATGCTAGGGTCACATTTCCAAACCGGGGCTGGCCGGGCTGTTTGCGGGAACGTTAGATAAAAATTCATATCAGAAATATACACAGATCATGCTCATAAATAACCTTTTTTACGGTTATGTCTTTTGTTGTCTTTTATGTCATACTTTTCATTCCGGCAAACTGCCCGGCCGGGCCCCGGCTTGGAAATGTGACCCTAGCATAATTCAGCCTCCCCAACGGCTAAAAGGAGGTATGTAAGCCTTGTTCTTGTTTTTGCTATGAATAAACCAGTCTACTCACTTACAAATTACGGCGATTTTTTTTTGATTCTGTGCCCTTCCGGCAATCGTCAAATACGGCCGAAACTCGTCGACTGTGTGACAGGGGCTTAACGTACATACTCCCATTTCTGGAAGGGTCCGGTATGTAATGGCAGATGGTTGACTTATAACTCAAACTAATCTGTACCCTCAACTATCGAACCATTTGTATAGCTAAACAGTATTGGTGAAAGAACAACACGGCATGGTAAATTAAACAACGGCATGCATGGTACATGGGAGGATTGCGTTACGAAGACCTTTCATCATTTAACGTTACATAGATGTATTTCACTGCACTTATAGATTGCAACAATGGTCACACAGTGCTTTCACGTGCGGATACCAATAAAATATCGGTTTCACCCTTCACGGTGTGTGGCGTGTCTGTTTGTTCCTCGGTAGTGTCCGCGGGTTGTTTCTTCCTGAGCCGCAGAAGGAACGGTAAGAGCCCGGCAAGCAGGAAACCCGCGCCCGCCTGGATGAACGTGGCGTCGTAACTTTTGGTCTTGTCGAACAACCAGCCTGGACAAACATGCAGAACATGCAGAAAATTAGCATTATTTTCTCCATGAAAAATGGAGATATAGTTTTGGGTGTGTCTGTGTCTGTGTGTGTGTGTGTCTGTGTCTGTGTGTCTGTGTGTCTGTGTGTTTGTGTTTCCGGATTTTTGTAGTCACCTTTTGTAGATGGATTACGACGTGGGTAGGTGTTTGGTAGATACAATGTATTTCATTTATTCCATTTAATTTATTTGTACAGGGAAAATAAACTCAGGCAATCCCGTTTTTCAGGTACCTCTGATTTCACAATATAAAATCAAAAACTACGACTGATCACACAATAACAATAATAATAAAGTCACGTTACATACAGTACAGGTATCAGACAAAGGTCAAGGTCGATTTTGGGCCCCCTGGTATGTGACATGGGTACTGCAGCAGAACTCCCAATTTTTGCATCTTTTGACCTGGACATGATATGGTCTTGATTTATTGGGGGGTGATGTAAGGACGAAGTGGTGTAGGTTTGGGCCTCCTAGAAGCTTGTTATCTGATGCAACGAAACGTTATCTTACACCCACTTTCAGGGGATGTCCCTGTAGCTCAACTGGTAGCAGCCTTACAGTTAAGCTCCTGGTTCCAATTAATTGGTAAATGCGGTTCTAAATATTTTTGGAAGACTTTTTTTCCATTTTCATGATTTTTTAAGACTGTTGATGACTAGTGTGTCTTGTACAACGTGTCAAATGTCGTTTCAAATCTTTAAAACTTAAGATTTATCAAGGTGTAAGGTAAAGATTTGTCAAATCTTTTAGATAGAATTCTACACTAACCTGCAAATGGCGGTCCAGACAGAGATGCAAACCCCTGTACCGACATCAAAATTCCAATTGCACTGGGAAGGCGTTTCGGGCCGACAAGTTCTGCCAGACACGTCAGTGACGTCGGTACAAACGCGCCGTAGAACACCCCTTGCGCTATCGCGTACGCTACGAGCGCCGGGTACGTCTTAGCCAGCGGTGACAAAAGGTTAGTTATGCCTAGTAGGCACAGACTGAGTCCGTACTGGTCAAATCGGCCGAACTTTTGGTTTTCCGGGATTGCCCCGACTGCTAGTCTACTGACCATGTCCGCGATGGATATAACAGAGAGGAGGGACGCCGCGGTATAGTCCTCGATTTGAAGGTACTTGGCGCGAGGAACGATGTACAGCGGCGGTACGATGACACCAAACGACACTAGAAACAACGACGTCAAGAACAGAGCTACGGCGGGAATCCTAATCACTTTAAAATCCATCTGTGCCCAGAAAGTTTTTAGAAAGTTCATGGCAGCTGCGGAACATTTCTTTGTTGTTACAGTCTCCGGTACTACTTCTGAGTCGTCCAAGTCGTTGTCCCCGGGCTTCTTAGGGCCATTTTGTACTTTCTTGTCTTTGAAAGCCTCGAGTGGTCTGATCAAGGCGCCAGCTACGACCATGTTTAGCATGAAACCGCCTATAATGAGCAGAGCGCCTTTCAAGCCATATTCGTCCATGAGGAACTGGAAAAGTGGTGGGAATGACATAGAGGTGATGCTGGATCCCAGCATCGTCAGGCTGTTGGCCATGGCGCGTCTTTTGGTGAAATACTGCCCGACGATCGCCATGATAGGGCTAAGAGTGAGGGCATATCCAAGGCCTGTTAGGAACGAAAAAAGAAAGGTGTGTCACCGCTGGTACTATGTTGTGGTTACAACTAAATCGTGAAAACTAAAAACATACTGCTCCCTTCTCAACATGCACATATACTACAGATTTTGTTAGTGAAGAACATTTTTTTGTTTTCATTTCAGATAGGATTTCGGAGCAACTGTTAAAAGCCTTTATTTAAATACGCATTAATGCTACGGTCACATTTCCAAACCGGGGCCCGGCAGGGCTGTCTGCGGAAATGAAAGATAAAAGTGTAAATCAATGAATATACACAAATTGTGCTCATTTTTATTAAGCTTTGTGTGTTTTGTTGTATTTTGAATCATACTTTTCGTTCCCGCAAACTTCACGGCCGGGCCCCGATTTGGAAATGTGTCCCTAGCATAAGTCGTGATATGTGACACTGATTACGAAACAAAAAGGTACAAATTCGTACACTGAAAAGATTCAGCAATGTCCTAGACTGACCTGTCAGACATCCGATTCCCAAGTACAAGTGAAACATGCGGGTTGCAAAACCACTGATGATGTAGCCGGCTGCTGACAGCACCCCACCTATCATGATGGTCGGGCGGAAACCTATGGTGCTCGCCAAGGCAGTGCCAACGGGAGCTACGAAAAAAACAGCAGGTGTTAGACTTGTTGAACATTAAACCTTTTATTGCTAAACTGTCGCTTTACAATTATTCCATAAAATATGTAAAACATATTGCTGACCTTTTCACGATATCGTAAATGTTAATTACAAGAAAGTGGGATGTCCCAGTGGCTCGACTGGTAGCAGCCTCACAGTTGAGCTCCTGGTTCCAACTAGTTGCTAAATGGGAGACTCGGGTTCAAGTCCCGGGGTCAGGACATTTCGGTTGAGGTTGCATGGTCTTTCGGAAGGGGCATAAAATGGGGTCCCGAGTTGAAAGTGCCTCGAGCACGTTAAAAGCAAAGGTCTAACAACCCCTATCTTTATAGATAAAACCCTGCTACAGAAACAGCAAGGCAATTTGCTGCCCTTTCTGCCATTAGGCACTACAAGGGTCTAAAGCTTCTGAACGAATACAATTAATGCTAAGGTCACATTTCCAAACCGGGGCCCGGCCGGGCTGTTTGCGTGAACGAAAGTCAAATAGATATACACAATTGGTGCTTATGAGTAATCTTTGCACCTTTTTTGTTTTATTATATTTCATATCATCCTTTCGTTCTCGCTAACTGCCCGGCCGGGCCCCGGGGATGGGAATTGTGACCTTAGCATAAACAGGTGCGTGAAAACTATTAAAGTTAAACTTACATAGGAAAAACATGACGCTCATCAGGATAGAGGTAACCCACGCTGTCTCCGATGAGCTGGCTTGAAACTGTCGGCTGAATGGCAGGAAGAAGACACCGAGGGAGCGGAAGATTCCCGCCGTGCAGCCGCTCACGATGAAGCCGCCTACAACCACCATCCAACCCCAGCCGCCGTCCGGAGGCTGAGGGGGGCTCTGTGGACTTGAGTTTGTCATGGTTTCTCTTCAGAGGGTCTGGTGATTAAGTTGAATCTGGAAAGAAGATGACTTGTGAGTGAACAAGAAAATGTTCTTAAACGCCAGAGGTTGGGAAACTTGGACAGAGTCATTGATGGGCAGCATCGTTTTCTAGATACAAGTATTGAACTTTATTGCACAAGAATTGTACAAGATACAGAATATGGCAACTATTGGTAACGTCACTTGACCACGGTTCTATAAGGCTAATCTACCTAATACAATAGTGTGTAGTATGGGATTATGAGATTTACAATCATTGGAAGAATTTCTAACGTCTAGACATTCTTTTATATATTTTGCTATGTATACAATGCAAGGGTTGTTACATGTCAATATGTACTTTAAATTTGCTATTTTAGTCCATTGAGATACATTTTGGTTTATGACTGTCTTGTGTATATATAAGATTCTCACTTACTAATTCTTGTAATATAAATTTACACACGGTCTCATATAAGGTCATTGGTCTCATGAATGCTGTGATAGCTAATCTCTAAGCAGATCCTTGGTGGCAGAATCCTGCTGATTTCTGACTGGGCCCAAGATTTAGGCCAATACCTCCAAACCATTTTACCGATTTACGAGTTCACTTGAAAGTTTATCTGTGTTGGTAGAAGTAATTCTGAATCAAAGATGAACTGCAATAGCCAGCATAAAAATCGGACTTACCTAAATATTCTGGGGCACCATAGACTTTCCGCAACATATGATCCACTGCTAACCGAGTCACGTGTTCTATCTGCATAACGTGACGTCACATACTACGTCACATTCATTGACAAAGACTGTAGCTGATCAGTCTAAAATTTGGGTAAGTCCAATTTTTCTGTTGGCTAGTGCAGTTCAACTTCGATTCAGGACGCGTTGTGAGTTATCATTTGTAAGGAAAAAAAAGTTTGAAAAATCAATTACAGCTGTTGAACAGCGAAATCTACCATATTTCTATTGTTGTCAATCAAACCATTGCGTACCTCCTGTTGATATTGTCTAGGATTGACAACATTGTATAGCCTAGAACCTTCCTGTAGTCTCTACTAGTTTAATATGAGTAGCCAATAGTGTTTTGCCGTACGTTGTACCTGTTACAATCGCTGTACACTAAACTTTAACTTGACTTGAAAAATTAATCGTCCTGGCTATCTTCCTTCTGCAAATAAACTGTCTTCACTCCATTGACACAACGTCTCTACTTCAGGATAAAAATCTTAACTATTCTAATAAGCGGCTGGGGGTGTAGGACGCAAGGGTAAGCGTCCTTGGCAACTTGTTTTAAGAATACAAACTACGCTAAGGATCAAAGTTCAAGGTCTGTGAGCTTGCCTGTTAAACAAGTATTTACAAGTTGTCATTTTCCTCTTGTTTTCTGTCAATTTCACCTGGATTTAAAATGATCTGTAACTCTGTAGTCCTTGTTCTGTATCACGATGTAACAATAGACAACAGCTCATTTCACAAAGATATAAGTTGCTCTTGTTGTAACGTTAACGTTACATAGTCATTTCTCAACTGACATACCTGCACGACAGCACGCCAGTCCAGGGTTCAGGTACAGACAAACTACAGTTTGTAACGTCTCAAAGTTCAAGGTCAGTGAAGTTGCCTGTTAAACAAGTACTTACAACTTGTCATTTCCCTCTTGTTCGGTTCCCTGTCAATTTCACCAGGATTTAAAATGATCTGTAATTGTGTAGTCCTTGATCTGTATCACGATGTCTCTAACAATAGACAACACCCTATTTCACAAAGAAATATGTTGCTGTTGTTATTGCAACGTTAACGTTACAATAACGTTAACGTTTCCCAACTGACATGCCTTCACGACTGCTCTCCAAGCAGAGGTTGGTGGGGAAGATTGCGACCTTTTTTTATCATATGCCCCGTTTTTTGTCCGCTCTCCCCATCGGGGCATATAATAAAAAGGTCGCAATCTTCCCCACCAACCTTTGCTTGGAGAGTATTCACGACAGCGCGCCAGTCCAGGGTTCGGGTACGCAAGGGCAAACTACAACTCCCAATGTACATTAGCTAAGCTGGGTCAAGGACTCGGGCCAGTTTTGCCTGCGTGTAATGTGGCTAGCTGTAATCGATCTTAGTTGAACAATAGACTCCCGTGTTGTGAGTACCTGTCCCTGTCCCTGTCCTGCGGTGGTGTTGAGGAATGTTGTTCAAATGACTAGCCTTCCATAGCAGGCTACGGGGTGGGTCGCCCCTCCAACTAACTGGGAAAAATGTCTTAATCTCATGAACAACGATTTAGCCAATTGATTGGCTGCTACCGATACCGACATCATTGCATTGCTTTGCACGACTATGATGAAACAACGATATTACAGAAAACGTGACATAACTACAACAGCCTGCTTAAGTGTCATGGATACACACTTACTGACCCGTAACGCAGAACAATAGAAAGCCTGAACACGTAAAATATCACCTGTCAAACTCAAACGCTGCCAACTTAAAGACTTCCCTCAAACCCCGACTCCTTGCAAGAACACAATACACCGCTTTAGTACCTAGGACACCGATTACAATCTTCCTTTTTTCCCTAAACAGAAGTCAGGCACCGTAATAACAGATTTACTTAGAGAGATGTTACGGGGGCTTAGGCACAGACTCTTCGGCTTATGCTGCACTTACTAGCGTTAGGTCCAGCTACATATCTTATTATACCACTCGGCAATACAGTAATATACTCATAATGTCCTTACGGATCATTACAACACATCTATATTCCAACCTTTATCGTTCAGATATGGTATTAACCTTTTGTAAATCGTACGTAGCCTCTACCAGGCTCCACAGGTCGCTGGAATATATTAGAAATTGACCAAATAGACGGATAACATGCCATAGGAGTTAGTCCGCTAAAGGAGTATGTTACTGCTGCCCGTCTATAATCTAGCCAATTTCTGCTATTTTTCCGGCGACCTGTAGAGCATGGTAGCTACATGTTATGCACTGCATACGTTCTCTCTTGTCACACTAAACAACAACTTACCAGAATATCTTTGCACGTCAACTCCCGGCTTGCTGAACTTTTCCACTGGTCACGGACAGCCCTGCATAGTTGGAGTCATGACTATGGTATCGAAGCAACCGTGCTAGAAGCACGAAACATCTGCAAAACGGACTGTAATGCATTCTCCACCATTGTTCTTCGACCCTTGAAACTCTCACACGAAGCTAAACTGTACATAGTGGCTGCAAATACCACTTGTTTGCTTGTGGTGTGACGTCTCATGGTTCAAACCCGGAAGACGGAGTTACCGTCAAGTTTTGGGGGGATCCACTGAAAGTTCCGGGATTTTTTTTTACACAGAGACTGCAGCAGATAGATTTTCTCGACCCATTGGTCATGTATACATAGTTTTTGTGTGCAGAACGTCTTCGGACAAACTGTATGACATAATGATATCCTCAAGCGAAAATACACCCTAACGACACTACCCTTGAGTTTAGTGGTACGATCCAATGACCTGTTGTTGTTTCCGAGTTGGCCGTGCACGTAATATTGTATCACTGAGGAGACGGTTGTTAAATTCGGTCAAAGTCGACATCCCTAGTCAAAGGTAGCTAATTTTTCCACCTAATTAAAGTGAGGAAAATCTTGGTAAGTGCCATTCTCAAGGGCACAGCACCAGGGCTTGTCAACTTCTTGATTCTGTGCCAAGGTTCTGAGCCAAAAACTCTATTATAAACCATTACGCCAAAGTCTCTACCAGACTAACCGCGCCGGCTAAACATAGGAAGAGTATCTGCCAGGGGAATTTGGCCATCTAGGGTTCCATTCGCAGGCGAAGTTGGCAGATTTGACCCTCTCTCCGTAGCCGACTCCCTTTTCATACTATTCACTCTATTTGGCCAATTTCTACTATTTTCCAGCCATCCGCGGGGCCTGGCTAATTACGCCACACGATACCACACACGAATCATTCCTTACAAATTGCGGCCAGAATATAAGTTGTGTACAACTTGAGTCAGCCTTAGCTATAGCTTTGTCTTTGTCCATTTATTTGTATTATTTGAATAAAGATAGTTCATTCCTTTCTTGAAACCCCTCTCAGGTCACCATTGATGCCATACACCAATCAACAGCCCCCCCCCCCCCACCTTCCCACTAGAAGCTGCAACCGCTGAGCGACCAAAGACTTGACAGGCCACTAAAAAACGGATTTCATAGATATCAATCCACACACGAACAATAAAGCGATGTCCTGAAGCATGGCAAATATTTACAAATAAAATGCATTTCTCACATTTTCCACTGAGTAACAAGAAGAAAATACAATGTATTAAATTACCAATTAATTACCTGGGGAGAAGACAAGAAACACCATGAATCTTAATTTTTCTTGTACATTTTGTGTACTTTGTTGTCTTGTAGATCATACTTCGTGCATTAACAATGCTGTCTATAGTGACCTAGCCTGGAGTCCAGCCTTCTTAGCTTTAGTCCGCTACCCAAGCTCCGCTCCTTCTCTTTGCTGGGAGCAACGCTTGGGCAGCGGACTAAAGCTAAGAAGGCTGGACTCCAGGCTTATAGTGACCACCTCATGGTGCACAAAGACCAGACTTTATGGTCCCCTGAGTGGTCTTCTTGGGCAGTTTCAAGTGATTGTTTCAGGAGGTTCTCGTTTCGATGTATAACCCCGTGGAATGTTTATACCGCGGCTTCAAGTTGTACTTGTTCCTCTTGAACAGTGCGTAGGTGTTTTCAGTTCCGCATCTTGTCCTTTTTCGTACATACTTCATGAACTTGGCAAGTTACTAAAGGGCCTTTAAATGGGCATGGTCAAGACCAAAAAAATACCCTTCCTCTTTTTACTAGCCACTTATGTTTCAATGGGCGGAAACTGTAGCCTCATATTCAGACCTCCTGGGCAAAGGCGTTTATTTTTTGGGGGGAGTGCTGATTCGTGATTTTCAACTTATCGGGTCCGGGGACTTTAGCTGGGCAATAAGATTTTCCTAGCTTAAGTTCCTGGACCAGATAAGTTGAAAATTGCGAATCAGCGCTCCCCTTCAAAATAAACGCCGGCGCTGCCCAGAAGACCTGAAAAGGAGGCTACCGAAACTGAGCGTGGGTGTAGAGAGTTTCGGTCAGAGTTTCCGTTCCGCTTTCCATGATATTAAATAAGACAGTACAGTTGCACCCTGCCCACATTGGTGTATGAAACTCCACAGACAAGGTAGGTGTGCGGCGTCTTAGCCTGATTTTATATTCTAAGAAAGTTTTCAAGACAAATCGACAGCCCTTGTAAACTGAATGTACATATCGTAGTTCTTTTGTTGAATTTTTGACAGAAATCGGTCCCGTGCGAAACCACCAGCTAGTTTTCTGTATTCAGGTGAAGTAAGGAACCCAGTGGTGTAGTTTTACTACAGTAATATGTGTTACATAGGACTACAAACAGTTAGAGCTCTGCTCAAGTATATATATATATAACTATCGGTGGATATTTTGCAAAATCTGGTCGCCAGTTTAGGAGATCTTGATATAACAGAGAAACAATTTCGGATCTACATGTACAGTTATGTTGTATCTTCTGTTTTGAACATGGTATGGTCATATGCTCTAAAGCCCCCCTCTCACTTGACCCGCGACAAGCCGGCGGCGTCGCTGCGCCCTTAACTGGATTTGTGTTACCCTTGACTTTGTAATGGGAATATCATTCAAAACGTACAAGTATGACCAAAAAGACAACAAAACACACAAAGCTTAATAAGATTAGTTTTCTGTCGGTGAAATTCGTTGAGTTCTTTGTCAATGCGATCGGCCGCGATCGGCCGCAGCGACGCCGCCAGCGTGCCGCGGGTTCAGTGAGAGGGGGGCTTTAGTCGTTGGTGCATTATACCTCTTGATCTTAGAAAGAAGCAATTACATCAACAAAGGACGGAAACTCTACAAACCGACTTTTAAGACTTTTCAATCAATTCCAAAATGTAAAGATTCAATCTTGTTATGAATATATATCAATAGTTTTCGAGATTGATTCGAGAATAAATTAAACGTCTATCTCTTAATTCTAGATACCTATGCTAAATTTTTCATTTCCCCCTTTTTACAACCTTCCCAGGTCCTTGGTTTATTGGAATGTTGAGAACCTGCCACCCTCTATTCAATATTTGCCAGTGAGATACAAAATAAACTGTCTTACAGTGACCGTAAGATTGTACAAAAGATACACCGGCAAGAGAAAATAACATGTTGACCCCGTGGAGAGGAAAAACGATCTGTCGAGCGTAAAACTGTTGGCGTTTCGCCAGATTTCGTCATGCAAGATACGAAACCACGCGAGTGCTAAGAACAGGAAGCAAAGAACAAAGTCCACCGACACACTTGAGGAATAGAGAAACACAACCTACAAAGCGGAACAGAGACTTACCTACGGTGGCCCACAACAACAGCGTTTTATTTTTCTATCTTGGTTTATTTTTCTATTTTTTTCCTGCGTGAATTTTTTTTGTTGGTTCAAATTTTTGTTGTTGTTGTTGCTGTCCACTGTCCTTTGTGTTACGTTTATTCGGCCAAATTCAGTCATGGAACGTAAGGTCATTACAAGTGTAATAAGTGCAATTTTCATTTGCGGTGTTTCTGTAAGTTTCGACCTGTCGTGTAACCTCCTTGATGGCCTGGCCTACACTCCACATGCAACGATATATACGTACAACTGTACGTTGTGTACAAATATGCCGTTCAAATATTGTGCTTTCCCTTGGCAATGCCGAAGCACGACATTGAATTCATTCTTAAATCGCAAAAAATTCAGTACATTATTTGTATGTTGTGATGTTCCAACCTGGGCCGAAGATACACTACAAAATCGATCCATCGCTGTTGAAGAATTGTACATGTGGCATTGTCATAGTTCAAACTCCACAGTATCCTTCTTACGAAGTATTCAAGGTCTAAAAAAGTTGTCACTTAACCTCGACAAATCGGTTGACAAGATCACGGCAAACTTTTTCCCTGACATGTCAGATCTAGTCGTGCTTGATCTAAAAGCTACAGATTGGCCATTAACATTGGAGTCGCACGCTTTTAGGGGACTTTCAAGAGTACAAAACGCAACAGTAACGTCGAGGGGGGACATGTTTGTTAAGCCACGTGCGTTTGATGGTATGGTGTCGCTGCAAAGTCTTACAATGAAAAGTCATTACCAGATTTTACATCTGCCGGAGCAACCCTTTGAAGGCCTTCTCTCTTTAAAAACTTTAACATTGGAAACGGGTGACTGTAGTCCGCCTACAAATGTGTCACAGGTGACATTCTATGACATCGCTCGCACCATTCAAAACATCAATCTTACCGGTATTTCTGTAACAGGCCCGGCATTTGCTGGTTGTACAAATCTCAGTTCTGTTCAATGGTCTAACGGGTGCAGCTCTAGCTATAGCTCGCAGCCGGGTGCTAATATTTCTCCTCAAGCGTTTCAAGGAGCACCGTCACTGGAGTCTATTTCACTTCACTCTATAAGTCTACAAAACATCGAAGGAAGGATGTTCGAAGGTCTTCGTAATGTTGTTAACCTGTCCATAGAATTTGCTGACTTCTCTGGTATCCAATATCTTCACAGCGACATTTTCGTCGGTCTTTCTTCTGTCCGATACATTTTGCTCGACGGGAGTCCCGAACTTCCAGGGAACATAAT
The DNA here is from genome assembly GCF_035083965.1 of Branchiostoma lanceolatum. Lineage (NCBI taxonomy): Eukaryota > Metazoa > Chordata > Leptocardii > Amphioxiformes > Branchiostomatidae > Branchiostoma > Branchiostoma lanceolatum. Next base: position 6,009,190 of record NC_089723.1, on the reverse strand, counting down.
CCAAGGACTTACCTCTCTCAGGGAGATCAGAATTGAGAACATGGTTGCACATGCCAAGGTGAACAGCTCGGGTAAATTCTGTTACACAGACTTCAAGCATCTGTTCTCTGGGCTTCAGTCTTTGGAAATCGTCCGACTCATCGACAGCCCAATAGAATGTGAGACACTGCCGACTCTCACATTCAGTAACCTCCCGTCTTTGAAGGAAGTACAACTCTTTGCAACCCGTCCCTTAAAGTCTTTGCCGATAGGATTTTTCCACGACGTCCCCGTCCTACACACATTCAAATTTACAGAATGGTCACTTAGATCCACAGCACAAGTGACTTTACCACCGCTATTGTTTGCAGGGCTTAATATCGAGGTAATAGATCTACATCGGAAGTCCTTTCTTAACATTTCGAGAGATCTGTTTCAAAACCTAAATTCACTCCATTCACTATACATGATTGACTGTGAATATGACGAAGAGTCTGTATCTGCAGTAGAAACTTTGTTCTCAGGGCTAACGTCCTTACAACACTTAGATCTCAGTTCGGAATCTAGATCTTCTACAAACATTCCATTGCTGAACAACATGTTTAAAGACCTTGTATCTCTAAAAACACTGAGAATGACTGGTTGGACTTCATCATTACAAAGACGCCCAATTCCTTCCATGTTATTCAAGGGGTTATTCTCCTTAACGGTGTTGCATCTTCCAGATTCAAGGTCGTCAAGTGCCCGTGAAAGCGTACAACTGCCACAAAATTTATTTGACGATTTAGTCCATTTGGAATATTTGAATCTCGAATATGTTCCAGTGCAGAGTTTGGATAAAGACACCTTCAAAAGACTGACAAACCTTAAGAAGTTGTATCTAAATGACACATCGCTGACACAACAGGGACTGTCAACTTTACCCTTCTCTCATCTCAAAAGTTTAGAGGTACTCTCTTTAAGATATGTGCCCTTGGACGAATTAAGTCCGGATCTGTTCATAGGTGCAAACAACCTCTCCATAATTGACTTGATTCGATGTCCTTTCCCGACTATTAAATCAGGAACTTTTCGTCACTTGACAAATCTCACATCATTGAAGATACCACGACCGCAAACCATCGAAAAAGGAGCATTCGACTTTGAGAATCAAAGAGGCGTTCACATTGATTTGTTTCGTCCGGTTGACCCTTTATTTTCTCTCTCGTCCTTACCCGAAGACTTCGTCGAACTCTTTAGCAATCAAAATTTGATGGAAAAGTCTTCTATCCAAATAGTAGACTTTAACGACGACTATAACTGTGACTGTAAGATGACCACATTATCTGTATCCTATCGGCGAGATCAAACCTTAACCAGACGGATAATGCCACGGGTTGACAGATTAAGCTGTATCTTGGAAAATGATGGGGCATCTATAGTGAACAATCCTTCTATCAACGCCCTACGGTGCCATGTGTCCGGACCGTCGTGTCCAGAGCGATGTTACTGTAGAACAAGCACGATTGTCGCGGAGGCGTTCTGTTCGGATCGCGGGCTTACAGAAGTGCCTGAACGCTTTCCTGTCGATACTTCCTTGGTGAGGCTTGACGTAAATTCTATACAGTATGTACAGCCACTAGCGTTTGAAAGTGCACCAAATCTTCTGATATTAAATCTGAGCACTAATGCTATTCGGGAGATCAATGGTTCTGCATTTCTGGGATTGCACAATCTCGCAGAGTTGTACCTCGATGGAAACGAACTGTCTCAGGTACCAATGGATCTTCTGCAATCCCCTGTGAATCTCCGTGTCCTGTGGTTAAACAACAACAACTTGTTGGATCTACCAAGTACTTTGTTTCATGAACAAACGATCTTCCTTCGTGTCTTGAGGCTTGACCACAACAATTTGACAACGTTGTCAACGGGGATTTTTTCAAACCGAACCTCGTTGACGAAGTTGTCCCTGGTCAATAACAAATTCGACTGTGACTGTCATCTGCTCTGGTTGAAAACCTGGATGCTTCAACGCAGAAGAGTTATAGATCAGATCAAATCGGTGACGTGCCGATCGCGTGGAAACGCAAAGGACAAATACATCCTCAAACCAATCATAGAACTTCCAGACGACGCGTTTATCTGCGGTGATGAGAACACGTACAACCCTCTGGTCTGGGTGGCAGCGCCTGGAGGGCTGGCCATCTTCCTACTCCTGATTCTGGGAGTCTTTAAGTGCAGGAAGAACGTTCGCGTGTGGGTTTATGCCCGATATCGTAGAGGACTGAGGCATCTCGAACAGGAACCAGAGAAAACGTACGACATCTACGTCTCCTACTGCGTGGAGGACGAGGAGTTCGTAGACAGGGAGGTGGTGAGAGTGCTGGAGGACATGGACCCACCATATAAGGTATGGTATGACTGGACCCACCATATAAGGTATGGTATGACTGGACCCACCATATAAGGTATGGTATGAATGGACCCACCATATAAGGTATGAACTAACTGGTACACAACTGCAGAAGAAACGAGACTCATCTAGCGTATATAATCTATGGATAAACATCGGCGTAAGCAGTTTGCATTCACCTGTATAGAGAGTTTCTCGTTTTAAATGGGAACGTGTTGTACGTACGGTTCTTGTAGGTTTGCCTGAGGAATCGAGACTTCATCCCGGGCCACAACAACATCCAGCAGGCCGCGGACTCCATCACCAGCAGCAGGAGAACACTTCTCGTCCTGACGGAGAGGTTCCTGCAGGACAGGTGGTGCCTCTGGGAGTTCCAGGTGGGTGCTTGTTAATCTCCAAGCAGATTATCCAGCGGCAGAATCGTTATATTGGAAAAGACGGTGTCCATAGCGCCAGCCTAAGGGCCCTGTCACACTTGTGCGTATATTCAAGGGCGCATGAGCTCCGCAGTAACTTTTTTGGGGTTTCATTAAATTTTACGGGGAGGAAGTTGTTCAAAATAACTTCTTCGGTTGCAAACTTGACCTCAACCAAAAACATGTTAATACGCAACTCTTGCGGGCTTGTATATATACGCACAAGTGTGACAGGGGCTTTAGCCAACGACAATATTCGAATAATATGGCCACAAGGACGGGTAAAGACACCCATTTTTGAGAAGAATTACTCCCTGTTGGAGTGCATGCAGATCCCCGGTGGAATAATGGACGATTCTACCATCGGACGATCCGCTTGGAGATTAGGTTTTCGTCACTGAATAAGCCTGTTGACAGAGTTAACTGCGCGTGCGCTGCTAGACGCATTGTGGACTATATGACAAAGTTGAAGGCCCCTAAGACGTAAACAAAACACGTGTGAATATGTATTAAGCATGGTCTAGACGATAACTGTTTACAAGTCAGGGGCCTCCATCTTTACGTACTACCCACAATGCATCTTGCTGCGCATGTGCGCATGTGCGCATGTGCGCATTTTAAACCTAAACCGGCTTATTAGACGTATTGTTAGCTTTTTTGTAAAGGTCAAAAGTTATATTTGTTACATCAGCTCTCGTCTTTGTCATGGGCCCTCTCCTTATGTTTGTACGTTTTGAGGAAAGTTTTTGCTGCTTTAAAAGAAATTCGCAGTAGAATTTGATATCTCGCACTCTTGCGGTACAGTCAAACCTGACAGTTAAGTGACCACGACCTGGCCCTTGGCCCTGACCTGACCACTTTTTTGTGGTCCCTGAGATAATCTTTCACACTGACACAAGCATTAAGAATCCTGCAAATAGTGACCACCTCTCCACATAGACCAGATTTTATCGGTCCCCTGAGTGGTCGTCTTGGACAGGTTCGATTGTATCTAGTATTGGTGTTGATCAACATTGTTGACAACGCTACATTGTACACAGGATATCATGGCTATGCAGGGTCGACGTCATTTCTCAATATTTGTGTTCGTGCAGGTCGCTCATCAACAAGCTGTCACCGACCAGGCGTACCGCCTCATCATCGTCATCATGGACGATCTTCCGCTGGAGGCCTGTGATGACGTCATGGACCTGAAGCAGTATCTAACGGCGAACAAGTAAGGGATTTAAATAAGCCTGTTCATGGTTTGAACTACGAATGCGTAGCGAGATGCATTGGGGGTAAAATGCATCTGTAAGGTGAAAGCCCCTAACTAGTCAATAGTTATTGTCTGACCATGATTGATACATGCACAGACGTGTTTTGTTTACGTCTCAGAGGCCTTCAACTTAAACATATTACCCACAATACACCTCGCTTCACATGCGCGGTTGGAACCATTCGCCGATTTCACACTTCCCATGATGCCCCATTGGGGCGTCGTAAACTCCGGCACTGCCCAATTTACGGTAATTCTTCTTAGCGCGCGTGAACCAACAGAAAACCCAAGTAGGAGGGCGGTAAAGCTGCAGGAAGGTAACGTTACGTTTTTTGTGTTGATTCTCCTCAAACCTGTCATAATTACATGTTTTATATACTGGGGAGGTAATACGGAACAATTTTTAAAGGTTTTACCAGTGTTTGTCTATAGAACTTACAAGTTGAATTTGTATAATGTCACAGAGATTTTCTTTAAAACACTGAATAAACAGAATGCAGGAAAAACGTCTATACAGATATTTAACAATGAAGTATTACTTGCGACAATAAAATCAATTCTTAGTCTTCAATTTTGATTTTATTTGAGTTGTTTACGAAAAGTTTGTGGAAAGTGAATTGTGGGTGATGTATGACACACCATACTCTTGCCAGCTTTGATTCAGATGTCCTGTCGGTGATGACAGAATCTGAAATAAACCAAGCAACTTTAAATAAATGCACACATCTATATTGAATTGACTCTGATGATCATCTCTCAGATAGTAACAGTTTCAATTATTACAGTAACACTTACACAGTAATAGATACACTAGTTGTCATTTCTCAGACAGTACTAGTTACAGTAGTTTAGAGACCATAAACAATGTGTTTCATGGTTGTTTGAATAACACGTCCGGGAATTTCACACTCGTTAGCAAATTGTTTTCTTCAGATCAGAGTGGAAGTATGTCACATGTTTTGACCGAAAAATGCTCTCTGTTCTTCATGATATATTACTAGTTTGACAAGGCAGTTATGACTTTGGTGGTGATAATTTCTTCTTCCCTTTCGTACTACGATCGAAACACACACCAAACAAGAAAGTTACACATAAAAGACGTGAAGTTAGCGGAGTACAAAAATATACAGAATTGTCAACTGATTAAGAACAACAACTGATTCAAAAGTAGTGTTTAGCACTAGGATTGATTTCCCTTTTCGTAGAATATTCAACTGCAATAACGAACGTTTCGGTGTATTTTTCTTGGTGATAATATGCACGTACCGATTCGCTGCGGAGACAGGCCATCCCGCTTGACTTTCGCGCGCTAAGAAGAATTACCGTAAATTGGGCAGTGCAGGAGTTTACGACGCCCCAATGGGGCATCATGGGAAGTGTGAAATCGGCGAATGAACAGGTTTATTGTCCATCTGTGTTCTTTTTTCAGAGGGATGAACTTGAGGCCAAGACGTGCTAGCCTATATGAGTCTTATTATCAATCATATTGTAATACAGTGTCTCGTCTCAAGATATCATATACTGCCTTCAAAGAAATAGCCCCCCCCCCCCTCCAGCAATGTACATACACACATCAGACACAACTATAACGTTAGACATTTTCTATCTTCTTACGTTGCCGTACCTGTTCCCTAGTAATCAATTAGCCCTCGTTCACGAGTTTCTACATGAGGGTTATTATCATCATTAATCTCGTTTTGATACACCCTTTCATTTCTTTGCCATGTTATTACAGGTACCTGTTGTGGGGAGAGCTGCTATTCTGGGACAAGTTACGGCAGGCTGTACCACCTCCGGGTGTCCGGGGGGAGGTCGATGGCGAGGAAGAAGAAGAAGGAGGGGGAAATAATGATAGTGACGAATCAGACTATGAAGATCATGTCAACATTTTTTTACCTCGCTAAAGTGATTAACTTAATCTGACCCGGGGTTATGAGCCACTGTTATTTAGTACCTACGTTGTGAGAAAAAGGAGCAAATTTCTTACATATATAATTACAGGAAATTGTATTTGTAAATAATGACAATAACACCCCCATGGTGGCTTGGAGCGGACTCTACATAATTACCTTATATGACTTTACATATACCTTTTCTACATATATGTAGAAGCTATGTGATAGATATTATCCTCATAAAATAAGCTAATTTCTCTATATTAATATATTCAACTTATCGTTAACTTTCCATGTATTTTACCATGGAGAATCCAACGAATTATAGGGCCGTCGTGTTCTTCCAATATCGTTCTCGGTGCAAATACCATATCTATATATCTAAGCTAGTTGGATTACATATAGCGTGTTGAAACTTACGTGGCTATAACTCAACTATCTTATGCCATGCTAGTTATCATGTATCAAGTTTACGTGAAATTATAGACATTATCATCATAGACACTATAGACAGGGAAAAACAATTACAAGTTTGGCTATTAATTTCCGTTATACTTTCCAGTAGGTAGGGCCACTATGACCTTACACGAAAAACATTTTTTTTAGATCTACTCCCTTGGCTCAGCGAGTAGCATAAATGGCACTGGCTGATGCAGAGGTCCGGGTATCCCTTCCTCTGAAGGCTTAGGGGCGCCCTCTGGCAGTTTGAAGGTGAAGCGCTGCAGCAGAGTTGTGAAGATGAGGAAGATCTCCATCCTGGCCAGCTGCTCACCAAGACAGACACGGCGTCCTGGGAAAAACACATTTGTGACTTCATTGTTCACAATATTTATGCATTACATTCTTTCTTTATAAATCATATTTCCTTTATTTCATCCGTAAGATAGTATCCGACTGTATGTACAGCATGTTTTGTAACATGGAATGTGTTCACAAAGCCTGGAACAATATGTTGTGGATCGTTCAGAAAAACACACTTCTATCGTCTTTATTTCCATCAAAGATGGACATACTACTTGTGTGTGCGTGTGTATGTGTGAGTAAGTGTGTGTGTGTGTGTGTGAGAGAGAGAGAGTTTGTGTGTGTGTGTGTGTGTGTGTGTGTGTGTGTGTGTGTGTGTGTGTGTGTGTGTGTGTGTGTGTGTGAGTGTGTGTGTGTGTGTGTGTGTTCGAATGATGTAGTTATAGTATAATGTAGGAACCCCTGGATAAATTGTGACGATATTCAATATGTGGGTAGGTGTTGGGAATTCAAATATCAAGGCCGATTTGGGGCCCTCTGGTGTATGGCCTTAGTATTGCAGCACTGCATATCTACCATAATTCATCTTGGTGGTAAATGTTAGGAATTTGACACTTGTGATAAGTTAGTTAGAAATGCACATAGCCAAGCATAGATTTTGCAAATGTAGAAGTTATTTGCATAATCAGATGGAGATCTCATAAACATATGATATCTTTAAATTCTTCTTGCCTCTGCTAGCTATCACGTGTTCCAAAATTGGATTGTACATTGTGTTTACATGACATGTAGGTGAAACAAAAGATAATGCTAAAACAAAATTACAACTTAGGATACAGGAGATTCTATTTTTCACAACCAGTAAATCTCACCTGCTGACGTTTCGGTGTCTATCAGACACCTTTTTCAGAGCTTCTGACTGGAGTATTGCTTCTCGTCACTACAAGTAGCCGAAGGAGGTTGTGAAAAAAAGAATCTCCAATATCCTTTGTTCAGCACCAAGGACAGGTGTGTTTGCCTATGTATGGATGGTGTTCAGCACCAAGGACAGGTGTGTTTGCCTGTAGGGGGTGTTGTTTAGTACCAAGGACAGGTGTGTTTGCATGTGTATGGATGGTGTTCAGCACCAAGGACAGGTGTGTTTGCCTGTAGGGGGTGTTGTTTAGTACCAAGGACAGATGTGTTTGCATGTGTGTGGATGGTGTTCAGCACCAAGGACAGTTGTGTTTTCCTGTGTGTGGATGGTGTTCAACACAAAGGACATCCTATGTTCTACCAACTTGATGAAAATGTTTTCGGAATAATTACAACTTACCGATGGAGAATGGAATGACCTCCTCTCTCTTCACATATTTCCCGGCGTCATTGATGAAGCGAGTGGGGTCAAACTTGTCCGGCTCCGGCCACAGCATCGGGTCATGGTGCACGGACCGGAGATCTACATCCACCACCGTGCCCTAAAATAATGTTTAGTTCATATAATGACTGAACGTTATTGCTCGACAATTGTACATGGCACAATGTATGGCAACAATGACAAGGCAATCAATACAATGAGTATTAAACTATTCTATTCTTTTCTGAAAACTACAACTTCAAGAATATGAACGTAAATGGCGTACTGATATAACGTTGATATACGTTAAAAGTTTCTGTCTAGATCTATTACAATACATTCCCTTTTTTGTAAAGCGCTACATATGTATTGGCCTAAGTACTTGATATGGTGTCGGGGCATGACATAAGGAGATTAAAAATGTTTGTGTTTGCCTTTGGTAAGGGTTTACTGGATTTACATGTGATCATATCCATTAATTTTCGTCTATCTACAGTATATGCGGGGCATGTCATTAGGACATGATATTCATCTTCAACGCTATCTTGAAATGAATATTGATTGGGCAATTTTCCTCTAATTAAATACATTTCAATTTTTTCTTTACTTTTCAAGACCATATCTTCAATTAGATATATACTAAGCTGATAGATCTACCTATAGACTTCTCTCTCAGGCAAGAATCGTGCCACTGTCGTCAAAATCATGTATGAATTGTTTAGTTATTCTTTAATTTTGACAACCAAACCTGTATAGGACTATAAAAACAAGCATACCACGGCCAATGTAAATGCATTTCGTAATGGCTGAGGACTTCGTTTTTGTGGGAGGGGGCTTTAAGCAAATTACAGGTTTGCGTAGCAAAACCTTTGCTGGACCCGTTGGCATGTGTGGTGGCCGCCATCTAGATTTGTGACGTCACAGGGTCCCCATACCATTTTATCGGGAGGGGTATTTTTGGGGGTCGCGAGTGTTCTCTCTATTTTTAACAAATTGGCACACAACTATCACACACTCAACTCAAATAAAAAGAAAAATTCAATACCAATTTATTTTCAAGAAAAGACATCGTAATCGCTAAACTTACATAGCAAACCTGAAGTACATGTAGCACAAATACTTAACTCTAGTTTACCCTGAAATTCAACCTACATTTACACTGCTATGCACAAAATTTATAACGTCTTGAGGGACTCCTGTCTCACCTTTGGGATGTTGTATCCCCTGAGTGTCGTGTCGTTGCTCGTGGCATGCTGAACGGACAGTGGCGCAACAGCTGCAAGCCTGTTCACTTCCGTCAGGGTGGCCTCGGTGTACGGCATCTATATTTTGAACGTATTTAGTCAAATGGTGAAGGCGTAAGTGTACACTAAATACTTTTCCCCGATTTAAAAATCGTGTACAAACCATTCTAAACTCACCGTTACAACTATACCATCATATGCCACTATAGGAAGTTTGTCTACTAAGAATTCAAATATGCATGATTGTACACATTCTGAAAATTGATGATACGGATTTAATATGTTGAGCACTACTACGTCATACATAGTGAGTTGCATCGATTGCACCAGGTAACATCAATGCACCCTCCCGAACAGGCCCGCTATCGCTCGGTAACGTTACCTCCCATAATGGCTCTGCCCTTTCAAGCCAGTAAAATCACTTCTGGCGACGTTATTGACACTTGTTCATGAATAATTAATGAGCTAGCCTTATTTGGCACAAACAGTCGTTATTTTTGCTCTGAATTCAAAGTAGCGATGTAAGACGTAACCTAATTGGTTGATAGCATCCCAGGGTCCTTTGCGCCTTTGCTCTAGATGAGCTTAAGCCAACCCTCTGATTGGCTGAAAGCTGTTTTGGTGGTGACGTCGCCAGAAGCGATTTTACCGGCTTGGCAGGGCAGAGCTGCTATGGGAGGTAACGTTACCGAGCGATAGCGGGCCTGTTCGGGAGGGTGTATCTATACATATATGCTGCTTTTTGGAAAACGTCATTTTGTGAGTCTGTGCTTACATTTCCAATTTCTTGATAGATTATGCAACCTATTGTTTTTCATATTGGCAGCAATGTCAAAGCTAATTAGAGAATATGCCAGCGTTATCGATATGTGCTGGCATATTTCTGAGGGACACAAGAAGGTAGCATGTGTTTTTTCCCAGCAGATCTACACCGGTGCAAAAATCGTATAAGCTAGCCAGAGAAGGTCTTCTTATACGATTTTTGCACCGGTGTAGATCTGTTTGGAGGTTACTTTTTGACGTTCATCGTATCTCTCACCTGACTACGATGTTTCATTGACGGTTCCTGGTTGGGTCCCAACACGCTGTCTATCTCCTGCTGTACTTTCCCCTGGATGTCCGGATGGAGGATCATGTAAAGCAGGGCCCAGCGGAGGGTGGTAGATGTTGTGTCAGTACCGGCCAGGAACAGCTGATAGACGATCTAAAAAAGAACAGTTACTGTAATTAATAGGTATTATAATTAATACTAATGTATCAGTGTATCAATATTTGTAATGGGTAAGAGGTAAAGCCGCGACACTGGACCCGCGGCACGCTTGCGGCGTCGCTGCGGCCGATCGAATTGACAAAGCACGCAACGAATCTCATCGACAAAAAAACGAATCTTTTTAAGCTTTGTGTGTTTTGTTTTATTTTTGGTCATACTTGCACGTTTTGAATGATATTCCCATTATAAAGTCAAGGGTAACACAAATCCAGTTTAGGACGCAGCGACGCCGCCAGCGTGCCGCGGGTCCAGTGAAAGGGGGCGTAAGTAGGCCGCTTCATATTCGTTGGAATGAATACGTAACTATGCTGGTGCGAACACTAGAAATAGAGTCACAGACACAGCGAATGCAAGGAAAATTCATGTTAGCTTATACTTGCAATTGGCCCCCGGGCATGTAAATGTATTTGCAATAAGCTTTGTTTTTTGTTAGCTGCAAGTTTTTAAAAAAAGGCTGACCACATTTAGTTACTTAACAATACATTGTGTATATAAAACATATTTGCTTTTCATAACTCTGTATAGTAACCGCACAAAAGTTATACCCCGAAGGATGTCTTACCGTGGCATGTTCCTGCTCAGTGAATGTGGAAGTTTCGTCTCCTTGTCGTTTTTTGGATTCCAGGAGAAAAGCGTCGATGAAATCTCGGATGTCATTCGGGTTGAAAGTTTTCTCATGCTCTCTTATTCTCTCCTTGATGTGGTCCAGGAGCTTAGCCTGATGTTGCATTAGATCTTGGTAGCTTTTCCGGACGCTAGGTATGGCCCTCAATGGAGGGAGTGCATGTGCCAAAAATTCTACAACTTTTGTAGAGAAAACTCGATTTATCGATTTGAGAAGATCTTTGAATATAATATCGTCATATTCATAACGACAACCGAACACAATTGAACAGATGACGTTCGAAATTGCATTCTGCATCATCTGAGAGATGGAAAAGGCGCGACCGTCTTTTTTACGGATCTCTTCGCCAAGGGCTCGCGCCTCTTCGAGAATCTTCCCCTCCATACTTCTCTTCCCAAGCCCGAAGTCTCGTAGACTCATCACGGCGAACTTACGATGCTCCTTCCACTTGGGACCATAGGGCTCGTTGACAATTCCTATGGGTTGTGTACAATATATCTGCTTTAATGAAGGAGTGTCCACAAAAAGGGCTGAAGAATGGAGTGTTAAGCCGACAGAACAAATTAAAGATATCATAGTCAAGCAACCGTACTGTATGGGAACGAAACATGGCAAATATATGCAGCCGACCAAAAGCGCCTGAATGCCTTTCACACAAGATGTCTAAGAAAAAAATACTAGGCATCTCATACAGAGACAGAATAACTAACACAGAGGTATACCACAGAACAAACCAGAGAGAAGTGGCAGATATGGTAAGAGAGAGAAGACTAAGATGTTAGTTTAGCGATTACGGGATATCTTTATAAATATGAATTGGTATTGAATTTTGTTTTTATTTTTGAGTTCAATGTGTGATTGTTGTGTGCCGATTTGTTAAAAATAGAGAGAACGCTAGCGACCCCAAAAACACCTCTCCCAATAAAATATGGGAATACATGAGAGGATGTACAACCCCGCCCTCAACAGGAAAGGGGGTCTACGCGTTCAACTTTCAGGCACCTGGGATAATGCACTGCCCACCACCCCCCACCCCCGGACAAGCAACATTTAGTTACTGTACTAGAACAACAGTAGCTAATTGAACTATTGGCATAAACTTTGTCTTGAATTAATCTTCTTTTAAAGACTACTTCAAGACATCCTAAATTGTCTTTACCTCATTAACATATCTATTCAGAGTTTTGGTATAAAACCTGGTGTTCTCAGTCCTATCGTTAGTCACTGACGAAAGACAGTGGATACTGTCTGAAACGTCTGACTGTTTCAAAATCTTATCCAGTTGCTTGAGTAATTATTTTTGTCGTATCTTATTACCTGGATGTCTAACCTTCATCAACGTCCCAATAAAATGGTATGGCGACCCTGTGACGTCACAATTCAAAATGGCTCCTACCACACATGCCAACGGATCCAACAAAGGTTTTGCTACGCAAACCTGTAATAATATTCTTACCTAACGTGTTTCCATCTGGACTAAACAAGAAAGTATGGCCCGGGGGACGGCTTGAATAATCCTCAGCTTTCTTTACCAGTGCTTCGTGGATGACGGCGTAACTAGTCAACACTATTGTCCGCCTCGGCCCGAGATACACCGTAAACACGTTGCCGTACTTCTCTGACCATTTTTTATAGCACAACGGATCCTGTTGAGAATACAACACATATGTTAATGCTTTCCTTAAAGAATTGTTTCAGAATACATAGGGAGCCGCAATCTTTGAAAACAAATCATAAACCAAAAACAATCATAACTCAAATGATAAAAGTATCCAGACCTAATCTTTTAGGTTTTAGAATTCTCTCAACTGCTTTAGTATTTTAGTGTATTTCAAACACTTTAAGTATTGCGAATCTTTACGGAATACCATGGATCTGGCGTGTAACCAATGCAAAGTAGTTTTACGACATGTATATATTTAGAGTAGCTTGCAATCTGGCATAATCACAATTTTGCTGGTAGGGATCCCGATCGAAGTCTCATTTGACCGACTAGGTGGCCCGTCACTTATAAATCCCACAAGATTGGCAATGATAAGAAGATTGACATTGCCATGGCGACGGCGGTTGTTGTTGTTTTAATTTTTACTGTACCCTGCTTAGGGCACTGATAAGGGTGCTGTTCATACGGGATCTCTAATAGCCTGGGTGCCATCCTATTTCTACCGGGGCTCCTACACTCGCCTCCCTCAAAAAATAGGGAGGCGAGTGTAGGAGCCCCGGTAGAAATAGGATGGCACCCAGGCTAGATCTCTAACGGCAGGTTTTAAGTTCGCGGCAGTGCTATAGCCACATACTGGTACAGTATTGGACAAAAATGTTTGCGGTGGCTTTAAGTTCGCCGTGAAACGGTAGCCGCGAAAACCACGAACATAAAACCACCGCGAACATTTCTGTATTTACAGTAACTTACCTGTGCCGTGATTGTAATATTTCAAGCGCCGTGGGAATTCTTTGTTTAAACATAAATCTACTCGCGAAGTATTGTATTAGTTTCACATCAACCATGTGGACTTCTTATCTACCGAGCAGATGTTTGTGTTTTTGTGCTCTTCCTTGCTTCAACACTCAAAGTTATGACTTTGTAAATGTAAGCACCAATGATACTTGTAGTGAGGAACTGAATACTGTAAATGCAGAAATGCTCGCCGTGGTTTATGTTCGCGGTTTTCGCGGTGAACTTTCAGCGCGAACCTAAAATCACCGCGAAACTTTTTGCCCACCTATGACTATAGCGCTGCTACTAGTATTGTTTCAAACGCGAAATTAAGACCATCACGAACATGTCAATTTTCTCCTTACCGCGAAATCAAACCACGCGAACTTTAATGTATTTCCAATATCTTATGGCATGAAAGAAAGGTGAAAACACAAAAAATAACAAATCAAATTGTGCGTTTTCTAACAGATCACGTTATCTTTACCCTGAAAAAGTCAAAGCCTACATATATGTTACTCTCAGGGTCTCATTAGAATCCAATGTTGTAAAATGCATTCTGATAGCAGTACGCCAAGATATCGAAATCAGTCTTACGTCCGTGAAAAAAATTACCACTCACAATTTGCACTTGGGAAATTTGTCTTGGTCTGGCTAGCGGACGGTTTATATGTGGTGATCTTTTAAAATATTCGAACGATCGCTTTGCTATGCATTGATCTCATTATTCCCTCATTTCATCCCCCCCCCAACACACACAAGGACCTCTAGAAAATGAACCGTCTAGAATTTACATCTACAAAATACCACATGTCCTATGTAGCCTGACTGAAGCCGACCCGACTGTTACCGCCCCCTTGGGGAGGGCTCATTAACCCCAGCCAGCGAGAGAGAGTGTTAACACAGCCTAGTGTCCTATAGAGGTGTGTATTATCACAATCAATCAATCAAAGTTTATTGCACAACAAATGTAACAGGTACAATGTATGGCAAGTTCGTGGGTAGTACAAAATGTCAAGACATATATGTCTTTACTTATTAACAATGCTAATGATTTCTACAAAACTTAAGTCTAAACACTACGGTATCCAATAAGAGTAATGCAGAATACATTTATGGAAGTATATTACATGATACACAGGAAACATTAATTGTTTGCGTCAGAGATTAATCGATTTCTTTTTAGAAAAGAGGTAGATATGTATTGGCCTATGTACAAGGAAATTGCGTCTGCAGGACAAGACATAAGTAAATTAAACGTTTCTGAGCTTGTGTTAGATGGTAAGGTTATGTTTGCATTGCGGGTGATAACATTCATAAGTTTCTGTCTTTCTTCAATATACGTGGGACATGTTAAAAGAAAGTGGAATTCATCTTCAACAGTATGTTTGCAGGTAGGACATTACACAAAGTACAGTTTTGCACCTCCTTCTTATTGTTATCAATTAAGCCGGAGATAGCGCTCGTTCTTATTTAAATGTACGCATTTTGTGACTTCCGTTACCGTTTGAAGTAAGACGTTTCTGACATCAAGATATGCCACATGTAAGGTGCCAAACTGTCGTTTTCATGACGACTTGAAACTTTCTGGCTTTTAAAATCGACAGTTTGTCACCTTATATGTAGAATATCATAATGTCAGGAACGTCTTACTTCGAACGGTAAGGGAAGTTACAAAATGTGCTCATTTTAATGAGAACGACCGATTTCTAGACCAGTGAATCCTGTAACACGGTACGCGGTAGGAACTAAACACGTACCTTCAATATGGTTAAGGCATTCCCGACAACCGGCAGTCTTATTGGTCCCGGCGGCAGGTTTCTCGGGCGCCCACAAAATACAAGTGTAGCGATGACGCAAAGAACAACAAGTAATATCACCTGTAGGCTCCCGAACGCTGGAAACATGTAGCCCCAAAACGACATTGTTGTAGATACGTTTACCATATACCTACATGTATACTATAGGTATACGTAAAGCCCCGATGAATTATACCAAGCGTACACCCGGGCTGCACATGGGAAAATGAGGGGCTATAGTCTCACGCTTTGTTTTCGTTTAACGTTACATTGGTGCGTTGGTTTACCTACATGTATACTATAGGTATACGTAAAGCCCCGATGAATTATACCAAGCGTACACCCGGGCTGCACATGGGAAAATGAGGGGCTATAGTCTCACGCTTTGTTTTCGTTTAACGTTACATTGGTGCGTTGGTTTGTCTCATTATGTAGCAATAGTGAAAACTTAATAAGACACACAAAAATTGGAAAAAAGTACGAAAAAGGAAGTGTAGAGCAAAAATATTCAGTTGTTCTTAAACTGCTTTTCTATACAAATATCAAGCAGCGTATAGACTTTATGATAATGATTTATTTATGGTTACATTGGTGGAAGTAAAGTCATACCACCCCCAACTTGTAATGAGACGTTCCGGCACATCTTATGTACGATCAAAACAAATACTGTAAATACAGAAATGTTCGCGGCGGTTTTATGTTCACGGTTTTCGCGGTGAACTTTCAGCGCGAACTTCAAACCACTACGAAACTTTTGCCCACGTATGACTGTAGCGCTACTGTTGTTTAAAACGCGAATTCAAAACCACCGCGAACACTCCATTTTCTCCCTACCGCGAAACAAAAAGCACGCGAACTTAAGTGCATTTACAGTACTCTCAAACGAATGTTGACTTCTCAGCTAGTTAACTATGGGCCACAGGTTATCCTCCTTTCGTAAATAAATGAATATTCAAATAGCTTTGATAGATTATGAAAATAGATATATGAATATAGATATACTGTATGTCATTCTCTTTTTGTAAAAAAAGGAATATTCAAATATAAGTAACCACTGTGAATATAGATATAAACATTCGAGAAGATATAGGAGATTCTTTTTTTCCACAACTAGTAATCTCACCTGCTAACGTTTCGGTGACTGTCAGACACCTTCTTCAGAGCTTCTGACTGGAGTACTGCTTCTCACCGCTATAAGTAGCCGATGTAGGTGGCGCTTTTGCAGTGAGAACACTGTCCCAAACGTGCGTGGCTAAGTGGTGAAGATTACTGGTTGTGAAAAAAAAGAATCTCCTATATCCTTTATTCTACCAACCTAATGTAATTATTTTCGGAAATGAGAGAAGATTTTTAGGTGCAGCGTCAGACAGTAGTGAACATTGTCCATAATGTGGGGGAATTAATCTTCTAAGGGGGAGGGGGGATTCTGCCAAAAAGTCTCATAAGAATGACAGGTTAATCCTAAAATAATCACATAAGCCGCCATATTTGGACTTGATCCTTTTATTCAATTTGTACCGAGCAGGAACGTAGGAAGAGCTTGACTGAGAACAAGGTTCACCAAATGTTTGACAAAGTGTGCCTCTAATCCTCGATATCAAAACGCCACAGGTATAATATTCTAACGATAATATCTAATTGTGAGTATGTTATATCGACAACGTAAGTACATCTTTGACTTTGTCAAAAATAGTCTATCTAGGTTTCTAAGAAATTTCCGTTTGACCAAAACTCAAACATTTTATACTCCCAGTGCTAAAACCTTGTCTTTCTTCAGAAACACCCTTGCTTTATGATAACCAACCCACAAAAGTTTTCCTTTTTTTCATATCCTGATGTCAGACGCAGAATTCATTATACCACCAAAATTTTAAAGATTAGTGAGAGTCCCATTGACAACAAAATTGGGTTCGTCGATCCCCACGTCGAGATGGTCAAGCATCTTTGAAATGATACCCATCTCCCATTCCCCTAACCAACTCTCTCCACCGCCGGCCCCCCTACTAGCGACCATATGCCCCGCCTGACTGTTGACTCCAAAAGCTTCCAGTATCTTCCGCCCAGTATCTTTATCGTTGAATTTGACACCAAGGCAATCCATGACTTTCAACACCATTGCCTCCTTGTACACTCTCAAATCTTCGTACCGCAGAACTACATGGAAACATTGAGTGGAGCCATGGTCTGCCATCCCGACTGCTTTCTGCAAGAGCTCGAGCCAAACGCATGTCGCAAACCAGACTATACCATGCGGAACAGGTAGAGACGCGAACATGGGGTTTTCCCATGGACGAGAAGTGCCCATAGTGGCTATTCTCCTACTCTCGACGTGATCCAGCTTGAAGGCTGTTAGAAGCCAGTACTTCCAACAACTCCCTCCTGAGATCATGTGTGCGTAAGAATCCACTGTTCCGGCCAGGCCACGGTACAAGAAGACAGTCTTCACATCTGGCAAGGCTTTGCACAGTAGATCTGCTATAAAAGTGACCTATGGATGCATTGAAATTGCAATCAAATGGTGAATTGCCAGAATTGAAGAAAAAAAAACATATGTTAGACAGAATAAACTTTGATATCTTACTACTAGACATAGTTTTGCATATCAAATGATGCTGATAGTGTCCATATATGTCTGATAAAGAACTACATCATTCCGACATCAATGAATGCAGTGGATAAAACGAGATTTTGGAAGATGATGACATCATTAAACGTCAACTCTTATGATTTCGCCGGGTAACATTGCCTTTAGACCGCCATATTTGAAGAAAATAATTATAACTTGAAAGAGATGCACAAGGTATCTTAAGATACTTTAAGATATCCATGCGTTCAAGACATTTTTGAGAACACATCCGAAGCCACAAATTTGTCCCGGTGTTCTCATCATTAGCTTATGGTATCTATTTGTTACCGGGTCCCGGGTTGATCTTAGCTCCGATTTAATGCAGTGGATAAAACGAGATTTTGGAAGATGATGACACATCCGAAGCCACTGATGGCAGGGAAAATGGCATCAAATGGTCAGCTGGGAAATGGTTGGACGACCTGGATTTTGCAGACGACCTGGCCCTTTTGGCCCATAAACAGCAACAGATGCAAGAGAAAACATCTACAATTGACACAAACTCTGCCTGCCTGGGCCTCAAGATCCACAGGGGAAAGACAAAGATCCTGAAAGTCAACACAGACTGCAGTACTCCCATTACTCTTGCAGGAGAACCACTAGAAGAAGTAGCCAAGTTCACATACCTAGGTAGTGTCATTGACAAACAGGGTGGAACAGATGCAGATGTGAAGGCACGGATAGGAAAAGCAAGATCAGCATTCCAGCAGCTGGACAAAGTCTGGAGATCATCAGAACTGACCTCCAGTACCAAGATCCGGATGTTCAACACCATGGTCAAACCCGTTCTACTGTATGGTGCAGAGACCTGGCGAGCGACAACCAGCACAACAAAGAATATTCAAGCCTTCATAAATACCTGCCTCAGGAAGATTCTCAAAATCTACTGGCCCAGTACCATCAGAAATGAAGACCTATGGCAACGCACCGGGCAGGGACCAGTGGCAACCGACATCCTGCACAAGAGATGGACCTGGATTGGACATACACTGCGGAAGCCAGCATCGAGTACCACGAGGGAGGCCTTCACATGGAACCCCCCAGGGAAGCGGAAGAGGGGGAGGCCAAGGAACACATGGAGGAGGGACCTAGTGGCCGATGTGAAGGCATCCGGACACACATGGGAGCAGCTGATAGAGAGGGCCCAGGACCGCAAAGGATGGAGGCATCTCGTCCGTGGCCTATGCCCAAGGACAGGCCCAAGTAAGTAAGTAAGTAAGACATCATTAAACGTCAACTCTTATGATTTCGCCGGGTAACATTGCCTTTAGACCGCCATATTTGAAGAAAATAATTATAACTTGAAAGAGATGCACAAGGTATCTTAAGATACTTTAAGATATCCATGCGTTCAAGACATTTTTGAGAACACATCCGAAGCCACAAATTTGTCCCGGTGTTCACTACTACCTGGTGGGGCCCTTTTTTAACTGTGACCTTGAAGCGTACATTTTTGTAAATGTGGCGGTCCTGAGGGTTCCCGCCGGAATGATAAGAACTGGGGTGGGTTTCAAGGCTAGAATACCAGATTCGGTGTCCCGAGAACTCCCTGATACGCTCCCATTAGAACGAAATCGGACGCCACGTAAGTAGGTCAGCTGTCATCGACCTGCGTGCCGGGATGCCAGACCGTACTAACAAGGTATAGAGTGTCAGGCGGGCGTCCACAGAGTTTGCGCGGATGGATTTCAGCACAATTCTAGGAATTCTTGTAAAACGGGCGTAAAATATACTATTACGCTCGCTCTTTAAGCTTCGCCAATATTAAGCTCACTCCTGAAGCTTCGCCAAAAACTGTGGCGGTCCATGGGCACCTGGAGGGATAATGACAGCTGCCACTCACCTGTCCACGCATTTTGTAACACGTCACTGTTTTGGACGGGTTTCCCCGCCACAGTGTGTAGTTGAAAAGGGTGTTGGTGTGTCGAATGACGTCCATAAGCGTCGCCATGTCGTCTTCATGGATTTTCTTCTCTGTAACCACATATGGGCAGAAGCTGGCGTAAATGCCAGGCTCTGAGATGGTGTTAATGACGCCGCTGGCTTCAAAGGCCCTCGTCAGCAATGTTGAACCGCAGCGCACTGTTTAAAAATGTTATCAACGTCATTACAATGGCTGGCATTTTTATTCCTTTTACCATTCTGCCGCCATAAATTAACATGTCTCATCCGTACGTCTTATTCTCTGTAAAACCTTTTAACTTTCTATAAAGCATTTGACCCTGCTGCAAACATGACCTTCCTATGTAACCTTTGACCTTCCTACAAAACATTTGACCTGCCTACAAAACTTTTGACCTTCCTATGAAATCTTTGACCTTCCTTCACAGCCCTCGACCTTCCTAACGCTAGCAGACTGCCACATACAAGTATGTGTCATCTTCGATATTTTACTTAGTAAAATGCTCAAATTTGAATCTTAGCATAAAAGTCCTAATTATTTCAGTGTTGGTTATGTAGCAAAATTAGCCTTTCGTAATACTTAGATTTGAATAGTAAAGCAGCTTTATTAAAGGCAAACGGTCTTTCATGCATGTAGTTACTTACTTGTATGGAAGAGGAATATAGAGGTGATGTGACCGACGTCCTTAGCAACCGCAGCAGCCACGCCCGGCAACAAGGAGAATGGGATAACTAGCATTTTTTCAGCATCTAGACGCAGTGCCTAAAATCAAACAGTGTAAAACAAGAGTTCCACGACCTCATATCTCCATGAAATATTTTTAGTCTTTGCTGATATATTCTTTTGTCTCGTCAAAAGCATAATCAACCTTTTTCCATGAACTATTCTGTTTACACATTTACATTATGTATGCTTGGTCATAAACACCTTTATCTAACTTACACATGTTGCATGTGTTGATGCTCAACTTGCCATAAACCACATCTGTTACATGTATTTGAGTCAAATGATGGGAAACACTGCAAATATAGATTTTCCTCATTAGTTATGCAAATTAAGTCCCAATTAGCATAATTTGCACTTCGTTGTGTACATCTCTGTCTAAGTTACCTGCATACTAAATATCATGGAAATCCGTCGTTCCTTTCTTCAGTTATGCCCTTTAGAAGATTTTCACAATAATGCCACTGCAGTTCCAGAGCAAGCTGCTAGGGAGCCCAAACCTACACTACTTCTTTATTACATCACAAGCTATCTGCCATCCAAAAATCAAGACCATAGCACGTCCAGCTCAAAAGATACAAAAACGGAAGCTCTGCTGCAGTACCAAGGTCACATACCAGGGAGCCCAAAATCGACCTTGAATTTTGGCTTCCCAACACCCGCCCATATACCAAATATCATCGAAATCCATTCAGAGGTTCTTGAGTTATGCTGACTAGAGTAGTGCGGAAATACAAACAAACAGACAGACAGACAGACAGACACATTCAAAACTATATCACCATTTTGCATGGAGATAATCATAGAACGGTATAACAAACTGGCAATGTTGACAGTGAGACAGAATCTGAGGCGCTTTGATAGTCCTATTCTCTGAGAAACCTTGGAGCATACCGTATCTAAGTGCTCGTTCCATGCGATTTTACTATCCAGGAGTACACCTAAGTACTAGTATTTGATTACTACGTGCAGCCCTTTACATTTGGAAATACCATGTAAGATCCCTTCAGCATCGTGACCTAAACAACACTCCCTTACCTCGCCAAAGAAAGGAGCTTTCCTCGTCTTAGAAATATCTTTAGACTTCGCCAAAACGAGTGTGTTAGCATCCATGTCTACACAGCACACGTAGTAGTCACTACCGTGACACCGGAAGAACTGGGCCGGGTCGGTCACTGGCACTTTGTCTCCGGTTGGCTCGAAGTCGTTGACGTGAGTCCGTTCCCACTGGTGATATCCCTGGCTGTCGAAAATGCTCTTGCACTGTACTTGCATTAGGTACGCCATTTTGGAAATGCTTCTAGAATTTAAAAATATTCGACGTCATGGATTTGCCCAGCGGGCATCATAAAGTCACAGGTGGCACAACAAAGCGAGGAAACCAACCGTGACGGTTGACTAAGGGCAAGGACGTTTAACAACATGACCTAGGAACTTTAACCTCCTTGGTTCTTAATACCTTCTTTTAGCTCGACAGACGATAGCACGATACGACGGTGGATGCTCTTTGTTCATAGCACACTTCTGGGGTTGTGCCTAAATACCTCATTCGGGTATCATATACAGTGTACATAGGGCAAGGACCCTGGATACATTGTCTATGCAATTATGAATGCAAAACATATGCCCCGCCGTCATAATAACTGTACATAAAAGCGTTTCTAGGCCTCAAATACCAGTATAACGTATTCATTGCGCCGGTCATTTTGACTTCCAGCTCCGGACGGCGGGCGCAATGCATAGCTTTTTGTATTTGCCAGATGATATTTTAGTTTGAGAAACACTTGAAACATATTTTGTATTCATAGTTGTATAGACAATGTATCCAGGGTGTCACATAAGGTCCTTGCCACATGTACACTGCATATAATAAGCGGATGAGTTCGGACGAAGTATTTAGGCACACCCTCATGCTTTCTAGTAAGATGTGTCATTACAACTTTCTACATAGCTTTGCTAACCGTCCACAGAGCTCTAGAATTTGTACAGTGAACATCTTTACCTTCCCCTAGAAGGTTATGTTTTGGGTAGCGTTTGTATATATGTGTGTGTGTATGTGTGTATGTAGAAGACAACTCGAGAAGGCATGGATGGATTGTCTTGATATTTGGTATGTGGGTAGGTCTTGATGAGAGCTGGAAATCATTAGATTTTGCCCCTCCCCTAACGGATTGTTATGGTACTACAGCGGAACTTCCTGTTTTGGATATACTATGGTCCTGATTTTTGAGTGGTAGATAGCTCTTTGGACAGAGAGTAAGTGGTATAGGTTTGGGCCCCTTGTGGAACTGCAGGAGCAGGTTTTGCTTCAGAGTTTGAAAGGGAAGAAGGGCTTGATGGGTGGTCATGATTTTTGGTATGTAGATAGATTGAGTGAAGATTTACATGCAAATCAGTATCTAATTTGCATAATGTTTAAAGATAGCTTATATGCAAATGAAGACCTAATTTGCATACTTAATGAGAAATTTTCCATACTGGTAACTGGTGGCAATTTCATACTTGTGGCATTTGGAAGCTATGGGAATGCGAACATCGTCGAATTAGATTAAGCTAACAAGGACCTCATTTGCATAATTGATGATAAATGTTAACATAGGCTTCTTTGTTAAGCTCATACCTTGGACAACCACTGTTATTTTGGTGGAGAAGATGATCAACTGGTATGTTTTATAATCGATGAGAAACACTCATGATACGTCAGTCATAAAGGTTAAAATCATTTGGCTGGCATTACGGATGTACTTTATTAGCCTACATTGCTTAGCTGGTAGATAATTTTAAGATTCATTCTATATTTCTAGTTCGTAGCTTCTGTGATGCAGGTTACATGGCTTGTTGATATGTCTTAGATAACACATTGGTCTTGTGATGCATCAGTACTTTATTCATAATTCAACGTCATAATTCATAATAATTCAACGTCAACGCCGTTGCTATCGTCAGTTTGTGATTACATGTATCAGTATTCCCCCTATCCTTTTTCATTCGTACAATGTAAGTACTAAAAATAAACATCGCGTTTTCTTGGTATCAGTTTTTCTTCCCTCTCCTTTTTCAGTCGCACAAGGTAAGTACTGAATAAACATCATAACGCCTTATTAGATCAAGTTAATCACCTAGCGTGGTACAAAAATATTAACATGAGCTTCATAGTCTGATTCGTCACTATCATCATTTCCCCCTCCTTCTTCCTCTCCATCGACCTCCCCCCGGACACCAGGAGGTGGTACCGCCTGCCGTAACTTGTCCCAAAATAGCAGCTCTCCCCACAGCAGGTACCTGAAATATAACATGCCATAGAAATGAATGGAAATATCAAAATGATGATAATAATGATAATAACCGTTATTTCCAAACTCCTGCACGAAGGCTAATTGCAAGGGAACATATACGGAAAACGTATTAGAAGGTAGAAAATGTCTTGTCCATAGATGCAACATGTATATCTGATGTTTGTACGTATATTGCTGGAGGGGGGGGGGGGGTGCTACTTCTTTGAAGGCAATATATGATACCTTAAGTTGAAACACTGTAATACGATACTGTTGATAATCAGAATATGGACTAGCACGTCTTCGCTGTAAGTTCATCGCTCTGAAAAACGGATGCAAATGGACAATAAATCTGTTCATGGTTCCAACAGCGCATGTGCAGCGAGATGCATTGTGGGTAATATGTCAAAGTTGAAGGCCCCTGAGACATTAAAGGCACCCAGAGCATTTTATGAGGCTTGAAAACTGGAAATATTCTAGTTGCTGTAATCTTCATGAAATTGACATTTAATGCCACTGTTTACCACATTTGCGCGCTAATTTTATATCAAAAGCGCTCAAAAGCGGCACAAAAATAAGCTACATGGCGATCTTTTAGTTTCACGCGCCTAGTGTAAATAGACCGATCCCATAGCCCCGCCCACCTCCGTCAAAACGTAGAAATGCAACATTAAAACATAAAAATGCAAATATTTGACGGACATGTAGTCAAGTTCTCATTGGTCGAACCGTTAATTGTGATGGACAGTCAGGATCAGTCTATTAGGGCTTGGATTTTCTATCAGTTCTCAACACACAACGACATTAATGTCGATATGTAATGGTATAGTGTTATTGGAACTTACTATGTGTAGGAATGACTAGAAATTTGAGTTTTTCTAATTCGAGTTCCAAGCCTCATAAAATGCTCTGGGTGCCTTCAACAAAACACGTCTGTGCATGTATCAATCATGGTGTAGACAAGAACAGTTGACAAGGTAGTGCTCTTCACCTTTGACATTGTACCCACAATGCATATTGCTGCGCATGCGCAGTTATAACCATGAACAGGCTTATATTTATCCCTTACTTGTTCGCCGTCAGATACTGCTTCAGGTCCATGACGTCATCACAGGCCTCCAGCGGAAGATCGTCCATGATGACGATGATGAGGCGGTACGCCTGGTCGGTGACAGCTTGTTGATGAGCGACCTGCACGAACTCAAATATTGAGAAATGATGTCGACCCTACATAGCCACGATTTCCTGTATAATGTTTTCTTTTCAGTTAAATCCATGAGCTTATCAATCGACGTACGACCACATAATCTCCAAGCAGATCGTACGGTGGTAGAATCGTCCATAATTCCACCGGGGGTCTGCACAGCATGCACTCAAACAGGGAGGAGTATTTATTTTCACAAATAAGTGTCTTTACCCATCCTTGTGGCCCTATAGTGCGAATATTGTCGTTTGCTAAGGCTGGCAAGCCACTATCTCACTGAACCCGCGACACGTTGGCGACCTCGCTGCGACCGAGTGATTTGACAGCGCGCTCAACTAATACTTGTACGTTTTGAATGATATTACCATTAGAAAGTCAGCTGTAACACAAATCCAATTTAGGAGGCAGCGAAGCCGCCAACGTTTCGCGCGCGGGTCCAGTGAGATAAGGCCTTTATGGGTACTGGCAATTGACCGATATAACGACAATCTGCTTGGAGATTAACAATCACCCACCTGGAACTCCAAGAGGCACCACCTGACGTCACAATTCAAGATGGCGCCCACCACACATGCCAACGGACCCAACAATCGTCCATAATTCCACAGGGGATGTGCATGCACTCCAACAGGGAGTACTTCTTTTCACAAATGGGTGTCTTTACCCATCCTTGTGGCTATATCATACGAATATTGTCGTTGGCTACTAGGCTGGCGTTATGGACACCGTCTTTACCAATATAACGATTCTGCCGCTGGATAATCTGCTTGGAGATTGAGAAGTACCCACCTGGAACTCCCAGAGGCACCACCTGTCCTGCAGGAACCTCTCCGTCAGGACGAGAAGTGTTCTCCGGCTGCTGGTGATGGAGTCCGCGGCCTGCTGGATGTTGTTGTGGCCGGGGATGAAGTCTCGATTCCTCAGGCAAACCTATAAGAACCGTACGTACAACACGTTCCCATTTAAAGCGAGAAACTCTCCATACAGGTGATTGCAAACTGCATAAACACATGTGCAAACTTCATATACTGCATTGGTATGCAGATTGAGGTCGATGAATAAGCTAGTTCACGTTTGCTACTACGCATGTGCAGTGTCAAAGGTGAAGGCCCCCGGCTTGTAAACAGTGCACAATTTGCATAAAAACGCCCAGACGGGTTTTGTTTACGTCTCGGGGGCCTTCACCTTTGACACTGCACATGCGTAGTAGCAACCGTGAACTTGCTTATACAGGTTGCATTCACCTGTGTTTATGGAGAATTTCTTCATTATGGAATGTGTTGTACGTAACATAACATAAGGGCGCAGCGTTTTCTAGTTTTATCACTCACACAGACTAAAGCTGGAAGGTGTCAGATATATACCTAGCCATCCACTGCATCTTTCTTTTCGCTTGCTTACGACAGATAAGCGATCGAAAGAGGGATCCAACTACGGAGGATGGTACATAGGCTAAGATATCCCAGGATTTTCAGGTCACTAATCCTAAAGTATTGTTGGGAGCACATTTGAATGTTGCAATGTGTTTTAGCTGATTATGAGAACAACAGGATGCATTGTACTGGTCATAGGTGGTCCTGTGACTGATTACTAGTATGAATCAATAAAGGGAGAGACCAGATCCATATTCATAGATTATATACGCTAGATGAGTCTCGTTTCTTCTACAGTTGTGTACCAGTTAGTTCATGGGGAGGGACCAGCTAATGAGTTGCGCAGTAGAGTGCACGGTGGATATTTATTACATAATTATTATTTTGCTTACTTATTTTTTAAATAATTTTTTTTCCTGGTCAAATTTTGCTCAGAATGGTCTAGTTTCTGCTAGGGAAGACAGAAGAATGAGCATTTTAAAAATCTGGCCAAAATATGTGATCTTTGGCATGTTTTGATCTCGGGTTGACCTCTGAACTCTTCTCCTCTGGTTGGACTGATATATTAGGATGGGGGTGAAATCCTGGTCTCATCTGAAACTTCTGGCTTTAGCTCGTTAAAATGCTGGAGTTGATCTCCCGCTTTTTTTACCTAAAGTAAACTGACAAATCCAGCTTTGCAAAGGTGGTAAGGATTTGAGGTTTGAAATGTAGATACAGGTATTTTTAAGTGATTATTTTTTATGGCTTAACCATGTGTGGCATAGGAAAGTCCATTTGGAGGTCACTCCCCTCATACCTTATATGGTGGGTCCATGTCCCCCAGCACTCTTACAGCCTCCCTGGGTATGGTGGGTCCATTCATACCATACCTTATATGGTGGGTCCATTCATACCATACCTTATATGGTGGGTCCATTCATACCATACCTTATATGGTGGGTCCATGTCCTCCAGCACTCTCACCACCTCCCTGTCTACGAACTCCTCGTCCTCCACACAGTAGGAGACGTAGATGTCGTACGTTTTCTCTGGTTCCTGTTCGAGATGCCTCAGTCCTCTACGATATCGGGCATAAACCCACACGCGAACGTTCTTCCTGCACTTGAAGACTCCCAGAATCAGGAGTAGGAAAATTGCAAGCCCTCCAGGCGCTGCCACCCAGACCAGAGGGTTGTACGTGCTCTCGTCACCGCAGATAAACGCGTCATCTGGAAGTTCTATGATTGGTTTTAGGATGTATTTGTCCTTTGCGTTTCCACGCGATCGGCACGTCACCGATTTGATCTCATCTATAACCCTTCTGCGTTGAAGCATCCACGTCTTTAACCAGAGCAGATGACAGTCACAGTCGAATTTGTTATTGACCAGGGACAACTTCGTCAACGAGGTTCGGTTTGAAAAAATCCCAGTTGACAACGTTGTCAAATTGTTGCGGTCAAGCCTCAAGACACGAAAGAAGATCGTTTGCTCACGAAACAAAGTACTTGGTAGATCCAACAAGTTGTTGTTGTTTAACCACAGGACACGGAGATTCACAAGGGATTGTAGAAGATCCATTGGTACGTGAGACAGTTCGTTTCCATCAAGGTACAATTCTGCGAGATTGTACAATCCCAGAAATGCAGAACCATTGATCTCCCGAATAGCATTAGTGCTCAGGTTTAGTATCAGAAGATTTGGTGCACTTTCAAACGCTAGTGGCTGTACATACTGTATAGAATTCAAGTCAAGCCTCACCAAGGAAGTATCGACAGGAAAGCGGTCAGGCACTTCTGTAAACCCGCGGTCCGAACAGAACGCCTCCGCGACAATCGTGCTTGTTCTACAGTAACATCGCTCTGGACACGACGGCCCGGACACAGGGCACCGTAGGGCAATATTGTTAGAAGGATTGTTATCAATAGATGCCCCGTCATTTTTCCAGATGCAGCTTAATCCGTCAACCCGTGGCATTATCCGTCTGGTTAAGGTTTGATTCCTCCGATAGGATACAGATAATGTGGCCATCTTACAATCACAGATATATTCACCGACAAAGTCTATCTGGATAGAAGACTTTTCCATCAAAGTTTGATTGCTAAAGAGTTGGGAGAAGTCATCGGGAAATGACGAGGTATAAAAAGATAAGTCAACCGGCACCAAATAGATGTGAACGCCTCTTTGATTCTCGAAGTCAAATGCTCCTTTTTCGATGGTTCGCGGTAGTGGTATTTCCAATGATGTGAGATTCTTCAGATGACGGAAAGTTCCTGATTTGATAGTGGGGAAAGGACAGCCAATCAAGTTAATCATGGAGAGGTTGTCTGCACCTACGAACAGATCCTGGCTTAGTTCGTCCAAGGGCACGCTTCTTAAAGATAGTATCTCTAAGCTTTTGAGATGAGAGAAAGGCAAGGTCGACAGTCCCTTTTGTGTCAGCAATGTGTTATTTAAATACAACTGTCTAAGGTTTGTCAGCTTTTTGAAGGTGTCTTTATCCAAACTCTGCACTGGGACATATTCGAGATTCAAATATTTCAAATTGACTAAATCGTCAAATAAGTTTTGGGATAATTGCACGCTTTCACGGGCACTCGACGAACTTAAATCTGGAAGATGCAACACCGTTAAGGAGAATAACCCCTTGAATAACATGGAAGGAATCGGGCGTCTTTGTAATGATGAAGTCCAACCAGTCATCCTCAGTGTTTGTACAGAAACAAGGTCTTTAAACATGTTGTTCAGCAATGGAAAGTTTGTATAAGATCTATATTCTATCGATTCAAAACTGACATCTAAATGTTTTAACGACGTGAGTCCTGAGAACAAAGTTTCTACTGCCGATACAGACTCTTCGTCAAATAGACAGCCAGCCATGTACAATGACTGGAGTGAAGTAAGGCTTTGAAACAGATATCTCGAAATATTAAGAAAGGACTGTCTGCTTAAGTCTATTGCCTCAATATTAAGCCCTGCAAAAAATAATGGTGATAGAGTCACTTGCGCTGTGAATCTAGGTGTCCTTTCTGTATATTTGAAAGTATGTAGGACGGGGACGTCGTGGAAAAATCCTATCGGTAAAAACTTTAAGGGACGAGTGCCAATAAGATGTACTTCCTTTAAAGACGGGAGGTTACTGAATGTGAGAGTCGGCAGTGTCTCACATTCTATTGGGCTGTCGATGAGTCGGACGATTTCCAAAGACTGTAACCCAGAGAACAGATTCTGAAAGTTTGTGTAACAGAATTTACCCGAGCTGTTCACCATGGCATGTGCGACCATGTTCTCAATTCTGATCTCTCTGAGAGAGGTAAGTCCTTGGAATATGTTCCCTGGAAGTTCGGGACTCCCGTCGAGCCAAATGTGTCGGACAGACGATAGCCCGACGAACATGTCGCTGGGAAGATATTTGATGCCAGAGAAGTCGGCAAATTCTATGGAGAGGTTAACTAAATCATGAAGACCTTCAAACATCCTACCTCTGATGCTCTGTAGACCTATAGAGTGAAGTGAGATGGACTCCAGTGATGGGGCACCTTGAAAGGCTTGAGGAGAAATATCGGGACCAGACCGCGAGTTACAGCTGTATTCAGACCACTTATTCGACCATTCGACAGAACTGAGATTTGTACAACCAGCAAATGCCGGGCCTGTTACAGAAATACCGGTAAGATTGATGTTTTGAATGGTGCGAGCGATGTCATAGAATGTCACCTGTGACACGTTTGGAGGCGGACTACAGTCACCTGTTTGCAATGTTAAAGTTTTTATAGAGAGAAGACCTGTAAACGGTTTCTCAGGCAAATGGAGAATCCAGTTTTCACTTATCATTGTAAGACTTTGCAGCGACACCATACCATCAAACGTGCGTGGCTTAACGAATATGTCATATTTGCACGTTATTGTAGCGTTTTGAACACTTGAAAGTCCCCTAAAAGCGTTCGGCTCTAGTGTTAGTGGCCCAAATGCAGTCAGATCAAGCACGACTAGATCTGACATGTCTGGGAAAAAGGTTGTCGTGATCTTGTCAACTGAATAGTGGATGTGAAATGACAACCTTTTCAGGCCACCAAAATTTCGTAAAAAGGATACTGTGGAGTTTGAATCATGGCACTCCCACATGTATAATTCCTCAACAGCGATGGATCGGTTTTGTAGTGTTTCTTCGGCCCCGGTTGGATCAGCACAACACGTAACTAAAGTACTGAATTTCTGGCGATTGAAGAATGAATCCAGCGTCGTGCTTCTGCAGTAGTCGCGGTAAAGACAATATCTAAACGGGTTATCTGGACACAACGTACATGTACAGTTGTAAGTATATATCGTTGAATCTAAAGTGCCACCAAGGATATCACACGATATGTCGGGACTCATAGAAACTCCGCAAATGAAAATTGCACTTATCACACTTGTAAGGATCTTACGTTCCATGACTGAATTTGGCTTTAAATAGAACTAACACAAAGGACTCTAGGGTTAAGTATTTGTGCTACATATACTTCAGGTTTGCTATGTTAGTTTAGCGATTACGGGATCTTTTTATGAATATGATTTAGTATTGATTTTTTATTTGAGTTGAATGTGTGATAGTTGTGTGCCGATTTGTTAAAAATAGAGAGCACGCTAGCGACCCAAAAAAGCACCCTTCCCAAAAATTGGTATGGCGATCCTGTGACGTCACAATTCAAGATGGCGTCCACCACATATGCCAACGGATCCAACAAAGGTTTTGCTACGCAAACCTGTAAGTGCTAGTGGTAGGTATCTGTTCCGCTTTGCTGTGTTTCTCTATTCCTCACGTGTGTCGGTGGATTTTGTTCTTTGCTCCCGGTCCTCAGCACTCGCGTGGTTTCGTATCTTTGTTTGACGAACTCTGACGAAACGCCAACTGTTTCACGGTGAATAGTTCTCTCATCCTCTCCGCACGGTCAAAATGTTATTTTCTCTTGCCGGTGTATCTTTTGTACAATCTCACGATCACTTGACAGTTTATTTTGTATTTCACTGACGTATATGGACTAGAGGGTGGTGGGTTCTCAACCTTTTCCAATAAGCCAATGACCTAGGCGAGGTTTTGAAAGGGGGAAATAAAAAAATTAACAGACATAGGTATCTAGAATTAGGAGAGATACCTTTATTCTTAGGTCAATCTCGAAAACTATTAATAGGTGTATATCGCCATTCTCCTTATCTGATAGCAGAGCTACGTAAGAACTCTTTAAATTCACATATCAGAAGACTAAGTCTTTACGTCTGGAATTGATTGACAAGTTTAAAAGCCTTCTGTACGGTTTGTAGAGTTTCCGTCCTTTGTTAATTCCATTGCTTATTTCTAAAGTCAATAGGTATAATGTACCAACAACTTAAAACATGACCATACCATGTTCAAAAAAGAAGATACAACACAACTTCAGATCCGAAAATGGTCGCTAGGAGGCTCACAGCCCAACTGTTTCTCCGTTACATAAAGATATCCTAAACTCCCAACCAGACTTTGCAAAATATCCACCGATAGTAAACGTTACTTGAGTTAATTTCTGATCATATAAAAACCCAAACAGAGAAAAATCAACCTCTTCACCGGAGGCAACTGGAACTATGACATTGGGATATGATGGAAGAGTGATTATAAGAACTGAAATATAGTATTTTTTTTTTTTTTATTTTTTATTTTTTTTTTTTTCTTTATTGTTCTTTATTATATTTTCACTGATAAATATAACAATCACACAACAGAAAAAGAAGAACCTCCCTTAAATATTGACCTATCCAAGTCTAACAGCCACATAGTAAACTTAACAGCTCATATAATATGATTATTATTATGTCATTACTAACGTTATTCATATTGGTTATCAAGTCATTACATATCATTTTATCACATTACATATAATCTTTTCATATAAGCATTGTATCATTACTCGCATAATCATTTCAGTATTGTAATCAAATATCATTATCATGTCATTTCTATATTCTTTCATGATTATTTCTACATTTCAAAATCAAATTAAACACAAAGTTCCCCACTTACCCCGATGCTTCTCCAGCTTCCCTCTCCGAGATGCAATGAGACGTTCAGTTTTTTCAAAAGTAGATATTAGTCTTTTAAAGGCCTGGAAGTTTATTATTTTTAAGCGTCTACACCGGAAGATGAAAACTTTACCTAACAAAATAATCAGATTTTTCAGGGGGGGCGCATCGTTACATGTATCTCCAAATATGATAATAAAGGAATTTAGGTAGCACTCTATAGAAGTTTCTACTTTCAACCAATTTTTTACATCGTTCCAAAATGATACTACATGCGGACACTCCCAGAAAATATGAATATAGGATTCTACATCGTCATGACAGAAAGAACAAGAGCTAGAGTCTATTAATTTCCATATATGTAGAATTTTGTTACAAGGTAAAAATTTATTAATTAATCGGTATTGAAAATATCTAGTACTTGGATCAATAGTACATCTATATAAGTTTGTAAATACATCTCGCCATGGTATAGGTTTGTCAAAATAATAGAACCACGAAAGTCTAGTATTGTGTGCAAGGCTGACCTCGTTCATGGACGTAAGAAAGTAGATATACATGCTTTTATTGATTTTTATATTTCGTAACCATTTATAATTTTTTTGAAAGGGCAGGCACACAAGGTCTTTACGCTTCTCAGTACTAAGTAGTTTTTTCCATTTACCGGGAATAGCTGAAATAAGCTGTAGATATCTATGTTGGTCACAAGCATTTGGGAAATTTGTACTGAATTCATCATAAGACATAAAATTGCCGTCCGGGGACAGCAAGTCATTTATGAAATATATATTCCTATTCATAAAAGCTGTCAAACAAACAGTTTTACCATCAATAATAATATTAGAGTTTAAACAAATTACTTGTTGTCGTACATTTGCCGGCGTCGTGGGCTCTACGTGCTGAAATTGAAACCAGGACATAAAAACTTCAGAAAAAAATCCTTTTAAACAAAGGTTTATCACCGAGGACAGCTGGTAAAAAGGAAATAAACTATGATTAAGTTGAGGATGGAAGACTGTTACCCAGGAGGAAAACCATTCGGGATGAGAATAAAGTTTAGGTACCCATGAAGCTTTTATAGAAGTGTTGAACGCGCGTAAATTTTTTAAGTTTAGTCCTCCATTTTCCGATGTATTGTATAAAACCCTCCGTGCAACTCGTTCAGGACCGTTGTCCCAAATAAAAGAAAATATCTTCTTTTCATATACTTTGAAAAAGGAATCGTTAGGGGATGGTAAGACTTGAAATAGATTTGTAAATTGGGGAACCACCAAAGTGTTAATAATAACAATTTTACCATACAGGGACAGATATTTATTCTTCTGAAATATAGTATTTACATTACGATTCTAACACGATGAATTCTATTCGCTCTCACTGCTGTCTTATATATCAATGTTGAACCACTGCGTTCCTACTCTCCAAGCAGAGGTTGTGGGGGGAAATTGTGACCCTCTTATAATATGCTAGGTTTTCTGTCTAGGTTTTCTGTCAATGCTGACAAAAAACGGGGCGTATGCTAAGAAGGTCACAATTTCCCCCAACAACCTCTGCTTGGATACTATGCGTTCCTTACTTCACATGACTACCGAAAACTAGCTGTTGGTTTTGAACGGGCCCGGTTTCGGTCAAAAACTCAACAAAAGAACTACAATATGTACATTCAGTATACAAGGGCTGTCATTTTATCTTGAACGTTTTCTTAAGAATATAAAACCAGGCTAAGACGCTACACACCTACCTTGTCTGTGGAGTTTCATACACCAATGTGGGCAGGGTCACGCCTGTACTGTCTTATTTAAGAACATGGAAACCGGAACGGAAACTGTGACCGAAACTTTCTACACCCACGCTCAGTTTCGGTAGCCTCCTTTTCAGGTCTTCTAGGCTACGATGGTGTTTACTTTTGCGGGGGAGCGCTGATTCGCAATTTTCAAGTTATCTGGTCCAGCGACTTGAGTAAGGGAAATCTTATTGCCCAGCTAAAGTCATTGGACCCGATGTTAAAGTTGAAAATTGCGAATCAGCGCTCCCCCGAAAAGTAAACACCGAAGGCCTGAAAAGGAGGCTACAGTTCACGTCCATTGAATCACAAGTGGGTAGTAAACAGAAGGGCTTTATTTTGTCTTGACAATGCCCATTAAAGGCCGTTTAACAACTTACCGAATTCATGAAGTATGAACCGGAAAGGAGGGTATACGGAACTAAAAAACACCTACGCACTGTTCAAGAGGAACCGAAGAAGAAAGATTAGAAGAAACATTTCACTACTACTAGGTCACATACACCGAAACTGAAACCTCTTGAAACATACAGTCACTTGAAACTGCCCAACAAAGACCATGCACTCCGAGAACCATAAAATCTGGTCTATATAGACCGGCAGGTGGTCTCTATAGACAGGATTATTAGTGGCTAGGTGGTCCTTATGTAGAGGTTGTCACTTGAACAGGTTTGACTGTATTTAATCAGAAACGTTACTTTGTAGACTACAGAGGTCATATGAGTTGTATAAAAAGATTTTAGAGGGAAAGTAAATTCTAATTTCTAATTTCACATTCGCATCCAGGGATATGCTATATATACGGTACCCTGGGAGTCCAGACACCGTAATCGACGCGCCACCGAGCACCGCACGAGCTCCCAAGCTTTCCCGGCCCAACCTCCCGCTGCCCCCCGAAGACCGACCCCGCCCCAATCTCCGCTGTAAACCCAAGCTCTGCTAGCCGATATACGGTCACTAACCCTACATCTCACCATAGCCAACGGTCGTCATGTGATACAACTAAAATAAGTTGATATGCCACACTACGTTGAAAATCTGTGTGGAGCAACATAGGTTTTTTATGTCTATTCTAAAAAAGTTTATAAAAGCAGAAAGTTGAAGTTTATACTATTACTAGAGTTAAGTATTTGTGCTACATATACTTCAGGTGTGCTATGTCAGTTTAGCGATTGCGGGATCTTTTTATAAATATGAATTGGTATTGAATTTTTATTCTTATTTTTGAGTTGAATGTGTGATAGTTGTGTGCCGATTTGTTAAGATTAGAGAGAACGGTAGCGACCCCCCAAAACACCCCTCGCAATAAAATAAAATGGTATGGCGACCCCGTGACGTCACAATTCAAGATGGCGCCCACCTCACATGCCAACGGACCCAACAAAGGGTTTGCTACGCAAACCTGTAAAAAGCAGAAATTTGTTATATTAGTAAGAAAGACGCCGCAACACCCCCTTTAGCCAATAGTTGAGCTCTAGATCTAGTGATCATGAATATTAATTAGGTCGCGGTAATTAAGTAATGCTAGATCTAAGTTCCATCTCATTGTTCCCCGGCTGAGCCTTGAAAACCGTCATTACAAGATCCTCTGCTATTAACCCTGTGGATTAAACTAGAGAAAGCCATCTTGCTGTCTCAGTCTACATCTACTACTAATGCTACGGTCATATTTCCAAACCGGGGCCCGACCGGGCTGTTTGCGGGAAAATTAAAGTGTATGTCAAGAAATATACACAAATTACGGTCATGATTGATATTTTTTTTATGTCTGTGTGTTTTGTTGTCTTTTATATCATATTTTCGTTCGCCCAAACTGCCCGACCGGGCCCCGGATTGGAAATGTGACCGTAGCATTAGTAAAAGGACATTGCGTCATTCACTGATGATGCATAGTACGCAGAAAAAAATCGTACTGGCCTCGCAGATGTTTGCTTTCTTTGAGTGCACTACGCAACGTTCGCTTCAAACTGTTCCCCAGGTCATTAACCCCAGCCAGCGCGAGCTTGTGTAAACACAGGCTATGTACTGCGTCAACTAGCCATTTCTTTGTTCCATTAATTACATAGCGCCCTCTGTCAACAGTGCAATAATGTTGGGTGTACACTTTTTGACTCCCTTTGTATGCCGTTTATTTTTTTCTTCAGACTGCTGAACAGGTGTCTAGAACATAGCGAGTACTGTCAAAGAGCCACCCCTGTTAGAACACGAAACCAACTTATGAAAGACAGCGGATGCTGTCTGAAACGTCTGACTGTTTCAATTTTTTTCCAGTTGCTTGAGTAATTATTTTTGGCGCAACTTATTGAACCAAAACAAAAATTCCCGAGACACATTTCCCCTTTTTAAATACAGTTCTTGGTCTTACCATTAATAGTTCACCCTTGCCATGTGAGAATGTGGAAAGTAAGTAGTTCATGCACGTGTACACTCCAAGCAGGGGCTCGGCTACGACTGTTTTTCAACGTGATTTTAGGCGTTTTTGTCGGGCTTTCTATTTTGTCCCGTTTTCTTTATGTCGCCAATGGCTTGATGATCCTTGATGACAATGAATTGGCGACATAAATAAAACGGGGCGAAACAGAAAGCCCGACAAAAACGCCTAAAACCACCTCAAAAACCAGCTAGAGCCGAACCTCAGCTTGGAAAGTAGGTCATCACGTGGAAACACCGCTCTTGTGGCTATGATGCAATACCGGAATAGTCCATTGTCATCTAAATAAAGAACTAAAAATCGTAGTAGGATTACTTCCTTTAAATTATCAATCCCCTCAACCTTTCAGTACATTTATGGACCATAAAAGGACCTTATTTGTATAATAATCAATCTTGATTCTCATATGTCAGTCCTTTCGTATTGTACGCGACCCCTCCGTACAAGTGGTATAGTCCAGCGAAAACAGCTGACATGCTGTGTCATGGAAAGGTTATCAAACCGTTACCTACATGTCGTACCAGCTACGAGGACGTTGTACGGAGTTGACCGTACGTACTAGGGGAGGGTTTTGTGATATCTACCGGTACGTAGAGACAACAGCGAACCGACACAACTGTTCACTGATTTCAGGATCCCTCACACGACTGTGAATGCGATGAGAAGGTAAGCTTCGTGGGTGCTTTCTTTTGTTCATACATACTTGTCATGTCGTCTGCTGCAAGCCTGCAAGGTCTTTCCTTGCTTCCGGACGTATTACAGAGAGCTAACCTTGCAAAACAGTTATTCAAGTGAACGGGGGTTATGATATTGTTTCGTATGAGCATCATAACGATACGTGTACGTACGCTGTGAATATTGGTCGGACGGTTACAGTGTAGTCCTGTGACTGTGGGATTGTGCAATATTCAAAGTATAATAGGCATGTCTGCTTAGTGTAAAATCTCTTCTGGGCTAATACTGTTGACTTACATTGACAAGCAAACCAGGTAAATGGCCAAGAAAGATGATATTTTCATATGAGCACCATAACGATACGTATACGTACGTACGCTGTAAGTATGAGACGGTTTCAGTGGTAGTGCCGTATGCATATGCTATACTACAAAACGCTCTGCGGGGGTTGCGCAATCGCAAAGTATCAAATCACATCACAACGCTTGAAATGAAGAAGCTAGCGTTGTTTTGGTTTGATTTTCTGTCCATCGTTTCCGAATATATAGAATAGCACTCTATACTATCTGTAGAATGCCTTCAACTTCGAGAAGGTTGAATGTTAGAAACAGTAATACAGTGTTGGTTTGTGTAGTCTGAGCTGTGTTTTGGATCCGGAAGTTTATCAAACATGTAATAGATAGCTGATTGGAGTGGCCAAGATATCTGGATATAACAGCAGTCCCGCCCACCGAGGGGTTTCTAGTCTCCCCGAGGGCGAAGCCCGAGTGGAGACTAGAAACCCCAAGGTGGCGGGACTGCTGTTATATCCAGATATCGAGGCCAATACCATCAGCTATCTAATTTAGCCCATGGCATACTTCCCCGAAGCTTCCCTAGTTCAGCAGCTCTACTAAATGTTACTTTATTTTGTCCTGAAAGTCCAGAAATCTCTCTTTTTGCTGGACATGCTGAAAAACAAGTAACAGCTGCAAGGCTAGCACAGACCAGGTCTGTAAAACATATGGGGAGAGTCCCAAATCCCCGGGCAATTAGAAATCAGAGCAGGGATTGGTCAGAATAGGTCACATGGTTATATCACCCACAGTTTTTCTATATTACCCACAGTTTTTCTATATCACCCACAGATATCACTCACACTTTTCTGATATCCCACACTATGTGGATATAACCACAGAAAATGGGGGCTTCCCATTGGCTGAGGGGAAGTAGCCATGGGCTAAGTATTTATTACCTTCGCCTAAATGGTTAGGTTTTTGTCAGCGTTCGTGTGTCTGTCTGTCTGTCTGTGTGTGTGTGTGTC
This sequence comes from Branchiostoma lanceolatum, assembly GCF_035083965.1. NCBI lineage: Eukaryota > Metazoa > Chordata > Leptocardii > Amphioxiformes > Branchiostomatidae > Branchiostoma > Branchiostoma lanceolatum. The sequence goes on along the minus strand of NC_089723.1, from coordinate 5,970,487 downwards.
TCTGTGTGTGTGTGTGTGTGTGTGTGTGTGTGTGTGTGTGTGTGTGTGTGTAATTTTATAAAATTAAGAATACATGAATGGATTGTCTTGACACTTGGTATGGGGGTAACTAAGGTCTTCTTGAGACCTCGAAATGGTTAGATTTTTTTTATTTAGGTCATAAGTGTATGCAGTCTGCATTCATGGAAAATATATGCACTGTTAAGAAGGCTAGACTTGCATGCCTACATGGTGGTAGCTTTTTTATGCCACCACCCGTAAGTAAACTTTGATGTACGTCAATAATGTTATCTTAAAACACTACTGGTAGGCCAAGGGTTATTGACCTATAGTACAGCATTATTTTGTCCGTAAAGTCTAGACTTCAAGGCTCAATTTCTGTTGGACACTCTTGTCGTTGCCTCTCCTATATGGAACTTCGTCACTAGCAGTTTGAATAATTTTCATTTTGCGATGTCGAAATCAGGAGTGAGTTGCAACACGCACTGCACTAACCGTTGACGTGACGCAACTTGCTCGTATATTTCGTTTACTTCCTCATTTGTGAAGTTGCGCGTCCAACCTGTCTATCCTATTATAAACATGACGTGTTTTAGTATTTTTCACTCCCAGAACTAGTTGATGTGTGAATTATTTCCTCGTCTGTAATGATGATAAGGGTGGCCTGAATGCCAGACTGTTTCCAGGGCCTACACAAGTTAGCTCCTCGGCTCTAGGGCCAACATGCCCCCAAGGAAATTTTACAACAGTTCCCCTGAGTTATACCCTGAGACACATAGCCATAGAGAGGGTCCAAACTTTGATAGCGTGACATGTGGCTTTTCCAGTAGAATTCAGAATATCGTCTAGTGTGGTGGGTATGGCATTAAGCTGGTGTGTTACGCCTGATGGCGGTTGTACCGGCTAGATAGATACAGATACAGAAAGCCTGATGATAAGAGGCAATTGCGCATTCATAATGACAACCAAGCTAAGGGGTGTCCCGGTGGTGTAGTGGCCTGCGCCTTTGTCTCTCACCACATCTGGTTCCAATTACTTGGACCAGATGGCCCGGGTTCAAGCCCCAGGTAAGGCATCTCTGGACAAGAGGCGCATTGAGTCATACCAAAGACTTTATAAAAATGGTACATATTTGTGAAACAGTATGGAAGTTAAACACACTTCACTGCCAGTGGACTAGCCCCCTGCTACAGTGATTGCACAACAGTGTGGCCCAGGGCTATGAAACGGAGATGGGCACTGCCCTATACATCAATAATGGTGTGGGAGGATTTTAACTTAATGACCACCAAGCTAGGTAACAAATTACATGATAATGAATGAAAGACCTTAGATTAATGTAAGTTTCTGCTCTTACAAGCTAAATACAGGTCATGGTGATAAAGCAGTGGAACAATTACAGTTATGTTAAAAACGTGATATTCTACTACATCTAACGACTAAATTGATACTGTTATGTACAGGTTAAATTCCTTCTTGCTTCTTAATACAGCTAGTTGTAGATAATGAAATGCTACCACAAAAAGTTGTGTCCTTTGCATAAGGAACTGATTTCAGCAAGCATTTTAACAGTTAGAACATGTGGCTGAATTATGGTAGACCCCATGGGTGAACGCATGTTAACCTGTCCTTGATTTATGCATGGTATGAGACCGCCAGAGCTGCTCGACATCACCAGTACAGTGATGTTTAACTTTTAGTTAATCTTTACCATGCATGGTATGCTGCCCTACAATGTGCGAAAGGTCTTTATGTACAGCCAAACAAGTTGTCACGTACAAGTGTCCTTGGATCAGGTGATAGGACAATAGCCTTTGCGAAACAATGATGTCTACAATAGCTATAGAGAGTTATACAGCGTCATCTGGTAAACGTTTGTTTCCCCCATGAGCCGACCTCGAGTTGAACCCAACATACCAGACGGCCGCAGGCGGTTAGAACTGGTCTGGCAGAACGGCTGAGTCACTGTTGCATAGCTTTTCAAGTGCTTCCGACGTCACTACCAGGAAATATAAATGTGAAATTATATATACATGTACCCACTTGACTGCATGTATAGATGTAGTAGACCTTACGAACGTCGCTGTACTTTTGTTGTGTCAATAAACATTTCCACATAAATCATTGTTGCAGGCAGTCGATGGTACTGGAGGTGAAAGGTCACCTGAAGGACTGTGCGAGCAATGACACACGCAACACACTCACATACAGATACGCCAAAAACAATACCTTCATTTTTCCTAACGGTAACAATTCCTACCATATCATTGTTCGAGGCAATCGATGCTACTAGAGAAGGTGAAAGATCACCTGAAGGACTGTGTTAGGATAGACGCACAAATAGACAAATACAGGCAGACACACCAAAAACAGTACCTCAATTTTTCATGAAGGTAACAGGTCGTATCTATAACATTGTTCCAGGCAGTCGGTGCTACTAGAGAAGGTGTAAGGTCACCTGAAGGACTGCTAGGAATGACAGACGCACAAACTTTGCACACAAACACAGACAGATACTCCAAAAACAATACCTTCATTTTTCCTAAAGGTAACAATACCTATTATTTCATTGCAGGCAGTCAATGCTACTAGAGAAGGTGAAAGGTCACCTGAAGGACTGTGCGAAGAATGAAGGCCGTGAATACGACCGCCCCCCTGACGGCGGATGGGGCTGGGTGGTGGTGTTAGCCGCCCTGTGCAACCTGGGCTTCATGTACGGCACAGTCCGGTCGCTAGGCGTCTTCTTCGTCCCTATGATGGAGACGTTCGACACGAACGCCGGGACGACATCATGGGTGGTGTCAACGCTCATGGGCTGCTCATTTGCTTGTGGTGAGTGTTACTTTTTGCTTATTCTTGGGTCACATTTGCGGAAACGACAAATCAAAGTGTCTATCAATAGATATGCACAAGCTATGCTCTAAGATAATTTTGGTACGTCTTGTTCTTTAATATCATACTTTACGGTCCCAAAGACTGCCCGGTAGAGCCCCGGATTGGAAATGTGAACCAAGCATTGCCTGTACTGTCTGAAATCGTAAAGTGACATCAGTAAAGCCCCCGTCATGCTTCGGTCACATTTGCGCCGGTGCCCGCATGGGATGCAGTCCCGGCCGGACCCCCAAGACACAAATTTGTCCCGGTGGACTGCCGGACCCCGGAAGCGTACCTCTCGGTGTTCTCACGATTAGCTCACGGCGCCTATTTGTTGACGGGCCCCGCGTTGATTTTAAGTACGTGTCAAAAACTTCCAGGGCCCCGGCTCGGCCCCAAAATATCCCGGTAGCCGCAGGGTGCCCTACGGGGCCACGTAGGAGTAACGCCCAAAAGTGCACAAAAACAGCCCGTGAACTGCGACCTAAGCATTACACAGTCGACGAGCTTCGGTCGTATATATTATAAAGATCGCCCAATTTTAAAGCCGACAGTGTCACGCGTAATAGTCGCCTGAAAGTCTATCAAACAGGGCTCGGTGACCTGCGAACATCGGCCAATCCCTGCAAGTCGCGCGAGAAAGCCGGGCGTCTTACTGCCAAAAATGTCATTTTAGAGCTCGGAGACTCGTATGTATGACAGGGGCTTTATTTAACAACCAACTTTCGTATGATGGATGAGTATCAACAAACACTTTAACTTGACTGTCTTCTCAGTGATCTACAGTACTTATTTTTTCATGCCTACAGGTCCAGTGTCAGGGGCGCTGATCAGGAAATTCGGAAGCCGTCCGGTTGCTATGACGGGAGGAGTCTTTGTGTGCATCGGGTATTTCCTGAGCAGCTTCGCCACAGAGATCTACCATGTCTACGTCACACTTGGACTTGTAGCAGGTGGGGCAGACTGTTCACCATCAGTTGTGACTATCGTGACTGCTTTTCTTATTTCATAGGCGTCCCCATTTCCCAATTTCAAATATTGATTTTTGGCATCTCTTATGCTAGTACCATTTTTTTGTAATTGTTAGTTTTGATGATATCTGCCCACCGGTGAAAAGAATCATTAATAATCCGTACGTTTGTGTATAAGCTTGTTCACGGATTAAACTGCGCATGCGCTACGAGATGTATTGTGTGTGATATTTTAAAGTTGTAGAGCCCTGAGACATAAACAAAACAAGCGTATCTGAACAAGAACTGTTTACAAGTTGGGGGCCTTCACCTTTGACATATCACCCACAATGCATCTCGCTACGCATGCGCAGTGTAAACCGCGATCAGAATCATTGTCAGCACCTATTGCAATCTGTGACCTTTCACTCTCTCAGGAGTGGGCGTGTCTTTGACACACGTGGCCTCCACGTCCATAGTTAGTCGGTACTTCGACAGACGGCGCGGGCTCGCCAACAGTCTTGCCCTGATGGGGACCTGCATCGGCTCCTTCGCCCTCCCGCCTCTTTTCCAGGTAAGGGGAGCATGTACTTTTTTAGGGTGTACTACACCCCGACCAATCGATCGCATTGAAACTCAGATTCGTATCAGCCATTTCCCGACAAATTCCTTCTAAGTTGCGTTAACGACTAAATCCGACAAACTAAACTCGCCAGTGAGATGCTGGAAGGTGTCAGCTTTGCAGAGATGTTTTCAGATTTTAGCACTTTGGAAGTAATAGAAAGTGACCGCGATTTAACGTTTGAAGAAAAGTAGTAGAAACTATTTTTGTAAACGTTAAATCGCGGTCACTTTCTATTACTTCCAAAGTGCCAAAATTGCCAATCTGAAAACATCTCTGGAAAGCTGACACCTTCCAGCATCTCACTGGCGAGTTTATTTTGTCAGATGTAGTCGTTACCGCAACTTAGAAAGGAATTTGTCGGGAAATGGCTGATTCGAATCTGAGTTTCAATGTGATCGATTGGTCGGGGTGTACTAGGGTGATGCAGAATCAGTTAGGATAATGAATACAAGTGCAGAAGGGTGTATAGGAGTGATACAGAATCAGGTAGGATGAATTAGAGTAATGAAGAGTGTACAAGATGTGTATAAAAAGAGACGGTTGATAGCTGTGGTTGAGAAGTACGTTAGCATGTGTGGTGATATATGCATGACTGCTTCTACGCATTTGCTCATTTGCATAAATGGGAAAACTACGTGTACATGCTCCCTTTACCCTCTTCCAGCTTCTTATCGACGAGTACGGGATGCGGGGATCCCTCATCATCATCGCGGGGCTGGAACTGCAGGCGTGCGTCTTCTCTTCATTCTTCCGTCCGATTCAGTTGAAGGGAGACGCCAAGAAACTCACCCGTGCTGAAGAGGAAAATTCCAGCGAAGCCGTTCACACAGACAAAACTAACAGAACACTGTGTTGTTGTAATATCATCGATAAATCCCTATTCAGAGTGCCCGCGTACTTGGTACACATCGGTACCATGATGCTGTTCACCTTCTCATTCCCGACGTTGATCTTCTTCATCGTTCCGCGCGCAAGGTCTATTGGGATCGAAGAGTACAGCGCTGCGTTTCTTCTATCGGCCAACGCCATCACTGACGTCATAGGTCGTCTGTCCAGCGGCCTGATCATGAGTTTCCGTCCGTCTCCGTTGAAACGACTCTGGCTTGCCGTCATAGCTGCTTTGTGTTTAGGGGTAACTAGTTTGGTATTCACGCTGTCGAAGACCTACACGTTAATGCTGGTGATGTGCGTGTTGTTCGGGTTATTCTCTGGCCTGTTCGTGCCAACCATCGTCACAGTGATTCCGGATTTTGTCGAGATAGCCAAGTTCCCGCAGGCTCTGGGGACCATGCTGCTGTTCAACGGCGTCATGCAACTTATTGGGTCCCCTGTTGTAGGTAAGTCATACTGGTAGCAGCAGGGAAGGATATGCATCCATCCCAGCATTCCTTGCAATACACAGTCCACAATACATATTTAAAATGGCTAACTGATCAAGAAGCATACAGACTTGTCACGTTGCTTTTGACAGCGCAGCAACTGGTACAGTTTGATCAGTATTTTTTTTTAATTTTCTTGAATTGTCAGAAGACTGAAGTAGTCCATGAGACTGTCTGCTTTTGTTACTTCTGTACAACTGTTTTGTTTAGTTGTGTGATAAACTTTGTTGCCCTCAGCAAGGAGTTGTGGAATGTGTATCGCAAGGAATTCTGGGATTTATGCTTATTCTCCTCTGATGGAGAAGCATGCGCTGATAGTTTAAAGCATTCTATTGTTCGATCTTGGAAGCAAACTTGAAAGTGATATTTATGATGTTGTTTTCAGTAGGGAGTCGGTACGTTAATGTTGATTTTCTGCTCATATTTTTGTACAGGCTGGCTGTTTGACGTCACCGGAAGCTACAACGTGTCGTTCCTGTTGTGCGGCGGGATGGTCGTCACTTCCGCCCTCTTCCGCCTCACCGCGCACTGCATCATGGGAGACATGGGGTTCTGCAGATCAACGACTGACAGAACTCAGCCTGTAATATTTATCGAAGCTGAGCAGAAAAAACTCTTAAAAACGACTCATTTTCCCGACGAACCAGTCGTTATAGAACTGGAAACTACTGTATGACATCTAAATTGGTGCAATATTTTAAAGACAAACATATTAACCTTTTAGTATTTGTGTTCAGATTAGTTATCTGTAAGTTAACAAAGTTTTGTGTAGTTTTTACTTTCTTGATAACTATAATATTCAACACAAACAGTAATAGTATATTTCTATGAAAATAATGAATATGAAAATAGAAATTTCTGATAAATCCTTGCTCAATTCTGTCAATATTTACTATGTAGAGACCATTTCAAGTCACGGCAAGTGTTGTTGTAACACCACACAACATTCCTGTAGATTATTTTATAAAGCAATGGCCAAGATATTCGTATCTACACGCTCCAAATGTTGGTATTAGTACTGTTGCACTGTACGTCGCACAATGTTACTCATAGATGTATTTTAAACGTCTTATTTCAGGACTACCGTATTTAACAAATCACTTATAAGTTAGAAGGTGAAAACCCAATAAGAAAACTAGGGGAACCCCTAGTGGTTAAAGAGTCAACTAAAGAAAGTTGAACCTTAGGTTGCAGTCCCCTTATTAAGTGATGGGTACTTTCAACCTCAACATTTTAGCCATGACATGTTGTATTGATTAACTTATTAATTCGCTATATTAACTTATTAATGTAGAGATACATGATAGTGTACGATTATAAATAATTGATGTATTTTTTGCAGCCTTGTGATCTGTTGTTGCCATGTGAAATTATTTTCAAATCTATGATATTTTGAAAATAACGTGACAGTAGAAATCATCATTCAATACCTCTTATCATCGATCATAAGAGAGGAAGAAGAAGAATAACTTTCAGATCGGATCAGTGTTACTGAAATGTCAGATATTACCGTAGATTGTGTTACCATAGATGTGCCTTTGTAATAGATGCTCGCTCCAGGACATGTTTCCTGTTGACTGAGATCTTGTTGACTATTTTTGTAACAGTCTTTCCCATTTTGGGAACAGTTGAACAGTGTCTTCCTCATGACGTTTGGCTGAGCCAAAGCAGATGTCAGTATTTTGAAGATTATTTCAATAGTATTTTTCCTGTAGATTATTGCAATAGTATTTTCCTGTACTGTGTACAGTGAACGTGCTCAGGTGCAATAAATGTCACATGTCGTTATTGTGTCCTCCCTTGTCTGTTTTTCGTTCTTTAGCTGCAAATATAATTGTGTCAGGGACAGTCTCCATTCTTGCTTAGTACAAATATGGCTGTTTTGTGAGTCGGTGACAAAATTATCAAAAAGATGATCACGGAATGTTTTTTTTTTGGGGGGGGGTCACTTTCGTGTGTGACCCCTGCGCGGCCCCGTTGGACAACCTGCGGCTGTCAGGCTATATTTTGGCCCGGCCGGGACCCCGAATCATTTTAACCTGGACTTAAAATCAACGCGGGACCCGGTAATAAGTAGTCGCCGTGAGCTAATCGTGCAAGCACCGAGAGGTCCACCCACCCCGTACCTGGCAGTCCACCGGGACAAATTTGTGGCTTCGGGGCCCGGCCGGGATTACACTCCCGACGGGCAACGGTGCGATTGGAACCTTGGCCCGGGTGGCGGAAAAAGGTGCAACTGGAGACTTGCAGGATGGAAACGCTGGTTTGTCGAACATGAAGGCAGTAAAATGCTTTAACAGACTTATCGAGAAATTCACAATATTGAATAAAACAGGAAATCCACAAAACTCTTTCACGATTTCTTGTTAGAGAAAGTACTAGTGACTAGACAATATGCTCGTCATAAGCATGTATCCTGATGTTGCTGTCAAAAATTTCTATTTGTTGTGCGGTCTGCTGATAAAAGAAAATACAATGGCGACATTTTTCCAAAAGCTTTATTCTCATACGCGTGTGGATACAGTAGAGAGCTAGACAAACAGCATTGCTTGCTAATATGTCAATCAGCTCCACCTAAACTAAAACAGTACAGACTCTAATGCCTAGAAATGCTTTCTTCGCCTAGCATTCTGCCTACGACTCTCAAGCAAGGAAAATGACACCTAAGATCGAGTTTCAAAATGTGCCAAGAGTGAACATTTTCAGAAAGCATTATCCACTGAAGTTATGTTGAAATTGTATAACTGTTATACTTGAGTTCATGGCAAAGACATTTTAAGTTTATGACAAGGATGGCCTGGCGCAGGCATTTTCCACACATCTACAATAACAGCCTTTTGTAATTTATCAACTCATGAAATAAAAATGCGATGATAAGCAATTGCTACCATATATTTAGGCCTTGTACGACCATTGACGGTTGTGTTTCAGCTATATGTGCGTTAAGAAGCTCCGGTTACGTGTACAGTTAGAAGAGAGATATTGGAAGAAAATGTTGCAAAATTGTGTCGTGGCGCACTTACAGCAACGTCATTTCCTGTTGCGGAAACGTCACTTCCTGCATTGCTACATTAGATTCATATCTGCATATCTAGATTTCAACGTTATGAACAGGGATGTAGCCAGGACTTCAATGTCATCAACTCAGCCCTTGGTTGTTGGGATAAGTAACCAGGCAAGTTTGCCCTTTTATTTGTGGCTATTGACGAGCCTGGATGCCAGACCCCCGATCTCTATGATATCTATCTATCATATTTCGCAGGAGGGGCCTGTTGTAGAATTTCCTTGGGGGCACATTGGCCCTAGAGCCAAGGAGTTGGCCTCTGTAGGTCCTGGAAACAGTCTGGCATCCAGGCTATAACCGGAAGAACTCTGGCCACAGCCCTGGACATAAGGCGTTTGCTAACGTAACAGCCATCACAGCTCGTCGGACTCGTAGAGATACTGCGGGGCTGGGCTGACTTCTTGGGCGCCTAGGGTGTACTTGGCGTACGTTCGGCTCATCCCTTCTTCTTTGTGTGGTGGGTGCTCAAGGAGAGCCTTTTCCCTCAGCTCGGGGTTGACCATTTCTCTGGGTCGGCGGAGGCCAGTGCCTATGACGGGATCGTAGTGCTTGTCGGGGACGGTCTCCGGAGAGAGGTAGGACCCGCGGGCCAGCACGCTGGGCGCCCTGGTCACGAAGCGCCTCCCGGATCCCCCCGCCCGGGTGGCTGCGGCGGCGCTGGCGGCGGAGGCGTGCGGAGGACCCGTAGGCTGGTAGGTTGCCGGCGTGGTGTGGCGGCAGTACATGTGCGACGGGTCGTCCTTCCACGGAGAGTTGCAGTACTTGAACCGCTGGCGGTTGACTTGATTGACGATCTGCTCTGTGATCTCCACCGGCTTCCCACCGATCAGGTAGATGTCGGTGGGGCGGACGGACCACGGGGTCTGCCCGATCTGGGGCGTTTTCCTGACGCCGGGGGAAAACGCACCTGCCACGCTGTTGTGAGCGTAGGTGCCTACAGGGTACTGGACTCCCGAGGCAGTCCGCATCCAGTGGATGGGCGCGCCCCCCGCTCGGGGCGTCAAGTGGCTGAACTGCTCCACCCTGTCGTGGACGATCGGCTTCGGCGGGTTCTTCCTGTGCCCCTCGCCCTCTGGCGACTGGACTGCGACCGTCACCTGTAATGAAGAATCCGATGTTTTCGACGATCGCTGCAGGCAATGCCACACCCCCACAACTCAATCTACCTTGCCTATTTAGCGTATTGAACGGTATAAGCTGTAAGGACTCTGATCTGGTTGTTTCGGCAAGAATGATATCAAGTCAAGTCTAGCCGTGGCGACTCTTTGAGGGCACATTTTTTCTTGTAGCCTCTTGTGGGGGCTGTCTTGTGGAGGCTAATGTATAGGACTATAAGCAAACTACGCCCTCCAAGAGTCGCCATGGCTAGGTCAAGTCTTGTAATTCGTTACCAGGATCAGCTTCTGGCATCGACGCACACACACACACACACACACACACACACACACACACACACACACACACACACACACACACACACACACACACACAAACACACACACACACACACACACACACACAACACACACACACACACATCCACACACACACACACATATTCAAACGCACCCACACGTACAGACAAACACCATACACACAGACACACACACGGTAGTTAGTAGTGAGTGTGCAGTACCTGCACAGGTGGAGGGTGGCGCCCCATCATTTGTTTGACTTTGCTTTCGGCACAGTCCTTCAGGGCGTCGTACAGCTCTTCCTTGTCGACACCTTCCGGGGCATAAATGTCCACGTACGCTTCCAGGGGTTTACTCTGCGAAGAGACAATGAAACATATACTAGTCATGGAAAATGGAGGGAAACACATCATGCTCTCTAAGGGCGACACATCAGAAATAGGTTTGGTACCCTTGGTAAAGGTAGCTGTAAAGGGGCTTTTTTCAGGATATGTTGATATTTTGGAGCTGGATTTTACAGGTAAGGTTTTCTACCTTCTTATTAATTTGAAAAATCAGACTTTCATCCATGTTTGTGGTGTCTGTAGGCCTGCATAGTCTGCTGCTTTTGTATGATTATCAGGTGGAGAAGGGGGTCAAAGGTCAATTTTTGTAAACAAGGCCGGATTCGTAGGGGTTGCGCCGATTAGAAAGTTGAAATTATGCTCTAGATTGAAACTTAAGAGGCCTTACAGCCCTGCCAAAGTATGTTTTGCATGGACTAAAACTCAGGTAGGTGACTTTTGACAGCCTGTTTCTTACATGATTACCATGTATTGAGATAGGAAGTTTTATTACGCTCCTGTGGCCCAAGCAGAGGTTTGGCTCCGGCTTGTTTTGGACGTCTTTTTAGGCGCTCTTTTTATCTTGTCAGCTCTCATGCACTACTTAAAAGAAAACTGACAAAACGCCTAAAAGAGAACAAAACAAGCTTAAGTCGAAGCCCAACCTCTGCTTGGGGGTGTCAATGTGGTGTAGTGGTCTGCGCTTCTTTCTCTCACCACATCTGGTTCAAATGACTTGGACCAGAAGGACTGGGGTTCAAGCCCCAGGTAGGACACCTCTGGACAAGAGGCTCATTGAGTCATATTGCCTCATACCAAAGACTTTATAAAAATGGTACATACTTATGAAACAGTATGGAAGTTAAACACACTTCACTGCCAGTGGACTAGCCCCCTGCTACAGTGATTGCACCACAGTGTGGCCAAGGGCTATGAAACGGAGATGGGCACCGCCCTATACATCAATATTGGTGTGGGAGGATTTTAACTTTAACTTTAACCAACCTCTGCTTTGAGAGTATACGTCTTCTCTAGCCTGAAAGTATCATCAAAGTAAAGATACCGACTTAGACCACATCAGGCGTTTACCTGCCTAAGGTAACAAAACAACTTTCTATCTTTGAATGACGTTGTAGCTTGATTCACGTATTGACGTACAGTCAAACCTGTACAAGTGACCACCTCTACATAAGGACCTCCTGGCCAATGTGACCACTTTTTCAGATAATTTTTCCCATCGACATAAGCATTAAGAATCTTTTCTATAGTGACCACCTGTCCACAAAGACCAGATTTTGTCAGTCCCCTGGGTGGTCCTCTTGGGAAAGTTTGACTGAATTACGTGTTGGCGGTAGAACAGCTATGACCACTGTAGTATCTGTTAGAACGGCCGCATGAGTCCCGTATTGACATTTTTTTGGCTTTGTTGCGGCCGCAAATTTAACCTAAGCCAAAAAAAAACGCCCCTGCGGTTCCAGTCTTCCAGAGCAAGCTGCTAGGGGTCTCAAACCTACAACACTTCTTCCTCATATCGCAAGCTATCTGCCACAAAAAAAGTAAGACCATGGCACGTCCAGGTCAAAATATACAAAAAATGAAAGTTCTGCTGCAGTACCAAGGTCACATACCAGGGGACCAAAATCGACCTTGACTTAAGTAATGCTAACTACAATATCCGGAAACACAATCACACAGACAGACGACAGACAAACAGACACACAGACCCATAGACACACCCAAAACTATATCTCCATTTTTCATGGAGATCAAAAGTGTCAATACGGAACTCATGCAGACTTTACATACGCATAAGTGTGACAGTCCCCTTACCCTCTCGGAATAGACGGGAACGTTCAGCGCAGCCCTTCGCTTGGATGGGTCCGGGTTGGTGGCGAAGAACAGCTTGGGGACGGGAGACCTGCGGCCGTTCTCGTCCGCCGAAAAGGCCGGAGACGCAGGTCTGAAATGATAGTTATATCGTTCAAACTTTGTGATGAGCACAATCTATATCAAATGTATTGTTTGAAATGTTGTTCACACATTCGCATGCACGCACACACACACACACACGCGCGCGCGCGCGCACGCACACACACTCACACACACATACATACACACACACATACATACATACATATTCACGCGCGCGCACACACACACACACACACCGTTGCATTCATACACACACACACACACACATACATACATACATACATACATACATACTTACATACATGCAAACATACACGTACACACAGTCAGACGTACATACACACATTCATACACACAGACAGACAGATACACAAACACACGCACAAACTCACACACATATACATACATACACGCACAAACTTACACACACATACCTGTATTCTGTGTGGTGGCGTTGGGGTTGGAGACTAGGTCCAGGAGGATAACTGCTAAAAGACAGAAAAAGTAGACAAAAAAAAGGTACAATCAGTGAAAATATGGATACATCCATAAAATCATGGATAAGAGTACCAACTCTCATTCCAAAAACGAACAACATATGAATTGAGATGCTATTGGATCTAGATAAACTGAGGCACCATACACCTTTCACACACTACCACCGCTTGCTGCCTTATGACATCCGATCAACTCTTGGCCAATAGCATGGTAAATATTGCCGGCCATAATATCAGTGACAACACAGCTCAAAGTTAAAGTTTACTTCGACCATAGACATCTGTATCTGTATAGCCGGTATAACCGCCCTTCGGCGTAACACACCAGCCTAATGCAATCTAATGCAAGGTACAGGTGTAGGTGTAGGTGTTTTTGTATGATTATTTCGGTGTTATTCTTTGACAAATTAATTTTGTTTCCGTATGTATGCCTATGTTTAACCAGTATTTCATGTTATTACTTTTATTTATTATCTGTACCCCTATGCGCTCTCTTGGAAATCAGCTTTTCTTTGGCTGAAGAGACTACCCATGTGTTTTAAGATGAATAAATAAATAAATATCAACCATCTTCACAAAACTATACAGCTCTTAGTCGATGAAGTTTAGACATACAGGTAAGGAGATACGTAAGACAACAGTTACTCAAGCAATTGGATGTATTTCTGAAGATTGCGTTCCTTTTTTTTCTTGGCAGGAGTTTTTGCAGAAAAATGTTACTGTAATATTTTCAAATCTATCCAGTTGCTTGAGTAACACCCCTTTTCCACTAGGGCGGTGACCTCACTGCGACCAAAATATCAAGGATTGCCCAACGAATTTATGTTTTGTTGTCTTTCATATCACACTTTTAAGTATTGCATCATATTCCAATCATGAAATAAAGGATTACACATATCCAATTTTGGTCGCTGTAAGGTCGCTCAGTGTTTTGTGGAAGAGGGGCCTTAACCATCTTCTCAAAAGTATGTACTGTATCTCAAATGTTCTATGTCCTACCTGCCACCCGAGTAGTGTGCATACGGGTCTCCCTGGCCCACGAGAAGTTTGGGCGGCCGGGTCGCAGGAGTTGGGCTGGCGGTGCGCCTCAGCCGGTTGACCGCCCCGGCATGCCCACGCTCCGGCTTCCAATCCCTCCACGCGGTCCTCGGGACGCTCAGCTTGGGTTCATTCAACGCCTTTTCCGTCGCCTTGTCCATCAATGACCAGTACAAATTCTCCCGCTCGCTGCCTGTCAGCTTGCTGTAGTTCGGCTGGGACCGCATCATGGCGCTCGCCGACTCGACCCTTCCCGAGGACACCCGAAAAAGTCCGATCTCCCGAAGTCTCCCGAAGTCTCCCGAAGTCTCCCGAAGTCTCCCGAAGTCTCCCGAAGTGACTATACGGATTCCTTCCTGGCAAATCCTATCCTCGACAACCGATTGATCCTTCTCTAGGATTGCTCGACTACCTTCGTGTAGTATTCGGTCTTCCTCGGAGAGCAGTCGGCTCTCTTCGTACGAGGTTGGCCTATATGAATAATCGCCCCTTCCTTCCGTAGGCGCTTTTTACTGCCAAGATTTCCAGATATCCACAAAACGCCTTGTTAATGGAAGAGCACTTTACATGTTAGCTGTAAAATAAAACAACAAAAATGATTAAAGGTAAATGCTAAAGTTGTAAATGCATGATTCTTTGTGTAATAAAAGCCATTGTATTAAGACAGCAAAGCCACGGTAAATAACGCGTTTCATCTATCACCGCCCCCCCCCCTCCTCCTCCATTGCGCATACTGGAAACAAGTTTAAATCCTGTGATTCTCACATTATTGCATTGACTACCGTAGACAAGGTAGAGAAATCCTCACTATTTATGTAATTTAGAGTTTATCAAGATCATAACAATTATTACATATGCTGACAGTGACAATTTTTGCAACGTCCCCAACTAAGAAAAGAACGGATGTCGGTCTTTGAAGACATAAATTGGACCTAGTGTCACGGAAAGGAAAAGTCCCTGACACACACGTCTAATTTTAGGTTCCCAGTTATGTTCCGTTATCGGCCGTTAGAGATTCAAACGCGCGATAATTTCAAATGTCGGACACAAGTTCCCAAGAGGCAGCGCGCGCCTGACATGCCACAAATCTCCGCCAACCAAATAACTTTCATAAAATTCTATATTTGCCAATGGGACAGATTATTTTCGCTTGAAAATTAGTAAAACTTTATTTCTTAACACAAACTGTCGATCATTAGATGTTATTGAAGGCAGAATAATCACATATTCATCCTCCCTACTGCGCAGAAGTGATGAAATTCTTCTACTGTGCGACAACATCTAAAACGTAAGTCCAACGTTTCAAATGATATATGTAGTTAGCAAAATAAATTCGAAATGTTCGACTGTATAGATCTTGTAGCAACAACATTGTTTTTGTTAGTGTGTTGTTGTTATATAGAACATAAGTACAGGTTCAAAATGTCTGAACGGCGTATGGTAAATTTGTCCCCAAAACATTCACGTCTGATGAAAACGCCCATGTAGCGAAACGACTTCAGGAAACGTACAACCCCCCAAAATGCGTCATCTAGTATGCTAAGACTGTAAGAGTAAGAGGAAAGTTCTTACCATGCTTCTCGACGTCCTGCCTCCACCCAAGCTCTAGCCTACGCGGGTGGGTGAACGGGGCCCCATTCCTCCACCAAAGAACTTCTTTTCCACCCGTCTCCCTAACCCCCGGACCGCCGCGGAATCACGTGGCACCGCCGCCCCTCCAATAAGAAAGCCACCGCAGCTTCAAATTTCGCCTCTCTACAGTCTTTAGCTTTTCTTAGTGACGGGACCTGCGTGGATAAGATGTCAGGCCGACTTTATAAGGAGAGAAATCCGCGCGTCTCATAATAGAACAGTCTGGGGGTTGGCTTAAGGCACGTCTCTAGAGGAAAGTTCGCCCTAGAAGCTACGGTGCTCCCGCAAATTTCTGACATTTCCCGAAGGCCCGTGATGCCTGGATTTCTGCAAGTGTCGAGGACGGAAAGCGCCTATTTTCGGCTAAATAATGGCGGTTTGATCCAGTTTAAACCTTCTCCCTGCTGCCTAACTCTGTGACCGATAGAGAATGGGGGGTACCAAAATGCTACTTCAGTGCTAAAGGTTAACTGGTCGGTGTTAAACCCAGTGATTTGATTGAACAGGATTTTTTTCAAAGAGGGCGGTCATGCAAAATCGCCACAATACAGTCCCGGACAGCGAAGTTTGCGTTGCACAGCCTGAAGTTATCTTTGAACGAGAAAACGTTTTTCTCTGGCATCTACGTATCATATTAGGCCAAGGCTATGATTTGATATGCGCAATTGTAAAGAATCCAAGTCCACCCTGCCAAGTCACAAATGTGGGGCAGAATGGACTAGAATCAAACCCGGAATTTCCGCTGCAATATCATAGCAAGCTATTAGGGGGCCCAAAATCTAATCATTTCGAGGTATCAAGAAGACCTACCCACATACCGAGTATGAAGACAATCCACCCAGGCATTCTCGAGTTATAGTGTTTACAGATACATTTACACACACACGAACGCTGTTCAAATTAGAACTAGAACGTTTTAACACTTGTGGCTTATCTGCGACATGGTGATCTGCATGCCTTATTATATAAAGCTCCTGTCACACAGAAGGAAAACCGATCGGCTGACGAGTTTGGCAGCGCTAAATGGCATTTTCGACAGTAATGCTAGCCTCTACCACCAGGCTCCACAGGTCGCTGGAAAAATAGCAGAAATTTACCAAATAGACGGATAACATGCCAGTTAAGTTAGTATTCTAAAGAAGTACAGTAGGGTCGCAAACTGTACTCCTTAGCAGACTAACTTATCAGGCATGTTATCTGTCTATTTGGCAAGTTTCTACTGTTTTTTCCAGCGACCTGTGGAGCCTGGTAGAGGCTACGGTAATACGCCTGGTGTTCTCTCAATCATCAAGCAATTTTTAGATATCGGTCAATGTACGAAGGTCACAGAGCCCCGTTAAATATGATAGGGTAGATTTTCATTTGAAGAATACGCCCGAGTCTCTAGTGATTTTTAAATTCAGTTATCCTCAGGCGATCAACAAATATGGCTGAAGCAGGTAGACTGTGCTTAAAAAAAGACTTGTGTTGAACACTGGTTTTGCTGACCACAATTAAGGTACGGTTGAAGGGTGGCTGAGGATTTTTGAGATGTTATGGAAAAAAACCTTTCCTAAGCTTTATAAACCTTCCTCAACCTTGATTTTTTTTCAGGTAGTACTTTATAGCAAGGTGATGATTTATACAAATGAGTATGACGTCATGATTACGTCATCGAGATTTACAAGGCCACGTTCTTTGTTTAGAAAAAAGGCTCTCCTTGGCTTATACTTCGATGTTTATCAATATAACTTTGCAAGAATATACATAATAGTAATACTTCAAGAAGTGTGTCAATGAGTGTATTTTGAAATGACGATTTTTGGCGAATTTTTCAAAAATATTTTTCAAAAAATCGTCATTTCAAAATCTACCCTTCAACCGTACCTTAAGTGCACAAACACGAACCTAATGACAACAAATCTGAAATATATCCAGACGGTACATACCATATGTGGTAGCAGTAACACCGGTACCTAGCTTCAGTGCACTGTGAAACAGTCAGTATTGCCCTGATAAAGATGGCAGGCAGTCATCGAAACGGCGGCTCGCGTAAAATACTTAGTTGTGGATAAAAGACCTTTGCTATTCAGTCATTCAGCAACGTGATGAAACTATATGCGGAGTACATACCATAATCTGTAGTCTGTTATTTCCTTTGCCCTGATGCCTTCCCATTCCATGATGCAAATACATTAACATCGCGGTCAGTGACGTCACCGCAGGGTCTGCATCACGTCATCAATGAAATATGTCAACAAAATTGTCACAACAAACACCTGCTTTCCGGACATGGACTATTTTAGAACCTTTAGGCCGCACTGACTTTATTATATGGATGACGTACGCGCATCAATTTTTGTCCGTTTCAACAAAACGATAAGTTTAAATTTACGACCATACTGTAAATCGTTCATAGAAGCTGAAAAATGCGCAAATATATGCCGTAAATTGCCAAAGAAATATTTATTAAACGGATACTAATGTTATAGGCTGCCAACATTAAAGAAGAAAATGTGATCGTGAAAAAACAAAAATCAAGATTTTATTGTTTGGTATACCATGCTCTGTGTGGTTAGTGCCTGTTCAACCTTCCTAACCACCTATAGATTTCACATTGAATGTAAGTTTTTTTCTTCGCACGCTCGCATCAGTTTTGGGGTGCCCAGAGGATGTCATCCACATAATCAAATCCGGAACAACTAAGCCCTCCCGAGAGAGAGGTAAAAGTTGTCCTGACTGCAGTGGAGTGGGTGTGACAGCATAGAGGTATCTGAGGTATCCCTGCTGCAACTATTGGGTTGATATCAACGTCGGGTGGCTGATGAAGTGCTGGATTTAGTTTAGCATTCTATTGGCAAACAGCGCACTGTCGGAGCCATGCTCTGATTTATGCTTGAGTCACATTTCCAAGTCGAAAACGAAATATAAAAAATGCATATCAAGAAAATACACATTTACGGTTAGGAGTAATTTTTCTCGTTTTGTGTCTTTTGTTGTATTCTATATCATATTTTCCGTTCCCGCAAGCTGCCCGACCGGGGCACGCTTTGAAAATGTGACCTAAACATAACGGGTAATCCAAAAGATACACGGCTAGGTCTTGAAAAAAATATCTGAACATCATTTGTTATCTGGAGTTTTTAATGCACGATGGACGAGGGACATTACTTATCTGAATACGACAAGAACAAATTTGTGCAAGATTGTGCTTCCATGGATTGTCTTGAGTTTCTTATCCTCAACATTTTCAGAACAACTTTTCTTGACTGACTATCCAGCCTCTAGCCTCTAATAACATTTGTTGGTCCCTTGCAGCTACATGTCCAGCAAATAAGGGCTCATTCGGCCAAATATCTGTGAGGCCCAACAAGATCTTTATCGTACAAAACGTTTTGAATTTCTGTCATTGCTGTCCAATATGTTTAGAAAATAAATCCGCTTGAAGCCGGCCTGGTAGCTGTCAATTGTGATTATTTTCCCTGAGGGTTTTCTTTTCAGTTTTCAGGTGCATGTGTTTGAGCGAAGTCTGGCCTTTATCAGGAAAGTGACATGATATATTTTGCTGTTGAACTTGATCACGCCATATCCTCAAACATGGTGCTTGCGGACATTCACCACTTGTAGTCTCATAGCCTGGTCCCAGTCTCTACGGGTCGGCTTGGGTGTGTTTTACCGCGAGCCCAGTCTGCTAAATTGATCCGTTTCTGTCAGTCTGTCTTCTTAGCTGCTATATAGAGCTTCGCAGCCTCCGTAGTTTTGCGAGCTAACTACAACCGGGCGGGCTAATCTGTCTGGGCGGGCGGTCATCACCCCCAGCGCCGCATAGAAACCGGGGAGCTCCCGACGGTATGGTTTCCAGGCTAGTAGTCTCAGTATGAAGACCAAAACATCTGTCTTTCCCAATCTCTAAGGTTTGAAATCTCGTCAGTCTGACCAAATCGTACCAAGTCGCTCGTTCTATCCCTTCGCTACAGATGGCCCGTCTCTGGATCTATGACGACCATGTTGTCTCAAAATATTGTTGCATACCAGACCAGAGGCCCCCGATAACCGAGTAGGCCGGTCCTCCGGAAAGACCCATCTTGTGTGCTGCAATGCGGAGTTTGCAGCTGCTTTGCAGGCTTGTAAAAGATAAAGCTGACAAGGTTAAAGCGGGTATCTCATTGGACTGCTCCGATTCGCACTAGGAAATTGCGCCAACTTTGCGAATATGTGTCATACGGACGTGCGACGCATTTGCGAATAAAGCCGGGTAAACGGCAAACAAAATGGCCGCGCATCCGAAATGTCATATTCATGTTTCGATACAAGATAACTTTATTGGAAATCGCTGTTTTGCCAGCGTACATTTTTGTATATGTCGTGTAGTTTGACCTTTATTTACACCTCACACGTTTCCATGTCACTTTTAAAACCGTGAATAATGTACCTGTCGATTTTTGTAATTAGTGAAGTGAAAGTGTTATGATCCTCATATGGATTTCTGAAGTAATGTGCAATGAAATCTGTCCTCTTCTGTAACTTTCTTTTGAGTCGCCAGAGGTCGCTCATACATACTCATCAGAATTGGGTTAGAATCACGAAACATTTAGGGGTGGTATCATTTGAAAGACAAGACCCGCGGTACGTTGGCGGCGTTGCTTTGTCCTATAGACTGGATATGTGTTGCCCTTGACTTTATAATGAGAGTATGATGCAAAACGTACGAGTATGACTAAAAAGATAACAAAACATATAAAGAGTAAAAAGCATGTTTATTATCTGTGAAATTCATTGAGCGCACTGCCAAATCGCTGGGTCGCAGCGAGGTCGCCAACGTGCCGCGGGTCCAGTGAGATAGGGGCTTAAGTAACTTTGCCGTGCTCGCCTATCATACAGTTGAAAAAGAGTGCGTTTTGAACGCCATGGTCTGTTTCTAGCTAGAGCTAGATGACATCATTACTCAATTCGTAACTATCACACCATAATGTCTATCACAGAGATGTTTAAGTTAAAAAGTTGAAATCCTCCCACACCATAAGGTGTATAGGGCGGTGCCCATCTCCGTTTCATAGCCCTGTGCCACACTGTGGTGCAATCAATGCAGCAGGGGGCTAGTCCACTGTCAGTGAAGTGTGTTTAACTTCCATACTGTTTCAGAAGTATGTACTATTCTTATAAAGTCTTTGATATGACTCAATGCGCCTCTTGTCCAGAGGTGTCCTACCTGTGGCTTGAACCCCAGTCCTTCTGGTCCAAGTAATTTAAACCAGATGTGGTGAGAGACAGAAGCACAGACCACTACACCACAGGGACACCTCCTCATAGAGATGTTAGCCTTTCATAAACCGTCTCTAGTCTATCGTCATCCTTTGCTGTGCTGTTCTTGACTTCTCCATTAAAAGGCGACTGTTCTTTCTTTCTGGCGATAAGTATGACGGGGATCATGATGATACCGGCCAGGACCATGGAACTTCCGGCGGTCAGAAACGACATGTTGTAGTTTCCGGTCAGGTCATACAAAGCACCTGTTAACACACACACAAAACTATTGATGAAGAACACATTACCCGCAACATTTTCTGAAAGTCAAATCAATTATAAATTCAAGTATTAAAAAAGTTTAAACCGTAACCGACCAACCCTAGTCCATACGTTCTTTGTCCGTCCGCCGTAACAACACAGTTGTACAACACAGTTGTTCGTCAGTGCCAGATTTTTATTTCGCAACCGGTCATTGCCATTTGACCCGCTCGATGCCATGTTGCAGAACGTTTCTAAGTGTATTAGCACTTGTCATCAACACTGTGATGCTTTGTGTCGTAGAGAGTTAGGGTCAGACTTTTTGACCTGGGTTTTAACCCGAGCTGGTATAGTTTCCTTTTTTCACTATCAATCTTTCCCCCTTCCTTCCCAAAAAAGTTATAATGCGCTCGGATATGGCATCGACCGTTTTAAATGGCAGAGACGGAAATCTAACCTCCACTAACATAAATCCGCACCTTTGAAAAACAGCGGGTTTGAGAGATCTCTAGTGCAGCATCTCCCAGATATGCACAGTTTAGATATACAGGAGTGCATTATACTGGGGGACGTTGGTTTGGATATCTGTTTAGACGTATCTTTTCAGGGTGGCGGAATTATGTACCCTGGTGGAATTATATGTTAGTAGATGTTACATCGCGGACAGTACTAATTACCTGCCACGGGCGGTCCCAACGAGGCGCTGATCCCTTCCGCCATCATCAGTAGCCCGATGGCGCTGCCTAACCGTTTCGTCCCGACCAGATCGGCGGCGACGGCAAACGTCAAGGGGATGATAAGCCCGTTCGCAAACCCGTATACCACGCTGTGAACCAACATGGCCGTATACGTCACAGCCAGCGGACACAGCAGCGAACAAATTCCCAGCATGCTCGCCGTGATGACGTACTTGTGCACTTTTCCATATTTGGGAAATTCCGGAATCATCCCTATGACAACCCGACCGACGAAGTCCCCGACGGAAAGGACCGAGATGAGAAACGCGGCTTGGTACTCGCCGACTCCTTGGAACACTGCACGTGGAACCAAATGTACAAATGGCACGTAGTATCCAAAGTATAGAAAAGCAAACGAGAGAAGATATAGTACAAACTGGCGTTTCCTAAGAAGGGAGAAACCTAACATTCTACATCTAGTTCGGTGGTATGTCTTTGGCAATGTTTTCGTCGTTACAGTGACATCATCTTTTTCAGGTCTGCACACGTCATCCCTAGTGATGTCATCTCCTTGGCAACAGTCATGAATAGTGTCGTCTGCAGGGATTTTGATCGGCTTGAGCAGAGCGCCACAGACACAGCAGTTCAGAGCTATTCCGCTGATCACAAAAAGGGCGCCTCTCCAACCGTAATAGTCGATCAGGAACTGGAAAAATGGCGGGAAGGCGAAGTTGCCGGTGCACGCCCCCATCCACGCCAAGGCGTTGGCAAGCGTACGTCGTTTTTCGAAGTAACGTCCCACCATAGTCATCGTTGGTAGAAAGGCAAGGGAGAAGCCGAACCCTGTAACAAACCAAAAAATAATGCAATTATGGACATGACTTGTATTTCGTGGCGTCGCATACGGATTTGGTGAACCAATATGCAAAGAACTGTACATTTGCCGCCAAAAACCGTATTTTTATTGCATCACAGTAACATAGATTACGCACGTACTAGTATATCGCAACATAGGGATGTCCCTATAGCTCAACTGATAGCAGCCTTAGTTGAGCTCCTGGTTCTAATTAGCTGCTAACTTGGAGACCCCGGTGCAATCATGGGTCAGAACAGCTCGGTTGGGGCTGCACCCGTCTTTCGGAAGGGACGTAAAATGGGGGTCCCGTGTTCGAGGAGGTCCTCGAGCACATTAAAAGGGAAGGGCTAGTAACCCCTCCCTGTAAAATATACCCTGCTACTGAAACAGCAAGGAAACTTTCTGTCCTATGCCCCACTGCAATGAACGACGACCGAAAAATATCTCAACATATGCGACAGGTCCGGTGGGCGAACTTCAAGAATCAGTTTTGATTGACAGCTATACTTGCCGACATCCCAGGAGCTTCTTATCGCTCAGAGACAGGCTGTCCTTGTTGTTTCTCAGAATGAGACGCTGCCTGATTATAATTCCTGGCATCAAGACGTCGACATCTCCCTGGGTGATTCCAGACAATAGCTCAGCTCGAAGCCTAGTCATTAGCGTACTTTCATCCCTGACTGAGCTGAAAGTCGTGCTTTGAAAATTAACGATAGCTTCAGATTTCACGAGCCGTATTTTACCATTGTAGTCTACCTAAGTAAAAGTAATGTCGAATAAACGAGGGGTTAAAAATGGTAGGGGTGTGAGCTAAAAAGGAATGTCATTGTGATGGGTTTTCATTTTTTCTTGGGAGGATTTTATAAAATGCATTGAAGATCGCATGTGATATAATTTTAATGAATGAATGAACGAAGACCTTTATTGTACACATATACCCACTAGGTTCAGGACAGGTCACAACAGAAAACGCCACACTTTACAAATACATATACTAGTATACAATGAAAAGCTAGCACTAGTCTAATAATTACATGAATTTAGCTTCTTCTCGCTTCTTAGTAATGGTGTAAATATAGGTACAGATGTGCTTTATAATTAAAGGTTTGTCTAAAGCCATTAAATATATGAACCCAACAATTATTGATCCCGAAATCTTGCGAAACATCTGAAAAAATGATTTCTAAATTTCCACTCATTCTAACTTTGGAGCAGCCAGTATGCAAAAACTGTTCGTTTTGAAGCAATGTTTTCTGTAATCTAAAGTTATTTGCCTTCTTGTCGCAAAAAGATATATTACCCACTTCTATCATCCCATATGAGGCGGCCGATACTGGCATAGCGCTTAGCTTTGGTTTCACCTGTTTTGTACCCTTTATCGGTTTTGTGCTTCATAAGTGTAGACACCATAGTACGGTCCTTTGCCTTCTATTGATCACCTATCCTTATCTTCGCGAAACATGCATTCGAAATGCGGCTGGAAGAATTAATCATGTTGTTTCACACGGTAGGAAACAAGGGGTGCCTAAGTGTTTATACGAATTGTACGCAATTCATACAAGTTTTACGGAATTCATGCGATCTACTGCTAGGAAACATACGAATTTTGCAGAATTTATATCATACATTGATAAGAAACATACACATTTACGGAATTCATAAGAGTTTTACTAACACATGTAGTAAGGATCGTATGTATTCCGTAAAACTCGTATGAGTTCTGTAAAATTCATATGTTTCTCAGTAGTGGATCGTATAGATTCCATGAAATTCGTATGTTTCTGAGTAGCGAATTGTATTTCTAATAATTTCATAAGATTCGTATGTTTTCCGAAAAATTCGTATGTATTCTGTAAATTTCGCCTGTTCCTTAGTAGTGGATCGTTTGAATTCCGTAAAATTCGTATGAATTCCGTAAAATTCGTATGAATTCCGTTAAATTGGTATGAATTCCGTTAAATTGAATACTCAGACACTATTCTCCAAGCAGAGGTTTTGGTCGGCTGGCTGGGGTAGTAGCGGCCGGGGCGCGTAACCATTGCCTCCCGTAACCATCGCAGAGGTTTTGGTCGGCTGGCTGGGGTAGTAGCGGCCGGGGCGCGTAACCATTGCCTCCCGTAACCATCGCCTCCCGTAACCTCTGCGAGATGACGGAACCGATCAAGCCTTTTAAATCTAATCCCTTTGACACATTAAGGCTATTTTGTAAGTAGGTGCGAAGTCTGCCAAGGCAGTCTAGGGTTTCTTCTCCCCGCGCCATACCCGCGCCACGGGCGTTTCCGGTCTGCCGGACGAGGCACGCAGTGACCCACGACGACTCCTAACGGTCGGGGTCACAGCCAGTTCAAAACCCGTCCATTCAAAACAGAACACTTACCGTCTCTACTTGACGATGGATGACGCCGGGTCAAGGGCAGTACGGGTGGCAAAGGACTTGTGGGGTTTTACAGAGCTGAGGGAAGGCCAGGTGGAAGCCATCCGTGCCGCCTGTCGGGGGCAAGATTGTTTTGTTGGATTGGCTACGGGACAAGGCAAATCCCTCTGCTATCAGATTTTGCCATCAATCTCAAAAGAATCAAAGATCGTCATCGTGATTTCGCCTCTCCAAGCACTTGTATCTGATCAGGTAACGTATATTTGCCTACTGTTAAAGTTAATTGTTTCTCATTACCTGAAAATCGACGTGTTTTTCACCAGTGTTTATTCAATCACGAACGCCCCCCTCCCCCTTCCGATTTGATATATTTTCTCCTAGGAGGGTGTACCACATTTCTAAACAACACATTTTTTATTATTTCAGATCCATCGATATGAGACTGTCACTGGCTACAAAGGCATACATCTCAGAACAGTGGCAGAGATCAAAGAATTTCAACAAACGCCAGACAACAATGTTCGAATGGGTAAGTATAAAAAATACCTCTCCCTGATTGAATCATGTTTTTTTCTCAACACATCAACGGTGCATATCCCTGAATGTACATGTTAACAATACATACAGAACGAACAAGTGTTTTTTGCAGCATATCAACAAAACATATCTCTAAACAAACCAATGTTGTTATCAACAACACATGTCCCTGAATATACCACTTAGTGTTCTTACTATATCAACAATACATTACCATGAGAATAAACAAGTGGATTTTTCAACATATCCCTGAATGAACCAGTGTTTTCTTTGCAACCCAACAACAGTACATATCCATAGAATAAACCATTGGCTTCTTTTGCAACATGTCAATAATTAACAATACAAATCTCAGCATGAGTCACAGTGGTATTGCAACATATCAATATCAAACAATAAAGAAATACTCATGGACCCTGGTGGCTTCCTTGTCCATGGTACAGACCTAGTGATATGTCCTACTTAAACTTCCTTTTTACAAGAGGAGAATGAGATCTGAATAAGGCAGGTCTTACAAGTTTGTAACTGCACTGTACTTTTATTACAGTCTTCATGGCTCCCGAGCAAGCGGTCTCAACAGAAGGTCGACACCTGCTTCAGAACCCACCATTGCCTATAGCACTGGTGGCAGTGGATGAGGCACACTGCATACCAGAATGGTATGTTGTCACCCAAAAATGACATATGTATACAGTAGATCATGTAGGGAGGAGTTTAAAAAAGAAAGAAGGAAATATGGTTTCTACAATTGCCGAACAATGTACAAGGTAAATGCACAATCTGTTAAATCTCAAAAAGTTTGTGGTAACATTATTGAACCAGCTCCTCAAAACCAAGCTAATTTCACAGTAGTGCATCCTGTGCATGTATACTGGTATATATTTCCAACATTACTGTTGACATGTGGTCAGTATTTGTGAGCAGTTGTAATGGATAGACAAGACTTTACAAATGTGCGCAAGTTTTTGAGACTGAAATCTTCCATTAATCTACCAGGGGCGCCGACTTCAGGAAGGCGTTCAGCAAGCTCGGGGAACTGCGGGCCCTCTTGCCAAAGGTACCATTCATGGCCCTGACTGCCACCGCCACTGCTGAGGTCCGCAACAGTGTCACTACAGCGCTGCATATGGATGATCCTGTTGTGGTGGAGGGCAGCCTGGACCGGCCAAACATTCTGATCCTGTCCAAAAAGATAAAGAGCACAAAGGTAAAGTATAGTTTATTCTTTCTATATCACACCAATTGTGAACAGAACATATATAGAAATTCTAAGTTGGGATCAACATTTGAGATCAACATTTGAGAGCAACATAAGATCTGAACATTGTGCACCAGCAGCATTTATAAAAACCATATTGCCTGACAACAATTTAAGTAATGATACAGCATATATTCATATGTTATCTATAGTAGCTTGTACTCTGTTAATATAGTTAACAATTTATTTCAACACAGGAAGACTTTCAGCCTCTCATCGAACACCTGAGAGAGGCGCGGACTTCGGAAGACATCAGAAAACACATCGTCTACGCTACGACCAAAGATACAGTGATGGCAATCTGGGAAGAGCTGCACGCAAACTGCAAGGGTGCTGTAAAGAAGGCGGTGGTGGCCTTTCATGCCGACATATCCAGCGAGGCAAAGGCTACATGGCTTCAGCGCTTCAGAGAAGGATCCGTCAGGGTGATTGTATCATCCATTGCTTTTGGAATGGTATTACAAATTCAATTAATCATAACTCACTGCCATTAGCATTGCAGTAACCACAACACTTCACATGTTCCTGGCATAAACCTGTTGCAATGAAGTTGTTTCTGTTACGTTTTTTTTTTAATGTTAGTGGTTGATGTCTGTTTGATTGACTGAAACACTTATTTCTGCATTTCTGCTCTAATGCTGACTCAAGATAATAGACTCAAGACCAATCTGTTCCTGACAAGTTTTCACAGCGTTTCAGTCAATCTAAATTAATGGTTTGAATATGGTCCTGTTGCAATTTCAAAGCTTGTAATCTATTGTCTAAAGAGAGACATAAAGATGGATAGGATTATGCTAATGCATTTACATGCATCGTTTCTTACACAGGGCATTGACATTCCTGATGTGCGGGGAGTAGTGGTCTACCACGTGCCGTCAACCATCGGGCAGCTTTACCAGGTATAGAATGTCTTGTAATAGTTGACACACACAATCAGTGTTCTGCCAGAAAGCTGCACATTTTAAGTGAAATTAGAACTGCAACATATATGGTTACTGTAGTTCAATTAAGAAAGATCTATGAGACTAGTCAAATTCTCTTAGTGAGTGCAGAATAATGTTTATTAAAAAATCAAGCACAAAATGCAAATCCAGGGTGTGTTTACATCTAAATGAACCTTCCTTTGTTCTAGGAAATCGGCAGAGTTGGGCGAGACGGTGAGCAAGCCAGTGCCATCATATTCAACGGAAAGGGTGATCTAAAAAAGGCAAAGGATGAGGTTAAAGCCTTCGTAGCTGCAGATGGCTGCCTCCGTGCAGACCTTTTAAACCATCTCGGCCAAGAAATGCCTGCAAAGCCTGATCAGTGCTGTAGTCACTGTAACACTGCTGATGACACTGAGTCGCAATGTATTTTTTTCAATTATAAAAATGAGCCGAGACAGCAGCAAGCTGGACAAAAACGCAGGAGGGCACGGCCAGACACCGGTATGTCTGAAGAGCTTGAGAAGCGTATAAAGGAACTGAGAAAAGAGTGGTATGCTCAAAGGCCAGAGCTCTGGTTATTTGGGCCATATGCCGTAATGGCTGACGAGACAGTTCAACAAATTGGAGGGAAGTGCAAAACCATCCACACTGCTGAAGATCTTGAAAAAATCAGCGGCATCCCAGAGGGCAAGGCTCAAGACCTATTAGCAGTGATAGACCATCTCTATCCAGAGTATCAACCTACCAGACGGGTGAGAGCAAGGAGGACACGTGTTGCAAGGCAGGCCCTACAAGACATCAGCAACACATTGTGATACTCACCTCATCATCATTCATCCATCAGCGCTGGGAAGTCAACAACAGCATCATCCTCCTCCTCTTCATCCCTGGAGATGACTCCATCCTCGTCCTCATCTACATCTGTCACTCCTTTCTGCAGGAAGTTGTCCAACCACTTGTCTGCAGTGACTCGCTTCCACCCTTTCTGCGTTACGTCTTTGAAATCTTTGCCAAAGAAGAGGCGTCTGCCGGCAGTAGGGGAGTACACTTTCTCCTCGGAAATGGCCTGTATCATAGACTGCACGTCGGCATCAGCAGATGGAGATGTATGGCTCACCGTCTTTCGTGCTCTGAACACACCATCACAGAACCTCCGCGCCTCGTCAAGGAGTGGCACAGCCAGGGAAACTTCCTGCGCATGACGCAACGTCAAGCGCCCCCCCGAACTTTTGAGGGCTTTCTTGAGGATCCTGCAGTAGGAAACATTATTTGTGTCACATGTTAAGCCTTTTATGGCTCTTTTTGTTTTTCTGTATAGTTCTAAAATAAAAACAGCTCAACACATGAAGACTTTGAAACGCATGTGCTGACAATGGCTGACATGCCTTGTGGTGTTTAATGCTTCATCATTTCCAAAGTACATGCAAATCTTTTACATGATTCCACCGGTTCTGTCCATATGATTGTCAATATATACTTCTGAATACAATACACACTGCATAGAGTTGTTAAAACCATGTATGTCTATTGAAGCTAGCCTGCTGTAGTTGGTAGTATTTTTCACTGGTTCACAAACAGATGTTTTGTTATGTATAAGCAATTGTCAATGTTTTAAGTATTTCTTTCTATATGCAATAGTGAAATCAATTCTCTTGTAAAAGTATGTAAAACAGTTATGTAAATAATGTGACTTCTATGATGTTAAGTTACGATACTCAATGGCCTGGTTGTATATGAGCTTGTCAACAAATCATCATACTAAAAACACATGATGTCGATGACATTGAAACAAGCTTACTTGTTGTAGTGTTCGACCAGCATGTCTACAGGTTTGGCGTGACCATGTCTCCCATGCGTGTTGTAGAACCTGTTGTGTGTGAGGACATAAGTTGTTTTGGGCGACCAGTCAGCTTTCATGTTTGCTAGATGATTGGCTGCTTCTGTGCTGTACTGTGTACGGTTGGTTCCAAGAAACGTAGGCAGCCAGAGCCTCCAATGGGAGACGACTGCTGGTCCGTCTTCATTCCTGAACAAAATATATTTGTGTTTGTCCAAAATGTACATGTGTATTTCTTCTTTACTAATGCCAATGCTGTACCAAAAGTTACAAACATAAAAGCAATTGCAGACAGATAAGCTGTGTACAGAATATATATTTTAGTGAAAAGATTGTCACAAGACATTAATAATATTTCTAATACAAAACTTCAGATGGAAGCTTGATAAAAATCAAAAGATGCCAGCATAGGAACAATACCAAAGTATAATAACAAAATGCGTGTCTTCACCTTATACACTGTCTTAAGTCTGTGTACATCAGCAAGTGTGTCAGGTGAGCTTTGGCTTGCTTGAAAACAGCATCGTCCTCTTCAACACTGTCAGGTGGAGTGAGAACATATGTATCCAAGAAGGAATCTATGATCTCATCCAAGTCCTCCTCACTCATCCCTGGCAAATCTTCTGAGACAGACTGCATGCCTAGATGTTGGAGTAGGGCTGCCGTCAGGTGTGCCTTGCAAGCATGATGCAAGAATTCGTCTGTGGCGTTGAAGTTTTTGCCTGTAGTGACAACAGCAAAATATAAACATAATTTACTCAGAGCTGAATCAATACACTATGTATATATCATTAGAATTCGCCTCTGTATTCACTCACTCACTCAGGTCCACATGTATTACAGTCATTTAATGTATTACAATGTCTTTCTAAACATATTCACAAAAAAACTAATAGGTACATACCTAGTGAGTCCACGTTTCTTCTGTCCACTAAATCCCTGAGATGGCCCAGGGACCCAGCATTACGGGGAGAGGACCAATACGTCATCACTACGCATTTCGCGTCCTCCCACAGAAAGTGGAAGTCACCTGCAAATGTATAGTTTGGCATCAGATATTTCCATTTCTACTAACATAATCATGGATTATGGATGAAGTCATAACTCTTAACTATCCTAAAATTCAGACTGAACAACCATACACAAACTGCCACAAGACTAACATGACTACACACTTTCCAGTCTTCCATGTAGGAAGTGGAGATCATCATCAAACTTCCACATGAACTCACCTGGACACTCCTTTGGCCACGTCAATTGTTCAAGTGGATTGATGTCATTTTGCCTGAAACGCCTTGCCCCCCTGATGTTTTTGCAGGTGGCTTGGTCACCAACAATTTCCTATTAGATAATAGAGAGGCAACAGTTACATAATGTTTGTCATGTCCTGTTGATACTGTACTATAATATGGTCCCCTAAAACAAGATGACACTCATGAAATCAATACTTAGTCTAATAGAATACAAACTTTTGTTATGCTTGACTTTGAACTTACAATGCGATAATAATGATGACTGATTACAATTTATGCATATCAAATTTGAATCAAGTCCAGCACAATGTTTACATAGAACAAACACTGTCACAATGATTCATGAATAAGGGTCTAACCTGATCCCAGCAGTTTTCAGGCGTCATGCCAGCATCCGAAGCAAAACGTCGAAGAATGACAATGTTGTCGGAAGTTTTGGCCTCATTTTCCTTCATCAGTTCCAGGGGCCTATAAGATGATTTTGGCACCGCCTTGTTGGGTTGAGGTTTGTAGTGCACCTGGAACCGAGTGAAGTCTGCACACAGCAGGGACTTTACCTTTGAGGCCAATCTCCTTTTCAGCATTGTCATGTCCTCTTGGTTAGGCAGCAGATCAGCTGCACGAAGATCTCGACGTCTTCCCTATAAAAATACATGTATACCATAAATATCAGGAATGTAAAAACAAGTTCATAGGCAACATCAAAGTACAAGTCAAGCTCCTTTTTATGTTGAATAACAACTAAAATGCCATCTACATATGTATAAACTTACCAAAGGTTCTGTGGACAGAGCAGCATCAGGGAAGTACCTCAGCGGGATAGTAATGCGTGATGTCCAGTTCATCATTTCACCATGCAGACCTATATCAAAAGATGGAAAAGATGGTGGCTCTGTTTAAGTGGACAACTACAATGTCTAAACAACTACAACATCAACTACAACATCTAAAACCTAATCCATACAGAATCTTTCCATACCTAAACCTTCTGCTAGTTTTTCATATGACACAAAATTTGTGCTGTATGATTTGTTTTGAAAAAAGTAATCACCAACAGGCTGGTTATATATCAATTGTGATGAGCCTTTACTCTGTCCTCTTAAGAACTTTTGTGATCCCTATTGCTACCGGTATGATTGAAAATACATAGCTGAAAGTTCTGTAATGTCAAAATGCAGAGCTCTAAAAAACTAAGTAAAAATACAGGTACAAGTACAACATAAAACATACATAAGTTAAAAGTTAAGATGTCATAGCTAACCTTTCCTCATCTGCTGGACACGGACCATGATGTTCAGGTTGTCATAGGCCCATATCTGTCCTTCACTTGGGATGGGGGTGGACCGCATCTCATCAGCATTCTGTTTGATGATCTTTGATGTTGTGCTGGGGGAAACTGTCATGCCCGCATGGTTCAGGATTGTCAGAAGCTGAAAGGAATAATTTCATCAAGCCATGGTTATAAAATCCTAGTCAAGATTATTAAGTCAAGATATGACACCAACCAGAAGCTGTACTTGATACATGTAACTTATTTCCAGCAAAGAGGGACAAAATCATTGAAATGTAACCTATAATTAGAATATACCTGGTCATTGCAAGTCCTTGCCATAAATCCAAGTGAAAGGATGGTCTGTAGTCCAGTTGTCTTGTGGCTGTGGTGGTTGGCTATGGTGGAGATGACTAGCGCGGCTACAGAGTGTGACCGTTCTTCTGTGCTCCTTGTGTATGTTGGTGATACCAAGTTACTGATTAGATGGTAGATTGTTGGCGCTTGTGTTTTTATGTATGAGGTTGTGTCCTGGATGCTGTATAGTTGGATGTCTGATACAGTTCTGATTGAGGCTGATAGTGGGCTTCTGTTTGAACAAAGGGCTGAAATTTCCATGTGTAGTCTATGTTCCATAGTAGATTGGTCAAGGATGGCTGCTGCTTGGCGGGCTTCATACAGCTGTGCTCTCAGCATTCTGTTTTCTTCGATTAATGCTGTAACATCATGGCTACTGTATCCATGGTTGATTGGTGTGAGTGTATGTTGTCTTGAGATGTGGCTGCTGTAGGTTGGTGTTGAAGTCAATGTTGGGTCGGCCAGGCTTGGTTGTCTTGAGATGTGGCTGCTGTAGGTTGGTGTTGAAGTCAATGTTGGGTCGGCCAGGCTTGGTTGTCTTGAGATGTGGCTGCTGTAGGTTGGTGTTGAAGTCAATGTTGGGTCGGCCAGGCTTGGTTGTCTTGAGATGTGGCTGCTGTAGGTTGGTGTTGAAGTCAATGTTGGGTCGGCCAGGCTTGGTTGTCTTGAGATGTGGCTGCTGTAGGTTGGTGTTGAAGTCAATGTTGGATCGGCCAGGCTTGGTTGTCTTGAGATGTGGCTGCTGTAGGTTGGTGTTGAAGTCAATGTTGGGTCGGCCAGGCTTGGTTGTCTTGAGATGTGGCTGCTGTAGGTTGGTGTTGAAGTCAATGTTGGATCGGCCAGGCTTGGTTGTCTTGAGATGTGGCTGCTGTAGGTTGGTGTTGAAGTCAATGTTGGGTCGGCCAGGCTTGGTTGTCTTGAGACGTGGCCAATGGTAGAGGACAGAAGCGATCGGTCTCTCGCTAGTGGTCGGTTGTACCGTCTTGATGATGCAGCTGGAACGGGCAGGCTGAGGGACACACCCGTGTACAACGTTACAGTATTTGCCCGACCTCGTCTTACTTTGACCTGGGGAAATTCAGCCTTCAGATACTTTCCGACCTCGTTGCGGGATAGGCGGAAGTCGTCCAAAAGTGCCACGATGGTTTTCAGCTCAACTGTACCAAAAGGGTCTGGCCATATCTTCTCTCGCAACCTTAGGAATATGGGATGAAATACAGTCAATCTCCATATCTTTTAACATTTTTCCTTTTAAACAAAATCATGAGCATACGTAAATTATTTCCCTTTATATTCTTACAACATGAAAATGCAGTCTGAACTTGAATTTCATCTAAATAATGAACATCATATCTATTTCTGCCATGTTGATATAAACGAATAAAGATTTGCAGAAGTTGGACTGAAAAAATTCCCTGAAGAATTACATCAAGAGAACGAATCATGTGAATCAATACCTTCGAAATCACCAGGAACTGTTACTCATATCATGGAAGTACCAAATTACTTGCACGTAATTGTTGTGAAATTTTTCCCTCCAAAAAAATACCCCCCTCCCCCATCACCAGAGCAGAACACGAGTAAACAAACACAAATGATTTCTCGCCCTGTTGTTATACGTTCGAGAAGAGAAAGGACTCGTATATTTCTTAGTATAGAACTACATTTTGTACTCAAGATTGTTCCGCGTAACAGAATAACGCTTACTAGCAGTTCGTAGAAAATCAAGGATAAAATAAATTATGTGCGAAAATATGTCTACCAGCTATCTAGCGTCAGAATTTGGACTAGCAAGGATGCATTTTGTATATTAAGTTTACCATCCTCACAGGTAACGTTACCACAGTAATTCTAAGACTCAAATGTACTTAATATTTCATGTTGATGGTATACATGACTGTGAACAGTCAATGGAAAGAATTTGTCTCGCTAGTTTAGAAAAAAAAACACTGAAAAAATTTCAATGACAAAGGCTTTGAAATATCCAGCTACACGTGCCGAAATATATTCCTCTAAAACAAAGTTCAAACCACGAAATTGTCTACAGTACATACCTTGTTCTGATTCTTTCCTCATACGCCATTGTGGGGTCTTTAATACCGCAAAATCAGCCAGAATCTTTCTCAAAAACACTGCCGATAGCTGACGATCATATTCCGGCAGCCATGTTGGACATGTTGCCCTGACCGCATGTAAACATAACGATCCACGTACGTTTTTCTCATGTCGGTGTATCTAGTTCAGACTCAGATAATTATGTTCAAAATATAAAATGTATTTACTCATAAAATTATACATCTTATTTATACCTTTAATTTTTCTAAGAAACATTTATCATAATGTGTGGAAAGTTTACTTTACGTTAGGATGCTTTCAAACTGGCGGGAGCCATTCAGAGTGATTGTATGGGTGACAGCAGGGTGCCCGCGCGGCTGGATGAACACTCCCCCAAGTTACCGGAGGCCGCGCTAATCCCCCGGCAGTAAAACTCTTTGCCTAATGATAAATTAATGATACACAGGGAGGGGCAGCGGCACCGATTCTGAAAGAACTGCCCCGCCCTTATGCGTTCTGTGGCAGAGGTTACGGGAGGCAATGGTTACGCGCCCCGGCCGCTACTACCCCAGCCAGCCGACCAAAACCTCTGCTTGGAGAATAAAGCTGGCGAACATGCAGCCGCAGGCGCTCATGACTCCCCCCAACATCACAGCACACCGGGGCCCCACGGCGCGGTTCACCAGGCTCGCCAGCGGACCTTGGAAGATAAACTTTGTTGCACAACAATTGTACTAGGTACAACGTATCGTATGGCGTTTTCACTACATAGCATGACAACAACAATTGCGCT
The DNA here is from genome assembly GCF_035083965.1 of Branchiostoma lanceolatum. Taxonomy (NCBI): domain Eukaryota; kingdom Metazoa; phylum Chordata; class Leptocardii; order Amphioxiformes; family Branchiostomatidae; genus Branchiostoma; species Branchiostoma lanceolatum. The sequence goes on along the minus strand of NC_089723.1, from coordinate 5,935,081 downwards.
AATTTACCATACAGAAAGACTAAGAAGTATTGGATGAGAATCTCCAGCACAAAAATTGGACTTTATCAAGGAACCAGAAAGTTGAGTTAGTCCAATTTTTGTGTTGGGGATTCTTACAGTGGAACTTTGCTCTAGAATAATTTCAATAAATACAGATGAACTTTCAAGCTAAATCAATCTCTACATAAGAGCACATCAACCATCCCTTGACCAGAACGAGGGCCGATACAAACTACCAGACACATTTGACCCGTTGCTGACGTCACAATTTCGTTCAGGTCACGTGACATAGACTACGGGTCATTCCAACTTGACAAGGATCAGAGGACCGTCAGATTGATCGAAAACTTGTTGGTGAGAGCTTTTTGTATTCCATAAAATCTCTGCAATTTTTGTACCGAAATTAATCATTTTTCGATTATTTTGTTATGAGAAAAGATATCGCCTACCTCCTCCATACATTGCAGCGACTGCCGAGAGTAATGGACGTGATCCAGGATGTCTTCCCGTAGGTCGTGTCAAAATGGTGGACAAACTCAAGGAAGAACACACCAAGAGACCTGAGTAAAAATGGAGCGAGAAAGTTCTGAGACGAGTGACTCAATTCTTCTCAATTCATTCTCTATGATTTGTGAAGACATGTTTAATATATGCAACATCCTTTAGGGTGTAGAAAAAGCTATTTCGTTTGACAAACGGACGACTACCGGTATACGTACAGTGAAACTTGTACCAGTGGCTACCTTTACACAAGGACCACCTGGCCGTTGTGACCACTTTTTTGTGGTCTCTGATATAATTTTCCCAATGCCACAAAGGTCCACAATCATTAAACACTCTGTCTAATAATGTTACCACCTGTCCACATAGAACAGAATATATCGGTCTCCTAAGTGGTCTTCTTGGGCAGGTTTGACTGTACTACAAACTCCTTTCCGTCACACATCTTGACTCTATCAGATGAATCCCCAACATGCAGTGAAAAGCAACCAACTTCCTTACTACAAAGAAAGAGAAACAAGAAACTGTCGAACCTTATTGTTCCCGCTGTACAGAAGCATACGGTAAATCCTGCGAGGACAACGCACCACCCCCAGCCTCCGTCCGGGGCCTCTGCGCGTTTTTCTGCGGGCCTTTTAGGTCCCTCATCCGATCTGAGCGCTTGACTGTCCCCTTCGGTGGTCGACATTTCCTCGGTGCAGCGCAGTACCTTGTCGTATTCGTTCGTCCAGACCCTTGTAGTGCCTAGAGAAACATTGGGCAGGAAGTTTCGTTGTTGTTTCCGTAGCAGGATGTATTTTTACACAGAGAGGTTGGTATCTTTACATGGAGGGGTTGCTACCCGTTCATCGCGAGCGAACATACTCGAGGCACCCCCTCGAACACGGGACCCCCATTCCACGTCCCGTCTTTAAAACGGTAACGTACTAGCCTCTACCAGGCCCCGCGGATGGCTGGGCAATTGGCCGAATAGAGTGAATTGTATGCTAAAGGAGTCGGCTACGGAGAAAGGGTCCAAACTGCCATTCTGCAAGTGAAACCCTGGCAAATATTTTCCCTATAGCCGGCGTAGTTAGTCCGTAGTAACGTACCGAGGCCTTCCCAGGGTTGAACCGGGGTCTCCCAGTTACCAACTGATTGGAGCCATAAATTGCCAATGCTAGGAGAAAAAGCTTCTCAACAATATAAGTACTCACGACATCTATGAATAGCATGTTATCATTTTCCAGATGTGCGCCTTGTGGCCTAGTTTACTTCGAAATCGAAACGGTCAACGCGCGCCAGCTGGTGAGTTAGATCAATAGCTATTGGGCGATAACTGGGTAATTAGATTACTCAAAGCGATTCCCATTGGTGATCATTAGCGGTACTCTCCAAGCAGAGTTTAGGCTTTGACTTGTTTTGGACGTCTTTTGAAGAGTTTTTATTGGGCTCTATATTTTGTCAGGCATTCTTTTTGTCTTCCAGCAAAGCCTGAAAAAAATATAAAACCCTATAAACGCCTCAAAGTCCGATAAAAACGCCTCGAAAGACGTCAAAAACAAGCCGGGGCCTAACATCTGCTTGGAGCGTACATTATTGGCAGCAACAGCGCAGATTCCATAACACAAAACAGGCGAAGGCTACCATACTGCACGTTCAGATATAAATGATATTGATGCCTGTTGCTTTCCAACCGCAGAATGTGCTCGTATGATAAGAAGATTCCATCCACTGTTGCCAGTTCAATTTCGGCATTAACCTAACTTAGAAAGATCAGCCGAAAGGTTCTCTAAATACAAACAGAGCGATCAAGAAAAGCATTGAATTACAGTTGATATCATTATGTTCATGTTACCATTACATTAGACGTCGTACTACATAATTCCTTATAGCCCTATCATGTGAGCAACAGCATACGGATTCTACATATTTACATAGAAATGAAATGACAGCACCTTTTTAGAATCCGTCTGTCTGATTCTGTGCCAAAAACGGCAAATACTCTGCCGTTAAAGCTGGCATCCATTGAGGCCAAAGACCGATTCTTCTTCTAGACATAACGGTTTTGTTCGTATGTCACTGATTATTCTATAAGAATGGCATCACTTAAAACAACAGTAGTCACACAGACTCTTACAGGGGGACGTCATCTGAATTCTATATCACGAGAAAAAAAAAATTCTCTGCTGTACACAAAATTGAAGGTCTACTTGATGATGAGACCTAGCCACAGCTCTGTTTTAATTGGGGTATAACTACATTTTTAAAAAGAAAGAAAATTAAACAAGAAAAGCAAGGAGTCCTACCTTACCAAATTCTGGCAATGCCTATGACTTACCGGTTACCGAGCTAATAGAGAACACATGTTTGGCTCTACTCTCCAAGCAGAGCATGGGTTTCGGCTGGTTTTCGTGACGTGTTTTTAGGCGTTTTTGTCGGGCTTTCTACTTTGTCATCTTTTGTTTTGGTTGGCTATACAACAACAAAAATGACAAAGTAGAAAGCCCGACAAAAACGCCTAAAAAACACGTCAAAAACCAGCCGAAACCCATGCTCTGCTTGGAGAGTAGTTTGGCTCACCTTCAAGTATAAACTTAACAGGGTGAACCAATCAGTTGTGGCAAAGAGAGCCGCCCTTTGACCCAGACATTCGAACATGATCAGTGTCAAGTATTCAAGGTCAATGTCAAGTAATCAAGGTCAATGTCAACCACGTGAGTGTATGGTGCTGGTACGTAAATAGATTATGCCACATACGTTACATTCCTAGCCTGGAGCCCAGCCGTATTAGCTTTGGCCCGCTCCCAACGCTCGCTATAACAACGTGTTGGTGGAGAAGCGGCCGTTGGGAACGGACCAAAGCTATCAAGGCTGGGCTCCAGGTTATCACATTCCGTGCGGGATTCATCTACAGCAATTAGTCTTGTATTGCATGATCATTGAATGTTATACCCCCATTCCACTTGTACGGCGTCCTCGCTGCAACCGCGTTGCGACCGAGTCGCGACTTGACAGAAAGCCCAACGAATTTCATAGATGGAAACGCATCTGTTTACGCTTTGTGTGCTTTGTTGTCTTTTAAGTCATATATTCTTACATTTTACATGAAATCAAGTGTTACACAAACCCAATTTCGGTCGCAGCGAGATCGTAGCGCGATCGCCGTCTAGTGGAAAGGGGTCATTCCGTTTGTTTCGTCTGCAGCAATTATTCGTGTACGTCCACGTAGTGACTGTCAAATGTTATGAGGGGCATAACCTCACTTTTCACGAGTCATCTGAACTTCTAATGAAACACCAAGACGTGACTAATGCAGTCCCACTGGCTGAGCATGGTTGGCAAGCGCGCTTAATATATCTTCCCTGTCTCGACCTCGATCCCTTCATTGGGAAATGCTGGCTAATATAGGAAACTTGCACGGTGTACAGAAATGGAACGAAATGAAACAAAACAAAATTAAACGAAATGGCAAAAATGGAACTACAGAAATTGCGAAATGGAACGAAATGGAACGAAATGGAACTACAGAAAGTACGAAATTTCGTTCCATTTCGTTTCATTTTGCATTTTCTGTACACCCACCCCCCTCCACAAGGACGGCGCTCTCGTCGTGCGCTCTCTGCGACCTTAAATTCAACAGAGCGCTCAACGAAATTCATAGATTAAAACGAATGTTTACGTTTTGTGTGTTTTGTTTTCTTTTCAGACATACTTTTACATCTTGCATAATATTCCCATTATGAAATCAAGGATTAGACCAATCCGATTTAGGTCGCAGCGAGAGCACCGTCTTGTGAAATGGGGGTAGCATTCACATCGTGAAAGTACCGCTGTTGGGGATCTCGCAGTGCAAGCTTGTAGAAAACAGCCAACAATGACCAACTGAAGAGTGCACCTGACGTTATGCGCTCTATCCAAAAAATATTATGGAAATCCGTCATTCCTTTGTTCACTTATTCTCCTTGGAAGATCTTGACAAAAACGCCCCTGCGGTTTCAGAGCAAGCTGCTTGAGGGTTCTAACCGACACCACGTCTTCCTTACATCACAAGCTATATGCCAGAGAGAGAGAGAGAGAGAGAGAGAGAGAAACACCAAAAACAATATCTCTATTTTTCATGGAGATAACAAGTAAATTACCCATTGCTTCATTGCTTGTGACACTAAGCCGGAACGATAGTGACGTAGAATTGATCTTAAGATTCACTCGAAGACGTTTAACGTAAGCTTGGAAATGAATAGATAAATCTGTACATCACCTAGACAGTCTTTCATTCCTATTATAAGGCAAGGAAAGAGTACACACCTTTTTTCACCTCGTTGTTGACAATCCTTCAGGGAAAAGCGGAGGGTGCGCGGCCGCGGGGACGTCCCCGTCGGTCGTGGATCACAGATCTAAAGGAGTGGACCGGTCATTCAGCCAACCAGATGACCAGACTGGCGGAAGACCGCCATCAGTGGAGAGCTTTCACCGAGAGCCATGCTGCCCCGACGGCTGACTAAGCTATGGGAGAGAGTGAGTGAGTGTGTTGACAACACCTTTACCCGCCGTAGGATGCACCTCCACATGTCCTCAGTGTGAACTACGCGGGGCTTCGCCTAAGCTCACTTTTAAAATCCTGTCTGCAATGAACGTTTCGTCAATGGTTTATATCATGGGATTTGCGTCGATGGGACTGAATAGAAAGACGGAAGATCGGATTTACAGGGGATGGCTCAGGAATCACAAATGCGGCGATACCTATCAATTGATTTCACCTGTGTTTAAGGTATCCCCTATGGCGGCTGATGAAGGACAGCATTGTGCTACGGTCACCATTGGAAAAAGGGGCCCCGACGGGTAGTTTACGGGATGTTTTCTTTGCACTTTCTGACGTGACCCCTACCTGGTCCCATGGGACACCCTGCGGCCACCGGGCTATTTTTCGGCACGGCCAGGTCCCGAGATTTTTTTAACTCAGAGTTAAAATCAACCCGGGATCCGGTATGACAAATACTGAAATAGACGCCGTAAGCTAATCGTGAGAACACCGAGCGGTACCTTACCGGTATCAGGCTATCCACCGGGACAAATTTCTGGCTTCGGGGCCCAGCCGGGGCTTCACCCCCTACGGGCACCGGCGCAATTGTGACCTTAGCGGTAGGTTTGTTGTCTCTCCCCATCCCAAGTGCAGGAAAACCCCATTCACTGCCTCACAGGAACGTGTTGGAATTCAAGCCACAACTTCATCAGTTACGCCTTACGGCATTCGGACACCGGCATGATGGCTCGATTTTCCGCTCTATCGCGCTGCGCTGAACGCATTGTGAGGTGGGAAATGAGAGGTACATCGTCAATAACGCTTTGTCAGCATCAGTCTCTACCAGACTGACTACGCGCCGGCTATAGGGAGAATATTTGCCAGGAGAGTTTGGCCACGTAGTTGAACCGATTCAATGCGTATTTGATGGGGAAAACAATTCATGATTATAAGCCAGTGACAGTTGTAGAGCGCCACTATCAATGGAATCAATATAGCACTGTAGGGGTCCTCACTTCGCAAGGTTAACCCAATTGTTTCACATGAGCAATTATAGTAATTTTCGTCATTAAATATTAATGCTGACACGATGCAATGTAGGCTACTAGCGGTGAAAAACAAGTTCTGAAAATGTCTCATGAAATGGTACAAAACATGCAAAAGGGTAAATCGTGGTCCACAAAATTCTCGACAGTTGTGACCCCAAAAAGAACGAATCATGGTACACAGGTGTGAAAGAGAAACAAGTCTTGTCGACCTACACCTACACAATAATAACAAGGTCACATACTAGGGGGCCCAAAATCTACCTTGACCTTTGTCTTCCCAACACCTGTCCACATACCAAATATCATTGTAATCCATCCAGAGGTTCTTGAGTTATGCTGACTAAAAAAACAGAAACAAACACGCACACACAGAGAGAAAGAGAGAGAGAGAGAGAGAGAGAGAGAGAGAGAGAGAGAGAGAGAGAGAGAGAGAGAGAGAGAGAGAGAGAGAGACACACACACACACACACACACAGAGACACACACATACGTTACGACTCAGGCCCTATCAAAGGAAGGATCACAATATATATGATCACAACAGTATTATTACAAACCCCCAGGACAGAGACACGGAGAAAGAACACATCACTCAGGCCTTGTTAAACTGTGGTTACCCGAAGTGGGCGGTAGCCAAGGCAACTGCACCCAGACCGACGTCTACACGCAGTAGTACTCAAACGCCTTCCACGAGACAGAATAAGGGTTTGGTTGTCTTGCCTTATGTCACAAATCTCTCAGAGGCTCTGCGGAGGATTTTCAGTACGCATGGCATTAAGACCTGCTTCAAACCAACTCGGACACTAAGACAGTTGTTAGTTTCACCCAAGGACAAAACACCGAAAGAACAAAAGTGTGGGGTGATCTACCACATACGTTGTGCAGGACAGAACATCAGAGGACCGTGTACAGAGACGTACATAGGGGAAACGTCACGTTCACTCAAAACTAGATTTTTGGAGCACAGACGTCCCAGCACCATTACGTCAGAAGTGTCTCAACACATTCATATTGAGTCCCCGTGACATACTGTGACACTCGATAATGTGCACATTTTGGATAAGGAACAGGAGTGGTTTGTGAGGGGCGTGAAGGAGGCGACTTACATCAGGGCTCATCACCCCTCCCTGAACCGCGACGGTGGAAGATTCCGTCTGCCCGCTGCTTTCGATTCACTGCTGACGTCATCACGTCTCCGACTTCCCGGCGTTCAACGCAGTGATTCGAACATCTGACGAAGGTTGGAGTTACCAGCCGAAAATTTATGGTTAGTTCAACTTCTTTGTGTTGGATTATAGTTTAAAATTTCCAATATCACAATATGTTAATACTTTATGATAAAGAAGATTACGACAGCAAATCCTATTAACGCCGAGTGATAATCTAATGATATATGTTGTTTTTTCCGTGCCTGTCCATCCCTTTCCATTGGATGCTGCGACTGCGGAGCGACCAATGAGCGACCAGATATTTGACAGATCGCTGAACGAATTTCACAACGGTCAACATCTCTCCTTTCCATTGGAGGCTGCAACTGTGGAGCGTCCAATGAGCGACCAGATATTTGATAGACCGCTGAACAAATGTCACAACGGTCAACACCTCTCCTTTCCACTGGAGGTTGTGACTGCGGGGCGACCAATGAGCGACCAGATATTTGATAGACCGCGGAACGAATTTTACAACGGTCAACACCTCTCATTTCCACTGGAGGCTGCAACTGTGGTGCAACCAATGAGCGACCAAATATTTGACAGATCTCTCAACGAATTTCACAACGGTCAACACCTCTCCTTTCTACTGGAGGCTGCGACTGTGGAGCGACCCACGAGCGACCAAATATTTGATACTCCGCTCAACGAATTTTAACCTTTAGGGTAGCGAATGTAGGAGCCCGGTAGAAGTAGGATGGCACCCAGGCTAAACGAATTGTAGAAAAGAAACTACATTTTTTCCTACGTATTGCGTCTTTTCCTGTCTTTTGAATAATCTTTTGCATCATATTGTCATATTCTAAAAATATAACCTTCTTGGCAAATGTAATCATAAAATAAAGGCGCACACAAATCCAATTTTTGTCGATCAACGGTCGCCCAGTGATCGCCGTCCATTGGAAAGGAGGCTTTTTGAAAAATAGAGGTGCGATGGTCCTTTTGTATCTAAAATGATGATATTGTAGACAGTCGCGTCATGTAGCAGTGTCCTTATAACGGAGACCAAGCAGACAAGCTGACCATGTAGTCTTAGACAACGTGAAATTTGACAAAATTGTATCCACTAGTTTGTGGAATATTGGCCTACCTTTGCAGCTATTTCCATGTAACGTCTTCCGAATGTGGTGTTTATGAAGAATCAGTTGTGATGTTGTGGTGACCACACATGTAGGGCAACAGGACATTAATTATGCATAACCGGCCCAAGGCCTACTACCCAAGGCCTACATACAATGACAAGCTGTCAATTTTGCATCTCCAATAAGGCCATGTTGATTTGATTGTATAGATGACATCCTCTGGGGACCCCAAAACTGTTGCGAGTGCGCGAATAAAAAAAGCTTGTCAAAAAAGTTGCCTTCATTATTAAAATCATGTGGTCAGGAAGGTTGAACCCAACCTAACACACAGAGTATGGCATACCGAAATATAGATTAATTTTCGTTCTTTCAAAACATCTTTGTTTTTCCGTCTTAGTATAGATTTTTGCTCTGACATTTGAAAATTCCAGACGACACAACGTTAGGCGATCTCAACCCAGTTCGGATGAGCGTGTATAAGCGACCTTTGGCGACTCTAAAGAAAACTGCAGAAGTAGTCGCCATTACACAATACTTTATCAACTGATCATGACACTTTCATGACTCTTCCTACCGCGTGCATACCTAGCCTCCACCAGGCCCTCCTACGGGGGTAAGGGATCGTAAAATTCGTAAAAATAGGGAATAATTGGCCCGAAAAGTAAGTCCACGGTAAGGTTAACATCTCCCCTACGCGTACGACTGCAAATGAAACCCTCTTGGCGAAACTTCTCGGGCACATATTCTCCCTATAACCGGCGTATTTAGTTCAGTAGAGACTAGGTTATACAGGTCATATAGATATAGATACAGATACAGAAGCAAATGTTACTTCCAAAAATACTTTTACTATTGACTCACGAGCCAAAGAATGTGATGACAAGTACACATATCTGTTTGATTGATGATTATCATATCGTCTTAGCGCGTGTCAGTCCAACATGATTAATCATACACTCATTAAATACTCATTTCAATGTAATCGAACTGGGAACGTGGCTAGTACTGTAAATGCAGAATGTTCGCGGGATTTAATTTCGCGGTAGGGTGAAAATGGAGTGTTTGCGGTGGTTTTGAGTTGCGCTTGAAACAATAGTAGCGCTACAGTCACACAATGGAACGGCTTTTCGAGGTGGTTTTAAGTTCGCGGTATAGAGTTCACCGCGAAAACCGCGAACATAAAACCACCGCAAACATTTCTGTATTTAAAGTACTTGCGCTGTCCCATAACGGTAATGCGCATACACGGAACTATGAGCAACCAGCCTGGCTGGTGAATTTATGATTTGTATTTGAATAACCAGTGGCAAAGTCAACCGTTAATAATACCTTTTAACCTTTGACCAGTATGGTACTTCAGCTGCAACGTATCATCAGGTATGTACAGGAGTTCTTGTATTGTGGTTACATTAGAATTCCCCACGGTTTATGTTGGATGTTTGATCAACGTTGTATCAGAATTCTTCCGTTGCATACGATATGTTTTTAGACACAGCATTTGGACACTATAAATGCGATAGCATCACAGTCTGTAACAGTTACACGCGACCACAACATTATACGATACGTTCTATCAATGTGCTCTGGAAACTTTTCTGCAGTGATCCTGATGTAAAGGCACTGCCGTGTGACTATAAAGGGTATCTAAAAAGGTAGTCCCAAAGGTAGCCTTTTGAGGCCGTGGGGGCAGTGGGTTGTTTTCCACTATGTCTGGGGCACGGTATTGGAAGGCAGAGCCCATCCCTCTCCTCCGCCTTTTATCTCCCCAACCATAGTCATGTACCCATTTTTACACCTGGGTGGCGTTAGGAACGCCGTGTAAAATGCCTTTCCCAAGGGCACAGAATCGGTGACATGACAGGATTCGAACCGACCCCACGCGTGTGACCATACCAGCTGCCAACAGCAACTAGGACAGCCTTATCAGTACAAATAACGGAACTTTGGCTGTTTGCCGAGCATTTGAATAAACTACCGGCAGTACTCTCTCTAGGAGGTATGCGCAGACGCGCAAATAGTTTCGTAGCTACATCGACAACAGAGGCTCTTAGCTGAATTCGGCGTACATATCATAGTAGCCCAGTTAAAAAACCGTTACAGTAACCATAAGGAATTATACGAAACCTACTTTCTACGTTTCATTTTCTAAGAGGAAAACTCGGGATGGCTTCACGACAAGGATTGGCTTTGTTGTTGCTGGTCTTGACAACGTTGTCAGGCTGTATTATGGGGACATACCGCGCTACAGGTAAGACTTATATTTTCACAAATGTTGTCAGTTAGACCTAAAGTCGTCTGGGATTTTCAAATGTCAGAACAAAAATCTGTACTAAAAACAACCAACGTTTGTTGTTGCTGATAGGAGAAGGATTTAAATCATTCACAGGCGTAGCAAATTAATCTGCTTTGCTCTGGCACAAGGAAACAGGAAGGGGAAGTAACGAGCTGACACAGTTGGAGCTCATGGCACTTGGTAATGATAAAGTCATGTGGGTGGCGAGAATGAAAGTTAAAGTTGATTTAAGGTTTCCTCACTGGCACGTTCGCACAAATTGATATCTACTTATCATCTGTTGTTAATGAAAAATAATTGTTTTTACCTGATTAAAAAAAATTATTTTCTAGTAACTATTGACACTTCATAGATATCAATTTGTGCGAACGTACGTTTGTAGCTTTGATCATTATGCACATGGAAAACATAGTTTTATGCAGTGTTATGTACCAAAGTGATGTATTTACTCTCAGAAAAAAAAATCATATTAAGGGCAATCAAATTTGATGACGTCATCCATATGGTCCAAAACATCAGATTTAGAATTCTTTCATGACCAGCTATCAATATTCAGTACTACAACAGTTCTTTCTTAGTTCATTAGTGAGAAAACAATTGAAAGCCAAATTCCAATTTAGCCAGGGAAGAAACCTTAAGTTAAGTCTAGCTCGATATGTATTACACGATAAATGTTTTTATATTGAATGTTATAGACGCCAGTTGTACTATCCTTGTGTTTATAAGATATTCTACAGTGTACGCAATTCACAGAATGTATTCAGCTTTTGAATACCATGTAACACTTGTTACTAATAAACCATGCATTCATTCGTTCATTCAAGACCAGCATCAATATATGTCTAACATTTAACAATTTCTCTAGAAGTTAATGTACGTTCAATTAGCAATTTTCAATTATACAACACAATGATGAACGTTCACAATCTTGTTCATGTATCTGCTTGGACCCTTGTAGCGTCCTGCGTTGGTCGCTGTGGTGAGCAATACAACAACGCCAACCGCTGTCACTGCAATGATGAATGTAGCCAATATGGCAACTGTTGCAGCGACTACAACGCTATCTGTGTTCTGCAAGGTAAGGGTTGTGGCACTTCAAAACATTCTTGGCAATATAGACTCACGAATAACTTAGTAGTAGTTAGTACAACAACGCCAACCGCTGTCACTGCAATGATAAATGCAGCCAATATGGCAACTGTTGCAGCGACTACAACGCAATCTGTGTTCTATAAGGTAAGGGTTGTGGCACTCAAAAAACATTCTTGGCAGTTTTCTGCTACATTTCCGACTTTCATCAGGATTTTTTTGGCGAAGCTTCAGGAGCGAGCTTAATAGTATATCTTATTGAAATTCCTTTTGACCTTGGCATACTGTGGTCTGGATAACCTTGCGATAGTTCTAATTGTCAGGCATCAGTAAGCTGCATGTGCGAATGGCTGAACCTGATCAACATAAACAAAGTACAAAAGCAAAGTTTACTTTATTACAATAACGCCGCTGACGTCAGGTTTTCTTTTTGGTTGGTGCTCATTCCCTATCCTGTTGAGTGCAAATATTCACCAGTGTCAACCAGTAGAAATATCATATCCGATCTTGTCAACATCTTATAGCAACTGGAAGGTTTCTTACCTGTTTTGCAATATATTACCTTTCCTGTCCTATCTCATCTGTCTTGTTCTATCTTACCTGTCAAGTCAAGTCAAGTCAAGTCAAGTCAAATGAAAGCCTTTATTTTCTTTCGAATGCTAGTTCAGCCACACGGGTCGCTTGTCCTGTACTATATTACCTGTCCTGTCCTACCTTACCTGTCCTGTCTTAGCTGTCCTGTCCTACCTTACCTCTCCCGTCTTACATGTTGCGTTCTTTGTCATCCCCTGTCCAGTGAGCTGTGCGTCCCGGTGTGGTGAAACGTACGACACCTCCAATACTTGCCACTGTAACGACAGATGTCAGGAATTCAGCAACTGCTGTGACGACTACAGCGCCTTCTGTGTTCCCACAAATGCGCCGCGTAAGTCACAGTAGTCAAAATATATCCTCCACCAGGCTCTCCTACGGGCGTATGGATCGTAGAATTAGGCAGAAAAATGAATAATTAGCCAGTAGAGTCAGTCCACGGTGAAGATCACATTTCGCCCGTGTAGAGGCCTGCAAATGAAACCCTGGCAAATATTCTCCCTATAACTGGTGTAGTTAGTCTGGTAGAGACTAGTCAAAATATACTTGAAGGCACTTGTATCTGTGATTAATTCCCCAACGTCCTTAATTCCTTAACGCCAAATAAGGCTAGCTCATTAATTATGTGTGTGACCATTCTTTTTATCTACTTTAAGATCAAAGTCATTAATGAATGCTAACTAAAAACTGCGACGTTTTCTCCCCAATCTCCTTCAGCGACCACCTTGCCACCCGTATCGTCTTTCGTAGCCTCCAGTAAGTACAGAAGTCAAGTCTAGTCACCCTCCTCTAGCAGCGCTAAAACCCGTTCGGCTTACGGACTCTTCTGAACCAAGTTTTGGGGTATTGGTGATGTCACTGACAGTTGCTCATAAATAATCATTGAGCTAGCCTTATTTGGCACAAACAGCCGTTAGTTGCACATGAACAATTAATGAGCCAGCCTTATTTGGCGCAAACAGCCGTTATTTTGTTCTTAACCCAAAGTAGCGATGTAAGACGTAACCTGATTGTCTGATAGCTACCCAGCGACCTTTGCGGATTTCCACAAGACGAGCTTGTGGGAATCCTCTGATTGGCTGAAAACTGTTTTCTGGTGACGCCATCAATACCCAAAAACCTCAGTTCAGAAGAGCAGGGCTGAGTCCAGGAGGGTTTGCCGAGCATCCGAGCGGGTCTTCGCGCTGCTAGAGGGGGGTGAGTTTAGTTCAGTATAGAGCTTTTGGGGACTTCAGCTCACTGGTTGAAAAGAAACGAGGAGAGCCCGTCTACATGTACCAAAAACAAAGTAATCAATAATTATTACTTTTCAGTGTACTAGTTTTCTGTCTTGTTGAGTGCAGATATTTACCAGTGACTGTGTTTTCCACAAGCAATCACCTACATATCTGACTGATGTGTCTTAGTCCAAATTGTAACGACCTAAGCCGTCGATGCATGTCCGATCCTATCTTCCCAACATCTTATAGCGTCTAGAAACAATCAAACCATAGTAAACCGTAGAGGGGGAACCTTGTTCCTTGTCTGTCCTGTCCTATCTCACCTGTCCAGTCCTACTTTACCTGTCCTGTCCTACTTTACCTGTCCTGTCCTACTTTACCTGTCCTGTCCTACTTTACCTGTCCTGTCCTACTTTACCTGTCATGGCCTATCGTACCTGTCCTGTCTTACCTTTCCTGTCGTATCTCATCTGTTCTGCCCTATCTTACCTCTCATGCCCTTTCTCCCCTGCCCAGTGAGCTGTGCCTCACGATGCGGTGAAACCTATGACACCTCCAATACGTGCCACTGTAACGACAGGTGTCAGGAGTTCAGCAACTGTTGTGATGACTACAGCGCCTTCTGCGTTCCCACAACTGTACCGAGTAAGTAGTCTCAAAATGTACCGAAAGGTCACATTCATTAGCTGTGATGAAGTCAAATTCCTGAACGTATTTTACCCGTGTGTGGCCGTTCTTGTTACCTACTAAAAGATGTAGGTCATTGTTTGATACTAAGCTGAAGTTAATGTCTATAGCGGTTATTTAGAGAAGCTATCTATGACAGAATGTACAATACCACCCTCAACAGGAAAGGAGGCCTACGTGTCTAACCTTCCTGCACTTGACCCCTGACCTACCACCCTCGTGAGACAACATTAGCTTCTGTACTCAAACAACAGGAGCTAATTGATGTAGAAGCATTCACCTATCAATTCTTAGTTTTTGGTTAAATACCTGTTGAACTACATATCCTTCAGTCACTGACGAAAGGTAGCGGATGCTAGCTGAAACGTCAGACCGTTCCCAAAATCTATTCAGTTGCCTTAAGTCCCCCTCTCACTGGACCCGCGGCACGCTGGCGGCGTCGCTGCGTCATAAACTGGATTTGTGTTACCCTTAACTTTACAATGGGAATATCATTCAAAACGTACAAGTATGACCAAAAAGACAACAAACACACAAAGCTAGTTTAAAAATATTCGTTTTGTCGATGAAATTCGTTGACTGCCTTGGCAATTTGATCAGTCAAGGCGCCACCACCAGCGTGCCGCGGGTCCAGTGAGAGGGGGGCTTAACTTCCGTTAATATGTTTTCTCTCAAACTTCCTTCAGCGACTACCTTGCCACCCGTACCGTCCTCCCCCCTGCCTGTCACATCCGCGGAGCTGTCGAACATTGCTGACGACTTGTGGTATGGTGACGTCAACTTCGCCACGGAAGGGATGGACTTCACCCTGAACTTGCAGAGTTATGTCTCCAACACGGCACTGCATACGGACTCCTCCTCATCACGGTGCGGCCCCACTCCTATCTCTTACACCTTTTAGTTTCTAACAATGAGGAAAGGAGGAAGGGAAAGGGTTAAGGAAAAAATCACCCTCCTCTAAGTTAGCAGCGCTGAAACCCGCTCGGGAAATGCTCGGCAAACCATCCCGGTCTCAGCCCTGCTCTTTTGATCGGAGATCATGTTGGTTGGCTTCTGGGGGCGTCACTGACAGTTGCCCATAAATAATTAGTGAGCTATCCTTATTTGGCACAAACAGACGTTACCTTGTTTGGAAGCCAAAGTAGCGATGTAAGACGTAACTTGATTGGCTGATAGCTTCCCAGCGACCTTTGCGGTTTTTGCACAAGATAAGCTAAGCTGCTTAAGCCATTCCCCTCATTGTTGGCTGAAAGCTGTTTGATGGTGACGAAGTAACAGTATCTCAAGTCTCTGCTATTTTGAAATCCAACCTCTTTTCCAGACTCTTCTCGTACATGAATGAGAACGGTGTCCTCTCGTCCCCAACCTACTCGACCTTCGTCGCCATCTTGAACAACTACATCGCTCAAACCGGAAACACTGAACAGGTGACTTCCGCCGAGTCGGCCGAGAACGAGGCATTCCTGAGCGAGATCATGAAAACTCCGGTCATGGCGAAGGTTCACGACTTTCTCCGATGGAAGGGTGAGTTGGTTTCCGTCGTTAAGCCCCCGACACACTTGTGCGTATGTACAAGTCCGCAGGAGTTGCATATTCACATGTTTTGGGTTTAGGTTAAGTTTGCAGCCGAGGAAGTCGTTTCTTTGGCTCGATAACTAGGCTGCACAACGGTGGGTCAAAGTAGAAAACAACTTAATCCCTGCAAACTTTACATTAAACGATATTACAAATATGACACATTATCTCATGTACTTTTAGGAATCGTACCCTACACCGAGGATGACTTCAAGGCCCGTCTGAGCGAAATCTGGTTCGGCCGCTACTCTCGTCAGGACGGAAAACTGGACACTTCGGGCTTCGAACACGTGTTCGTGGGTGAAGTGAAGAACGGGCAGGTGACCGGCATGCACAGCTGGGTTCGGTTCTACCTGGCCGAGAAGAGCGGCGTCTTTGATTATTCAGGCTACGTCTACAAAAAACAGGTTAGTTGACATTGAGTTGTTGAAAAAGAAGTCGAATATCAAAAGCTTAGATTATATTCCGAAGCACCGTGTCCGTAGCAGTTCTTAGAATAGTTACTTGTTCCACTATTGTTGAATTGCACTTCCTGTATACTTTTTGTGCATTAATGGCACGCAGAGCATTTCATGAGGCTTCAAAACTGGAAATATTCTAGTTGCTGTAATCTTTATGAAATTGACATTTAATGCCACTATTTACCACATTTGCGTGCGGATTTCTTATTAAAAGTGCTAAAAAGCGGCACAAAAATAAGCTACATGGTGATCTTTTAATTTCACGCGCCTAGTGTAAATAGACCGATACCATAGCCCCGCCCACCTCCATCAAAACGTATAAATGCAAAATTAAAACATAAAGATGCAAATGTTTGACGGACACGCAGTCACTCTCTCATTGGTCGAACCGCTAATTCTGATGGACAGTCAGTATCAGTCTGTCATGGCTTGGATTTTCTATCAGTTCTCACCACACAACGACATCGTATCTTTGCTCCTAGATCCTTTAATGTCGATATGTAATGGTATAGTGTCATTGAAACTTACTATGTGTAGGAATGACTAGAAATTTGAGTTTTTTTATTCAAGTTTCAAGCCTCATAGAATGCTATGGAGGCCTTTAATCAAACTTCATTCATTAGCCCTCGGGCAAGAACTTACAAATAAAACTCGAATTGTTAAAAAAGATTGAAACCTCCTTCCTTGGTCAAAGTGAATGCTGTTCTGTAACTATTTAGATCCAGGTGCTACCTCCGGCAAAAAAAGTTAGAGCCTGGAATTAAACAAGATGACACTCATGCTAGGTCTGTTTTCCTTGGTCTGTTCGCGTAATTAGAAAAGGTTTTCAAAAGTGTAATTCTTGTATCCTCAGCCTGGCACCATCGGGGTTCAGTTCCGTTGGGGCAGCGTGTGGAAGAACCTGGGCGGGTTCTTCCTGGGTACCAGCCCGGAGTTCGATGTCGCCATCTACACCCTCTGCTTCCTGACCCGTCCCAACGGCCAGTGCCAGTTCAACATGGCGGGACAACAGATGAGAATCATCACCTACAGCTGGCTGGACCGTGGGCGCTACCTGGCTTCCGCATATCCCTGATACAACATCGCGTCCATATTGTCCAAGCAGAAGTTTCGCTCTCTCCCAGCAGAGGAGCGGTTCCGGCTGGTTTTTGACGTGCTTTTAGGTGTTTTTGTCGGGCTTTCTATTTTGTCATTTTTGTGTCTCTACAAACCCCACAAAAGAGAGAAAAAATTGACAAAGTAGAAAATCCCGACAAAAACGCCTAAAAACACGTCAAAAACCAGCCGGAACTACTCCTCTGCTTGGAGAGTAGTGGTTTCGGTCAAGTGGGCTAGGAGTGTCAGGTATTTTAAACGTTTCTCCCCCCTTTCCACTCGTCCGAGACCAAGACCTTTGCTTGAAGAATAGCACGTCTTGACCGCAACAAGATCTTCAGAAATAAAACGATTGCGCTGCGTGCGTTTAACCAATAAATAGATACTATGAAATGAAAGCCTGTCAGATTTTTTCCGTGTCCTGTATGACGACGTCACATGTCGAGAAAAACAGGTTTACCTGCTAACTGGCTTCGGTATATCCCTGATTGAACAGCGCGTCTAATCTTCAAGCAGATCTATCGGTGGCAAAGACCGTATCCAACTGACAAAAGGAGTTTTAATCGCCGTTCAAAACTCCTTTTGCCAGTTGGATTCGGTCTTTGCCACCGATAGATCTGCCGCGAGATTAAACACGTCCACGTTGCAACAAAATCGTCAGAAATAAACGATTGCGTTGCGTGACAAACGTTTAACCAATAAACAGAAGGTATGAGATGAAAGCGTGTCAGATTTTGTTCTGTGTCCTGTATCATACACAAATGTGCACTCCTTCTGTTTGTACTTTTAGTGCGTGGGGGGGGGCACTTTTCAGGCCGCGTTGATTTGATTATATGGATGACATCCTCTGAGAACCCCAAAACTGATACGTGCATGCGAATAAAAAAAAAAGTTGTCCTATTATGAAATCTGCGTGGTCAAGAAGGATTAACAAAACTTAACACACAGAGTATGGTATACCAAGGACATCTATATAATGTTTTTGGGTATACCGAATAATAAAGTCTTAATTTTTGTTCCTTCACATCTTCTTCGGCTTTGACTTTGGAATTGACTTTGGCATTCTACGACATTGGTATTCGTTTCCGAAATATTTTGGCAACTTACGTATACAGCATATATGTCAACACTTTACAACTGCTTTGTATGATTTACAATATGGCCGAAAACGTTTTTTTGTGGGCATTGATGTGCGCGCGGATGTCATCCATACAATCAAATCAACATGGCCTGATGTAAGAAACACATTGCTGACAGCCAGATTGCTGACAGATCAGATGCATACTAATAAGTGATACTATTACAGCCCACACCCCCAGACTTTCGACAAGCGATTTCATGAGTAAGCTAGTATGGAGATCACCTAATGTGCAGTTGGGCAGACAATAGCTTGACTAAATCGCGTTCCTAGCGACCTGTCCGACTTTTCGGTCGGGAAGAGATTGTGTTACATAGGCTACCTATTAGCCTGGAGGTCAGACTGTTTCCAGGGCGTACATAGGCATGACAGGTCAGCTCATTGTCTCTCAGGGCCAACACGACCCAAAGAAAAATTTACTAAGACCCCGTATGAGTTAGACCTGCGGGATAGATATTATAGTGCCGACTTAGGTAGAGGGGTATGTGACTTCCCAGACCGAAGGGGCTATCCCTAGCGCGACCTTTGTGCTGTTATCAACATTTGTCGCTACCACTAAACAAACATACCACCCCGCAGATTGTGGTCACTCATTCTGGAGACTTTTGATCTGATCTATCAACAATGGTAATCGTTGGAAGTGTCTGTCGTATGTTGTTACCTAGTAACAACCTAGTAAGTTGTTAAATAGTACAGTAGTATAGATCAACACAGAAAATGACAATGTTATGATGACAATGACATTAAACTTTATTGCATATTCATGCCCAAGATAGGGCGAATACATTACGTTGGATAACTGAAATATGATAATATAAAGTTCATGCCATATTCCATCTTTGGCTAGAGAGTCTCTTCCCTCTTCTAAAATCATATACCCCCAGTATGTGGACAAATTCAAAGTTTCTCAATTACGTCGTAGGTTTTAGATGACATAATATACGCTTCATTAAATATGCACACATCTAGTCTATTTGTAGGTTATTAACAGGAAAATTGCGCATGCCTGTGCACAGTGAAAATTTCAAAACAAAGTGTACTTCTTGTCCTCTGGAATTATTTTTATAAATGTACATATTCCTTTATAATGACAACCAAACCAACCGTTGTGTACTCTGTACAATAGCCTAGGTGCAGTAAAAAGTGTAAATCACATAATTCTCACTAACGCTCTAAATGCCAAATTATTGTATATCTAATATTTTCAGACACACAATCTGTAAGGCAACATTTTTGAAGTTGTGAAACAAAGAAGCGAGTAGAAGCAGTCGCCTGGCCCCCGGGATTCGAATTCGCGCCGAAACCGGGCAGCCAGATCACAGGCACGCACGCTTTAACCACTAGGCTAACATGTCTAGACCGGTTAGACTGGTCAATTGGGGGGCGGTTGAACCCCACTGTTACACTTGCAAACATAGATTGAATTTATAGACACTTTGATACAAGTCTGACAGTCGGTTTGAAAGTTGGGAACAAGATTGGTTTTCCAAACTCTGAAAGTTTCAGATATTATTGCCTTGATGTGGTAACTTTGTTGCAACTCTATGGATCATTCTGCATGATTTAATAATGTTTCATTGAAAACCAGTAGAGAAAAATATTTGAATCTTTTGGTTAGTTTTATGCGAATCTGCTCCAGCTATTGTTTCCAGCTTGTAGACAGTCTGGGATTTTTATGAGTGTATGTAGTTATGGGGCCAATTCATCCCTCAACCTGCTGGGAAGGTCACAGGAGGAGCTCTTCCTTATTGCGTTACCCAGGGTACGCCGAGCTCCTCTTTAAGTAATCTGTAGTGACTGTTCGAAATAGCTGTTTGCTTTTCTGTGGTCACCAAGGTCACTCCAGGCGGTACCCAAGTTGTTAAGTGTTACCGCAATGTCGGGATGTGAAGTGCCCTCACCATAAACAGTCCGCATCATTTGTAGTGACTGTTCGAAATAGCTGATCGCATTTTCGTGATCACCGATGTGACTCCAGGCGATACCCAAGTTGTTAAGTGAGGAGGCTATGTCAGGATTTTCAGTGTCCTCCCCATAGATACTCCGCCTCATCTGTAGTGACTGTTCATGATACCTGACCGCCTTTTTGTGATCACCAAGGTCACCCCAGGCGGCACCCAGGTTGTTAAGTGAGGAGGCTATGTCAGGATGTGCAGTGTCCTCACCATAGATAATCCGCCTCATCTGTAGTGACTGTTCATGATAGCTGATTGCCTTTCTGTGATTACCAAGGTCACTCCAGGGGTTACCTAAGTTGTTAAGTGAGGAGGCTATGTCAGGGTGTGCAGTGCCCTTACCATAGATACTCCGCCTCATCTGTAGTGACTGCTTATAATAGCGGATAGCCTTTCTTTGATCGCCAAGTTTACTCCAATCGCTACCCAAGTTGTTAAGTGAGGAGGCTATGTCAGAATGTGCAGTGCCCTCACCATATATACTCCTCGTCATCTTTAGTGCCCGTTCATCAAAATCGACAGCCTTTCTATGATCACCAAGGTCACTCCAAGCGGTACCCAACTTGTTAAGTGAATTGGCAATAGCAACATGTGCAGTGTGCTTGCCATATTTTGACAGCTTATTCTTAAGTGTTTGCTCTCTGCACGTCTTACAACTTTCGTAATCACACAGACTTTGGTGAACATCTGCTTTTAGTTCTGAAGAGTTGTCAAACAAAACTGACTGCTCTTTCTGTGACCCGCTGTCACTCAGCTGTGAAATGAAATCCTTTAACGGCCTTTCTGTGTAATAGTATCTCATGAGTTGCTTTCTGTTTGAGAAGTAAAACACTTTCTCCAGTTTTGCCTCTATGCCTGTGTCTGTCGACATTGACGATAGAGCTGACAGGTTCTCCACCTGACCACCATTGCTCAGGTATGTTCGTAGCCTCAATTCTGCTGAGATACTGACGATCACCAACAAGTGATGTGCGTTCTCACTATTGACGACTCCAGCGTTTCTTAGCTCCTGAATAGTCTCCCAGATTGCGGTAGGCTGTATGTTATGCAGTAGCGCCCAACAAGATACTGCAAGGCTTGAAAATCTATATATCTCTTTCTTTACATTCAACAGATTGCCAGTTAGATCTTTGTTTTGAAAAGTTGGTGCATTCTCACTCAGTAAAGTTTTTGCCGTCAGAGATGAAATCATTCCATTATTTCCTTTAAGTTGCTGATTCCATAATGAAGTGTACTCATCGACCAAGCCCTGTTCTCCTGTGATCAAAGACACATTTCCTAATATAGTGGCTAGATGGTAGCCTTTCTTTAGATGAAACTTTATGTCATCTTTTAGAATATTGGTCATATCTGTCGGTGTGTGAATAAGTTCATTTGTTCCTGTGTTGTCTTTACCTCTGCCCAGTGGAGTTTTACATGCTTTTGGCATGGCTCCATCGAACGAAAACCCACGCGGTGTTACAATGTCGTGGTACCAGTTTTTCAGTGGGTCATCTGAGTTGAAATCATTCAGACACTTAATCCCCATTGACGGGAGAATGGTCTCGCCCAGATTGATCACTTTGAGATGCAGATAATGAGTGAGGTTGCGGAAATACTTGACATTTTGCTCTGTTTCATCCTCTACCAAAATGGCAAATTCCACATCAGAGTATGGGGTAACCAATCCTGTGGCTTGTGAACCCAAACCTATCATGGCGTACTTACAAGGAGGTTGGCCCATTGCCTCCATACACTCATCTACAGGTCCGGCTATGAACATCTTTCGTTGATCAACAATTGACTCAAACAGAGCCTTAACTGCTTCTACTCTCTTCTTTTCCATTTCTTTTAACTTAGGGTCGTCATCATCAAGGCTGTATGGATCTATGTTTTGATCAATTCTTTTGATTTCTTCTTCTACATAACTTCGATGCTTTGTAATGTTTAGTTTATGTTTCTCTGTATCATTGACATCTACCGTTTCTTCGATATTTAGCACGTGCTTAACAAATGCTTGGGTTATGTTGCGGATTTCTTTCTCTATGTCTTCACTTCTTGATCTTACCAGTGCTGCATTACAGAGTGCTGCAGCTTTGGTGAAGTCACCTCCGTCTTTCGAATTGATTCCTTTTCTCAGGTAGACCTTTCCCAACTTGTACAGGGGCTCTGCCTCTTTTGTGTGTTGACCTGTCAAAAAATTATCACTTTTAATCTTAAGCTTGTAATCTACAAATTTACTCGTTAGTAAACACTGAAAATCCAAATACGCAAAACATTTAATTTTTTATTTCTTATATATCATTTTTTTGTATTACGCCATTCTGACATCATGTATGATTGGGAGGCTTGCTTATAATCCTGAGCCAAAGGTACAGGGACATGTGTCTATATTTTTTCATATGTTGTTTGAATCGCCTCGATAACTGTTGAGAAAAGTATAACCTTCAAAGACCCCTATCTTTGCAAATGATTGAGAGTTGTGAAATTTTGATAAGAAGCAGAAAATATCACAAAAATAAAATCTCTCTTCTAATATCAGTGCACGTATTGTGTTCGTTGACAAGAACCAAGAATCTTGATACGCTTTTTTTACTAGAGACCCTTGGGCGACCATTTGCCTACATATACACTAAGACTTACGTTTGACATGCACAAACTTGACTGCAGCTGCAAAGTTTTCTTCTGCCGTGTCCAGGTCCCCTGTCTGCAGGGCCTTGCATCCTTTCTGTAGGTGTTCTTCATATAAACTGTAAAAAAGGATATCGATGTTGCACAATATAAATGATAGATTATTCCACATCCCTATCAATATAATATTACTAACATGCCATATAGATCTCACTAAACACTAGTTCAGTAGATATATAATCACAAACTAATACATGAAACTACATCTAAGGAATGTTCTTGTTTTATATGTACATGCAGGTAAACATTAAAAACAACGACACTTAGAGTTGCGTTTTGTACCTTCCTTTAATGCAAATGTAAGTAATGGATATATATGTACCTTTCGGTGTCTTCCTCTGTTTTGTCAGTAGTGCTCACTGGACTAGCACTAGTGTCCTCTCCTACAGTCTTCCTGTAAAGATGAAAAAATTGTTACCTCTGGATCTGCTCTGAAATACTAGTAATGCATAGATTACTTTTTGATACCATATGCTGCTTTGTGTACTAAATCCATGTACAACGAAAATCATAATAACTTCAACCAGGATGTTATTTTCATACCTCATAAAGAAGTCCCAAAAGTTCGAGATTGTTTATTATGACATAGCTAAGTAGAGTTCGGCAATTTCCTACCTCCATGAAATATTTAGAGCTTTTGTAAATTCTATGCATGGTGATGTTCATCTTAGATAACTTACACATGTCACAAGTATGAAATTCCCATCATTTACCACTAAGGAGTTGTGGAGTTTTTTTGTATCGTTCTGGAATTTTTGTATTGATCATACAAATTAGGCCCTTTTTGCATGTCTAATATCTGTTCATGGTCAAGCTGCAATAAAGCACATATGTTAGATGTATTGATGTTCATTGATATTATGGAAAACATAAGCTCCATTTTTCATACAGGCGATAAGGGGTGCATTTGCATAGTATTATGTTAATGAGGATCTAATCTGCATGATGAAATGTGGTCTGTTACGCCGGAGGGCGGTTCTGTCGGGTATACAGATACATGTGGTATGCAGAGTCACCTTACATATTACATCAGCTATCAGCTTACATCTTTACTAGCATTGTGGTGAATCAACTCTACACAATACACACCCTTTTTTCTTTCCATGATTGGTGACGTCACGGACTGCTTGACGTTTAGTGGGAGGAGAGGTTAGTCTGTTGTCATCTCCTTTTCTTTTCCCTGGTCTTCCCTTTCCCTGTCGCTTCAGGGATAAAAAAAACACATGAAATTTAAAGCACACCTGTTTTTTTTAAATAATTTTACATTTCCCATGGCTGTATGCTTTCATAGCATTTTATTATGCTTACTTTTAAAAATTTGCTTGTTATTTGCATAATCTATATCTATGAATTTTGCTCGTTTGCTAAGTTACTAAGTTACATTTATGCATAAAGGTCCCATAAGTATGAATTAGCATTATGGCCTTTCCTCAATCATTACGCAAATTCCTGGATTTCATAATCAACAACTAACTATGTCAATATTCACCTAAGCTTCCTGCAGGCCAAAAATCATATATCTGTTTGTCACTTCTTCAGACATTTCTCTTCAAAAGTCTTCAGTACTAATCTCCAAGTAGATCTACACGGTGCACCAAAAATCGTATATGTTAGCCAGATAAGTTGCCACCCCAAAATGATAACCATTACTTAAACTGTTCACCGGGAGACCCACACGCAAACAAGCAAACGAAAACGAGGAAAGACTTTTCAAACATTCCCGGACGTTATGGGCAATATCATTTTAAAAATCTCATTTGAAGTAGTACATGCATACAGTGACAAAGTTTATCTCACAACCTCTAAAGAAACATTCTGTTCATCTGAATATTTAGGACCTTTAACCCCTTTGAGAAAACTGGTCTTTGTCTACATTTTCCTTGTGAATGGCACAATAAGCTAGTTAACCGTTGCTACTACTACTACAACGCCCCGACGGGTTTTGTCTACGTCTCGGAGGCCTTCACCTTTGACACTGCACATGCGTAGTAGCAACCGTGAACTGGCGGCTTATTGCACTCAGAAAGGTATCCATATCCTACCTCCATTTTTGGTGGGTCCGTTAGGTTTTCTTTGCCGTTAGAACTTTCACCGTGCCGTCCCAGATCACCAGTCGGGCGGTACAGGACAACTTCTCGGCACCAGCCGAGTTATACCTCGGAAGCGTAGCGTGCACCTCTCGGCACCTTTCGGTATACCTCGGAAGCGCAGCGTGCACCTCTCGGTTGGCACCTCTCGGTATACCTCGGAAGCGTAGCGTACAGGTTCCTTATCGCTTGCGGCCGATCCTACATGTATAACGATCGAGATATTAGTCTACAGAAACTTCATAAGTTGAAGTTGTTTACCTTTAATTGGAAAGAGGAAGAATGGTTCTCTTCCTCAAATAGTCGCAGTGTTGGGTAGGTGACGTAACTGGGTACTAGTATACAAACATTGTCATGGATTTTCCCATCTGGGGATTCCCCCCGACTTTAGAATCTATATATTATATAACACTTTCCGTTTGAACTTCTATACTAGATCTGTATTGATCTAATCAAGAATTTTTGATAGGTTTTACTGTCTTGTCAAACAAAGACTGTTTTATGTAATAGCTTTTATAATATCCTTTTCTATATATTAAACAGAGACAGTGCACCACAATTGCACGCCGTGTTTCATAATGTAAATATGCTGCAACTTCGATACCCTCCTCCCCCAAGGACAACATGCACATACCTTTGTAGTCTTCCTTGGTCTACGTTGCCCTTAGTACCACCAAGAGTGAAGGATAGAGGTCTTGGTTGCGTAAAACAGCCTTCCCATTCGGGCAAAAGTAAGATTACCAACTTCAATGATGACTGGAACCTCGAATGCGGAAGTTCCGGGTATGACGTCACCTGTCGCGAGGAGGTATCTGGGAAGGGGGTTCCCCTTTTGGGATATTACAATGGCAAAACAGTTGGGGGTGGTAAAAAATGAGAAATGTTGAGGGAAAGTAAATTGATAGATGCACATTCTTTTAAACCATATTGTGTAGTAATCTACGTACATTATCTCCATGACTTTTTCATGGGCATATCGTTTTAAGTGTGTTTGCGTGCCTTTTGTGTCATCGGTTGCTTAAAGTCAGCATAAGTGTAGAACGTGTAGATGGATTGTAATGATATTTGGTGGTGCGTGGGTAGGTGTCGGGAGAAGAAAGGTCAAGGTTGATTTTGGGCCCCCTGGTATGTGTCACTGGAACTGCAATGGCGTATTTGTAAAAATTTTCTATGAAGAATAACTGAAGAAAGGTACAACAGATTGTCATGCTATTTGGTACGCAGGTAGGTTGGACAGAGAGGTACACACTTAAGTGCAAATTATACAAATTGGGACTGAATTTGCATAAGTAATGAGGAAAATCGTTTACGTGCGTGTATGCTTGTGTCACCGGATGCTTAAAGTCAGAATAACTGTAGAACGTGTAGATGGATTGTAATGATATTTGGTGGTACGTGGGTAGGTGTTGGGAGGAGAAAGGTCAAGGTCGATTTGTTATGTAGTCAGTATGCAGGCATGATAATATTCAATGTCATCTTAAAGTTTACTTTACCACCAATAAAACAACAGCTATCATTGTACATTTTGTGTGTGTGTGTGTTTTGTTTGCAATTACCACTCAACATTGGATCAATAAGATAGGCTTTTTACATTGCCACAGTAAATTATGCCTGTGATTTTCAAGCTACAAATTCTCAGATGTATAACACATTTTTATCTTAAGAAACTTCCCCCTTTATTTTAGTGTAATCCAAAAGTCCCATCATTTACCGTACATGCCATTATAGTATTTCCTCATTAATGATGCAAATCAGGTATTCATTTGCATACAGTTATTCATATGTGTCGATGTTCCTGGCTTTCCCAGTTAGATATCATTAACCAACTAGAGTTCAACGACCTCATACCTTCGACAAATGATTTTAACCTTTGTGACTGGCGTATTATGAGTCTATCTAATCGATTATAAATCACACCTGTTGATCATTTTCTCCACCCAAATAACAGAAGTTGTCCAAACTATGAGCTTAACAAAGAAGGTTATGGTAACAATTATCATCAATTATGCAAATGATGTCCTTATTAGCATGATTTAATTCAACGATGTTCACATTCACATAACTTCCAAACTGCCACATAAATGAAATTGCCGTCATTTATCAGTATGAATTATAGTAGTTTTTTCATTAATTATGCAAATTAGGTATTCATTGGCATATTTTCAATCTATCAACATTACCCTCTTCTTCAGTTACAAATGCCACATATTTGAATATCCCTGATAGAACGACACGTCTAATCTTCAAGCAGGTCTATCGGTGGCAAAGACCGTAACCAACTGACAAAAGGAGTTTTAATCGCCGTTTGATTTTGAAACTCCTTTTACCAGTTCGATGCGGTCTTTGCCACCTATAGATCTGCCGCGAGATTAAACACGTCCAGGCTGCAACAAGATCGTCAGAAATTAAACGATTGCGCTGCGAAAAGTGCGTTCACCCAATAAATAGAAGCTATCAAATGAAAGCCTGTCAGATTTTGTTGTGTGTCCTGTTTGACGACTTCAGATTGTACAAACATTTATATACCTTTCCCTATAGCCGTGGCGACTACAGAATGGCGTTTTTACTTGTTACTATATTAAACTAATCCTGTAAGACCCTATAATAACAAGCACTTTTCATTCTGTCCTTTAATACGGGAGGAGGTTAGGATGTAATGTGTAGGAAATACGTTGATAAAGGCTAGATCCAGGGAATAAGATACGCCCAAAGCAGTTACTCAAGCAACTGGATAGATTTTGAAACAAACAAAAATCAGACGTTTCGAACACTTGCCTTTCGTCAGTGACTGAAAGAACAGGAGAACCAGGTTTTATGCCCAATCTCTGAAAATGCCATAAAATACATTTTAGCAGCTTCTTTACAAGTGGGGCATTTCTTGATGGACGTACAACTACACAGTGAGATGGGCTGTACATTGAAATACGTTCTAACATACAGCGTCGTTATTGGGGGTACCAAGTATTTGACTCTTGACCTTTTGAGAGGGGTCATCCTCTGACGTCACCGTGACGTTTTGGCGGGAGTTGGGAAGTTCGACGAGAGCTGAGAAAAATGTCGTCCAACGTGACAGACGACGAGGCGTCATTCCTAGAGATTTCTGGCGGGCAAGCTATGTCTCAGGTTAGACTGTAGTTTGTTTTACAACTCCTTAGTGAATGTAGTGTTCAGTGCCAACATTTTTTACTCAAATGATAGATTTTTTGGGGGTTATTTTGAGGTTCCAAAAGGCCGAATAAAAGCGGATTGGTTGTCAGAGTTACACGTGGCATATCTGTGGTATATCCAAGTAGACTTTGGTTTGGTCAGTGACCAAATTTCAGCTCCACTTGTTTGCAAGACCACCAACGAAATAACTAGATACAAGATTCACTTGTGGACATTGTGACATTTCTTCATGGTTTTACAGTAATTTACTAAAGTATCAGGAGTCTGGTACAGTAGCAAACAACTACTTTGTAATGTCCTTTTCTCAAAGATACGAAGATTAAATTATACAGCAGTTAATGGGGTACAAATAGCATTGTTGTTTTGAAAAAAACACTATAATCTAAGCCACACATTGTAACAGGTGCAAGGAAGAGCCTCTTCAGAACATTCCTCCACCCATTTTTAGAGATGGTGTCTTCCACCTGGGGACACATGATGTTGTATTAATGGAAGGTACCATCATTGCAGGGTGTCACTGTGGCCATGACTGGCCCTGCCTTATTATGGTACTGTAAATGAATTTAAGTTTGCTTGGTTTTCATTTTGCGGTAGGGAGAGAATGGAGTGTTCGCTTTGGTTTTAATTACATGTTTGAAACAGTAGTATCGCTACAGTCATAGTTGAGCAAAAAGTTTCGTGGTGGTTTTAAGTTCGAGCTGAAAGTTCAGCGCGAAAACCGTGAACATAAAACCACCCCAAACATTTCTGCATTTACAGTATGTGGTGCACTGTTTTATGTCTTGATATTATTTATTTTCATTGTGATTTATGGCAGACTTGTTACAACATTAAGTTCTTTTGTTGTTGATGTCAAAGTTTCTTTCCCTTTGCTAGATGGAAGAAGCTGCAGCAGACGAGAAACAAACCTGTCCAGAAACAGACCATGGGCATGGGGGAACAAGGAAACTGCACCGCAAGACTCACAGTG
Source organism: Branchiostoma lanceolatum (assembly GCF_035083965.1). Lineage (NCBI taxonomy): Eukaryota > Metazoa > Chordata > Leptocardii > Amphioxiformes > Branchiostomatidae > Branchiostoma > Branchiostoma lanceolatum. Next base: position 5,905,738 of record NC_089723.1, on the reverse strand, counting down.
GTGAGCAACAACATCAATGCAAGGAATCCAAGATGTCCGCCATGAAACGGCACCTTAGAATGTCACACGCAGCGGGTAAAAGTAAACAAACAAAGAGAGATCGACCTGTGGCAACTCACAGTGGTGAGAGACCTTTTCAGTGTGCCGCCTGTGACTATTCCACTGCACAAAAAGTCAACCTGAAACATCACATCATGGCAAAACACAGTAACTATCGGCCGTACAAATGCACACAGTGCGACTACTCTGCAGTCACCAAAAAATACTTAAAGGTTCATATGAGGTCACACACTGCTGAGAAGCCATACAGATGTGAGATGTGTGATTTTTCTACAACCTGGAAGAGCAGTTTGAGGCAGCACATCGCTACCCACACTAGTGAGAAACGTCACAAGTGTGAGGTTTGTGATTACTCTACATCACGAATGTCTCACTTGACGCATCACATGGCTACTCACACTGGTGAGAAACCTTATAAATGTGAGGTTTGTAGTTATTCTGCAACTCGAATGTCCAATTTGAAGCAGCACATGACTACCCACACTGGTGAGAAACTTTATAAATGTGAGGTTTGTAGTTATTCTGCAGCACAATTATCTCATTTGAAGAGGCACATGGGTACCCACACTGGTGAGAAACCTCACAAGTGTGAGGTTTGTGATTACTCTACATCACAAATGTCTCACTTGATGCGTCACATGGCTACCCACACTGGTGATAAATCTTACAAGTGTGAGTTTTGCAGTTATTCTACAACAGTGATGTCTCACTTGAAGCGGCACATGACAACCCACACTGGTGAGAAACCTTATAAATGTAAAGTGTGCCGTTATGCTGCAACACAGAAGTCTCATTTGAAGAGGCACATGACTACCCACACTGGTCAGAAGCCTTACAAATGTGAGGTTTGTGGTTATTTTGCAGCACAGATGTCTCACTTGAAGGAGCACATCGCTACCCACACTGGTGAGAAACCTTATAAGTGTGAGGTTTGTGGTTATTCTGCAGCACAAATGTCTGTCTTGAAGCAGCACATCGCAACCCACACTGGTGAGAAACCTCATAAATGTGAAATGTGCAGTTATGCTGCAACTCAGAGGTCTCACTTGAAGAGGCACATGACTACCCACACTGGTCAGAAGCCTTACAAATGTGAGGTTTGTGGTTATTCTGCAGCACGGATGTCTTACTTGAAGCAGCACATCGCTACCCACACTGGTGAGAAGCCTTACAAATGTGAGGTTTGTGGTTATTCTGCAGCACGGATGTCTCACTTGAAGGAGCACATCGCTACCCACACTGGCGAGAAACCTTACAAATGTGAGCTTTGCAGTTACTCAGCGGCACAACGGTCTCATTTGAAGAAGCACATGGCCAAACACACTGGTCAAAAACCTCACATGTGAAACTTTGCAGTTATTCTGCCCTTGACAATTTTACAAGTCTCTAACGTTCGTTACACCCGAAGAAACAACAAATCATGCTGATCTGTGCATTTATACATGATGGCGTGAGGACACAAATTAGTAAACATTCTAGTTCATTTTTTGTTTGTTTTTTACTTAAACTTTTGATGGATGATACTAAATGGACACAACATGGAAAATACAAGACAAACTGGTCAAGTCAGTTGAGGTGATGCCATTGGTAGTCTTGATTCTGTTCTTTATATCCTTTTTTTTACTTTTCATGAAAGGAGAACCAAAGGACGTAAGAAATACAAGTGTGTTACTTGGTGATTATTTTCTTTATATATATACTCAGACCTGTATATATCCAGATTTAGAAATGAAAGTACATGTATATTGTTTAGCATAAAGATGCAGATAATATGATCTCTGGAAAAGTAAGCGTACAATGTCATCATCTCTGACAAAAATTATGTAAAAGTATAACGGGTTTGTTGTCATCTTTTCATGTAACATGTTTGTTACTCGGCGGAAACTAACTTCCGTCATGCCCAAACCTGGTGTTGTTTATCTCCAACAGTGTATCAGGGGCCAGTGTATCATTTTTTATGACTTTGCAACATTTGTTATGACTTAACCACATTTGTTATGACTTAACAACATTTGTTATGACTTTCTTAAGGTCTAAGAAATCTGTAAAGAAATGCATTTTATTAGTACAATATGATATCATGTATTTCCTATTGTAGATTGCTCTAGAAATGCATGAAAACGATATTTTCTATGATGGTGGTATCATTACTATCTTGTAATTCTTCATATGAAGGGGGAATTTTTTTGTGCTTAATGGAATAAAGGAGATGATTTTGAAGAGAAGTTGTAAAAAGATTCTGGATTCATTGTGATCTTTTTGTATGACATTTATTAATAATTGTCTTTCTGCTTAGAAATATGTTTTCTTATTAGTACAAGTATCATATCATGTATTAGTTATCATAGCTTGCTATGAAAATGCTTAAAAAAGACATGATGATGATGACATGTTTATTTGCAACATGTGCATACACAGTCTCAGTAAGTGACAGCTGTTTGAATGCTGAATGCTGTTATAACATCTGTTCATCTTATAAACCTCATTAATCATGCAAAGTAGATTCTTGCATAATAATGCGTAATTAGTATCTTATTACGTAAATCACCACTCAAGCTATCTACATACAAAAAAAATCATGAAAATCTGTCAATTCCTTCTTGAGTTATTCTCTTTCAAAATCTGAAACATAACCTGCTCCTGCAGCTCCAAAAAAAGCCACTAGTTACCAGTACCCGAACCTACACTTATTCTCTGCCCCAATTGCAAGAGCTATCTAGTACATGTACCACTCAAAAATCACGACCAGAACACTAGATATCAAAACCGGAAGTTCTGCTGCAGTACCGTAACAAGCTGCCAGGGGATCCAAAATCTATTTCCAGGTCTCATCACGACCTACCCACGTACCAATTATGAAGACAAACCATCCAGGCCTTCTTGTTCACACAAACACATACAATCGCTACCAAAATTATAGCCAAAAATTAAAATTCTTTGCAAAGGTAATGTCGATGTTCGCCTTTACTTCTTTCTTTCTTATCTGACCTCCCATGGAATCTTACAACATTAAGTTCTTGTGTTGTTGATGTCTAAGTTTCTTTCCTTTTGCTAATTGGAAGAAGCAGCAACAGACGAGAAACATGGCTTGTTACTACTGCGCCTGTGGGTAACATTCCAGAAATACTAACCCGGGATAGCGGGGATAAACGGAATTCTTTGGAACTATTACTATAAAATACATGTACATAATATACCTGTTTGGCGCGCTCCTGAAGCGTCGCCAAAAATTCCATTTCTGAATGTCGCAATCCAACAGGTTAGTTACCCAGGATGCACTTCGATCCAAGATGGCGTCTGCTGGGTAGGTTTTCGTCCGACGTCGGTTTAATTTTCCTGTTTTGGTGATTTCTATCCCATTTTGTTGGAAATTAACAACTGTACGCTAAAGAACACGATATCTAGATGTCCAGGAAACAATTTCATGTGTTTTTATGCGTTCCTTTCCCCTAGAAATCCCAATTTTCCCAGAGGGGGAGGGGCACCGAGACCAGGTGAGTCAGACGACTACTAGTAACTTGATTACAAATCCTATAGTCTCCTGTCTACTAGACCAATTATGCTGGCTATCATTCGTTTGTTGAGATCCTTGTAATGTCTAGTGGCACATAGGGCAGCAAGTTTCCTTGCTGTTTCAGTAGCAGGGTAGATTTTTACAGGGAGAGGTTGCTAGCCCTCCACTTTCCGAGGCACCTCCTCGAACACGGAATCCTACTCATTTTTTGCGTCCCTTCCGAAAGACGGGTGCAGCACCAACCGAGATGTCCTGACCCCGGAACTTGTACCGGGGCCCCTGTTAGCAAATTATTAGAACCAGGAACTCAACTGTAAGGCTGCTACTAGTTGAGCCACAGAGACATCCCTTGTAGTTTTACGCTGGGAGAATAAATTATTTGCCAGGCCCACTGTTCATATTGTTTCACATCATATGCCTATGATTCATAATTTTGCTGAGATCTATTATCCATGATACCGTAAGAAGGCTTGGTGGAGGCCAAATTGATTATGCCTGAGCGCTAGGGGTTCGTTCAATCATGCCAGAAGACCATTTCATTACAGTTTAATCAAGATATTGGGAATGGATCAATACGCTGTTTGGGATTACAATGTCTGCGTGATGCGTCTGATGACCTTTGTGACCAGTTCTCTACTACTCTGCCATCTTGCATTGTCGCCATCATTGTCTTGATGTACTTTGAATTCTTTGTGATAAAAAGTTCCAAGGCCTCAAGTCAAGTGAAAATGGCAACTTATTCAGTCTCAGATTCAGACAGATGTTGCTTCCTAGGGTTACTGTAAATGTATTTAAGTTCACATGGTTTTTATTTCGCGCTGAGGCAAAACTGGAGTGTTTGCAGAGGTTTAAAGTTTGCGGCAGCACTATTGTCACATACTGCTACAGTATTGGACAGAAATATTTGCGGTGGCTTTTAGTTCGCAGTGAAACAGTCGCCCCGAAAACCGCAAACATAAAACCACCGCAAACATTTCTGTACTTACAGTAATTAGGCAGAACTGCTACACCATATAAAAGTTTAGATTCTAAACATAATCATTGACAGTAGTTCTTTATTCACTGCAGTAACAAACTCTATGATTAATAATAATAAAGACATCAACTTCTTGCTATCCTAGGTTTCAATATGTTTCCAGGCCAGCAAATGGCACAGCAAGGTATGATGGGTACTCCCACACATCAAGGAATGATGGGAGTTGGGCCGATGCCACAGGGCATGATGGGAGTACCACAAGGCATGATGGGACAAGCGGTACCTGGCCAGATGGCAGCACCGATGCATGGAATGGCTCCAGGGTTTCGTGGAAGCCCTGTACCAGGGATGGCGCCACAGTTTGGTGGAATGCCACAGCAGGTGAACGCTTGTAGTTGTAGTATCTTTATTGTAAAATATATACGGCCTCTGTCAGCCCTACAGCATCGGCTATGGCTAAACAGCCGTATACGAGAATGGCAGTCTCTGTCACATAAATAGCATCTGTAAGCTGACTCAGTTCTGGGGCCTGTTTATAATAGTCTTTTTCATGAATATTTTCCTGTTTATATTTCACAGTTCGGAGTCCCTGTAAGTGGAGGATATGCCTACTCCCCAGAGATGCAGAAAAACTACGCTGAACAGCAGAAGTAAGTCAAAATGTTGCAGAAACTTTAGGAAATTTTTTAACCAATGCTTGTTGAATATTGCTATAGCTTTTGTCTATGACTAAATCAGGGCTGTCTCCAGCTTTCAATTTTTTTCGTCCACTCACTGTTTGGGGGACTGTGTTGCTAATATTCATTGTTAAATCTGTCATTTCAAACTTACAAAAATACAATTTTTGTCAATTTCATGTCATGAAATTCAGATATTTTGTAAGGAATTTTTTTCAGTCCCAACAGCCAAATTTCTGTCCTGGTACAGGTCTGGACCTAATTAACATTGTCCAAATGTCCCGAGAACAGTAGAATTTGAGTTCGGGACAATTCAAGTTACATTTCAGGAAAATTTTGGGACAAGCAGAAAATTCTGGTATTTTCGGAGTGTGCTCAGTAGATATTGCTGTTTGGAAGGTTTCGTGATTTGAAGGAAAGCCGCCAATATTTGAGCCATCTCACATGCTATGGATTGTGTCTTGGAAAATAGGCTGGGACAGTCCATCTTCACTTCGGGACAATTGAAATTTATCTTCAGGACAATTCAGGGACAATATAGGGAAAAAGTTGATTTCGAGGCCAGAAATGTGGTAGAAATCTGTTTTGTCTCTGTCATTAATCAGTCATAAATCATATAACTTTAATTTGTATTCTCCTCTAATTTCCGTTTTGATTCATATAGAAAATTTGCAGAGCAGCAACAGAAAATGATGGAAGAACAGAAGAAGAGAGAAGAGAAGGAAAGAAAAGAGAGACAGTTCCAGGAGCAGAAGAGGAGACTTGGTGCCATGAGAACCGCCTCCATGGGAAAGGGAGGGGCTAACTTTGACTCCATGTTTGGCCGCGCTGTCCAGGGGTTTGCTCTGGATGTCACTAAAGGAAGCCCATCACCTAAGGCCCAAGGTAGAGACACACAGATTTTTCACATTGAATTTTATCCTCCGGAATGCTTACTTTTCTGTAGTCAAATAACGGTTACTCCTATACATGTACAAATGATACCAAACTGAATGATGTTTTTATAAGAGAAGAAGAACATTGAAAATAACTAGTCTCTGCCAGCTGAAAAATAGTAAAATTTATCCAAACAGGAAATACGGTAGTTCTTGTTTCATTCACTGTCACTTTATGTTCACTGTTTTCACAGTCACCTCTGTACCGTGAAAAACCTGTTGTAATTATTTATGATTCCTTCACACAACCGTTCTGTAAATCACTTGCCACTGCTAGGTTAAATTTCAGTGAAAATGTCCATTTTCCTTACACCATGAAATTTTGCTACCGTGAAGATAAAGTGAATTACAGTATCCTATTTTTGCCGAATTCTACAATCCATGATCCCTTATTAGAAAAGCCTGGTGGAGGCTAGAGAAAAACATGTTTTCGTATGATAGGTAGTGATTTATATCTGACTGATGTGTTTTCAGTAGTTACTTCTCCCAGTATGCCAGCATCTACTTCTGACTTTGGCGGTCCTGCACCGGGACTGACCCCGCCTTCCCATGGTGCACCTCTCCCAGCAGCGGCCATGACACCTCCAACCAACACTGGGGATGATGACTTTGGTGCCTTCCTCGGAGGGCCAGCCCAAGGTCAGCCCCAAGGTCAGCCCCAGGGAGGGGGACCCCCTGTACAGATTACATCAGTGGTAGAACCTGTGGGCCACGCATCCTTGCCTCAAGACATCGGACCGCAAGGTTTGTTGTTGATAAATTACACTTCAATGTTTTAGGCACATGAATATTTTGTGTATGCACCATAGTCCCGCCCACCTCCATCAAACCATAGAAATACAAAATTAAAACATAAAGATGCAAATATTTGACGGACATGCAGTCACTCATTGGTCGAACCGCTAATTGTGATGGAGAGTCAGAATCAGTCTATTTAGGGCTTGGATTTTCTATCAGTTCTCACCACACAACGACATCGTATCTTTGCTCCTTTGATGTCGATATGTAATGGTACAGTGTTATTGAAACTTACCATGTGTAGGAATGACTAGAAATTGAAGTTTTTAATCGAAGTTTCAAGCCTCATAAAATGCTCTGGATGCCTTGAACAATGAATCCATATCACACCAGGACCCAATCTCCAGTCTATGATGCTCGAGTCATGTGACCTGACGGGACCTGATAAACCTAAGAAGGCGTTTCAGAAGGCCGCCCCTCCCAGGATGCCCACCATCAACAAGACCGCCACCCCCAGTCAGAAGGCCCGGGACTGGAACGCCTCAAGCTTCTCTGGTATCTTCACTGTGGAGAGTCCACAGGCTCCACAGATGGCAGAGGCACAGCTAGGTAGATATTACTTGTATCACCTTACACAGCCATGACAGCTGAAACATGTTGTAAGGGATTGCATTCGTCATTTCGGATGGTGACATAAAGCCAGCGGCCCCGTATATGAGGGAGCTTCAGGTATTAGCCTCTAGCGTCAAACCCCTGCACGTAAAAGAACCCAACACACTTATTGAGAAGAGTAGGGATTCTTGGATAAATATAGCAAAGCAGCATTGCACTAGTACTAGCTAAAGAAAAAAAGGCATTATTATGATTATGCTTCGTCCTCAGTCTGAGGTTTGACCGCTGTATCTTTACCTTTCATAACCGTAAAAAGAATATCCAGGGCTCGAAATTCATTTTTTGGCACCTATCCTTGGCTGAAGTGTCAAGTGCTGTGTGTATCCCTTGTGTCTGTGTTGCTATTGTATTATCATGTTTGATTCCACCACCCCAGGCTCCCCAGCAGTTGCAGCACCAGTGACAGCTCAGTCCCCCACACTTCCACTGTGGTGTCAGAATGATGCAGCTGTCCCAGGTTAGGACCAGCCACAGACTTTCGTCTCAAATATGATGTATAATTTCATAGTTGGCAGTAATTTGATTTGATTTGATTTTATCAGAATTGCAACAGTGCAATACACGTGGAACACAGGCAGCTATTGCTGGTGTCGTGACCCACACATAATATACCCGATTTTACACCTGGGTTGGGTGATGATGTCCATGTTTTGATCAAAAAAGCTCTTTCTTCTGAAGAAAATACAGAAAAGATAAATTGTTGGAAGCGTTGTTTTTTCTGCAGTATTTTGCACAGATTTTTCAAGCTCCTAATACATGCCACATATCATGCAAAGGATTTAGATTATGGAGGCGGAGATAGCTTTATGGTATGGAGACTGTGTTATATGTATTGGACATGATACCAAGATAACCACTCATGATCACTCTCTCACTATCCGGTTTAACGTGTTCTGTTCCCCATCATCTGGGGGTTGGACGTGCTTGCACATGGTTGGGGAAGCTTACTTTTAAATAACAAATCTTGTCATTGGCTCTTACTAAAGCTGTTGTAATTATGCAACACAGTTACTGTAAATGCATTTAAATTTGTGGTAGGAAGAAAAGTTCGTGAAAACCGTGAACGTTTCTTCATTTACAGTATTGTATGTTTGACCACTCGTACTGGAAACTAAAGAAGGGGACTTTAAGGTAAATTTAAGGTGTATTTTCCAGTTCTGTTTGTACTGAAATGTCCTGCTGCGTGTATCTGTTCTCCTCCCCCTACAGAAGCCTACAGGAAGGTTGTGGAGTCTGTGACAACTGAAGCGGGACTAGAGACCAGGCTCCTGTATCCCATCCTGGTGTCCAGCAGTCTGCCGAAGGAAGTGTTGGGCCAGCTGTGGGCCATGGCCAACAGGACTGTACCTGGAACTCTCATGAGGGAGGAGCTGTACCTCATACTGGGACTCATCGCTGTAGCTCAGGTATGTATAGAGTAGAGCTGTGTACCTAAACAAATTTTAGGTACAGGTACATGTACAGGTACACGGGTTTAGGTACAGGTCCGGACCTGAACCTGTACCTAAACGACTTGATCAGAAAGTGGTAGATTTCAATAAGGACAAAAGCATGTTTGAACTGGTAACAACATAATATTCAATTGTGCTAGGTATTATTTTGATGAAAACACAGATTAAAATTTGACTCCATCCTTGCAAATGTGTTTTATGTGCTGGAGTATAGTATAGATGTGGCTTTGTTGCACTGCCACGGTAATTTCACAGTAATTTTATCTGTCAAACTAGCCATCCCCTGAGTCAGGCTTGACCTCATTAGTATCACCAGGGTTCAGGTATTTTGGACCTGTGCCTAATTGACTGTACCCGGTACTCTATCGTACAGTGTACCAGTGCACAGCTCTAGTATAGAGCAATGTACATGTAGTTGATTCGATTTGATTGATTTATTTGGCTGTAAAAAAGTACAGCCAGGGCTACCTAACTAGCCGAAGGCTATTACAAAGTGTTAGCCCTGGGAACAATATTCAAAAGAGTAGAAAAATAGTACTACATGTAGTTCATTAAGTAAGAAGGTTAGAGCCCCCGCACCCCCCACAAACAATATTAGCTCCTGTACTCAAACAACATGAGCTAATTGACTTATTGGCAGACGACCTTGTCTTGACTTAGTCTCCTATTGAACTATCCTAAATTGTCTACACTGTCTACATTTGTCTACATTGAAGTTTTGAACATTCATTTCAAAAGGGAACAAGAGAAAACCTGGTTTGATGACATTGTGTACATGTTATACTCCTAGATTTATACTCAAGATGCATCAGGGTATTAGCTAACTATGCATCATGCATCTTTTGGATGCCCTATAATGAAATAACAAAGAAATTAGACGCCCTCTTTTGCCCCTGTTTCCCTGTTAGTTCTTACCATGTTTGAACATGTTCTTGTTCCAGACTGGTGCTGGTCCTCTTACTTTGGAGTTTTTGCACACTGTCCAACAACCCCCCGTACCAAAACTGGACGAAAACCTGCTGGTTCCGCCAAAGGGTAGGTCTTCATCCTTTGGACCACAAGGCATGCTGGGAGGACCCCCTGCAGTGCCCATGCCCCCGGGCACCATGGGAACAGTGCCGCCCGTATCCCAGAGTGCTCTAGGGAAGACTGATCAACTGCAAGGCATGATGGGAGGTGATGATGACTTTGCAGACTTCCAAGAAGCTCCAAGACCTTCTTCTGGTAAAATATTGTGTTTTCTCTACATGGACCAGTTTTTAACTGTTTAACCCAGTGGCAAGGTGCTCTTGTGGTTAAAGTTGTTGACTTAGAATCTAAAGGTTCTGGGTTCAAGTCCCTAAGAGGCTCCAATGTACCCTTTGGAATGAAGATATAAACGATGTTTTCCCACTCGACTCAGCTAGATGACAATGAGCCCCTAGCTTTGATTAGGGACATCCTCTCGGCTGGGATGTAAAGCGGAGGTCTCTTGTTTGAGGAGAGCATGTTAATCCCTGAGCGTGATAAAGATCCCACCACACTTATCAAAAAGAGTTCGGATGAATCTTACAGTTCAGTCTTATCCAGCTTGTACCTACTGTACAAAACTTCTGTGTTATGCCTTTGGTGGTATATCGGCTATTCGAATTTACAAACAAAAACAAATTTACAAATCCCCTTGAAGGACTCTACAAAGGTAGTACATGTACACATTACATGGTCACCCATGATAAGTGATGAGAAATATGAGTTACTTGAAGACACAAGCATCTTTTGTGTATGTTGCTGTAGGGTCGTTTGGTGACTTTACTACAGGAGTGTCCGTCCCTGCACTGCCTCAAGGGTTAGTAAACTACCTTTTGTTTTCTGTCATTCAATCCAACATAGTCTAATACGCTATACCTCACATATGAAGTTTACTTGATAATTTTCTTTTATATACTTGTGGGTCATCTTTCCGTTGTTTTAACTTCATCCCAACATTTGACCTTTTCCTCATCAGTAGCAAAGGTGTATCAAAACAATAATGTCCCTAAGTCTTCACCCAAGTGCGGTCTATTTTTCAAGTTCTTTCAGCTAACTTTAATGTGTTGTAAAGAAATAGACTAGTACACAGTTTGGAGGCAGCCCTTGACTTGTTTTACTTTTCATTGATAACAGACTAAAACAAGAACATATTGAAAAATTGTATGTAGGACGAAGATGGGAAATGCACAAACCTCACTGACACATGAGGCCTTGAAATACTGTGGGCATGTGCACTTCTATGCACCCAAAATTGAATTTGTACACCTAATTTTTGACCGCCGGTGCACTACTGTACCTAGATACTTGTGTAGGGTTACATACATAAAGGATTCAATATTTGTGTAGGATTACATACATTCATACATAGCACTGACATATCATGTGTTCCTCTTTTTGCAGAGTCCTCCGACCGTCAGGATCAGCCTCCCCCTCCCCCTCAGTCAGCAGTGTGGGCTCTTCCAACCAGGGGGATAAATACGTCGTCTGTAAACCCCCTACAGAGGACTCACAGTCCAGTGGTAGGTGTGGCAAGATGATAAAAGTGTTGCATCAAACAATTAATCTGATGAATATAGATTATAGTTATTTAGATACACATTTTTTTTAGTTTCAATATATAGATTAGTTTCGAAACTAGAATTTTCAGGAACCTTGGAATTTGTTTTAGATTTGTTGACATGCCATTTACTAAAGGTAGTTTTGTTTTTTTCCGAAAATAATTTCATCAGGTTGGTAGAACATAGGATATTGGAGTTTTCTTTTTCACAACCAGTAGATCGTCACCTGCTGACGTTTTGGTGTCTGTCAGACACCTTCTTCAGAGCTTCTGACTGGAGTAAAGCGCCACCTACATCGGCTACTTATACATGGCAAGAAGCATCAGAATCTCTGAAGACACCGAAACATCAGAAGGTGAAGATTTATTGGTTGTGAAAAAGAAAACTCCAATATCCTAGATTTGTTTTTGATCAACAGTATTTTTTCCATGGTCCCCTAATCTCTTTGCATGATGGGTGTTTCAGAAACGTTGTACAATAGTATTCAGTATATGATTTTAAATGTTGTTAAAGGTGGTGGGACTGGGAAAGTACATGTAGTATAAAATGCTGTACAGGTTTAGAATTGACACTGCAGCTACAACAATTTATGTATATAAGGAACAAATCAACCATTTTGTCTCCCATTGCCCAACAGGAAGCACAGACACGTCCTCTGACTATCCTGACAAGTATGGCGCCATTAGGGCGTACATGGGTTCCGATTCACAGGATTCAGCCTCACTCAGTTCCCACGGGTCTGGTTTTAACACAGGTACTGCCCCCCTCCCCACATCTGTCTGTGCCCCCCTCCCCACGTCTATCTGTGCCCAGGTGGAGAGTGCTAGAAGACCCAGCTTGTCTCTATGGTGATTGTTGCTATGGATACAAACAGCTCTAAAATCTATTTCAAAGCTTTTCTTAGGTGTTTAAAGACAATTCAATCTCTACAATTGGATAAAAGTCTCAGATAACTTCCAGACATTTTGAGTGACAGTCATCACTCTTCTTCACCATCACTAGGAGCTTAAGTGACGCTGAAGAAGAGTGATGGATGTCTCTGGAAATGTCCGGAAGTAATCTCCAATTCTTACCCAGTTGTAGAGATTGAATTGTCTTTAGGTATTCTTTACCTGGATGTCTAACCTTCATCAACCTCTTCTTAGGTGGTTTAGTAAATTGTATTTGGTACCCTTTAATTTTCGTCTAAGCTTCATAAACATACTTTTCTTTCGTTGTTTGGTACATTATATGTGGTTCCTCTTTACATCTTAACTTTTAAATTCCCATTTTCACTTGTCAGCCTTTAAGATTTCTGTTCGCTGTTTCCAGATCTCCATCCAACCCATGGAAAGTTTCTTCTTTTTTTGCATGCAGTCCATATTACATTTTTCGTATTTTAGATAAAAGACAGTCTAATTTTAAACTTGCCTTATTTTCGTCATCAGCACTTAACAAACATTATTACATATACTATAGCAACTTACTAACCCAGCATGGGGCACCCTAGTGTTATTATAGTGTTACAGCTAAATCTTGGTGACACAAATTTCAGGCACTAGGTACAAAACATGTAGCTGCAGCACTCTTAACTTTTACTAACATAGGAATGTTATCTTTCAGATGCTGGAAAGTGGTTAGTTACTTTTTCCATTGTAGTATAGATAAAGCGTTAGAATCAATAATTTCCCCTTCACCCAGATGCCACTCAGACCTCAGATCCTCCCAGTTTGGATGGCTATTCCCCAAATATAAGGTGTCTGACTATTTACAGGAATACACTGGAATGTGCCAGAATACACATAAAGAAGGGTGAAATCTACAGAAATGCAGTATGTTTTCATCAGTAAACATTGCAGGTTGCTATATTTTGTTGAACCCTAAACCTAACCCTGCTTAACAAACTTTGTACTAGTCATCAGTTATGATATCAAACATGGCATTGGGCCAGGATTGCATAGTGTTTTCTAATGATTTTCTCTTAATAATTTTCTTGTTCCCAAAAGGGGCCTTAAATACTGTAGATCATGTTATGCCAAAATATAGCAACCTGCAATCAAAGCATGCTGTATTTTGGTAGATTTCACCCATTTAATGTGTCTTCCTGTGTATTCTGGTGAATAGTTGGACAGAATATAATCTATTGAACGTGTATTCCCTGCAGGTTTAGCTGCCCACAGTACAGGTGGTTTAACAGAAGGGGATGACTTTGCAGACTTCAAGTCTGCCTCTGAGGCTGCCCCACCCCCTGCCCCCGTGCCAGCGTTCCTAAAGTCTCTCTCCACCCATCATAACAAGGCTCTACCTGACCTAGCTGGGTTTGAGGATGAAAACATTGCCGCAGCGCCCCCTACATTGCCTTCCAAACCATCCGTACCCACACCTCCCCTTTCATCAGACATCTTCAACATACGGAAGAAGTCTTTCAACGATTTCGCCGACTTCAAGTCCGCAGATTCCAACGTGTGGGAAAAACAGGACGGCGGCAATGCGGACAAATTCGGCGACTTTGCGTCCACGTCAGATTTGAAAAAGTCCAGCTCGGGACAGAAGCTGACAGAGAGTCTGTCTGGGTTTGCCGATTTCGTCCAGTCTGGAAAGTCTACTCCACCAGGAGACGGTAACTTCGCAGATTTCCAACAGTCCTCTGACTTAATGGGCGGGGACGATAACGCCTCAGACAAATACTCAGTCTTCAAGGACATTTCCGAGGACACCCAAAGCCTGACGTCGATTGGAAGCACAGACGCCTCCAAGGACTCGGACAAATACGGAATATTCCGAGAGCTGGGGAGTTGGGAAGGTCAGCCACCGGAAGACCTGTTTGGTAGTCTTTCCTCTGCAGAGTCTAAGAAGACAGGAGGTAGCGAGAAGGATACACAGTCTGTTAGAAGCCTTGAGCTGCCAGCAATGACCTCAACTGAAGCCACTAGTAAAGATGAAGAGTTTGGAAACTTTAGCTCCATAAGTGTAGCTCAGCCACCAATCCTAGGGAAGGACACAGGGCTGTTCAACAGCCAGGCAACAAAGGCCACAGGGGAGTTCAGTGCTTTTGCCAGTTTAGGAAGCACAGCAGCTCCTCTTACTGGTTCTGACAAGTATGACATGTTCAAGGAGCAAAGCAGTGGACAGGGAACTGAGAGCAAGAATGAGTTTGGGGATTTCTCGTGGAGCTCTTCTTCGAAACAGTCTCCTTTCGGAGATTTCAAAGGGCCGGTTACAAGTACTGGAGGTGATCTTGGTAGTTTAACCTCCTCAAGTGTAAACCAGACGTTTGGAGGCTTTGCTGAGCCAGTGCAAAGTAATACACCAGTGTTTGGACAACAACCTGCAAATATCAGCCATCCTGAGTCAAAGCTGCCTGATTGGTCAATGGGAATTAGCCAATCAGGGGGTAGTGAAACATCCTTACCGTCATCACTGTTTGATTCGATACAGACTGACAAAAAATCGGTGCAGATTCGAGACTTGACCGATCTGTCGGACTTGAAGAGTGCAAATAAGACTGTTCCACGGGAGGATGAGTTTGGTGACTTCAATTCCGCTGCAGAAAAGACGGGAGGGGGGCAAGGTGACTTTGGAGACTTCAGCACTGCAGAAAGTGGTCCTGGCCCTTCTGTAGGAAGTAAGGAAGGAGGTGTGTGTAGCATAGTCTTGCTTTGCATTAATGAAGTTATAGATGTCATCTTATAGCATGCAAACTGTACATAAAGTTTAATGACCTCTGAACTCTCAAGTATAGCTGAGACCTGGACTGGTAATGGATGAGTAACAGATACATGTAACAGTTTTGATTTGTTTTCTTTGGCTTTCTTATGGTCTCATTTTTTTCGCCCCATAGGCTTACATGTTATAATACAGTACGTGTTTTACATGGGCGTGTTCGTAATGAAGCTAAAGAAAATGTACCAATGTTATTCATTCTATGTTGAGAATATGTACCCTAGATCATGTAAAAAAAATTGCCAACATTTTCACTACATCAAATCTCTGTTTATAACAGTTACAAACTGCACTTAGCTACACCCAAAAAAGGCACTTTCCAGCTGTAAGCCCTAGGCCACATCACCCATGGCCAAAATGCAGGGCTGTGCACGTCCGACCTCGTGCGCGGCTGCCGAACTTTACCTGCTAATTTCTTCAGTTACAAACAAGCTTTCATCAGTTTGATGCTTGAGATCAGTCTAGTCGGGCTTGCTAAAAGGGAATTTCCCACCGATATAAACACAGTCACGTTCATGCAGCCGTTCATTTTTTAGGTACGGTTTCTACGGTTTCTTTTAGAGTTTACACACGGAGTAACACATAAATGAGACTTTATATGTTTTCATAAATTTCATGTAACACATGTACTCCAGTGAGTGATTAGAGTTCATTTTTCTGACAGGCAAGTATGCCGGTGCAGTTGTCCTGGCCAGCAGTGTTCCCACCAAACCTGTAGCCGACAGCTCTCCTCTGTACATCAGGGACAGGTACTCAGGCATGTCCAGCACTGTGGAGGTGAGATACTGTAAATACAGAAATGTTCGTGGTGGTTCATGTTAAGTTAAAAGTTAAAAGCCTCCCACACCATTATTGATGTATAGGGTGGTGCCCGTCTCCGTTTCATAGCCCTGGGTCACACTGTGGTGCAATCACTGTAGCAGGGGGCTAGTCCACTGGCAGTGAAGTGTGTTTAACTTCCATACTGTTTCAGAAGTATGTACCATTTTTATAAAGTCTTTGGTATGACTCAATGCGCCTCTTGTCCAGAGGTGTCCTACCCGGGGCTTGAACCCCAGTCCTTCTGGTCCAAGTAATTTGAACCAGATGTGGTGAGGGGCAGAAGGCGCAAACCACCACACCACAGGGACACCCCCTGGTTTTATGTGCAATAGTGTAATTTTGTCCAATACTGTAGCAGTATGTGAATTTTGTCCAATACTGTAGCACTCTATTTTCTATTTATACTGTAGCACTCTATTTTCTTCTTAGCGTGAAATAAAAACCACACCAACTTAGATGCATTTAATTTACAGTAACACATACTTGTAGTTCCTAGTGGCACATAGGGCAGCAAGTTTCCTTGCTGTTTGTGTTGCAGGGTATATTTTTACAGGGAGGGGTTGCGTGCCCTTCCCCTTTATCGTGTTCGAGGTACCTCCTCAAACACGGGACCACCATTTTACGCCCCTTCCAAAAGATGGGTGCAGCCTCAACCGAGATGCCCTTCCCAGGATTGAATTGGGTTCTCCCAGTTATCAACTTATTGGAACTGTGAGGCTGCTGCTAGTTGAGCTACAGGGATATCCCTGTGTTGTGCCCTTGGGAAAAGCATTCTAAACCCATTTAACTTCCTAGCTTTGGTTAGGGACATCCTCTATTAGATGGGAGTAAAGCCGGAGGTCACGTGTTTGAGGAGAGCCACACTTAAATCTTGTTAAAGAACCCACCACACTTACACAAAATAGTGGGGATCCATTCCCGGGGAGTGGATCAAACCTTACTGTCTGGTTTTATGCAGCTTGTACCTACTGTACAAAACTGGTTGTGTTACGCCAAAAGGCAGTTATGCAGAACAAAAGCACCAAAACAAAACTCATTAGCCAGGTTTCATATAATTGACAGACACAAATACGTTGTGGTAGTACCTTTGGGCTTCTGTTTGCAACAGCTTGGGGCAAACACCTTCCATTTTGAAAAGCTTGGGCTATGAATGGGGTTTATAAGTTAATGCATTGATCTGGTAAAAATCAATATCTGATTTGTTTAGAACACAGGAAGGGTCCTGGTTAAATGTTTACATTGGCAGAGTAGCTTGTTTGAGTCATGAGTTTTAGAAATACATTGAGACGTTACTTTGGAAAAGAGATAATGTTCCAGCCTCAGAATCTAACTAGTATATCTGAGGAAAAGTGTTTGAATGGCCAGGTTGGTACTCAACTGGGTCCGTATTTTTCAGTCTTTACTATCTTTAATTTTGAGGCATGTTCCCCTGAATCCTTGCTTAATCTGTTTATACAATGTTCATTGACCTTTGTATGTCATATCAGATATTTTTGTAGTTTTATTTGAATATATATGTGGTGGATGCAACAGACATGACAATAGCAGTATTATCAATATATGTATTGAAAAACACATGCATTTACATGTACATGTATGTGTTACTCCAATCAAGACCTCTACCTGTTAGAACTGATGATTCTGCCAGATCACCCACTCTACCCAGATATACATGTATATACTAGCACATTTGTATATGACTATGTAGCTTGACTAGTATATAATCTTGCATTTCTGAACCAGTTAGGTTCTATGCTGGAGTAATGTTGCCTCTACCAGACTCCATAGGTTACAAACTGTACTCCTTTGGTCCTCTGACATATCATTCAGTCTATTTGGCCAATTTCTACTATTTTCCTAGCATGTTATGGTTCTTTCATTAGCCAGGTTTGGTAAGTTTCGAATCCAGGAAGCTCACTAAAAGGTGCCTCATGTCATGATCCTACATTTAGAACTCGAACACCAGAGATGTTACAAAAAGAAGCCCTAAGGTTCTACCACAACATGCTGGACATTACGTTTGTCATGAATTATATGTACATGTATGACAATAGCAGTGCAATGGCCTAGTGGGTAGAATGTTTGCCTTGCATACGGTAGGTTGTGAGTTCGATCCCCGGCCGGGTCATACCGAAGACTCTAAAAATGGTGCATACTGCTTTCTCTGCTTAGCACTCAGCATTTGGGAAAGAGTATAGAAGTTAAACACACACCACTACCAGTGGATAAGTCCCCTGCTGTAGTGATTGCACAAAGTTGTGTGGCCCAATGGCTACTGAATCAGAGATGGGCGTCGCCCTATGCACCATCGGTGCGGGAAGGAACTTTGACTTTGACACCTGGCTAATGAAAAACCATATCAGAAGGAACAACAGCAACCTATGGTGGTTTCTTTCTTTTTCTTATGTTCTAGATCTTCCAATTTGTACTATTTTTTCAGTAACTTGTAGTTCTTTCATCTTTGTTTTCTCTTTCATCGTGTACAGGACAATGAGCGACATGAGTATGAGTGGAAGAGGTGCCTGGAGTCATGTCTGAAGGAAATAAGGAACGCCAATAACATCTTCAACGACATCAGCAGTTCTTCTGTGTGCAATGAGGTCATCAAGTCCGTACAGGGGTCGGACTATATCAGGGGTGAGTGGAACATGTGGGCCTTTGCTGTCTTGGTTAGGTAAAGGTACTGTAAATGCATTTAAGTCTGCGTGGTTTTAATTTTGCGGTAGGAAGAAAATGGAGTGGTTTTAAGTTTGCGTTTGAGACAATAGTAGACAAGGGGGTAGGAGGGAAAAGAATTTCCGTGGTGGTTTTAAGTCTGCAGCAAAGGGCTTACTGTGAAAAACGCGAACATAAAACCACCGCGAACATTTCTGCATTTACAGTAGTCCCATAGCTTTTGAGGATTTAGGGGCAGTGGTTGTCTAGGCACGGTATTGGAAGGCGAAGCCCATCCCTCTCCTTCCACCAGCTTTTACCTCCCCAACAGAAGCTAGGTCCCATTTTGTGCCTGGGTGGTGTAAAGTGCCTTTTCCAAGAACACAGTCTAGTCAGGAACGCTAGGAATCGAACTCATGACCTCTCGATCTCATGTCCGCTAACCTAGCCACTCTGTTTGGTAGCCAATGAGAAACAGTGTACTTAACGAGAGTCACGGAGAGTGCAATCCCAGCTTTCAGTCAAGAGACATCAAACTAGATTCTGTATTTGTAAACACGAATTAAAGGGACTTGTTTTCCCTTACTCAAGTTTTAAGAAGCAGGTTATAGAACTTCCAGATGTATACATACATATAGTGTAACACTGAGATGTACATGTATTGTTCATAACATTGTCACTCTTTTGATGCTACTTTTCCCAGGAGTGATCGAGATCTACAGAGTAGTGTGCCGAATAACAGTTGGCATGAGATCTGCCAGTAAGTATTGCTTTTTTAAATTTTGATGTTAGCTATAGAATTACAGAATCAAGCTCTGAAGAGAGACAGCAAGATTTTTAATGTGGTTTTGCTGACATTCTACTCTATTTTATGTGCACCAATTCCTGAAAATTAATTTTGAGGCCTTGCTTTTATTCAGGGATTAAGCCACCAGTATTAGATTTCTTACAATGTGGCAGCTGTTGATACTGTATTGTGTGTGGTGTGAAGTTTATTATTGATGCAGTGATGCCCTCTATCTGTACGCTGTTGTACTGCATAGCTACATCAAATTCTGAAAGAGATACTAGTAGACCATGCAGGTCTTGGTAGTTTTTCTTGCTTGTCAAAAGTACATTCTATCTTGATAATTCTAAATTATACAGCATATATGATATGTAATTTCTTTGAATCAAATATCCATACATGAAACTGTGTGTACAGGTAACAGCTGCTGATACTGTATTGTGTATGGTGTGAAGTTTATCATTGATTCAGTGATGCTCTCTATCTGTAGGTTGTGGTACTGCAGATCTAAGTCAAATCCTGAAAGAGATAGACCTGGTTTAGGTCATATTTCTTGCTTGTCAAAAGTACATTCTATCTTGATAATTCTAAATTGTACAGCATATATGATATGTAATTTCTCAAATCAAAGATCAAATATCTAATACATGAAACTGTATGTACATGTATCAGCTGCTATTGTAACATATGTTGTTATACTATTACAGTAAACTGTATTGTGTATGGTGTGAAGTTTATCACTGATTCAGTGGTGGCCTCTATCTGTAGGTTGTGGTACTGCAGACCTACATCAACTACTGAAGGAGATAGACTTGGTCTGGAATAACCTGAGTGCTTTCCTTACTTCCAGCCCAATCATGGTATGTTACCAGGTTTAATTACCATAGCAGTTCTATACAAACATTCTCAGTCTAAATCTCAGAGGAATAATCTTGGCTTTTATATAATGCGGTGTAATGCATTGTTTGGATCAAATAGTAAATATATGATTGTAGTTTGATCAAGGACATAACACTGGTCAGTTCAAATTGGGAAATCCAGAAGCAATTTGGAATCTTCAGCAATATCAGATTTGTGCCTATAAGTGTGGTATAAGCTGAAAGCTCTCTTCATCATGAATGTAGTCATGTAAAAATTATAAGTCAGCGATGTTCACAACTTTAGATATGATTGATTGAAAATGCATGTGAACGATGTACTCCTAGGTCAGTACATATCCAGCAGTATTGAGTTCACCTGGGTTTTTACAAACAATTGTGGGCTAATTGTTCCTGTCACAGTGGGCAATGACACCTCTAATCACCAAGCCCATTGAACTCAAGCCCGCCCATTGTACTGGAAATCTGGTGATTATGCAAGTGTATTCAACTGAATGGAAGGACTAATTTTCTACTCATATGCATGGCATTCATTAGGGTGGATCATTGTCTGTCCACTATCAGGCCAGTATGGGCCAAGTCTAACCAGGTCTGGGGTGGTATTGTGTCGCCAGGTCCAACTAATGATAGTATGGGTTGGGCAACTTTCTAAAAGAAATATCTTCATAGCTTTCCATGTTAAGACCAAATTAAAGGCTCCATAATGTGTGGGACATCATGCTCTTTCAAATGATATATGAAACTGAACTGTAAACTCAGTAGAAAAAAAGTTGGAAAATTCGAATTCCAAGATGGCCGCCTTGATATCTGGAAACTGAACTTTCGGATTTGAACTGACTAGTGTTACATTATCCTATATAATGTCCTTGGTTTGATATACCGGTATGATTTTGGCAAGCAATTCTGGCAATGTCATATCTTTATCTTCATATTTCTGCAGTGAATAATTATATGTAATACAGAATAGTAAAAAACTAAAATGTGAAAGAAAATTTAGTGTACAGTGCAGTTGTGAGAATATCAACCAACTTGAACAAAGTCTTAAACTTTGTCATTATGTCTTTATCTATCCTTGCTGGTGTGAACATGTGCTCTCTTCACTGTGTCTATGCTCTTTCTTCCCTTTCTCTCTCTCGTCTTCTGAAAATATCTGTGAAAAGGCTCAATTTGTGGTGAGTGTGGTGTTTTACTATTAATAGTATGTTGAAATAGGTTTAAAAGTTTTTCAGGTTTATAAAGTGTTCAACAGTAATGAATTTTGAATGGTGTAAAAAAGCTACATCACAGTAAAAATACTGCATTGTTTTCACTAAGGAGTTCATTTTCATCCTTCTCTTTTCCTCTCTACGCTCAGTGTTTAGACCTTTAACTTCTACTGACATGGCTAGTAAATTTTTAGAATGCTACTGAGAATTGGAGAGTGGGGGGAAGTTATTGACTTGGGCTAGAGGGAATTTGAAGCTGTTTCTTTACCAAAATAAAGTTTGTTGTCAGTTAATGGTGCCTTTCCACTAGACTGCAATCACTGAGTGACTAAATTGAATGTATGACTCTTGATTTTATAACTGAAATATGATAAATGGTGCAAAAGCATTATTTAGAAGACAGCAAAATACACAAAAAATTGTTGTCTATGAAATTTTTTGATCAACCAAACGTTTGGTCTCTCAGTAGTTTCAACCTTTAGTGGAAAGGGGATGATACAGTAAAGATGATACATGTACTTGATTGTTTCCTCATCTTTCTTACTAAAACCAATATCATTCAATGTACGAAGAGATTTATTGTGGAATCTCTCTTTATTGTCAACATTCTATTGTAATGTCCTGTCTTTGTCAGTAGGGCTAGCCCTCTGTAATAGCAACAGGCTAGTTGCCAAATGGGCATAATCTCCAAGCAGATCTCCACAGGGCGCCAAAAATCATATATGCTAGCCAGAGAAGCTCCAGTCAGCCAGAGAAGCTCCAGTCCGCCCCTACGGGTTTACTACTACAGGGCGGACTGGAGCTTCTCTGGCTGACTGGAGCTTCTCTGGCTAGCAAATACGATTTTCGGCGCCCCGTGGAGATGTGCTTGGAGATTAAGTTGGGCAGCCCTGGCTGTGCGTGCTGAACAGCCAAACCAATAAATAAATAATCTGTCTTCCCAGCCTGAACCAGGGTCGCTGGACTTCAGCACGGGCGCGCTGAAACCCGGCATCAGCGACGCCCAGCTAGCCTGCGGGGTGTGCCTGCTGAGCGTGGATTCCCGCAGCAAGGCGTTCGACCGCCAGGACGACTGCAACAAGCTGAACTACGGCGGACGACAGTACCACGCGCCCTGCGCCAATTTCTGGGTCAACAGGGTCAACTCTACACTTCCCGCGCTGCCTCTGAGAGAGCTACTGTAAATGCATTTAAGTTTGCATGGTTTTTATTTCGCGCTAAAACGAAAATGGAGCATTCACGAAAGCATTATAGTCACATACTGCTACAGTATTGGACAAAAATGTTCGCGATGGTTTTATGTTAGTGGTGAAACGGTTGCCGCGACAACCGCAAACATAAAACCAACGCAAACATTTCTGCATTTACAGTACTCTGAACAAGAATTTTTCCATACCAAGAAGTAGACAGGAAGCTTTTAGAAAGTTGACATGACAAGGAAGTTGACACAAGAAAATAGATGATGAGGGCTGGATCGCATTCATTGTATGATCATACAATTGCAAACTGAGGGTATTCTTGAGGTAGTCGTGTAAGAGTCTTACAAAATTCAGCCGTCTTGTTACCGAAAAGGCCGTCTGAGATCCTCGTTGGTCAGTTGATATTTGCCTCTGTCACAGCTTGCTTGAAAATCCTACAACATCAAAATCTTATGTTGAATGTGACCGCACCGTTACTAACCACCAACCTGCTTCCATGTTTTTACCCACCCCAAACATACACAATCCCTCCTTGTTCCATTAGCTATGTACATGTAATTGACATGCACTGATGCAGTGAGGACTTTGTAGATCCCTGGCTTTGGAATGGTTTGGATCTAGTTGGCGGCTTGCTTGTCAAAAGTACATTCTATCTTGATAATTCTAAATTGTACAGCATATTTGATATGTGATTTCTTTTCATCAAATATCCTGTTATCCAAAACTGTTACTCTAAAGCTACCATCTCTGTGCCGGTATCTTGACAATTCTAAATTGTACAGCATATATGATATGTAATTTCTTTTAATCAAATACCCCGTTTATCCAAGACTGTTACTCTAAATTACCATCTCTGTACCAAGAGGGTACCATAGAGAATGCCTTGGTTAAAAGAATGTCTGAGATGCAGCAAGGTTAGAATTGAAAATATATCTTTCCACAAGAATTGGGGAGGCAAAATTTAATGTTTCATTCAGAATATGGAATGTGAATATTTTTGGACTGGAGGAACACTGTATTTGATGAGAGTAATTTAGGTCATCTGTGGCATTCATATGAAATGAAATAAATTTCAGGTTGTAATATATATATATATACATGATATATGAATATACAGGAACTAATTCCGGACTTGCTGCACCAGATCTTAACATGTGTAATTAACAAAACCTTATTTAATTAAACCAACATGGAGAAGCCATTATTGGTTCATTTTATGTACAAGAGTATTACAAAGTATGAGTCATATTGCCAATCATAGGATCAACACGTGCACATTAAAATGGTTCTGATCATGAAAAGAAAAGTAGCTGTTAAGAAAAATGGATTGTACACAGTAAAGAATATTAAATTGATGATTATTGTATCCAAATTTTATGTGACCTTGTGTTTTTTGTCTTGAGATTCAGTGCTCTTCAAAAACTGTAGGAGAACTTTTCAGGAGTGTAAATTAGAGGTTTACAATACTGTTACAGCCTCTTTCTGTTAGAGGCTGTATTAACCTGCTGAACAACCAAACATTTGACACATCACGCAGTGAATTTCATAGATAAAAAGAACGTTTTTCTGAGTTTTGTTGTCTTTTAAAAAATACCGACATCTTGCATCATATTCCAGTTATAAAACTATTTGTTATGCAAGTCCTATTTTGGTCGCTGAATAAATGAATGGTTTATTTTATCAACATGATAAGATACAGAAAAAAAAGTCGCAGCCACAACTGGCTGAATTGGATAATTTTTGTAGAGGTGCTTCTTAGGATTGGTGTAACCATCTATAAGCGGAAATCACAGAATAATAGAAATCAATCGCAACTTTCGCATGGTGAAACTAACGTGGTAAACTATTACAAAGTATAGAAATATTCTGTATGCGTCAGCCTGTTTATGTAATCACCATTTGGCTTTAGGAAACACCATGCACCATCTGGCAGTTTTGCATGACGTCAAACGTACATCCAGTTCTCAGGTGGTTTTCAAAGTACATAAATGGTTTCAGCCTTAGATTTACTACCCACATCTTATATAAGTTATACCATGGCTTTGTGCCTTATACAGTATAATCCCACGGCACAAACTGCCTAAGCCAACACTTCCCCAATTATACGTACATCTGAGCCAATGGGAGATTTTATTCTCTTCAAGAATAAGAATGGTACCGTTGAATAACAGATCCAAACTGACTGTGGAATACTACAATAGTTACATGGTTGGACATTAAATGGTATAAACAAGTTTTACATACATAATTATTCAAAAAAGCTGCAAACCTGATATATTGCAGTAATACGTAAGACCAACACATGCATATACATTTTTATGTTTTTGGTATAGTCACTAATGTCTTGTATGTATACATACATGCACATTATGAAGAAATGTCTCCAAAAAAGTAATGGTTTCTGAGCTTCATTTATTGATATTTGGTACACATAAGGTAAAGTAGACAGTGATCTCTTCTTCACTTCACTACACTTCCCATGCAAATATTCTGTATGCATTGGTGTTACTCTTCACGCAAACTTGGTCCTTTGCAGCAACATTTGTAAGACCTTTAATAACGTAAATTTGTTTGCTTTTGCATTCCACTACAACATGTACATTTATCTTCCTTCTCTAACAGACATCTGAAACTTTGCTTACAAAATAAAAATTCATACCACCTGAAAAACTCTTACAGAAATAATCATCACAATCATCAAACTTTTAAATTTGCAGCTCTCTATCAACTGTACATGTTTCTACATCATACTTCAATAGAAATGAGTGCCCAATGGCAATTAACAATGACAAAAACCACTGTCTTTCTCAAAAACAGGAGAAACTTGAAAACTGTCATTAAAGAAACTAGTTTATGTAATTAAGAAGAATTTTCAAACTTTGAATATTTATATTATACAAGTCTTTACGCAAGCAATTTTGTCAAGTACATCGAAAGGTATGGTAACAGGTTTTGTAGGAGATTATTGCGTGCTAAAGGTATGAAATGTGTCGCCAAAATCAAGTTTTATTTTGTTTCACACAGAACCATATATCAGTAAAGAAATTAGTTTCTGTTATCAAGAAGAAGTTTCAAACTTTGAATTCTGATATTATACAAGTCTTTAAGCAAGTAATTTTGTCAAATACATTGAAAGGTGTGGTAACAGGTTTTGTAGGAGACTATTGCTTCCTAAAGGTATGAAATTTGCAAAATGTCTTCAAAATTAAGTTTCATTTTGTTTCACACAGAACCATATTTCAGTAAAGAAATTAGTTCATGCTATTCAAAAGAAGTTTCAAACTTTGAATTTTTATATTATATAAGTCTTTAAGCAAGCAATTTTGTCAAATACATTGAAAGGTGTGGTAACAGGTTTTGTAGGAGACTATATTGCTTGCTAAAGGTATGAAATTTGCAAAATGTCTTATTTTATTTCACACAGAACCATATATAAATAAAGAAACCAGTTCATGTAATCAAGAAGAAGTATCAAACTTTGAATTTTGACACTATACAAGTCAAGCAATTTTGTCAAAAACATTGACATTGAAATGTGTAGCTACAGGTTTTGTATGAGACAAACATGAGCGTTAGTGTACAGGTTTAGCAAATAAAACAACATTGCCAGTCTGTTGGGGCACAGGCAGCCCTCGAGGCATCATGACCACACCAGCTGGTGAGCTCATGAGGTTGGAGGTACAGCCAGCACCACAGGCTGTACATGCCCCACCCCTGTCTGAGACTGCAGAATGATTATGGGCTGCTGCGGGCTCTCCGTTGCTTGCTAAAGGTATAAGATTTGCAAAATGTCGCCAAAATCAAGTCTTATTTTGTTTCACACAGAACCTTATAGCAGTATAGAAACCAGTCCATGTTATTAAGAAGATTCAAACTTTGAACTTTGATATCATACAGCAATTTTGTCAAATACATTGAAAGGTGTGGCTACAGATTTTGTGGGAGCATCACTGTCCAGGTTTAGCAGATATGACAACATTGCCAGGCTGTTGGGGCACTGTCAGCCCTCGAGGCAACATGACCACACCTGGTGAGGCCGGGGGCACAGCCAGCACTACAGGCTGTACATGCCCCACCCCTGTCTGGGACTGAAGAATGATTATGGGTTGCTGCGGACCCCTGGGTCTCAGCGGGGTGGACCCCGGGGGGTTCATCAGGCTGCTGGGGAGGATGGGGCGGTAACCTGGTGACAGCGATGGTCTGGAGCTTCGTCTTCCTCTACCTGCACAGAGAGGGGAACAGGGTAGCGATGTGAGGAACATTTTTTTGCATCCGAAAAATAATTTCATCAGGTTGGTAGAATATAGGATATAGGAGATTCTTTGTACACAACCACCTTCATCGGCTACTTATAGCGGTGAGAAGCAGTACTCCAGTCAGAAGCTCTGAAGAAGGTGTCTGATAGACATCGAAACGTTAGCAGGTGAGATCAATACCTGGTTGTGTACAAAGAATCTCCTATATCCTATTTTTTTTAAGAAAAGAATGTGATTTCCAACCAGTTTAGCTCAATGGAGAGTTGAGCTACTCTTTCACTAGTTGTGACAGAGAAGACAGATGCTATGCTCAGTTTATACAGGTTCATTTTTCCCCTAGCTCTTTTCAACAGTGGACCATGACTTTATGTCCCAACGTAAGGACTGCAACCCTTTCCAGCAACATGCAAGTTGGATGAGTGAGAATAGCCTGTCCACAACCTTTCACTTTTTTCAGTTTCTTTATTAAAAAAAATCAAATCATTCTCTGGTTGTAGTGTTGGCTTTTGTAGTTTCCAGTGCAATATGTTCAATTATGTTTAATTTGATTATTTTGTTGTTTAACGATGTACAAATGTATGTGTTTCTGGGGTGAGAGCCAGAAAAGCTCTTTCACCTGTTCTTTCAACCCATCCACGTGTGTGGTGAATTTCAATAAACAAATAAATAAACCAGTTGTAGTTGATGCAGAGATACTTACCTCTACCTCTTCCCCTGCCTCTCCTTCCAGTTCCTACTGGAGTCTCCCCATCCCCTGTGCCTGCCTTTCTGTTCTCCCCATCTTGTGATCTCAACTGTCCCAACTTCTCTGCAACGGTCCCCTTTGCTGGTCTGCTCTGTTTTCCTTTGCTTGGAGTAGCTTGGCCTTGATCTGAACTGTCTGCTGCTAACACAGCCCCCTTGGACACTTGCTCCTTACCTGGGCTCTCTGGAACATCCCCTAACAGACAGACCTTCCCACCTTGAGGCACGACCTTCTCTGCTGCTGGATTATCTGAAGTTGTCTCTTCTATATTGTCTGCACTCTTAAGGGACTCACTGTCCTGTCCCTGGGAACCTGGCATGACAATAACTATAGCACCGCTACTCGTGTCCAGTTTGGGCACCATCATTCTCTGTCCTGCATGCATGTTCATGTGTACGTTTAGCTTATACGTCCCTTTGTGTCTCTCCTGGCAGTACGGACACTTCAGGATTGGATCGTTCGCGTGTGTTTTTATGTGTTCTACTAGATCTGCCCTCATCTCAAACACAGTCTCGCACATGTCACACTGGTAGACAACACCTTGTTGAGAGCTGGATGCACCGTTTTCGTCCCCTAGCCTTTTCTTTTCCCCTGAATGGAGGAATCTGGTGTGTTCTATCAACCCATCCCTCCCTCCTTTACACATCTCTCCACAGACGAAACATTTCTTGTCGCCGTGTTCCTGCTTTTGGTGAAGGGAGACCATTTTTCTGGTCGGGAATTTCGCTTTGCATTCCTTACATTTGTAGGATATCTTGTATTTTCCGTCGGATGAGTGTAGCTCTTGGTGGCGGAGCATGTTGTTGCGACTGGTGAACCCTTTGTTGCAGAAGCGACACTGGTGTGCTTTAGTGCCCGTGTGGACTTTCATGTGTTCATTGAAGGATCCTGTGGAATAAGTTGGTTTAGATACATTATTTTTTACAACTTGACTATTGACCTATGGACAAACTTGTACATTTATAAACTATTCCATCTTAAGAATGAAATGTATCTATGTAATCTTACGATTTTAACAATAAGTTTAAATGGATTGTAGGACTGACTTTCCTGATTATTACTTTATACATATAATATGTATACTACTACCTTAAGTTTAGACTTAGACCAATAAATGTTCACATTTTCATAATTGAATCCTTATGATCATCTAGCGATAGCAACACCTACATTTCGTATACCCTGTTCTTACACCTCCTTTCCACTGCAACCAATAAACAACCAAATACTTGACACATTGTTAATCAAATTTCATAGACAAAAATCAAATTGTCATTTTGTTTCGTCGTTCTGTAAATTACCCTTTTGAACCATGCATCATGTTCCAATTATAGAATCAAGGGTCAAACAAATCCAACTTTGGTTGCAGCAAGGTTGCACAGCAAACACTATCTAGTGGAAAAGGACCTAAAGTACAAGTGGGAGGATGTACAATCCCAGCCTCAACAGGAAAGGGGGTCTACGCGTTGAACTTTCAGGCACTTACCCACCCCCCACCCCCAGAAGAACAACCTTTAGTTACTGTACTAAAACAACAGCAGCTAATTGAACTATTTGTATACAACCTTATCTTGAATTAATCTTCTTTTGAAGACTACGTCAAGACATCTTAAATTGTCTTAACCTCATTAACATATCTATTCAGAGTTTTGGTATGAAATCTGGTTTTCAAGTCCTATCCTTAGTCACTGACGAAAGACAGTGGATGCTGTCTAAAACGTCTGTTTCAAAATTCTATCCAGTTGCTTGAGTAACTATTTTTGGTGGACCTAAAGTACAATTGTCAAACATTATTTCAGACTCTTGTACTGTAAAAAGACAGTTCTTCACATACCTGAGTGGTAAAAGGTCTTGTCACACAGCTTACACTGGTAGGGCCTGAACCCTGAGTGGATCCTCTGGTGGAACTTGAGCTGGTCTTTCCTCTTGAAGCTGGAGGGACACTGAGGACACTTGTGTGGCCTGTCCACAGAGTGAACGGACATGTGGTTTTGCAGATGGGAGGCGTACGTGAAGCGCTTACTGCAGAACTGAAAAATCAAGGTACAAAATTTTTTGTCAGTGCTCTAGATAGCAGAGTTTGAGCATAGTGGCCCCTTAACTGTTCTTTAGACCCCTTATGCTGTGATTAAGACCCTAACCACGTCCTTCTAACCATACTGTACATGTAAGTCCATTTAAGTTTGCATGGTTTTTATTTCATTTCATAACTCAACAATGTCTCAGACAGTAGCAGTTTTGGCTATGGAGAAGCATATCATTATATTCCCTTTTTCATGCATTTTTGATGTGGACCAAAGTCAGCATAATAAATATTTCATAATACTTCATAATTTCTGTCATCATGATTTTGGATTGACAACCCAGGCCAAGTTTCTAGATCCCAACTACCTGTAGTTCCAATCATCTGTCTTCATGTCCTCTACACCAGCTAAACATGTATTGAAGTTTAATTATCCAACTCAAAGACTGTTTCATAACATCTGAAAAGCAAAGCACACTTCTCTCTTGTATTAAGGTAAAGGTAGAGCAGTCAAACCTCAGACTGAGGATAAAGCATGGCGCTTTTTCCTTAGCTATTACTAATATCAGTGCAATGCGGCTTTGCTACAGCTCACACACATGTATTTTTGGTCAAGCACACTGAATCACCCCTACTCTTCTCGATAAGTGTGTTGGGCTCTTTACATGCAGAGGTCCCTCATACACGGGGTCACCGGCTTAACGTCCCCATCCGATAGAATGATGCAGCTCTTTTCTGGTCATGTCTAGGCCCCGGCACGAACTTGGGTTACCGGCTCCACTGCATTTATTTATCTATTTTCATCTATTTATTTGAGTTTATCACAATGTGAAAGGGAGGGCAAAACAGGTGCATAAGCACTTTTATACAAGTTGCGCTCTCCCACACAATTTGAACCAGGTGTGGCAAGAGGCAGAGTGCTCAGACCACTGCACCACAATTATATCCATCCTAATCTCATGAATCCTGTCCAAAGTCCCCTCACTGATCTCGGGTGTAACCATGATTTGGGTTCACAGATGTGCTCACAATATAACCTAAATCTACATGTATGGTAAAGTCATGGAACATTTAAAATATCAACCCCAAAATGGCTCTAAATACTGTAAGTGTAGACACCAGGTGGATATGATGAAGTGGGCAACACATCATCATACCTCCAAGGGGCTAATTCTTTATCAGGTATACGGTAATATTCCTTGCCTATGATACAGGTGTTCTGGACCGGGTCACCAGTGTTATCGCACGGGCTTCTACTTTTATCACACAGGCTTCCATAGAATATTTAGAATGCACTACTAGTGTGCCGGTTGCGCCGCTGTTTTGAATTCGAATACAGGATTTGGAGGTTGGAATCAATGTTGTTACAATTTATTTGTTCGAGGACACAAAACTCTCTCATTTTCTGACGCTTTTCGCATTGAAACATGTTTTTTCGGGTGGGTATGACATAAATAAAATACAACACTGAGTATTCCACATCACCCTTGGTCCCGGACCTCCTGCGGGTCGCTCAGGCCAGTACCACGGACGATACGGAATACACCGTGTTGTATTCTATGCTGTATGTATCATTGCATTGCCAAACTGCAATGTTTGTGCCTCAGGTTACTCAGGTATATGTAGGGTAGTAATTTTTCACCATATAGCTACAGTCAAACCTGCCCAAGGCGACCACCCGGCGGACCGAGCAAAAACGGTCGCGATGGACAGGTGGTCGCCATGAAGAGGATTCCACTCGCATGTTTCCAGGTCGAGGTTTTCAAATACAGTACGTAAATGGATGGATTATTATGTGAATTTAGACAGCATGAGCCCCACCAGGTTCAATTCTCATTGACAGAAAGATCCTACAAAAATTACATTTTCCGTTATCGTTGTAATAATTGTACACCGCTACATCGTGTACACATTTTCGTAATAATTTTGACTACAAAACAATGGTTGCCTCGATGATCGCAGCACCATCCCGCATTCACACGTTACATTAAATAGTACATACACATGCACATCATCGAAGTTTTAAGGCCTAAGACAAATCCCTAGAAAACACCTGCTGGCCCCAGCCTTTTTTGGGGCGCCGACCGCTGGATTAAAGGGTCAGAAAATTTTCGATGTGACAACTAAAGATGAAACGGAACGGTGATTTCGTCGCGCCGCGCCGCCAAGCTCTGTGCGACCGCATCAAAAGGTAAGTCAGTGCAGCAGAACGCAGAGCGTCCAATAAAGGTTTGAGAGTCATGGAAATAAAAAGAAAAAAAAGAATATTAATTTTCATCAATAACTAGAGTATTCGTAAATGTTCATACACAAAAGCATCGTGTTTTAGAAAGGTCAGCGGTACGATAAATCCGGGCCATGCCAAATCCAAGATGGCGTCGGGACCGAGGAACAACCTTTCTCGCCCAATGTTTTGCCCGCCGCGAAGTCATTTTTCGGCGGAATTTAGTAAGACACAGACACATTTTTGTTGAAAATACAAGATATAGATAGTAATTTCTGTGAAATCTGACTTTTTGACGCCATGCACTACGTATTCGTTTTGAAAATTGAGTTTAAACTGAACTGAGTTTGCGGTAAACTATAAGATTACGATAGGCACAACAACATCACAAACATTTGTCTTTACAGTGTTTATAGGGGGAACGTTTTATTAAAACACTTCATGGAGGAATCGATGCTATAACATTACTATTCCATATATTTTTGTCCTTATTTTGTCCTTCAAAGTCTTGAAAACACTTCCGTGAAATCCGACAGCAAAATGATCCGATGTCACCACAAGCTTGAAAATTAGGCGGCCGCCATGGGCAGTGATTGTGCTCTGTGCGGTCCCAATTCGAGGCGGTCGCGGTCGCGTTGAACAGGTGGTCGCCTTGGGCAGGCAGCTTAATGCTTGTGCCTACGGGGAAAATTTTCGGGACCGAGAAAAAGCGGTCGCCATGGCCAGGTGGTCGCGTTGAAAAGGTGGTCGCCTAGGCAGGTTTGACTGTATATTAAAAGAACTTGCCTGTACATTCTAGTACCTTTGCAATGGTTTAGACCATTTGACCCATGAGCATAAAATGAAAAGAGATTTCACAGAAACATAGGTTTTATTCCACTACAGATGAAACAACATATACATTGATGAATGTTTTATATCCAAAATAGCACACGATTAAAAATTTCAGCACCAAAATTGTCCATTTGTCTATATTTACAATCAAACTCTTACAAAACTCATTTGACAACAATCATTCAGTTATTAGGTTTTGTTATTCTTAATACTACACATGTTGGAGTCTTTTAGCCTGGAATCCAAACCTATTATAGCTCCTGAGTCTCCTCTCTGCAGGAGCTATAATAGGTTTGGATTCCAGGCTAGGAGTTTTTATGACACTAGATTGTTCATGTGAACAGAGACTGAATTATACATTTCATACAAATCTTTTCAGAATTCACAATGGAAATCTGCAAAATTTGGGAATTTGTTTCATCAACATTCATGGCTACTGTCTAACTCCAATGCTTCATTAATTCTGTATCTAGATTTTCTAGAATTTTCCAAAATGAATTCTACATCAAGGTTTTCTCTCAAATTTGGCTGCGTAAGAAACACTATGAGAAATACTAAGGCTACAGTAGTTCAACATTGGATTAGAATTATTAAAGAGAAACAAACACAACATAGCAGTTAACATCAAACAACTAAATGCTACACTTAAACATTGGATTGGAATTATGTTTGGGCCACAAGCAAATCATTACATAAAACATCAAAGTTTCAAACTACTAAATCAAACTGTAGTACAGAAAAAATACTCCCGCGGTACGGCTGTAAGTGGGAATGGAATACATTTACATGTAGCTGTATAGGACAATCTCTGTTATATGATCTTTGAATTAGAAAATTCATCCATTAAAAATGTTTCCAAAGTGTCAATTTGGCTTTAAGACTTGTGATGTTCATAGTTCCTCAACGATGACAGTGTCTTTAATTGTTGCGCTATCTGTATGCACGGCAGGTTGCTGATCTGTTGTGCTTTGTTCTTCTTCTGTCCCAGCATGATGTACCGGTACTGCCTGATGTTGAGTTGATGGTCCAGCACTTGGAGCCTGATCCCTTTGCTCTACAGATACACCACTACCTTCTCCCTCCTTCCCACTCTTCTTCGCTACTTTTGATCCAGGAGTATGCTTAGTTCCTGGGGAAAGGGACTTCTTCCATTCCTCCAACCAACCTGGGATCACTTTTGGACCTTCTTCTTTTTTTCGTGACTTCAAGAGTTGACGTACAGGGACTGAAGAGGCAGCCTTCTTGGGACCTTTAGCGGGGGCCCGTTTACGTCGCTTCTGTTTCCCTTGTTGTTCCGAAACAATCTCTTGTAGGGATTTATTTGGGTCTTCTCCTTTTTCCAAAAGGTCTCCTATGGTGTTTGGTTTATGCTTCTTTGGTCCAGAACGTTGCTTCTTCAGTAGTGCTTTCTTCCTGAGTTGCAACTCTTTATCTTCCGACTCTTCTTCATCTTCTAGAGCTTCGTCTTCATCAGAAGACACGTCTGAGTTAGACGCGTAGTCTTTCTCAAACGAATTGTCGGAGTGTTCTTCATCTGAGTCACCTGAATCTGACACAGAGACCCACTCCCCAGAGGTACTTTTCCAGGTTCTTTTTCTGTCTCTTCTTAGTCTACTGGACCAGCTACCATCACCCTGAGCTTCCTGCATGCCTACATTTGTTCCAGACTCCCGCCCTGTATTTGTTGTTTCCATTTCCTTGGTGGCTTCTTGTTTACTAACAGGTTTTTTCTTTCGCTGCCTCTTCTTTGCTTTGGGAGCCCTGCCTTTCGGGATGTTGGATGAAGGATGCCGTTCTGAATCACGGGGTTCCCTTGTATCAGGTGTTTCTCCAACACTGGGTTTAGATGGAGTGCTTGCTTGCCTGGGGGCATTTTCATCCATGCTCTCTAGCTCCTTAACGTTTACACGATTTGATCTCAAATAAAGTCTTGTGAGTACAATGGTTGGCTGAAGTGATTGGCTTGGCCTCTTATTGCGTGTTCTTACTCTTTTCTCTGTTTGCCCCAGTTTCTCTCTAGTGCTAGAGCTTTGCAGGTGGTCTTCTGGCACGCTTTCTTCAGCTCTATTTTGCAGATTTTCAGTGGGAGCTTCATCTTCAACTGCCTCCCCTTCCGATTGATCTTTTGATGCTTGCTGAGAATCTTTTTTCGATTTATCTGGACTGCATCTTTTCATACTGTCATTATCTTGTCCATCACTTGATGATGCAGTAGCAGCTTCTGGAGTACACGACCTAGTCTCAGAATCCAATGTTTCCTGATCTACTATTTGTTTTTCTCTGTTGATGTTATTTGCTTCTGGTGTCATCTGAGTTTGTTGACTGCTGGCGTCAGCAACGCTGGAAGGCTGGGATCCTGTGTTGGAAGGCGATGCTACGTTGTTGCCGCTTACAACATGCAAAGACCCCGTCACTTTCACAGGCTGGACCACACGCGATACGCAGAGCCATTTCATAACACCACCAACAGCTGGTGCTTGGGAATTTGGAACCTGTACAGCAGGCAAAGGCCTAACAGGTTCTGCCTGCACCTGCGAGGACTGAATCCATGCGACCGCTGATGCAAGTTCTGTTGTCTGTGCATCTTTACTTGGCTCATTCCTTGTGTTTCTGTGGTCTTGACCACCTGTGACAGTCTGTCCTTCTGCAGTCTTGGTTGTGCCTGAAGTTCTCATATTTTCCAACATGGCTCCCACACTTCCTTCTAAAACTTTATGTTGAGGTACAGACTGTTGTCCAGGCGCAGGACCTTCTTTTACAAGGCTTGCATCCCCTTTTGAAGGGGCCTGTGCAGTAGTGACAGGGCCGTCAGCTTTATTTCCACAATTACAACAATGACAGTTCCTGCCACAGGGCCGACTTGCTTTGATGCAAGCACAACGCACATCCATGACACACCTTGATGTTCCTCCCTTTTTCTTGTCATTTTTGCCACAACTGCAACCTTTGGATGGCACAGTTTGTTTAGGCCTGGTTTGTGCTTGGGAATGTGGAAGAGGGATATGTAAAGAAGGTGATGGTCCTGGTGTGCCTGAAGTTTTCATCTTTTCCAAAATGTCTGCCACACTCCCTTTTATCACTTTGACCCTATGTTTAGCTAAATACCTGTCATAATGTTCTTTAAGATCAGGAACTTCTTTGACGAGGCTTGCATCTCCTTTTGGAGGGTCCTGTGCAGTGGCAACATCAGCTTTGTTTCCACAGTTATAACAACGACAGTGCCTTCCGCAGGGGCGGTTTGCCTTGCAGCAAGCGCAACGCAAGCTCATGACGCACCTTTCCAGAGACAGGTTTTCTCCTCGTGCTTTGTCGTTTTTGCCACAGCTGCAACTTGCAACGATTGAGTCTGGCTTTGTTATTGGCACATTGTTTGTGCAATGCTTGCAATAGCACTTTGGACTACACATTCTGTATTGTCGGTAACAGGAACATCTTGCAGTGCCGCACCTGTCTCCTGTGTACTGTAGGTCACCGACACCACAAGTGCAGGCTATTCTGGACCCATCTATAGGATCCCTGGTTTCCCACTTCTTCTTCTTCTTCTTTTTCAACTTCACAATTCCCGCCTTTAACACTTTTGGACCAGCAGCCTGCAAAGACACAAAATGATAATCTTTACTTGAGCTGTTTCGCTTAAACTTCAAGTTTAACTTAAAGAGAAATAAATTTGTAGAAACAAAATAGACCAATGTTTATTGGTAAAAAAAATCAATAGATCTATTAGGCAGTATTCTAGAATCCGGATATATACAGATAGAGTCTAGTAGTATGTTTTGGGACTTACAAAGGCATTAAGTCCAAAAAGTAACAAGCCTAAGTAATGAAAAACGCTAACTTTGTATTTTACACTTAAACTGGCAAAATGAACCAGTCACAGTGTTTAGAATAGATTTGGTATTCTGTGTCTTTGCAGATGCATTCCTGGACAATAGCAACAACAGACTAACACATTCACAAAATATGAATTTACCTATGGTACCTGCACTTAACACAGATTAGTCACATATATTTGTGAACTTTGAAGGCCACATCTCCTACCACTTACCAAACACCCAGCCCTCCTTTGCTGCTTAACAGATTCCTCTTGACCGCGATGACATTTCTACAGTTCTAACATATGGGACAGATTTTGATCCTAAAGTCCTGCAAATTCTACTCTGGGTAAATGGAGAGCTTACTTCAGCAGAACACACCTGCACCAAAACCAGTCAACAGCTACAAAATTATAGCCTGATGATCATCCTTTGTAGTGACTGCTGGCTCTATGCTTTTTGCTTGCTAACCACGGATTAGCAAGCGAAAAGTATGTGGCGTTGTGTGGCGTAATGGTTAGAACATTCAGCTGTCAAACAAGGGGACCCAGGATCGATCCCGGGTTGCCCCCAGACATGTCTGGACATGCGCCCCGACGTTGTGCCCTTGGGAAAGGCAACAAATTCCCTCACTTCACTCAGGTGTAAATGAGCACCTAGCCTCGGTTAGGGACGTCCCTCGGATAGGACGTTAAATGGAGGTCCCGTGTTTGGGGAGAGCCACACCCCACGCACATTAAGGAACCTACCACACCTTTCGAAAAAGAGTAGGGGCAAGCTCCGGTGTGCAATGGTCCAAACCTTACAGTCTCGTGTACGTCTTACCGTAAGACTCTTACGTACTCGGAGAAGTTGGAGTCCTCGACTTAATGAGGTTAAGCACGTAATAAGAAGAAAGAAAGCATGAGCCAGCAAAAAGCATTGAGCCAGCGGTCACTTTGTAGTATGGTACTCAGGCTAACCAAATTAAACATCTTAGGGCATTTCCATACTAACAAATGAACTTCATACATGTAATTCCCATACCTTGCAAGTATGCCTCTTTCCACTGCGATGGCCATACATGTGCTGTTTGTATGAAGACCGTGAGGTGAAAAGTTTGCCGCAGGTCTCGCAGGTGAACGACCCATGTTCGTCCTTCCAGCGTCGCTTCTTCTTCGCCGCCTTGGGCTGCTCTATGACAGTCTCCTCTCCAATATGCTTTATACTTGCCTCGCCAGACCTAGCTGCCGTACTGATATCTTGGAGGTTGACGGTCCAGTCATCTTCAGCGTTCGCAAAGATGGTAGTCTCTGTGCCAACATCGTCGTCATCTGAGTCACCAACTTCTAACCCAGCTGGACCTGTCCCATGGTCTTCAGGACGGACGATCTTACCCGTGACGTTCTTCTCCATGTACTGGTTGCAGACGGCGACGACATCAGGCATGTCGAGATACGTGGCTGCCGACACGACCTCTGAGATGATCGTAGGTGAAACGGTCAGGACTGATGTGTAGATTAGTTTAAGGAGGGAGTTGAAAGCTTGGGATGTGACTCCATCAAGCTCCATCACAAGGTCTCCTTCACTGGACAGCCAGTTGACTGTGAACATGCCGTGGAAGTACGGACTGTACGCAGCCAGCACGGACTTGTGTGCTTTGTACTGCTGACCCTGAACGGTGATGGTGACATCGCACAAGGAGGAATCCAACCGCTGCTTGTTCAAACCCTGGAGAATCTTGTTGCCATGGGAAGGGAAGCTGAAGTTCGTACACATCACCTCTTGGTCGCTGAGGGTTGCTTCAGCCATGATGTCTGTTCAGCAACTTGACAGAAGTCAACTGTAAAGTAGGAATATTAAGTTAAAAATTAGACCTGAAATTAAAAATTCGTGAAACCTAGAAGTTTCCTCATTCTTACAAATAATTTCATTTATAAATTATTCTGTTAATTTGTCAGAAAACATTGTACATCATATAACGTTATATGACTCAAGAGTTTGAGGAAGGCCCCCATCATTTTTTCATTGATGAAGAAGTTGAGAGACTTTCTACAGAACATGTAGCTTTGGAGTCAGGGTTGTCAACAATTGGAACTCACTGCCAGAGGATGTAGTTAAAGCCGACTCAGTGAACTGTTTCACCGAAGAATCCCCAAACTATGTATCCTCATGGTATTCCGTTTGTCCACGGTACAAAATTGCCCCCCCTCCCCCTTTTCTACTGCCCGCCAAAATTTCCTAGTTTCCGTTCCTCAGAAAAACATAAATTTATCACAGAAGTGTACAGTTTCCATAATCTATGTAGTCCTGGGGATATCGTGTACCTCTCACACTGAACGTACCCGTGTTAAACGCCTTCTTTTGGTGGAATTTTTAAAGAGTTTTCAGCAAAATCTGAAGTCTACATCGCTTTCTGAACTGGACACAGGACAGGTCCTTCCTTACGCAAGGGGATGACCGCTGTTTTCTTTCCAAAGCTCCTGCATTATCGCTGCATAATTCTTCACTTTTGGAAAGAATAAGGATCTTAATATTTTAAATATATTGTATTTACAATTTATTAACACTTTCTAATGATTTAAGCTATGTAACATTATTTCAGAAACAGAATATTAGCTTGTACAGTGGGACAACTTTACAGGCACTTAAAGAGAAATTTAGAACACCTATTGAACACTACTAGTTAGTTACGTGTGATGAGGTCTCATTTCGGTGTTACTCCGAGTGTAATCCGGTCTAAAATAATAATCAGACCCTAAAAACGTCTGTTTCTGCCCATCAAAAATTTTCTTATATCAACTCCAGCTGATATTTAAAGGGTTTGAGATGAACAATGGATTTTTTTGAAGGAATTCACATGGTAAGTTAGCGATAGGTCGGAGGGTTACGTTTTGCTGTTGTGAAGTGCTGCGGTCAGATGGTCAGTCGAAAGGTCTGTTTATAAATAGCTCTCCTTCTTTATGTTGTTTACACTTTTCTTCTCACATTCAGTGCTTTACCTTTACAATATGTCACTCAGTTCTTTAACCTCATACATGCACAGAACACTGGGACTGTTACTTTGAGGTCTGTTCTGCTCAGAAGCTACATGTAACTATTGGTATTTTCTGTGACATAATATTTGCCTAGTTAATACATAACACAATGACCATTATATAACGTTATATGAATGCCATGCAAAATAGACCTTAGCCAAGCAGAGGACTTTGCTCTGGACTTTGCTCAGTCAGGAGTCTATCTCAGTTTCCCAAGGTCACAAGACTACGTGCTCAACATTACCCTGGCTGATATTATATTAGGTTCGTCAATGCTCTTAATTAATTGCAATGTACTGCAATGCTTCGCAATGAGTCAAGATGTTTGTTTTCACAACTTTTTACCTAGCGGTCGGCAATATTTAGTCTTACCGTACGTAATGCAAAGAAGCCGGTATAACCATAACATAAGTAATGTTTGAATTCCAACTTGAAAAGGATCAGATGTCTGATCAAAAGATTGTTGGTAACGGTTAAGCTACTCTCCAAGCAGAAAAATGTTTGGGAATTAAGATTGTGACATTCTTATCATATGCCCTGTTTTTTGTCTGAACTCCCCAAGTACAGTGCAAAGTTTCTTTACTTGGTACAAATGTTGTAATGATGTCATTGTTTCCTGAATGACTGTTTGGGACATTTTAAGAACTTCTCAATCTTTCCCAACGACCTCTGCTCGGAGAGTAACCTTAAGCATCTTACTTTGTGCACAAAAAGCAACCCGCTGCTTCGCCATCTGGATCAAATTTTGTGGATCCTAGGGCCCGCGTTCGATCCTAGGGGTCGATTCGAGCTCGGACATGTTGTAAGGGATTGTATTCGTCATTTCAGATGATGAGGGAGCTTTGGGCGTGAGCCTCAAGCGTCAAACCTCTGCACGTAAAAGAACCCAACACACTTATCGAGAAGAGTAGGGGTGACCCGGTGTGCTTGGCCAAAAACCGAGCTGTAGCAAAGCCGCATTGCACTACTAGCTAATGAAAAAGCGTCATGCTTCGTCCTCAGTCTGAGGTTCGACTGCTTTACCTTACCTTACTTTTATAAGGTATTAAAGATGTTTTTCTTTTTTATTACATCTAGGTAAAGCAATCAACCAGTCATCATGCAACCACTTGACCTTGGAGATCTACAGAAAGGTGCTACAGCGCCGGGAGACTGTGGGGCGCCGCATGATGTCATGCCTCCCTGGATGGACCGCGAAAGGTTCGATCGTGGCCGGGAATTCATCCAACGCCATCTTCCCGGTGTGTTCCTGTCCCAGTATATGGCCCTGTTGATCGGATTCAGCGTAGCACCGCTTCTTGATGTCCTTCTCTTTACTGGGAAGTCTTCAACCGTGGAGCAGGCCATGAGAAGGTACGTCAGCACTGGACGCCGCCTGTTGCTGTGGCATGACGGTGACGTTTGGGACGTCAACAGCAAGGCCCACGCCTCGGTCATGAATGTGAGGAACACACACGGGAAAGTCGCACGAGACATCACCAAGGACCGCAAAGGCCGTGACACCAGGGGCAAGCAAGGGCACAAGACAGAAGACCAAGTAGACAAGATGGGAAATGGTCATACAGATCATAAGCATGTGTGCTGTAAAGCTGGTATTAAAACAGATAGTAACAGTGATAAGGTCTTCATCTCACAGTATGATATGGCTTTGACTCAGGCTGGGTTCATTGTCTTTGTCTTGTATCCTGAGAAATTCGGGATATGCTGCACCATTGCTGAACTAGAAGATTACATTTTTTTCTGGAGGGGAATTGGGTATCTTCTTGGAATAGAGGATAGGTACAATATGTGCTCTGGAAACTATGCAGAAACCTGCAGAATTATTTCTCAAATCGAAAACGAAGTCGTCAAACCAGCATTTCTAAACCCTCCAGAGGGCTTCGATGTAGCTACAACTTCATTTGTTGAAGGTATGAAGCGATACTTAAAAGACAGGCAAATGACGAAAGGTACTATGTTCAGTTTTGCACATGATTTACTTGATCTTCCTGGGCCCAAAGTCAGTATGGGTGACTGGGTCAGGTTCATTATTATGAAGTGGGTGGTTTGGCTTGTGGAAAGAGTTCCTGGCCTGTCCACATTTCTCATTAGAGGACTTTCTATTGTTTTGAAAAGGGAGAACCCAGAGTGACATGTGTCCCACAGGTAACTTTAGAACAAACATTAAAACTTGCATGAAATTTGCACAGAAAAATTATTTACTGAAATATATTTCCCAGTGCCAATAGTAACTGTAATGCAATTCTCTAAAGTTTAACGCACAATGGAATGTCGTATTATGTACATGCTACAATGTATGTAAAATGTGACAATGTCAGGTGACGAGACCTTCTGATCTCTTAGAACAATGTTCTTTCCATGTGTTTGAAACATGCTCTAAGTATTGTAATTACCTTCGCGACGAATGGTTTCGTCGAGAAGGTTATTCGACGGTGCTTGTCTGTGTGTCTGTTAGTGAACAGAATAAGTCGAGAACGCCTGGATGGTTTGTTGTCGTAGTTGGTGTGTCGGTGTGTATGTGGCAAATCTCAAGATGATTAGATTTTGGGCGAAGTGTTTTGCATAATTAACGAGAAAAGTGTAAAAATGTGTTCAATTGTATGCTTTACTATGCGTTCTGGTTGCGACGGGGATATTGATACGGGTAGATGGGGGGCAAAGTTGGTCATGAGGGGTCATGAGGGGTCATGAGGCAGGCAGGAAACGTCAGTTACATGTACTGCAGCTGCCAGGGACAAATTGGCTATCAGCCAGCTGTAGGGCAGATACAAGAGATAGGCTTGCCCATATAGGCAGTAATGCTTTAAAGCACTAAAACAAGGGCTCAGAAAAGGATTCACCTTAATTGCAAGCCCCAAAAATTCTTATGCACCAGAAAGCCACATCTGTCTACTTTAGAATCATGCAAAGAAAATAGACAGTTGACCAGCTCGTTCTCTCGTAACAGCTGACAGACGAAAACAATCGTCAACTTTGACCTACTCCCAGCC
The DNA here is from genome assembly GCF_035083965.1 of Branchiostoma lanceolatum. Taxonomy (NCBI): domain Eukaryota; kingdom Metazoa; phylum Chordata; class Leptocardii; order Amphioxiformes; family Branchiostomatidae; genus Branchiostoma; species Branchiostoma lanceolatum. The sequence goes on along the minus strand of NC_089723.1, from coordinate 5,862,999 downwards.
TGGAAGAGTCCACTCGGAGCATGTGAAACCAAACCACAAAGATATCTCCTTACACCAATTAAAAGACTGAAACATACAAATTTTGACCAAAGTTGGATATACACGGCCTTATATGAGTAAGAACAGTCATTAATGCAGTGCCACAGCATGGGCATACCGAGCATGTCTGTGTGTCTGTTAGTGAACACGATAAGTCGAGAATTCTTGGAAGGATTGTCTTGGTATTTGGTATGTTGGTAGGTCTCGATGAAACCTGAAAATGATTAGATTTTGGGCCCCCTATCGGCTTGTTACGGTACTGCAGCGGAACTTCATGTTATGATATCTCGTGTTGTGGACATGCTATGGAACTGATTTTTGAGTGGTAGATAGCTCGTTGGGCAGAGAGTAATGCTTAGGTCACAATTGGAAAAAGGGGCCCTGCCGGGTAGTTCCCGGGCCTTCTTTTGGCATTTCCTGGCGTGACCCCTACGTTGCCCCGCGGGGCACCCTGCGGCTACCGGGCTATTTTTGGGCCCGGCGGGGACCCGACACAAATTTAGTTCTGACTTAAATTCTACCCGGGCCCCGCGGACAAAACGTCGCCGTGACCTCAACGTGAGAACACCGCGAGGTACCCCTACGGGTGCCGGCAGTCCACCGGGACAAGTAATAATTTGTCTGTTTGCTTGTTTTTTTGTTTTTTTTGTTTGTTTGTTTATTAATTTGCAGAACAAGAAAATCTATAATACATAATACGATAAACAATAGATAAAAACAGGTTTACGAGGAGGAAAAAGCGTATATAGCTTATACCAATGACATTATATATAATGTCCTTGCTTATACTGGGCCCTCCTGGTCTATACTTCTCAAACTTGATTATGAATTATAATATAGCAAAATTATACATAGAATACGATAACTGTAGATAATGATAATCAAATGATTAATAGAATAGATTAAAGTTTGATAATAACTGAACATGTGACTACTACATGTTCCTTTCCTTTCCTTACTTACTACAACAGTGGGCGATGATGGGTTTTAATGGCACTTTCAAACGCCAGAAAAATGTGATTGTTTGTATATTTATTGATATCGTGGATATCTAGTATTTTGTCTCGGCGAAAGTCAGAAGCAGTTGCTATCCTTGTGAATTTCTTTTGGAGAGTTATAAGAGGATGTAGAATTGTACGGTAGGCACATCCCCAAACAATTTTACAGTAAATTATATAAGACTGTTGCATATTATATAGTTGTGAGAATCTTTTGAGGGATGATGTATTCGATTTTCACAATAACATCAATTATTTCAGCATTTTTTTTTACTTATAGCAGAGATTGGGATTTCGAGTTTAATTTTTCATCTATTACTACCCCCAAAACGTTGGTCTGTTTCTTTTGTCTATTATGAACATTTTGGCCTTAATGATATCATAACTTTGATTTTTACTTCAGAAAATAAGGCAATCTGTCTTTGTAGACTTTGTTTGGAACTTATTTGCTTCAAACCATGTACTTTCCACATATCTTGGTTAGCCAGTTCAAGGACATTATATAATGTCCTTTGCCAGTTGTATAAGAGAATCAAAGTTTTTGTGGGAAATGGATATGTTGGTGCAAGGACTTGGTTGGTGTCATCGTGTTTCTTTTTGAGCTCCAGTGCAGTTTTATATACCCCCGAGAGTGCCCAACGAGGAGCCTGCCTGAAGCCCGACCGTCGTTCGCGGGGCATTCGGCAGGGTCCCCACAACTGCCCCACATTGATGTGAAAAGCACGCGGTACCCTGTCGGACCCCGCAGGGGTCGCTACAAGACATCGTCAGAGCAACTGACGGGTTCCTACCGGAGACCGACCAATGAAGGTGACAAAATTTTACAAAAATGCCGCGAGTGCCTGCCGGAGCACCCCGGGACCCCTGCAGGGCAGCGTGCAGGAAACTTTTAATTGTGACCACGACAGCCGGTGCCCCCCGGACATCAGAGCCCGGCCGGGGTTACATCCCCGACGGGCACCGGCGCAATTGTGACCTAAGCATAAGTGGTATAGGTTTGGGCCCCCTAGCAACTTTTTTGGAACTGCAGGGGTAGGTTTTGCTTCAGACTTTGAAAGGGAATAACTCAAGAAGGGCTTGATGGAAGGTCATGATTTTTTGCATGTACATAGCTTGAGCGATGATGTACATGATTGGATACTTATTATGCAAATCAGTAACTAATTTGCATAATTAATGAGGAAAGTTTATACATTCATCAATTTCCATGATAGGACTCGCAAACATGTGACATATGTAACTGAGGAAGAGAGAAATATTAATAGATATCAGCTATGCAAATGAGAACCTCATTTACATAATCAATGAGAAAATAATATAACTCGAGATGGGCTTGATGGATGGTCATGATTTTTGGTATGTAGATAGCTTATGTGATGCTTTGTATGATTGGATGATAATTATGCAAATCAGATTATAATTAATGAGGCAATTTTAAAAACCTGCTGTGTTCCATGATATGACTATTCAAATATGTGACATTTGTAACTGAGGAAGAGAGGAATGTCAATAGATAGAAATTATGCAAATGTAGGCCTAATTTGCATAATTCATGAGAAACTACTATCATTCCATACTAGTAAATAACGGCAATTTCATACTTGTTGCATTTAGAAGTTGTGTGAATGTGAACACCATTGAATCAAATTATGCTAATAAGGAGCTTATTTGCATTATTGATGAAAAATGTTAGCATAACCTTCTTTGTTAAGCTCATAATCATAACAAGGAGGTTTGGACAACTTATGTTATTTGGGTGAGGAGGATCAACTGGTATGATTTTTGATTGATGAAAAACACTCCTAATACGTCAGTCATAAAGGTCAAAATCATTTCGCGAAGGTATGAGGTCGTAGAACTCTTGTTGACTATGATTCATTTTGAATCTTATATAATACAAAAATGAATAAGCCTATTGCAATATAAGTCAGTACTTCATTGTCCCTCTTCAAAATATCTTAAGCTTTTCTGTAAATTGTACATAGTAATTGTGCAATATTATGATATTGAAACATAAGATGATAAATATCTGACAGTGCTTGCTTTAATACATGTAGATAAGTTTTGATATGCAAGTCTCTTAATTAACTCTGTCAGCAGAATATGAAGAAATTCTAGTGACATTTCAGTAAAGGAATAAACCACTCTTCTTAAATATTGAATTTAACAAAAACATGGACTCTAAGACTTGTGGATTTTTTATTTGCTTCTTGTCGCTGCTGATTTACCCATATATGAAGCACTGCTACAAAATTTCACAGAAGCACATACATGTACACAAGCAGTGCAGGAATTCGAAAGTTCTACTTCTGTAACAGTTATGATAGTATTACTACTTTCACTTAAAAAATCTTTTTAAAAAGTGTTCCATGATATGATATGATATGATATGATAGACATTGAAGTTAGCAATTGAGACAGGTACTGTACACAATCACACAAAAAATCTAGTTCAGGTGATATTGGATTCAAACGTCTTTTTGGTGATGCTCTTTTAATGTGATATAATTCAAGCCCAAATCTTGGTGTCATAGTAATGGTACCCGATGGTATGTTGAACACCAGGCGGCAAAAGGAAAAGAGGTAGACCCAAGAACGCCCCAGGTGCAAGACCTTCCTCGAGGACTTGAACAGATAGAGTCGGCATTGATGCTGGAAAGAAGTGTGCAGCAGCTGACATAAGAAGATATCCTGGGAGCCAGACTAGGACCGGGCCGCTAGCGATTCCCTTCGGCGGCCCAAGACAGTCAGCCCGCCCGTTCTAAATTAACGCTCCGGGGAGTTGTAGCCCAGGGAGTGGACCGCACCCCTTCACCTTTTCTGAAGGGCCAGTCAACTCTCGGGCTAGAACTCCCCCAGTGCGCTAATTACGGTATCGGCGAGCTTAGAGCTCTGGGCCGCCGAAGGAACTGGCTAGAAGGAACCGGCTAGAAGGGACTGGCTAAAAGGCCCAATAAACAGTCTGGTTCCCAGGGTACTATATAGATGGATCCTTGCTGCCCTAAGTGCCTGGAGGTACAGGAGGGTCTAAGGTATTGAGGTAAGGTATGTTGATATAAATTACAACCGTTCGTCGGTAACCACACTTGCGTTTGCAGAGAATATTCATGTACGATCAAGTGCTTAAACAATAAGGTTTGCCATGACAGTAGACTGAACATTTTACATGCCATTCTTAAATAAAGTGTTATTTTCTTCAACATTGGTGAATTACTTTCAGGGTTTCGAAGTTGGCTTAACTAGCTACACTTTTTGTACTAAACTCTCAGACTGGTAATCTACTATTAAAGCAAATATACACTCAGAGTGGTAATCTAGACCTCCAAAGGATCAGATTGCCAGATGGTGCGGTAGAGCCAGTAAGCAAGCCACGGAGATCCCATAAGAACATAATCATTAGGGAATTACACATTTCCTTTCCCACAAAGAAACTTATAGTTACAAAACTAATGGCTGTGGTGTCTGTGTTGGTCTTTCTATTCTAATATGAGCAGACTGTTCCATTAGCCTGATTTTAATCAAGCCTCCTGGAACCGCTCGCCGTCCTGTAACCGCTCACCGCCGCGGGGAGGGGACAGAAACCCCCGGACAGCTGGAGTTTGCGTTATACAGACTAACTGTTCCATCACCATAAATGGTTTTTGACGCTTATGCTGGATGGGGTGTGCTGGGAAAGACATTAAGATATTGTGCGGCCTAACCAGTGTAAACCGCCTGGACAGGGCCGTGTGAAGATTAGCCAACTGCTGCCCACCCCTGTGTCAGGGACCCTGGCAGCAGTATAATCAAATACTGGATACTACAACTATGCCATGACATACCTCCCTATGTTACTCCATTATACAAAGTCAGAGTCTTGCTTTTTCTCTCAAGTACGTATCAATAATTGCCTTGTGGTCTCTTTATTTGACTTGATGTTCTCTACTGTATTCTGTGTGAGAAATACTAGCCCTGCTTCTCTGTGTTCTGAAGAGTTGATTACGATGCACTGCGTTCTACAGCTTGAAGACTTGTGTTCCTATTCTTGTAGACTACGTCAATACCTGGTATGATACGCCGAAGGGCGGTTATACCTGATACATACAGATACCTGTAGAAAGAGAAACCAAGAAACTGCGTCTACTGAAATACTAGAAATTAAGCAAGGACAAAAAAAACTTATACCTGTAATACATGTAAGCCAGACCATATGGCTACGGAACCTTGAATGACGTCATTACACTGCATCCTGCCAGTTGGTGTACGTAACAAGGTGTACACCTGCTCTTTTCCCTCCTACTACAAGACGAAATCCCCACGAACATAACTCAATTTACTGTATACTATAGAAGATCAAGAGCAGGTATAAGGTTTAACCAGCCATGATAACTAGTATAGTTATACAACTTGAGAAAAATGGAGAGAAAAAAATCTCAGTCTCAGCGATCAAACGTCAGATCTGTATCTATATAGCCGGTATAACACACCAGCTTCGCAGGCACGCGGCGCGCCAGCAGCTGGTTATATTACACCGAGCGACCCGTCACGTCTAATCTTCGCATATCTAACTGCATGCATTGTTTAAAGTTATCTAATGAGGATGCTTCCACTGTACTTGATTGTAACGAGTTCCACTCTACGATCGTTCTAGGAAAATAACAATTTTTTAAACACACGAATCCTAGGCTGAAAAGTCTGATACCTAAAGGCATGGCTATTTCTTGTCCTTTTCTGAGCTGGTATTAGATACTTACTGCTGGTATTAGATGTAAAACTGGTATTAGATGTAAAACTTTTTCAACTGATTCAGCAATTAATCCTGAACAGTACTAGTGACGTATGGGTTTGCTTAATTGTCCTGGATACTAATACAGGAACATGCACATCCGAATGGTATTACTTACCGGGATGAAACGCGCCATAAAGGCAGCCAGCATTCACACCTGTTCAACGGAGCCTTTGAAGAAGGTAAGAAATGACGGCTTCCTTTTTAGCTCTTCACTACCGATATGAGCTACCTGTGTTACTCTCCAATTAAGCAGAGCATGGGTTTCGGCTGGGTTTTGACGTGTTTTTAGGCGTTTTTGTCGGGCTTTCTACTTTGTCATTTTTTTTGTATAGCCGACCCAAGAAAAAAGATGACAAAGTAGAAAGCCCGACAAAAACACCTAAAACACGTCAAAAACAGCCGAAACTCAATGCTCTGCTTGGAGAGTAGCCTGTGTGCCAATATATGCCTTTTACTTTGTATCAGTTAATGTGGCTTATGTTTATGTTATATCCCTAGACTTTGTTTTATGTTGTTTAGCTGCTATATGATTTTTGTCAGCACAGCACTTGCTTTTTATTATAAAGTAAGATTTCCTTACACCAACGGTTGTTGAAATGCTCCACTGTCGAGTTTACTTAATCGGTAGCGCACATAGTCCGGTGGTTGGCGGCATTGTCTCTGGAACTAGAAGCTGGGAGGTCCAGGCTGATATACGGGCTGGTTTTGTATAAACCATAGCAAGAAAACAGGAGTAAAAGTTTTTATGTTTACTCTACAACTTTCCAAAGAATGGTAACTGAAAAAATGGTGACCGCTAAGCCGTCTAATCAAGGATGTTTTCATAGCCAAGACAGTCATGAAATACAACTTCTGCCTGTTGTTGTGTTATGTTCGAGTGAGATTTGGTCCTCTTTGATGACCCGAATGCTTAAATTACCGATTGCAATTTACAGTTGGCCCCCAAGCCTTCCTACCGGGTTTTACATGGATGGTAGAACTTGGCAAAAAGGGAAATAATTGGCCAGGAGAATCAGTCCGCGGGAAGGTTTATATTTCCTTTTCTCTCGTGCAAACTATGGTAGCCAAACTCCCATGGCAAATATTCCAGTAGTGTCAAAAAGGAAAGTAATCTCGATCCAGTTTTAGCTCACTGAAGAGCTAATCTTCCACTGGTCGTGACAGAGAAGAAGACAGACGCTATGTACAGTATTTACAGGTTCATTGTACCGTAACCAAGGAAATTCCCCTAGCTCTTTACGACAAGCACAATTAACATTGGACCTCGGCTTAACGTCCCGCCCTAGGGACTGCGACCCTTTTCGGTCGCGTGCATGTCAGGTGAGCGACAGAGCTGGGATCGAACCCGGGGCTTCTAGTTCCAGAGGCACGATCGCTAACCACTGGACTTTGCACGCTGCCTGTGGCAAGATATCGAGTGGACACAATAGAACAAGGGGCATTTCAAAACCTACAAAAAAACTGAACAAAATCTTGAGACAGCAAATTAGATAATTCACTGTATTTTGATTGTAAACCATAACCTACATATATATATATAACCAGATCTTTTATTCCATCGTCACTGATTGACCAGATGCTGTCAGTACTTGTGTGTTACGGTTTGGACTTCATGTAACTCTCTCGGTTGTGTTTCCTTTTGTTCACAGAATCATGATGTACAGACTTGCAGTCACCGCTGCCTTACTGATAGGATGCTGCCTTGGAAACTGTGACGTGCCATCAACCAGTGTGAATGGTGAGCAAACGATGCAGTTGTTATTGCCTTCGCCGTAGGCAGAAGGGTATATTTTTGGTCGGGATTTGTGGAGTGATGGTGTTAGCGATATAACTCTTGATGCCATGGACGGATGTTGGTGATTTTTGGTAGGTAAGTTTTTGTTGGCGAGACGAAGGTTAAGTTCGAAGATGGATATTTGGGGGGGTTCCTTTGGTGCTGCAGTGGACCTTTTGTTTTGTCGTTTTTGTTTGTTTGTTGGTGGCATAACTCGAGAGAAATTAAATGTATCGTGATGTTTTTGCCTTTGCCGTAGGCAGAAGGGTATATTTTTGGTCGGGATTTGTGGTGTGATGGTTTTGGCAATATAATTCTTGATGCCATGGACGGATGTTGGTGATTTCTGGTAGGTAAGTTTCTGTTGGCGAGACGAAGGTCAAGTTCTAAGATGGGTCTTCCGGGGGGTTCCTGCAGTGGACCTTTTGTGTTTGTCGGTTTGTTTGTTGGTGGCATAACTCGAGAGAAATTAAATGGATCGTGATGAAATCTAGTAGGTTGTTGGGTTCAAAGATGGGTCTTCTGGGGGGTTCATACGGTACTACAGGGGGCATTTTTTAAAATCTAATTCTCTCTGGAGTCGAGTCTTCAGTTAGGTAGGAGTTCTCCAGTTTAAACTGCTCCTTATTCAGTTCTTCTTCAGCTCACTGTCACGTAGGGTTTGTGGGAGTGATCCATTGCTCTGCGGTTGTACTGGTTGATTTTCTATGAACCTGTCTCTAATAGGTTTTAATTTTGCGGTAGGGAAAAATGGAGCGTTTGCGTTGGTTTAAAGTTTCCGTTTGAGACAATAATAGACAAGGGGGTAGGAGGGCAAAAAAAGTTGCGGTAGTTATAAGTTCACGAAGACCTTACCTCGAAAACCGCGAACGTAAACCACCGGGAACATTTCGAGGAATTTAAAGCCAGGTTAATGCTAAACAAATGAGATTCTAGATCCTTTAGATCTACATGTATTTTGTACCGTTTGAATGTTGAATGAGGTGAGATTGTCTCACACTCAGTATTGTACACAACTGATGCTCCTGTAGTTTCCATGAACTGTTTTAGTCGTAACGTGAATGGTTCGTACCACCATCATTGCTCTGTGAATATTTTTGATATTACAAAATGTAAGTATGTAACGTTATGTTATGTTATGTTATGTTATTATGTGGAATGAAAACAAATTTAAAAAAGGTACAGCTTGAAGTCTAAAATTTACCATGTGTATGCTTTGACATGATGGTCTGCCTTTTTGACAGGTCAATTCAACATTGTTGCCCAATGTCTGTTTCCTTGTAGAAAGTCACTATCAAGATGTTGGGAACATGGAGAAGACCCTACTGTTGCAGGAACGCTTGCCTCAAGACAGGGCGGCTAAGCTAGCCCTGATCAAAGGGCACGCAACGACTACCCGGGACCGCAACAACAAGGTCAGTCAGTGGGGGCCGTGGTGGTTTGTTCCAGATCGATCCGTGATCGCCACCGGGCTCAAACGCCAACGGAGAGAAACAGCTGAAAACATCGCCTGTGATGTCTTGCAAGAAACCGCCTCGACGGACGCCAACGCCAGGTCAATAGACGACGACGTTGACAGCCGAGACGCAACGAACCCCAACAGCTGGACTGAGTACGGACGTAACGCTCCGTCCAGGGAACGTCCCAGTGGACGTTTTGCCAGAGTTAGGATGTAAGCCGAATGCTTTCCATCACCGTTGTTTTATCATTCCAGGTGTTTAATGTTGCTATTGTTAAAGGCACCCAGAGCACTTTATGTGGCTTCAAACTCAAATTAAAAAACTATTTTTTAGCCATTTCTACACATAGTAAGTTTCAATAACACTGTACCATTACATATCGACATTCAAGGAGCAAAGATGCTATGGTGTTGTGTTGAGCACTGATAGAAAATCCAAGCGCTGTCAGCGCCACCATTTTTTTTCTTCAAATTTTCCGACTTTTTGGAACGTGATGTCCCGTCGCCGGAACTTGCAGAGAATGGACCATTCAAGTCGAACACCAGAATAACGCACAAGTACATGAGAAACGGACTTGGTGGTAGTTGGCAATGTGTTATGTAAGCTCCGTCCCCTTGAGTGCCTGAGATGTTTTCTTTTTCATTTAGTTTTTTTTTTTGGGTATTCATGTACCCAATGCAGTGAGAAATCTGTCCCAGATATACATACCCTGCTTGTCATTTCTGTCCCACTAGCGCTGTTTTTGACGAAGGTGTTCCAAATAGAACGGGGTTCTAGATGGTGTTCGGCGGGAACGGTCCATTACCGACGAAAAAACCATTTTGAGTTCTGTTTCAGTCTACACTAGGCGTGCGAAACTAAAGGGATCATTGTGTAGCTTATTTTCGCGTGGCTTTTGAGCGCTTGTAACATGTTATCATCATGCAAATGTGGTAAACAGTGGCATTAAATGACAATTTCATAAAGATTACAGCAACTACAATATTTCCAATATTCAAGCCACACAAAATGCTCTGGATGCCTTTAAACAACGGTGATGATAGGCAAAGAAGTCACAACGGCAGGGTAATAATGATGATGAGCTTCTGGCTTTAGCTTAAAATGAAAAAAAGTCCACCGATAGGGTGCTGCAAAAAAATAGAACATAGTCCCAGTAGCCAGACTGGGTTGAAACAGCCTTCTAGGCAAATTATGGCCCATATGCAAGGGAAAATCATGACCCAGCATTGCAGGGTCATTACTCAATGAGAAGTACTACTCGCTGAAGCTTACAGTATCAGAAGTACACATACAGTACAGTATTGACAAATGTATGATATGATGAAATGCAGGGCACAATGGTTTATTGCAGGTTAATAGACCAGTGCTTTATGTGGCACCTCGGCCCATCTGTACTGGGAATTAAAGGAACAAGAATGCATAAATCAGACATGTTTCCAGAAGTCTTCTTTAGTGTGTGTGTAAATAGTGTAAGTTAGAATCCTTCCTGCCCAAATGATGCATAGGGCGGTGCCCATCTCCGTTTCAGTAGCGCTAGGGTCACACAACTTTGTGCAATCATTACAGCGAGGGGATAGTTCACTAGTAGTGGGGTGTATTCAACAACCATACTCTTTCCCAAATGCTGAGTGCTAAGCAGAGAAAGCAGTACCATTCTTACCAGTCTTGGGTATAATTCGTCTGGGGATTGAACTCACGACCTACGGAATGCAAGGCAAACACTTTACCCACTAGGCCATGGCATCATACACTCATCCCCTACACCTCACACACAAAGTGGCATATACTGTATAAGGAGAATTTTTTGCGGTTTTATGTCTACGTTTTTTGGCAGTGACATCTACGCTGTAAACTCAAAACCATCATGACATTTTTTTTTGTTCCGTCAAAGTGGCGTATACTGTGTAAGGGGAATTTTTTGTGGTTTTATGTCTGCTTTTTTTGTCAGTGACATCTACGCTGTAAACTCAAAACCATCATGAAAACTTTTGTTGTCTTCTAACCACCAACACCCTTGAAATCAAATCCCTGTGAACATTTCCCCCTTCATAGTATGTATGATGATGATAGTATGTAGAACTGGGACCCAATCATTCAAGGAACAAATCCCTGGCTACAATGTGTCATAGTATGACTTTGGAAGACCACTCCATAACTCCCAGCAGAAGTTGTGCTTGAAATTTACTGAGTTTTCTTTCAAACATAAATCTATTCCATTGGGGACCATTCAACTAATTCGAAGACCATTCTTCCAATAAAACAAATTCAAAGGTACAGAAAGAAATTTCCTTTTATTGCATAGAAACTAGCACAACTAATCCTGATATCCAAGTGAGGCTCTACCTTCAGCTCAAAAGGGTTGGCTACAGCATAAATACAAAAGTGAATATATGTCTAATATTTTCAAGAGGTTTGAAGAGAGTTGAGCAATAGTTTGGTATGAAATAAAAATAGGTGTTCTAGCAACAAACTCACATTGGAATGTAAATATCCTTGTGTCTTATTAACCTCATAAGCCATGGGATTATATAAACTATGCCTAATTTACAACCAGGCCATACATGTATGAAAAACCTGCTGTTTTCCTAGTTTAGGATTACCATAACTTAAGAATGCAGCAGTCATAATCCTACATAAATGGCACACATATAAAAAGATAGTGAAAGATAGAAGATATACAAAATTTGACCAAAACAAACTACAATTTCTTCATTGTACTCATTGGCCTATCATTTAAAATGCTTGTTTCTAAGGACTTATATAGTTATAGTTTGGTATAATTTGGAATACATGAATCTTTCTTAAATCTTAAAAAGCTGAATCAATCATCACAAGTCTACTGCGTTTGCCTTCGACACATCATACATGTATTTCATCATATGAATGATCTACGAAACTTATACAATCAGTTGAAAAATTATCCCTCACTTTGTGCACAATCAAAAAACTTTGAAGTCTTCCATACCATTTCCAACAATACATGATCTCATTTTCAAGGTCAACTGACCACTATATCCAAGGTCGAGGCGTACACATGGCAAAGTCTGTTCCAAACTCCAAAAATGGAGAAGGCAGACATCTTGAGATTCCTTAGAAGGATTACACCTCATGATATACAAGCTACAAAAACATTCTACGAGATTCTGGTCTTTCCAAAGTGGACTCAACATATCTGGCACAACTACAGCATACACCGGTAGATCTGATTCAACTTTAAAAGACCTTCATTCATTCTCTACTGCTCGTCCTTGTCTTTGGCGCCATGTTTCAGGATGCGGGTAAACTCGATGTAGTTGAACTGTTGTTTCTTGATGGGGGCATCCCGGAACATGTCGTCAACTTCCTCGTCTGTAAAACGATCTCCCATCGTCGTCAGGAGCTCTCTCAACCTCTCTTCGTCAATTGTTCCTAGGCAACAGAAAGATATACATTAATTTCTCTGTACAGTAAGCTATCAAACTGTGTACACTTTTTATGTATTCAATACCATCATGTAGCTCTACCTGCAAAATTTCCACTTCTGGATGATTAAAAGGTGCAAAGGTTTCATTGTATGAACAACGGACGGTAAGTAAAAAAAGAAACCATGAATTTAGTACAAAACTCTATACCTACGAATAACCGTCACTACTTTTGTATGTAGAATATACGCTGCATGGGTATGGGAACTTCAACTTATCAAGTAATATGCTACATCAAACACACAATGTTTGAAAATATATGGCTAGTTTTTGGCTACCATGTCAAATAGGTATTATAAGTGTTCACTACCATAGTCGAAATGTCAGCTTATACAAAATCCATTTTCCAAAACATAGCAATTTGTTGGCTGTTTTCTTCCGAACATTAGCATGGCAAGACAACTTATTCACAAAGTAAATAGTAATGTGTGGTTCCATGTATGTACTACATGTTGAATTGCTGTCAATGGTCAGTCGTACAAGAAAAAATCAGGTATTAACAATAAAGGAAAACAATCCACTGCCTCATGCACGAAACCAGTACAGCAACCAAATATAAAACTGCAACAAAACTTGTTACAATATAGCTGTGACTGTGCAAGGTGGGCAAAATGACATGCAAAGTTTGTTAATAACATAAAGTAGTAAGATAAAATAGTAGTTGTGCAAGAACAAAACAACCCAAACTGTCAATACAAGCAAACCAAAGGAAACAAAATCAGTCAGAACATAGGTGTATAAATATCCAAACACAGTGAAGTTCGAACATTCGGTCACATGCTGTAACATTCAAGTGCAGTTCCAAGTTATTGACTGCAAAAGTGACAACCTCCACACCGTGCTGGGCTGGTATCATGTGCTTACAATCAAGCAATTCAAAGTTGACATGTCTTTTCAAGAAATAAGGATTTTTGGTTGATGAAAAAATTAGAATTTTCAGACAATTGGTCTTTGGGAGTTTGGAAATTCTGTACACCAAAACGTGTACAATCAAACCTGTACAAGTGGCCACCTCTACATAAAGACCACCTGGCCAATGTACAGTCAAACTAGTACAAGCGACAACCTCTGCATAAGAACCACCTGGCCAATGTGACCACTTTTTGGTGGTCCCTTAGATGATTTTTCCCATCCATTCTTAATGAATCCTGTCTATAGTGACCACCTGTCCACACAGACCAGATTTGATCGATCGCCTGAGTGGTCTTCTTAAACAGTTTTAACTGTCCTGGAAATTTTCATTGCAAGTTTGAAAAAAGCATGTCAACTTTCCAAAGCTTCTGTGAGCCAGCGTGCCCTGGCATTCACGACTACCATGCCAAGTTTGAAACCTACAGAACTCCCTAAGCCCTCTACGCTTGGTCAGTCCTCTACGCTTGGTCAGTCCTCTCCTCTCTGTCCTTCTGTCCGTGTTTCAGGACGCGGACAAACTCCGGGTAGTAGAACTGCCCCTCCTTGATCGGCGCGTCGCGGAAGAGGTCATCCACCTGTTCGTCGGAGAAACGCTCCCCCATGGTCATCAGGAGTTCACGTATCTGTTCTTCGCTAACGGCACCTATTGGTGGGTCAGGTACAGGCACAGTATGACAGGAAAGGTCAAAGGTAGGTCAAAGGTCAGATTGACACAAGAGGAGTAAAGATGAGGGAAAGGAATCCAGACAATTTTTTAAAACTTTCTGCCTGCTGAAGTAACTGTTTGGCTTCAAATTTGTATTGGTTATGGGATTAGTTAGCAGGGAGAGGGTAAAAGAATAACTGGCGTTAGTCCTGCTACTTTGATGTAGGTTAGACATCCAGGTAATAAGATACACATTACAAAAGTTGCTCAAGAAACTGGATAAGTTTTGTTAACGGTCAGACATTTCAGATTGCATCCACTATCTTTCCTCTGTGGCTGACCGTTTACAAAACTTATCCAGTTGTTTGAGTAACTTTTGCATTGTGGATGTTAATCCTAGTGAGAGTTTTGACGTGAAGTTGAATACACAGCTTGAAAAAGCATAGGATTTAGGTGCTGCATTACAGTGTACGTAAAGAAATAGATGCAAGGTTCACACATGTCATCTATATGTTGTTAGTCTGCTAGATGAAATATAAGAATTGAGATAGAATTGTTTCTGCCACAAGGGTTGACAATTTGGTGTAAAAGTAACTAAACGTTCAGGGCTGTTTCTTTTTAAAATCTCAAACAGTCAGGAAAACTTACAAATACTTCCTCCCTCTTTAGTTTTAATCATCATCTAAAACATTCCTGACCATTCTCCATGCAATTTTAAAGAGAAATAGTCCTATTTGGTTGTCAACAACATTGAAATAATGTACATCTACTTTAAGTCTTGTTTGGACATGGATGAAATTCGAACTGCCTAACCTATACAAATGTACATGCACAACTCTTCATATAAACTGTACTCTAGATGTGAGGGGGCTGCATACTGTATTTGCCAGTGGCTCTGAGTCTTTCCTTCATGCACCATGTGGTAACCAGCAAATCAAACATGCAAACATCAAACATCAAACACAAGCTACAGTCTACACAAACAATGTCAATGGTGACAGAGCAAGCTGTATCTGGGTGGGTACCAGAAAAAAACTAAGATGTGCATACTGCAAATATTTCTGTGTCAAAAGACCAAAAATACAATGTAAGTGGACAAACTTAAATACAAACTTCTTCTTTTTAAATTTTCTCACAAATGTATAGTCCACAACTACCAAGCAAATATATCTTAGTTTCAATCCCTCAAACAACTGATAAAGAAAAGCAGTGCAAATTTAAAGTGTGCTTCACAATATCCCGTTGGCACAGTATACAAATGCAAACATTATAAACTAAGTATGGTGCACTCACAACAAGACTCTCAAAAAGGTGGCTTGCATGCTTAGATCAAGCAATACATTACAAAGTAAATAAAATAAATATTTACAGAATGATACTTCATATCTTTAAAACATAGATTGTATGGCCAAAGCAGCATACAAGCAATATCAAATCATAAACAATAGCTGAAGTAAATGCTGACATACCTTTTAAAAAACAACATGTCATGCATAATAAAAACAACATTAAAACTAATATGTAAGGTGCACACAGCTGAAAGTATTAACATTGCAAGTGAGCCACAGCATACAAAACGTATATCATACAAACTGAAAATAAACATAAAGTTAAAACATTAAGATTGACCACCACAAGATTCCACCGTAACCATTCTGATGCCTGTACACCCATCCATGCACCTATTTTCACACTGGCTGGGAGCACAATTCCACAATTCCACTGAAAACTTAAGTGCAAGACTCTGAAAAACGACACTAGCAGACCCAAACCTGTTCTTGCAAATAAAAACTGAACACATTTCAAATATCTAAAAACAGGAGAATGTAGGATATTGGAGGTTTTCCTTTACACAACCAATAATGTCTCTCACTTGCTTACTCCAGTCAGAAGCTCTGAGGAAGGTGTCTTATAGACATCGAAACGTAAGCAGGGGAGAGACATCACTGGTTGTGTAAAAGAAAAACTCCAATATCCTACCGAAAATAGTTTCATCAGGTTGTTAGAACATAGGATATCAGGAAGTCAACACCAGTTATGAACCGGGACGAGGGGGGATACAAGCTCAGCCACGTTTGGGATTGTGTTCTCGCCGCAAAAGCACCACCTACATCGGCTGCTTATAATTATAGCGACGAGAAGCAGTACTCCAGTCAGAAGCTCTGAAGAAGGTGTTTGACAGACACCAAAACGTCAGCAGGTGAGATTCCTGGTTGTGTTAAAAGAAACTCCAAATATCCTCCAATACCCTATGTTCTAACCTCTCTCTCTCTCTCTCCAGTTTTACGTCTTTTGTTCCCCATCATCTGGGGGTTAGACGTGCTTACACATGGATGGGGGAGCCCCAGAACTCTTTTTTTGTAGCAAATTTTTACGGCTGGATGCCCTTCCTAACGCCAACCCAAACCCTATTGCTGGGCTTAGGATATGGGAAATACGTGTTAAGTGCCTTTCCCAAGGACACAACGTCTGGGTGCATGTCCGGACATGTCTGGGTACTCCACTGGGGACTGAACCTGGGTCGTATTGGTTCATAGCCGGATGCTCTGCCACTGTGCTACACAGACGCCACCAACCTGATGAAATTATTTTTGGGAATAGGAGAATATGTTTTGCTACACTACCATGTCTAGCTATAGATTATGATATGGTCTTACCACTTCCATCCTCATCAAAGCAGCCGAAGGCATTCTTGATGACATCCTCAGGATCTGTGCCGTTCAGCTTCTCCCCAAACAGGGTGAGGAACATGGTGAAGTTGATGGGGCCTGGTGCCTCATTCATCATGTCTTCCAGGTATGAGTCTGTGGGGTTCTTGCCTATGGCATTACATGCAAAAAGTAGTGATGAAATATGATAGAATTGAGAAAATAGTACCGTAATACTGAATACAGTGTCACTATGCTGCTTCAGCAGAAGCAGCAATTTGTATACATATTTTTACATGGTAGAATCTTTCAAAAAATTTCTCTTACAACTTCTGTATCTACAACTTACCACAAGAAGCCATTTAACCCAAATGTATAGGTACATGTAGTCTCTACCAGACTAACCATGCCGGCTGTAGGGAGAAAATTTGCCAGGGGAGCTTGCAATTTGCCAAATTCTACGATCCATACCCCCGTAGGAAGGCCTGGTTGAGGCTAAGGTACATGCATACTACATGCATATGCCAAATATTTGACACAATATCAAAATAAGTCCTGTCAAATGATTCATCTTTCCACTAAGAGATATCAAAATAAAATAAATATGTCTCTGTGATTATGTGTTTATTTACACACAGACCTAGATACAGTCTAATAGAAACAAATATTTCTTGACCAAAAGTAAAACATCTTGATTTCCTTCCATACCCTAATCTCAAGACTTTCTAAACAAATCTTAAGTACAGGAGGTAAATGTAGAAACTGCTTCCTTACCAAGAGAGGCCAGCATGTCGTGCAAGTCCTCCTTGTCGATGAAGCCATCCCTGTTTTGATCGATCATGTTGAAGGCTTCCTTGAACTCCTGGATCTGCGCCTGGTCGAACATGGCGAAGACATTGGAGGTTGCACGCTGAGCGCGCTTCTTCGTCTTCTGTCCCTTGGTTTTCCTGCTCGACATCTTGGTAATCTGAAGGGATGAAAATGTTCACAAACAAAACCAAAATTTAAGTAATGTGTAACTACATGCAGGGCTCGAAATAATGGGTGCATGTGCACCCAGTGCACCCAAAGTTGGAGCTGTGCACCTAATTTTTGACTGTGGGTGCACTGGTGCACCTAGATATTTTTGTAGCCTATAGGGTAAAGGTACTATTGTACACTAGTATACAGAATATTCTTGAAATGTAAGTATAAAAAACAGCATGATAACTTTTTGCTGTACTTTATTTAATGTATTATTTGTTTGAAATTTTAAAGTTAGCTATAGAATTACAGATTGAAGTTCTTAAGAGAGGCAGCAGCGTTAAACTTTGTAATTACGTTCTGAAGAACATTCAACTTTATTTTATGTGGTGCACCCAAAATTCTTTCTGTGCACCCAATTTTTTTAGTTGGGTGCACCAGTGCACCTATTCCCAAAGATGAATTTCGAACCCTGACATGTATATCACACAAATTGCAAACGAAAACTCATTCCCCATTTGTTGTATTGTATCAAAAGAAAACATTCTGATTAGACAAGACATACTGTAAATGCAGAAATGTTCGCAGTGGTTTTATGTTCGCGGTGTTTTTATGTTTGCGGTTTTTGCGGCGACTGCTTCACCGTTTTTTCCTATATTGTAGCAGTATGTGACTATAGCACCGTTTTCCCCTTAGCGCGAAATAAAAACCACGCTAACTTAAATGCATTTACAGTAACATCAAAGCTTTTCCATAAACAACGAGTACAAAATAGTATCACAATATTCATCAATGACGACAATGAGTCATGTTTTAACATGAGCTCTTGTTTCAAACAAACCTGTCACAGAGCCTTATCAACTGTATCCATGTACATGTTGTATGCTAGCCTAAGCAGCGCAGTATTTCATGTACACATATAGCTAAGAGGAAATGACCAAAGAACCCATATATGAATGATTGATACATAACCCAGTTGATACCTTGAATGAAATGAGTAACCTTAGATCATAAATAACACTTTGAAGACCTGACTAGCCCTTAGCCCTATCCTATTTCATCAATGACTTTATGCTACACACATGTCCCTGAATGTTGGACAGGTTTGGTGTAGGGAGTTGACAGTATCTTGGAATTCCAACAGTGAAGGATGTTTGTACTGGGGCCAAATATTTGCCTGATTCCACTGTGTCTGCCAGCGGGAAATGCCAGTGTGAGTCCCTAAGGAGGTGATAATGAAGGTAAACCATGCCAACCTCTTTCTCAGCAAGGCCAACTTCCCTTGGAATGCCATACCCATATTTGGCAGTTCAAAACCATATAAGGAGACTGGGTAGCTTTGCTATGAGTCAAAGCAATACATGATGTCACACTGCCAAGGATGATGGTATTGTATTAATGAATAGTCAAACTAGAAAGGAAATACTTCAAAAAACAGTTACTCAAGCAACTGGATAAAATTTCGAAACAGTCAAGACAGAAAGGAAATACTGTCTTCTCGAAAGGAAATACTGCCTTTGATAATTACCTTATATTTAATACATCATTGGAAAGAGAAGAAATTTTGATTTGTTTTGTTGGAGTCGTTGGAGATATGCAAAAAAGGCAAGAATACCTTCTTGTTCACTGGCTATAAACAATACAACATACAGCTACATAGATGCACAAATTACAAGCCACTAATTTCCAGTTCTGTCCAGATAGATCTACTAGTAATTCAAGGGAAAATCAAATCGTATAAGTAATACTATTGAATGATCATGTAAAACTATATTTGGTCATTTTTCCACATGCTGGGTACATTTATGATGGAATGCAGACCTGTCATGAATTGATACAAATAGTTCTCATTGTACACTTGGTACTAAGTAAGGCCACCTTTTTTGTGTAACCCGTGATTTTATTATTGGAATAAGATGCATGATGTGAAAGTATAATCTAAAAGACAACAAAACATACAAAACACTAAAAAAATTTGTTCTTTATGTATCAAATTTTTGTTCGGTCAGCAGTTGCAGCCTCTGATGGAAAGGAAGGGGGGTGTTAGCGGTGCAAAAAATGCTCCCATGAAAAAAAAGCACTGCAAGTGGTTAAAAACACAGTCCTAAGTTGCAGTGACATTTCCCAAGCACTCGCAACTATTTGCCTCAAACCAGGTTGTCACACGAGATGCCTTCCTTCTGTTACAAAACCACAATGGCCGTGCTGTACTGGACTGACTTTCCTAATGCACAGCTTCACAAACGCTGGCTGTGACCCAGAACTAAACACACATGTACTCAGGAACTTCTTGCAAGTTGTGCAGCTTGCCCCTTGTGTAAAAATCACAGCAAGTTACCAGTGGGTGTATGCTGCGAATTGTTGATTGTCACTACAAGTGACACTGTTCTAGTTTTGTTCTACAAGTACAAGGCAAATTTCCTCTGAAGAGTTTCAATATTTGATTCTTCTTTCATTCCCCCCCTTTTGCATCTGGCATTGGCCATGTTGTATACCTGCCAAAACCTCTATTATTTACTTAGCTGGGGCCTTCTTGGATCTGCTATGCACATCTGGGAAGTTTTGCTAGTGTCAATGTTGATGATAAGATTAAGAAAGGCATTCCATGGCCCACAATTTATTACAAATCCATACATATTGGTTAGCCATGAAGATGCTTGGACTGCGTATTTTGCTTGTATATCATATATAGCCCTATATAACAGTGCAAATTGTACAGGGTGTACTGTAGTGTACTGGCGTATACGGTACAAGCAAAATACACCCTCCAAAGAGTCGCCACAGCTATGAAGATTTTTAAGACATCAGTGTGTGATCTTCTGAAATGACAGAACCTAACCCACCAAACAGAACAACGATTTCCCACCCTTTTTATTGAAGACATGTTTCCAACCTGGCCCTGAACCTGAAGTCCTACATGTAATTCCTGTCTATGGTCTATCACACTATGTATGAGTGCCCCCCACCCCATCACAAAAAGCCTTGAAAACAACCATGACGTAGCTGTTGTTCGAGCTATTATACAGGTTATATCTGGGTACCACAATCAAATAAAATGCTACATTTTACACAGTTTGAGCCAATACTGTACATAACGAGACAACAAGAGGAAGGAGAAATGGGACTAAAATATTTTTTTTTAAATTATGGAGCCCGAGGGCAGGACATCATACAAAAGGTACACACATACACATCATGCTAGACTGGAGATTATAATGTATATCTTGACATAAACTACAGTAACACCAACCTTTGCGTCACACATTTTGGTACTTTGGGACTGACACACCGACAAGAAGAGACGTTAAAACAGTGGACAGGGCGGGACTAAGCAAAGACTGACCAGAGAGATCCGACACAACGCAACGACTTCTTTCACTCAGAATTTCGACATGCATCCCCAAATAGCCACATCTATATATAAAATGAAGACGTCATACGCTGCGCAGTGATCTAGTGGTGTGGAAAGCCGGACACATTGTCCAGGCGCGGCGAACTGGGCACCCAAACTTGGTAAATTTTCAGCATTTTTGCGAAAGAAAATTTTAACGGCGCCATCTTGAAGTAAAAACTCACCCGGTTTCTTCTTCTTTGTACTTCATTTATACACATTAAAAAGAAAAAGAAGACATCTCTAAGGTCTATACATTAAGAAAGAAGTTTTGAAAAGTGAAAAATAATCCCCAAAGACGTTAAAAGTTTATAAAAGTTTGGAAAACTCACCTGGATTTTCACACACGACAGGAAGTTCAGAAAACCGACACCCAAAATTCCTTTCGCCTGCGCACTGGCTGAATTCTTTAGTGATGACGTTAGTGGAGAATAGTCTACTTATTCTGTGGGGTACTTTGGTGTAAATTCTGTGTATTATATCTGTTACAAATATAGACATATTATGCATGCAACATTTTTATTTATCATATATTATTGTTCTTGAATTTCTTTGTTTTCATTGTAGAAAATTATTGTTTTAAGTTGGTTTGTTGTACAGTTTTTACAAACATTCTCCTGTCTAGCTGCATAATGGTGAAGTCTATTTAGGGATTGTTTCAAAGATTCGGTGTATACGCCCAACTTTTTAACGAGACTTTTGTACTGTAAGATATGCATCAGTATCTTCTAAGAAGTAAGTATAAAGTAAAACCATATTAAATATCTGCTCTATCAATATGATAAAGGAGCAATATTGGTTTTAAGTATGCAAAAGTAATAGTATCAACGAATAAAGATATTGATCTTTTTGCTGTTCCCTAAAGGTGAAAGGTTAATCCACGGCGTGATGTGAAAGATGGCGGGTTCTTCTCTGTCTGGTGTGGTAATGTCTGCTCAAACTATGCCCATGGACACTTCTCAGCCCGGTCCTGTGGCCCAGCTAGAGAACCAAGTCACAAAGATTCTAGAAGACGCCTTGGTAAGTCAAGATTTGCGCCAGTAACTCAGATAGACACTGCACGCTTGTGTAATCAGCCATTGTTGTTTTTTATGATCGTGCATCATTTTTCATAGATCAACAAAACAATATATCGCTGGTGTAAACAAACTAAGAATTATGTACATGGTACCTTTAAGTATATGGATAGAAAATGCATATTATTGCATCGAATTGTTATCATTACCAAGCTCAGAAGCTGGAATTTAAAAGGTTATTGATTGATTGATTGTTTTTGTTTGGTTATTTGTTTGTTATTTATTCATCTGTTTTGTTTACCACTCAACAGTCGTCTCGTTGTCATATCTTAACGTCACCAAATGCTTAACTGCATATCAAAGACTGACCACACCCAATATGGAAAAATCCCAGTGATCAATATATTCAAAATGTCAAGTACAAGTATAATGTTGATAGTATTATGCTTATGCATGCCCTTCTAGGATTCACACAGATAGATGCAAGAAGGGCAATAAACACTTTTTATGTAAAAAATTTCCTTGACAGTTGTTGTTGTTGTTGTCCTTGTTTAACGCCTATTATATCGCTAGATGTGGTCTCTTGGTGCTGGGTGACGCTTGGTTCAGTTACGAGTCAATTGTCTCTCTAGCCTCTAGGTACATTGTATTTAACTCTTGGTGACTTGCACTTGCGTGTTGCTGGAAGTGTTTGAGTAAGCATTTCGTGCATGACCTCTCAGCCTTAATTTCTCATGATGCAGTGCTTTGTGGTAATTCAGTTTATCTCAATTCTCTCACAGGTCACAGATGCCATTGAAGAAGTCTTTGCAGGGTAAGCCATAAATGAATTATTCCTTCTTTTTACTTCCTTTTCTTGTTATCTTATTGCTTTTTGATGCACTGATAGTGATGATCCTAACCTTAGACCTTAGATCCTCCCATATTAATGTTACATCGGTCTGCCAACAGTGTCCTCTAGTGTTTCCAGTCTTGTCCTCGTTGTTTGAATTCCCTTTTTTTTCCATCCCTTTCCTCTGTACTGCTAAGCTTGGTCTTAAGTCACCGCTTAGGTCATTTCCATTTTGTCTCCCTGTTAGTTTACTAGCCTTCGTTGCAGGCTCCCTCTGGCCATTTTCTTCAAAGGGTTTTCTTTGTAATTTTTCTTATTACGTGCCTCAGAGAGAGCCTGCAACGGAGGCTACAGTTTTTAGCGATTCTTGATGATGATAAGGATCTACTCTCCAAGCAGAGGAATGGGCCCAGCTGTTTTTTGACATGTTTTTAGGTGTTTTTGTCGGGCTTTCTACTTTGCCTCATTTTCACCATGTCACCAACCCATACAGTTGTAAGAACCCAAAGGGGCGAGTACGCCGCTCCCCGGATTAGAACCCGCGCCAATCCCGATCCGCACGGCTTGGGAAATCAACGCGCTAACCACTAGGCTAAAAGGTCCGGACCAGTTAGACTGGTCAGTTAGTGGAGGTTGATCCCCACTGTTACACAGTATGTGTTGGCGGCATAAAGAAAACAGGACAAGATAGAAGCCCGACAAAAACACCTGGAAACATGTGAAAAACCCTGCAGGTAGATCCATTCTTCTACTTAAAATGTTTACAGGTTCATTGTTCACTCTGAAGAGGCGGAACAGAGGAAGATGATGAGTGCTCTGGACGAGTTCAAGCGATTCTGGCAGGGCCTTTCCCAGGACAACCAGATCCTGGTGCTTCAGCACTACGTCAAGTTTGTGCACATGCAGAAGAGTTCCAGAAGGGGGCGCTTCTTGTTCGACATGTTGTACATCGCAATTGAGAACCAGATTCTGCCACCCAGGTAAGGTATCATATTCAAATGTCGGACACCTAAGGATTTGGGTTAAGTTTTGTACATGTGACAAATTTGTGTGTGAAAACCTTGCGCATGAAAAATCTGTGCATTGAATTATGCAAATTGACTGATTCTCAAGGAATTTGATAAATTTTGCAGTTTGACATGAAAAGATGACACCAAACGGAATTAAATATCATATTTGATGAAGTTTAGACATCCAGGTAATGATATATGCCAAAAATAGTTACTCAAGCAACTGGATGAAATATGAACGTCTGTTTCAAAATTTTATCCAGTTACTTGAGTAACTATTTTTGGCATATACAATGTATTATTACCTGGATGTAATTATAGTATTATAGTATCAAATAGCTGCATACTAGAGTACAAGACCTTGTTTTGTGAATTTTCCAGTGATTTTCAATTGTTAGATTTTCAAACAAAAAAAAAGAAGAAATTTGCATGATCTAATTTTTAACAGATAGCATAGATATAGACTCGTTTTAGAGTGCTGTTAGAGAATTTGCCATACATTCATGATGATTGTATCTATTGCAGTCGTTGTGCAATATAGATTGATTGATTGATTGATTGATTGATTGATTGGTTGGTTGGTTGGTTGATTGATTGATTGATGGTATTTCCTTTTCAGACTGGTGTGTGAGTGCCTCCTACTGAGTGATGAACTCCACTACCTGTCAGCTGACAAGTGGAACCAGTCATTCTCACTCATCCACAGAGTCATAGACAGGGTCGACTACAAGGTAGGGAGACCTCGTATCTTCTTACAACATCAGAGGAGCATTTGTTTCAATGTTAATACACATGCATCCTCCTAGCAGGCCGGATATGCTCGGTTCATTACCTCCCATAGTGGCCCTGCAATTTCCAGCCTGTGAACATGCTTCTGGCGACGTTATTGACAGTTGCTCATGAATAATACTCAATGAGCTAGCCTATTTTGGCACAAATAGTCTTTATTTTTGCTCTGAACCCAAAGTAGCGATGTAAGACGTAACCTGATAGCATCCCAGCGTCCTTTGCGCTTTTGCTCGAGATGAGCTTTAGCAAACCCTCTGATTGGCTGAAGCTGTTTGGTGATGACATTGCCAGAAGCGAGTTCACAGGCTGGAAATTGCAGGGCCGCTATGGGAGGTAATGAACCGAGCATATCGGGCCTGCTTGGAGGATGATACACATGTAGCATTAACATCATAGAATCTGTGTCTCTATAGCCGCCTGGTATCCTGTAATTCACTTTATCTTCACGGTAGCAAAATTTCACGGTGGAAGGAAAATGGACATTTCCACTGAACTTAAATTTACTGTGGCGGCAAGTGATTTACAGAACAGATGTGTGAAGGAATCATAAATAATTTCAACGGTGATGTTAAGTTCACGGTACAGAGGTGACCATGAAAACAGTGAACATAAAGTTACAGTGAAAGAAACAAGAATTACAGTATTTATTTCTGTGCTCAGCATCAGAGAATATTGTCATAAATGTAAATCCCTTAGTACACAAGTTCTGTTATACGTATACTAGTAGACAAGAATGTTACTAGTTGTGAAAACTTAAGTCCTTCCTGCACGGCGCCCATCTACGTTTCAATACGTTTTGCAATCACTACAGCAGAAGGCAGCTAGTCCACTGGCAAAGGTAGCGTGCAAAGTCCAGTGGTTAGCGATCTTGCCTCTGGAACTAGAAGCCCCGGGTTCGATCCTGGCTGTGTCGCTCACCAGACATGCACACTACCGGAAAGGGTCGCAGTCCTTAGGACGGGACGTTAAGCCATGGTCCACTGTTCATTGTGCTTGTCGAAAAGAGCTAGGGGAATTTCCCTGGTACAATGAACCTGTAAATACTGTACATAGTGTCTGTCTTCTCTGTCACGACCAGTGGAAGATTAGCTCATCTGTTCATAGAGTTCATTTGAGCTAAACTGGTTCGAGATCACTTTCCTTTCCTTTTTCCTGGTAGTGGTGTGTGTTCAACTACCATTAAATCTTTTCCAAATGTTGAGTGCGTAGTCTGTAATATCGTTTAAGTCTTTGTTATGACTCTGCCAGGGATCAAATGCAAGGTGAATTCTACTCACTTGGCCATTGCACCTGTCTCAGACAAGTATGTCAATGATGTATTGTAATACATAAAAATATTTTAGTATCTAAAAATGCTATCTTCCCAGGGATGTCGAGACCTGTTCAAGATTGCCCTTGAGAAAGTACAGATCATTCCAACCACAGTTACGGCATCATCGCTACGGCAACTGGAGATG
The DNA here is from genome assembly GCF_035083965.1 of Branchiostoma lanceolatum. Taxonomy (NCBI): domain Eukaryota; kingdom Metazoa; phylum Chordata; class Leptocardii; order Amphioxiformes; family Branchiostomatidae; genus Branchiostoma; species Branchiostoma lanceolatum. The sequence goes on along the minus strand of NC_089723.1, from coordinate 5,836,835 downwards.
GTCACCAAGGTAACTTGTCCTTTTGTGGAATTTTTATCTCCGTGAAAACAGATGTATTGTTTGTTTGTCTTGGAGTGTGTTCAAGTTTGTTCAGGTCCAAGATGGGCCCAGGTTTAAATCAAAGTCATTTCGGCTGGCTGGCAGGAAATGAAGTTGGCCCGGGTTCAAATTTACGAGGGTAGAAGGTTAGCTTGGCCTGGGTCCAACGTTGCGTAGGTAGGAAAATGCATAGACAGGATTAGCAAGGAGTTCAAAATGATTGAAACTAGAAATTCATAAAAATTATGTATTTCAAAGAGGTACGAGATCTTTGATTTATTGTTGTAAAAAGGAAATGCTCCTTTTATCTTCAGATGATTTTTGTGTCAGCATTTCTCTTGCAGGAACATTTGATGAATCGTCATGCTTTAGTTTTATGCAAGGTAGACACCAATACAGATCCATGTTTTTTGATTGGCAAAACCTACAGCCCCCAAATGGTAGTACTGTAAATGCAGAAATGTTCGTGGTGGTGTTATGTTCATGGTTTTCGAGGTGAACTCTTCAGTGCGAATTTAAAAACACCGCGAAACTTTTTGCCGACCTATGACTTGCACTAGTATTGTTTCAAACGCTAACTTAAAACCACCATGAACACTCCATATTCTCCCTACCGCGAAATTAAAACCATGACGTGAACTTAGATGCATTTATAGTATGCTACATACTGTAAGATGAATTATCAATGCACATATACAATTTTAAACTTTTCTTTGCTACCAAACCCTAGAACCAATGAAAATTTGATGCCAAAAGAATGCATCAGCAGGGAGATGTGCACACACAGCATTTTATATAAATATGTTACAAATCAAATAGAGGAAAGATGTGGAAGTGCATCACTGCAAACTTAATCAGCCTGAAAATTTATTGACTAATCAATATAGATTTTATAACCCGGACCAGTTAGTGTGCAGAATGTAGGAACTTCAAGGTTAAGAAATTGGTATGTGTCATCTGACACCGCTTTATCTCTTCAACTATGCAATTGAAAAGCACAGTTCCTTAGGCCATACTGATTTGATTATACGGATGACATCCTCTGGGTGCCCCAAAATTGAGTGCGCAAACAAAAAAAGGTTGGGTAAAGAAATAAGTTGCCTTCATTATGAAATCTAAGTGGTAGAAGTGGTTGATATAGAAAAAGAAGCATTGTTATAAGTCCATGTCCCGAGCAATACATTTTTTGTATACATATATGGCAAAAATAAGTTTTGGAAATGAGGAGGATAATGCTTCACTGTTCTGTCAGAACTTACCAGTGAATAAACCAGACAAGTTTGAGTTTACCGGTATTTCACTCTGCAGTTATGACACGTCTTTGATAGCAGTCTTTGTTAAAGAGTCAAGTCGCTTGCATTATGCTGTTATAAAATTAGTCAACGATGCCATGGGTTATTACAATGTAGGTCCAGACCTGAACCTAAACCTTTGAATTCAAATCCAGACCTGAACCTGAACGTAGGTTTAGGTATGCATCCCTACGACCCGGGCTGACTCAGATATATTTTTATTTCCTTGTGCAGCTGATGACAGCCCTGCTGAACAGAGACAACTGCCTGATGCCAGCTTATTTTGCTGTTAACGAGATCAGGAAGCTGTACTCGGAGGACAAGTCCCTTCCACACTGGGTAAAACGCTGCTCACACTCTACAGTTAATACCTTTTGCCAAGAAGGTTAACATCTCCTAAGATAATTCCACCACTCTGAAAAGATACGTCCAAACAGATCTCCAACCCAACATCCCCAGTATGATAACTGCATACCTGGGTGGAGTGAGGTGCTGCACTAGAGATCTCTCAAACCCACTGTTTTTTGCGGATTTATGTGACAGATCGGATTAATGTTAATGGAGGTTATATTTTGGGGTGTGCTGGTCTTTCTGTCTGTCTGTCTGTTTGTTTGTTTCTTTGTAAACAGCATACATGTAGCTCAAGAAGTCATGGATGGATCTTTATGATATTTGGTATGTTGGTAGGTTTTGGCAAAATGAAGAAATCAATGGCGACTTTCCATGGTACTGCAGTAGAACATGCGGTTTTGATATCTCGTGTACTAGACATGTTATGGTCATGATTTTTCAAAGGTGTAGTTAATTTTTGTTTTATGTTTGAAGGAGATATGTATACAGACCTACATGTACAATCATTGTGTAAGCTAGATGTCTTTTTCCATATCAAGGTCATACTTTAATTTTTGTTAAACTTTAACTGAGTTAGCTCAGAATTTTGGAAGATGATAACAGAAATTGTGGTCTTCCATGATAGATCCCCCCAGATTCCCTCTCTAACACTGTTTTCCTCTATTTCAGTCCCTGGGCAACTTGCTGTCAGAGTTTGTAGACACGTTTAGAACGACTGCACATATGGTGTCCATTTCAGGTGACTTATTCTATTATCTTGATGTCAACATAATAAATTCTGTATTTTCTTATAAGTAGTCTGTGAAATTGTCTGAGCCAGACGACTTTAAATTTTGAACATTCAAAGTCATGTCCTAACGTAACACTACCAGTTATCGTGCGCTACCAGTTATCGTCCACTTTGGGTCATGTCCACATTTCGAGGTGTATCATACTAAAGCCAGGTCTCATGAACAAGTGCTAGAAGGAGAAAGACTGAAGTGGATGATAATGGGTAACCCTAGCACACTTCTTCATCATAGACCTCAGTATAAATACATGCTCGCATGGCGTTAAACAGGCGGAGAAAAACTTACGGACCATGCATTTTTCTTTTTGAAAGAGCTGATATTTCTGCCCATGGGTTAAACAATTGGCTCTGTCCGTGCGGTTTTAAGATAAATGACGTTTTGAATGAATTGGACGATAATTGGTAATGTTACGTTACATTTCATTGTGGTGGGAAAATGTTCCTACACTAGGAGCTCCTCCCTGTAGGGTCTGAACATTCTCAGTCTAAAGAGATTGAGTTCTTGTTCCATCAATGTTGACCAGCTGTTCCATTACTTTTTCCATCCTCCTGTCTTTGTCCACAAGTTCATTAAGAAAATTAGCTTTTTTTAGCGAGCAGTTTACAAAATGCACAATTGCACAAACCACAAAATGCACTGTTGCAAGAACCGTGATATGTAACCTGATTTTCCACAGTAAAGACCCCCTTAGCTCGTGAATAATTCATTAAGGATTTCCTCTACTTTAAAAAGCCTACACAGCTTAGAATGCAACCTGGCATTTGGCTTTATTGTTATGCAAGAAATGTAAAGAAGAATTGTCACGAAAACACAGAAGAGCCTTTTTTATTATATGTCATTCTAATATCACATGGATTCTAGGTACCTAATTAACTGAGACTGATACTCAAGCTTGAAATAAAGTTCCTCACACCATCTACCATACACAAAGCATCCCTTTGCAGTTCCATTGAATTAGCCACAACAAATACATGTACAGTCAAACCTGTATTAGCGGTCACTTTTGCATAGCGGCCACCTGCCCATAGTGGTCACTTTTTGTCGGTCCCTTGGATTTTTCCCATTGACATAAGCATTAAGAATTAGGCTATAGCGGCCACCTGTCCAACGCGGTCGCGGCCAGACGATTTTCGGTCCCGCGAGTACAGTAACACTGCCGATAACGGTCACGGCGCGCCGGTAGAAGCCGCATCGCCACCGCAAGCCGGGTTCAAAATCTTCATTTTTTCACGCAGTTATCAAATTTATGCGGCCTCAACTGGATAGGATCATAATAAAGAAAACCAGAATGTTTTATCTTTGTTAGAAAATCCATGGTTTGACGCGAAGTCAAGTATAGTTTTCTTCACATGGCTTGCGTTTGTACATCGTGGTAAAATTGACAATTTCTGTGCATTTCGACTGGACAAATATTACGGCAGCCTTTTAGAAAATACAACCCACACATGTACCTGATGCGGTAAGTTCGTGAAATGTTTGAATGCCGGCCCAATTTCCGTTTTCACCGGGAATTCATTCAAATTGTGGTCAAAACGTGTTTCGCGCAATTTTCAAAATGGCGCTGATACAAGGTAGCAGCATAAAGGTCAACGGAAGACACCACTGTTACGGAGGTATAATATACTAAATTTATTTTGCTGCAAAGTATCACTGAGGATAATTACTAAACCAAAAGCTTCAAAATGAATGTGGATAATACTACTATGATGTAAAATTTGGGCTGTTGCAATTTTCTGAAAAGACAAAAAGCCATCAAAAGAGCGACCTTCTTCTGAGTACCCTATTAGCATAATGGTAGATGCTGATCAACACAAGCCACAACAAGAGACTGAGGAAAATTGTCGCCACGATTTTATGTTTGAAAACGGTCGAAAACGAACAGTAAGTGACAACTGAGCAACATGTATTTTGTTCTTAACTAACTAGGAGTAAAAGAACAACAATCGAACTTCTAAAATGTGCCTTACCTGTTTACATGTGTACTGTACAGTGAATAAATGTATCTCAGTAGGTACTGAAAATATGTGTCAGTCGTGGTCAATTAATCGACATTTTCTCCATAGCGGCCACCTGTTCTTAGCGGCCAGTTTTGGCCAGTCCCTTGAGTGACCGCTATAGACAGGTTTGACTGTACATGAATGCTGACATAATTTGTAACAAAAGTCAGAATAAAAGTAGTTACTCAAGCTTTAGATAAAGTTCCCCACACCATCTACCTCTGTTCTCCTAATGTTCATCCTAACGTCCATCTCTACTGCCCCGCCCGGACACTCCTGCCCCACCCGGACACCCCTGTCCCGCCCGGACACCCCTGCCCCGCCCGGACACCCCTGCCCCGCCCGGACACCCCTGCCCCGCCCGGACACCCCTGCCCCGCCCGGACACTCCTGCCCCGCCCGGACACTCCTGCCCCGCCCGGACACTCCTGCCCCGCCCGGACACTCCTCCCTTGGCTGTTTGGGAAGATGAGCTGTTCTGCCAAAGCTTTTTTTATCTTTTTATTTTTTTCTATTCATTTTCCATAAACAAAACTATAAACAGACATTTCTATACACAAAGCATCCCTTTGCAGTTCCATTGAATTGGCCACAACAAATACATGTACATGAATGCTGACATAATTTGTAACAAAAGTCAGAATAAAAGTAGTTACATAAGCTTTAAATAAAGTTCCCCACACCATCTACCTCTGTTCTCCTAATGTTCATCCTAACGTCCATCTCTACTGCCCCGCCCGGACACTCCTGCCCCACCCGGACACCCCTGTCCCGCCCGGACACTCCTCCCTTGGCTGCTTGGGAAGATGAGCTGTTCTGCTACAGCTGTTTGTGGGACTAGCGTACCAGGACGCTCGTCTGCCCAAACATCTGGCCACTCATCTCCATCTAACTCCTCATCTTATCCTCACTACTTATGGCCTCATTCATGTGTTCCTCTGAGCGGGTAGCCTAAAAGAGTCCTCATCTTATCCTCACAACTTATGGTCTCATTCATGTGTTCCTCAGAAAGGGTAGCCTGAAAGAGTCCTCATCTTATCCTCACAACTTATGGTCTCATTCATGTGTTCCTCCGAGTGGGTAGCCTAAAAGAGTGCAGTCTGAAAAGAATAATTGTATGAATTTAGCCTCCACCAGGCCTTCCTACGGGGGTATGGATTTGGCACACAGATGATATCTTATGGGAGTCAATCTCCCCTGGTAAATTATTCTCCCTCTAGCCAGCGTAGTTTGTCTGGTAGAGACTAACATGACTGTGTTTTTATAGCAGTGAGAAATTCCCTTTTGAGAAGCCCAACTGATCTAAAATGTCAAAGTGCTGGAAGTTTGTTTGTAATTTTGAAAATTAGGAGGTTAAATTTTCAGCAGCCACACACTAGATTAGAGGCACATATTTGTATCAAACCAAGGGTTACACAAATCCAATATCGGTCGCTGTACATACGGCTACTCAGCAATCAACGTCTAGTGGAAAGGAAACAAAATGTATTCTATGAATTTCTAGGCCTTTCTGCAATTTCTTCTAGTATACATGTAGGGCGTGAAATTCATTTTTGTGAATAGGTGCACTAGCTTCACAGATTTTTGGGTGCACAACATAAAATGAAGTAGAATGTCATCAAAACGTATTTACAAACCCTATTGTCTCTCTTAACTTCAATCTGAAATTCTATTGCAAACATGAAATTTTAAGCAAGCAATACATCAAAGAAACTTGGGTTATATTGCATTTTTTATGCTTAAATTTCAGGAATATTTTGTATACTTAGTGTACAATAGTACCTCTACCTATAGCATGCAAAAATATCTAGGTGCGCTGCTGCACCTACAGTCAAAATTAGGTGCACAGCTCCAATTTTGGGTGCACAAAAGTGCACATGCACCAGTATTTTGAACCCTGACATGTATCTTTAAAAGCTAGGATAACAGGTATTACATATGTTGTACATGTACTAAGCTGTGTTTCCCCCCCAGGCCGTCCCCAGCTGCTCCCAGTAGTGGGACATTCAGGAGCGACGGGAAACGCCTGGAAACTGGACCCCGCCACACTCAGGTTCCCTCTCAAGGGACTCCTGCCATATGATAAGGTGGGGGATTTTATTTCAACTCCTGTCTTAAAGCCGGCTTCACAATTCATGCGAGTGTCAGCCAAATTTATAGATCGCCCGAAGCTCGCCAAATTTCAAAATCGCCCGAGCATTGACCGTATTTTCCAATGAAAATCTCCGTCGAACACTTATAACCAAAAATCCCCCATGGGATGGTACCATCTCTTGGACATGGACGAAGTCAAAATCGACTAACCTTGTAAAAGGCCAATATTCGGATCAACTTTCTAAAATTCGCCCGAAGCCCGCGTAATCGATAGGACGTCGGCCTTACTTCGGCCGAAAATGCACATTTGAAGCTCGCCAACACGTCGACCAAGCTGAATTTCTTATTTGTGACGGGGGCTTAAAACAATATATAGCTTTGTTGGTTGTAGGCTACAACCAAAGCCATACAAGTGACCACCTCTACAAAAGGACCACCCGGCCAATGTGAGCACTTTTTGGTGGTCCTTTTACTCCCTTAGATAATTTTTCCCAGTGACACAAGCATTAAGAATCGTGTCTATGTAACAGTGGGGTTCAAGCGCCACCGACTGACCAGTCTAACTGGTCTAGATCCTTTTAGCCTATAGCTAGTGGTTAAGGCGTGCGGCCTGTAAACTGACGGGCCTGGGTTTGATCCCCGGAGCCAGAAGTCTGTTTCTAGGTTTTGAGGTAAACACAAAAGGACTTAATGAGTTAATCTTAAAATATCAAAGGACAATATGTTATATGTATTCTGTTACTGTGCTGTTCTTGTATACTAGCACAGGCCCCTTATTTTGAGTTTCCAACAAAAAATTCATTTTAGGGTTGATTAATTATCTGAGTCCGCACTCAGCAGCAAGTTGATGTCAGAATTTGTGTAATCAAAACAGTTTGTTTCCCGCTATTGTAGGAGCTTTTTGAGCCTCAGACAGGCCTGTTGAGGTACGTGTTAGAACAGCCGTACTCCAGGGATATGGTGTGCAACATGCTGGGCCTCAACAAACAGGTAAGAACTTATAGCTGTCCATGCTGTTGTTTGGCCTGCAAAATTTGAGTTGCAAGTTGTAATCGATGATATCGTTCACACATGTGCAGAATGTGCATTGATGTACATTCTATATGCACTTTATCTATTTGTTCAATCTGCAAACTTACTTGTGCAGGGAAAGGCTTGCACCTCCCTGAATTATGTACAGTTTGTTACAATGGGAAACAATAACATTAAACAATTACACAGGAAATTTGTGAAGCTATGGATAGATTGTACACCTTTAGTTTTATCGCCATTGTTTGTGCGTGAGTGAATCTATACACAAATTTTTTCATATGTAATCTGTAACATGATTATCGTGCACTATTGATCTATGATTGGACAATCTAAATGAAGAAAGTGAAAGACTTGTGGCAATGGAACAGTGCAAATGTAATATGCCTTTACAGCAGCAGCTGTATTGAGAGAAAACTTCATCTTTAAGTTAACATTTGTCCTTGATTTAACCCACAGCACAAGCAGAGATGCGAGGTGTTGGAAGAACAGCTCGTTGACCTGATCGTCATCGCCATGGAGAGATCAGAACACGCAGACACAGCAGTGGACGACGGAGGCGCCAGTCAGTTGCTATGGCAACATCTGTCCAGCCAGCTCATCTTCTTTGTGCTCTTCCAGTTTGCAAGTTTCCCACACATGGTGCTGTCCCTTCATGAAAAGGTAGGGGGCACTGCTACAAGGCTAGCCTGTACCCTGCATGCGAGGGTAGAGATTGCAGTCAGGAAATTCAGGACTTCTCAACTTTGATTCAGTTCATAAATGAATTGACATGAAACTCAGGATTTATAAATGAGAGACCACCCTAATTCATTCCTGGCATTCTAATAGGAGACTCCAAACAGGATCTCTATCGACATAACCTGCGATTCTGCCAGATTACAATATCTACTCTATCTCTATGAAAGATTTGGAAAAGTATTAATTTAAAAGTTTTAAGTACATGTTATGATGATCAGGTAATGATAGAACCATGTATGCTGCGATATGTACATGTAATACCCCCATCCACTAGGGCGACAACCCCACTGCGATCATGTTGCGACCTAAAATTTGACAAATCAAAAACAAATTTCCTAAATAAAAAACAAATCTTTTTACACTTGTTTTGTTGTCTTTCAACAATATTCCAATTATGAAGCCAAGGATTATGTAAATGGAATTGAGATCACAGCAAAGTCACAGAAGGATCGCCATCTAGTGGAATGGGGCCTAACACAGATGTGATTTAACCACCTTGAATATGACACCTGTTTCAATGCTGTATTCCAGTTGGTAGGGCGGAGCCTGAGGAAGGGCAGAGACCACCTCATGTGGGTCCTACTCCAGTTCATATCAGGGAGTATACAGAAAAACCCAGTAAGTTCTGATAACATGTTATCTGTATATTTGTTGTACTCTGTCTGAGCCTTACCTTCCCTCATTTATTGTAAACAATATACTGGTATCAATAATATTTTGTAGTTAGAATTGTAAGATAGATTAGCCTTGTAGTATTGTTGATTTAATGCCATACATTGTACCATGTATGATTGTCAAGCAATAAAGTTCACTTCACTTCATTCATAACCTCAATGAAATGAGGGCAGCAGGCCTGAAGTTTCACCCTACAAACATCAGGCATTGCATTGGTAGGGGACTTTCAGCATTTTTTGTTGTGTCTTACTCACATAAGTAGCCCTTGTGCTCAATCCATACATGTATGATCATAACAAATGTGATATCATTGTAAAGGGCACTAAATAAGCTCTCTAATGATATATGATGCAATGCATATGATAAAGTATTCACAGATGTAGACCAAACTTTTTGTGCTAAGTTTAGTTACTAAAGAAAACTTTGCCCCCTCCCAGTTGAGTGACTTCCTCCCTGTGATGAAGCTGTATGACCTGCTCTATCCTGAGAAGGAAAGCATCCAGGTTTGTTTGTTTGTTTGTTTCGCATAACACCTGTCAATTTTTGTAAAGTAGGTACAAGCTGCATAAGATCAGACTGGTATGTTTGATTCATTAACGCCAGGATGGACCCCTACTCTTTTCAATACGTGTGGTGGGTTCTTTGACGTACTTGAAGTACTAGGTGTGGCGTGACTCTGCTCAGATACTGGCTTTATGTCCGATCTGAGAGATTCAGAACGTTCCTAACAGAAGGCAGCTAGGTAGTCGTTTTCCCCTGAGTCGAGTGAGAAAACAGGTGTAAAGCCCCTTTTCTAAGGGCACAACATAGTGGTCTGCTAGGGATTCAAACACAGAACCTTTAGATTCTAAGTCAACAACCCTAACCACAATACCAGCTTGCCACCACTTGTGACATAAATGAAATGCTCTGATAGTCGAAGTGAGGAAATAGGGCACAGCATTAGCACCTGCAAGGGATTCGAACCCAGAACCTTTAGTCAACTACGACCGTAACGACAACACCGCTTTCCCACCAGGTTCCTGACATCAACAAGCCCCAGTCCACACATGCCTTCGCCATGACCTGCATCTGGATTCATCTCAACAAGAAGGCACAAAACGAGGACTCCAAACTACAGAGGCCCATTCCACAGGCACTCAAGTCTCAACTGGAGTAAGTACACTGTTACACATATATTCTTTCATACTGTAGACTGTGGCATTGACACAGAGAGACATTCAAGACATTGCAATGTTTGTCTTTAGTAAGTTTTACTATTCAAAAGTATGTTTTTACAAGCTTTGTGCTAGGTTCACATTAGTCACTATGTTCACTATGACGTCACATACAGGCAATCAACTCATAATTTGATTATCTTGCGAGAGATATTTCCAGAAGGAAGAATTGTTCTCCAATAGTGTGAAGTTAGATACTAGTAACAGGAGAATGGGGTATATTTGGCACAAACTTGTACGTTGATTGAATAATACCATTGCTGTAAAATATAAACAGAAAATGTATTTTGGTGTCTTATGGTCAGTAATATATTGGTACTGCCAGAAAAAGATAACTTACTTGATTACCTGTCAGTAGAGTCAATGTCAATGTGTTTGACCTTTACTTGTTGTTTTTCTCAGGTTTCTACAGCAGAGTTTAAGAGGAGGGGCCAAGAATCTTCCTATGTCAGACTACAGAATAGCAGTCCTGTGCAACGCCTGTAAGTCAGAGAATCTGATAATAAAATTTTGGAAGAGGGATGAAGAAGTTGTAATAAAGTCAAGGAGCAATTACTCTGGAAGGACAGTCATCATGGTTCAACTGTATATACATGTACAGTCAAAACTGCCCAAGAAGACCACTCAGGGGACTGGTCTATGTAGACAGGTGGTCACTATAGACAGGATTCTTAATGCTTGTGTCAATGGGAAAAATTGTCCAAGGGACCATCAAAAAGTTGTCACATTGGCCTGGTGGTCCTGATGTAGAGGTGGTGACTTGTAAAGGTTTGACTGTATATGTTATACAAAATGAAAATTTTGAAAATGTAGTATGAGATATTGTATTGACTAGAAGAGATGTGGGAATCTCATTTTATAAGAATTTTTCTTTTCAGAAACAGATGGAAACACATTGTTGATGTCTGTGACAAAATGGAACCTTTTCAGTTTTGCTTCATTTCAGCAACATATAGTTTTCCATTATGTTCCCCTACAGATAGCACGAATACCGAGTTCTTTGGGCTCCCCATGGGGGTTTTGGTGGAGACTATCTATGGTTCAGGGAAGACGACAACCCCTCTGCCCGGCCCTGGGAGTGTTGTCGCCTCGGGACCAACCGCACCGTTACCCATGAACCTCCTGGATTCACTGACAGTCCATGCTAAGATGAGGTACATTGATGAAGACTAAGGTGTCATTCCTGAGTAACTCCGCGTGTAGACTCCCAAACAGTCCGTTGCCCAAAAAATTAACGGCTGCATGAACGTGTGTTTATATCGGTGGGAAATTCTCTTTTAGCCACCTCAACTGATCTCAAGCATCAAACTGATGAAAGCATGAAGAAATTAGCCGATAAAGTTCGGCAGCCGCGCGCGATGTCGGAGGTCCACAGCCTTGCATTTCTGGTGATGCGGTTGAGCACTTACAGCTAGAAAATGCCTTTTTTTGGGGTGTAGCATTATTTGTAATTGCTATAAACAGAGATTTGATGTAGTGAAGTTGTCAGCAATTTTTTTGCATGATCTAGGGTAAATATTCTCAACATAGAAAGAATGACATTGGTGCATTTCCTATAGCTTCATTACGAACGCCCCCATATAAAACACGTATTATAGCATGTAATCCTATGGGGCGAAAAAACTCATGAATGAGACCTTATACTTCTCTTGACTTCAAGCGCTAAATGATGTTATATATTGTACTAAATGGTATGAAGAAATGGATAGATCTACTGGTCTATACACTTGCATCATACAAGTAGTTTTATGATGGAGCTATTTATAGATGATTTCAATGTCGGAACAACTTTTTTAAAGTGATATGTGGTTGCAGGTTCCCTCTTAATTCATTTTTATGGTACAGAACTTAGCTCTATGTGGAAAATTCATCCTCCTCATAGAAAGATATTTACACCTTTATTTTAATTTCCAACCGCTTGAAACTAAAACATGTTTAATCTACATCTTCAAGATAGACTAGTGTCAGCAGCCATATTTCATTAACTTCCATTAATATTAATCCGTTGGGTTACTGAAATCTGCCACTCTAAAAAACAGTGGGTTTGTTAGTGCAGCACCCCCAGGTATGCACAGTTTAGATGTACAATAGTACATTATACTGGAGGACGTTGGGTAGGAGATCTATCTGTTTGGACGAATCTTTTCAGGGTGGCAGAATTACATGTATGTACCCTGGTGGAATTATGTTTAACTTGGTAGATGTTACACTCCACAATTACAGTTTTGAAAATGACATTGCCAAAAATAGGTTGATGAAGGTTAGACATCCAGGTAGTAAGATACGCCAAAAATAGTTACTCAAGCAACTGGATAAAATAGTGAAACAGACGTTTCAGACAGCATCCGCTGTCTTTCGTCAGTGACTAACGATAAGGATTGGAAAACCAGATTCATACCAAAACTCTGAATAGCTATGTTAATGATGTTAAGACAATCCAGGATGTCTTGACATAGTCTTCAAAAGAAGGTTAACTCAAGACAAGGTTTATGCTAATAGTTCAATTAGCTACTGTTGTTTTAGTATAGTAACTAAATGTTGTTCGTCCGGGGGTGGGGGGTGGTGGTCAGTGCATTATCCCAAGTGCCTGAAAGTTGTCAAAATGACATTGTCTTTCCCTCTCAGCTTGATCCACAGTATCGTGACCCGTGTGATCAAACTAGCCCAGACCAAGTCCAACCTGGCGCTGGCCCCGGCCCTGGTGGAGACCTACAGCAGACTGCTGGTGTACATGGAGATCGAGTCACTCGGCATCAAAGGCTTTATCAGTAAGGACTGCTACTGGTTCTTGTTCTGGGGTTTACTGTAAATCTTGAAACTTTTGTGGTGTTACTGTAAATGCATTTAAGTTTGCATAGATTTAATTTTATGGTAGGGAGAAAATGAAGTGTTTGCGGTGGTTTTAAGTTTGCGTTTGAAACAATAGTAGCGCTATATACAGTCATAGATGGGAAAAAAATTCTCAGTGGTTTTAAGTTCGTGCGAACATAACACCACCGCGAACATTTCTGCATTTACAGTATCATTTTTTCGCAGTGACCTCTCAACTGTGAATTTATTACAATGCAAGTATGTCTCCCTTGTATGACTACTATGGATCAACTGGTAGCAGCCTCACAGTTGATCTCCTGGTTCCAATTAGTTGCTAATTGGTCGATCCCAGTTCAATCCTGGGAAGGGCATCTCGGTTGGGGCTGCACCTGTCTTTCGGAAAGGAAGTAAAATGTGGGTCCTGTGTGGGAGAAGGTGCCTTGAGCACGTCAAAGGGAAAGGGCTAGCAATCCCTCCCTGTAAAAATATATCCTGCTACTGAAACAGCAAGGAAACTTGCTGGCCTACTTGTGCATGTTGCTAAGCATTACAATGGTCTGAACGAACGAATGAATAAACATGAATATGTGTTCTGCTGTCCTCTAGGTCAGTTGTTGCCCAACATGTTTAAGAGCCATGCCTGGAGCATCAAACTATTCAAAGGGAGTAATTGTAGCAATATATTCTTCTGCTGAAACAGCAAGGAAACTTGCTGCCCTATGTGCCAGTGGGCACTACAAGTGTCTCAATAAACATGTACATGTGTCCTGCTTCCCTCTAGGCCAGTTGTTGCCCAACGTGTTTAAGAGCCATGCCTGGGGGATCCTGCACACCCTACTGGAGATGTTCAGCTACAGACTGCACCACATCCAGCCGCACTACCGGGTACAGCTGCTGTCCCACCTGCACTCCCTCGCTGCTGTCCCACAGACCAACCAGAACCAGCTGCATCTATGGTCAGTAGCAATTCCCTATTTATCTTATTTGTTGATTTATTCTATTTGCTGTTTACTTCAGGTATAACTTAACCTTCAACCTTAACCTTCAGCCATTTGGCACCAAATTTGTATTTGTTATGGGGCCAACTAGAAGGTAACCCAATTTTAAAATGGACAGAGGGTCGCATGTATTTCTCGACTGAAATATACATTATCATGTTTAATGGGGCTCTGTGACCTGTGAACTTCGGTCGATCTCTAAAAATCGCATGTGTTTGATGTAACATTGGGTGTTTAGTTGTTTAAAAAGTTGTTTAGAGCTCAATTTTCATGTGATAAGGGCTTAACATTATGATATCAGTAGTCCCTCATTCTTCTGCAGACTGTAGAAAAAGAGAGAGGTTTAGATTGTGGACCAGAGGATCTTTTGTGTGAAAGTGACTGATGGTCGATCTATAATGTTTTAAAATATGTTTTCACCTGCAGGGTGCAAAATACCTGGTTGCACGTTTCACAGTGCAACAAGATTTCGGTTGGTGCAAGTTAATTCCAAACCCAGGTAGCGCAGTGTGCAACCTTATATTTTGAGCCAAAGATCTCAATCGGAGCCCTGGAAGCTCACAAAAACACAGTGTCACTCTCATAAAATTCGGTAAATCTTCGAATGAAATAAAGAAATCAACACTTTTTCATTTTAAACCATCCAAAACCCTTCATAGATCGTGGAATTTGAGCTGAAAAAGACGAAAACACACTGCCCTCGGCTAAACAAGATGTTGTTAGGTCAATAGGAACACAATACTATCTAATTTATATTTTGAAATATTAGTAGACTTATACGCTACATACAAGCTTAATTTGAAGAAATCGGTGAATGTTACTGGAGCAACCTGAAATTTGGATGTGCAACCTAGCATTTGCCCTAGGTTGCAATATGGGCAACCTGGCTCAAAAAAGTATTTTGCACCCTGACCTGAAACTTTTCTTTGACCCCTTGTATGTAGTGTGGAGAGCACTGCCCTGAGGCTCATCACTGGTTTGGGGAGTGCCGAGGTTCAGCCGCAGCTGTCCAGGTTCCTCAACGACCCCAAACAGATCCTCTCTGTCGAATCTGAGGAGCTGAATCGAGCACTAGTGTTAACCTTGGCAAGAGCCATGCATGTAACAGGCAGGTTTTATTTCCTTTTTATTCATTGGCAAATGTTACACTACATTACACTGACTCTCAGGCAGCAATTTGCACACAATTTATCAACGACATCGTACTCTGTATGATGACTATGATGTACAATCAAACCTGTCTAAGAAGACCACTAAGGGAACCGATACAATCTTGTCTATGGGGACAGGTGGTCACTATAGACAGGGTTCTTAATTATTGTGGTATTGATAAAAGTTATCTATTCTAAGGGACCAGTAAAAAGTGGACACAGTGGCCAGGTGGTTCTTATGTAGAGGTGGTCACTCATACAGGCTAGACTGTACATGCTATGAAGACCTTTGGCATACCAAAGGCATAGAATGATAATGAAAATGTCTTCTTATGACCAATGTTATATGTCAAATATTTCCTCTATGACATTCTTAAAGAATAACTATGCAAATATTTACAATGTACAACGTAACGTCAACTAACATAATTCTGCCAGGTCACATATATCCGCCACCCTGAAAAAATGTACCGTAAAATCCCTATTAACGTACGCACTTTTTAAACTTTTCAAGTCACAAGCAGGTGCTCCAGGCTGACGCCAAAGTCGGGGTGCGTACGTTACGAGGGGTTCTTCCTCGGAAAAATCGCATATCAGCTTGAGAGTATGGTACATCTTCATGCAAATGAAGTGTGGAATGCTACCTCACAATCAAATCAGTAATAAAGAATAAATAATACATATATTTGAATTGTTTGACATTTTCTACCCAGAAACATTTTCTCAGTCACCCTTTAAGTTGGTAAACATCATCGGAAGAATGATCATGTCAACCTCGAACTATCCACCAAAATGCTGGAGAGGGGGTGCGTACGTTAGGAGGGTTTTCCCCTGAACGTTTCAACTCACTGAGTCAGGCCCACAATCGTCCCCAAATCGGGGGTGCGTACGTTAGGAGGGGTGCGTACGTAAATAGGAATTTTACGGTATCTAAAACTAAAGAGATCTGCAATGCAACATCCCCCAATATAAATAATGCACTCCCGAAACCTGGATGTGACGCACTAGAGATCTCTGAAACACACTGTTTTCTGAAACACACTGTTTTCTGAAACACACTGTTTTCTGAAACACACTGTTTTCTGAAACACACTGTTTTCTGAAACACACTGTTTTCAAAGTGGCAGATGAATGTAAATGGACTGGTAGTAAGGGGTGTAAAGCATACCGAGTTACTTTGTGTTCGGAGACTCTGTTGGGTAACTGGTATAAGGTGCATCAGTGCACGAGCCTGAGTGCACCTATTTCCAAAAATGATCTATTGATATGACCAGCCAAAATATGTCAAATATTTCTTATATAACATTTTCCAAGAATAATGATCCTGCAAATGATTGCAATGTCCATGTACATGTACATGTACATGCACCCTACCGAGGTACTTTGTGTTTTAGGTTCGGAGACTCTGTCAAGAATAACGATCTTGAAAATGATTGCAATGTACATGCACTCTGTTTGAGGAGTGTTAAGTATACCGGGTGTGTTTCAGGTTCGGAAACTCTGTCTGGTAACTGGTGTAAGGACATCCTGACCACCCTGATGGCCAACACTCCCCACAACTGGGCCACTCACACCCTCACCTGCTTCCCACCCGCGCTGCAGCAGTTCTTCAAACAGGTAAATAAGTGTGGCAATTAAAAATCATTGCCATAGAGAAGGTGTCTTGGTTGATCTTACTTCACAGTAAAGGAAGTACCAACTTAGCACTCTTTAGTTCTGCCATGATAATATTTGTTAACAAAGCACTAAGTCAGTAAGGCATCTGCCAAGCCAGTTTGAAGATTTTGTGTCCACAGAGGGTTTTTTTTTAGGGGGGCATGGTGTTCAACAAGTTCTTGTGATAATAGATCAACTGGGGTGGGTTGAAAACCCTTTTCGAACCAAGAACACTAGATTTCGTGTAACTCCCTGACACGCTCCCAATATATAGTACGAAATCGGACACCACGTAAGTAGGTCGCGTGCTGGAATGCCAGACCTTACTTACAAGGTATAGAGTGACAGGCGGCCTCCACGGACGGATTCCTGTAAAATTCTGGGAATTCTTGTGAAACGGGCCTAAAATATACTATGAAGCTCACTCCTGAAGCTTCGCTAAAAACAGAGACATCTCTGGTCACAGGGCTCGAAATGCTGGGTGCATGTGCACCTTTGTGCACCCAAAATTGGAGCTGTGCACCTTTTGACTGTGGGTGCACCAGTGCACCTTTGTATAGGTATCGGTGAGATTGTACACTGAGTATTGGAATATTCTTGAAATGTTAGTATCAGAAAAAATAATAAAACCTTTGTTGTACTCTGTTTGATGTATTACTTTAAAATTTTTAAGCTAGCTATAGCTATAAAATTTCAGATTGAAATTCTAACGAGAGGCAGTTGGGTTTGTAAATATTTTTTGCTGATATTCCACTTTATTCTATGTTGTGCACTCAAAATTATTTCTGTGCACCTAAATTTGTAGGTTAGGTGCACCAGTGTAAAAAAAAACTATCTATTCCCAAAATTTCGAGCCCTGGGTCAGTAGACAGTCTCTACTGATTTTATAACCTCCGGGAAGGAGGTTCCACTCCAAGGGGGGTATTGTTACTCCGGGAAGGAGGATGACCTCCTTCTGGGAGTATTGGAAATGCTTTTGTTTGCGCGTTCGCAGCTATAACTCACGATCCCGTTGTCGCATTGGTGTGTAACTTGGCATATCGTTTGCCTGGTTCGGTGTGGTGATGCACAATAGCTTTGTTACACCATAACTACTTTAAACGTCAATCCAATATCGTAATTGCACCCCTATAATTAATGCTATGTCCCACTGCCCTGCCATAGGGACCATGTTATAATCCGTTACGCGTGACTGGAATACTTCAGGCAGATACGGGGTATAAATCTTCCTTACTTGCTGTGATCGTATAGTCACTGTTACATTGAAAAATGGACAACGTGCATCACCACACGCAACCTAGCAAACGATATACCAAGTTACATACCAATGCGGCAACGGGAATTGTGAGTTTTAGCTGCGAACATGTGCAGAGTGACCTCCAGTCTGTGTATTAAGTATGCCGTGTCCACTCCCAACTCGCATACAGTGTGTGCGCACAGGACGGACGAAGCACTTTTACGCACAGTGTGAAAATGGCACATCTCTGGACCTTCAAACTTACCACACTTGTAGTTTATAATACGGAGGCTGTGACAATGTAAAAAGTTTACGCAGGGGATGAAAGATTGTTGAGAAATATCTCTCAGAAAAGTGCGCGCGCCAGTGTCACTTCCGGGTGGTTAGATCCGGTGACCTTTGACCTTCGTGAAATGTTACGATAATATAAATTAGCCTTTTTTTATTGCAAATAGCTTGATAGCTATAGATCAGGCCGGCCTGCAATAAATTGTGGAAAGAGGATTTACTGCATATTTGTGATTTCTGATACATCTTAGTTGTAAGGCTGAATGGTTCGTTGAGGATTGAAAAGGGGCCATCTAGATCTAACTTTGTGACTTTTCCCGGAATTTCTAGATCCCATCTGTGCCATGCTGTAAAACATACTTTTCAGCAGGTTGACCACTCCTGTATTGAAAGAAAAAGATAAACAAACACATTTTCTTTACTTGCTCTAAAACACTACTTGGACTGTGCAGAGATGCAATTTGTGTGGGTCAATACTTGTACATACTATAAATACTTCACGGAGAATTGTGTCCTACGGACTCTTGTTTTTGGTTGTGTTTGTGTGTTCGCGCCTATAACTAAAGATCCTTTTGATTGATTTGTTTGAAATTTGGCACAACGATAGTTATAAAGGTCTCGATAATGCATAGCAATTTTGGGCACCGTAGCAATATTTTCAGGTAATGCAAAATTATAGATCACCTTGTTTATTAATTTATTTTATTTCTTGTTTACTTCAGGCTCAAGCTAACCCTCAGCCTGATCAGGTAGCCGTTTGGCACCAAACTTGTATTGGTTATGGGGTTAGGCAGCAGTGAAAGGGTTAATTAGACTTGAGGAAGGTTCTCTTAAAGGCAGCCAAAGCAATATCAGGGCCCACAAATATGGACATGAAAAAATACTGAAATCTTTATGGTGGTGACATTTACTCGAACTATTCAGCACATTTGCGTAATAGCTTCATACTTTGAGCATTTTAAAACCACGCAAAAACGTGCCGTACGATGATTCCCTTAGTTTCGCGAGGCTACAAAAACTCCGGCCACGATTTTCAGTGAGTTCACGCATCACAACGACGTCAGTTTTTTTGCATGATGGATGTCGTTATACTTTGTGATAGTGTTGTTTGAACTAATCATGTATAGAAATGACTAAATGAATTGACTTTCAAAATCAGATTTTTGGGCCCTAATATTGCTTTGGTTTCCTTTAAACTTTGTTGGTACAAAAAATGTAGCATGAACGCATGACTATTTCTAATCTTTTCTGAGCTGGTATTAGATACTGGTATTAGTTAGTAGTTGGCACGTAGTCTGCATTTTGTACATAGTCTGGACGTTTTTCTAATTTGTGCAATATTTGCTTACTTGTGAATCTTTTGAACTGTGTGAATTGTCTGAAAGTCAAAACTAACCGGTATCTAAACTCTAGCCGCCTCCCAAACTAGTATAGCCTGGAATCCAAACCTATAATAGCTCCTAAGTCTCCTTTCAGCAAATTTTTGGAGAGGAGACTCTGGATGGAGCTATAATAGGTTTGATTCCAGGCTATTTGCAGAGAGGAGACTCGGGAGCTATAATAGGTTTGGATTCCAGGCTAAAACTTGTGACCTGCTTAATATACCTAATATGCTGATTTTAACTTACGTCAGTTCTACTATTTCAAAAATCGTTTACAGTCATATACATACTAATGTAAATGCAGAAATGTTCATGGTGGTTTCATGTTTGCGGTGTTCATGTTAAAGCTACCACAAAAAGCTGTTCCATGGTGTTTGTTTCAAACGCGATTTGAAAAGCACCGCGAACACTTCATTTTCTCCCTTCCGCAAAATTAAATCCCTGCGAACATTTCTGCATTTACAGTATTTGATGATATTCTACCTGTATTGCGCTGACTGTCAGAACGTCCACTAACCACCGCAACTTCCTTTTAAATGAATGTTTAAATCATGGTACATTGGTTTTAATATTCAATGGCAACACTGAGATCTCCAAAGAAGTTATCTTGCATCTTGTGTTCTAGAATCCGGTCCAAGTGGAAAACAGGCTGAACCTTAAGAAGAATGTTGAAGACGAGTTCCGTAAGTGGAAGTCGATGACTAACGAGAACGAGACTGTCCAACACTTCACCATCCAGGGCGCCCCTCCCCTGTTCCTGTGCCTCCTGTGGAAGATGCTGCTGGAGTCAGACAGGATCAGTCCTGTGGCTGTCAGGTGACATGTCTTCTCACCTTACTGTAAATGCAGAAATGTTTGCGGGCGGTTTATGTGCGTGGTTTTTGCGGTAAGCTCTTTGCCGTAAACTTAAAACCTCAGGTGACTTGTCATTGCTTTGCATTATGGTCCAGGCTGAAGCCTCTTACCGAAACTTGTGGAAAGTGGAAGTGGAAAACGCAATTCTATGGACGGGGAAGCAGTAATAGATCGATCCTGACTGTTCATCACAGATATCAGTTCATCCAATGAGAGCGAGGCAATAAGTGGTTCGATCAATTAGCGACTTCATGTCCATCAAATATTTTTCATTTCTATGTTTTGATGGAGTTGGGCAGGGCTATATGGGAATGGTCTACTTTAGTATTAGTGGGAATGGTTAAGTCCCTATAGCTCTTGGGCCACACAGGCCGCTACAGTAGGACAGTGTTCTCACCGCAAAAGCGCCACCTACATCGGCTACATATAGCGGTGAGAAGCAGTACTCCAGTCAGAAGCTCTGAAGAAGGTGTCTGATAGACATCGAAACGTTAGCAGGTGAGATCAATACCTGGTTGTGTATAAAGAATCTCCCATATCCTATTTTCTACCAACCTGATAAAATTATTTTCAGAAGTAAGTACCTTTCAAGTCTTTGGTATGTCCTGGCCAGGGTTTGAGCCCCCAAATAAGAGGGAATGGGGTTATAGTCCGTCATACATTTACCTCTCTTTCCCCTAACCTTTTAAGATTCAGTAGCCCTTGAGCTGATCTTTTTGTATCCCCCCAGAATTATGGAGAGGATTGGAGCTCGCTCACTGACGTCCCACATCAGAACCTTTGCAGACTTCCTGGTATACGAGTTCTCCACGTCTGTGGGCGGCCAGCACGTCAACAGGTTTGTTCGTTTCTTTGTCTGTTTGTTTTGCATTACTTGTAAACACAAGGTATAACAGAAGTTTTGTACAGTACTAACAAGCAACGTAAGACCAGGCAGTAAGGTTTGATCCACTCACACCAGGATGGGCCCCTACTCTTTTCTATAAATGTGGTGGGATCTTCAACATGCTCAAGGTATGGCTCTCTTCAAACATAAGACTTCTGGCTTTACATATACATGTACGTCCCCTTCTAAAGGACATCCCTACCGAAGCTTGGCACTCATTTTTGCCTAAGTCAAGTGAGGAAATAGGTGTAAAGTGCCTTTCCCAAGGGCACAACATTGGGGTCTGCTAGGGATTTGAAACCAGAACCTTTAGATTATAATTCAACAATCTTAACCACTTTGCCACCAGGTGCATTGAGATCCTGAATGACATGATCTGGAAATACAACATCGTCACCTTGGACAGACTCATCCTAGCCTTGGTAAGGACACTCTTCTCTCTATAAACCACTTTTATTTTCTTAATTGTCATCCCTTTTTTTATGTCAGTTCAAAGTAAATGAATATTGATTTGAGTAAAAGATTTGGAATTATTATATCATAACCTTTTTCACATCTACATGATTATTGTATAGATGCATTACTGTGTAACTGTATTATAAGTTGTGTTGTTTCGTCTGTCATAATGTTTACGACTTTTTCCATGTACCTGTGCTTTGATGTGTTGTTCTGCTGTTGACATTTGCTTTTTTGATTTCAATTTGATTCTGACAATTTATGTTGCAATTCATCTATTCAACAATTCACTCCATACAATGCGGCACAATGCCAGGCATTCCCTTCGTTTCAGGCCATGAGAAGTCACGAGGGCAACGAAGCCCAGGTCTGTTTCTTCATCATCCAGTTGTTGCTGCTCAAGCCCTCCGAGTTCCGAAACAGAGTCAACGACTTTGTTAAGGAGAACTCTCCGGAGCACTGGCTACAGACGGACTGGCACAGCAGACATATGAACTTTCATAGGGTTAGTATACTACCTTTCTCTCTCTCTCTCTCTCTCTCTCTCTCTCTCTCTCTCTCTCTCTCTCTCTCTCTCTCTCTCTCTATCCAATTTAACATCTTTTGTTCCCCATCATATGGAGGTTGGACGTGCTTGCACATAGATGGGGAAGCCCCAGAACTCCTCATCAAGTGCAAGTCTTTTTTGTAGCAAGAGTTTTTATGGCTGGATGCCCTTCCTAACGCCAACCCAAACCCTACTGCTGGGCTTAGGACATGGGAAATGTGTGTTAAGTGCCTTTCCCAAGGGCACAACGTCTGGGTGCATGTCCGGACATGTCTGGTACTCCACTGGGGATTGAACCTGGGTCTTATTGGTTCATAGCCGGATGCTCTGCCACTGTGCCACACAGATGCCACACCTTTCTTCTATCTGATTCATTTTCTGATGGATTATTCAAAGCTCATAACTTTTTAACAGTAAAGAAATAAACTGGCTACAGACGGATTGGCACAGTAGGCATATGAACTTCCACAGGGTTTGTATACTTCATTTCTTCTATGATTCATTTTCTGATGGATTGTTCAAAGCTCATAACTTTTTACAGTAAATAGATAGATAAACTGACTACAGATGAACTGGCACAGTAGAGACATGAACTTCCATAGGGTTTGTATACTTCATTTCTTCTATTATTTCTTTTCTGATGGATTGTTCAAAGCTCATAACTTTGTTAACAGTAAATAAATAAACTGGCTACAGACGGATTGGCACAGTAGACACATGAACTTCCACAGGGTTTGTATACTAGCTTTCTTCTCTGGTTTCTTTTCTGATGGATTGTTCAAAGCTCATAACTTTTTAACAGTAAATAAATAAACTGGCTACAGACGGATTGGCACAGTAGACACATGAACTTCCACAGGGTTAGTACTTATTCATTTTATCTATTTATTTATTATGTATTCTATTCTATTTGAATTTATCACAATGTAAAATGGAGGGCTAAACAGGTGCATAAGAACCTTTACAAGTTGCCCTCCCAGCTTCCACACACTTGAAACAACATCAACAATTTAGTGCAGTAAAAATCAACTATATCTTCAAATTTAGTACTGGTCATTTTTTCTGGTGAATTTTTCAAAGCCCATAACTTGTTAACCCTTGTTAACCCTCTTGCCTTCACTTTCACACATGTGATCTATCTATTTGACCTTTATTTGTTGCGTTTTTCGGTAAGAATCAACCTAGAGAAAGAGTAAATCGGCATATTTTTCTGTTACATGCTGATATTGAATTTAATGTACATATATTTGGTTTTAAAAGAAATATAAATACAGAATGAATAAAGGTCAACTGACGTTACTGGTACATTGTAGTGGAGTGTTTTCTTTTGAGTCACTACTGTAACAGTTACTGAATATTTCCCATACCATACTTTTGTTTTCCAGAGACATCCAGAGCAGTTTTATTTCGAAGGCCTGCAGGAGTTGGCTTCAGGCTCCCGGACGTCAGCACAAGCCTACCTTCCCATCTATTTTGGAAATGTCTGTTTGAGATTCCTTCCGGTAAGTGTGTTTATTTACTTTGATGTAACATACACAGCTTATGAAGTTCTGTGCAACAAACGAAAATATTCATTAGCCGGTGGTTCAATATGCATAATTGATGATAGTTTTATAAATCTACTGCATTCCATGAGAGGACTTTCAAATATGTGACATATGTAACAGAAAAAGAGAGGCTCATCAAGAGATATCAATATTCAAATATTTGACATAGTATTATGTTACTGAAAAGAGAGGCTCATCAAGAGATATCAATCATGCAAATGAGGACCTCATTTGCATAATACAATAATACTTTATGACCATCACTAGCATCTCATTGGCATGATTAGTAAGAAAATGCTACAATAGCCTACTTTTGCTAAGAAGTTCATACTTCATACTTATTTTGGTAGACAAGCTCATTAACTGATATGATTTATGCAAATTAGTGATTGATTGGTTGATTGGCAGGTGTTTGACATCGTGATCCACCGGTTCCTGGAGCTGCCACCAGTGTCAAAGTCTCTGGAGACCCTGCTGGACCACCTGGGGGGTCTCTACAAGTTCCACGACCGCCCCGTCACTTACCTGTACAACACCCTACACTACTATGAGAAACGTCTACGGGACAGACCTGCGCTGAAGAGGAAACTAGTGGCCGCTGTTATTGGTATGGAAAACGATTCTTGCTATTGATATTAGCTATTTAAAGGTACGTATTGTAGAATTTTGGCTCCAAATTTAACAAGTTCCGTGACCGCCCCATCATCTACCTGTATAACACCCTACACTACTATGAGAAACGTCTACGGGACAGACCTGCGCTGAAGAGGAAACTAGTGGCTGCTGTTATTGGTATGGAAAACGATTCTTGCTATTGATATTAGCTATTTAAAGGTACGTATTGTAGAATTTTGGCTCCAAATTTAACAAGTTCCGTGACCGCCCGGTCACCTACCTGTACAACACCCTACACTACTATGAGAAACGTCTAAGGGACAGACCTGCGCTCAAGAGGAAACTAGTGGCTGCTGTTATCGGTATGGAAAACGATTTTTGTTGTCGATATTAGCTATTCAAGGGTACGTAGAATTTTGGCGCCAAAATTGTACAAGTTTCACAACTGTCTGTACAACACCCTGCACTAAACTATGAGAAAAGTTTGAGGGAGAGACCTGCGCTGAAGAGGGAACTAGTGGCTGCTGTTATTGGTATGGAAAACGATTCTTGCTATTGATATTAGCTCTTTAAAGGTACGTATTGTTGAATTTTGGCTCCAAATTGTACAAGTTCCATGACCGCCCCATCATCTACCTGTATAACACCCTACATTACTATGAGAAACGTCTAAGGGACAGACCTGCGCTGAAGAGGAAACTAGTGGCTGCTGTTATCGGTATGGAAAATGATTTTTGTTGTCAATATGAGCTATCTAAAAGTCCGTATTTTAGACCCCTAACTGTATCTAATGTTATCTGTACAACACCCTGAAATACTACGAGAAATGTCCAGTTTCATAGTGACTCTTTGTTTTCCAGGGGCCTTGAAGGACATCAGACAGCCTGGATGGTGCCTGAGTGAAAGTTACCTGAAGTTCATAACTCGTCCTGTGGATGAGATTTCCTGGGTGCCTGATGACACCTACTACTGCAAGCTGATTGGCCGTCTAGTGGATAATATCCTTTACATATACTTCTTCCCAAAATAGACTTAAGTGTAAAATGTGTTCTTGACTTTGATACACATGTTAGTTTTCAGGAGGCTGATTTAGATTTGGTCTCCTATGCCCTGCCAATAATTTTGTGTGCAACAGGACATTGGAAAATATTAATCTTTACTACATATAAAATCATATCATTCATGAAGGAGGTTGAGACAGGGACCATTTTAGAACCCAGAATGACCACATTTTTGACAGTTTTGATACCTCAACAAAAGAACTCTTTCTTTAGCATGATAAGCGACAGAAGTACCTTTACCATTATGGCAATGTTATCCATATATTTGAGTTTTGAATTTAGCTCTAGAAATTCAGATACAAGCTCTAAAGAGAGGCAGTAACATGCTAAACTTTGTGCAGTAACATACTAAACTTTGTAATTAGGTTTTAATGACATTACACTTGATTTAATGTTGTTCCCCAAAAATGTTTTCTGTGCACCTACTAAATGTTTAGGTTAGGTGAACCATTGCACCTATGAATTTTGAGCCCTGACTACTCATTCCCAAACTGCTGTTCTTACATACATTGTACTACCTTGACTGTTCCCACCCATCTCTGGAAAGAACCCTCCCCCATTCCCTAACTGCGACTGGCGGTTTAACGAGTTCCCGAACCCCGCGGCGCACGCGCTGCACGTAACGTGCGTGGAGTTGATGGCCCTGCCCGTGGTCGGGAACAGCGTGGGCAGCTCGCTTCTCAATGTCGTGCTCAAGAGGTGAGAAACAACTGGCTGATATAATGCTTAGTAGTAATGTGAAGTATTGCATTATGAGAGCAGGCATTGTCTTCAACTTCAACTTAAGATACCCCCAAATGACCCCGCGAGGGGCAAAGTAGGGGGGGAGGAGGTCCCAGGCTAAGGCGGGCAGGCCTCCAGCCTGGCGCGGAATCACTCAACGGTGGGAGCCGTAACAACCACACGTTAGCTATAGTCCAGTGGATAGTGGACCTGCCTCTGGACCAAGAGGTTGTGAGTTCAAATCTGGGCAGTTGTCGCTCACCCAACTTGCACACTACTGGAAATGGTTGCAATCCTAATAAGACGAGACGTTAAGCCGTGGTCCACTGCTCACTGTGCTTGGATAGTGCTTGCAAGCTAGAAGAATTTTAGTACAATGAACCTGTAAGCACGTAGCATCTGTCTTCTCTGTCACAACCAGTGGAAAAGTAGCTCTTTATTGAGCTAAACTGGGTTGAAATCATTTTCACTTTCTTAATTGAATATATCAGTAATTCCATAACAATCATCATGTAATAAAACCTTTCACTTGATAATGCACTGATATAGGTTATGGGTTGAGGATATGAAAAAAAAGCGACTTTCATTTCTTTTCCATCAAATCACAACATTAACTCCCAAGTTTAATTTTACTATTGACTCTTATAGATACAGACCTATAGAGAACAGTATGTTGCATGTATATGTATGTGTGATACTACCGGTATACTGATATAGTTATTAAAACAAGATGTAATTTGTACCTTGTACAAGTTACTTTACCATATTTTCCAGTCAACCTCTTGTTCCCAGAGAAAACATCATGTCGTGGATGAACGCCATCGGGCTGGTGCTCACCTCTCTGCCTGTGAGTTGGAAATAAAATATTTCTTTATTGATAATCCTATGATATTATTTCATCAAATGTGTATCATTTCCATCATGGCTTTCTCAAGTCCCTTTGGCCACACCAATTTAATTTCTTGGTTAACAGATTTTTTTTTTTAATTTTAGCACAAAAAAAATCATGAAAACAGAAGGCTGGGGTGAAAACTTGCACCTGACCCTGTTCATTCCCTCAAACTGTGTGCACCAAAGTACAGACTTTCCTCTGAGTTAACCAAGAAATTAAAATGGTGTGGCCTTACTTTGCAAATACAGGGGTGACCGTCCACCAATTTTCAAAAAGTAATGGAATTACATCTTTGATAAGTCACATAAGTATGTATGTACATGTATGTCAAGAATCGGTTATACATTGTACTGCCTATACAATACAGAGACACATGTACATATATGTTTGTTCATGTTTGTCAAGAATCGGTGCCCATACAATACGGATATACATGTACATGTAATGGATCTATTCATAGAGGATGTTTGAATAAGATTTTTTACTGGTTTTAATGGTCAGCTAGACTTGATTAGAGTCTAGTTGTGCATAACTTTATTTTTGTGTTTGTCACAATAATTGTTGACTCTCAAAAATCATCTATGCTACCTGAGAATCTGTGTAGTGTACTGTTACATTTTCCAGTGAATAAATGAATAAACTTTTCCGCATACAGGAGCCGTATTGGATGGTGCTTCATGAGCGCATCATCGCTACCGTCAAGTCCGACATCCTGGTGTTACCAGAGAACTTAGGCACGGACCCCTTCACCGCGTTTGACTTCTGCGGCAGCCAGGGGTCGTACAACGAGGTTCAGTGCAGCTACGTTCTCGCCCTGACCCACGCGGTGTGGCACCACTCCAGTATAGGACAGCTGACTGTCCTGCCACAGTGAGTTCACCTCTCTTACTCATTATCTGCATCTGAGACTCTGGAAGTAATGAACAGACACGGACCACGGACCAGCTTTCGCTATACGTTTTGTACCATGAATATTTACTATAATGTAGTGATTTATGTTGATTATTAACTGTTCATAGAGTAATTAGGACTTAAATGATTTTATGTTGATCTCTGTTATATTTTATCTGACCCCTACCTCTTCCTTCATGACCTCAATACAAAGCGACATGCAGGCCGATTTGAGCGTCTCATGAATAAACAAAGGTTCAAAAAAAGAAGAAAAATGTCCAGACTACTAGTATGCAGGATGACTCATAAACTGGTGGACGTATCAACTGCTAATACCAGCTCACAAAAGAACAAGAAATAGCCATGCCTCCAACTAACAGAGATATTAACCCATTATGTTTCAGGTAGCATCCACTACCTTTCATTAGTGACACTGAAAAGATCTTGCTCAGTATCACTGACAAAAGATAGAGGATGCTACCTGAAAGTCTGACCATTTCCAAATTCTGTTCAGTTGCTTGAGTAACTGTTACCTTGCATATCTTATTACCTGGATGTCTAACCTCCATCAACGTTCTTGTGGAAGATTAGCTCAACTGTTCATTGAGGTTATTTGAGCTAAACTGATCGCTTTCACTTTCTTATTTCTGATACCTTTCTCTTTCTTCCTTGCCAGGTTCCTTAAGGACCAGCTGAAGCCGTTGATCCAGACAGAAGAACAGTTCCTCTTCATCTGCCACCTGGTGGGGCCCTTCCTGCAGAGGTTCCACCAGGAGCGCACCAGGTGTCTGCTGGAGGTGAGGCTAGTCATAAATGACCTTTAACCTTTAACTTCTGACCTCTAACTCCTCTCCATCTGCCACCTGGTGGGGCCCTTCCTTCAGAGGTTCCACCAGGAGCGCACCAGGTGTCTGCTGGAGGTGAGGCTAGTCATAAATGACCTTTAACCTTTAACTTCTGACCTCTAACTCCTCTCCATCTGCCACCTGGTGGGGCCCTTCCTTCAGAGGTTCCACCAGGAGCGCACCAGGTGTCTGCTGGAGGTCAGGCTAATCACAACCATCTGACCTTTAGCCCTTAACCCTGTTCATCCCTGCCACTGGCAACACCTGTGACCATGTTTTTCTATAACTTAACCAGAATTGACAGCCATGACCCCATAGCTCAACTAGTATACATAGCAGCCTCACAGTTGAGCTCCTGGTTCCAATTAGTTACTAACTGGGAAACGCTGGTTCAATCCTGGGACAGGACATCGTGGTTGGGGTTGCACCCATCTTTCAGAAGGGACATACATGTAGAATGGGGTCCCATGTTGGAGGAGGTGCCTCGAGTATGTTAAAAGGTGAAGGGCTAGCAACCCCTCTCTGTAAAAATTCCAACAGCTTACACTGTATATAGTGGCGTTGTGTTGGCGTATTACAGTAATGTGTTTAGCCCAGCTAGAACCCAGAGGTCCTGGGTTTGAATCCTCTGACATGCCAGCAGTGTTGTGCTCTTGGAAAACGACTTTCCTCACTCCACCCAGGTGCAAAAATGGGTACCTGACTTTGGTTGGGGAGGTAAAAGTAGAGGATTTGGCTCTGCCTTCCAATACTGTGCCCTAGACACAGTATGGATAACAGCCCACTACCCCTACGGCCTCAAAAAAAGGCTATTGGACTACATGTACCTTTTTGTTACATTGTATATACAATATTTAAAGACAATTCAAACTCTACAACTGGATAAGATTCAAAGATTACTTCCGGACGTTTCGAGTGACATCCATCCTCCCTGTAAAAATATACCCTGCTACTGAAACAGCAAGGAAACTTGCTGCCCCCTGTGCTACTAGGCTAAAAGGTGTATGTACATGCAGTGGTGGAGCATAAGCTGTATAACAAATCATTCACATTTTGTCTAATTGTTGTCTCTTAACTCTGATGTTTTCTTCTGTCCTCAGATCACAGTAGAGCTGTACGAGATGTTGCACAATGTTGATAAACACTGTGAGAAGCTACTCTGCATCCACACCATAGCAGACTTCCTGTATCCTTTCTGGCATTTGCTGACATCATGATCCAAAGTGTATAATTTCCCCTCTCTGCATGTGTCTGTGTGCTACACTTGCAACCATTGGATAAACCAGGAGATTTGACTTTGTTTAGGGCATAGGAAAAAATGTTGTGTTTCTTATATTATTGATCCGACTGACCCTAGCCTTTTTTCGGACATACATGTATGTAAAATTTTAAATCTGACATCTGAGAATCCCTACTTACATGTGTATACTGACCCTAATTTTTTACCACCATAATCAGAAACTCAACAGTAGTTCTTGTAGGGATCCATGGCTGATAATTGCTATTGTAAGACACCATAAGAAAATAAAGAAGTCAGAGACTCTGTATACATATGTATTACATATTTTCAGTATTTTAGACCAAACTAGTCAGTTTTATGATGGTACATTGTTGTAGTGGTCTGTGCTTCTGTCACTTGCCACATCTGGTTCAAATTACTTTTAACCAGAAGGCCCGAGTTCGTGCTCGGGTAGCACACCTCTGGACAAGAGGCGCATTGAGTCATACCAAAGACTTTATGAAAATGGTACATACTTCTGAAACAGTATGGAAGTTAAACACACTCCACTGCCAGTGGACTAGCCCCCTGCTGCAGTGATTGCACCACAGTGTGGCCCAGGGCTATGAAACGGAGATGGGCACCGCCCTATACATTAATAATGGTGTGGGAGGCTTTTAACTTAACTAACATTGTTGTGCATCCTTAACTGTGCTCCCCCAGCTATCATGTGAAGTACATGTTCACAGGAGACGGTGTGAAGAATGAGGTGGAGCGAATCATCCGAACGTTCCGCCCCGAGCTACAGAAGGGTCTGCGGTACATCACTCACATCAGTAAACCCAACGAGGCCTCAACTTCATCTGCCTCCTGATTCACCCATGGACTGTCAATCAAGCTTTCCAGCAGCTTACATTGCATATAGTGGCGTTGTGTTGGCATATTACAGTTAGGGTGTTTTGCCCAGAACCCAGAGGTCCTCTGACTTGCCAGCAATGTTGTGCTCTTAGAAAACGACTTTCCTCACTCCAGCCAGGTGCAAAAATGGGTACCTGACTTTGGTTGGGGAGTGGCGTTGTGTTGGCGTATTACAGTAATGTGTTTTGCCCAGCTAAAACCCAGAGGTCCTGGGTTTGAATCCTCTGACATGCCAGCAATGTTGTGCTCTTGGAAAACGACTTTCCTCACTGCACCCAGGTGCAAAAATGGGTACCTGACTTCGGTTGGGGAGGTAAAAAGAGAAGATTGGGCTCTGCTTTCCAATACTGTGCCCTAGACCTACACAGTGGATAACAGCCCACTGCCCCTGCGGCCTCAAAAAAAGGCTATTGGACTACATTTACCTTTTTTTACATTGTATATACAGTATTTAAAAACAATTCAAACTCTACAACTGGATATGATTCAAAGATTGCTTCTGGACGTTTTGAGTGACATCCATCACTCTTCTTCAGCGTAGAATGAACTGGCAGAATGAAACAGTACTACTAGTAGTACACAAAACAGAAGTAGTCTCCAAATCTTATCCAGTTGTAGTGATTGAATGGTCTTCAGATATTGTTTACCTGGATGTCTAACCTTCATCAATGTATTGTAAATATAAGTATTTCCAGTCACCCTCAGCTGTTATGCTCAAACTCGAAATAGGAATGATTTTTGAAACCACTGTGCCATGAAGCAAGGAAAAGGAAAAACCTCTTTCCTACATCATAGACATATTTTCTTACTCATTTTTTGGTCTGGACATAAAATCTTCAGACTGGCAAGCCTTGAAGGTAACTAACACCTTGGTTTCCAAATATGATATGATAAAATTTATGATGATGTGTCACATCATCGTAGGGTATTGTTCAATCAAAGGAGGAATTTGATAACATTCTCTTGTTATAGACAGAACATTTCCCTCTATATCCCCAGGGCCATGCAACAATGAAACTACAAAGAACCACATTCCTAGATGTATAAATTTGTTACAAGTACTGGATGTGGTTGACTTTTAAGATTCTACATGTTTGATAACCAAAAGAAGATGACATGATTGGTCATTCCATTAGATACACACAGCCATAGACAAGTGGTCTGTTTTGTTTGTAAATTGTAACTTATTGATACATAATTTTAAACGGTAGTTTGCCTTGTATTAAAAAGATTTGTCCATTCCACAACATGTCTTTTTTTTCCCAAGAAATCCAATGTAAATGAACAGTATACCTTTGATGTATATAAAGTGTACCTTTAGTATCATTTACCACCACATTTCTTGTCAATATACAGATTTACGAAGTAATAATGGTTGATCCCATAGCCCCGCCCACCTCTGTCAAAACGTAGAAATGCAAAATAGAAACAACAATGCAGACACTCTCTCATTGGTCGAACGGCTAATTGCCATGCTATCATTGGTTGAACTGATAATTGTGGTGGAAACAGCAATGCACCCACTCTCTCATTGGTCAAACGGCTAATTACCATGCTATCATTGGTTGAACTGATAATTGTGATGGACGGTCAGCATCGGTCTATTGTAACATACATTTATTACATTCAGGTATGTGTAAAGAACATTTATGTACCCATTATTCAGTTTGTTTATTACCTTATAACTGAGCAACCACTTTCCCAACCCTTCAATACACCTGGCGGTCCAGATAGTTCTATCAAGGTATTCCCCAAGCAGAGGTTTCGATCGTGAAGGGAGGGCAGCGCTAAAAATCCCGGCCACTACTAGCAATCAAAACATCTGATTGGAGAATATTATAAAGGCACCATAATATCTCAGAGAGTGTCCTAGCAGCATAATATATACTTAACTCCTGCTAAATTTTCCAATCCAACAGACAAGTTTTATTGATAAAACATGACATATTAATTGTACATATACGGATGTTATGGAGAGCCCCGTACAGATTCAGTCTGGCTGAGGCCCGACGATCTCGTATGAAAGCAGAGCTCCACGACTTCCATAGATTTCCCACTGCTGGGACCTGTGTGCGTAGGCGTCCTTGTTCAATTTGGTTTTATCTTTCTGGTGCAGAATACATCTCTTTGTCTTCATTGTAGGCGGGTCCCAATGCTCCTCCATTGGTGTTGGAGCTGTATATGCAAAACACAGAAACATCAAGTTAGCAACATTTTGTTTGTAACAACATGGGATTTTTTTACATTCTACGTAGACACACGGAGGGATGTCCCTGTAGCTCAACTTCTAGCAGTCTCAGTTGAGTTCCTGGTTCCAATTAGTTGGTAACTGGAAGGCCCCGGGTCGTATCATGGGGCAGTTCACCTCGGTTAGGGCTGCACCCGTCTTTCGGAATGGAGGTAAGAATGTGGGGGTGCCTAGAGCACGTTAAAGGGGCAGGGCTATCAACATCTCCCTGCTACCTAAAGGAAACTTGCTGAAATATGTGCCGCTACTAGCAAGGAGGTTAAAATTTTAACCTCGTTGCTACTAGTAAGCCCCTCAAGGCGAAGAGAGCCACCATGCGGTCTACATTGTCCCTGCAGCCATCAATGGATTTCTATGGAAAGCAAACAACCGCTGAATAGAAATAAAATGTTAACATGTTTATTAAGTACACTCCACTCTAAAGAGATTATGAAAATGCTGGTGTCTTTTAAATTACGAATAAAGAAAGAATTCTCCAAAAGTAACTTAACCCGAAAGCCACCTCCACATATATGTAAAATTAAGTGGGGGAATACAATGTACTAACGCCAAAAATAATTACTCAAGCAACTGGATAAGACTTTGAAACAGTCAGACATGTACTAACGTTAGTATCAGATAGAAAATGTCGTGTTTACCTTTATACCATGACTTGACGAGAATCACCAAGTTCTGGAAACTAGATGAAAGCCCACAACACGGCAGCATGAAGATTTTTCGTTGGGACGGCTTCGTTGTGACACGTATTTCTGGAGAGCTGGCAAATATCTGTAACCTACATGTAAACATGGATAAACAAAACACAATCTTGTAGCAAACCTTTCCGTCGGAATTGTTTTATTTGAATTTAGGCCACACCATCTTAATCTTATGGATGACATCCGCGCGCGCATCGATTTTCGCCTGTTGTCAAACAAAACAAACAAGAGTTCCGCGACCTCATATCTCCATGAACTATTCTGTTCATGCAAATGACTTACACATTTACATAATATATGCTTGGTCATAAACACCTTTATCTAACTTAGACATGATGCAATATTGACAGTCCTATAATTTCCCCATCAGATGAATTATGGTGTTTTTTTGTAACTTATGCAAATTAGGAATTTATTTGCATAAATGGTATCCTCTGATGCTCCACTTTCCATATGTTACATGTATTAGAGTCTGATAATGGAAAATACTGTAAATATAGATTTTCTTCATTAGCTATGCAAATTAAGTCACAATTAGCATAATTTACACTTCATTATGTATATCTCTGTCTAAGCTACCTGCATACTAAATTTCATATTGACGGTCCTATAATTTTCCAATTAGATGAGATATGGTGTTTTGCATTAATTATGCAAATTAGGAATTTATTTGCATAATTGGTATCTGTTGACGATCCACTTTCCATAAACTACATACGATTCATGTGTTTGAGTCTGATAATGGAAAACACTGCAAATGTAGATTTTCCTCATTAGCTATGCAAATTAAGTCCTGATTAGCATAATTTGCACTTCATTGTGTATATCTCTATCTAAGCTCCCTGCATACTAAATATCATGGAAATCCGTTGTTCCTTTGTTCAGTTATTCTCCTTAGAAGATTTTCACAAAAACGCCCCTGCAGTTCTAGAGGAAGCTGCTAGGGGGCCCAAACCTACACCACTTCTTTATTACATCACAAGCTATCTGTCACCCAGAAATCAAGACCACAGCACATCCAGGTCAAAAGATACAAAAATTGAAGTTCTGCTGCAGTACCAAGGTCACATACCAGGGGGCCGAAAATCGACCCTGAATTTCGGCTTCCCAACGCCTGCCCACATACCAAATATCATTGTAATCCATCAAGAGGCTCTTGAGTTATGCTGAGTGGAATGGCGCGGAAACACAAACAAACAGACACACAGACACACCCAAAACTATATCTCCATTTTTCATGGAGATAAAAATCACCTCCTCCAATGCTACACAGAACTCCGGAACTTAGTTGCCAACTTAGATTGCTGCAAAAGGCTAGCATTGTGCCGGCTTATCGGAAAACTGGGGGCGTATGTGGATTGGCATGCCATCGATGTTGGCTAGGGGGATTTTGCGTTTGCACAGTTGTACGAGAGGATCGCGGCGGCCAGCGAGTATCCGTCCAGACAATTCAAACACGACCTATCCAGAGTGGCTCTCACACGTTTCTTTTGCAACAATGAGAGACATGGGAGAGGAATTGAGGGATTGGCAGAGGGATTTGTGAGCGTAAACCATGGAATGCTTAATATGGAGTTCAATGTTGAAATGTTGAAGTATGTTGAAACTGCCCTTATGGGTGTATATGAGTATTCTCATCACAGTCATACATCATCCACAGTCCTTGAAGCCAAATACCTTCTAATAGTCTGCTATGATGAACAAGACAACCTACATGTACCTCCTACAAATAAACTGTGTTCTGTGGTTCAATTCGCAATACCAGCTTTGTACTAGTAGCCCTGTGGTTTAGCAGCATTTTTTTTTTGCAGGATTTTTCTTTTTTTCGCCCGCGCGCATTAGTTTTGGGGTCTCAAGAGGATGTCATCCATAAAATCAAGATGGTGTGGCCTTATCACAAACAATGTGAATGGGAGGGGGCAAAACAGGTGCATGTGCACCTTTACAAGTTTCCCTCCCACACACTAAAATCATCAATACAACAATGTATTACAGTCTAACTATCAGTAAACTCGCCATAGAAATGTACAAATCATATCATAGTGATCATGGAATGTAATAACTTGATGGTAGATATGTCACCATTCCAATTTCCTGTAGAATTGTTAGAGTTAAGTTTTAAAAGATTCCAGTACCATGTTTCTTTCTCTCTCTTCTGTGAGTGCAGTACTTACATGTACGATCCGATCCCGGGCCATAGTGAGCAGACCAATTTGACCAAGCAGACAACTACTTTATGGTGCAGACACGTTATAAGAGACTTAAAGTCTCTCTTTAACACGTCTTATCACACCACACCATACAATATAACAAACTGAAAACATTCGTTTACATTGCATCCAAACATAAATTTAGCGAATCATGAATACGCGTACTTTGCAGATGAATTTTGGTAAGAAAGCAATTGAGTCAAAAACTGGTTCAGAACGTAGCTCAGAGATTTTGGTCATATGTGACATATATAGTTAAAACACCATAGCGTAAATTCTATGTCGCTGTAAAATTTACCCACACGCATAATGATATAAAATCTACAAATTCACCAGATACAATAGATTTCCTTACCTTCTTTTACAGATCTTAACATCTAGCTGCGATGTACACGTATGTACACAGGGGTGAGTTGTCTTCTAAGTGGAGTGCTAACACTACTAGTACTAGTATGTATTAGGTAATATAACCGGTTTTTCCTCTCTTAAATTAGAACCGGTCGCTTTTAGCTCCCGTCATCCTCGATCTGCAGTGATGAAATGGGATTTAGCCTGGATACCAGACACCCAATCTTTAAAATATTGGGTGAGGCTGGGGGTCTAACGTTAGCTTTTAGTACTTGACTAATTCAATTTAGGGTCTTTTTTTTCTTTTGTCTGTAACAGTCTTCATGAGCTTCTGGACGGATACATTTTGGTCAAATAGACTGAATAATAATGCTAATTTTAGTGCTCAACAATTGTACAAGGTACACTGTATGGCTGGTACATAACTACAGTTCCATATATATATCTAAGGACTAATCTACATAGAGTGTATAGTATGGGTTTAGAATTGGTTCTAACAATCGTTGGAGGAATTTCTAGCGGCTTTCGAATAGCGGAATGCCAATTTTGTACATACTATGTATCTTGTAGACGTTGTCGTAAGTGCGTGGTGATTGTATATATAGATATATATATACACGTATAACATATCAGAGGATTTGAACACATAGCCGGTCATAGAATTATAATTTGCAATCCCCAGGTTGCAAACTGCACTCCTATGGCTGGGCAACTATATTTGACCAATTTATACTTTACTTCCGGAAACGTATGGAGTACGAGTGTGGTAGAGACTAGGGATAGACTCCACTCTTTTCGATAAGTGTGATGGGTTCTTGAACAAGTGCACACACAAACAGACGCACACACACACACACACACACACAAACATACACATACATACACACACACACATACACACACACACATACACACACACACACAATTAGGGCAGTACGAGACAGGATTCAGCAGATCATGGAATGCAGGATTTATTCATGTATATAGTTTCTGTAGTAAAGGCAGACTGATCCAACTTGGATGATTACCTACAAACCCTCTACATTCAAAATGGGTGCGGACATAAGTCTGGAACTGATACACTTTAGTTTCTTCTGCCTGATACATACGTGTTATTTAAAGATAGTTTAGTAAACCTATAGCTTCATTTCATAGAACATTTGTTAGGCGGAGTCCCTCTCCGCCATCTTTATTTGATTGACGAAGTTTGACATATAGTTATGAACATGTAGTTACTTAGTATATATCGCCGCATTGTGTCGAGTAACACTCCTGGTTGTCGGTAGTTAATTATGGACGGCTATCATTCACCATTGAAATACAAATAAAAGTAGACTTTAGTTTCCTTCTGGCTAAAAAGCTTTGGATTTCCCTTTTTCTTTTCTATCAAGTCATTCCTTTCCCAAACCATCCATTACTTTTATCTTTGATTTTAATTTTCTCCTCCAAATATTGCTATTGCACTAGTAGCGTCATTATAGTACTAGAACATTCTTATTGGAATACGACAATCAACATGATTATACTTAGGGCCCCCTCACACTTGTATGTATATTCATGTGCGCACATCTTTTTTTTGTTGCTTTTTGTAAAGTTTGCGGGGAAGAAGTTGTTTTCGACTTTAACACACTGTTGTACAGCCGGGTTATCGAACCAAAGAAATGACTTTTTCGGCCGCAAACTTTACCTAAACAAAAAAAATGTCAACACGCAACTCATGCGGACTTGCATATCCAGTACGCACAAGCGTGAGGGGGCTTCTTAAATACTTAAAGTCGACTACAGTAGGATCAATGTGATCCTCTTGGTGAAACACCATACAGTTGTGACCAAACATAGTTTGGTTCTCTCTGACTGCTAGCGCGAGTCGCAACTCCGTTAGCATGATTAAGAGATGTAAGCCACACAGGCATTTGCGATCTTCAGTTCCACGCACTTGTAGCGGAACCCTTGGTCGCAGGTGTCTCCCTCCTTCACAAGAACGCGTTTACGGTAATGTTCGTGGCGACAGTCGTAGTCAAACGTCGTAACACCACTCAGATCGACAGGAGCATTCGTTCGGCACTGTACGTATCTGATGACTGTGGGAGTCATGTTTATATCTTCGTGCGTTTCGATGGACCAGGGACACACTGGCCGGCCGCTCTGCGATCCACTCACAAGGTCTGAACACGAGGGAGAGTCCTCTACAAGCCCAGGACAAGGCCTGTAGATGTCGTTGGCAGGGTAGCTGGGGTAGGCCAGGGCGCTTGTGGCATCAGATATGCAGTTGGCGTGCATCTCCGCTACCTGGGAGGCCGTGAGGACCAAGCACGGGGACACATCGTCATCTGAGCTCCGTGCAGCGCGGACGTCTTCGTTGTCAGGTGCTGCCCAGTCGCCTTGGTTACATCTTGACGAATCTTCCGTCTCGAGGACCTGTGCGCCGGTACCTGAAGTAACCACACCGCTGTCTGCGGTTGGACTGGCGTCTTCTTGTGTGACATCGGTTGTTAAGGGGGACACCTGTATGTCGGTACCTGACGTAGTCGCACCGCCGGTAGTAGTTGGGCTGACGTATTCTTGCGTGACGCTTGTTGTTAAGGTGGACATCTGTACTTCAGTACCCGACGTGACCGCATCGCCGGTAGCAGTTGGGTTGGCGTCTTCTGGTGTGACGTTGGTTGCTAAGGTGGATTCGTCTGCGTCTGTACCTGGCGTGATCGCGTTACCATCTGTGGTTGGGCTGGCGTCTGCTTGTGTGGCGTCGGTTGTTAAGGGGGACACCTGTGCGTCAGTACCTAACGTAGTCGTACCGCCGTTAGTAGTTGGGCTGATATCTGATTGTGTGACGTCGGTTGTTAAGAGGGATACCTCTACGTCGGTGCCTGAGGTGACCGCACCGTCGTCTGCGGTTGTGCTGGTTTCTGCTTGTGTGGCGTCAGTTGTTAAGGGGGTTACTGCGTCGCCGTCAGTAGTTGGGCTGGCGTCTGCTTGTGTGAAGTTGATTGTTAAGGGGGACACCTCTACCTCGGTGCTTGAGGTGACCGCACCATTGTCTGCGGTTGTGTTGGCCTCTGCTTGTGTGACGTTAGACCCTTGTGTGTCGGTACTTGGAGAGACCGCAACGTTGTCCGTGGTTGGCCTCGCAGCGTCGGGAGTTAACATCGCCAATGGGATGACGAACCCGTGGACTGTCGTCAGGTGGTGTCCACAGCTCAGCAGCAGGACAAGGAAAACCTGAAAATTATAAAAGTTCTATTTTCAAATACTCAAGACTTTGAAGACAAATCAGGCTACATGTATATGGTCGGTTGCTCTTAGAGACCGTTTTCATTTAACGAGTTGTGATTATGAAAAGCATCCTAATACAGCATACATACGAATACATATGAAACTTTATTGCAAGTTCATGTCCGAAGGCTAATTGCAGACAAACAAGTACATGGAAATACATGGGAATCGACATAGTTATCTAGTCTACTGTGAAAGTTCTGGAAAGACCGTTAAAGCCCCCCTCTCACAGGACCCGCGGCACGCTGGCGGCGTCGCTGCGGGCGATCGAATCGACAAAGCACTCAACGAATTTCATCGACAAAAACGAACCTTTTTAAGCTTTGTGTGTTTTGTTGTCTTTTCGGTCATACTTGTACGTTTTGAATGACATTTCCATTATAAAGTCAAGGGTAACACAAATCCAGTTTAGGACGCAGCGATGCCGCCAGCGTGCCGCGGGTCCAGTGAGAGGAGGGCTTAACTGTCTTGATTTTGAATCAAACACAACACATTCCGTTCTGAGCACTTTTTACCAACCCGTCGCGTCAACAAGTATAATTACTGTGTGATAACACTCTAGATTGTTAGTACTTATCAGGTCCTTTGCTTATTTGTATTTGGTTGGTTGCTGGTAGAAACAGGACCACAGGTATTTTTATTTCGGTGTTGTATACCTATTAAACGGACAAACTAAAGTCCGGGGGGCATTCACAACACAACAGGTTTTTCATATTTTCGTAACTTTAGTGTACTTGTCAATAAATATGGCCGAGAAGTACAAATGCTCAAGACTTTTAAACTAATTAGGCTACTTGTATTTGATTGGTTGCTGCTAGAGACACCATAACAGGAACTTTTATATCGGTTTTGTATATATACCTACCGGACAAACTAACTCACGGGGGGCATTCACAATAAAGCCACATATCCCATCTCGTAACTGTTCCCGGATACTTGTCAATAAATATGACCAGACTTTAAGATTAACCAATCATATACGAGTATCCTGATTAAATCAGGATACTTGCATATGATTGGTTGTTGTTAGAGACGCCATAACAGGTACTTTTGTGTTGCGGTGTTGCATACCTACTATGTAAACTAACGATCACAAATAAACATACTCAAGACTTTAAGACCAACCAATCGAATACAAGTCTCCTGATTAAATCATGATACTTGTATATGATTGGTTGTTGTTAGATACGCCATAACAGGTACTTTTGTGTTGCGGTGTTACATACCTACTATGGAAACTAACGATCACAAATAAACATACTCAAGACTTTAAGACTAACCAATCATATACAAGTATCCTGATTAAATCATGATACTTGTATATGATTGGTTGTTGTTAGACACGCCATAACAGGTACTTTTGTGTTGCGGTGTTGCATACCTACGGCCCATCACAACATAAACAGTTATCACATCTCCTGGGCACTTGTCAAGAAAAATGACCGACAAGTACCTTGTATTCAAACACTCAACACTTTGGAGACTAGTCAGGCGATACGTATTTAGTCGGTTGCTCTTAGAGACCGTTTCCTTCATATAACGTGTTGTTATTATGATAAGCATTCTGATATACACACATCCGCATACTTTGGGGTGACCCCAAAACGACCGTCAGGATACTCTCCAAGTAGAGGTTAGTCACCGACTTGTTTTGGACGCCTTTTTTGGGCGTTTTTATCGAACTTTCTATTTTCTCAGGTTTTGCTATTGTCAGGTTTTATTTCAGCTGGCGGGTTAAAAGAAAACCTGACAAAATGTTGAAAGCCCGGTGAAAACGGCTAAAAAGACGTCCAAAACAAGCCGGAGCGTAAGCTCTGCTTAGGGAGTACGCCAGCATTTGGAGGGTCTTA
The DNA here is from genome assembly GCF_035083965.1 of Branchiostoma lanceolatum. Classification (NCBI taxonomy): domain Eukaryota; kingdom Metazoa; phylum Chordata; class Leptocardii; order Amphioxiformes; family Branchiostomatidae; genus Branchiostoma; species Branchiostoma lanceolatum. Next base: position 5,795,004 of record NC_089723.1, on the reverse strand, counting down.
TAGTCGGAGCAGAAGAATTGTTTAGACCCGTCCTATAAATTCTCAAGGACGATATTTTCCTCAGAGTTTGCTCCTAACACAACAAGGAATACATGGACATAGTCGTATTATCAATGCTACGGCATCCGGCTAACTCTCCTCAAGCCAAGGATGGAACGAATAGCTGCTGTATAAAATGTAACTAGCGTTAAGATATTCAAGACGAATCTTCTCTCCCGAATTAATGTTCACCCCTGTCCGACAGCACCGTCATTGTGCGTGCGGCGGACGGTAGTTTCAAGTTGAGATATTATGGTGTCAGCACGACTAGAGACAAAATCTACCATATATATGATTGGTGCAAAGATAGTACATGATACTGACAGAATAATAGAAAAAAATGATGGTTTATTGTTCTGCTAGATTGATTTCAGTCAACCATTATCGGAAAAATCCCGAATTTATGTTACCCAACGTTAAGTCCGGCCGCGCGTATTGTTCGCCTGAAAATCTACCCAATCATATTTAACGGGTTTGGTAACCTGCGAATTTGAGCCGATCCCTAAAAATATATCGCGCGATGATCGAGAGAAAGTAAAGTTTACCCGAAACTACAAAGCGCTACTACATGTACATTCAAAGACAATTCAAAATTTGAAACAAAACAGATGTTAACCTTACCGTGGACTGACTCTACTGGCCAATTTAATTGGGCAATTATTCATTTTTCTTGCCAAATTAAATCCTTATCCCCGTAGAAAGGTCTGGTGGAAGCTAGTGAAACACAGTTTTAACGAACTGAGGGACCCACAAAAAGATTTCTTTCGGACTAATATAATTCAGTTTGATTAATCTTTTTGAAAACTGAAGTAACGTTAGGCGCTTGGCTACCAATTCTCTTTTGGGATAGGCAGCAGGGAGACAGTTTTAAGAATTTGCGAAATTAAGAAGTCTGTTACTGACGATCTTAAATGTTCATGTCGTAGTCAAGATAGAAAGGAACAAAAATCACAAAACCCAAGCATTACTTACCAAATGGTTTGACATGACGCTTGATGAGACTGGGAGATCGGAAGTTTGCCGTTCACTGATACAGTAAAATTGAAGAAGACGAAGTCGATAAAGTCTAGGCGTGACGATGGCGCTTGTTGTCTCCTCACTCCTTCGTGTGGTTAAACACTTCTTCGTTTCGGGTCTGAGCTGTGGCTAGGGTCCACTCTCTTTTATACTTCATACATCGCGGTAGGTCGTGACAGGGAACTCTCTTGCAAGTAATTGATTGTCGTATGATGTTATAATCTTAGAGAATGACGGCATGGCGTGATTTTATTTTGTTGATGTTTTAGTCCGCGTGACTCATGCGATTGGGGGGCGTGTCCCAAGAGGTAGACACGGAAAGAACGGGAGTTTCCCGGGAGAACCCACTTGCTGATGATCACGGGGTAGATTCCCACTGAGGCGGGAGGAAGTAGATAAATTCTTAGGCCTAGGGAAGAAAATGTTGTGTTTGGCGTTTACCCGACTGACCCTTGCACGAACCTGCTGACCCTAGCCTTTTTTGGAAGTCTACCGCTGGCAAAGGACAGTTTTTGTTTGTTTGTTTGTTTGCTTAATTAAGTTGTTTATTTTATATGATTTTCGATCTGAAATATGAGTGATACAACTTTAAAACAGAAATCCACCTTGTGCTGCAAATTTTCTTACAGATTTCATGTACTTCACAAAAAGAAAACCTACCAACCCTATTTTTTTCAAGACCGTAGTCGGAAACGTTAACATTAATTTTCCCAGGCCTTTATAGGCCAGAGCAAAGAAATCTTATGGATTACATCCATCCGCGCATTCATTTTCGCCGGATCTCGAAAAAAGAAAAGAATTCGTTCCCTACGGCTATGGTGTACATGACAGTAAGTAAGGAAAATAGGAACATGTCGTGTGGTACTTTCTTCTGAGTTCTTGCAGAAGTGAGGTAGCCAAGAAAGTAGATACAGAGGTGAAACTGGTTCGGTAATTGTAGCTGTGATGTCACTAGTGTGGTTGTAGCTGTAGCGATACTAGGCTACCACTCTAGTGTCACTTTTTGAATTCTTGAATACAGGAATGAAATACTTTTTGGCTGTGATACCATGTTTTGTCGCTTCAGTTCTTGTTACATCGTTTATGGTCTCTATTTTGAAAATTTAGGCATCTTGTTTTTTCCCCATCTTGTTCTTATTCTCGTATTATATTTGGGGTCTGCAGGGAATGCCATCCATAAAATTTACTTGCTATGGCTAGGAAGAATAAAACATCTTTGGGGCAACGTGACGTAAAAAGATAAGTGCCTAGACGTCAATACGTCAGACAAACAGACGACTTCCGTGGACTCAACGTTGCGGAAGTATGTTAGATATAGTAAGTGTTGAGATTTTTTATTGAACACCACATACCAATGAGGTCATAACCTCATGTACCGGCCACGACAAAATCTTCATCGACACAACAACGTGAGGTCTAGTTTGGCGCTGCATCCCTGACCCTGTAGAATGATAACAGTGATATTTCTGAATCAAAAATGTCCCGGACAAAGACTGGAGCTGATCAGTTGAAAATCTGGGTAAGTCCACTTTATATCTCCATAAAAAATGGAGATATTGTTTTTGGCATGTCTGTGTGTCTGCCTGATTTGTGTTTCCGGACTATTGTAGTCAGCATATGCATAACTCAAGAACCTCTGGATGGATTACAACGATATTTGGTATGTGGGTAGGTGTTGAGAAGACTGTATAGATAAGTAACTCTATAGATAAGTTAATGGTTCGTTGATGAAAGTTAGACATCCAGGTAGTAAGATACGCGTCACTGACGAAAGACAGTGGATGCTGTCTGAAACGTCTGACTGTTTCAAACTTTATCCAGTTGCTTGAGTAATTATTTTTGGCCTAAGTTAATGGTTATTTCAATGAAAAATGGAGATATTGTTTTTGGCGTGTCTGTGTGTGTGTGTGTGTGTGTGTGTGTGTGTGTGTGTGTGTGTGTTTCCGGACTATTGTAGTCAGCGTAACTCAAGAACCTCTGGATGGATAACAATGATATTTGGTATGTGGGTAGGTGTTGAGAAGACAAATTTCAAGGTTACTTTTGTGTCCCCTGGTATGCGACCTTGGTACTGCAGCAGAACTTCCGTTTTTTGTATCTTATATCCTGGATGTGCTATGGTTTTGATTTTTGTGTTGGAGATTACAGTTCTTCAACTTTGATTCAGAATGTTTTCTACCGGTACAGATGAATATTCATGTGAACAGTAATCTTTAATGACACAACAAAAGCACAGCGACATCATAAATTGTCTTAACCTCATTAACATATCTATTCAGAGTTTTGGTATAAAACCTGGTTTCCCAGTCCTATCTTTAGTCACTGACGAAAGACAGCGGATGCTGTCTGAAACGTCTGACTGTTAACGTTTCAAAATCTTATCCAGTTGCTTGAGTAACTATTTTTGCCTAAAGCCTAGCGGCTTTCGCAAGGCCTTCTACAACTATACATACAACCAAACAAGTGGATACAAATGAATTCACCAACGTACAATTACATGAACAAATCAGCATGTTGAGTTTATCGTATCGTTTTTAGTAGCCTCTACCAGGCTCCACAGGTCACTGGAAATATAGTAGAAATTGGCCAAATAGACGGATAACATGCCAGAGGACCCATTGGTCGCAAACAGTATTCCTTTAGAAGACTAACTCCTCTGGCATGTTATCTGTCTATTTGGCCAATTTGTACCATTTTTCCAGCGACCTGTGGAGCCTGGTAGAGTCTAGGTTATTAGTTCTAAACATTCTTTGATGTTTTTACCTTTTTGTACACTGTAAAGGTTATCCCCTCCTAGAATATATATGAAATTTATCTTATCTACAGGATTTTATTATCAAACTCGTTTGAGTAAGCAGAAAGAAATGTAAACAACTTTGAGCGTTTATCATTGTATCGTGAATAATCCTTGATAAAGTTCGTCATCAATATCATTAGGGTAAGAACAACGCCCATCATGATTTGTTTTAAAAGGAACTGACTTATTAATAGGCATCTCCAATTTTTCAAGAAAGGAACATTCCCATGAAATTAAAATAGAAAACGGACTCATTTAACGGAAATAGAAGTCATCGTCCTTAGTCCGATACTTTCGCTTTTGTGGCTTGAATCATACTTGGGAAACTGCCAACAGAGGGCGGGGTTGACTTAGCCTCTACCAGGCCCCGTTGATGGCTGGAAAATAGTAGAAACTGGCCAAATAGATTTAATAGTACGCTAAGGGATCGGCTACGGAGGTAGGTACCATTTGCCATCCACGGGTCGCAAATTGTAACTTCTATTGTAGCGGACTAACTTCTCTGGCATGTAATCCGTCTTTTTGGCCAATTTCTACGATTTTTCCAGCGAGCTGTGGAGCCTGGTGGTAGAGGCTAGGGTTGACTAAGGACTTCTCTACTAGTATGTCTGAACTCATGCCCGGTGAGTATGGGCAATTCCCTCTAATATATGAGTGATAAGGAAGTTATGTCACCAACTATCGGAAATACATAATGTATTATACAGAATACTTGAGTTATGATTCAAACAAACGGAAGAAGTTGGGGGATGCTTTGAAACTTAGCAGATTCGTAAATCTTGGGTGGGAATGGGGAAGACCAAAATCTACCGCGAAGTGGACAAGGAAACACGTTTCACCTCTCGTGGCTCGCCCAAAATATTTGCTTATTAATATCATATCAATTCTGGAGGGGCTGCTTCCTACATAGATGACGCCAGACAACTTGTAGTGCATACGAGTGGTTCAAACAAATCGTTACTGGCATACGCGTTACGGATTGACGTCATGAATGAAAAACACACAAAATGGTTTTCCGCATTTTTTTGACATATTTCAATCTAATGTCGTTAAATTCTTGCTTGACGGTCGTGAGTACTTCACAAGCCAGGAAATTGGACGGAACTTGTCCAAGATGCTGAGTGTTATATAACGTCACAGGAACCATGCAGGCGGTCAGGAACAACTACTACAGGCTCTCGTTCTTCCCTCGGACCATCAGAGAGTGGAATAAACTTCAGCCTAGTGTGGCGGAGGCGGGGTCCCTTTCCCAGTTCGAATCCGGGGTTCCCTGATTTGTCCCGTTGACGTTGTGCCCTTGGGAAAGGTACTTTACACGACTTTCCCCACTTTACTCAGGTGAAAATGAGTACCTAGCTTCGGTTAGGGACGTCCCTCGGATAGGACGTTAAACGGAGGTCCCGTGTTTGAGGAGAGCCACACCTCAAGCACGTTAAAAAAACCAATACACTTATCGAAAAGAGTAGGGGTCCTTCCCGGTGTGCGTGGATCATATAAATCTGTCTGGATATGCAGCTTGTACTGTTCAGTACAAACCTGGTGTGTTACGCCTTGATGCGGTTTACCGGGTATGCAATACAAACAAACAAACAAACTGAACTGGCGAGGAGCATGCTACATTGAGTCGCCCCTCATGTCCTTGTATATATGTAAATATTACTAACACGCTAAATTCACTTGTCTTGTCTTTTGCACACACAATATCTGCATTCTTAGTGTCCTTGCCTTAATTTTCCCTTTGTTTAACAGCTCCGATCACTTGTTTTGTAACTAACACATGCGCAAGCTGTCAGTAATCAGGCTCGTTTTAGGAGGCTAAGTAGAAAGAAGGAAAGAGAGAAGAACCTTAGTGGAAATACACAACGAGCAAACAAGTATATTATCCTTTTTTTAAAACTAACAATTAATGTTTGGGGCTTCCGTCGCTTCTTTATCGGTGATTATAGAAGTCATTGCCTGTAACATTAGCCTGAGCTCCAGGGCTCCATACTCAGCCAATTTGGTTGAGGGAGAGTATAGGAGCCCTTGCACTAATCATGTTGACACAGGCTATGTAGCCGTTACAAGTTTGACAAAACCTTTGAAATTTCCCGCTTTTGTGGGTTCAAAGAAATCTTGCTGGGTCCGATACAAATCTGGCGCCACCTTATTATTTATGAGCGAAATAAACTTAAGAATTCAACGTTGTTTTAATGACGCTAAAGGAAGTTCAATATCTCGAGCATGTTTGACCAAGGAGCGACACAACGCAGCGTAGGGTAAAATGAGGTATTCTTACGAATCCAAGTTAACTCAATTCTATTGCTCGTAACGTTAGTAGGTCTCACTTATTAGGAACATTCTGAAGAACAAAATATGGTACGTTGATGAAGGTTAGACATCCAGGTAATAAGATACATAAATAGTTACTCAGGCTGTCAGGCAACTGGATAAAATTTGAAACAGTCAGACGTTTCAGACATTTCTATTCAGAGTTTTGGTTTAAACCCTGGTTTTCCAGTCCTATCCTTATTGATACTGACGAAAGACAGCGGATGCTGTCTGAAACGTCTGACTGTTTCAAAATGACGTGAAAACAAGCGGAAGCCTAACCTCTGCTTGGAGAATTGCCTCCAACTCTCGTTGTTTCCCGTTTGTCCGGCGATCTGTCCGCGAGAAGCCACGAGACCTCAGGCCCGTTGCTAAGGAACAGGACGCTATCTCGGGAGACCGAAGTATCAGCTGTAGTATATCCCTCCGCCACTGTAAGTAAACTTACTAAAATAACAGAATTTTTAATTATTCAAGTTTATATTGAGGCTATTTTAATCAAATATTATCTTTTGGATCGTTTTATGTTTTAGTCTTGAGCAGTCTAGTTCGAAATCGCAGAAGGGTTTCGTCTTCTTCCGGTACTATTTTCTATCCGGCGGACCACAACAATGCGAAATGTGACCACGTCCAGGGTTTCTGACGAATGATCAAGTAACACACAACAGGTGACAAGAAGTTTGCAAGATTTCGACAGGTTTTCTTAAGGAAAACATGGCTTCTCGAAGTGCAGGAACGCTGATCACCACGCACAATGCCACGTACACTCCTCCGGCACTCATGCCTGGGTAAGTAGTGTTTTCTATTCGAAATATGTCAACAAATATCCTTGGAGATCACTCCAAATTAAGACACATTTATTCTGCTTTTATGAACATGAGTGTGCAAAGGAGGAACAGTTTGATACGAGAATTTCCTGGTTTTTAGATCGCAGGAAATAATTTATTACAGTACTGCAATAGTTGCCAGATTTTGCAGACAAGACTTGTAATATTGACACGGAACATTGACACTGAATAAGATTAGTGACACTGACAGAAGGATTTACAAAAGGATGACCGAATTGAGCTGTCAATTGTTTACTTTGTTTACTTTACAACAAAACCTTTGAACAAAGTTACCAGAGAGAGAGGGGGAGATGAGAAGTTGTAAACATCTCTGCTGCCTAACCTGTAACCAATAGGGAATTGGGTGCCAAACGGCTACTTCAGTGTGCTATTAAAATAATGTGTGATTGGGAAAATCATAAACATAATGGTGGTGTTGACACAATAGCAACACCTTGTCTTTGTGATGTTTCTAGTTAGCTCTATAACAGAGCAAGTTTGAACTGCACAGAAAAAGGTGCATTTCCTATTTTGCATATTAAGTTAACATAATGTTAATGTAAGTTCCTTTAGTTTCGCGTGGATTTAATTTCGCTATAGTATCTAGAGTGGGAAGAAGGTTTTTGCAGTCATTTTAAGTTTGCTTGTTGAAACAATACTAAAACGTTAAGTGCAAAAAGGTAGATTCGTGGTGTCATGATTTATTTTCAGGAGGGGCACCGCTAAAACTGCTGAAATAAAACTACTGCAAATATTCCTAGATATACAGTAGTGGCTTCATGCCAATTTAAGAATCTAAACTTTTTTTACATACCTTCCAAAACCACTTTTACTTTTTCACATTCCCCAACAACTGACTGCTCAACCTTTTCACTGTCATTCTAGACTAGCCATTTTACAGTTTCTTATCTCAAAGTTAGAACAAAGTGTCTGAAACATGAATAGTCCAGTGGCATAACAGAAAACTTGTGCAAATTTGTCTAAAAGCACCAAATTTTTCACACATACAATTCAACGTATCCTTAACATATCTGTAGCCTCTACTAGGCCGTGCGGATGGCTGGAAAAATAGTAGAAATTGGCCAAATAGAGTGAATGGTATGCTAAGGGAGTCGGCTACAGAGAGAGGGTCCAATATGCCATCCAGGTTGCAAACTGTAACTTCTATAACAGACTAACTTCTCTGGTATGTTATCCGTCTATTTGGCCAATATCTGTGATTTTTCCAGCGACCTGTGGAGTCTGGTAGAGGCTAACATATCTGGTCTGATTTTTCCAGCTATGATGCTGGACTATAGGACAAAAAAAATGGTCTGACAGAAATTTTGCTCCATTCCAGGTACAAGGGCCACTGTCCCACCATCATGTTCCGGTACGGGGACACCTACGGCAACACCACCAAGAAGTGGTTCCAAGACTTCCGCTCTGTGACCCTGAACAACAGCCAGACACAGTACTCCAATGGTAAACACCACAACCATATAACATTTTATGAGGGTATTGACTGAATTTTTTTGGCACTAAACATCCTGTCAATAAAAATATTTGGCACTGACACAGTGTTCTTGAACTCCTTGTCAAAACAATTTTTGGCACTATTGACAGGATGTACTTGTCAATAAAATCTTTTTTGGTACATGTAATGTGATTTGAAAAGATGTTTCTGTCAGATTTTTTTGGCCCTATTGACAGGATGTCCCTTTGATAAGGCTTGTGTGAATGGGTACCTGACTTTGGTTGGGGAAGGTCGTATTGAGGTCACCTGCTGGCGCCGAATGGCAGCCGCCCAGACCCTTGCGACAGTTCCACAAAGTGCAAGTGTGGAGCAAATATGTATCTGTTGTATATTATGTGATTGTAAACCCTGCAGCAATTCAGCACTGGCTGCCATTGCATGAGTAATTTCTGACCAATAAACCATTATTACTCCGGGGAGGAGGTGTGACCTCCTTCTGGGAGTATTGGGAATGTATTTGTTTGCGCGTTCGCAGCTATAACTCACGATCACGTCGTCGCATTGGTGTGTAACTTGGCATATCGTTTGCCTGGTTCGGCGTGGTGATGCACAATAGCTTTGTTACACCATAACTACTTTAAACGTCAATCCAATATCGTAATTGCACCCCTATAATTAATGCTATGTCCCACTGCCCTGCCATAGGGACCATGTTATAACCGTTATGCATGACTGGAATACTTCAGGCAGATACGGGGTATAAATCTTCCTTACTTGCTGTGATCGTATAGTCACTGTTACATTGAAAAATAGACAACGTGCATCACCACACGCAACCTAGCAAACGATATACCAAGTTACATACCAATGCGGCAACGGGAATTGTGAGTTTTAGCTGCGAACATGTGTAGAGTGACCTCCAGTCTGTGTATTAAGTATGCCTTGTCCACTCGCAACTCGCTTACAGTATGTGCGCACGGGACGGACGATGCACTTTTACGCACAGTGTGAAAATGGGAAATCTCTGGACCTTCAAACTTACCACACTTGTAGTTTATAATACGGAGGCTGTGACAATGTAAAAAGTTTACGCAGGGGATGAAAGATTGTTGAGAAATATCTCTCAGAAAAGTGCGCGCGCCAGTGTCACTTCCGGGTGGTTAGATCCGGTGACCTTTGACCTTCGTGAAATGTTACGATAATATAAATTAGCCTTTTTTATTGCAAATAGCTTGATAGCTATAGATCAGGCCGGCCTGCAATAAATTGTGGAAAGAGGATTTACTGCATATTTGTGATTTCTGATACATCTTAGTTGTAAGGCTGAATGGTTCGTTGATAATTGAAAAGGGGCCATCTAGATCTAACTTTGTGACTTTTCCCGGAATTTCTAGATCCCATCTATGTCATGCTGTAAAAACATACTTTTCAGCAGGTTGACCACTCCTGTATTGAAAGAAAAAGATAAACAAACACTTTTTCTTTACTTGCTCTAAAACACTACTTGGACTGTGCAGAGATGCAAAGTTTGTGTGGGTCAATACTTGTACATACTATAAATACTTCACGGAGAATTGTGTCCTACGGACTCTTGTTATCATTATTATTGTAAAAACACTGATCTCGTCAACCCTAACCCTGAGGATGATTCTGTGAAATGGTGAAAATGAGATTTGTTAATTTGATAGTCCTAAGCAAGAATGACTAGGGATCAAACCCTGACTGTTCTTAATTTTCTTCCCCCCTCTTAGGTGGTTCATTCCCAACCTCCTTGGCGAACGATCCAGCCCTGGTGTTGGGGAACCGTTCCCGTACTCGGGACCGCTGGCTGGCGGCGCCGCGCGTCCGCTTGTACAACGTGCACCACGACGGCAAGGAGTGGTACAACAACTTTGACAAGGTATGAGCTCACACACCAGTATGGACATTGCAGTTCAACATACTAGATCTCTAGATCTGATTTTATAGTGTAAGAAATATGGAGTTACATGTACTATAATAAAATGTAGCTATAACAATACTATGTTATTAACAAGTGATTAGTGCATATGAAAGCTTGCTGTGTGGCTTGATTTATCAAAATACTAGTCAAGATCTAGTTCTACTATGTCTGTAGAGGTGCTGACCAAAAACAATACCTTCATTTTTGAGGAGGTAATAAAGCATAAGTGTCCAATTCTAAGGCAGCAGTCTCTAAATCATTTGTTCTTGACTTGAAGCAATTTTTCGTTGACAGGTGTCACAGGAACACCGTGAATACTACAAGGACAAAACAGGAACATCGAAGCGAGTGACGTACTTCCATCTCCCTACCAAGGCAGAGGACAGTTTCCGTAAACTACCTCCGATGTAAGCATCTCTACAGTTGTGATCATTGCTATTTGATCATCGCACTGTTGTTGTGTTTGGACCCAAAGCTCTGTTTCTTATTTTCTTTGGTACACAATTTTTTAGCACCACTAACAACCCTGTCATGAAAAAAGGAAAGTCTGACTCAACTTGTCAACTTCTTAATACCTACTAAGCTGATGACTGGAGAGCCTACTATGACAATTTTGTAGTTTGAATTTGAATCATTAACAGATACACTGTAGTGGTGCATAATTTCTCGGGTAGAATATCTTCTGAATGTTTAGGAAACCAAGGAAGAAGCAATTATTAATTTGGTGTGACCTTAGATGACAATGATTCCTTTCCTTTACTTCAGGAATGTTCACTCACTCACTCACTATCCGGTTTAACGTCTTCTCATGTCGTCTTCTCGGTTTAACGTGTTCTTGCTCATAAACTGTATGATGCACTTCAAGTGTACTTTTCTGGTGTATTTTACTTCTAACATTATATGTATATATTTCTAACATTATTAAGTGCACAATCCACATTTGAGAATGTAACATCTTGGCTACTATCTTGATAACCACTGTGTGGTGTGTATTTTCTCACGGTGTGTGTTTGGTCTTCCAAGTGGCATGGGGTCTCGTCCCGAGACACGCACTTTCTCCCCGAACAACTCAGTATCCTGGTAACTGGTTCCCATGGTAACGCAGGTAAGGTTGTGCTCCTGCAGCCTGCTCATCATCATCATCATCATTCTGCAGCAATCTGACCAATCAGTGCATGGCTTATGTAGCTTTAGGTTCCAATCATCATCATTCATCATCCTTCAGTGATCTGACCAATCAGTGCATGGCTTATGTAGCTTTAGGTTCCAATCATCACCAACATCCTTCAGTAATGTAACCAATCAGTCCATGGCTTATGTAGTTTTAGGTTCCAATCATCCTGCAGCAATCTGACGAATCAGTGCATGGCTTATGTAGCTTTATGTTGCAATCATCATCAGCATTCTGACCAATCAGTGCATGGCTTATGTGGCTTTATGGTCCAATCATGGCTTTGCAAACAGGGTGCATGAAAACCCTTCATTGCAATGATTTTTTAGATGCAGACTTCTCAATAGTTGGCAACAGAAAAAGAAATGTTCCATTTAACTCAGTCTTTATAAATTGCACATTGCAATCTCCACTTCATACATACTTGTAACTATACCTATTGAAATTATGATTCTGGCAGACTTCTTATTTTGAACATGAAAGAATATCAATAAATACATATCTCAACATTGTTGTTAGCAACTACAGAGAAGTCTAGAGCTGTAACAGTTAGGATTCTTTGCCACTGGAAGATCTGATTGGATATCAGTGACAGCTTTAGTTTGATTGGATGTAGCTAGATTATGCCTAATTATATGCTTGATGCATATAATCTCCATCCCATCATAGACCCATCCATGCTTTCAAAATCATTTCATCTGCTGTTGTGTGATTCAATCTGGATTACACAATATCTACAACTCTAACATAGTAGAGTAAGATTAGTTTCATCCATCAACAGTGACCACATGTGCAATGACTGGGAATATGATTGTTAGTGCATTGTGCACTTGAAGCCTTTATAAGTGTGAACTTTATGTACTGTCTTAGTCCAACTACAAAATTTCAAAGTAGCTTCCAAACAGAAACTATACGGGTCCATGGTCACTGATTGATGTGAAAAATATGCCAGTAACTGTCATTAATCTCCAAGCAGATTCAGATCTTCTTGGAGATTTGGATTAATTCACCCCATGACAATAGCAGATAGACATAACTTATTGTACATTAAATACAAGAAACTCATTAGATTTGTTGAAGAAGATACGATTTGGAGCAGTCAAAATAGCGGCCAGCTTTAGGTTTATCTTAGCGAAAGCTTGACAGCCATCAACTTTCTTAGTTGGTGAGATAGGATGACAAAAAATGTCACCAGATTTTGTGGCCCCTTGCATGTACATTCCCCTTTTGGTATATTCTAGAACTTATAGTGCAGCATGAATATGAAGTTCCCGAGCTAGGGGAAAAACAACTGTATGCTCAAATACAGTTTAAAGAAAAGGTTATTAGAGTCTTATCTGACATGGCCGTAATCCCATATCAAATGCCAAGGAATATCAGAACACTATGGGACAAATGTGTAGAATAAAAAAAGGTTTAGATCTGGAAAAAAATTATGTCACTGTGAAATCCTAATTTTGTTTCTAATCTTCACAGCTTCTACACCACAGGCGGAACCCGTACCACGGACATTGATCTACCAGCGATAAAAACGGTGGGATCGCGGAAGAGGGCCGAACTTGACCGCTTTGCTGATAAATCCTCGGTCAGGGATCGTGCCATGCGAGACGTATTCTTTGAGCGTAGATAGATACGGAGCATATTATCTGTATGCCATATAAAACCCTTTTATGTATTCATGCTTTCATATTTCATTTGAAATGTGTAGCGTGATTGCATGAGGGGTTTTCAATGAAACTGCTGCTCTTTATATAATGTACATAACATAATAACCATCATTCTATTAGTAGCTAACAAATGCTTACAGTACTGATTGCTTGTATTGATAATGGAGGTTGTACATGGACTCAATATACATTGTATTTTCCAGATCACAAAGCTATGGTTTTAAGTGCTTAAAGTTTGAAAATATTGCATCATGAGAATAGTGATTTTGTTGCTTTGAAGACGTTGCAGTATGATCTGAATTGAATAGAAACATGGAAAATTTGTTCCTGTGTAAATTTTGCTTCCATCTGCTTGTAATACTATGTTTGACTGTTTTTAATACTATGGAAATATAGTTTCTGGGTATAGTTTTTAATACTATGGAAAATGGTACAGGAGACTATAACAAAAATATAACACATCTACAAGAATGAATTATGTGAAATATGTGTACGTTTATTTCATTCAATTAAGGCTAAAATACTACTTTGCACAAGCACATCTTGACAAGAGACATTCACTTTACTTTCCTGCTTACACTTCTGACAAACCACACATATCAAACATTATTTTCATTTTTTCATATCTTACAATCTAGTTCTTATAGGATCAAATCTATGAAATGACATATATATAAAGACAAGCTCATTTTCTATACAAACAAACATTTGCAGGTCGACACAATAACAGATAGTATGTTCATTCCATCTTCAAAGATTAAGATGGTCCTGTCAAAGTGTATAGTAGTATTTACAAGTAAATTTTAGTCCGCAATTCATGGTACAAAATGTACTATAGTACCGGCGTAATAGTGAAAATCTTTGGTTAGCATGAAATATGTACAACAGTTTTATATTTATATTTTAAAAGTTCAACTATTTAAAAAAAATTTTGCACAAAGGTAAACGGTTTTAAAAAGAAACTGCAATAAAATGCAGTCATTTAGCTTCCATTGGCAAAAGGGTCATTGTAAAATTGCTCTGTTGCTTGCATATATGGAAATTTTAGATAGCATCAGGCTATTTTTCAGTCACTGCTGAAAAACAAGGCACATTTTTTCCATATCAAATTGCTTATAACACCATGCACAGGGAGAGTTTATTTCTTTTTGACACATGAAAAGTTTTGAAATTGCACTGATCAGTTTTGTTCAAATCACAATTTACTCGCTCTGGACACTTACTACCGGTAGATTGGTAGTGTGACAAAACCTTTACATTCCAAAACAAATATTGGCAATAAGGACTGAATTTTTCATCCCTTTTGCATGGTGTTTACATGGAAAGACAAAATCAAGGTTAAAAGCATTTCTATAACTTTACATGCATTTGTCAAATTTACATTCCAAAACAAATATGGGCAGTCTCATTTTCATAATGAATTGAATGTTTTGGTTTGAAAGGACTGAATTGTTCATCCCTTTTGCATGGTGTTTACATGGAACGAAGACATCAAAGTTAAAAGCATTTCTATGACTTTACGTGCATTTTCCAAATTTAGTAGATAGGTATTAACTATATGCAATCTACTACAAGTTAATTCATTCTACTTGATAATTGAGCCATGCATTACTGTAAATTTGTTTACTTTTGCAGTGGTTTAATTTTGCAGTAGGAGTTTAAATACGTGGTTTACACAATACTGTAATACAGTAGTAATACAAGAGGGATACAGTTGTGGAGTCATGAATTTGCACCACAAAAACTGCAAAAATAAACCACTGCAAAAGTTTAAACATTTACAGTATATTAAGGCACATGCAGGACTGGTGAAGACAGTTCATGCACTGGTAGTAGTGGGTGATTAATTTTGATGGTGACGACATTGACGAGCCAGACAATTACAGACGGATGCGGAACGAGCTGAAATGGAAACACAGGCTTCTGTTAGACATGCACAATGTACACAAGACAACATTTCTATCCAAAATTGTCCACATGTTTTACACATTCAAGACTTACCACTGCTGAATCAAAGTTAGACGTGCACAATGTACACAAGACAACATTTCTATCCATGTCCACATGTTTTACACATTTAAGCCAACCACTCTGCTAAAATCAAAGTTAGACATGCACAACGTACACAAGACAAC
Organism: Branchiostoma lanceolatum; assembly: GCF_035083965.1. Lineage (NCBI taxonomy): Eukaryota > Metazoa > Chordata > Leptocardii > Amphioxiformes > Branchiostomatidae > Branchiostoma > Branchiostoma lanceolatum. The sequence goes on along the minus strand of NC_089723.1, from coordinate 5,779,643 downwards.
ATTTCTATCCATGTCCACATGTTTTACACATTCAAGCCTATAATACACCACTGCTGGAAACATTTAGTTAAGGGTATTACTAGGCAAAAGCACAAGTGGAATGCACAATTAGCTGGACTTTGCAGACAAACAAACAAACAAACAAACAGTATGTACACTACCAACACAGACAACACACAAGCAATTTGCAACTGGGACCGATGATTTCAGTTAAACTGGGTAAGTGTACTGATCATGCACACGTCAACGTTGTATCATCAGAAACGGCAAAACTATATTAAAATCTCTCATTACATATCGACAAGCTTAGAACCCTTTATTCTTCTATTTTGAGTTTTGTGACCTCTCCTTATCTTTTAACATGAAATAGTGAACACAAGAACAAAGCATTAGTTGACAGGGAAAATCATTAAAAAGGAAAATGATGCTCAAAACTTAATGGAAAATGCAATATTACTTACTTGATGAAGTCTGGGGCTTTGGAGATGACGTGCTCGAACTCAGCGAAGGACAGTTGGTCATCCTCGTCAAGATCTGCCTCTTCAAACAACTGCAAGGACACAGTATTGTTACTTCATTTTCATCTCATGTAGCACTCAATATAGTGGAAAGGTAAAGAATAAATGAAGACTTTCATGTACATACTCATAACAGTATCATTATCACTGTGACAGTATCAACTTCATATTACACTTATAAATGCAGAAATGTTTGCTGTGGTTTTATGTTCGCGGTTTCGTGGTGAACTGTTTACCGGGAAGTTAAAACCACCACGAAAAGCCATTCCATTGTGTGACTGTAGCGCTACTATTGTTTCAAACACGAACTCAAAACAACTGCAAACAGTCCATTTTCTCCCTACCGCGCAATCAAATCCCTGTGAACATTTCTGCATTTACAGTACATCACAGATTTTAGCCACTTCCATGGATGAGGCTTGTTACAACTACAGTGCAAACTGTACAAGTGACCACCTCTACATAAAGACCACTTGTTGATGGTCTCTTACATAATTTTGCCATAGACACAAGCATTAAGAATCCTGTCTACAGCAACCACCTGTCCACATAGACCAGACATTATCGGCTATTTTGGGCATTTCAAAAGATGTAGCCTGCTACAACTACAGTGCAAGTATTGGTGCACTTGGACCAGATTTCATCTGTTCCCTGCGTGATCTTGTTGGGTTAGGTTTGACTGTACAGTGCAAGAAAGTGTACGTACATTGTCCACCAGTTGTTCCATCTCAGTATCACTCAGCTTCTGGTCCCCTGTCAGCCGATCCACCACATGCTTCAGGTCTGTCTTGTCCAGGTAGCCATCACTGTCAAAGTCTGTTACAGAGGGAGGCAAGGACATACGTTTGGCACGATGGTAAAGTATTCTTCTAAGACCCTAGTCTAGTATCATTAGTCAGTATAAAATATCATATTTCCACTTACAAATGATGGGACGCCAATGAAGGTAAGACATCCAAGTAATAAGATATGCAAGGTAACAGTTACTGTTAGTTACAAAGGATGGGAGTTTATGTAACAAGTTTAGCCAACTGGAAATGACATGACCTTATCCAGAGTTTGAAACTGACATTTCTGAGCAGAAATCAATCACAAAAGCAAGAGTTTAAAAATATCATTTCATAATCTTTTTTCACATTCAGATCTACAGGGTAAATCAAATAAGGATACTTTTCAAGAACAGATATCTTACCATAAACCTTGAAGGCATATTCCACTTTGACATTCTTGGGTGCCTGCAAAGGATAACAGAAAATTATAATTAAAGTCCTGTCAAAAAGTCCAATACTTATGTCATTATACATGTACAAGTATATACTTACCATAGAGTTATGAATGGAAACATTTAAAAGTTATATCTACAATAACACCATGAAATGCCATGATAAATAATAATGGAGTATCAAAGAAAGGAAGTATCATACAGATATACATGTTCATCACAATGCATTATGAGGTCATGAAATATTTCTTAGTGCTTTCAGATTTTGTTTGAACCTTTCTTTACTCATGATTTTATCATACGTCATGGAAGTCAGTATTCTTAAGTAAATAATATAATTACAATATATCAGCTATCAATGCAAACACTTATACAAGAAAGAGCATACGTACAGAGTCACTAAAGACGGACATCATGTCCAGGAAGTCCTCAAAGGACAGGTCTCCATCTCCTGACGATGAGAACACGTCACAGATGCGATCCTTGAAGGGATTCACCTGCAAAGTGCCAGATATTGTAAGACCTGGTTGTCAAGTAGTTGATAGTGGTAGATAGAAATAATGAAAGATAATTGTCCTGTGTCTACAGATGCACTTGTCATAAATGTGTCTAATATACATGTAGGAGAAGTTTGTGGTGTCGAAGTCCTGGGTTCAATGCTCACCATGCCCTGACGTTGTGCCTTTGGGAAAGGTCCTTTACACGACTTTCCCTGGCGGTTGATCCATCTAAAAGTGTGCCAAAAAACACACAACGGATTTGGTTGCTGATGTGCCAACATCTAGCACATTTGCCACCAAGAACCGTACAATTCTTTAAAGGAGAGGTTTACCTGCTAGGTTTATTGATGTTGTACCATACTTTTACAGATAAGTTGGTATTTGCTTTTGGTGAGAATGCACAGATGTGAAAACGTGGCCCCTGCGTACCTTTAACTCAGGAAGAGTCCATATCTTGGCCTTGGGCAGTCTGGCATTCTTGTTGGCTCTGACACTTGGAGGGTCCAGCGCATAGAACCTCTTGAAAACACTGTAAAAAGAAAAAAGTACACATTCTTATGACTTCAAATCCTTTAGATTAGAAGCATTTGGTTTCAGTTTGCGGCCTGGTACATCTACAAGCAAGCCTCTGACTTAGTCTAACTTAGTAAGCCAATATATATTTTGTAATGTGGTCCCCTGTGCATACACATATGTTTATGATATCCATTCTTCTAGCATATCAAAATAGAAGTCCTTTTCTCGTATGAAACAGAGCTATATGTATCTAAGCAAACCCTACGTTTACTACATATAAATGCATGTTGAGTACAAACAAAACATGCCAGAAGAGAATACTTACTGCAGAATTTCTTTCTTTGTGAAATATGTCAGCTCCTGGAACAGAAAATTAGAGGAATGTTTACACATGCACCAACTTAATGATAATACTGTAACAGTTGTTTCTGCAACTGATGTAAATGATATTGGATTTGACAGACAGTGAGCTTATTTGTGTTTGTTTGTTTGTTTGCTTGTGTGAACGAAGGACCATGTTCTCCACGAGACAGTACTTTTGCACGACCTTATCTTTAAGATGTACGCAATATGGTCAATATGCCAACACAATCTGGCAGCCATAAGTTACCCGAATACCAAGTTGGTCCAAATTACTTTGTCTGTGACATATATGTTGTTGTTACTTTAAGAATCTGAGGAGTGCACGATCGGTATAACCACCCTTCAATGCAACAGAACAGCCTTGCTAGCAACACAGCGTGGTGTAATATAATACACTGAACGAACTGTCACACCCTATTTCTTTTCTGAGCTGGAATTAGATAGTAGTGTGTAATCTTTAAGCAGATCTTCCTGTGGCAAAATTGATGTCGGCCTACGTGATGATTTTGCCTCTGAAAGATCTGCTTGGAAGTCAGAAATTTGGTACTGTAATGTGTACTCTCCAAGCAGAGGAGGGGTTTCAGCTGGTTTTTGACGTGTTTTTAGGCGTTTTTGTCAGGCTTTCTACTTTGTCATCTTTTTTTGTGTATAGCCTCTCCATTTTCGGCTGGTAGGGTTGGCTATACAAAAAAAAATATGACAAAGTAGAAAGCCCGACAAAAATGCCTAAAAACACGTCAAAAACCAGCCCAAACCCCTCCTCTGCTAGGAGAGTAATAGTGTGTACACAAGTAGGCTTGTTCACAACAAGTGTGTGCAGCATGAATACAGAACAGGTTGGGCGTTCCCTGCAGTCACGCCGCTGCGCTACTGTGTAATCAGGTCGGACAAAGGCGGGTGGGACCTGTTGTGGCGACCTGCTACAACAATGGTGAGGTGACCGACACCTGATACACCCTGGGGCGGGGTTAGGGGTCACCGTGCCAGGTAGTTCCGTCACACACCCAAGGCAAAATGAAAATCTTCCGACGGACTTAATTTACTAGCCCAAAATAAACACATCCTATTAAACATTTCTCATTTTTTTCTTTCCTTTGTCCCATTTTTGTTAACCAAGATTAATATGTCCAAGCTTTCCAAAGACTGAAAGAGGTTGGATTTTGATTTGAGATTTTGTACAACTTTAATTTTCAAGTCAAAATTTTTGTTTTCATAAGTTCAAGGGATTGGTACAATAATGCAAAAAATCCTTAAATTTCAAGTTAAGGGTGACATGCCAAGTATTAGTCACTACAGGTGAGGTGCTTGGTGTGACCACAAAGGTACACGTCATTATTATCAAATTATGCAGCAATTATTTTCAAATTATGTCTGTCCAATGACACTTGTACACGTTGTTTCTAGATCCCATTCTCATCTTTTTCTTCCCAACATTGGCCTTAGCTACATACCTCTACCACGATTACGACTGAGGTCTAATTTTTCGGAAATAAAAGATTTTTAAATGTTATTTCCTTGTTGACCCTCAATGTTTGTGACGAAATTTTCTCAATTTTTGATCGCAAACGCATATGTTTAACACTATACCATAATGCTTTTAAGTCTGACTGACTTAAACTTTCAGTAAATGCCATTGTTTGATTGCCATATTTCGAAAGTAGGTGTTCTAGAGGAAAACATGTTGTAAAAGTCGACCAACAGTCTAACACAAGCTGTTGAAAACAGAAAGTAAAAACAGCAGAAAAGTCACCGAACGTCCAACTTTACCTGATATTCCTTAAGTTCCTCCTGCGTGAACTGACTACTTGATCCTCCCATCACGACACGATGTGTTCAAACGACGCAGATCTCAAGAAACTTTGATGAAAAACAGAAAACAGACAAATTTGACGGAAAGAGTAAAGAAACAATATGGCTGCCGTTTTGTTACCTGTCACGTGATTGGTTGGCTAGTTAATATATTGATAGGGGTGTGTGTTATTTTTTATGCTATTATTATTGATAAAAATGGCTAGATGCGGTACGAAACTTTAAATAGAATCTGTGGAAAAAAAATTAGTTTTTTTAATGCATTTAGATATCTAGGATATGACTTATGGTAGTTTTTTAAAATAGACTTAATAGGGTAGTCTACCTATGAGGAAACTGTTTAGAATATTCCGATGACGTATTCTGACTCAGCCTCACGACACGGAAGTGACAAGAAGACTTCAGAAACAGAGCAAACATTTTAGTCGTTTTTCCGTTGTTTTGTGTCTATCAGAACAAAGACAACACGGTAGGCATGTTCCAGGGAGTACATGCAAACCCGGGCCCAGGTTGGTACTCTTGTACATCTTTTGTTTGGCCGTATATTTGTCTAGTTTCGGTAGGTGTAAGATTTTGGGGTGGGGGGAGCTATGTCATCATCATACCTCTGCATGTGTATCATCAAATTTTGTGTATTGTATATTACATCAAAGCCTAATAGTTATTGCAGACAGAGAGAATGCTAGAACGTAATACAAATAGATTTAAATTTTTAAATTCCTTTTTGTGTAACAATGGGGGTTTCTTTGTCCTAAACCAAACAGATACATCGTTACAATCTGATGGATAGATAATTTTGTCATCACTTTGTGGGATGAATTAGCCTTAATAGAACTATGATCATGGTGTTAGAATACTAGTATCTGTTTCTAATTTTTCTAAGAATCAAGATTTTAATGTTCATTGTTATCTTCACATCCTCACAAATAATTTTGGCTCTGTGATAACATACTCGAACTATTGTTTCATTCCAGCAGCGAACAGGCCGGAGCTCATGGAGGTAAGCTGTCCAAGTTTATTTGTATATAGTAATAGGGGGCAGTATAGGGAACGTTATTCTGAACAGGACCAACTGCTTGAAGCCTGAGTACCAGGCTCCGCCTTGGTAGTAGTGACCGCTGGCTCAATTCTTGTCGCTTGCTAGGGAGCCTGGTACTCAGGCTAAACTGTTGGAACATCAAACAGCCTACATGTATCCTGTTCTTGATGAACATATGAGTTCTCTTGCTTTGAATAAAGTTAATCTGTTACAAGTATTATGGGTGTGGACATGTTCCATTGGTATTGGCTCTCAACAGTACTGTATATTGAATATGTACTTGTGGACAATGTTGCTGTACGTCAATAGAAAGAATAGTGTTGTAGACCATTCTATACACAACATAATATCAAAACACAGTAAGATGTGTTGTGTACACACTGGTGTCAAGGAAAGCCTTGATCATATTAGTACATTGAATTTGTATTTGATGATGATCTAGACCAAACCACAGTCACTTCTGTAGTACTGAGATCCCCCTGTGGTAATCTTCCGTGTTCTTGGTTTCAGGAAGTGAAGCTCCATCGGACATCCCGTGAGAGAGAGCGTTATGACAACCAAGCTGAACTGTTTGCTGTCATCAACACCCTACAGAACCTAGAGAAGGCTTACATCAAGGATGCCATCAGACCAGAAGAGTATGTTAAATCTTTAGTATCTTACCTTTGCCAAGGATTTGTTTGTGTGTGTGTGTGTGTGTGTGTGTGTGTGTGTGTGTGTGTGTGTGTGTGTGTGTGTGTGTGTATGTGTGTGTGTGTGTGTGTGTGCCTGTATGTTTGTGTGTGCCTGTATGTTTGTGGGTGGATCTTTATAATATTTGGTATGTTGGTCAAATGAAGAAATGATTAGATCATGGCCTCCTAGTGGCTTTCTTAGGTACTGTAGGAGGAATTCCAGTTTTGATACCTTATGTTCTGGTCATGCTTTTTCAAAGGTAGATAGGGTCCACTCTTGAGCTCAGACATGTTGTAAGGGATTGAATTCGTCATTTCGGATGGTGACGTAAAGCTGGCAGCCCCATGTATGAGGGAGCTTCAGGCGTAAGCCTCAAGCATCAAACCTCTGCACGTAAAAGAATCCAACACACTTATCGAGAAGAGTAGGGGTGACCCGGTGTGCTTGGCCAAAAAACGTGAGCCATAGCGAAGCCGCATTGCGCTACCACTAGCAACTTGAAAAAGCATTGCGCTTCACCTCAATTGAGGATGACTGCTTTACCTTTTTAGATAGCTCTTAGGCTCGTGAAGAAGTGGCTTAGGTTTGGGCCCCCGTAGCAGCCTTTTTGGAACTTAGATTCTTGAATTCAACGGAGACAGCATGGGAAAATAGTAGGCATGTATTGTTCAATGCAGTGCAAAACTGCAATACAATAACATACAATTCATGTACATGTACTTTATTTCCAGGTACACAGCTGCCTGCTCCAAGCTCTTGGCCCAGTACAAGGTCGCCTTCAAACAGGTCAAAGGTGATGAGTTCCAGACTGTGGAAGCTTTCATGAAGAAATACAGGGTGAGCTTTCTTCACTGTGGTTTATTATAATATTATGATGATAAAGCCATTGATATCAAATAGCCGAGTGGATAGGCTAGTGAACACGAGATCAAGAGGTCACAGGTTGGATTCCTAGCATCCCTGGCAATACATTTTGTTCTTTGGCACTTGACATGACTTTCCTCACTCAGACCAGGTGTAAAAAACTATAAGAATGGGTACATGACTTCGGTTGGGGGGGGTAAAAGGCTGTGGAAGGAGATAGATGAGCTCCGCCTTCCAATACCGTGCCCTAGACACAGTGGAAAACCATCCACTGCACCTACAGCCTCAGAAAGGCTATGGGACTACCTTTACTGTTACCATTGATATCAATTATTAAAGTATGGAGAGATCTTTAAGCAAGTAGGTTTAAGAACTGCCTTACTTTATCTTTAACTTATTTAAGAGAGTTGAATCAATATATGCAGACTTTCATTGTGCAATGGTGTTAGATATTGGTTAGTTACAGAGAGCTTGGTAGTTTGCTATATATATTTTGAAAGAGTTTTAGACTTGAATGACTGATGAGGAATCACTTTTTATCCTCCTCACAGATGAACTGTCCAGCTGCTCTAGAAAGGATAAAGGAGGACCGACCAATCACGATCAAGGACGACAAGGGCAACACGTCCAAGAGTATCGCAGATATTGTCTCAGTAAGTAAACTGCAGCAGTTTCAACATCTCATGAGCAGATCATCAGCCCAGCATTCAGTTATGGCCCAGAAAAGGCAAATGCAAAGGAATTGTATACATTTTGTATATGTAAATGTTTAATACTTTTCCAAGTCCTTTTCTACTTCAATACAATTTTTTTTACCAGTCTGCAAGCTTTGAGATTGATCCTAGTTGGCCTGTGCCAACAGTTATGTTCATAGATAAGATAAAGAGACAGAGTTCGTCTTGAAATAGTAGCAACATCTTTTGTTGTGTGTAGTGTTTATTAAATGTTTGTCAAAAATTATGTCCATCTTATCACTACGATGGTGGCAAGGAGGTTAAACCTGCTTGATAGGTTTAACCTCCTTGATGATGATTTTAGTTATTTACATAACTTTTTCTGAATGAAGTTTAAATTGTAAACGCCAACACAATAAATTGGGCTTACCCAAATTTTCGACTGGGTTAGTCCAATTTATTGTGTTGGCCATTACAGTTTAAACTAGATTCAGAATGACTTCTACCAACACAAATGAACTTTCAAGTATACATAACTTTTTGGTTACAAATCTTGTTAATTTTCTAGCTCTTCATCACAGTCATGGATAAGTTGAGGCTGGAAATCAGGGCCATGGATGAGGTGAGTAGTGATGATGAGTAGGGATGACTCTACCAGACTAACTATGCTGGCTATATGATCAATAATTTTGCCAGGGGATTTTGGCCACCATAGGGTTTCATTTGCCAGGGTTTCATTTGCCAGGCCTTCAAAGGGGGAAACGTTAACCATCCCACGGACTGACTCTACTGGCCAATTATTCCCCTTTTTGCTGAATTCTATGATCCCTACCTCCGTAGAAAGGCCCGGTGGAAGCTAAATATATTTTTTTGCTGCGTATGACATCTAAACACAATTATACCTTATTGTAATTAGACACAAAGTGCAGATACCGATTTTATAGATTTTAAACCAGAAAAAGTCATTACAAAGACTGTAATTTCTTTGCAAAGAGTGTCCAGACTTTAGTAACCTTGTACATGACGATTTTTCTTTCCAAACTTCAGATTCAGCCAGACCTGCGTGAGCTCCTGGAAACCATGAACAGACTCAGCTCCCTTCCTCCTGACTTTGAGGGCAAAACAACTGTCAGCAGATGGTAGGATCAACATGTGTATATGTTTAGCAAATTAACTGTAGAAAGTGATATTTGGTAGTGCCTTATGTAATACAAAATAAATCAAGCAACTGGATAAATTCTTAAAAGAGTTAGACGTTTCAGATAGCATCCACTTTATTTCATCTGTGACTGAGAATGAGTCTGGAGACATTCACACTTGTCATTCTTTAGAGAATTTATCCAGTTGCTTGATTTATTTTGTATTACATAAGGTCCTAACAAGTAGTAATTTCAATAATTTCTACAGTTAAGTAATGTTCTATCTGGATGTCTAGCATTCATTGATGTGTGCACTTAACATCTTCTTCTGTAAGTATGCTGCATGACAATGTTACATTATAGATGTTCATATTGTACATCTGTATACTGTAATTCACTTCATCTTCACGGTAGCAAAATTTCACCGTGTAAGGAAAATTGACACTGTCACTGAACTTCAACTTCACGGTGGCAATTTATTTACAGAACGGATGTGTGAAGGAAGCATAAATAATTACAACAGGTTTGTCATGGTTCACGGTACAGAGGTGACCATGAAAACAATAAACATAAAGTTACAGTGAAAGAAACAAGAATTACAGTATGCACAACTGTTGTCTATTGAGTGTTAAGATTTCTCCCATCTTTCCCTCCAGGCTGCAAACATTCGGCACAATGCAGGCACACGATGAGCTGGATGACAACCAAGTCCGCCAGATGCTCTTTGATCTGGAGTCTGCGTACAACGCCTTCAACCGACAACTCCGTTGAGCCACCAGCCATGTTTTTGTTGCTATTATTGTAATATCTACATTACTATGTATACGTTATGCTATAGTAATGTTAAACCTTAAAACGCCATACTGCCCTACAGTGTATTTGCTATTGGACTTATGGATGAATGGTTATGTGTACAAGGGAAGATATTCCTCCGTTGCAGATGGAAGGCATAGAGAAGTTAGTGGTGCCCTAGGATACTAGCACAGTGTTATTGCTATGTGTTGAATAAAGCACTATTGAATGATGTAGGAAAGAGATCTAGCAATGATGCAGACTCTTGAGATTTTCTTGAATTTTGCTGTGGTCAGATATCTAATTGATTTGTATTGGACACTTTGAGCGCAATCTTTAGTATATGTGGTCACAACAAATGTACCCAAATCCAGACTGCTACAATACATGCAACAGGAATGCCTACTACACCCCGACCAATCAAACCATGTGAAACGCATTGAAACTCCCGATTTAACGTTTAAAAAAAAATAGTTTCTACTACTTTTCTCTAAACGTTAAATCGCAGGTGGATTCAATCACTTCCAAAGTGGCAAAATTGTCAATCTGAAAACATCTTTTGCAAGCTGAAACCTTCCACCATCTCACTGGCGAGTTTGTTTGGTCAGATGTGGTCGTTAACGCAAGTTAGAAAGCGATTTGTCGGGTCATGGCTGATACGAATCTGAGTTTCAATGCGTTTCACGTGGTTTGATTGGTCGGGGTGTACCAGAAAAAGCTTTATCCTTACAAAAATATGTAAAAGTTTACTTTTTGTCTGTTGAATTAACTTCAAATTTGAGTGTGAAATCCAGAGAAAGGTTTATGGGAATTTATCCAAGATGAACTAGCTAGTAAATCGAGAGTACCTAATAAACAACACTAAAGTTATCATGGATTACAGTGGACAACGGAAGATAGGGGTAGTTTCAGGTTGGTCTTTGACATCATTTTGGCTTGGTAGAGTTTCAAAACAGTCTGCAATATGTTTCCACATTTGATCCATCTACTAGAGAGTAAGTGGCATAAACAAAGTTGGTAGTCAATTATTCTAATTTCGGGAAATATGAATGTTACAATTATCACATTAGGTCAGTTATTATAATATCAATTTATTACATGTGATTTGTGTATGTCAGAAATGTAGGCCTGGATGTATTGCAGTTTTGAACAAGATATAAAAAGTACTTGGATATGCTGTATATAATACCAACTGTACATAGACCATGGACAGCAAAGGCAGAAAGACAACTTGAAATTGTTTATTACTGTATTAACATTTTGTACAAATTGCTTAGATCTAAGTTGCATGTTTCATACACATGGTGGGTAAACATGAGTGTGTCTTCTAGGACATTTTTGGTAACATTCTGATCACATATATTCAGGTTTCATTTCATGTGATACAAATGTTACATTACTGGGTATATACAAGATGAAAATACATGTACATTGCAAAATCAGAGGTGTTTCTCTCAAGTTTATTTAATGATTGTGGTCTTCAAGTTCGACAACAGAAACAGGATGTCTTGGCTTAATACCAATTGATTGCATGAAAACAAGCTTCGAGTGATAGGTTGCTATTTACATTTTTATACAAAGTTCTATGGAAAAGCTGCAACTTCCACCAACATTTAAATCAAAGGCTTCTACAAAACGACGTCACAGTACCGTTCTATAAGCACAGTTTAAAAACAATAAAAGTTTAAAAACAACCTCATAACCTGAGAATAGTCATGTCCATTTTCTAACATCAAAATATAAAAACAACAAGTTGATGCTTCAATATAAGTGTCCCCATTAATAAGGGCCTGAGTAGTAGATTTCTACATCAAATGGTGAAATACGAAGACTTAAGAAAACCCATCACATTCTGAAGAAAGATGTCATCTTCTTTTGTCCAGTGAGCAGTGGAGCTATTTTCTTCTTTGACTTTGAAGTAGCAGCGGGCTTCTTAGACTTCTTGCTCGGTGGCTGAGAAGAAGCGATTCCCACATCCTTCAGTTTTCTCTTTCCCGAGTTCTTGGTTTGAGGTTTCCCGTCAAGATTGACGTTTTCTTGGTCATCGACTGATTCTAATATCTTGTTGATGAGGTCTTTTCCTTGTTTCCTCTTCTTTGCTGCTTCGTCACTCTCCAGATTCTCCTCTGCTTGGAGGATGTTGGTAGGAGGAGCTTTAGTAGTGATGTCATTGTGACTGACAGGTGAATAGTCCACGTAGATTTCCTCCTTGTTGTTGAGCGGACTGACTGACACAGCTGGCATGGCCCAGGTACAATCCGACTGGTATCTTAGCACCGCTAGCTTCTGGAACAAAACAAACCATTATTGTAAGCTTCTATCCAGCATGTAATATGTCTTATATCATGTCATACCTGGGCCGCAAAAACGTTCGATACGGGTGATCCGCATCGTGTGATAATTTTATGTATCACGTGGGGTTCTACTTTTATCAGACAGGCTTCCATAGAATATTTAGAGTGCGCCGGTTGCGCCACTGTCGAAAATTCTAATGCTGCATACGAAGGTTGGAATCGGTTCCGATTTTTTTGTTCGAGGACACAAAACTCTCCAGGCGCTACAACCCGCGGTCGGGACGGTACCTCGGGCTATACGGAATACACCGTGTTGTATTCTATAATTATGTTCTTTACCACCCCTCCCAAGTACCATTTAGAACTAAGGTACATACAGTGTCGTCATACACTGCACTTCATATGTGACCTGCTGAGGCTACAGACATGTTCTAACAACAACATAGACGTTCAATTACAAACAAGCAATCTTCAATATACAGGTTTAGAGATGTGCAAAAACATCTTAGAAAAGTTTTGAACATACAACAAGAAACCTTGAAGACTTGATGGGTCAAACCTAGAAGTGCAACAATGGTTGAATAGAAGTGCTGTTGCTGTGAATAGAATATCCATAGAAAAAAACATAAAACACTTTCTGGCTATCACAGGTCAGGATACTGAAACAATTACAGAGCATACAAACCTTGTTGTTGAGTTCCTTCATCCTCTGCATAGTTCTCTGCAGTAGTGGAGTGTCTTCTCTGCTCTTCTCTGTCTCTGGGTCAGGAGACCTGGTTGTGAGATAAAATATCAGTGGTCAGTTTATGGAAGGTGACAAGTTACTCGAGTCAGCACTTTTGTTTTATGAACTATTCCTATTGTTACCCAGACTTTTATTGTCTTAACGTAGAAGCATTAATTCTATGGGAAAAGGACAAAAAATTACTTGTACAGTCTGTTGGATTCATACGAAACATCATGCTTCAATATGGAAATATTTCCTTGGTCTTCCTACTACAGAAGTAGCCTATACTACCTGTAAATCTATTAAGACGGGTCAAACATGAAGCATTATTATTGTAGTGACTGCCTGTCCACATAGACGAGATTTTATTGGTCCCCCAAGCGGTCTTCTTGGGCACTGTAGAACAATGTCATATAAATGTACATGTACTTCCAGATCCACTGAAGATTCCTTACTAATGAGACAAGTACTACACTTTTAAAGCTTGATACCACATTAATATGTAGGAATACTAAGTGATAAATGTTAGCATGAAGTACCTGAACTGTGAGACAAGAGAAGGGATTCTAACAGGAGTGCTCTGGCTGGTGTACACATCACTCAGGACCTCAACAACATGGCCGACACTGGGTCGACCAGCCTGCCTGTCCAGGTACAGCTGTATGAACCGGCTGACATCCCTCCCGTACACGGAGCCACCACTGCCTGGGGACTGGAGTAATGTTTGGTTAGTTGTTGTTGCTGTTCACCTTGTACTAAGTAGTAGTGCCTAGTGGCACACAGGGCAGCAAGTTCCCTTACTGTTTCAGTAGCAGGGTATATTTTCAAAGGGAGTGGTTGCTAGCCCTTCCCCTTTTAATGTGCCTGAGGCACCTCCTCATACACAGGACCCCAGTTTTACATCAATTCCAAAAGACATCCTAGGATTGTAATGGGGTTTCCTAATTAGCAACTAAGATGAAACTACATTTTGTATTTTCAGATCAGGATGAACTGTGTGCAGAAGAGCAAAATTCTGATGCAGTAGTAATAGTAGTAGAACTACAATACATGATTTCCATGAGGAAAAAAGGTAGCTTTACCCTTTTTGGACTTGCAGTGTCTGTCCGTCCGGTAGACAGCTGATCTGCCAGTCTCCCAGCCTCCTCCATCATCGTCACGGCAACAACCTCAACACTGGACTTCCTCAGGGTCAGATCCTTGGAGCGCATCAAGACGTTCTTCAGCACTGTCAGAAGTCTTCCAAGGGCAGACCTGATGAGAATGAGGGAGAGCCAAAATTTGTCAAACAACATTCATGTACATGTATTGGAAAACAAAGTTCTTTGTACACATCCGAGTGACAGACATTTTGGTGACTTCAGGGCAATACTGACTGGTTCTACTTCACTCAGGGATCGAAATAGTGGGTGCATGTGCACCTGTGTGCACCCAAAATTGGTGCTGTGCACCTAATTTTTGACAGTGGGTGCACCAGTGCACCTAGATTTTTTTTGTAGGCTACAGGGTAAAGGCACTATTGTACACTAAGCATACAGAATATTCTTGAAATGTAAGTATCAGAAATAGCAATATAACCTTTTGTTGTACTTTATTTGATGTATCACTTGTTTGAAATTTTAAGGTTAGCTATAGAATTACAGATTGTTCTTAAGAGCGTTTTGCTGACATTCAACTTTATTCTATGTGGTGCACCCAATATTCTTTCTGTGCACCTAATTTTTTGGGTTGGGTGCACGAGTGCACCTATTTCCAAAAATGAATTTCGAGCCCTGCACTAGGTGTTACTGCTAGGTGTTACTGCTGCAGTGTGTACAAAAAGTTTTGTGATCCAGTGTTTTAGCAACCTGATAAGACTATTCACCATGTATTATTTAATGCTCAATAGCAAGAAGCAATTGTATTTTACCCACCTTGAATCTGTACACTCCTCTACAATTGTCTGCATCTTTTGTAGTAAAGTCACAAACTCACTTAGGCCCTGCAACATCAAAATCAGCAAGTGAACAAAATGATACTGATCTACGCCTATCATACTAGACATGCAACGGCCCTTAATCATTAATTGTATGGTTGTGGTAACTTGTGGGTACAAGTACCTTGCAAGACTCTTGCCAGACTTTCTTTTGTTTTTCTAGTGCACGTTTATGTACAAGACCATCATGCAAATGCAAGGTATGAAAACTGAGCCAGTTCCAGCTGAAGATTATTATATGTTTCTCATAGGTCACAGATGATGGGAATCATGATTTAAGTATTGCATTCTCAAACATTACACCAAAGCTTGAAATATCACCACCAAGAATTATAGAATAATCCTATAATTTATACATGTAGCATGAAATGAAAGAAATGAGTACCTTAATGTGCTGGAGTAGTGGGTTGTCCTGGCTTGGAGCATAGCTCTTCCCTCCCAGTCTCTTTTTCATAACAAATGACACAGCAGTCTATGCATGGAATAAACATAGATCAAATCAATGAATATGAACTTCTATGACACACTGTAGTTGACATACATGTAATCATCCACATATCGTAGTCTGAAATTCAGTACAATCAAAACTGCCCAAGAAGACGGGTCCCCCGAAAGTGCGAAATGGAACGAAATGGAACGAAATGGAACGAAATGGAACGAAATGGAACGAAATGGAACGAAATGGAACGAAATGGAACGAAATGGAACGAACTAAAACAACATATGTAACATTATGAAATGAAAACCAGTAAATAGCGAATTATTAGGGGTAGACCGGAACAGGAAGCATTTTAAATACAGAAGTGAGTGGTAAATACATAATATAACGTGTTTTATTTCTTGAATCTATGTAATAATATTAAATACAACGTTTTTGTCGCGTTTGTGTGGCTAGATTCTTCCCTGAAAATGGAGGCGCCGCGTGCAAAGAGATCCGCCGCTCTTGCTTGTGTACCAACGATCTGCAAATGAACTGCTGCAAATAGCAGGGAAAACAAGCAAACGGAACTGAGTATCGAAGTTAGGACTAGATTATACAGTTGGTGGTAACAGTGCATCTCATAATTCACCAAGAGGGCATGAGGCAAGCGTTATTTTATTATCTATAAATCTCTCCCCCAAATAGAGCCCCGCATACAAATAAACCGGCATTGTTGCCAGCGCGACGGAACTGTGGGCGTGCTGCCGACAGGTTGAATCAAACCCCGACTTTCCATTTATTTAAATACGGTTTTAGTCCATAACTGGTACGTAGCATATGCATATCTTTCCAATTGTTCGGCTTAAAGTCAGACCCCTGACCCCCGAATGGACCCCTCCGTTAATGATATTTAAATGAAGCTCTGCGGCGCGTCACACATTTCACACATTTCACACTCCATTCAAACACGGACGTGGAGTCCCCTGGAGACATTTATGCTTCCTTGTTCACGACAAAACAAAGGGAGGGTGTGAACGAGCAATGCATGTATTTCACGGTTCACACAACACGCAAACACGCTAGCTGTATACATAATAAGATTACGCTTGCCTCATGCCCTCTTGGAGATGCAATGTTACCATCAACTTCTGCAATACTATTTCCGTTTGCTTGTTTTCCCTGCTATTTGCAGCAGTTCATTTGCAGATCGTTGGTACACAAGCAAGAGCGGCGGATCTCTTTGCACGCGGCGCCTCCATTTTCAGGGAAGAATCTAGCCACACAAACGCGACAAAAACGTTGTATTTAATATTATTACATAGATTCAAGAAATAAAACACGTTATATTATGTATTTACCACTCACTTCTGTATTTAACATGCTTCCTGTTCCGGTCTACCCCTAATAATTCGCTATCTACTGGTATTTCATTTCATAATGTTACATATGTTGTTTTACTTCGTTCCATTTCGTTCCATTTCGTTCCATTTCGTTCCATTTCGTTCCATTTCGTTCCATTTCGTTCCATTTCGTTCCATTTCGTTCCATTTCGTTCCATTTCGTTCCATTTCGTTCCATTTCGCACTTTCGGGGGACCGAAGAAGACCACTCAAGGGATAAATAAAATCTGGTCTGTGTGGACAGGTGATCACTATAGACAGGATTCAATGGGAAATAGTATCCAAGGGAGAACCAAAAAGTTGTCACATTGGTCAGGTAGTTCTTATGTGGAGATGGTCACTTATACAGGTTTGACTGTATGATGAAATTTGCGTTATTACAGTTTTGCACAGAACTGACAAGACTGGACATTAGGCTACTGTATATGAGTTATCATAAAAATTCTATTGCAAATTCTTACCCAAGGGGTACTTCTTGCATGTAACAGGAAAACAAACAAACAATGGAAAACAATATAACATGTGACTTCTCTAGTCTAAATTCTGATTCTAAATTCTAACTTGTCAGGTTTGACTTCTTTTTCTGAGACAGTGGAAGATGAAAGATCCCACTTTCTGTAATGTGTTGGTTCTGTCATCTTAAGAGGAGAGTTATTTTTCTTTTGGTCTGTAAAGGAAAAGGAAAATGATCTTGATCCAGTTTAGCTCACTGAAAAGCTAATCTTCCGCTGGTCGTGAGACAGAAGACAGACACTATGTACAGTATTTACAGGTTCATTGTACCGGGAAAATTCCCCTAGCTCTTTTCGACAAGCGCAATGAACACTGGACCGAGACTTAAGGACTGTGACCCTTTCTGGTGGCGTGCATGTCGGGTGAGTGACACAGCCGGGATCAAACTTGCAGCTTCTAGTTCCAGAAGCAAGATCGCTAACCACTGGACAATGCACACTACTACTGTAAAAGTGTATATATTAGGATGGAGTTATTAATCCATACCTGGCACATGGGCATGTTCTTCTTCCTTGCCATTCTCTTCAGTTCTGTGAAGGCTCTGTGGTCCAGGTCTCTGTCAGGAATGTTGATGGCTCGAGCCAAGGCAATCTCATCTCGACAGTTCAGAAGCAGGGTCAGGTAGGACTGGAACACTTTCCTGATATAACTCTGTATTGGGTAAAAGGAAGGGTAAAACTTTAAAAGGTAGTCCCATAACATTTTCCGACAAGGTAGAGGGAGTGGGTTGTTAATCAACTGTGTCAAATTCTTAATGGATCGAGCCAAGGCAATCTCATCTCGACAGTTCAGTAACAGGATCAGGTAGGACTGGAACACTTTTCTGATGTAACTCTGCATGGAAAAAGGGAAGGGTGAAAGACTCTTAATCTTGAAAAATTTGTGGCGGTTTTATTTTTATGTTTGCTGTGATCTCCCCACTGCATATTCATGACAATGCAAATTTATATTTTTTGTCCTTTCCTCCTGTACACTACAGAATTTTTTCAACCGCAAATTTAAAAAAAAATGCTATAACCATCCCTCCTACTGCAAAATAAAACCTCTGCAAAACTGTAAATGAATTCACAGAACATGTGCTTGACTGGGACAGTGATTTGAGTAGGTCCATGTAAGATTGACTGCTGACCGTTGCATTCTTTGGCTTCTGATTGGTTCCTTACAATTCTTGTCAATCAGCGAAAGAAAAAGTCTTATTGACAGGAACATCCTGTTGTGAAAATAAAATTTAGGATCATGTACTATGTGCCTGTGGAATTTCTCGTTAAAGAGACATCCTTCATAAACTTCTCCCTTTAAAGTTTGTTAATACTCCTAATAGATAAGATTAAGAATCAAGGTATGTACATTAATCATACCCAATGTTGTAGCAAACCTAGTACTGCTCTTACCTCAGTTGCACTGGAACCTGTCAACACAGTTGGCGAATGAGAGTGGTTCTTCTCTAAAAGTTCAGTGAGATCTGTCCCCTGATTGGTCAATCTCACATCTGCTGACTCCACTGATTGGCTGAAAGATGTGTCAAGGGATGTCTCCATGGTGACGACAGTGACTGACTTGTTGTCCACAAGCAGCTTAAGCATCTCTGTCTGTATCAACAAAAGGCAACATCAGGAAAATGAAGAGCCTGAATTGCATGGCTGATGGTCCTAAATGTTCTCACCCTTTGATAATTGTTAAACATGCACAATGTACTTCCAAGGCAAACTATCTTATACGTTGTGGAAGACACATTTGATAGCCATGCAAGGTAACAGTTAGTCAAGCGACTGTATAGATTTTGGAAATGGTCAGACGTTTCAGGTAGCATTCACTAGCTTTCATCGGTGATCCAAGGTCTGAAGTCCTAAAAAAAAGCTATATTTCAACCAAAAACTATGAATTGCTACCTGAAACGTTTCTAAACGGGGTCGTGTGGCACAACGGCAGAGCGATCGACTCAGAACCAAGAGGTCCCGAGTTCGAATCCCATCATGACACCGATCTTGTGCCCTTGGAAAAGGCACTTTCCACGACTTTCCTTACTCCACCCAGGTGTAAATGGGTACCTGACTTTGGTTGGGGAAGGTCGTATTGAGGTCACCTGGTGGCGCCGAATGGCAGCTGCCCAGACCCTTGCGACAGTTCCACAAAATGCTAGTGAGGATAAGATATTATATATGTTGTGTAGTGTGTGAAACCTGTGATACCTTGCATCAATTCAGCGCTAGAAAGGCTGCCATTGCGGGTAATTTCTGACCAATGAAAAAAAATGTATCCAGTTGCTTGAGTAGCTGTTACCTTGTGTATCTTATTACATTATACATGGTTGTCTAACCTTCATCGATGTTACATTGACAGCTGAAATCACGCCTCTGCAACTACTCTTCATCATAACACAAACACAGTGGATAGCAGTGATGTCCTGCCCAATGGCTTATCTTTCTACACTGAGCTTTTTATGAGTAGCATGGTTGTAGCCTTACCTCCATTTGTGTTTGTGGCAGCTCTAACAGGATGTATTTAGAGTTGTTCCTACACCGTTCCACTGTATCTGGGTCTGTCTGGAACTTTTCCTTCACTCTCAGGAACACGTCTGTAAATGGAAATAAGAAGACAACATTAAGTAACCAGATCTGTGTTGAAGTTCACTTAACTCATCATGATAGTTGTTGTTTTTATCTACATGAATCTTTAGATGTGTAGGAAAGGAAAAGGAAAGTGATCTCGAACCAGTTTAGCTCAAATGAACTCAATGAACAGATGAGCTGATCTTCCACAGATCTTGACAGAGAAGACAGACGCTATGTACAGTATTTACAGGTTAATGGTACCAGGGAAATTCCCCTAGCTCTTTTTGACAAGCACAATGAACAGTGGACCAAGGCTTAACGTCCTGTCCTAAGGACTGCGACTATTTCCGGTAGCGTGCATGTCGGGTGAGCGACACAGCCGGGATCGAACCCGGGGCTTCTTGTTCCAGAGGCAAGATTGCTAGACACTGGACTACGCGCGCTACCTAATTCCAGGAGATTTCCAATTCTGCTTTTTACCTGATATGTCTGACACATTACACTGCTCCAGGAACTTGTCATAGGCCTCTCTGATCAGCTGGTAGTCATCCCTGTGGGTGGAGCCTCCTGTGGTTGCTAGGTTACCCAGCTTGTCTTGGATGAGATGATTGACAACCTCGAGGACATCACTGGCCTGAGCTTCAAACGATCCTATTTTCTGCAGAGAGTAAGAATCATCTTGTTAATGATTTCAAAATGGCTGTTCAAAAGTGCAAGACAGTATAGAAACCATTGATATATCAGAATGCTGCTGCACAAAACAACAGACCCGAACCTGAAAATGTCAAACAGCTTACTATCTAGATGCTTGGATATGGATAGTAACATTTTCCAGAAACCAAGTTAGTGTATTTTGCTAGAAAGAACTACACAGCATGATAAAGGAGACAGACAAAGCTTAAGAAGTCCTAGGCTTTTCTTTACTTTATCATATTTATGTAACCTCCACACCACAGGCTTTGTAGTAATAACAGTAGCCTAGAATCCAGTCTTGTTAGCTCTAGCTTGCTTCCAACAGTCACTACCGCGGCATAGCAACCATTGGAAGAGGCTAACAAGACTGGATTTCAGGCTACTGCATTAAAGCAAAAGGGGTTCATGATAGTAGCCTGTGTTTACACAAGCTCTCGGCTGGAGGTTAATGACCCCCAGCCCGGCTGGAGGTTAATGACCCCCAGCCCAAGGGGGCTGGCGGTTACAGGACCAGCCGGCCGCTAGGAGTGCAATTTGTCAGGCTAGGGTTCATAGTACATTAACAGGTATCTACAGGTTGATCCATACCTGAGAGTTGAGTTCAGCCATACACAGCTGCAGTGCTACCAGCTGGTCATCAGGAGTTAGAACGGTTTCCCGTGTGTTCTTCCTCAACCCCAGGCTCTGCTGCCATGTCAGGCACACATCAGTCAGGGAGAGTACAGGATGACTGAGAGAGATGTTCCCATTGTGCACCGGATTTCCTATCACACACAGCTGCTGGTCATCTGTACAGGGTTCAGAATAAAATGTACACTGAATTCAGGTGTTCAACATTGAATCAAATCATCAACTGAGACTATCTTAGGGCCCATTCACACTTGTACATGCATATTCAAGTCCGTTTGAGTTACATATTAACATTTTTTTTGCTTAAGTAAAGATTATCAGTTCTCAGAAGACCTGACAAGAGCAATGGAGGACAGGGAGGACTGGAGGAGGAGGGTACTCTCACGACAAGATGATGAGGTAAAGTTTGCTGCCAAAGAATTTCTTTTTGTTCGATAACCTGAGGCTGCACAACGATGGGTCAAAGTTGAAACAACTTCTTACCTGCAAACTTTACCAAAACAAAATAGGACTTGAATTCAATATACACACAAGTTTGAACAGGCTTTTAGATAACCCTGATAAATTAAATAAGTAACAAATTCATCATCAGTATAATTATTATTGGCCTTACAAATTGAGTAAGCTAACTGCCTGATGAGCATGCTTCTTATTTTTTGAGATTTTTAGGAAATGTTATGTTGGGCGTCGGGACATAGTTTGTTAATCATTAGCAAAGATATGCGTCACAAACTTGTGAGTATAACTAGTACTAGGCTGCCTATCAGTTTACTAGTACAGATTGGAGTGTTAGCAAGGGCATGCAACCAGACATCCCCTTCTATTGTTGTCTCCCAAACCTCACAAGAAGCCAAGTGCATCCACCAGTACAGAGGCCTTTGTGGACTTGCACATTGCCATTGTCTGATCATGATTTGCTAAAACTTCTTCACACCTTCTGTTCATATGCTGAACAGTGATTGAGTCAAGCACAGAAGTGAATTGTCTATTCAGCAGCAATATGCAGTCTATCTGGAAAGGCCAGGTGCTAGCCTGGAATAAACTATATAAAGGCAATTATAAAAGCATTGTGTTATACACACACACATAAAAACAACAACTGTTGTACCTTGTGTATTGTTGCCAACAAGCTGCTTGACAACAGCATTGAGGAAGACACCGCAGTTCTCAGTGTCGACATTCTCCAGGTAGAAAACACCCCCAGTCATGTTCTCCATGAGTTTTTCCCAGTGATGTGTCCTCTGCAATTCTGCAAGGAAAATCATCAGTGATCATTTTTCACCATCAGCATTTTTGCTACATGAGGACACTGCACATCATGGTTTATATGCAAAGAGGTCTCAGAATAATTTTCGAATTTCAACTGCTACCAGCTCTGTATAGCCATGGCGACTGTTGCAGGGCTTCCCTTGCTTACAGTCTTTGATATTTCTTGTAGCAACTTAAGCAAGACTGCAAGCAAAAGAAGCCCTACAACAGTCGCCACGGCTACCCACTCATAGCACCAAGCTGCTAAAATTTTGAGACGAGAAGTTGTTGTCTGTCCGGACAAGAAATTTATGATAGCCCTCACGACAGTTTGTTCTTTCACGATACTGGAAGGTGATTATCTATGAAAGTAGCGGAAAAATTCTCACTTTAGCCATGCAGGAACAAGGAAATAACGTATTTCTGCCGCTTTGCTTTGTTTGGAATCAGATTCAGAGTTAGCTGACAGGCAAAACAAAACGGCCTAAATTTTTCCGGGATCATTTTTCCGTTATCAAGCTGCGAAAGGACACGAAATTTGACCTCATACTACACCAGAAACTTACCAGTTACGCTTTACAAAACTAAGAAATGTTCAATTAAATGTATACCCGCAAAAAGAGGCAAAATAGCAGCAAAAGAAGAAGCAAAGACACAAGTTTGGTGACCTCACCTGAGCTTTGCAGCTGTTGTTCTCCCGCGGTGAACTTTGACCGAAATTTAAATTTCCTGCTGAACTTCCCTCCCGACCAATCAGATGCCGGGACTGTGATCTCGTTCGTAATCTCGTTCCCAAGCATTTTTGGGCGTGGCATCACCATGGTAATGCTATCAGTATCACAGCCTAGTTCCACGAACAAAACACATTGATTTGTACATGAAAATTAACTCAACAAGTGTATATGAATGAATGAATGAAAAATTTATTACCGTGTCTTGCACCATTTTTGCGCCCAGCCCATGTGGGCTTATAAGACACTATATACGTTACATTAGCATAAACAAAAGATCAGGAGTACAGAGATGAACATAAACGACTAAAAGTGTATTTTGACAATCATGGTAGTATTTCCAGTAACCTGTAGCGTATGGTAGAGAGTTTTATTAGAGACTAGTAACGTTACCAACTAA
The DNA here is from genome assembly GCF_035083965.1 of Branchiostoma lanceolatum. Classification (NCBI taxonomy): domain Eukaryota; kingdom Metazoa; phylum Chordata; class Leptocardii; order Amphioxiformes; family Branchiostomatidae; genus Branchiostoma; species Branchiostoma lanceolatum. The sequence goes on along the minus strand of NC_089723.1, from coordinate 5,755,948 downwards.
CCGTTACTAGGTATCTAATGCCAAGCTCTCGCCAACTCCTGGGTGGGATATTGTAGATAGTGAACCAAGTCTAGACCTCTTGAACGGTTCTGACCCACCGTCATGCGATATTCCCGTCTCAACTCCCAGACCCCTAAAACTTGACGAGACTTTAAAGGTCTTATTCGAGCCTTGCCAGTTTCACACAACCTTTCCCCCCTTCTTACAATCATCCCTTTTTCTTCAAGTTGACAACAGCCTCATTAGTACAAATTCCCGGGCCTCCACAAATGTTGAATTTAACATGACTTGTCGTGAGCCAGCGGGGGTTGCAGTGTACGATTGGAACGTTTCCCATACAAATGCCGTCTTTTGTTTGTTTTTCTTGGATCATGGACTGGTGGTCCATCTTGTATTCGGGAAGTTTTGGCGCGAAACAGCTGGCCCTGGCTGTCGTGCAAGTGTAAGTAACGTTATAGGCGACGCGTTTCCAAGTTAATTAATTTGTACTCTACTCTACTTTACTCTACCGTGATATACATCATCTAAACACCGAACTCTAACCTGTGTATCCAGCCATGCGCAAGGATTTGGCTTGAATCCATGGATCCCGATATGGGGGAGGGACAGAAATAATAAATACGCATAACTCATCCAACGTTTGCTGTGGGAGTCTATAATAGGTCATGTCTCTATATGCCTGCGGCCACTCAAACAACCTGTTCTTGCAGCTTGTGCAGTGACAGGTTGTGAGACAAAGACTGTTTCTTTTTTTTTCTTTTTTTGAAATTTACACACAAGTACACACAAGTATGATAATACTCTGTATGGACATATTAATCAAAGACGTACACACACCTTCAAAAATAGGGTGGGTGCGCTGTGAAAAACGCACGGAAAACTTTTAAAGAACAAGGGACAATGTTGACCACTTCCTCTGACAGTCTCAGATCGATATACAATTTCTACAACAGTTAAGTTCAACATCGCTAGATCGGCCCTTTGATCTATCGATTCGGTCTAACAAACGATAAAGTAACTTCAGTACGTTAGTCCAGTTGATCATGTTGATGGCATGGGAAGGGCTATGCAGGACAGGGACCTCTGGTCTGCCAAGAATGATGGTTCGGATGGCAGATGCCTAGCTGGCACCCGACATAAAGTAAAGTCAACTTTACTGGCCTGATTGAAACGACCCTCTCACTTCTAGAAGGGTCTGTGAATCTACTGGACAACGAATTTGTCTTACAGTTACACGGGTTATACCCTCCAAGCAGAGATTCGACTCCTGCTTGCCGTTTTTGTCAGGCTTTCCATTTTTTGCAGGTTTTCTTCAGACAAAAACGTATAAAAAGACGTCAAAAACAAACCGGAGCCGAACATCTGCTTGGAAGTTGGAGAGTCCACAGGTGACAGATCGGGTTAACATGACGTATACAAGAAAGATCTCAAGAAAGAGGACAGCTTACAGTCCTCAATCCGTGTCTTTCATGACGTCAGTGAGTTCCGGAAGCCAAATCTAAATCACCGCATGGCAAGCTCCCTAAATAGATTTGTGTAGAAGAGAGCGCTCTGAAGAATCTGATTTATAGCCATGTCATCGTACGTGACTGAAGAGTTGTCAAACTGGCCTGGCAGAGGTGGAAAACCCACTTTCCCCAGACGCTACTAGTGACGAAAGTAAGACGCTATTAAAGGCAGTTCCAAGTCGCCGGATGGCTCACATACTTTTCCGTTTTTAATAAAATCACTTCTAATAGAAAAAGGTGTGTTGTTAAACGCCTTCGATACCATCAATGTATCGTCAAGCGTTACAGATGAGGGCACAAGAACAAAAAATCGTCATCTCAGTAAAACTTTCGTATAAAACAATTTTGTTTAGTAACATGATTAATAAATCAGCCTCGCTTCGTGCCAAAGATTTTAATGGTCCAAGTTGTACAGTCTTCGTAAGAGACAACGATTCCGTATTATTTGTAGAATAGCTGACAATGGACATTGGTGTGTAAAGGTCTAGATGGATACCAATATCATCATCATCACATATCATCACATGGTATTTCACTCACTCACTCACTCACTCACTCACTCACTCACTCACTCACTCACTCACTCACTCACTCACTCACTCGCCTATTCATCCTCTTGCACGATGACGGACACAAAATAAGCCTCATCCCCTTAGCAAATAAAGTACCCATAGTGGGCAATCCACGGCTTATACAAATATGTTCAAGATAGCGTCCTGTGCTAAGGATAATTCCGGTATTATCCGGTGGAGGCTTGTTCATTGGCATGGTGATGAGCTGGGGGTATCCCCTCCTCTCGGATGCAGATCAATTTCACTTGGATCATGCCATTATCATGAAGGGGTTTTAGCGGAATAATCTGTACCTATTGTTTCACTTTTATGGACTGCAATAACATTTTACACAATACACATTGATGGAAAGGCTAATTGATATCTAGAAATAGTACGTTATGTTCCATATTACTTTGAAAACAAGAATTTAAAATGTTTAGTGGCTCCCTCTTGTAGTAATCAACTAGTCCTCTATGTGGGACTAGAGTTGAGGGCAAAGTTGGCCACACGGTGTGACAGGGTAGTCGTGCTCTGCAGAGTTCGACTCCTTTGTTGCCGTCCCGTCGCGTTTTTGCAGCACAAATCTTGTCCGTAGACTCTCAGAGGTTCTTCGATCATCTTTCCGTGGACTTGAGGAACTCTGTACGGTTTGCGGTGCCTGTGGGTTGGATCGGTCGCGCCGGAACACTTTGGGACTGACCGGCGGCGAGGAGGAGGGCAGCTAGCGGTGCCTCAACAAGGCCAGGGTTGACTGGCGGTCACGCCAACCCGCTGTGCGCTGGGATTCCAAACAGATACAGTGTTGCAAGATACAACAACACCAGCAGGACTTGCTCGCATTCTAGAGAGGTCTTCTTTCTATCCACCCACGCGGAATACAGACAGACAGACTGCCAGCGGGCTTTGACCAGGAAGGTCCTTACCTGTTGTTCGTGGAGAAATTTGAAATCGCAGATTCCCGACTGTGAACATCTGTGGGCGGCGCTCCTCTTGACTCTGCCCGCCGGTTTTTATTTTCCTTCTCAGCTTTTACTTTCCCGGCCTCGGCTACAGGCTGCTGGCACAGTAAATCGGAGTTGGAGACGAGTTCGCAGAAGTTAGTTTGGGGTTTCCACAATTTACATCTTTGTTGTTTGGTGCGAAGTGATTGTGTCAATTTTCTGGATTCCCAGCCGGCTAGCCGAGACTTGCAGAGGCGTGCGACTACCGGGTCTGAAGAGTTTGTTTCCCGACCGTGCTCTAGGATTTATCGGTGTTTGACTGAAGTGGAGGTCACCTCATCTTGCCGGCAACCAGCATGCTTGGACTCGGGCTTGTGCTCACCGCGGTGTTGGTGTTGGTTCCCTCGGGGAGCCAAGCGTGTCCCTCCCGCTGCCTGTGCTTCCGGACCACGGTGCGGTGTATGCACCTCCAGTTAGACCGGATCCCGCAAGTGGCGCCTACCACTACCATACTGTAAGTTATTAAACTTATTTCAAACTTTTAAGAATATTTGATGCATACTTTTCTTGAGAAAGTAAATATTTAGTAGTATAACATCAAGGCGATGGATACAACTGTGGTTTCAACGCCGACTTAACATTCTGACTTTTGGTGAACAATTTTTATTTTGTTGTCAAAACTTTGACTTTTATCTGCGCAACTGCTTGCGAAAGCTGACATCCAAAAAAAGTGTGATTGCTTTTTGTATTTGTTCAACTTTGATTTTAGAATGGTTGCTTTATGTTTGTCTCTGTGCGTTTGCTAAGGATTCATGGGTGATTTGCGAGCATTGTTGTGCTCAAAAACAAATGCTGTCTTTTCTTGCTCGCTGTTGCGCGCAGTGCGCCCTTAGTTTGTAAAACCTCTCTGTTGTTATTGTAATTGATCGTTCAGAATTGCTAAGTAGTATTTGAAAGAAAAACAAATAAGTTCGTGCTGACCAAACAATAGATGACCATCACCCCTCGTGTAATCGTTAATTGATATATTTCAATACAATTTGAGTCCATAGCGATATCTGTTCCCATTTGACAGGAAAAGTTCTCAACTTGTATCAATATTTGATATGGCCATGTTGTCTACAAGTTGACAAAACAAACGGTATCGTTTAGGTAAATTTGCTCTTTCTGCACGAGTACCGAGAAATCATTTGCTTTCTTCTTGTAGATTGATCATTGTGGTTTTTCTGGGTCGTATAGCTGCTCTCTATAACCCTTTATTTGTTGAGCTAGTCTGTAGGGACCTTGTTGGGACCGACCGGCGTCTCTCCAAGATAAGTCCGGCGTATCACTTCCGATACAGTCTGGCTCTTGAATTACTCGTTACTTTTCAAAAGGCTGTTGGTAAAATGTAACTTCTTTATATGTTTTGCTACATGTTTTGACAGAAATTTATTACTGCAGTTATAATTTATTGGCTTGTATTATTGAAGAATGAAAGCCGAAACGACAGAATGGCAGGAGTTCTTTTTCTGGCCTATGTCAAAATGTCAGAGCCAGAGGGAAGTTGTCAGTGAGTTGTGATGGGGGTTGTTGGTTGTCATAGAGATTGAAAAACTTGCGTGGAGAGGACAGATGTTTTCAGCTCAGGTAGGTGACTGAGTGAAACTTAAACCTCTAATTCCTTGGCGGGTCAAGTTATTACCATTTGCAGCCTCTTTCAATTTTGGGGCAACTCTTGGTCTGCAGGCGGATTTTAATACCTACTAGCTTCCACTTGCAGCTTGTCTGGCATTTTGTTACAACCTTAGTACAGAACTTCCGGAGGTGGTGTTGGTTTATCAGTTATAACATTTGATGTGCTCCACTCACAGGCCCTAAGGCCAACCTGGGGAAAATGTAAGAATGCAAGAACATTTTGTAATCAGATGCCAGGGCTCGAAATTAATTTTTGGGAATAGGCGAACTGGATCACCTAACATGAAAATCTAGGTGCTGAGCAGCTCGGAAAAAACTTTGGATGCACATCATAAAATAAAGTAAAATGTATTGTCAGCAAAACTAGAAGAGAGATGAAAGAGCTCTCATATTCAAAGTTGCAGGTAGAATTCGGAAGTCTGTGTGTAGCACAATGTTGGCAAGCACAGTTCAAAAACAGTTTAAAGTTTTGTCTGATGAACCAAACTTAAAATTTTGGGTGCAAGGAAGTGCATTTACACCCTGTATTTCGAGCCCTGGATGTAGAGGTTAATTGTTCTTTATTTATTGGCAACTTCATTTACCTTATTAATTCAGTGCTTTAGTTTAATATGTTTTCAGCTTTTCGAATACTACAGCTGGCTAGACAGACCTCAATCAATAAACCTGTCTGCAGAATTTGAAGCAGTTGTAAAGGGAATCATCATGGAAAAGTTTTTACATTTTTGAAATGGATGAGTTGACCTGGTCTCATAGCATCTCACTTCTGTGTCATTGGGCTATACCATTGGTATGAATTGAAAGGGTGGTCAGTGTCAAGTCCAGGGAAAGCCTAATTCAAGGTTGCAGAGTCAACATGAGAGAAGTTGAGAAACCTTTGTCCAGACAACATTAGACCCGCACAACATGTTTTGAATTTAACATAATTAAGGGTCAAGTACGTCAGGTGTAGCATTTCACATAACAACTTTTCAGTCTGGTTTTTGGACAGGCAAGAATCATAAATTATGCAAATTATGACCTCATTAGCATAAACCACATTCTGATGTATTCACCTCTGTCCAGACAACACCAGACTCGCACAACACGTTTTGAATTTAACATAATCTAGGGTCAAGTACGTTGGGTATAGAATTTCACATAACAACTTTTCAGTCTAGTTTCTGGACAGGCAAGAATCCAGCATTTCAAGGTTCAATTATTCGTAAAGATTTTTGTTAGATTTATACATGTATCACTTTTGCTGCAGCCAGGTTCTGAGATACCATCATAATATCTTAAACTAGATGCTTAAGTTTCTTCTAATGCAAAGACCTTGTATACAGTATATACCAGAACTGTGACATTAAGTTAAACAGATTTTGAAAAAAGTTCTTCTATGCAACATACTTAAATCCACACATGTTTCTATCTTGTACAGCACTCATGGTTGACATACCTTTTTTTGAAATGGAAGAAGGTTAAAAACCTCTTATCTTATTCTTAAGAAATATGCCACTGTAGTAACTTTTAAATGTCATCTAGCTGTCCTTGTACTTTTTTCTGTTGAAACAGATCTATGTCAATAAACATATATTTCCTCCCTGGGTTTTGGTAGGAATCAACTAGTGGACTGAAATAACATCTCTGTTTACAATATTATCACTGAAAGCATCAACCTGATGTGTTTCTTACCCTCCAAGACTACCCTCTGGGGGACTCTTTTTCCTTTCAAAACAGGCAGAAATCACAATTGTTTTGATACAGGAAGATTAACGTTCTAATTCTGACCTGCCAACCTTTAAAATGATGCCAGAGAACTTTTTCCATTGTGCAAGAAGCCTGATGTTTTTATTTTATCCTCCCGAACTACCCTCTGAGTGACTCTTTTTCCTTTCAAAACAGGCAGAAATCACAATTGTTTTGATACAGGAAGATTAACGTTCTGATTCTGACCTGTCAACCTTTAAAATGATGCCAGAGAACTTTTTCCATTGTGCCTGATGTTTTTTATCCTCCCAAACTACCCTCTGAGGGACTCTTTTTCCTTTCAAAACAGGCAGAAATCACAATTGTTTTCATAAAGGAAGATTAACGTTCTGATTCTGACCTGTCAACCTCTAAAATGATGCCAGAGAACTTTTTCCATTGTGGAAGAAGACAACCTGGAAGGCATCATTTCGTACAGGCCCTTGCCTGGGTGGGTTGGAATGTGCTCGGATTCTAACTCGTTTATGCTGTCAGTTACCGGCGTCTTTGTTTTGACTTGTGCAGAAGTTCAAGTGCAACTTTTGTTGTTGTGATGACACTGTAAATACATAATCACCTAGAGAATAGTGTCCCTTGTGTTCTTGTTGATATACCTTTTGGCCTCTGAGGTCACCGAGGCGGTCTTCGGTTTATTTTGGTTTGTACCTCTCAGGAGCAAGAATTCTGGGCGAGTGACCTTTAACCCCTTGAGGAAGCCCTCAAAAGTCTGTAAGTGCAATGGTGGTGAAGTATGGCTTTTGAAATTGCTAGTTGAAATACCGCTTAATGCCATTGTATAGGTTGCAGGTGAAAGTAGAAGAGGATGCGAGCAGTGGATTTCTACTTAACCCTTCAAGTGTAACGGGCCAATTGTATCCCCTAACTCTAATCGGCCATGATACTGGGAGGGTCAAATGTAGTGCCCTTGAACTTATTGAGAACAGCCCCGTCATCACCTCTGTTCACTGCCGCAATATTTCACCCAGTTGAAAGCCGAAGTTCAAAGCTGGTAAACAAAGAAGGGGGGAAGGTTGTCATTATGTCACCTTCAAGTCAGTGCCAAGATGTAGAAAGCAGTCGCAAGGTTGCGCAATGACCTCTTGGCTTGTAAATCCCCTGCAGCGGCTTTGAAGTACAGTATTTGCCATGTTACACACAAGAGTACAGTAAACGAACATTGTCGTCCCTGTTTTTTCTCCAGGCCGGGGGTGCAATTCTCAGAAAAGGATTAAAGCTTAAACAGCTTGCACATTTTAGAAGAAGAGGGCAAGAAACGATAACAGCAATGAAAGACCTTTGTACATTCGTGCCTCAAGGGTTTACATCGTGTAGGTACAGGTCCCAACAAACACGAATACAGAGATGGGTAGACTATATACATGAGTTAAACATACATAGTAGTATAGACAAGTATAGACTACAATACACAAGGTAAACAATCGTCATAAGACAGATTTTATGCTCTAAAAAAGAGGCGAATTTACACCTGGGGTTGCCTAGTACTCTTTCAGCCAGTTTCTAACAATCTTTCCTCTGGTTTTAGAGTTTTTTGATAAGCCTCTTATCTTTTTATCAGATACTTATCAGAACGAACAGTTATCTCAAAGCTCTTGTTGGGGAGGTAAAGCTGCTATGTTTTCGTAGCTGTCTGTTTCTGTCACAAACTTCCCCATAACATCTGCTTGGAGATTAGACAGCCAGAACCCCTAAGCTCACTATAAGTATGACTATGGGCCTTGACAGCAATTTCATGGTTTCTTACCCTTCTATTTCTGCTTCAGGGAGTTGAAAACTTGATCAGGGTGGGTGCAGTTACTGTCAAAACTACATCTACCCCAAAGAAGATCTCTTGGTGGACAGAGAAGTCTATGATTCTTGATTCTTGGGTCATTGGGAAAAATTAAATGTATTAAAGGGACCAGCAAAAAGTGGTGGCATTGACCAGATGGTCTTTATGTACAGGTGGACACTCGTACAGGTTTGATTGTATTGTAAAGATAGACTGAAGGTAAATATTAATGATTTTTTATACTGGTTTTCTTTGCAAATATCGACAGATGACATTGTCTTCACTTCATTAACATATCTATTCAAAGTTTTGGTATAAAACCTACTTCTGCCATATCTTTCCTTAGTCACTGACAAAAGATAGCGGATGCTGTCTGAAATGTCTGACTGTTTCAAAATTTTATCCAGTTGCTTGAGGAACTGTTTTTGGCGTATCTTATTACCTGGATGTCTAACCTTCATCAATGTATCGACAGATAAAGTTAGCAAACTGGTATGCTACATAGTGCCGACACTTGTTGTGAGGTGTGTGACAATGCTGTGATGTCAGCTGAATCTGAAGAACTATGGCTGGGTGAAATGAAAACTACTTTGACATTCCACTGAAAATACCCCCTTAGAGTATGAAAGCCACCCCTTATTAAGAAGGCACATTCCAAGGATCTTTCTGAATGAAAATGAGGGCCGTAGTTTCCTGTTCACCTGTTCCCTGCAAGATACTGTAATTCTTGTTTCTTTCACTGTAACTTTATGTTCACCGTTTTCACGGTCACCTCTGTACCGTGAACTTATCATCACTGTGAAAAAACCTGTTGTTGTTTTTTATGATTCCTTCACATATCCGTTCTGTAAATCACTTGCGGCCACCATGAAGATAAAGTTCAGTGAAAGTGTCCATTTTCCTTACACCATGAAATTTTGCTACCGTGAAGATAAAGTGAATTACAGTATACAGTACTGCTATTGTAAGAACAGAGGAATATTGGTAACATACTCTGATACTTACTCCATACGTTCATTACCCATTTATAACGTCTTGAATTTTGAATGTCTCAAACAAACAAACAAACAAACAAACAAACAAACCAACCAACAAACAAGCAAACAAAAAAATTATTGGAAGGTTTGTTTGAAACTTGAATGAACCTCTTGGCTAGAATTTCAAATGCAAATCTTTGCAGTGCTGAACCCTTTACCTCATTTATGCCCATGCTTTAGGCTACGGTTTCCTCTATTATATTGATATTATTACAGGTTCTAAGATGATATATTAAGGTCTCATAGCCTTTTAGAGGCCGTAGGGGCAGTGAGTTGTTAATCCTCTATGTGTAGCGCATAGTGTTGGAAGGTGGAGGCCATCCCTCTCCTTCCACCACCTTTTACCTCCCCAACCAAAGTCAGGTACCCATTTTACACCTGGGATGAGTGAGGAAGGTTGTGTAAAGTGCCTTTCAGAAGGACACAACGTCTACACCAGGAATGTCAAGAAACAAACAAGACTTCTTCAAGTTCTTGATCTTGTGCCTCTCCCAGGGACACGACGTCTAGCCTGGAATGTCAGGAATCGAACCCCCGATCTCTTGATCTGGTGTCTGCTAGTCTAGCCACTTGACCATTCAAGGCCGCTCTCTATGATAACACTGCTGCACTGTTTACAAAGTGTTGAGTTTAGCTGGTCAACAGGTGGTCATTATGTCAGGCCTTGTACATGTCAGAGGCACCTGGCTGCATAAACAAGTGAGCTGGGGGAGACTCTGGTAGGGTCCATTGAGAAATGAAGAGGATATGATAATATCAATCAGTGCTGTCTCCAGCTTCAATTTTGTTTTCTGTCCCACATTGTTTGGAAGCCCACGTTCTTGATTTTCCTTCAATTTTTGTGTTTTTTTGGAGCCCATGTTGTTGATTTTTCTTGTTTAACTTTGTTAAATCTGTCATTTCAAACCTACGATAATACATTTTCATCAAACTCGTGTTGTAAAATTCAGATTTTTTGGACGGACGGGGTAAAATTTTTGTCCGTCCCAACAAGCAAAATTTCTGTCCCAAGACGAAGGGATGGGTCCTGGGGACAGTCCTGGTATCAATGTTGCGATCTAGAAGAATCAGAAGGAAAATATGATGTATTCAATATCAAAGGACTACAATATTGGAATTTTGATCGAGACAACACAAAATTTTTAATATTTTTTTGTGAATCCAAAGAACATTTGATCCGTTCCAGTCATTCATTCCCGGGAGACTCTACTTTTGTATATGTTATAGAATCCTTTTGCTTGGCTTCCAGGGCTCTGTATACATCAGAATATTGATTTAGATTTATGCAGACATTTTGTGTATATAATATATATCTGTAATTAGTTTTATCAGGTCGGTATATCATTTCAAGGATATATGTAGTTTTCTTAGGCACACAACCTTATTTTCTTCTCTACAGATGTTTTGACAACCTATCTGCTGTCTTAATCAGTGTAGAATAAACTTGTTCTATCAGTGCATAGTGAAGCCCCCTTCAGATAGGAAAAGTTTACTTTGCATGGGACAGGACAAGTTTATTTTACACAGCAGGTTGATTAAGACAGCAGATACAGGAACTGAGGTAGGTTGTCTAAACATCTGTAGAGAAGAAAAATAAGGTTGTGCTCCTAAGAAACAGAAATATAAGCTTACAAAGACACTACATTTTCATCAATTTCATATAATAAAGTTCTCATTTTGGGACGGACAAGGTAAAAAAACATTCCGTCCCAACAAGCAAATTTCTGTCCATGGACGGAGGGACAGGTCCTGGAGACAGCTCTGCTAAGAAAACTCTGTTTGACTGTCGTACACATATATAGTATATATGCATGTAAAAGTAGCTCTTGAAGACAGTTCCACTGTAACCCCATAGATATGAAATAATGTCACCTTTCTATGCAATATACAGTGTAGAATCAAGGAGGTTAAATTTAACCTCTTTGGTAGAATGTACTGTAGATGGACTAACAAGATATGGGTTTTCAAATGTAACACAATGTAAGATGAAATATACTGAAATATGATTTGTAAATCAGAACAAAACATCTGCGTACTGTTATTACTGAAAAGCTGAACAGCAAGCTATTGTCCATGCAGACAGGTAGCCTTGCCAGGAGCAGAGGATATCCTTTGTTCCATGTATGCTTCCTGGATTAAGACACGAAAACAAACATGCTAGTGTGCCCTGGACACACAAGACACCAGACTCAATAGACTTGTTAAAGAAACAGAAGACAGACCAAGGAAAGGGCAACTTATGATCTTAAACTCTGTTTGGTGCCAGATGAATATGACTAAGCTCTTTGTTTGTTTCGCATAACTGGTAAACCACTTTAAGCCCCCCTCTCACTGGACCCGCGGCACACTGGCGGCGGCGTTGCGGCCGATCGAATTGACAAAGCCCTCAATGAATTTTATCGACAAAAAGAAATCTTTTTAAGCTTTGTGTGTTTTGTTGTCTTTTTGGTCATACTTGTACATTTTGAATGATATTCCCATTATAAAGTCAAAGGTAACACGAATCCAATTTAGGACGCAGTGCCGCTGCCAGCGTGCCGCAGGTCCAGTGAGAGGGGGGCTTAAGGCATAACACACCAGTTGTGTACAGTAGGTACAAGCTGCGTAAGACTGCACTGTAAGGTTTCATCCACTCACACTGGGAATAACCACTTGTTTTTTTGATAAGTGTGGTGTGATCTTTAACATGCTTGAGTTGTGGCTCCCTTCAAATACGGGACCTCTGCTTTACGTCCCATCCAAGACGACATCCCTAGCCGATACTTGGTACAGTACTACCTATTTTCACCTGAGTTGAGTGAGGAAATAGGTGTGTGCTGGTGTGTAACTGTGTTCCCTTCCCAGTACCTGAACTATCTCTCCTGGTAAAGGCCTTTTCTTGGCCAGGAAAAACATGTGGACTTAAATTGGCTCTGAATGGTGGGTTTCTGTAGAAGGCCCTTTTGGACTAGGATCAGATCTTTTGACTAGATCTTGGCAGAAGCACATTATCAGTGTCATTGACTGTGGCTCTGATGGATTGAAGTGTACTTCTGTATGTGTTTCAGCTCAGTAAAGCCATATCACTCACATGTTTTATCAATTCATCTTTTCGGATGGTGATGTAAAGCCCGGTGTGTTTAGCTTCAACTTCAACTCGTTCAAGCATTTTTTTGCCCTGTAAAGCTGTTTTAACCCTATAAAGAGTCCCATTGTTCATATTCATAATGTACTTTTGAATATGATATGCTGAAGCAATTTTGGTGTGAAGTCACATGTCAGTCTATATGCCTGTACATGTGTAAATGATACTCTTGATGTGGCCAGCTTCTAATCCCAAAGCAAATGCATTGGTCTCCTGTCTGGCTTGCTTTGTAGGTCTTTTGTGGCCTTTTCTGCATTTCTACATCTATCTAGAGCTGGGCTCTAGCTAGCTTGAATTTTTTTCCATCATCCCGATTCCCATTGACAAAAAGATCCTACAAAGAGTCTTCGTTTTTCTGTCACCTTGTACAAACTTCTATCAATTTATTCAAATTTTGACATTTTTATATCTTAACTCATGGATTTTTGTCCGTAAAGGTTGACGAAATGATCTAAAAATGTTTCCATCATATGCAACAAAATTGTGTCAAAATTCAAATGATGGAATGACGGATGCTGGATAGAACCCTGCTCTAGAGTGCTGGCCTTTGTTCCGAAATGTAAATCTATCATGTCCAACAAACATTTCTGAAACATTTTCAGCTATTCTAGTGTCTCTAGTGGTTCCTTTCTCCCCTGTGAACACTAGAAAGACATAGAAGTGCCAAAAAATGCCACGTCATAATACCCGCGAAACAAGGATGAATGCTACATCTGCTTGGAGATTAGCCAGCTTCACCACATCAGGTCTCATTCATGAGTTTTTTCGCCCCATAGGCTTACATGTTATAAAACGTGTTTTACATGGGCGCGTTCATAATGAAGCTATAGGAAATGCACCAATGTCATTCATTCTCTGTTGAGCTCATCTACCCTAGATCATTTGAAAAAATTGCCAACTACCAGTTGGCATACGATACCTTTTTATGGCAATTACAAACAGCACTTAGCTAGACCCCCTAAATAGGCACTTTCCAGCTGAAAGTGATCGACCGAATTACCGCCGATGTCCGGCTGTGGACGTCCGACCTCGCGCGCGGCTGCCGAACTTTACCTGTTAATTTCTTCCGTTATAAACAAGATTTCATCAGTTTGACGCTTGAGATCAGTCGGGCTGGCTAAAAGAGAATTTCCCACCGATATAAACACACGTTCATGCAGCCGTTCATTTTTTGGGCAACGGACTCTTTTAGATAGACGCGGAGTAACACAGGAATGAGACCATAAGTTGGTCTATTTCCCAGACATGTGTTGCTCTGGGTGAAACATCACCTTCTGTATGTATATTGGAACTTAATCCATGGGAAAGTTGGGATTTGACAAGACTGTTTCTTGTTATGTACGGAAGAGTCCTTCAGGACCTGTTGAACAACCCATTTGACTAAATTGAGTATTGAGTACTGTGAATGCAGAAATTTTTGCAGTGGTTTTATGTTCGCTGTTTTCGGGGTAAGCTATTCGCTGCGAACTTAAAACCATTGCCAAATTTTTTGCCCTCCTACCCCCTTGTCTACTATTGTCTCAAACGTGAACTAAAAACGACCGTGAACACTTCATTTTCTCCCTACCACGAATTTAAAACCATGCAAACTTAAACGCAATTACAGTATTTTTTTCTTCTAAGTAGACTCTCCCAGGCTATGAGATTCTCCTAGCCATAAACTCAGTAAGGAGTCATCTGTTAGATTGCTAGGGTTTATGTTACACAAGCTACATTGCTTGCAAATTACTGTAAATACATTTTAGTTTGCATGTTTTTTTTTCGATGTTGGGAGAAAATGGAGTGTTTGCGGTGGTTTTAAGTTTGCGTTTGTGACAGTAGTAGACTAGGGGGTAGGTGAGCAAAAAATGTTTGCGGCGGTTTTAAGTTCGCAGTAAAGAGCTTACCACGAAAACTACGAACATAAAATCACCACAAACATTTCTGCATTTACAGTATTTTCCTGTCAGTCATCCCCCCAGACATGTTCACCTGGTCTTCTGTTATTTTTCTTTCATCAGTGGTAAGATGTAGGCGGGTAAACCTATACTCTCATGACCTGTAGAAGTGATCCATGGTTCCAGTCCTCTTTAGAACCTGGATTCTATTTTGCCACGGCCAAGTTTATTTTGCCGCTATTTGTTACATCATGAAAAACAGACAGTTAAGTGGCCTGGCAACAGAAGAGCAATCTCAAAGTGATTACCTGGTAATCTCAAAGTAAATTCTGCTTCGCATGAAGAAAGGGTAGAAAATTGTGTTGGACAGCAGTTAAATGAGGGCCTGCGTGCCCCTTTTCCATAAGTGGTACTAGTCAGCTTGTTGTGATTTCTCGTAATTCGTAGGGAAACCCGTCTTATTCATGTAATTCGTAACAAGGCGACCAAAGTTTTGCGAAATTACCTCTCTTGATTCCAGTTAATATAAAGAGGGTTCTTCTGAATTCAACGCAAAGCGTTGTTGGGACCCCCATGCAGAGCCTCTAAAGGAACCGAAGCAATGTTAGGGCCTGAAAATTTTCAATTTTGAAAGTTCATTTATTTAGTAATTTCTATACATGATTACATGTACAGTGTTCAAACAGCACTATCACAATGTATAGCAACGTCCATGATGCGAAAATACGCTGTCGCTGTGATGTGAGAACTCACTGAAAATCGTCGCCTGGGTTTCTGTAGGCTAACGAAACTAAGGGAATCATCGTACGGCACGTTTTTGCACAGTTTTAAAATGCTCGAAGTATGAATTTACTATGCAAATGTGCTAAACAGTGTTAGTAAATGTCACTATCATAAAGATTTCAGCATTATTTTATTTCCATTTTTTGGGCACTAATATTGCTTTGGTTGCCTTTAGATTATGTGCAACTGTTGAGTGTTGTTTCTGTCTCTTCAAATTTGATTTAAAAGATGTGGCAAATGGTCAGTTACTTATCAAAGGGCGGAAAATGACAAAAGCTTCAACGGTACATGTGTTTGAAGCCATATGGGTTTCTGTTGATTCTAACTGCCTACTTCTATGCCAAGTCTTGACATTGCATAGCTTCATGTAAATTGACTCTCTGGAACTTGTCAGAACAAATAATACAGTACAAATGTTGGTGTGCACACAATATTTATCAATGACACGAAAACTTTGTTGAATGAACAGGTAAGGTGGCAACTTAACGATGACTAGCCTAATTGCCATTTTGTGTATATAGACTCTAATTTGAAACTAATGTCTGTTCAGTAATTACAATAAAAACCAAGGTCAAGAAGCATAAATAAAGAGGTCATCCCATACTAGACTGTTTGTGGGTGGTCTTGATTTATGTCTATATTGTTATACCCATAGAAACCGACAGTGCAGCTCTGGCTATGCTGAACAGATGAAAAGGTTCACTAACTTATAGCAAACCTGCAACTCATTGTCTGTAACATAACTATTTGAAGAATGGCATTTGTAGGGGCTAAGAGTTAGAGACAGAGCATTTATTGAAAACAGCAGTTCATTTGCAGAATCTTGTGTGCGGGTCTGAATGCCTTTTTTTTGTGAGGCGAAGCAAGCTTTTATTCGGTCAGCCCACTCTACTTCAAGTTCAACAGTAGCCATTGTTGGTAAATCATTTTTTATCCTGAATTCATCATTAAGCATAAGGCCACACCATTTTAATTTCTTGGTCAACAGAATTTAAAAAAAATGCTAGATTGGAAAATCAACAGGAAAACAGAATCTCATAGGAAAGTTTGTACTTTGGTGCACACAGTTTCAGGGAGTGAACAGGGTCAGGTGCAAGTTTTCACCCCAGCCTTCTGTTTTCATGATTTTTTGTGTGCTAAAATTTAAAAAAAATCAATCCGTTATTCAAGTCAAATGCTAGGCTGCCCAAATGTCACAACAGAGTGTCCGGTTGTGTCGGTGTCCGCAGACTAGGTTTGCCAGACACCCCTTGAATGCAGCCGAACAGTTCAATGACCTCACAAACATTCCCAAAACCTTCCACCATAGCTAGTCAATCTATCATTAAGTGTGTAACAGTGGGGTTCAAACACCACTAACTGACCAGTCTAACTGGTCAGGACCTTTTACTTTTTAGTTTTAGCCTTACGCTGGCGGGCCTGGGTTTGATCCGGAAGCCAGGAGATGGTGCTACTTGCCTCTTGTCTGCTCTCCTAAATTTACCGCATTACCAGGAAGCCCCCCATGCAGACCCTCATTTGTCAGCAGGCATTTTTGTAGCATGCGAGACAAAGATATAGCTGTGTGACTGTTAGGGGTCATCAATGTCTGGGAATGGAACATGCACTCTGATTGAAAACAAAAGGTCAACGTATCATTTTCTGAAAGAAAAGCATTGTGATAGTTCTTTTGGGTGGAGCATGTCATAGATGAAGAAAACAGATTTGACAGCATAAAGACTTGAACTTCATTCATTGTTAAAGTGTCAAATGAAAACTAGGACAGCATGGACAGTGTTGATCTTAATCTACGATCATACTTCATAGTTCTTTAGGGTAGGTCATGTCACAGATGAAAAAAAAAAAAAGAGTTGACAGCATAAAGACTTGCACTTCATTCATTGTAAGTGTCAAATTGAAAAATAGGACAGTATAGGGACAGAGTTGATCTTGGTCCTGACACCAATTTGAACCTAACTGTACCAGAGAGAACGAGCACTATTTTCCTTTGAGTTCTAGTTTGGACCTGGCATGTTTCTAGTTTGAGTAAGGCTGTCTCCAGGTACTCTCCAAGCAGAGGTTCGGCTCCAGCTGGTTTTTGACGTGTTTTTAAGGGGTTTTTGTTGAGCTTTTTTGTTTTTACCAAAACGGGACAAAAAGGAAAGCCCGACAAAAATGGTTAAAAATCCGTCTAAAACCAGCCGGAGCTGAACGTCAGCTTGGAGAGTGGTCTCCAGAACCCGTTCCTCCGTCCCAGGATAGAAATATGCTCGTTGGGACGTAAATTTCACCCCTTCAATCCAAAAAACTGAACCTCAGGACATGGAATTGTATTTTTCTAAGCTTAAAATGATATCTGATGACGAAAATTGAGTTTGAGTTTTATTTAGATCCACAATTAGCCTCATAAGAGGCTATTCTTCCTGTGGTCTACACATTCATATTTACACATTACAATAGGGATATACAAAGACATACAAAGTGACAGTAGAGGACAAAAAAAAAATAATTCCTTAAAAGCAATAATTACAGTCCAAATTTTTGCTAATTGCCGCCGGTCTTGTTCCACAACTGAGACATTCTGTACAGAAAGCGCCTTTTCTGAGTGTTGGACTTTGGTTTTGGAAGTCTGATTTTCTTTGTTCTGGTTGAGCGTGTTTGGTAGTTGTGGATCTCTGACTGGAATGTGAGTTTGTCGTACAGGACCCTGGAAATTGACAACATGGGCTCCCAAACGATGAGTGGGACAGATAAAATTTAAAGCTGGAGACAACCCTGAGTTTGAGTGGGTCTACAACATTTAAACAAGTAATGATGTGGTATTTAGACTACTTTAAGTACTAAAGGGCCGACCAGGAACACCTACAGACTTCTCAGTCCTTATCGGTTCCATCACACACATCATCAATTTAGGGATGCACGAAAACACCTCGTCTCCAAGCAGATCTACCGGTGGCAAGACAGTATCTAAAGGGCAAAACAGTATCTAACTGGCCAATTAAATACTTCTGTAGTAGTACTGAACTGTTTTTGGCCTTTTGGATACTGTCTTGCCATCGGTAGATCTGCTTGGAGATAACAAAATACCCTTGCCTGGAGCCAAGAACAACACTTGGGTAAACTGTGTTTGATTCATCTTGGTTTGACAAAGCTTTTCAGACCTATGCCTTGTGTCTTCTTCGGTGTCATTGCAGTTTTCCCCTCTAAGTTTAGAAGAGCTTATAGTGTTCACCTTGCATTTGGAAGGTATGGGTTTCAAAATCCAGACAGATAATACCAAAAACTTGAAAATTAGTACATGTCGCTTTCTCTGCTTAGAACTCAGCACTTCCAGAACGAGTATGGAAGTAGAACACTCCACTAGCCCCTGTTGTAGTGTCACGTGTGGCCCAAGGGCTATAGAAATGGAGATGGGCACTGCCCCAATATACTGAAAGATGTGGGAAGGATTTGAACATTAAATTTGTTATGGAATATTGAAACTGAAATATATATCTTAAATACACATTTACATACATGTATATGCACAATAGTATTTCAGAGGTTTGAAACTTTACCTCATATGTGTTGTCAATAAAGTTAACAAAACACATCATAGCTCTTCCCCCATGACCCCTGAATAACCTTGACAGTTGTACTGGTCAGATACCACAAGCCCATCTACAACTTACAAGGCTAAGGTCAATAACACTGTTTTTCAACCGTCTTTGCCAAATCAGCTAAAATAAAGCGGTATCCTTGCATGTGTTGTTCATGAAATACATCATAGCTCTTCAGTGATGACCCCAATATCGTTGACAAACGTACCGGACAGATACCACAAGTCCATCTTCAAGGTTGAGGGTCAATGACACATTGTTTTCAACTTTGTTGCCAATTCAGCTAAACTGAAGCAGCATCTTCGAATGTTTTGTTCATGAAATACGTCATTGCTTTTCCCCTATGACCCGAACATCCTTGTGATGTGTGCTGGTCAGATAGCACAAGCCCATCTACAAGGTTTAGGTCAATGACGCATTGTTTTTCAACTTTGTTGCCAATTCAGCTAAAATGAAGCAACATTCTCCCATGTGGTGTTCATGAAATACGTCATAGCTCTTCCCTTATGACTCCAATATCTTGTGCTCGATCTTCAGATAGCACAAGACTATCTCCAAGGTTTAGGAAGGGACAAGGTGAATGTGATCTCAAAGGTTGAAGTCAATGACGCCTTGTTTTTAAACTTTTGTTGCTTTAGCCAAAATGAAGCAGCATCCCAAGGAGTTTGGCTGGTGATATGCCAAGATCGGTGCAAGGGGCATCACGTAGAGGAGTTTTTGGCACAGTGGAGAAATATAAAACATTCACGTCTAAATCTTTGGTTTGGATTTAACCCACTCAATGTCAAGGGCCATTATAAAGCCGATTTCTAATCTACTTAGATGCTGAAAGGGTTAAAGCCATATCAACATGGTATTTAGCTGTGTTCTTTTACTTTTACTTTAGAACAGAGGAGGTCACAGATATCAACACATAGGGAAGAAAAGTGACAAATGTACTGCAAGCAAAGCAACTGGTACAGTCTAATCTGCTCAAGAAGACCGCTCAGGGACCATTAAAATCTGGTCTATATGGACAGGTGGTTGCTATATCAGGGCTCGAAATTCATTTTTGGAAATAGGTGCACCACATAGAATAAAGTTGAATGTCAGCAAAACATGATAACAATGTTTAACGCTCTTAAGAACTTCAATCTGTAATTCTATAGCTAACCTTAAGATTTCAAACAAGACTTAGTGATACATCAAATAAAGTACAACAAAAGGTTATACTACTTTTTCTGGAAGAATATTCTGTATACTTAGCGTACAATAGTACCCTTATCCTATAGCCTACAAAAATATCTAGGTGCACTGGTGCACCCACAGTTGTTAATTTTCGCTGTTAAATCTGCCATTTCAAGCTTACAAAAAAACATTTTCATCAATTTCAGATCATGACGTTCAGATTTTATTTTGAAAGATTGGGTGAAATTTTTGTCCGTCCCAACAAGCGAGGGACGGGTCCTGGAGACAGCCCTGGTATTGGGACTCTTGCTGCGCCCTCACTGTCCTGACCAACCGCAGTGTTTTGACACTCTAAGAAAATTACCACCATCAGACCATGTTAATTTTACAGATGATTTGACTTCTTTGGAAACCAAATGGAGCAAAGCATGTTGTGTAATCATTCAAAGCCCAATGACCGCAAAGGTCAAACTTGTTCTGTTGATTGCAATGACATTTGTCAGGAGATTACCTGGTTTAATTGGACAGAACCTCTTTTTCACTTTGTACCTTTTTAAAGATTAAGCTTCCCTTTGTAGTTAATCCATAAATTGATGAATTAAATAATTAGTTAATAACTGTTAATTGATTATGTGAGTTTTGCCACAGGCGACCAATGACTACCGACCCAAAACTTTCCCATTTTTGTAAGTTTGGACCAAGGCCCTACCACTGCACAAAAGCCGAGAAACATTTTTTATTTGGGCCACCTTGAATTGGTTTTTACATACAGGGTCCAAAAGTTCTCCTTTTATCAATTAGTTCAGAAATTGATCAATTACACAATTAGTTGATAACTATGTTAATTGTTTATGGCTGTTTTGCCACAGCCTGCTGTTAGTGTAGAACTCAAACCTAGGTCACGTAAAAAAAACCAACACACTTATCATTTATTATTATAATATCAATAATCAAGAAGAGTTGTGGTGGCCCGATGTGCTTGGCTAAAATATGCGACCTGTAGCAAAGGAAAAAGGTCATGCCTCGACCTTAGCCTGAGGTCACCCGCTTTACATGTGTACCTTTACGCCTCTATTTTGTATAAAACATGACCTTTTAGCTGGAGCCATGTAGTAGATAGACTTACATTGTATATGTCTTGGCTTGGCTTCTCTGACGAAGATTGTATGTGTAGCTTAGAGCTGCAGGGGTCTATGTCGACATTTGAGTTACGACTTTCCCCTTACAAGGTGAATCCGACTTAAGGAACTTGAACAGGTTTTCCCTTGGAGTGCATTCAGTGGAGCCATGCCGGGGGGGGGGGGGGGGGGGACCTTGGTTAAAATTGGAGCCAGCAGTGTTTGGCGTAATCATGGCCTTTTGGCAAAAACAGACAGTCATTATGCCAAGGCATATCAAAGGTTGTTAGGTTTTTGATTTGTCATTCCTCCAAGAGGAGGATGTAAGAAACAGAAGTTCAGGGCTTGGATCTGTTTACATAGCAGTCAAAGACAAGAGATCAACAGTAAAGCACCAAGTGTGAGTGAGCTCTGGTGTAAAAGTGTGTAACTTGAATACAATTATACATCATACTATTCATAGTTTTTAGCCAAGTCCTGGTACAAATTATTCAAGGCCGTTTGTAGTTTTGACAACTTAAGATTGATACGTGACTAGCAATTAGAAAGGACAATTTAAGAAAAGATTGTGTGAGGCATTTATGAAGGCTAGACTGTGTGAGTGTCACAGATTATGTGAGTTTGTGTATTTCCCTAACCCTTTCATTTTTCTGTGAGGGTGTCCGCATCCAATTTACGAGGTATCCAGGTACATACATAAACTAAACCTCACACACCTATTCATTTCTCTTTACCTCCCCAACTCCTGGTAGCCTCTACCAGGCTCCACAGGTCGCTGGAGAAATACCGGTAGTAGAGATTCGCCAAATAGACAGATAACAAGCCAGGTGCAGAGGAGTTAGCTGGCCAGGGAGTACAGTTTGCGACCATGTAACTATGTTATCTGTCTATTTGGCGAATTTCTACTATTAATTTTTCCAGTGACCTGTGGAGCCTGGTAGAGGCTAAACTCAACGTACAAAGCCTATGAGGAGGCATCTAGATCTATGGCATCTACCCCTGATATTTCGCTCAGGTGGGGGTCTATGCAGTCCTGTTTCAACATCTCCTGAAGATAAATGCAGTATGTGAAAAATCTTCCTCAAACCAGGAATGTACCAACCAGAGTTATCTTCTTGCCAAGAGATGTCCCTTCCTGGATACAGTCCTTGGAACACCGGGAGGTAGATTCTTCTCAAAGAGGTTACTGTACAACCTCAAGTCCCTGTCACACATTCAGGGCCTTCCCACAGCCTTGCTCCTGACCACTCTCCAACCACGGTTGGCACTGGGTTGAGAGTAGCCTGGAATCCATCCTAATCTAGGTTTGGGACATACAGACTACACTCGGGCACGTGAAAGAACCCACCGAGCTTATCGAAAAGAGTAGGGATCTTTCCCGATGTGAGTGGTTCAAAACCTACAATCCTATGGCCGCACATGGGGCAATTATCATATTGAGGTAACCTGCACGCCAAATGGAAGTCGCTCCAGAATCTCGCGATTCAGCCCCGCCAATTGTGTGCTCCTTGCAATTCAGCCCCTGGCTGCGAAGAGGTAGTATTCGGCCTACCCAATAATAATGATATTACAGGACTCCCTCTCTCATCGTATGTATAACGTTGGGTAACATGAATTCGGGATTTTTCCGATAATGGTTGACTGAAATCAATCTTGCAGAACAATAAACCATCCTTTTTTTCTATAATTCTGTCAGTATCATGTACTATCTTTGCACTAATCATATATATGGTAGATTTTGTCTCTAGTCGTGCTGACACCATAATATGTCAACTTGAAACTACCGTCCGCCGCACGCACAATGACGGTGCTGTCGGACAGGGGGGCACATTAATTCGGGAGAGAAGATTCGTCTTGAATATCTTACCGCTAATCACATTTTATACAGCAGCTATTCGTTCCATCCTTGGCTTGAGGAGAGTGCTATGGATATAGACGTGTCCAAGTAAAAAAAATACACGAAAAAACGGCCGTACCGCACGCATCAGGCCTTCGGAAACAACCCGTGTGTTGAGTCGGTAGAACGTCACTCAAAGTTCACCCCCACCGTCATGGAAATTTGTACATTATTCATCGGGGCGTTAGCTGGATGCCGTAGAAATGGTAATACTACTATGTCCATGTGTTTCTGCTTGTGCTAAGAGCAAACTTTGAGGAAAATATCGCCATCAGTCCACTATCACACACAACATTTAGACAAAAAAGTGTTCCTCGCAAACGTTTGTCGTCTGCCGAATAGCAGGATTCTGGGTAACGAATATGGTGGCGGGAAAATTCACCGTAGTGCCGTAGCCATTGGTTGTAGCAACAAAGAGGCGTTTTGATGATTAATCACACTTAGAGTCCAGTTGTAGGTTAGCAAAAGAGATTCTAAGTTGTATTGTAAATAATTGTGTTTAGCAGGAAGCGGATGTGACATTTGTCTTATAAACCAGCGAACAACTATGTACATATAATTCTCCCACGAAGCCCTCAGACTGTGACAATAAGGGACGGAGAGTTTTTGACGTAGCCAACTTCTAATGCATGGTTATCGAAGCTTTTCAGACAGTGTTCTGAATACGTTAGTCTGTCAAGTTTGCATTTCTAGCGGTATTACTGATGTTGCATCTAGCACATATCCCTAAACACCCCGTTTTTGAAAAATCGCGAATTTAAGTACCCCACGAATTTATGTTACCCAACGTTACATGTATGTATGGTCACATCCCTTTATTTGCAAAACAAAACCCCAAGGATAACCTGGATACTGCCATTTTTCCATGTCAATGCCTCCTCACATGGCATGGCTCAGAAGTTCTCCACCAACATCAACACATGTGTTGTCTGTCCCTGTTTCAAAGGACCCCTGTAGTCTTCTGTTGTCAGACCACACCTGTAGAAGGTCACAGGCAACCACTCCAGACAGACTGACATCACGGTCCCAGAGGACTTTCTGTAAACAGAGAAGGACAAGGGAGGAGGATCCATCTAAAGAGATAAGAAGGCCAATACTGTAAATGCAGAAATGTTCGCTGTGGTTTTATGTTTGGGGTTTTCTCGTGGTAAGCTCTTCGCCGTGAACTTAAAACCACCGCAAATTTTTTTTCCCTCCTACCCCCTTGTCTACTATTGTCTCAATACTCTCAAATGTGAACTTTAAATCACCATGAACTCTCTATTTTCTTCTACTGTGAAATTAAAGCCGCGCAAACTTAAATGCATTTACAGTATTCCCAGGTCTGTCTTCATGACCTGTCCTCCCAGGAGAAAATTAGCTTGTTGGGATGGAAAAAAGTTTCAACCTGTCCCGTCGAAAAAAAACCTAACTTTATGACATGAAATGGATATTTTTGTAAGCTTAAAATAGCAAATAATGTTATACAAGGTAACAACGAAAATCAACATGGGCTCCTAACAAAATTCACAGGGACTTCAATGAATACCAACGTGCCAAAATTTGAACAAATCACAGTAGGATTGGTCTGGACCAATCGTAGGGAATTACTCTGGAGGAAGCGACCTCTGACCTCCGCTCGTGCCATGCTCACAATGCGAAATCCGCGGTTCTGAACGGCCGGCTCGCTCGCCTCCCGTGTAATGTTACCACCATCCCGCCCTTGCTGCAATTTTATCTTATAGAATCGTTTAAACTGACTGACACTGTACGTAATACATTACAGTTTGTGTTGTGACCGCCAAGACCACAGTCTTTGGCCGTTGATGTCTTTGTACAACCATTATAAGCCTCTACCACAGAGCAGTTTCACAGATTAAAGACATCACATGCCCCAAACTGTGCAGCTCTCTCCTTGTATTTTGTATGTGTACGTAAGTGTAATAATTCATGAAAAGGATCTTGAGTTACATGTATATGTGCAAACAAACAAACACAGACAGAAACAGTGCCCCAGTCGGAGTTGAATCTCCAACCGGGATGTAAAAATAATTTGTGCAGCTGGCTCATAAGAACATGTTTTTCCTTCCAAGGTTAAGGTGGGGTTAATCCCTGGTGACTTGCAGCATAAATGATTTATACTTGCTCTTGAGCTTGTTATGAAATATCATATCGGACCTCAAATACCCGGATCAGTGTTTCCGCCAGAGGGGCGTCTTCCCGTCAAATGACGGCCTTATGTCGCTTTGGACGGCCTGAACTCAGACATAGGCCATCCTCTTTAAAAAAAAGACAAACTAAATGCCGAGAAATCGGGAAAAAAATACGAGAGGTCGGCATAATTTCTTAGTTTTTCTTTGTTACTGCGGGCGTGGGGACGCTCTATATCGTTGGACATTCACACTCTTTTGTTTGTTGCTATTGTTATGCTTGCGAAGAATCGATGTCGGTGCCTTTGGCATACCGTGATCTCATTAAAAACCCGTTTTTCAAGACTCAATCGAAGAAAGTCATCGAAGAAAACAAGGAAAAACGTAAACAAAACAAGAATTTCGCCCGTGCATTTCAGCCTCTACGTCGTGATTTGCCGCGATTCGCCATCATTTCTGACCGTATTCGACACAATATATATTCCTTTGAATATTTTTCCGTGAAAATTCTCCATATGTACCGTAGAAAATTCACATAAGTCGCTCGCTCGAGTCTCTCGACGAGTCGCAACCTGCTCCGTCCCGGGCCGTCCGCCATGTTTTTAAGCTCATTGATATGCAAGGTTCTAAGCGCTGATTGGTCTACGTCATAAAACCTGTGCTCAGATTGGTTGACGGCAAGATGTCACGTGACCACATGGCGGGAAAACCCCTTTTACACTTCAGGCGTTTCTGGTCAATATAGATCGCATTTTGTGACGATTGAAGCAGTATTATAGCGACCTTCGTAACAAATTGATATTGAAAAATTAACAAAGTCTTTTCTGATCACAACATTCAGTTACTTTTCCTGGTCAATCAATTTTCGCGGTACGGTCAATTAATTTTCGCGGTACGGTCAATTAATTTTCGCGGTATGGCCCTCCCCAAGTGGACGGCCTCTCAGTCGCGGTCTGGCGGAAACACTGACCCGGATAAATGTCTAATAAACAAAGTCAGGGAAGGAACACCTGCTAATTTGCTGTACACGTAAAAATGAGTTAGGGATCCTAATGATATTTTGTAGGTGGGTAGGGGGCGGGAAACCAAAGGTCAAGTTCAATAATGGGTTGCCTAGCAGCTTTTTAAGGGACTGCAGAGGAACTTCCGGTTTAATTTGATACCCTTTCTTGATGTCATGTCCGCACAGGCTCTGTTGGTCGCCTATTTACCTTCCCTGCATAGCGGACTAAACATGGCATACTATTCACTCTATTTGGCAAATTTCTACCATTTTCCCAGCCATCGGCGGAGCCTGGTAGAGGCTAACCGGGAAGGACCCCTACTCTTTTGAAGTATTAAAGTGTTGAAGTTTAAGTTACCTTTACCCTCTCGGCTATTATTTATCCCCGCTGTATTACAGTAGTGTTCTGTTTGGAGGCAAGGGTGCAGAAAGTCATATATCCTGTAGGGTCATGTGACTTTTACATGTTCGAGCCCCTTCTTTTTCACCTGTGATGACCTGATGTCAGGTCGGAGGTTCTTGTAACTCTACCTGTGCCATTACAAGAGGACTGATTGATAAGAAGATGACAACTCTGGGGTGGAAATGTCTGCAAGGACATACTGCAAATGCAGAAATGTTTGCGGTGGTTTTATGTTCGCAGTTTTCGAGGTGAACTCTTCAGCACAAACTTAAAACCACCTCGAAACGTTTTGCCCACCTATGACTGTACCCTGGAATGATGACTGTAGCGTTTCTATTGTTTTAAACACGAACTTAAAGCCATCGCGAACACTCCGTTTTCTCCCTACTGCGAAATAAAAACTCGCAAACGTAGATGCATTTACAGTAGTCAACAATGTACATATTGTTCATGGACTGAATGAAACTCCAAACTACGGTATCATAAGGTGGAAATCGTTCCCACCAAGCACAGTATACGTAGCGCCCGGTAGGGGTATCCTTAGTACATGTAGATAGTGCAACTAGATAGCTTTAAACAATGCTTGCAGCTTGTGTATAAATCATTAAATGTTCAGTGCAAAAGGGCAGTTATACCGGCTATACAGACACAAATACAGAGATACATTTACAATGTGTGTATAGCATACTAGAAGTATATTGAAGGAAGATAATTAAGAGCAACTTAGAAAGAAGTTTGGGAACGATTCCTTGTATGATATGTACATGTTGTACATACCGTATTTCTTCTAATAAAGGACGCACTTTTTTGAAATTTCAACCTTCAAGATGAGGCTTCAGGTCAAAGCCAAAGTCGGGGTGCACACTTTATTTAGGTTTTCTCTCGAGAAAAGTCGCGACATAAGTCAGGAAGTCACCGATTATTACCCCAGCAGGCTGGCCCCGCCGCGTCGCTGACGAGCAACGATAATTTATGTTCTGTTCTTATTCATGTTTTTTTAATGTTTACAAGATATTATAAACGATGCTATATCATACGTATATTTTTGAAAAGGTATTCTAGATATAAGAATTATTGATTTTGTGATATTAAATATCAAACTAGGAGACACCTAATAACGCTAGGTGTTTTCAACCGCGCGACTATTTCAGTGTGTCGGGCTGGCCATAATTTCGTACCCCACGCCGCTTGTACTACGCCGCTTGCGACGTCAATAATTTCCTAGCCACCCACACGGCTGCAAATACGGGCACATCGTGCGTATCTGTGGATATTTTGTTCAAAAAACGTTATGGCTAGGATCTAAAATGTTCCAGAGTTTAGCTTCAGCGGGAGTTTAGTTTTTGTTTTGACGGATAAAACGCGAAAACCCACGCCGCTCTCGGCACACTTCCGGGTTCTTTGATCGCTAAAATTACGCAAAAGCCGCCAGTAATCCGCAAATAAATGTATCCTTTCCCGAAAACATCTTTTGGTTTTGCATTTTCTTTACCATAATGTTGCTACGTAGTCGATAAAACCGCGTTTTTATTGCGTTTTCATGTGTAACATTTCGGACAAAGAAAAAACTTGGACCGCGATTCTGCTGCCCCATGATGCACTTCGTCTGCAAAATTCCCGCCTTTAGCTGCAGCAACAACCAATCAGAGACGTGTAATGCGATCATGTGATGAGGATTACGTAACACGCGAAATGCATCTTGGGGCAGCAGGATTTGAACAATGGCGGCGGGCGATCGGCGAAATGAAATGATTTGTCAATGCATCGCTGTATTTTGCGGCATAAATGCCGAGAGACGAACTTTTATTTTATCTCAAAATGCGTTTGACACGTTTGTCTTTGACTAGCCCGGTAGAAATCAAGCGGATCGTCGTCTGGTCCTTCAATATCAAGGAAGTTCGTCAGATATCCTGGCGCGAGGTTCCCAGCTTGACGATTAAACTTCAAAACCTTTTTCCTCAAAATTTGAGCGGAGTAGAGGGTAAAGTGTTGACCCCAAATAAAGGTCATGTTTTCCCGAAAATTCCTTGAAAAATTAAAGATAAAGAAAAAACACCAGGACTTCATAGCCACATCTTGGAGACACGTGCCGAGCGGCCGGCGGCAGATCGGGGGTGCGCACTTTATTAAGGTTTTTCTGTCAACTATCTCAGCTGGCGTGATTGGGGTTGCGGTGAAGCCCAAATCGGGGGTGCGCACTTTATTTGGGGTGCGTCCTTTATTAGAAGAAATACGGTATCATGCAATTGAGTAAAAAGATGAAATTTTAACATTTTACAAAGACGCGAACATCGTAAAATTACAGTTGAACATTAAATATAAGTTTGGAGACTTGTTCTTTCTCAAAAAGGTGTGTAATTTGCTTATCATTGTCATCAAATTGGTGTACTTTTTTATGAGATGTTATCCAATACAATGTATGTACTGCAGAGTAAAACCTATTTCATGGATTTGCAATGGGTCTAGACTCTAAGGCATTGCCCAGACTTCCTATTATGTGTTAGTGGTAGAAACAAGATCCAGACTTTCAGGACATTCTTTATATACAATGTAGACACCCCAATCACTGCAACTACAAATTTGTCAGGCTTGGTTCCACTTGTTGGTAGCACTTTGACTCTTGAACGACACGTCTGAAAGAAACTGAAGTGTTCTGTTCCTGAAAAATGTAAGCTTTGTGGCACTAACAGAATAGCTGCTTGATGAACAAGGTACAGGGAGCTGAAATTAGAAAGACCTAACTTCTTAAGATATCTCTGACATCCAACAGAAAGTGAAGCGGTCTGAAAAATGAAAGCTTTGTGGCACGGAGAGAATGGCTGTATTTGATGAACAAAGTTCAGGGAGCTGAAATTAGAAAGACTTAAAATAATTAGATATCTCTGACTCTTGAAGGACAAGTTTAAAGAAAGTGGTGTTCCTGAAAAATGTAAACCTTGTAGCACCAAGAGAATGGTTGGATTTGATGAACAAAGTATGTAGGGAGCTGAAATTAGAAAGACTTAGAATGATTAGATATCTCTGACTCTTGAAGGACAAGTTTAAAGAAAGTGGTGTTCCTGAAAAATGTAAACCTTGTATCACCAAGTCAGAGAATGGCTGGATTTGATGAACAAAGTACAGGGAGCTGAAATTAGAAAGACGTACTAGATATCTTTGAGTCTTAAAGGACAAGTTAGAGAAAAGTGAAGTGGTCTGTTCCTGTGCTTTGTGGCACCAACAAAATGGCTGGATTTGATGAACAAAGTTCTGGGAGCTGAAAGTAGAAAGACTTACTAGATACCTTTGACTCTTGAAGGAAAAGTTTAAAGAAAGTGAAGTGGTATTTTCCTGAAAAATGTAAGGCTTGTGGCAGCAAGAAAATCGCTGGATTTGATGAACAATGTTCAGGGAGCTGAAATTAGAAAGATTTAGATAACTTTGACACTTGGAGGACAAGTGACAAGTTAGAGAAAAGCAAAGTGGTCTGTTCCTGAAAAGATTAAGCTTTGTGGCAAGAACAGAATGGCTGTTTGATGAACAAAGTACAGGGAGCTAAAGGACAAGTCCAAAGAAAGTGAAATGGTCTGTTTCTGAAAAGATTACACTTTGTGGCACCAACAAAATGGCGGTATTAGATGAACAATGTTCAGGGTGCTAAAAGGAGAAGGACGTTGCTACCTTGCTATGCAAAGCTACATGTACGTCATATGTACATGTACATCATTTGTCTGGTGCAGAGAAACATGGACAAATGACCACGGGCACTTCTAGATAAAGACCACTGATTGAATGAAAATGGATCAGTATTTCATATACAGGTACAAGTATGAGCTATTGGTTGATGTTGCACCAATGGTTGATGTTGTGAAAATTAGATTTAAACTTTAAAGTACCATTCCATCAATCTCCAAGCAGATGTAGCAGTTGGGCTTGTTTTGGGCGTATTTGGTAGTGTTTGCATTTTTCTGGAGGTACACACTTTTTACAGTACAACTGGCACCTGAAACCACCAACAAAGAAACGTTAACACCATCAAGTACATGTTTGCTCAACAACAAGCCTGCTATACACTAATACAGCAACATTTGTACATCTGCTTGGAGATTACCATTCCAAACTTATGGCTGCAGATGTCGTTAGGTCTGTCAGGTGCATGTGTTTTGGTTGTGATCCATGAGAAGCCAAATGTTCATGGTTATTTTCAGCAGCACAGAAAAGCACTGATGGACATGCAGGTCATTAGCTTCCCTCATTGGTTGGTGTTGATAGAGTAGACCCTGCCCATTACAGCTACAGTCAAACTCTTGCCTACGCCAAAAAACAGTTACTCCAGCAACTGGATAAAATTGTCAAACAGTCAGACGTTTCAGACAGCATCCGCTATCTTTCGTCAGAGAGTAGAGGAAAGAACTGGAGTACTGGAGGTTTCATACCAAAACTCTGAATTGAAATATTGATAAGGCTAGAACAATTTAATTTCTTGGTTAATGGATTTTTATTTTAAAAAGATAATTTTTCATGTTAAAAAAAATAATTTTTGGGGGGGGGGGGGAAATAAAATCCGTTAACCAAGAAACCAAATTGGTGTGGCCTAAATGAGGCGAAGACAATCTAGGATGGTTTGCTAGAAGACTAAGGCAAGATTCTATGCTTTTATAAGTCAATTAGCTCATGATGTTTTAGTATAGGAACTAATAATATTCATAAGGCGTGGAAGTGCATTATCCTTGGTGCCTGAAAGTTTGAAGCATAGACACTACTCTTGCCTACTCTGCAGAATACAGATCTACCAAACTGTTGTGAGCACAGGCATGTGTATCTTTAAATACCTCACAGAAAAGTATGCAGGATTTGTGATTAGGCACGCAATAGCCTCATAAGGTAAAGGTAAGGTGAACCAGGCAACAAACCTCAGACTGAGCATGAAGCATGATGCTAGTTAGCTCAGAAGTGCAATGTGGCTTCGCTACGGCTCTTGTTTTCAGCCGAGCACACCGGGTCACCCCTTCTCTATAAGTCTGTTGGGTTCTGAAGCATGAAGCATTTCTTAGATCTACCTAACAACATACTGTAAATGCAGACATGTTCGTGATGGTTTTATGTTTGTGGTTTTCGCGTCGACCCTTTCACCGCAAACTCAAACCACTGCAAACATCTTTGTCCAATACTGTAGCAGTGTGTGACTGTAGTGCTGCCGCAAACTTAAAACCACAGTTAACACTCCATTTTCGCCTTAGCGCGAAATAAAATTAAAAACCACGCGAACTTAAATGCATTTAGTACATGCAGTATTGCAGCTGATAAGAAAATAAGGAGCCTGTTTTCTTGTTTATTTGTTTGTTTGGTTGTCTGTATTGTACTCAGTAAACAGCCTCGTGGCATAGCACACCAGGTCTGTTTTGAATGCATATCAGGACAGATTTATTTGATCCACTCACACCGGGAAGAACCCGGGAACGTGCTTGAGGTGTGGCTCTCCTCAAACATGGGACCTACATTTTAGATGGGACGTCCCTAGCTTGCAGAAGCTAGGTACTCGTCTACATCTGAGTGAGGAAATTGGTGTAAAGTGCCTTTCCCAATGTCGCAGCATCCTGAGAAAAGAACCCTGACAACAAGGCCATGGTCACAGGTGCCACTGTTTCTGACCTCTGTTGAAACTTGTGTTTCCAACAACTGAGTTAACTGTCATAACAATTAAGACCACATGTGAAAAATTAGCCAGAGAATTTGCTCAGACCTCAGCTTTACTATAAATGACACCGTCTAGACGTTTAAACCAGATTCAGGGTCATGGTGTGGGTATGCTGGTGTTTTCTACTTCTACAAATATGGAAGGTCACTTTCTTGTTTATGTGACACTGTTGAGTGTTGTGATATTAAATACTTGGTACAAAAGAAAGGGCAACATTTGTGCACTTTTAGCCTTGATTTTGTTGGGCCATGTTGATTTGTATATATGGATAACATCATCTGGGAACCCCAAAACTGATGTGAGCATGCCAATAAAAAAAGTTTCGCAAAATCGACTATCATCGTATAGTCAATACTATTTTTTGTTTGGTCTTTCTCTACCATAAATGAGAAGAAAGAAGAACACGCCAGCAAAAACTGTATATTCTGTAACTGTAACAGTATATATTCCTCTCTGTATAGGGAGGGGAATATAAAAAGGTCACAATCTTCCCCACCAACCTCTACCTGGGATTAGTGCTGTAAATGCATTTAAGTTTGTGTGGTTTTCATTTCGCGGTAGGGAGAAAATGGAGTGTTTGCGGTGGTTTGAAGTTCGCGTTTTAAACAATAGTGGCGCTACAGCCATAGGTGGGCAAAAAGTTTTGCGGTGGTTTTAAGTTTGCGCTGAAAGTACACCGTGAACATAAAACCACCGCGAACATTTCTGCATTTACAGTATTCTGCCCAGCTGTTAGCTGCCATATTGATAACTAGACTGACCCATCCCACTCCTTCCTCCCCCACACAAGTCCTGTTCTTCATCTCCTCTGTAACCAAGAGCAGAGCCACTATAACTTCCCCTTCCCTCTCAACAGGAACGCAATCTTCTAGGTTTAAAGGTCAAGGGTGGATGAATTACAAGGTCGCAAAGTTATTAGGGCCGCAGCAGGAAGAGTGGACAAGGGGAGTGAGTGTCGAGACCTTCGTGCATTTTTTGTCGCGACCTTTGAGCCGCTGTGTAAATTTTGAACTTTTACTGGTGGTAGAGGGAAACTTGACAGTTCTAGCCTGCTGATTTCAATATATCTGCCATGTGCTGATCGGTGCAGGTAGACAGGTAGGTCTTTATAGGGGTTCTTGTGTGTGGTTACCTTTTCACAAAAGAGGAAAAAAGAAAAATGCAATGTGAAGAAGCTCAAATGTTCACTAACTTGACAAAGTCAACTTTTATACATTTACATGGATGGAGACTAGACATCCAGGTAATAAGATATTCGATTCAAAGTCTGACTGTTTTCAAAATTTAGCCAGTTGCTTTAAGAACTTTTTTATTGAATAGGTCAGCTTTCCTGTATTCTCCTTTTGGATGTTTCAAATTTTGGCATCATAATTGTTCTTTTTCACAATACGTTTTGACACATAACTCACAAGGACAGATGTACTTGCCGCTACCTGTCATAGTTTCCCTTCTTCTGACTTCTGTATCCAAACGAAATATGAGTAAAAGTTTACATCATTTGAAAGAATTAATGCTTTACTTAGGACCATTGCCAAGAAGATGTATTTTCTCAGTAAACATGGTAAACCACATTTAGTGTATCCCACCCCTCAGTTTCAGAGAGAGCTGAAAGAGAGCACTCAGTCCCCTGCAAATATGTAGCCTGGTTTCAACCAAGCCCCGTGTCCGCCCGCCGCCTGTAACGGCTATCCACCCACGAGAGAAACCCCCGGACAGCTGGAGTTTGCGTGATACAGACTAGCAAATATGATGCCCACTTGACAGGCCCCTGAAGCCATATGGCGGCCTGATGCCATAGGTAAGGCCTTACCAGCTGACATCTTCTGGCATACTGTAAATTCAGAAATGTTTGCAGTGATTTTATGTGAACTCTTCAGCGCGAACTTAAAACCACCACAAAACTTTTTGCCCACTTATGACTGTAACGCTACTATAGTTTCAAATTCGAACTTAAAACCACCGCGAACACTCCTTTTTCTCCCTCCCGCAAAATAAGAACCATGCGAACATGAATGCATTTACAGTAGACATGGAACTGTTAGTCTAGCCTCAGTGACTTTACTGGCACATTTCAAGTAGGTCACAGTAAAACTCTCTTTGTGAAGGAAGCCTGTCTGACATTTAAGTTGCTGGTAAATGTTGGTCTGTTAAATCTTGTCTCCACTACTGGAGGTACTTTTGTTTGTTTGGAAGTTCACAAAGACTGGGTGTCCATTGTCTGCGTGACCTACTTGTGTGTGAAACCAGTTTGTACTAGTTGGAGGGTCTACATGCCTTGTTCTGGGAGGCATAGCGAGCTATTTTAATTCATAGTTGATTGTAGCCGTATCACAGTAATTCAATGTTAAACTAAGCGTTGTCGGTTAATTACTTGTGAAGCGTGATTGGTCGCTTGTTATTTGTTAGCCTGAATTCATTATTGACTAATTCTTTATATCGTAAACTAAGGTGGAAAGCCATCCAGGTTGCCATAAAGTAAAAATGGAATGTCCGTTTATGTCGCTGTTCGCAGCCAAGGTTATCAATTGAGACACCTGAATCTAGCGTAGAATTGTCATTTGTCGGCCTTCCTAACTTTACCATTAAACGTTTTTGGCCCTCCTAAATTTACAAATAAGCATTGTTAACCTCCTAAATTTACAAATAAGCATTTCGAGGATCCCCTCATGCAGACCCTCCTTTACACTCCACGATCAGCTGTTAGATTCTGCTGAGTTGCGCATGAGTTGTGGTCTGACCTTATGACCCCTACATATTTGACAAGTAAACTCTACCAGCCTGGCTTGTCCTCCTTATTCAACCACTGCAACCTCTGACCTTAGCTATGTGAGGTCAGTCTGACCCAAGATTGTTGTACAGTTGATGTGTAACATAGGCATGATTAGGTCACTAGTGCTGGGACAGTGTATATGTCAGGTTAGACTTAGAGATTGCAATCTGACAGACAGTTCAGTAAGGGACCTTACGATATTTAGCGGTGGGGGAGGGGTGGTGCGTTAGGGGGGGAGGGTCATGGTAAAATTTTTCGAGGTGGGGGGGAGGGTCATGGAAAAAAATTCTGGGTTGGGGGGAGGGTCATGGACTTTTTTTATAACGAATCCGTTGAATTGTTGTACATAAACATTATGTTGTGGGCCGACAAACTGACGCTGTAAATAGCCAGCTATACTTTTTTTTAACCCGGCGTAGCGGCAAAAAAATACAAAACTACCGTAGTAAACATGCCGAGGTACGCGTCCAGCACGCACATCCGCTGTTTCACCGTGAAGCTATACAGCTATCAGCTCAAAGGGAGGTGTCAAATACTAAATTAGCACCCCGCCTTACCGCTCCGATATTATCTCACAGCCCCTCCCACCCTGCAGCATCGCACCAAAACGTAAACAGTAGCCGAGTACGTCTCTCTGTGACACGTGCAAGATCAGCGGGGTGGGTCCCGGACTATTAGAACAGCCGTAAATGTATCAGATTCCAGGTAAATCTCGTTATTTGGAAGTTGACCAACACTAAAAGATTCCTTTCTTTGTCAGTGCGGGAATAGAATTAATTCTTAACTGTATTTCTGACAAATTTCTGGAGCAAGATGATGTCCTTTTTTCATACAGAATAATGAATTGATGCACAGAAAATTCATTTCTACCAAAGTAGAAGATAAAGTTTCAACTAAATTGATAACCTTCGCCATGATTGGACGATTCGGCTGCTAAAATTTTGTGGCGCCGCCCACGACTCTCCTTGTTCCCAGGGCCAGTAGACCTTCTGGCGCCTTTGCCGACTGTCATCAAAGGCTGCCGACTGTCAATCAGCGGCAAATTCCTGGGAAAACACGTGAGTTGGAACTACGTGTGGCTGCCAACAGCGAACTTCTGGTTACGTGATTTTTACGTTCCTTGAACTTTCAGTTCCACGTTTTCTGTAGTAGTTACAATCTGACGCAGAACAGCGGTTTCGGCTAGCCTCCTTCCAAAGGAGACTTCCTGGAACGGCGGGGTATATATTATTTGGGCAATCTAGGGCGGTGACGCGATTTCTAACACGGGCCGAGGTTCTCTATACCGGTATTATGCCGGCAAAGGAACTTTCGCCGCAGAGAGAGTTACGTCGCCGAGGGACGACCGCCTCGGTGGCGATTTTTCTGGAAACATACTAGGAATATCGCTTCTTATTTCGCACCGAAGAGAACTTCTGAAAGCGACGATATTGTAGCGCTTCGACTTCGGAGAAGACGGACACAGCCAAAAAAACGGAAAACTGGTATCGACTATTGATATTTTTGAGTAGCTAAATAAACCAACGAGGTTAAAATATCCTTGAATAAACTATTGATATTGTTGTTTCTGAGTTTTTAGTTGTCTTTCGCGGTTTCACCTAAACGTAATTGTATGCCAAGGTCCTGTGGAGAATCGAAGTTGATTGACCACCATGATTATCATAAATATGACCCTCAAACCTGAAAAAGAAGCCTTCTCAATAGCCTAAAATGCAAGAGCTTCCGGGGAGCTTCGCACCCTGGGTCCCCCCAATGGGTCTCTGCCCCTGGACCCCAATCAAATCCAGCTGAAATTCTTATGTATTTTATTCAAATATAGAGATGTCATTAAACTTACTTTGTTAACCAGCAAAATTTGCTCATCAAAATTCGGGAAATAGCATTTCAATGGTTCAAGATTTTAGATTTTCCTGCGGGTGCATGTCGCGTCTCCCAAGGCGAAAAATATGTCGGAGGGCGTCGCCCCACCAAAAATCAAGCTGTATTTCTTTTTACAATAGAGATGTCTATACATCTCCTTGATTAAACTTAGCTTACTCTTCCAGCAAAATATGTCCATCATATAGCAGTTTAAAGGGTCCCGATTTCAAAATGTTCTCAACTGTCTTGCCCCCTACACAATTTGATTTTCTGCTGCCGCCTCTGGTACCGACAACCGCTGGTTCCCGCGGTTCTTGTTTTATAGCATGCGTCATCGGGCGCCAAGTGGACGCCCGATGTCCATATAGGCCATATAGTAGTTGTTTTATGAATGGGGGTCGTTTTTCTACCATTTTTACATGAAACCTGTGGGGGGAGGGTCATGGTAAAATTTTTCGAGGTGGGGGGGAGGGTCATGGAAAATTTTTTTGAGATGGGGGGGAGGGTCATGGAAAAATTTTTTGACCGGACATCCAGTACACCACCCCTCCCCCCCCGCTAAATATCGTATGGTCCCTAATTGGATGAGTGGCCTCAACTGATCTTCCTACCTGGCTGTAGGACTCTGCTCTGCTCTGCTCTGCTCTGCTCTGCTCTGCTCTGCTCTGCTCTGCTCTACTCTACTCTACTCTACTCTACTCTACTCTACTCTACTCTACTCTACTCTACTCTCTACTCTCTTTTCTCTACTCTCTACTCTCTACTCTACTCTACTCTACTCTACTCTACTCTACTACTCTACTCTACTCTACTCTACTCTACTCTGCTCTGCTCTGCTCTGCTCTGCTCTGCTCTGCTCTGCTCTGCTCTGCTCTGCTCTGCTCTATACTCTACTCTCCCCTACTCTACTCTACTCTACTAAAAATGTAGTCTTGAATATCAAAGAAGGAAACTGATTATATGTGGCTTTAAAATACTGTGTGGTATTGCTATGTTTGGATATTATCATCCTGTATGTCTAATGAAAAAAAGGACCATGCCTGTGAATAGTACCACAACTGAGTTGCTCACATGCTCATGGGACATGGGAATCAAATAGATAAAAGTTTATAGGACATTTATGTGTTTACAGTGCAACTAATGCAATAGGTAAGCCAACAGCATAAACTTCATTGTGTTTGGTAATGGTAAACCTGCAGCTGCATGCACAATGGTCTCTTGGACATGCATGCCCTTGTGTAAAAGCCACATGATGACAGCTATGTTTAGCACATGTACATACAGTATATACTTTAAGTAGCTTAAAAGAACGGTTGCAGTCAGATATGCAAAGACTAGGTGTAACAGACCGTTCAGTGTTATATAACCAACTGCTGCCACGCAGCGTGCCTGCGAAGCTGGTGTGTTACGCCTAATGGCGGTTATACCGGCTATATAGATACAGATACAGATACAGATATATCACCAGTGCAGCTTTGCAGAAAATGCTATGTTTGTGTTGCCTGTACATACAAATGTATGTTGCATCCGTTTTTAGAAACAACATGCATTCTTTGAGGTGATCATCATCTGTATTTGATTCTTGCCTATGAAAAAAGAGGATATTTTTGATTGACCGATTGGCCTCAACTGAGTTGCTCAGTTTGCCTTTACATCTGCTTGGAGATTACCACCAAGTAGATTGACTGGAGTGACCAAGGAGTGGTGGGAAACTGTGTCAGTACTTAGCATGCCCTGTTATGTCTACAAACTTTCCAGCTTTGTTAGAAACCTGGAAAACTATTTGAGCAGAATGGGCAAGCAGCATTTTGGTCACTGCATTTGACACTTTAATAGTCAATTAGCAGGTCGAAGGGACACCGCCATCCATATAAAAATATATCACACTTTACAACAATCGTTTGTTCGTTCATTCAGGGCCCAGTAGTGCCTAGTGGCACATAGGGCAGCAAGTTTCTTTGCTGTTTCAATAGCAGAATATATTTTTACAGGGAGATGTTGTCAGCCCTTCCCCTTTGATGTGTCAGAGGCACCTCCTCGAACACGGTACCCCCATTTTATGTCCCTTCCGAAAGACAGGTTCAGCCCCAACTGAGATGTCCTGACCCAGGATTGAACCAAGATCTGCCAGTTAGCAACTTACTGGTACCAGGAGCTCAACTGTAAGGCCGCTACCAGTTGAGTTACAGGGACATCCCTCCTTACAACACTAGACCGTCAATTTCGTTTAGTACTGCTGGCTAAATGACGTTTATTTCCATCATGCAGTAAGCACCAGATGAGCAATGTGGAAGCAGTCTCCAGGTTGTAGATTC
Source organism: Branchiostoma lanceolatum (assembly GCF_035083965.1). NCBI lineage: Eukaryota > Metazoa > Chordata > Leptocardii > Amphioxiformes > Branchiostomatidae > Branchiostoma > Branchiostoma lanceolatum. Next base: position 5,717,013 of record NC_089723.1, on the reverse strand, counting down.
AAGAGTGGACAGTAGGGTCATGGTCAGTAGTGATTCATGAGGTGGAAAGGGCACGGTCAAGAGGTCACCAAACACGCCACAAGTCCTGCTGTCTGGGGCCAGTATGGCTTCAACATGTTCAAACAAAGGGAGCCTTAGAGAATTCAGTTCACTCACTTCAAGACATGTCAGTGATGGCCGATTTTTCGGCCGCTGGACATTACGGGAAGAAGAAGAAGAAGAAGAAGAAGAAACCAAGAAGAAGAAGAAGAAACCAAGATGGACATAATATTCGACTGGACTGAGATCCGATACAAGTATTAGAGCTTGAAATTCCATTTCGGGAATAGGTGTACAGGTGCATCTAACCTAAAACTAGTAAAAGTCTAGTTTTGCTAGACACCCCATGAATACAAATTACAATGGAACAATCCAATGAACTTGTTTCCAAAGCATTTTGAGAGAAGAAGGCATTTTACAGCATTGCTGGCCCTCCTTGATTTAAGTTCTGGCCATCCTAGAAAAAAAGGTAACATTATTGTTAAGTGTTACCAGGCTCCCCCCATGCAGGCCCTCATAACTCTGTACTGTAGAAGCATTTAAGTTTGCAGGGATTTAATTTCGCAGTAGAGAGAAAATGGAGTATTCGTGGTGGTTTAAAGTTCGCGTTTGAAACAATAGTATCGCTACAGTCCCATGATGGAAACACTTTTCGCGCTGGTTTTAAGTTTGCTGTAACGAGTTCACGGCGAAAACCTTGAACATAAAACCACCGCAAACATTTCTGCATTTACAGTAATCAGGCTTGAGATGACACCTTCTCAGCTTCTTGTTCTCCAGTAAAGTGGGCAAGTCTGCATGTCAGTCAAGCAGGCAGCTCAAGGTTCTAACGATTAAAAACCTGAAGGCCCTGCCAACTGGACTTGTCTGGACAATGTCACTGCCCTTTCTTCTTTGCAATGTATATGGGGGCACCCCCTAGTTTATTTTGGGTCTCAATTCGAGTTTGCACACCCCCAAGTCTAGCGACCGTCTCTTCCAGGAAATACTTCTGAGCCAAAACAAATGTGAATGGGAATGAAGGATATCTCTCTAGCTACAAGAAAACACGAGTTTCGGTTTCTTCAACCTTTGTAATTTTAGTAAATATAAGAGGGAAAAAGTATTTTTCCGTCAAAAATGAGGCGCAAAATTTGGCATTTTCCCGTGGAACTAAACACATCACAAAATTTTTTGACACGAAAATGACTGTTAGTGTCAGAAAGAGAAAACTCCAAGGTATAATCAAGCCCATTATAAAAAAAATCCTACCACTGCGATTTTCACAATAACCCGACGCGCGAGGTAATGCAACACGGCCAAAAGAACGCAACAAAGGTCAATCGGGGTCAAACGGGCAGTTTACCTTCAACGCGTATGGATATCCGGAAGTAAGGCTCGGATCGAAACGCAATTTCCACCCAAAACACACCAATTCATATGCTTTTCAGCCATGTTAGTATTTAATGTCAGTTCGAAGCACATTTCGAGAAATGTGAACTCAAACCCAGACCCTCGAAACCCTTTCGTCCCTTTTTTGTCGCGGACTACCATGGACCACTGTCGCGGAAGAACTGGTGCGTGCACCGATATGTCAGGGTACAGACTGCAATCAAGTCCGAGATTCTGTTGACAGAAACTCCAGTCAGGATCTCTACCAGTCAGTTCTGCTGGTAGAGATCATGATTGGAATCTGTAAATATCAAGATATTCACTTAGAAGATACGGTAGTCAGAACTATGTTAAATTTGATTCTTTACACTTAAGATCGATGAATTCAGTTGAAATTTGGGGTACGTAAATGGAAGACCACCATAATATATTCCTAGCATCCTGATAGGAGTTGCTGTCCTCAGAGACTTTGATGGATCTCTACTGGTAGAATTGCTGATAAGCCAGATCTCAATCTCAGCATTTTTTTCTGGAATTGAAAGTGGACGTGTAGTCTGTCCACAGAGACTTTTGATGGATCTGTACCAGCAGAATCAGTCTGGTTCTGCCAGATCGCAATTTGTAACCGGTATAACCGCCCTTTGCATAAAACACCAGCTTGGCAGGCATGCAGCGCGGCAGCGGCTGGTTATATTACACAGTGTCATGGTTGCGAAACAACCTGTCACATCTAACCTTCGCATATCTACATTGTAACTGCATGCTTTGTTCAAAGCTATCTAATGAGGGTGCCTCTTAATGGTAACAAGTTCAACTCTACGATAGTTCCAGGAAAACATGAAATTTCAAACACATCAATCCTACAGTAGTTTGATAAGTCTGGTGCTCGAAGGCATGACTATGTCTTGTCCCTTTCTGAGCTGATATTAGATACTTATCAGTCAGTATGTCTACCAGTTTATTAGTCATTTTGTGCTATTCCATTATGTGACTGTAGATCTACTATTGTTTCAAATCCGAACTCAAAACCACTGCAAACACTTTTTCTCCTTACCACAAAATTAAATCCCCGCGAACATTTCTGCGTATACAGTACTACCCTGTCTCCTACACTCACTACCCTGTAAGAGCCCCGGTAGTACTGTAAATGCATTTTAGTTCGTGTGGTTTATATTTCGCGGTAGGGAGAATGGAGTATTCGTGATGGTCTTAAGTTCGCGTTTGAAACAATAGTAGGGTTACAGCCATAGATGGGCAAAAAGTTTTTCGGTGGTTTTGAGTTCGCGCTGAAGACTGCAAACATAAAACCACCGCAAACATTTCTGCATTTACAGTAACAGGATGGCACCCAGGCTAGTCCACAGAGACTCTTGAAGGATCTTTACCAGTAGAATCAATGAGGCAGCTAGATCGCAATCTCGATCCTGACATATATGTAGCAGCTGAAACCAGGTGCATCAACAGAGAGCCCAGATAAATTGTGACTTTAGAGGAGGAGGCAAGGTTGCCACGGTGTTTACATTAGGAAGGGTTCAAGGACAGGCATGAGACAACTGCAGTAACACTGATAAGACGGTGTCGCAGGGATACTGTAAATGCATTTAAGTTCGCATGGTTTTTATTTCGCGGTAGGGAGAAAATGTAGTGTTCGCGGGGGTTTTAAGTTTGCGTTTGAAACAATAGTAGCGCTACAGTCATAGGTAAACAAAAAGTTTTGCGGTGCTTTTAAGTTCACGCTGAAAGTTCACCGCAAAAACCGCGAACATAAAACCACCGCGAACATTTCTGTATTTACAGTACCCAAACAGTGCAGGAGGGAGTGATTAGATAGTTAGAAATCTTAGGTATGTAAAGGGGTGCAATGGCCTGGGGGGTAGAGTGTTCACCTTGCATTTGGAAGGTCGGGGTTCAAACTCCTGCTGCGTCATACCAAAGACAGTTATGTACAGACTGCTTTCTCTGCTTAGCACTCAGCATGTAAAGAGTATGGGAATTGAACACACTGTACTAACCACTAGTACCAGTGAATTACTATAAATGCATTTAAGTTCACAGTCATGGTTTTTATTTCACGCTGAGACGAAAATGGAGTGTTCACGGTGGTTTTAAGTTTGCTGCAGCGCTATAGTCACATACTGCTACAGTATTGGACAAAAATGTTTTCGGTGGTTTTGAGTTCGCGGTGAAACAGTTGCCGTGAAAAACGTGAACATAAAACCACCACGAATATTTCTGAATTTACAGTAGCTCCTATTGCAGTGGCCTGTGTGGCCCAAGGGCTATAGAAACAGGGATGGGCACCACCCATGTACACAGAAATGGGTGTTGGAAGGATACTTTACTCTTTAGCACACTGAAGTAGCCGTTTGGCACCCCATTCCCTATTGGTTACAGTTAGGTAGCAGGGAGAAGGTTAAATATATCAGGCTAGGTCATCATCGGTCATCCCAAAGCTAGGAACAACCATGGGAACAAGGCAAACAGGTGGACATGGTCGAGTCCCAGAAGGGTAATTGTAAGAGAAAACCCAGTGGCTGGGAAGGAGGTGACCATGTGTCACTCAGATGCCACAACCTCCCACCTCACACATGTACATTTGTAGATGGTGATGAAACTCTTTGGAATACTGTAAATGCATTTAAGTTCGCATGGTTTTTGTTTCGCGCGAAAATGGAGTGTTTGCGGTGGTTTTAAGTTTGCGACACCGCTATAATCACATACTGCTACAGTATTGGACAAAAATGTTCGCGGTGGTTTTAACGTGGTGAAACGTCGCCACGAAAACCGCGAACATAAAACCACCGCAACATTTAGTCAACTGGCAAGTGTAATATCAACCTATGGTAACAAATAAATCTCAACAATTTGAAATCAGTTTTTCTCAACTGTGATGAAGATTTCCCAATGTCGTGTGTGTATGTATGCTTTTGTGTGTGTGTGTGTGTGTGTGTGTGTGTGTGTGTGTGTGTGTGTGTGTGCATGTGTGTTTGTGTGTGTGTGTGTGTATGCACGCGTGCATGTGTGTTCTTTTGTGTGTTTTAGTGTACACATGTACTTGCGTGCAGGTGTGTCACCTTGACAGCAGTTACCTGGGAAGAATTCTTCTCACCTGTCCTTGCTTGGGATCAACTCTATTTGTTGACTGCCAGAAGGTTGCCGAAATGTCAAATAAAGTCAAAGTTATTTTTGCCTGAAAATCTAAGCTGTCACATTGAGCTGGGGTCATTGACCTTTAAACCCACCTATCCCTAAGAATTGCATGATGACTGAAAGAACACCTGGTGTACTACTGACTACTCTCCAAGCAGAGGTTGGTAGGGAAGATTGTGACCTTTTTATACTGTGCCCGTTTTCTGTTGGCTCTCCTCGGCCCACCAGTTGGACAGAAAACGGGGCACAGGATAAAAAGTCACAATCTTTCCCATCAACCTCTGCTTGGAGAACACTACTGACATCATTTAGAGGTTGCAGACTGTAAAAAAGCATCCACCTATCCCTAAGAATTGCATGATGACTAAGTAAGAGAACACAAGGGGTACTACTGACATCATTTAGAGCTTGCAGACTTGCAGACTCCAAATTTTCCTGCTTCCTGGCAGAGGTACTGTAAATACAGAAATGTTCACGGTGGTTTTATGTTCGCTGTTTTCACGGCGACCGTTTCACCGCAAACTTAGAACCACCCCATTTTCGCCTTAGCGCGAAATAAAGACCACGCAAACTTAAATGCATTTACAGTATTACTGCTTTCTCACTAGTTTTTCGGAAGTTCATGATACCCTCCATATATGTGATTACTGGTATATCCCTTTTCCTGCAGCAGCCCATTAAAATGAAGTATTTCAGGACAGCCTCGGTCTTGCAGAAATCCTAGATTATGAAAATAAGTATCGGAAGTTGAGAACACTTGGTCATGTAGCTGTACCAATGACTTCTCCGGGCTTGAAATACTGAGTGCATTTGCACATTTGTGCAACCAAAATTGAGCTGTGCACCAAATTGTTGACTGGGTGCACCAGTGCACCTAGACATTTGTGTAGGGTAGCCTCCGTTACTATTAGTTGCAGGGTTGGCTGATGGTTACGGGCTGGCTGCAAAAAGTGTATTATTTTGCCCCCCCCCCCCCCAAAAAAGCCGCGTCAGAGCCTGCAACGGAGGCTATGTGTAGGGTATGGTACGGTAAGGTACTATAATTGTACATTAGTTTACGGCATATTCTTGACATTCTTGACATTTAAATGTAGGTATCAAGAAAACCTTTGTCATATTACATTTACTAAGTCTTGAATGTTTAGAACTTCAAAGTTAGCTATAGAATTTGGGTTGATCTAGTTTCTTGTTTGTTTGTTTGTTTATTTGTTCAACCAGAAATACATATCGCCTGGCGGCGTTTTTCAAAGATTCCTGGGGTGTTCAACCCCTCACATAATAATACATAGCAACAATAAAAATGTCAGATGATAACAAATAATACAGGGATAAGATCAACTTGAAAACATAACTATTCATCAAACAACAGAAATTCTGATTAGATAATAACTGAAATAACGATAACGTAATAGACTAGAAATATTTAGTCAAAACACATAATGATGGAGAATCAAAGCAATGAACCAAACTTAAATGTAAAAAAGTTTCCGTTCTCTAAAATTATTTTCTGTGCACCATCATTTTTTAGGTTCGGTGCACCAGTATACTTATGCCCAAAATTAATTTCATGCCCTGCCTCTGCTGTAGCCAAGAGAGCTGATCCCCTGATATTACATTTACTTGCTTAGAGTTAGAATGTTGAAGTTAGCTATAGAATTTGGGTACATTTAGTTTATGTTGTGCAACAACAGTTTAGGTTAGGTGTACCTGTGCTCTTATTCCAAAAATGAGTATCAGGTCTGCTTCTGTTGTAGCCATGATCATGAGACCTACTCTCCAAGCAGAGGTTGTGTTTTTTTTAATGTCATTTTAGGCATTTTTGTCGGGTTTTCTATTTCGTCCCGCTCTTCTTTTTGTCGCCAAGTCATCTGCTTGCACAGTAACAGTAATGAGAGCTGCTCCCCTAAAGGAGGGCCTGCATGGGGGTCCCGACAATGCTCTACGCTAAATTCGGTGGGCCGGCTACGTAATACGCTAAATTCAGAAAGCCTCTCTACGCTAAATTCAGAAAAGCCCCCCTACGCTCTACGCTAAATTATGGAGTGGTCGGCAACGCTCTATGTAAAATTAAAACGGCCGATTACGCTCTACGTAAAAGGGGCATGCAGGCCCTCCTAAAGTGGAGAGTTGAGACAAAAAGTATGACCAAGTAGTTTGAAATGGTAGACAAAGGGCAGAAGGGCGGGACAGCTAGAGTTTAAAGTCATGTCAAAAGTACATCAATCTGGGACTCTTGGGGCTAACTATCCGCCCAGCAGGACTATTGTATCCAGATGTTTTGTGTTCCTGTTGCTGGGTTACTAATCTCCCAGTCCTAACTGGAAACCACAGGTTTTCTTAGCCTCTACCAGGCTCCAGAGGTGGCTGGAAAGAGTAGAAATAGGCCAAATGGACAGAAAAACATGCAAGAGGAGTTAGTCTGCTATAGTATAGGGGTACAGTTTGCTGATAGAATGGCAGATTTGACCCTCTCTCTGTAGCCCACTCTCTTAGCATATATTCACTCTATTTGGCCAATTTCTACTATTTTCCCAGTCATCCGCGGGGCCTGGTAGAGGCTAAGGTTTTCTCAGGTGAAAGGACCATGAGCTTTTGGTGGAATACTATAAATGCAGAAATGTTGGCGGTGATTTTATGTGCGTGGTTTCGCGGCAACCATTTCACCGCGAACTTAAAACCACCACAAACATTTTTGTCCAATACTGCAGCAGTATGTGACTATAGTGCTGCCGTGAACTTACACTGCGAACACTCCATTTTCCCCTTAGTGCGAAATAAGACCCAACTTAAATGCATTTATAGTATATGACAGTCATCTACAGTCAAAACTGCCCAAAAAGACCACTCAGGGGACCGATAAAATCTGGTCTATGTGGGCAGGTACATGTAGTGTCAATGTTTGTGTCAATGGGAAATATTATCCAAGGGACTACTAAACCGTAGTCACATTGGCCAGGTAGTCCTTGTTCACTTGTACGGTTTGACATAATATATTGTATATAAAAAGATATTCATTCCTTTCAAGGCATCCTCATTTGAGGTGAAGCATGATGCTTTTTCAAGTAGCTAGTGGTAGTGCAATGCGGCTTCGCTACGGCTCCCTACTCTTCTCCATAAGTGTGTTGAGTTATTTTACGTGCAGAGGTTTGATGTAACTGTATATTAATTAATTTCAATCTAAATTAAATTTTGGTACTAACGGATGATGCACTCTTACTACATCAGATTCAGAGACAGGTTAGATTGATTCCTTTTACTGGCTGGTAGTGAAAGGAAGGTTTAATGTCAAACATGAGTTAGAAATTTGAAAGACAGGAAGGGGTTTAGGAGATTTTCCTGTCCATCTGTTCCTATTAATTGTGTAGGTGGAATAGGAAATGCTGGATCTAGTTAGAAACCTTCTCATGGAATCATTAAGTGGGCACAGGGTTGTAGAGCTTACCAGTTTCACAGTAATCCAATTCAGGAAATACTGTAGTTCTTGAAATTTTCACGCTGATTTTATGTTTGCAATTTTTGCAGTGACCACTTCACCATGAACTTGAATCCGTAAAGGTGCCGGTGTTTCCATTGCTATGCATTATGTAAATATAGTACATCATACATATTCGTCTGTGATACTCTCACGACAAGCTGATGAGTACTATGACAAACTTCAAACCACTGCGAAGTTGTGAACACATTTTTTCCTTATTGCAACATTTAATTGACGCGAACGTTAAAGCATTTACAGTAAGCTTTCATGGTCCTTTTCAGTGCAGGGTGAATGCCCCAGGTCCTTCACAGAATTCACCTTCCTACGGAAACTACTAAGAATGTTCTTGTACATTTTGTATATGTTCATTGCTTGTATGTCAAGGAAGGTCGTCCCACTATCTAAGCCAGGGCGACACTTCTCCATGCAAGTATCCTATCCGAGCTGCCTCCAGATAAACAGATTCGTCCTAAAAGTGTCAATGGTAATCCTGGACAGAGAAGAGAAACAGGGCAGGTGCTCGCGGAATTCTACACAATCCGCTGCTGGTGGGTGGGGGGTAGAGCATATATTTTTAACCCTGACTCTGAAGAGGGTCTGCATGCCTTTTTCTGTGAGGCGTAGCGAGCTATTTTAATTCACCGTTAAACGCTTTAATTCAACATTAAAGGTTTTTTTGTGAATTATTCATGGACGTAATTGGTCGCTTTAATTCTACGTAATACTTTATTTGTTGTCCTTCGTTTAGTGTTGTCTTCTTATCGTGTAGTCAAACCATCAGTTGCTAACTGTGAGACCCCAGTTCTATCCTGGGTCAGAACATCTGGGTTGGGGCTGCACACATCTTTCAGAAGGGACATATAATGGAGTTCCCTGCTACTGAAACTGCAAGGAAACCTGCAGCCCAATGTGCCACTAGGCAAAACAAGGGTCTCAACGAACAAACAAACCAACGAACCAACGAACGAATGAACAAATGAATGAATAAACGAATGAATGAATCAATCTGGTCATATGATCTTTCTGTAAATGTAGAATCTGATGTAAATTGTATATTCATGTGGACTTAGAAAGTCACTTCTACATGTATGCAGTGAAACATGATGTCTGGAGATACCTTATACTTTAGAGCAGGTAAACTGGCCAAAAGACCTTGTCTAGAAAATATAACATCCTGTTCAGCCTAATACAATATAGTCTTAAGTCATGCTAATGTTACATGTTCAAGGATGTATAATGGATTGTCAGCCTGCGACATCTGGAAGTGGTGTGAAATGTTTAGTCTGTAACTGTTCAAACTTGACATGTTTTCTGGAATCATTAACATTATCTCCAGAGTGTGTAACACATGCAATGGGGGTAATGTTTTGGATCTGTGTGTTTCTTTGTCTTGGTGTGTGTCTGCATTTGTCTGAATATTGTACAGTGACAAGATGTGAGGAGGAAGATGTTGTATTACCAATATTGGCAACATGGGAAAGTTGGTTTTGCCCAGGTCCAAAGTTGCATAGGCAGGAAAATGCATACTTAATAGTATTAGACAAAATTATGAAGAGATTTACAACAATTATTAAAACAAACAAAATTCGCTAAAACTCAGAGTTTCACAGAGGTTTGAAATTTCTACATTTGTGTAGCCTTTGGGTCATTTGATATATTGACGCTTGTCACTTGTGACCTGATTTTTGTTGTGTTTTTATGTTCAATTTGTTTATGTACATGATTTAGTCTGATCTGACTTACTGTTCTCTATCAGATAAAGCTGTCAGGGATTTCTTTTGTCTACACTACCCAAGGTTTTTTGGACTAAACATGTCAATCTTGCAGAAATGTCGTAGAATTTGGCAAAAAGGGAAATGATTGGCCAGGAGAGTCAATCTGTGGGAAGGTTAACATTTCCCCCTCGGAGCCTGGCCAGTCAGACCCTACAGTGGCCAAACTCGCTTGGTGAATTATTCTCCTTATAGACAGCGTAGTTAGTCTGGTATAGACTACAGAAATGCCATGCAGGTATTCTAAAATCTTGTTTTGAAAAACCAAGAATCCTGTTTTCTCCATTTTCACAGCAGTTAGCGCAGTTAAGTCATAGTCTTTGAGATTGACTCACAGAGATTTAGTGTGCGCAAATAGTCTTGATTATATACATTACCAATGCTCTTTAAAAAAAGGAATTTATAATGGATCATAAGGTGTATGATATGTTATATATATGTCAAACTCTACTAGTAGAGATTGGAATTCCAATCTAGAGTAGAGTTCCAGACTGTGCCGGATTTCCAATCTCTACTGTGACATACATATAATGTGTATATATAATATATCAACAAGATGACAAGAAGTAGACCATCACTGAATAGACAAGGTGTTTCCTCACCTGAATAAACTAAGACAGGACCTACCTGGCTGGGAGTCATAGGTGTAGAAAAGGTGAACAGGTTTTCTGGATTAAAAGCAGGTGTGTTAGCCTTACTTGCACAATATTTATAGACATATTTCACCCAGGGTCAGTTTGCAGAAGGGGAAACTAACACAAGGTTGTTGTGGATTTGGGGACTAGACATGTCAATCATACTTGAAACTGTAAGGATGTTAGAATCTTGTTTTGAAAAACTAAGAATCGTTTTTTTCCATGTTTAAAGTGTGGGCAAATAGTCTTCATGATATAACAGTGTCCTTACTAAAAACAGGCTTATTGGATTATAAAGTATATGATATTGCATTTTAGATTTTGAGCATGACAAGAAGTGTGCCATCACTGAATTGACAAGGTGTTTCCTCACCTGAATAAACTAAGACACGACCTACCTGTTCCCCGGCTGGGAGTTATAGGTGTAGAAAGGTTGGACATGTTTTTTGGATTAACAGGTGTTTAAGCCCTATTTGCACAATATTCTTAAACATTTTTCACCCAGGGTCAGTCTGCAGCAGACGAAATTCAAACCCCTGTCACACATTGATCAGGACCTTGTCATGACTTTGCTCCGGATGGACCACTCTTCAACCAAGGTCAGCGCTGGGTTTGGAGTAGCCTGGAATCCATCCTATTCTTGCTCCTGTTCCTTACTCTGATCACATCCAAGCATCTGTCGGCATTCGTTGTAACGCACAAGCAGAATGTGACTTTCTCAACTTTGATTTTTCAAAATTTATAGTCGACTGGCGCAGATGACTTTTAAGACTAGTTGGAAACCTTGTCGAACAGCTCCCAACAACAGATGACCTTGCTCTTGACTAACCATGGTCTGGAAAAGGTCAGGAGGTCATGGTCGGCTATGTGTGACAGGGGCTTACCACAAGGTTGTTATTGATGAAGGTTAGACATCCAGGTAATAAGATTCTTTAAGTAACGGTTACTCAAGCAAGTGGATGAAATTTGGAAATGTCAGACGTTTCAGAGGTGTAGCATCCACTGTTTTTCGTCAGTGACTTAGCACTAGGTTGTTACTATAAATGCAGAAATGTTTGCGGTGGTTTTATGTTCGCAGTTTTCGCTGTAAGCTCTTTGCCGCGAATTTAAAACCACCGCAAAATTTTTGCCTTCCTTCCCCCTTGTCTACTATCGTCTCAAACGCAAACTTAGAACCACCATGAACACCACATTTCTCCCTACCGCGAATTTAAAACTTAAATGCATTTACAGTATTTGAAAGTTACATCAAAGATTATAGGAATGAGCAGGTGTTTACAGTGTGAGCAGGTGGTTCAGATTACCAGGCTGGAAAGTGGCTGCCTTTGGTTCGGCCAAGGAAAATGTCAAGGAATTAGATGGGACAAGGTCTCCTTCTGGTCCAATCTTAGATGTTTGTGCCCTCCCGTTGAGTGATATCCCTCCCTGCACAAGTTCATTGTCCCTGAGGACCATGACTTAAGGCTACAGATAGTTCTGGTCTCCGGGGATAGCCACAACAATGTTGTATATTCACAGATACAATAGTGCTTCAGTCCAGGAGTCTTACAATCAAGCAGGAGTTTTTGAGAGACAGACAGGTAGCCATTGTTGAGAAAAGAAACAGATAAAATAACTTCAGGCTAGCTCTTCTGACACTAGTATGTGTACATCCATGTCTTGAACAAACTGTCTGACTCTCTAAAGCCCCTGTCACACAGCACAAAATCATTTGGCCGATGAGTCTGCGAGATATTGGCCGACATTGCCAGCAGTGATACACACGATGGTCTCTCGAACATCGCGCATGTTTGAATATTGCGGATGTTTTAGAAATTGGTCACCCAGCCTTATTAGATATGATAGGGTAGATTTCTCAATTTCAAAAAATATGCATGATCCTCTGTCAATTTTAAAATCAGGCGATCAACAAATACAGTGGAAACTTCTTGACTGTGTGACATGGGTCTGGAATAGCAATACATGTACTTGTATTTCTGGCTGGACCATCTCCAAAAGGTACAGGTTAGGGATCATTGTAGAGGAATGGTGCATAGCTATTTTGCAAAAGGTCAGTACATGATCCAAACTTAACCTTGACTCCTGACTGTGTTGTTATTAGGTAGACGTTAAGTTAATCTCTTGTTTGCATGATTTCCAGGACCGGCAGCAGTACAGGACATACCCAGAACATACATTGGAATGGGCATACGGTATATAGCCTGGCATCCAAACTTATTGTCTTTGCCAAGATGGCAGAAGGTTATGTTTTTGGTTCAGCTTGGTATATGTTTTGGTGTCTGTAAACAGCATAACTCAAGAATGCTTCGGCAGATTGTGTTGATACTTGGTATGTGGCTAGCTCTTGATGTGACCTCGAAATGATAAGATCTGAGGACTGCATCCATTTCCAGTAGTGTGCATATGAATGAGATAGCCAAGATTCGAACTCATGACTCTTGGTCCAGAGGCCGCAGAGTCACTAACTACTGGACCATGCACGGTACCTTAAAGTACACAGTAACACGTAAGTACGTCATGAATTTAACAGTTCTTACTTACATGGACTATTTCCAACAACAACAACAAGCTATCTCAGATGAGGATTCTGGGGCTTAGTTTTAATCCAAATGAAGGTTAAAGGATGCGTGCTCATGGCCATTGTTTGACAAGGCAGTGTCTTCTATGATGTCACGGACAGTCCCTGTGCCAGATGTTGTTTAGATTGTTTGGGTGATTAAAAGCAGCAACAAGTCAAGGTGTCCTGGAGGATGGCCAGAAATCGGAGCAGAAACATGCAGACAGGGTCGTCCTATCTGTGTTGGCAGGAAACACCCCCTGGTAGGCATGATGTTTCTGTGCCAACAACTGGGTTGTTGTCACCAACAGTGCTTTTCACCTCCATGAAAATGGAGGTATAGTTCTGGCTTTGTTTGCGCCTGTGTGTGCATGCAGTTCCGTTGCAATATCTCAAGAATGGTTCAAGCGATTGCAATGATATTTGGTATATGTGGGTAGTTGTTGATCTGATGGTCAAGGTCAATTTGGCCTCCTGGTGGCCGACAGTGGTACTGCAGCAGAACTTCTGTTATTCGTATATTTGGTCCTGGACATGCTTTGGTCTTGTTTTATATTTTATTTTCTATTTTGCAAGGCTAAGATATCACTTTTAGGCACTGAACTAAGTTGGAAGGAGATATGTAGGTGACCACATAGAGATATGAAGATGGCAGTGAACAGTAGTTATGAAGGCTTATGGGTTATATTCAAAAGGTAAACACTTGTCAGGGAGAAAGTACTATGATTTTGCAGTCGTGACTTTGACACCAGTATTTGTACAATGTAATGATGTGATCTACAGGAAAACCTACTGGTATGCTGAAGTGAAAAGCTCTTGACAATGCTTGCTGCTTGCTTTCACTGTCTGTACTTTGACAGGAAGACGTTTGTTTGGAACTTTTGTAGGACAAGGACAGGGCTGTTATATGTAACAACTGGATGGGCTAAGATCAGTTGAGTGTGACAAAAAGGATTAAGAGGGATTAGTTAGTAAAGAGTCAGTTTCAGCATCGTCCTTGGTAGCCTGTGTTATACAATCTTTCAATGTCACCGGTTGATTTGGCCTCCTTCCGAGAGCTTGTGGCCATTCACCTCTAACTTGAGAAAACCATTCCCAGATCAACCAATAGGAGCTCATGATTCTTAATCACTTTGAAACTTAGTCCAATAGGAGCTCAGGATTCTCTGTCACTAAGGAAACCAGTCATCACAGCCTCCAACACCATGGTAACTGACAGTTCTCAATCTGACAATGACTGGTCCATGTTAGTACATTATGCATAAGTCAACAGGATTAGGATGTTTCCTGACCAAGAGGTGTTGTCCATCAAGCTTCTAGAGGTCTGATAAGTCAAAAAGCTGCCTGAAGCTTGATTTAGTCCAATAGGAGCTCTGGATTTTCTGTCACTATGGAAACTAGTCATCACAGCCTCCAACATCATGGTAACAGACAGTTCTCAGCCTGACAGTACGTCCATGTTAGTACATATTCATATGTCAACAGGATTATGATGTTTCCAATTCTCCTGACCAAGAGGTGTAGCCCATCAAGCTTCTAGGGCCCTGACAAGTAGAAAGGCTGCTAGATACATGTATTTAGTTTAATCAGGGCATGACAAGTATAAAGGCTGCCTAAAGCTTGATTTAGTCCAATAGGATTGCAGGTTTTTCTGTCACTATGGAAACCAGTCATCACAGCCTCCAACACCATGGTAACTGCCAGTTCTCAATCTGGCAATAACCAGTTACCACATATGAATAAAGCCACACTCAGGATTACTTTGTTTTCAATTCTCCTGACCAAGAGGTGCTGTCCATCAAGTCTCTAGGGGCCTGACAAGTGGAAAGGCTGCTGGATACTTGATTTAAGGTCTCATTCCTGTGTTTCTCCGCATGTATACTCTAAAAGAGTCAGTTGCCCAAAAAATGAACGGCTGCATGAACGTGTGTTTATATCGGTGGGAAATTCTCTTTTAGCCAGCCCGACTGATCTCAAGCGTGAAAACTGATGAAAGCTTGTTTGTAACGGAAGAACTTAAGAGGTAAAGTTCGGCAGCCGTGCGTGAGGTCGGACGTCCACAGCCGGACATCGACGGTTATTCGGTCGATCACTTTCAGCTGGAAAGTGCCTATTTAGGGGGTCTAGCTAAGTGCCGTTTGTAATTGCTATAAAAAGGTATTGTATGCCAACTGGTAGTTGGCAATTTTTTCAAATGATGCATTTCCTATAGCTTCATTACGAACGCGCCCGTGTAAAACACGTTTATAACATGTAAGCCTATGGGGCAAAAAAACTCATGAATGAGACCTTAATCACTAAATCAGGGCATGACAACTTAGTGTAAAGGCTGCCTGAAGCTTGATTTAGTCAGGCCACGTCCTTGGCATTTGTCCCTTATCCCAGTATCAATGGGTGTGGTCCAGCGTTCAACCTTTTGATGACATGTTGTGATCAGCCTCTGAGAGAGGTATGACCTCTGACAGTTGAAACCATCCTGATGGTTGTTGTATGTTTTGAGATGGTGACAGGGAGTCAGGGATACTTCCTGGGACCATCCATTACAAATCAAGACAGGTACTGTAAATGCAGAAATGTTCGCGGTGGTTTTATGTTCGCAGTTTTCGAGGCAACTGTTTTACCAAGAGCTTAAAGCCACCGCAAATATTTTTCTCCAATCCTTTAGCAGTAATGTGACTATAGCGCTACCGCGAACTTAAAACCACCGTGAACACTCCATTTTCGCCTTAGCGCAAAATAAAAACCATTCGAACTTAAATGCATGTACAGTAGTTTTTTTGCTGCCAAAATCCTACTGTAGTATGGGTGAAATATAATGAATAGCATAAACAGGTATGGCATATTTATTTATTTATTGTTTACAGGTGCCAGTAGCCGGGTGTCTAAACCTGTTATACATGTGTAGCTGCCTAGTGTATACATGTGTAGCTGCCTCTTTGACTCGGCAAATATATTTTCTAGTATGTACATGAACCGGTGCCAGTTTGTCTGAACCAATCCACAACTTAGATTTTGGATTTGTCTACCAGTTTGACAAGTTAGCCCAATCTTGGCTGACTGCATAGGCCATATTGGATACTAATGACTTTCTTTTGAGCTCCATTCTGGCAAATTTGGCTGGTAAATTTGTTTTGGTTGGAAAGTTACACCTTCTTTAGAAAATCCCTTTGAAAAATGATCTTCTGAAAGTGAAGTGATAAGGAAGGATGGCTCTCAGCTCAGACATCTAAGGGCCCAGCTGTGTTAGATATGAAATCATACTGATAGAATACACTGCAATTGTTTGGAACAGTTTCTGCAGGGAAATACTGCTCAACATATGATCAGGTAGTCTTGATCTACACTAACAGCTACATATATAAGACCAGTACATGTATTCTCAGACCTGGTACCCACAATGATAGCAAACATATGCCAGCTTCTCTTCCTCAAATTCACAGGTGTTATTTGTCGAAGTGCTGTTCTAGCATATTCATGCACACACACATATTTCTGAAGGTGATTGATTATACATGTTCCAAATGGGGAAACTCTTACAGTGGGAAGTGGAGGGTTGTAAAGGGACATTTCACACAGATTGAAAAGTATTGTTCATTACCTACATGTCTTTACATTGAACTTGAACTGGGACATCTAGCGATGTATTTACCTATTGTATGACGCCTATCGCACAAATTCCCACTTTTGTCATATGTGAAGAGAAATCAAGTGTTGTGGAATACTTTTTTTAAAGTGATTTGATGTGAGAGAGCCTCTAGGGGGTTGGATTATAACACTTTTGGGCCCCCTAGCGGCTTTCCTCGGTACTTGAGCAGAATTTCTTGTTATCCTGTGTTCTGGACAAGCTATATATATGGTCATAATTTTACTTGATAATGATAGATAACTCTTGAGCTCTGAATGAAATGACTTCAGTTTGGGCCCACTAGCAGCTTTCTTTAAAACTACAGGGTAGTTCAGTCTCTTATTGACAGAGAGTCCCAAAGGTGTACAGTACTGTACTGGTGCCTAATTAGGAGACAGACAGTGCATGGACCTGCCACCAGACAGATCATAGATCTCTGCCACCTCCTACTGAGGTTTGACAGCTGATAAGATTGAGGAAATTGGCTAAGGGATGTCTCTTTGGGGACATACTGTAAAATAGGAAATATTTTTGGGGATTTAATTTCAGGTAGGAAGAAAGTGGAGTGTTCACAGTGGGTTTAATGTCGAGGTTGAAACTGCAATGCAGGGAATTGCTGTTAAAGGGGAAATTTTTGCAGTGGTTTTAAGTTCAGATTAAGGGACATCCCTGTAGCTCAACTGGTTAAGCAGCCTCACGGTTGAGCTCCTGGTTTCAAATGTTGGTGAGAGACCCCTGGTTTAATCCTGGGAAGGGCATCTTGTCTTTCTTGGTTAGGAATCCACCCGTCTTTCAGAAGGGATGTAAAATGATGGTCCCATGTTCGAGGAGGTACCTCAAGTACATTAAGGGCTTATTCTCAAAGCAGAGGTTTTGATTGGTGTGTGTGTGCGTGCGCGTGTGTGCGTGTGCGTGCGTGCGTGTGTGTGTGTTGGAAAGCCCTGGATAGGACGGGCTAGCTATCCCTCCCTTTAAGAATATATACAGTACCGGTAGTACCCTGCCATTGCTGCCCTATGTGCCACTAGGCACTACCAGGGTCTGAACAAAGGCACAAACAAGCTTGAACTGTGGTAGTTAGTAGCTACTCCTCAGGTTGATCCTGCCCAGGTCCTGACAAGTGCACCATCTGCCTGTCAGCTTCACTTCCCTTCCTGCTCAGGCCTGAGAGTAAATCCTGATAAGATATGGGCAAAGTAATCAACTCTAATTACAACTGGTCAGAACCTCATCAATCTGCTAGAACTTTCAGGGTTTACCTTGCCACTAGAGGAGGGCCTGCATGGGGGGGGGGGGGGGGAGGGGGGGGTCCCGACAACGCTCTACGCTAAATTCGGAGGGCCGGCTACGTAAAACACTAAATTCAGAAAGCCTCCCTACGCTCTACGCTAAATTCAAAAAGCCCCCCCTACGCTCTACGCTAAATTCAAAAAGCCCCCCCTACGCTCTACGCTAGATTATGGAGTGGTCGGCAACGCTCTACGTAAAATTAAAACGGTCGATTACGCTCTACGTAAAAGGGGCATGCAGGCCCTCCTAGAGGCAAGGTAAGGGGGGACTAGGGCATTACTGTTTGTGCCAATAATGCGTGCATTCCTATGGGGAAGTTGACAGAAATTAGGTGTCATTATCTCAGGAATCAAAGATTCTGACCAAGAAAACTTACCCTCAAATTGTAACCTGTTCTGTAGACTGTCATCTAACAGAATTTCGAGCAATTCTATACGGCTTTTCTCAGTTGAAACACCCCCCAGCCAGAGCACTTTTGTTGGTCCACTCACGACCAGTCCACTATCTCGCGGGGGTCCAGAAGCTAAATTCTACAAGTCTGAAGTCTGACTTGTCATAGCCACCCCAGAATTGCCTAGATTTCACCAAAAATCCTATCAAAAAAGGCTTTCAATGTTTTAATGTCCTCTTTACTTTTCATGTATCCTGGGGTCTAGGCGCCTGCGCTAATACCCTTGTAAATACGCGTAAATACTTTACACTGAAGGCTGCCACTGCTGAAAATTTCGCTGATCACTCAAAGTCAAAGGTAAAGGTGCTTGGTGTTCATCAGGGGAAAAAGCTTGAAGCATGGAAAACAATCACAGTAAAAACGTTACTCAAGCAACTGGATGAATTGTGTAAACAGTCAGACATTTCAGATACACTATTTTTTGTCAGTGACTGACAAACAGTAGATACTATCTGAAACACCTGACCATTTAAAAAATCTATCCAGTTGCTTGAGTAACTTCTGTATTTTTACCTGGATGTCTAACCTTCATCACTGTATAATGAAAAACACTATTCAACAGACTGTGTAATGATAAATGTTAGAAATTAATGGAGAAGCTCTTCTGGAAAGGTATACTAAGGAAACTGTTGAATGACTTTCCAAAGAGTGTTGGTTTTTATTTGTTGGTTCTGAAGGTTGGAACTAAAGGAAAATGTAGCAGAAACCTTAACAAACCACCACGGTGGCGGCATGCCCTTGCAAGTTATCCTTTATGACCTAAGCTAATGTTATGTAAATATCCAATTACAATCTCTCCACAAAGCTATGACTGACTCTTACTTGCTATTCTTGCTGGTGTGTCTTTGTTTAGTGTTGATATATTCACTATTCCTTGACTAAGTAATCATGTATATGTATACTCAGGTAAACACTATTAGATTTTACTGTAAGGTTATTGTCACAATATTGCCTCATTAAAGGGTGGTCATGACCTGCTTTACCGTTTGCAAGGTAATGTGAAAAGCCTTTGTATCAGCCTTGTAAGACTTTAAAAGAACAACAGAGAAGTAACTTAGTTACATTAAGGGTCTTAGAGTGGTCAAAGACCCTCTGGGTTTTGGGATTTAAGATCAAAGTTGGGATCTATGCTGTTTTGGGGGTCCCCTATGAAGATGTAATCGTTGTCATTACTGTCTTTAGCTGCGGATACATGAGTTTACATTAGAGAACCAGTGAATCTGAGATGAAAGTTAAAACAACTGAAGGAATGCTTTGGAAGGTCGGCTTCTATCTTCATTTGTAGATATCTGTTAAGCTAACAGTACATGTTTCCAGGCCACAATGGAAGGACTTAAGTTAGGTATAATTGCTACAATCATAACATAATAAACTTTGATAAACTTTGTGAATATTCTTAGACACTTTGTCACTTAACACTTCTTTTTTCAATAAGAAAAGTCAAGTTGCTTAATGTTTTACCTTGAGAAGTTTGTGGCAATAAGCATTGTAAGAAACCTACATGTTCAGTGTCTATTAGAACTGCAGTGACTTGCATTACTGCTAGGTGGTATTGCTAAGCTTCGCTGCATGTAAAGGCGAACATGTCTCATTGCAAACATCCAAAATAGCAATGTCAAACATGTATTTTTCGCATGTAAAGATAACTATCTGAAAGTGCAGCTATAAAAGCAAGAGGATATTGCGTGTTGATTTGTAATATTTTTAAGTCTTAACAAAACACCACCTGATGAGGGAAAATGGTTACAGACGAAAGTTTTTGATCATCTAAAAGTTTTTACAGTCAATCTTTCTCCTACATGTATACCACAATGGGAAAGGAAAACATTTTGTATTTTGTCCTGAACTACCACATATTATGTCAATTTTATTTTTGGTGAAATATTTAATGTTTTGGTCAAGACATCATAGGATATTATGTATTCTAGTCTCTGAGTTACTGAACCACACTACACAATATATTTGTATACTTGTATACCATTTAATAATTTGTTTGTTCAGTAGTTTCAACTATATTTGTATCTTGTTTTTGCAGAGACCTGAGATTTAACAAGATCAGGGAAATCCCACCTGGGGCCTTTGAGGGTCTGCTGTCACTCAACACACTGTGAGTTCAGAATGTCACTTATTTCTGGATATATATTTTTATAATGATCTAAATGTGATATTATGATCAAGATTGTAATGATATGTCTGACTTTTGAAAGATTGAACTGTCAAATGTGTATATTAAAACCCTTGTCTTGAGGGACTTCTATGTATGTGGGTTGCACATTACAGAGCCTTTATGTGGGTCCCGTATATGTACGGGTTGGGGGGATTTTTCAGCTGAACGCATCACGCCGCAGCGAAACGTACCGGAAGTAACTCTGCCACAGCAGTGCAGAAAAAGTAAAGGGAAACCTGATTGAGAAATCAAATTAATGAAATAAATTGCGTAAAAAATGCCAGCAGGACAAGGGTTGATGTTGAAATCACCAAAGTATTGATGGCTTTGATATGATATTTCATTTGCAACTGTGAGCTGATATACATGTGTAAGTATTGAGATTTGATGAGACTATTGTGTGTACCAGTGTTTGAAATATGAATTTTATGATAAAAACTTGTTTATGTTTTTTGTCTTCCAGGCTGCTCAACAATAATGACATCAGAAAAATTCCAAGGGGTGCTTTTCAGGGACTTTCCTCATTAAAATACCTGTGAGTAATGCTGGTGAAAATGCATGTGTGAAAATACATGTACAAGAAGAAAGGCTAGAGTCTCTAATTGCAAATTGCCAATATCTTCCACAGGGAAAATATTTATATTGTGGCATGTACATGTATGTTTGCTACATGTGTCTCTACCACATGTATGTTTCCAAAGTCTATGTCTTGCAATTAGCCTTCGGGCATGCACTTGCAATAATCTTTTTATATTTCCAACTGCACCAAATTGGTTTCTTTGCAATATGCAGTACCAAACTATGGCCATGGGGGGAGCTGCAGATAGATGTATGTGAACTTGTTTGTCCTGCAGTTCCATTAAGTAGTAATAGGGGGCATCCATGTATGTAGACAGCCTATGGAGAGATCCCATTGCCTTTCTCTCAACTATTACCACCAATGACATAGCAAGGAAGTAAAGAATTGTATAAGACAATGAATTTGAACTTTGCTGCTAGTGCATTGTTGTTTGTCATGGCTATAACCAAAAACAATGAAACAGACATTTTCCTCCGATAAAAAGTGACATGAAAAGCTGTCATGGTCATAGTTACATTTTCATAAGTGCCCCATGAAAAATAACTGTAATTCATATGATAGATACACTTTTAGAATTTAAAACTTGGGTGTTTAGTGAGTGAACATTTATGTATTTGCCTGCATATAACTGTTTCTCTCTTCTTTTCAGGTATCTGTACAAAAACAAAGTAAGGCACATAGACAGACAAGCCTTTGTAGGACTGTCATCACTAGAGCAACTGTAAGTACAACATCTTCGAATTCCCTGTATTTAGTAAATCTGAGATTGTAAATGAATGATACCAACTACTGTAGACATACAAGTACATGTTTTGAACAAATTGAAGCCACCTTGAGCTTCTTTACCTTTAATATTAACCTTTAGAACACTGAAGTAGCCATTTTGATACCATTTCTCCATTGTTTATGGGGTTAAGCAGCAGGAAGAAGGTTAAGAGTTGACATTAAGATTTGTTCACAGTCAAGAATATTTTCAATTTTGGGGCCAAAATCTTACATAGTGCAGCTTTAAAGTGAAAATCCTTTACCAGGTATGACATTGGGGACTGATTATAAGTATGTCTTAATTTGAATTTCATTGAAGACTTTTTTGTTTAGTTTCTTTAAGGTGTGAGAAAAACGGCACACATTCATCATACCTTTTTATCTTTAGATACATCCATTTCAATGAAATTGAGCAGCTCCTGCCAAACACCTTCAGCAACCTCCCCTCACTTGAAAGACTGTAAGTACTGCCAAGACACTAGGATACATGTAGCTTTTGGTGAGTAAGGCGCCCAGGGCTGTCTCCAGGACCCATCCCTCCATCCCCAGACCCAAAAAAATTGTAACCCCGTCCGCCGAAAAAACAACATATCATTGACATTCATAACTTAAACTTATCTATTTGTTGTAAGTTTGAAATGTTTAACAAATGTCAAAAACATTTGCTCCCAAACAAATGTTAAAGCTGGAGACAGTCCTGGTAAGTCCCCCATTCCGCTTGCTGAGCAACCATATAGAGACCAAAATTGTATTTGTGTTACCCTCAATTTACAATCTGTTTAAGTATAAACCAATAATTTTATAAGACAGCAAAATGCACAAAACGTGAAAAGAATTCACTCTTTATCCATGAAATTCCTTGAGCGATTAAATCTTTGGTGGTTCAGTGGTTGCAACCTCTAGTGGAAAGGGGGTGTGCGGTATGGCTTGTAGTATGTTTACACCTGGTTATTGGGTTGCAGTTTCCAAAGGGTAGAGTTTTGAGTATGGATGTGAGAAGCTACACTGTAATACAATGATTGACTCTGCAAGTTTGAAAACTGCAGTTTAAGAAAATTTAAAGGAAAATGAAATACAATTGTGTAACAGCTGCTTCATCTTTATATCATACAAGACACACTTAGTGCTACAGGTGTACACATGTTGGCATGACAATACCAACAGTCAGTCATATTTTTTATTTCTTTTCTTTTTTTCGTATTTCAGATTTCTTCACAACAACAAGCTTGCAAGAATACCAGCAGGAACATTTTCCAACCTCCATTCGCTAAAAAGATTGTAAGTCGTAAAATGTTGTGAATGTATTTGTATATGAAGGTGCTGACATTGTGTACATGATTGTATGTATTTGTCAAGTCACTATTGTATTGGAAAATGCAACAATGGAGAGGGATTGTAAATACAATTATTGTTCTTCTCCCCATGACAACTACCTATCTCTCAAATTTGCAAAGACAGACATCTGTATCTGTATAGCTGGTATAACTGCCCTTCAGCGTAACACACCAGCTTCTGTATCTGTATAGCTGGTATAACTGCCCTTCAGCATAACACACCAGCTTCTGTATCTGTATCGCCGGTATAACAATCCTTTGGTGTAACACACCAGCTTCTGTATCTGTATAGCTGGTTTAACCGCCCTTCAGCGTAACACACCAGCTTCTGTATCTGTATAGCCGGTAAAACTGCCCTTCGGCGTAACACACCAGCTTCTGTATCTGTATAGGCGGTATAACTGCCCTTCAGCGTAACACACCAGCTTATCTGTATAGCTGGTATAACTGCCCTTCAGCGTAACACACCAGCTTCTGTATCTGTATAGCTGGTATAACCGCCCTTTGGCATAACACACCAGCTTCTGTATCTGTATAGCCGGTATAACTGCCCTTCGGCGTAACACACCAGCTTCTGTATCTGTATAGCCGGTATAACTGCCCTTCAGCGTAACACACCAGCTTCTGTATCTGTATATAGCCGGTATAACTGCCCTTCAGCGTAACACACCAGCTTCTGTATCTGTATAGCTGGTATAACCGCCCTTTGGCATAACATACCAGCTTTGCAGGCATTTTGCAATATGTCATATAGCTTGTATCATATGTCAGTGATGAAGCTGAAATCTTATTTTCATGAAGTTAAAGTAACAAATTGTTGGCAAGGTTGAGACCCTTGTGGCAGTTTGAGCACCAAATTAGAGACTCTAAGATTCGGTTTCCAAGAACAAATTAGTCTGAGGTGTAACAGAGACAGAAGCGACATAGTGATCTCTATTTGGAGTGATGGATTCATAATTAGCATAACCTGGGGGAAGTCAGAGATACTCTAGAATGTAGGACAGGAATATTACACGTACCACAGCTGTGACTCCCCCTCTAGAACAAATAATAAAATGATACCAAAGTTTGACACTCTAGCAGCTAGGGGTGGATACCGGTTCGCTGGACCTGATTCGGACCTTTATAACATCCAAGAACAGAGTCCAAAAAAACTGAAAACCAAAAACCTGAGTCCAAAAAAACCTGAACAATTTTCTATTTTGTTTGATAAAAAGTGTTTTGAGTCCCCCCTTTGACAAAAAAAGCATTTAAAATAAGTGCAACATTCAAATATCAAACACTGGTTTATTTTGAAAGTCTTCTCACCAAGAAACTTTTATAGTTGTGCGTGTCAGTATTAATTCTCTATGCTTAATATTGTTCTAATAAAACAAAACATCAACAGGACAGGATCAGGTCCAGGTTCAGGTCCGGACCTGAACCTACATCTCTGGACCTAAACTTGGACTTGGACCTTATCAAGCCGAACCGGTATCCACCCCTAACGGGCACAAGGAAGCCCATTTGGGGGATAAACCTTCGAAACAAACCGAAGTTTAGGTATTTGTCTTTGTCTAAAGTACGATTGGATTTAATATCAGCTATTTTGAAGAACTTGTCAGGAGAATTTTAACCTTTAACATGCTAAGATAGCTGTTTGGCACCAAACTTGTATTGGTTATAGAGTTAGGCACCAATTGTTTTGCTACATGCAGAATATCAATGAAGGACTTTGCAAAAAAATTAAGTATTTTGCAAAAAAAGGACTTAACAGGCGTCTACAGCACACAAACTGAGTACACATTCAGGGGACAACATCTTGAACATGCCTATGGTGGTGGCACGATGGCCAATATTTTGGCTGAAGATGGGCATTCGCTAAAAAGCCATTTTTGCTGGGCATTCTGTAAAGCCAAGTAAGAATCGTCAACTTTGCTTTATTCAACTTTCGATCACTGGATTGACTTGAAACTCAGGATTAATAAATGGGAGCACAACCTGAACATATTCCAAACAAAAAATTGAGATTCGTCCAGCGCGGACTTTGCCAGAGTGGGCGTTTGTGGGCATTCGCTAAAAAGCAGGTCCCCTCTCGAACCATTTCCTTACCACTGCTGTCACCCTTGTGTAGGAGACTGGACAGCAATGACCTTGTGTGTGACTGCCAGTTGATGTGGCTTGCCGAGCTGATAGTTGGGTAGCCATGGCTGTATGTTTTTATACAGCCTAATACAGTAAATCCAGAAATGTTAGTGGGGATTTTATTTCGCGGTAGGGATAAAATGGACTGCTCGCGGTTTTGAGTTTGTGTTTGAAACAATGATAGCGCTTCAGTCACAGAATGGAACGGCCTTTTTGCAGTGGTTTTTAGTTCGCAGTAAAGATAACCGTGAACCGGTTTTTAGTTCACCGCGATAACCGTGAACATAAAACCACTGCTAACATTTCTGCATAATCAAATTAAATCAATCAAATCTCATTTCACCCTTGTGTAGGAGACTGGACAGTAACGACCTTGTGTGTGACTGTCAGCTGATGTGGCTTGCGGAGCTGCTGAAGAAGTATAGCAGCGTGGGCAGCACCCAGGCCGCAGCGACGTGCAAGTACCCGAAGGCGTTGGAGGGCAGGTCTGTGGCCACCATCACACCGGAGGAGTTCCACTGTGGTAAGATGGTAGGACTGAATGGCAAGTAGGTTTTGTAGGTTTGCATGTCAAAGTTAGGGAACAGGATTTACCTGCCAAAGATGCAGTGAATCTCAATTTTCACAAAAGATCTGATTGTGTTATAAAATGATAATCTTTATTGCATATTCATGCCCAGAGGGCTAAATGCACATATGACCACACATGGTCTAAAGGATGTAAAATACAAGGCATGAAGCACTAAAATGCTACATTCTTATGCTAGATAAAATGTCTTAAAACATTGTTTTATCTAAGAAATCGAGAAGGTGCCCGGAGCACGTTAAAAGGTGAAGGGCTAGCAACATCTACCTCACAAAAATATGACTTTAGACAACAGAAGCTACATTGTATGGGTCCAAGACCAGAAAGCCCTTCTACATGTATGTTTATCATACATCACAAATCATTTTAATTTCGTCCCAAAATTGATTGAATTATTTTGGAAACAATTTAGCTGGGCACTAGATAAGATGAATGTACATCTTGGGCGCCTTAACAATTGTTATCTCTATCATTCTATAGACAGTAAAATACAGGTAGGTACCATCATCTGTTGTTATTTGGTGCTGGTGCTACTCAGTAGCTGATAGTATCTATTTAGAAGATTCTAAGCACTTGCCTGTACCACTATGTGCATGGCCCTCATTACATACTGTTTACTGTCTAGGGCAGAGGTTCTTACTATGCAAGGCAACACAAATGACTGGCCAATGCTACTATCCTCTACTTCCTGTATGATGCTTCAAAAGATGCGAAACTTTCAAGATTGAAGTTCGCATGCATACACTTCTATCATGTAATTTGTATTGTAACAGTTATATTTTGTCTGGCCCTTATAACTCCAATGAAAAGCGGACTGCAATCTTATTTGAGCTTCTCGGGTGTCATGAATAAATAAAGGTTCAAACAAACGATTGCATCTTCATTCCCAGTGATTTTTCATCTTGAAAGGTCTTTTTGTCAATTTTTTCTCTCTTCAGAAAAGACAAAAGTATCATTCAACACCGAGACTGACCCTTACCACCCACAACATAGCTGTTAAGGGCTCTTCTTTTGAGATTTCTGTTTTAGCAATAAAAGGACAAGTAAATAACGACACCTAATGAGATGCTATGGTGACTACAATGTTGAAAGGTAGAAGAGGAAAAGTGGTCCCTTTTAACAGTCAAATAATGAAGGTCACTTTTTTCTGAACTTAATGTTGATTGTTTATCCAAGCTAAGTAAACTACAAATAAACAGAAACCCCTACCACTACCTGATACCATTATTTATCTTACAAATAACACCAGTCAGTTAACATCGGGGAATACAGTAGCTATTTGGAATCTCCAGAAAAATTGATGTTCTACCATTAAGTTTCACATCAGTGTGTAGCTCTTAATGTAACAAGTACAGTGATGTAAAAATTATTATTCTGCAATGTTCATAACTGTAGATATCATTAATAAAAAATGTCAGCAGACTGCAGGCTAGTTGGTTAGCCCGCTGAAATGAACAGCTAGCCCGGAGATGTGAAATCACAGAACTCGGGTCTAAAATTGTTAGACCGCGGCTCTAAATTTCTAGACCGCGGGGCAGAACTGTCCAAAAGCAGGAAGACCGCGGGGCAAACTTCAGACTGCTGGGATAACTTGAATGAAAAGCTGTGTCAGAAAGGTGTGAGAGGCGGGGCAGAGAGGTGGGAAAGAGGCGTGAATTGACAGTCTTACAGGAAACACTCCCAACTTTAGTCTGCAGGGCTTCGAAATTAGACCGCGGTCCTGCATCTCTCACTTGAGGTCCAAATCAGTTGATGTGAAAAGTTCATATGATAACAGTTAAAACTTACATGTACACTTTCGAAAGAGCAACAGATGCTAATAACCCTGACCAATTCATCTGCTTGGAGATCAATGCGGGGACCTGAGATTGTTTCCCTCCTATACTAGAGATCAACTGGGATTTAAAATTTGATAACTCAAAATGTGCAAAGAGACAAATTACAGCTGTGTTGTGTGTTGGTCAGACACTATATATAGAATATTGACCATACAATTGTCCTAGGTAGGTGTTGCACCTACCAGCAGCATGTTTTCACACATTGGTGGTATTTTACATTTATTCATTTATAGTTGGCCTTTTGTGTGCAACTGATTTCCAAAACCTCTGGCTCCCTGTTGGTAATAGGTGAGGGCAAGTACAAGATAAGTTCATCCAGTATAAAGGCATGTGGCTGCCATTTGACTGCAGTAGATTCATACATTTATGAGTTGAAATGTGATTGAATGCCACAAGTTATTTGGTTACAGAGCATATCTAGGTTTTGCCTCAAATCCCTTTCATATTGGGACTGACAATGAGATGTATTTGGGATCTTCTTGCTTTTATACCGATCAAATCATGTCCTTTATAGCCAAAACACAATCACTCAAAACAACTGAATAAATTTCAAAATCATCAGACGTTTGAAACTTTCAGACCTTAGGCCACACCAATCTAATTTCTTGGTTAACGGATTTTTATTTTCGAAAAAAAAAAAAAGTTCAGAAAAAAAAAAATTCATGAAAATAGAAGGCTGGCCCAGCCTTCTGTTTTCATGATTTTTTTTTTTCAAAAATTTTTTTTTTTTGGAAAATAAAAATCCGTTAACCAAGAAATTAAATTGGTGTGGCCTTATCCAAGCAAGGAGGTTAAAATTGATCCAAGGTCCTTTGTCCTTTAAACCTAATTATTTTATTATTATTATTATTATTATTATTATTTTGACATATGTCACCAACATGGCTCGACACATGAGGTTTGAACCTGCATAAGAAAAGCATAAAATAATTAGGTTTAAAGGACAAAGGACCTTGGATCAATTTTAACCTCCTTGCTTGGATAAGGTCTGAAAGTTTCAAACGTCTGATGATTTTGAAATTTATTCAGTTGTTTTGAGTGATTGTGTTTTGGCTATAAAGGACATGATTTGTATACCAAGGAGGTTTATATAAAACCTCCTTGGACATACTTCATTTTGGTTTACATTCTACTTCAATGTGTTACATAGCTGAGGAGAGATGCCTTTAGGTCACTTTTGTAGTGCGGGAACTGGAAATACTAAGATAGGCTTAGCACATCTAATTCTATAGATTGTTCCATTTGACATAGGAAGTTATGAGATTCCGAATTAAATCTCAGAATTTTATCCACTTGTAGAGTTTGAATTGTCTTTACCTGAACGTCTAACCTTCATAAACGACATATGAAGTTGATATGAATCGAAACATCAGGCTAGCTAGATCTAGAGTTTGTTCAAGCCTCGTTGGTTCTAGGTAATATTTTGGTTCCAAATCCTTGGACCTTTAATAGGCAGTTAGGGGGAGAGGCGCTCATATACCCTCGTTCAGGAAATTCAAGTAATTATTCGCTTCTTTGTTATGCGGCTTCAAACTAGCTCAGCTATTGTCCTGGACAAGCAGTGATGCTGTCAAATTATCAAGTTGATTCAGAAGTAATTATCACACAGGGAGTATACTGTGTGTGTCAAAGGGGCCTTCTTACCAAGAGATCTTGAGGCCTTGCCTTGGGTCATGGGATGGGAGCCTGGAAATCCTGGCTGATCAGAATACAGAAATAACAATCTTCTACCCCACAACTGCTTGATTGAAGATCATGTTAGCCTTGGCCCTCAGGTCTTGGTATTACAGTATAAGTCAGTGTGTATTTAAAGCAAGGAGGTCTAAACCTCCTTGGTGTAAGCAAGGACATTAAATATTGTCCTTGGTGTAAGCTGAGGTATGATTTCAAAGTACAGAAACCTGAAAATTCACTTCTGGGATAGATAATGTATTCAAATGGGTAAACCAGATGTTGGGTAATTAACCTAGTAGGTTGTATTCAACTTCAGATGAATCCAGGCAACATTTCTATGTGAACTAAAAAAAATTATTTGAAAACAATGTAAGACAAATTTAAAGTTTGATTTGTCTGCCCTACCCCCAACCAAATTAGTTCAAGTACATCCCATATCATCCCAACAGCTCACTAGTATCTGAACAAGATGATTTTAAACCTCCTTGGTCTGAAGGACTATTTTATTTTCGTGCCTTAGATTGGGTCACACCAATTTAATTTCTTGGTTAACTTCTTTTTTTTTTGGAAAATAAAATCCGTTAACCAAGAAATTAAATTGGTGTGGCCTTGGTGATCTCGGAACCAGAAATGTACTTTGCATAATACTGGCCAGCCAGCCAACCTTTCACTTCACAAAGCTGGCTTATGACATGCCTGTGTTGTTATTTGTCTATACCCAATTGTTGTTTAGTTGAAGTAAGGGCATTATTCAGAATAATGTCCTTGGTTGAAGACGGCATTTGCTTTTCTTGTGAAGCCATTCATGTCAATTGTCTGTTGTCTCAACCAAGGAGGCTATAGTCAGAGTTTGTTAGCCTAGACCCTATGTTTACAGCACGACTACCAGGTCAGACCAACCAGTGGCACTTGGCTCCATTTATTGGGAGATTTTTTAGTGGTTAATTTGTGAACATGACATTTATCATTTTTTTAATCTTTTTTCATTTTATTATTTTGTAATCTTTTAAAAAAATTTTTTAGATTTTATTTATCATTCTTTTAAACTGTCATGTGAGATTTTGTAGTTGTTAATTTGTGAACATGAACCCTCGAAGCCAGATTCAAATAGCCTCAAGCCAGCTTGTTCCAAGCTGCCTCTTGAGTTGAGGTGATCTTATAATCACTAAGACAGTTCATCATTCTTTGGTGTGATTGTGACGGGGTTTGTTGAAACCTTTACTGAGTCCTCAGCCCATATTGTTTTTTTTTCATTCCTTAATGGCTTAAAGTTTGTTTGACCAAATTTTAAACCAGGTTTTCTTAACCTCCTTGGTTTGACATACATGTACTATATACCAAGGGTCAGTCTCCATACAGATCAGCTCCCTTCCAGATAAATAATATTATATTTCTATACAGAAGTAATGATGTACTAATGCACCTTGCTTCCCCATTACGACTGGGTAGCACACATTCCCTCGAGGGAAATGTTGAAAATCGTGGACACAGCTCCTAGCCTCCCGACCAAAACCTCTGCTTTTTCAATACCCAGTCTTGATCCATGGTAGCCGAGAAATTCTATCTTTCCATGTACCAATTGTCTTTTGGCTCTATGCAAATCAGTGTAATTCACACCTTGACATTAATTGGGATATTCACAGCCAATACAGACATCCCTGAAAGAACAATAAATTCTCACGCATCCCCCCTGTGCTTGATTTAACTTCCTAAGAATTCCTTCCTTCCTAGAGCACTGGCATTTACTTTAAAATTAGCTAATAATGTCTGGAGATGATTTCTTAGGTGCACAGTGCTCCCATCAAACTTAGATGTATGTGCCTAAATGATGGACAGCTAAGCTGAACTGTCAATCTAAAAAAAAGAAAAATCAGTATTTTTAGCTTTCACAGGACCTCTGCTTTTACCAAGGAGGTTTTATATAGAACCTCCTTGCTTTTACTTAGTTACATCCTACCCAAGAGGTATTTTACTTCCCCTCTTTCTTGCAACAAGGAAGGCACATAAAGTGCTTTTCCACCTGAGTGTGTGAATTTGTTTCAGTATAAAATCAATTTGTTACATTACAAGTTTGATTAACACATTTGTCAACAGTTAACCAAGGTAACTTATCAAACATTCTAAGACATATTTTTCCAAAGTTGACAATAGTCATGCCTGGCCATGGCTGCAGGTCAGACTCTGCCAAATAAAGCAGTTGGCATATTCTATAAGAGATGGTATGATTTGTCCTACTTCCCAAAGCCTAAAATCCCACATGATTCTTGTTTACCTTATCAATGTAGCTCTTCAACTTTAATAGCTGGATAATATGCTCTTTCTGAAATCAGTCCAAGGTAGTATAATCTCAGTTTTCTGTAGAGCAAAAAATAATGCACAACTATTGGAAAGTGGCTCAGCTGTGTTCAGTTCTGAGGACCTAACTATCAGCCCGTTCTACGTTTATTTTAGTATGTGGGGTTCTGTTCAGGACCGCGGCCTATCCCCCTTGCTTAGACTTTTCATAGAATTTATCATATATGTGCTAATTACACAGGCTGGCCAGGTGTGATTTCTGATTAATTCAGTCACTTTCATGGTGCTGTATGAAATGCAGTCTACATGCAGGCTGGTCTGTCAGCCCCGCGGTCTAACTCACCAAGTCTGGGGGAAAACGTCATAAGCCTGGGGAAACTCTTTCTACCCTGCGGTCTAAGCAATTTTTAACTTCAAATATATCGATAAGTTTATACACTATGGCAATAAAAAAACAACCTAACAATGAAGACAACATAATCTTTGAAATGGTATGTAAAAGATTCCTGTAAATCCAGGGGAAAAAAAGTTGAAAACTAGGGATTTCAGTCAGGGAGGTTCTAGCTGCCTTCGAATCCGGAAACTGTATTTCCCAATTTAAACTGACTGGTGTTAAATGGTTTCGTTGATACATTGAAGTAAATATAAACATGACCTCTTTAGTTTGTTAACAGAATACCTGCCCATTGTCTAACCATAACCAGTAATACACTTGATTAGTTTGAAGAATGCTTTTCGTTTTGAATTATGTAGTTATCAGTTCTCTGTCGAGGAAAAATACCAGACTATGTATAGTATTACGTTCAACATTTTAAAGTCAATACCTGGGAAAATTTTGATGGCTTGCTGGAATCTAATTTCAGTTTCTTAAAATGTGATAATTGTCAACCAATAATTCTTAAAGGCACCAGAGCATTTTATGAGGCTTGAAACTCGAATTAAAAAAACTTCAATTTCTAGTCATTCCTAGACATAGTGAGTTTCAATAACACTATACCATTACATATCAACATTCAAGGAGCAAAGGTACGATGTGGTTGTGTGGTGAGAACTGATAGAAAATCCAAGCCCTAATAGACTGATCCTGACTGTCCATCACAATTAGCGGTTCGACCAATGAGAGAGTGACTGCATGTCCATCAAATATTAGCATTTTGATGTTTTTATTTTGCATTTCTACGTTTTGCCGGAGTTGGGCGGGGCTATGGGATCGGTCTATTACACTATAGGCACGTGAAACTATAGAGATCACCGTGTAGCTTATTTTTGTGCCGCTTTTGAGCACTTTTAATATGAAATTATCAGACAAATGTGGTAAACAGTGGCATTAAATGTCAATTTCATAAAGATTACAGCAACTAGAATTATCTCATGGCATAGGTCAATTTTGTCAAGAAATTAAAACATAGTATTACTTTTCACAATAAGTGAAGTACCATGATCAGGAAGTTTCTTGCTAGTAGGTTTCCTTTAGATACATACTCAGCTCCCCTCTCCTCATTAAGATGCATTTCTGAAGTATCCACGGTGTCCTTGTTTCTGGATGCAGGCCTTCCTCTTCCATAGAACTGTCCTATCAACTGATCATGCGGGCAAATGCTTGACTGGGCAACAAACATTCTGCTATACTATTGTACATAGGTACTTTCCAAGCAGAGGTTAGGCCCCGGCTTGTTTAGGACATTTTTTTTGGCGTTTTTAGCTGGCCTATCAATTTTGTCAGTTTTCTTGACATGCAAGGCTTGGAAATGTGAAGTAACAAAGGCCAACAAGAAACAGCTAAGAAAAGATATCCAAAAGAAGCTGGGGTCTAACCTCTGCTTGGAGAGTACTATGTATGGGTGTCTAGTCCAGGTTGCAAGTAAATTTGTCCGGTTTTCTCTCATGCCGCTCCAGATGGAGATTCTCCACTGGACGAGACGTTCCCTATACGCCACAGAACCTCAAAGATTATAGGTGAATACTCTTCCGCTTTCCACAAACGGAAAGTTCTCCCTTTTAGCAGTACAAAGATACTCAACTACCCATTTTGAGATGTACAATTTTCTGAGCGAATTCAGAAAATTTGCATTCGCTGGGAGTGAAACATTTCAAGATCGGTCAGTCGGGTTTCTTTGCACTGCTGAAAGTGGACCAGAAATCATTCACATCCTTAGCCTAGTTTCCAAACCTATTATAGCTGCCAGGTTTCCTTGTGCAAATCAAATACAAAATGTAGACTAGCCTCTACCGGACTACATAGGTCACTGGAAAAATAGTAGAAATTGGCCAAATAGACAGATAACAGAAGAAGGAGAAGAAATTTATTGCGCGACAATTGTAACGGGTACAATCATTATGGCAATTTGTAGATACAAAACAATTCTTCTTCTTCTTTCAATTGGCTATTTCTGATATCTAACAATTTCAAAGAACTAATCTACAACATGAATAACATGCCAGGGGAGTTAGCAGGCCATGGTGCTACTTGGCACCTATTAGATAGAGATTAGTGAACAGTGTATTTGCATAAGATGAAGAAGAGACTCCGCAGCTATAATAGGTTTGGATACCAGGCTATCACATCCCATCCTTCTGTGGTTCCCCACCCCAATATTGCAAGCAACCCGAACCCAAGGAAATGCCTTTTCTTAAAGATATCAGTGCTGGTATATACACATGCATAAAGAATTAAGACAGTCACAGTTACTAGGATGGATCAAGTGCACGTGGTCATAATTGATGCATATCGTTCCCACTTATCCTAAAATCCAAACTTAAACCTTAATCAGTTCCCCATTTGATTCTGAGTGCAACAGTTTACTGATACGTTCTTATACCATAATCTTTAAAAGCGTGCCATGCCCTGATCTTAACACCCAGTACCCCCCATCTCCGCCCCCATCATCTTAATATGTATACTAAAATATGCAAAAATATTGCATGTCACCTCTACAAGATCTACATGTAATATTAGTTGTTTCGAAAGAATGGCCTGTGGTACAAATATAATGAGATGTAAATGTATAGATACAATGAGACATATTTCCTTACATAATTTATTTCTTTTGTGCAAAAATTGGTCAAGATAAGAGATATTCTTGTACGTTCACTTGACATTCATGGACCTATATGCAAAATATTCAAGCAGACCAATGCAGAACATATGTGCATAACAATATCCTTGTCCCTTCTAGTTAAACCTCACTTCACTGCGGAGCCTTCTGACGTCGACGTGACCCATGGCAACACGGTGTACTTCAGTTGCCATGCAGAGGGAGACCCCAAACCTGAGATTGTCTGGCTCCACAACAGGTGAGTACAGCATACTCGGACATGTTATAGAGGCACACTTTGCCTAACTTTACATCTAGAGAGAAAAGTATTAGTTTTATGGTAACGTTTGAACCTACTGTCGACCCGAGCTTGGACATGTTGTAAGGGATTGCATTTGTCATTTCGGATGGTGACGTAAAGCCGGCGGCCCCGTGTATGAGGGAGCTTCAGGCAGAGGTCAAACCTCTGCACGTAAAAGAACCCAACACACTAATCGAAAAGAGTAGGGGTGACCCAGTGTGCTTGGCCAAAAACGTGAGCCGTAGCAAAGCCGCATTGCACTACTAGCTAACGAAAAAGTGTCATGCTTCGTCTTCAGTCTGAAGTTTGAGCGCTTTACCTACCTTACCCTTACCTTACCTTAGTCTTTTTTTCCTGTCATACCCACAATCTTCATGATGATCATTCCAGCATGTAATGATCAGCAATTTACCATCTATGCATCGTTATAAATAGTAGCTAATTTGAAGAGATTCAAAAAAGTTTGAATCCTGGCTGTTATCGTTCACCTGACATGCACGCTACTGTTAAGGGTTGCAGTTCTTAGGACGGGACGTTAAGCCATGGACCACTGATAATTGCACTTTTCGAGCTAGGTACAATGAAGCTACAGATACTGTACATAGCGCCTGTCTTTGCTGTAACAACCAATGGAAGATTTAGCTTTTCAGTGAGCTAAACTTGTTTCAGATCACAAGGTAATAGTTACTCAAGCAACTGGATAACATGCTGGATATCTGTTACCTTGTGCATCTTATTACCTGGATGTCTAACCTTCGTGGTTTGAGATCACTTTCACTTTTTACTGTCACTTTCTATTTGTAGTAACGAGGTGCAAATCACTGATGAGCGACACAACATGCTGGACGACGGGACCCTGATGATCCAGGACACCCGGCCGGAGGACCAGGGCATGTACGAGTGCATGGCCAGGAACATCGCCGGGGAGGTCAAGACCAAACCAGCCGAGCTCAGATACTTCAACAGCCCAGGTTAGTAAGAAGGACCCCTTACAATAGACTGCATTGGACTTGTGGGTCCCTAGATTTACATTTGATATATTGGAGAACCAGGGCATGTACGACTGCATGGCCAGGAACATCGCTGGGGAGGTCAAGACCAAACCTGCCGAGCTCAGATACTTCAACAGCCCAGGTAAGCCCCTGTCACACATAGCCGACCATGGCCTCCCAAACATACATGTAGACCCAAGATACCTGCCCGGAGGACCAGGGCATGTACGAGTGCATGGCCAGGAACATCGCAGGGGAGGTGAAGACCAAACCTGCCGAGCTCAGATACTTCAACAGCCCAGGTCAGTAAGGATTGTGTCCCATAGCCATTTTGAGGCTGTAGGGGCAGTGGATTGTTATCCACTCTGTCTAGGGCACGGTATTGGAAGGCAGAACCCAACCCTCTCCTCCCACTGCCGAAACAGTATGGAAGTTAAACACACTTCACTGCCAGTGGACTAGCCCCCTGCTACAGTGATTGCACCACAGTGTGGCCCAGGGCTATGAAACGGAGAAACTATACATCAATAATGATGTGGGAGGATTTTAACTTGTTTTAACTCTCTCCCCTTCCTTACAGCAAGTCCCACCTTCACTGTGAGTCCGCAGGATACAGAGGTACTAGCTGGGCAGAGTGTCACACTGGAGTGCAGCGCCTCGGGGTATCCACTTCCTGACATCACGGTAACATACACCACTTCTACTGCTCCTCTTTATGTTATCTGTTTAGGCCATACTGAGTTGTTATATGGATGACATCCTCTGGGTACCCCAAAACTGATGCAAGCTTGAGAAGAAAGAAAAATTGAGCAAGTGGTCAGGAAGATGGAATGAATGACTGAACAAACAGAAAATGGTACACCAAACAATAAATTCTTTTTTTGCTCTTTCACATCTTTTTCTTTGGAATACTTCGCTCGTTGGCTCTGTTTCCGAAATTTTTCTTACAATTGACGGCATATATTTGCTCATTTTGTAGCTCCTTTGTACAATTTACAGTATGGTTGCAAACTTTTTTTTTGGAAACGGATAAAAGTTAATGCTCATGCAGTTGTCCTCCATATAATCAAGTTAGTGTGGCCTTAATAAAGGTAAAAAAAAATGATGCAATAAAGGTTAGGGCTGCACCCATCTTTCGGAAGGGACCTAAAATGGGAGTCCTTTGTTCCAGAAGGTGCCTTGATCACATTAAAGGGGAAGAGCCAGCAACCCCTCCCTGTAAAAATATATCCTGCAACTGAAACAGCAAGGAAACTTGCTGCCCTATGTGCCACTTAGAGGTACTACAAGGGTTTCAACGAACGAACAAACGAACAAAACACGAAAAAAAGCTTGAATGGCACACTGTCTTTTGTATTAACTGTAGTGATTGGATTTGTGGTCAATCCACCAGTGGTCCAGGCATGACAGACCGGGCCCGCCGCCGCCTGCCCTGCCCAGCGATCCCCGGTTCACCCTCATGAGGTCGGGCGCGCTCCACATCACGAACGTGCAGCAGGAGGACCACGGGCTGTACCGCTGCGAGGCGTCCAACGACCAGGACACCATCATCGCCACTGCACAGCTCATCGTACAAGGTAAGGTGTCTAATTTTTCGGTATGGCCCTCTTGGTAATCAACTTTTATTAGTGGAAGGGACAATGCAGCTGTCTTGAGATGAATACAGATTGGAGATTTTGATGCAACAAAAGGCACAGCGACCTTCATATAACCAACTAGAGACTACAACTACAAATCATTGCTACTGTAGGAATTTTGCCCTACCAAGACATCCTACATCATTTCTCAGATTGAGAATTTTTCAATGTGTAGTTGTTGCTAGAATGGGTACATGCTGTGATGTTTTGATCCAGTGATACAAATGTTTGTTTGGGATCTTTTTGATGAAATAACTGGACCAAGTACAGACATAGCTAATACTTGAGATATCAATCTGTGCAGGCTGTAAGTGACTTCTCAAGCTACTTGAATGTACAAAGATAAGTGTAACAGGTGCTGTCCAGTGTATAGTGTCTTTGCCTCTGGACCAAGAAATTGTGAGTTTGAATCCTGGCTGTGTCTCCCATCTGAAATGCACATTGCTGTTTGCAGTCCTTAGGATGGGACGTTAAACTATTGTCCACTGTTCATTGTCGAAAAGAGCCAGGGGAATTTCCCCAGTATAATGAACCTCAAAATACTGTACATAGTGTCTGTCCTTTCTGTCACGACCAGTGGAAGAGTAGCTCAACTGTTCATTGATTTCATTTGAGCTACAGTCTTACATGCATGAACAACTTTGCCACCTGCAGCAAATGGACTGTGGAAGTCATGTGGTTTCTAGGTCTGCTTTACATTGTCGTAATCTTTTTAGCAAACTGTTTAGACTTCGCTTTCTAGCAAGGTTTCCCCAGAAAGCTGGTTCTCTTCATTGTAGTAATTATACTCCGGTTTATTTCTTGTGATTGAAATTTCATACTTGAGGCCAAACCTTCACAGCGAGAGTTCCAAGTGGTTGTCTGGTATCCTGCTCAGAAGTCGGATTTCTTATGGGAAATTTATATCTTTGAGGTGAAGTGTCACCATTTTGCAGACAACATTCTGGTTATCTACATAATCGCTTGCGTGGTTTTGCTATCAGTGTGTGAGTTCTTGGAGGGTTTTCCTTGGGGGGTATGATGCAAAGAGAGTGAGGAATGTTCTTAAGGGCAAGGACATGACCTTAAGAGTTTATCAATACTCTGCCTTTGCTAAGTACCTGTCACATTAAAAGATGGTAGCAATGGTTAATGGAAATGGTGTATTTTTTGGTTTATTTAGTTTGTTTATTTTACCAGGATATACATGTTGCCTATACTGGCAATTTTTCAATGATTCCTGGGGGGAGAACCCTGACATAGAATAGCACAACATTACAACATAATATTTTTATGGTCATTATGAAAACAAAGGTTCACATTCATCATTTGTCTTGTTTTACACAATACTTACTGTAATTCACTTTATCTTCACGGTAGCAAAATTTCACGGTGTAAGGAAAATAGACATTTTCACTGAACTTTAACTTCACAATGGCGGCAAGTGATTTACAGAACGGATGTGTGAAGGAGTCATAAATAATAACAACAGTTTTTTTTCACGGTGATGATAAGTTCACGGTACAGAGGTGTCTGTGAAAACTGTGAACATAAAGTTACTGAAAGAAACAAGAATTACAGTACAACTTGGTGTTGTAGGAAACTGTTGGGGTGGGGTTTGAGATGGTCGTGACTAAGTATGCAAATATGACCAACAGCGGATAATAAGAAGTGTCTGTGACGTCCTCTTAGTTTTACACAAAAGTAGCTATAAAATGACTGCAGTGTCTTCAACCTGACTTTTAACGCTTCGATCCCAATAAGAACTGTCGTCATTCCCTCACACTGCAGTACCAGTCTTATGGTTTACCTCAACATCTGTTTCAAGGATGAGCTTTTAATTCAACTTTGCGTGTGATTCAAACTCAACCGCAGCTCATACTCTAATTTTTGTCCTAACAAGTAATTGCCTCAACATACAAATGTTTTGTTTTCATTGTCTAGATGTTTGTTCTTGTGTGTCCATAGTTATTTGAATTTGAGTGTCAGGATGTGAAGGGGAAGATGGTGTAACCGTAGACTGGCAGGATGGGAAGGTCTACATAGAGGTCAAAATGTTTTTCTGCACTGTCAGGTTGTGGTAGAACTAGTCATTTACAGACATTCCAGGTCATAAGGTCAATGGAAGAGGCTACTAATTCACAGGGGGGATTGTTTTTGGTCTGTATGTCAGTGTTTTCACAGTTGTATCTTTTCCACATGCTAGTCACATTTACTGTAGAGTGACAGGAAGTGATAAATACACAGGTAATGCTAATCAAAGCCTTTATTTTGAATAATGTGCAATATTGTTAGTCAAGACATACAAGAAACTCGTAATATTTCATGGAGGCTTGAGATCTTCCAACTCTTATGTTAACAATGTTTGTTTTTTTAGGAGCATGTGTGAATGACCTTGTCTTGCACCATACATGTACATATGTCCTGATGACCTTGCATCTTCACAATTATCTCTCGACGTTCAGGTGTTAGCAATTGAAGAAGTGTGTTTTGAATCAGATTGTTTTGGCCAGCACTGCAGATCAGAGGTGAGGGTTCAGGTTTAGGTTTATACCAATAGGTCTGCCATGAGATAAAACCTCAATCTTAGAATTCCTCGTGCTGTTCATAATCTGAAGATAACAATGTATAATTTGCTCACAGGTGGGCTGTTAAAGCATTGTTTTTCAGTACTAAATACAGAAAATTCTACAGTCTACCTTGTACATTATGTGGTGCAGAACACCAGGCTGTTGAGTGTTTTGCATCAGTGTTCGTTGACAAGCCTTTATGAAAGCTGTTGGCTGATTGACATTCAATGATATTTTTCTATACAGTCAGGTATTTTCAACTAAGAGGATTCTTACAACATTATTTGTAAATATGAAATGATTGGTACCAAAATCTTACAGTCTCTTAAGCCATCTTTGACTTCATGATTCCATTTGAGTGTGAAACTACCAATTAGGGCTGTCTCCAAGACCCGTCCCTCCATCCCGGGACAGAAATTTGCTTCTTGGGACGGAAAAAAAGTTAACCCCATCTGTCCAACATATCTAAACTTCATGACTTGAAATTGATAAAAATGTATTTTCGTAAGCTTAAAACGACAGATTTAACAACGAAAATCAACAACATGGGCTCCTAAACTATGAGTGGGGCCGAAATAAATGCATTTAAGTTTGCATGGTTTATATTTCAGCTCTAAGGGGAAAATGGAGTGTTCGCAATGGTTTTAAGTTCGCGGCAGCGCTATAGTCACATACTGCTACGTATTGGACAAAATTGTTTGCGGTGGTTTTAAGTTCGTGGTAAAACGATCGCCGCGAAAACCACTGCGAACATTTCTGCATTTACAGTACTATCGGTGCAAGCTGTGAACTGTTAGGGATGAGTTTACTCTAGCTCTACCCCACGCTGGTTTTCAGTCTCTTTCAACACATGAACTTGAAGGACAAGCGGAATCAGCAACAGATTTTGGTGTTTTTGTAGTAGATGGAGCTCTGCTCTTTCTTTACTTTACTTTATCCATCCGCTTATGCCTGTGGAGGTGTCACAGGGAGGTGGAGTCAATGCTCTGCTGCTCTGCTCTTACAAACAATTCAAACTAAAGAATAATACAATGCTAAACTTTCTTCCAACACTAAGGTATTCACGGATCAAATTTTCAACAACCACTGTCGCCTTCTTCAGGATTAATAATGACGAATCAGTTCCGAACATAAACTTGTGAGAGTTACAGACACATGACTAATTTTTATTATTTTTGACACGTGTCTTTACAGATACGTGACGTCAGCGATTGGTCAAACGTGCCAGGAAGTTTATAACGCCCACTGTCTCTGTTGAGTGATGGCTGGAGTGCCCTGATGTATATGGCCTCCTTTAAACCTCTCATAAAGTAGTCCTGCTCAGTGTCCAGTATTCCGACTTTGTCCAGTGAAACGGTATGGTCCGTAGATTCAATGTTGATGTGTTGAGAGACTTCCGACGAATGTGAGCGTTTGTGTTCAAGGAATCTAGTTTGAAACTAAAGAAGTTTGAAATGATCCTGGCCATGTTGCTTGGCATCCATCCTAGAGAATGGGTAATACATCAAGACATTCCTGACTTCTCTCCAGTGAAAGAGAACAGAGGGCTGACACTGTTCACCTCACGAGAGTTTGTTATGACTGCCAAGTGTGCTAAATTAGCTGCTCTCTTTTGTATGAAGATTGTACAATGTAACGTTAAGTACTGGCTGTCTAAATCGATAAATCAAAGACTGTTACAGCTTTGATATGATAAATAGAAAATGCATATCAGCAGCTACATTTTGTTGGTAATCAGTTTCAAGATGCTTGAATGTATACTGCAAATGTTTGCAGGGGTTTTACGTTCGCGGTTTTCGCGTTGAACTCTTCAGCACAAACTTAAAACCGTCGCGAAACTTTTTGTCCACCAATGACTGTAGCGCTACTATTGTTTCAAACGCGAACTTAAAACCACCACGAACACTCCATTTTCTCCCTACCGCGAAATAAAAACCATGCAAACATAAATGAATTTTACAGTATTTTGAGTTTTCAACTAAGTCATAACAATCTCCCCAAGAGAGATGTATAGTTTCAGTGGGGCCGGGGATTCAGGAAAAGATGCTGTTTGTGGTCATGAGCACTTGTTAGTGAATGGCATTCTTTCTCTGTTTGAAATGTTGTACCACCTACCATGTAGTTCTGTGCTAGACAAGTGACTTCACAAAACTGGTATGTCTAAGAAGGAGACTTTCTCCTGTATGTTACTGTAAATGCATTTAAGTTTGCGTGGTTTTTATACGCGCTAAGGGGAAATGGAGTGTTCGCTGTGTTTTTAAGTTCGCGGCAGCGCTATACATACTGTTACAGTATTGGACAAAAATGTTTACGGTGGTTTTATGTTTACGGTGAAACGGTCACCGCAAAAACCGCGAACATAAAACCACTGCAAACATTTCTGCATTTACAGTATGCCGGCTGATACTCAGAAAGAGCTTTCAGACTAATCGGAAAGGATTACCTCATTCGTCTGGTGTTCAAAGAGCAGGATGTAATTTACACACAATCTTTGTCCTGAAGGGATACCTGTGCCGGAATGGTGTCTGCAAACCATCACCTGCCTGATGTTAGCTCAGTCCACTGGTGTCAGGTGGTGTTAGATGGTGAAGCATTGTAGATACTGTTCTGCTAGATGGCAATAAACAATGCAAAAACAAGAGCTATTTACCACTCCAATTTGGTGATACAAAATCCGGAACTTCTGCTGCAGTACCATAACAAGCCACTAATATAATGAAGTACCTGTCCAATAGATAGTGTTCAACCAGATGGTAGGAAACAATGCATAAGCAAGAGCTCCAATTTGGTGACTTTTTCATCTTCAGATCGATATATACAAAAAAAAACGTTCCGCTGCAGTACCATAACAAGCAACTAGGGGGCCCAAAATCTATTAATTTTGAGGTCTCACAAAGACCTACCCACATACAAAATATCAAGACAATCCACCCTGGCATTCTCAAGTTATCGTGTTGACATACGGATAGACAGACACACGCACTAATGCTACCTAAAACGTAGTCTTCTAACAAACGTAATAAACTGTTAATCCTTGAGATTAAAACAATGTAAGCCAAAGTCTTACATGCTTTGACTTTGGATTAAATCATTTAACACCAAACTTCCTTGTGTTAGACTCTCTCTTGAGTGCTTGCTGCTGATAGAAACCAAAGAGAAAGAGTGCTTAGTAGTCTAAACACTCTGAGGAATGCTCAGCCAATTATCTCATTGACGGTAATCCCATGCAGTGTTTGTTATGGTTAGGCCGAGGTCGTATGTTAGGATCTAACATGTAGGTCGTTTGGAGGCTCTTGATCAATTTAATGTTTCCCAGCCAGGATGATCCTTTGTCGGCAGCTCTGATAAGAAGTCATTAAAGGATGTATATGTAGGCCAGTAGCTGTGGGGAGGGCTGGGTGTCAGTTCTAATTTATCCCAAGAAATGTGTTGTTAATAGCTCTGATGGAAAGAAGATAATTTTATAGTCATAGTATACTGCAGTGTAGCCAGGATGATCCTTTGTCGGCAGCTCTGATAAGAAGTCATTAAAGGATGTATATGTAGGCCAGTAGCTGTGGGGAGGGCTGGGTGTCAGTTCTAATTTATTCCATTGCAAGAAATGTGTTGTTAATAGCTCTGATGGGAAAGAAGATATAGAGTATACTGCAGAAAGATCAGTTTTGACACCTAACTATGATGCAGCCACTGCTAGCTTACTCCCTACCAGTGCCTTACTGTTTCACAACCCATTCCATCCACTCCTGAATGCTTGAAACATTTTGCAACATTAGGCTGACACTGCCGACCATGCAGTAGCCGACCTTGCTCCAAGCTTTCATGTACTTGTACTCCCAACCATGGTCTGGAGAAGGTTGGGAGGCCATGGTCGGCTATGTATGACATTTCTAAACTCCCAAGTCCCAAGTTCCAACCATGGTCTCGAGAAGGTTGGGAAGTCATGGTCGGTTATGTATGACATGGGCGTAACTCCCAACCATGGTCCGGAGAAGGTTTGGAGGCCATGGTTGGCTATGTATGACATTTCTAAACTCCCGAGTCCCAAGTTCCAACCATGGTCTGGAGAAGGTTGGGAAGCCATGGTCAGTTATGTATGACAGGGGCTTAACTCCCAGCCACGGTCCGGAGAAGGTTTGGAGGCCATAGTTGGCTATGTATGACAAGGGCTCAAGGATTGCACCCTGGCTAAATTGGCATTTTGACTATCCATTGTTTTCTCATTGATGAATTAAGGAAGAACTGTGGTCGTAAGGGCAGCGAGTATAGGAGCCCCGGTAGTAATCGGATGGCACCCAGGCTAGCTATCAATATTCTTTCTTTATTCATTTAAATGAGAAAACCATGGAAAGTCAAAATGCCAATTTAGCAAGGTTACAAACCTTAAGTGAGAATCTTCAGTCGGCCTTGGTCCATGAAGGTGCAAGTTTGTTCCAGATTTACCTTCTCGTCAGCTGAAACAAAATGTGATTTTCTAGTGCACAGAATCAGAACTTACTTCCTGTGAATCTCACGCATGGACAGCGGGATACCACTGGCAAGGTTGGATTGAACAAG
Source organism: Branchiostoma lanceolatum (assembly GCF_035083965.1). Classification (NCBI taxonomy): domain Eukaryota; kingdom Metazoa; phylum Chordata; class Leptocardii; order Amphioxiformes; family Branchiostomatidae; genus Branchiostoma; species Branchiostoma lanceolatum. Next base: position 5,672,217 of record NC_089723.1, on the reverse strand, counting down.
TGACAGAATTCACTCCAGGTGGACTTCAGAAGAATACCTTAACCAACATGCAGCCTAGGTGCCATCCTTTATAACCGCTCGCTCAATCTTTCTGTTTGCTAACCATAAGCTAAAAGAATGAGCCAGCGGTTGCTGCAAAGGATGGCTCCTAGGCTAACCAACATACATTGAACAAAATATACTCTTATGGATCAATATGGCAGTTATTATGTTTCGCCAACGAAACATATTGTTTTTTGTCATGTTTCTTCTCCTCCTTCTCCTGTCAAATCTTCAAATCGCTTCTTCTCGGTCGTCCGTGAACCAAATTGGCTGAAATTTGGTATGCAGGTAGAGTAAGAGTACATGTATACCCTTAGACTCTTTTTTAATTTTGTTGATATAAGTTTTTAAAACCTTTTATCGAGGTTTTTTGGTCATTTTCAGACAAAACTCGCACTATATGGCCTCCAGTGCCGTGGTGTTGGAACCTAAGGACCTGAAACTTGGTTTAGTTGTGCATTGGATATTTATCCAAAGGACCCCAGTATTTTTTTGGGCATACACTACTTCAAAATTACTTATTTTGCGATTTTTTCATGGAATTTTTGGTTACTTTGTCTCCCGCGGTGCCGGCGGCGTTTCAAAGGCAAACAATAGGCGGGCTGCACCTGGGCGCGCTGCACGGGTACTCAACTGTATAAGTGATTGTGTGGTTGGTCAGCTCTGAGCCAATGAGGAAGCTCGTTGTATATACGCGCTCGGCCTGCGAGCACGCGGTCCCCACATGACAACGACTCGTAGTTTCAAATTCAGTGGTAAGTTTTGCTTCTCGTTGGTGAAATACAGCGATGTAAATTTTTGTATCGAGTAGGAAATATTGCGGTGATGTTTTGGTTCAATACCACACAGTTTCCCAAGGATGGTCACGGTGGAATTTGTGTGTGTTACAGTTTCACGGTTGCCGGGTAGCTTGTCACGAAAGAGATTTGCGGTGCGTTTAGAAAAAAATTGTGAAATTTTTGCAAAGCCTGAGTTGTGTTACAGTTTCACTGTAGCTTGCAATTGGGTTACGCCTTCAGTCGCCCAGTTTCGTAGCACTATGATAGTGCTAATGCATAAGGCTGCAAGTAAAAGAAGCTCTCCAACAGTGGCCGCGGCTACCAGTTTTGGAAATTTTCAGCATCTGAATATAAAAAGTAATTAGCACTACCCAAAATACTAACTCCAACCAATGAGGTTTTATATATAATGAACCTCCTTGCTCCAACTTCCTTGCTACTGACAGATGGAATCTCACAAGAATCACACAAGACGGCTTGCAATCGCTGTTCACGTGGATATGATTTAAACAATATTTTGACGGCAGAATTTTTGTTTGTTGTTTGTTCATGGCAGATCAGATGCCCGGTTTGGTAGAAAATGATGATTAAAAAACGCAACTTAAAAACAGTGTCATACAACGCCGAAAAGATATTGAAAACCACACCTCGGGAACAACGTAAACCAAAGGTCAATGACTCCTACTGTAGGAATAAAAAACATTGACGGGAAGCGACGCTTTTTACTAGCAAGGACCTGCAACACCAGAATTGCAGCTGATTTGGTCAAAGATTTAGTTTATCTGTAGTAACAAGAAAAAATTAAGCAGTTGAATTATCGGATTAGTTTTATTTTCTGTGTTGAATTCTACAATTCTATAACATAGACTATGTGACGCGTCTAGGCCGATTTAAAAGCGAACATGTCGCCATGAACAGGGATGATCCAATTACCAGCAACCAATCAGCGAGAAGAATACGTTATGCCATTGGTCACCGAAGAAACCGACATTCATCCGGGGAGATGCTTACCCAGGTGGTGTGCGTCGCTAATTAATTTGCCAGAACATAGGGTTTTACGTGTGCATTGAATAAATGTTACGGCAACCTTTATGACTGACGGGCTGGAATTTTCGCTGAACATTTTATTTTTGTTTTGTCTTCTTATAAAAGCCGTCACAATTTCAACTATAGTTAGAATATACATGTAATTTTCTTGTTAGAATAAAGGTAAGCCTGGCAAACTGACAAAATGGGCTGTCCCAATTTTTTTGTTTTTGTAGTTATTTCATTATATTTCAATTTACCCAGGTATTATTTTGGGACAGCCCATTTTTGCATGGGGAGGGGTATTGGCGAAACATGCTGTATTTGCTCAGGGGCAAATGACGGCCTTTCTAGTTAAGTACAAGTATTCTCATATCTCTGGTACTTGTAGCCTGTATAGTAAAGTTTGTGTGAAACATCTGTCTATAGGCCAACATACATGCTCTGTTGTCCAAATCAGGAATTGTAGGACCAAGTAATGCACATTCACTTGTGTAAAGCATGGCTCAGTTCATTGACATTGCTTGGGGACAGCGCTATAGTCTAACGTCCCTATGTTAGGGTTAGGGTGTGCAACATGCATGACTGTATAAATCGGGGTGTAACCTATTGCTATAGCATTCTGCAGGCATAAACCTGTGTGTACTACCACACACTTATGTCTCTGTGATAACGCAAGGTCTCTGTAACTGCATGTTTGTAGTACAATGCTCAGGTTTGCTGCCGAGAAGCCTAGCGACTTGATGTGAAACTACAGAATTTTTTCAAGAATGGAAGCTCCACTTGGCTCTACTCCAATGCAGAGGTGCAATTGCAAGCCCAGTTCAACACCCATAACTTTGAGAATGCTATATCCATTATTTGCCCTCCTACTGCAAAATAAAGCTACCGCAAAAGCAAATGAATATACAGTACTAAGCTGTATTTTGATGAGAAAGCTAACAGTAGTCTATCTAAGGGAATTGCCCTAAGTTGTCTTAGGTCCTGAGTGAACAAGAATGGTGTACAGATGAATTAGTATCAAGAAGTAAAAAAAAAAGAAAAAGAAACCAGTACATTGTGAGCCTCGCAATCTAACAATAACACATAAATACACACACAGACAGTGATTGCACAGCAAATACTGGTAATTTTTCAAAGATTATACCCTAAGTTTATAGAGTGATAAACTGGCAAAGGATAATGGTTAAAGACATCCAGAGCATTTTATGAGGCTTGAAACTTGAATAACAATTTCTAGTCATTCCAGACCTTCACATAGTAATTTTCAATAACGCTATACCATACATCTACATTAAAGGAGCAAAGATACGATGTCGTTGTGTGGTGAGAACTGTAGAAAATCAAAGCCCTAATAGACTGATCCTGACTATCCATCACAATTAGCAGTTCGACCAAAGAGAGGGTGACTGCATGTCCGTCAAATTTTTACATTTTTATGTTTTAATTTTGCATTTCTACGGAGGTGGGCGGGGCTATGGTATCGGTCTATTTACACTAGCTATAGGCGCGTGAAATTAAAAGATCACCATGTAGCTTATTTTTGTGCCGCTTTTGAGCACATTTGATAAGAAATCCACATGCAAATATGGTAAACAGTGGCATTGAATGTCGGTTTCATTAAGATTACAGCAGCTAGAATATTTCCAGTTTTCAAGCCTCATAAAATGCTCTGGGTGCCTTTAACCACTGGTGTAAAAAAGAGACAGGAACCTTTGTAGACCACGGCACTTAGGAGATGTAGACTGACCTATTTGTTGATAAACACTCTTCTCTTTAAGTCAGAGTTTGGTAACATTCCCAGCATTTTTCTAGTCTGGCCCTTGAAATATAAAGGGAGACAACTCTCCTTACCAAATAAGCTACCCCAAACTGTGTCCTTTAACAAGCTGTATAAAACAGAGTGATAAACCTTTAAGTTGTCCTATTTACCCCAAAGCCTGACTGCTATTCTTGACTATTTTCCGTTTTTCTACATCGTTGCCAGGGCTGTCTCCTGCAGGACCTGTCTTTCTGTCCCAGGACAGAAAATCTTTTGTTGGAGCATCCAAAAATTTCACCCTTTCCGTTAAAAAAAAAATCTGAATTTCAGGGCAAGAAATTAATAATACTGTTAAGAACACATGAGTTGGCTATCTAGAGGGATGAAGTATGTAGTTAGATATGTACAGTATGATGAAAAGGGACATGATTACTAGAAGGATGTGCTTTGTGACTAAGGTAAAAGTATCTGTAGAGTGGCATCAAAAGGCTGAGTGGCTGTTAAGAGGTTCGATGCGTCCTTGGGAAAGGCACTTCACATAACTTTCCGCATTCCACCCAGGTGTAAGAATGGGTACCTGACTTTGGTTGGGGAGTTAGATATCAGGCGGTGGAAGGAGAAGGATGGGCTCCGCCTTCAAATACCGTGCCCTAGACACAGCGGATAGCAACTCACTGCCCCTACAGCCTCAAAAAAGCTATATATGAGACTACATTTACATGTACCTTTTAGATTGACATACATGTACATTGAAGATGATTTTTACTAGCTTGCTCATTAAGCATCATGACACTTAATGCCTTCCTGTGGTGAGTTGATTATTACCTTTGTCAAGAAGGTTATATTTTGTTGGTTCGTGTGTGTGTTTGTGTGTCCATCTGTAAACAGTGTAACTCGAGAATGCCTGAATACCAGAAGGATGTGCATAGTGACTATGGCATAAGTATTTGGCAAATATGTACAGTGTAGATGCTTGTTGCTAGCTTGCTCATTAAGCATCCTGCAAGTACATCGTAGTGCACCCAGGCTGTATAACAGGATTATCTACCCCCATGTGATGCATCTCCACCTGTTTGTTGTGACACACCACAGTGGGGCCCAGACCCTCTCCATCAGTACATGTTAGCTCAGGTGCTGTCTGCAGCGCTGCATGGTCTAATGCCAAAACACAGACAGGAATGTGGCGCGGTCCAGGGACTTACCCGTCTGTACAAGTTCAAGAGTGGGCATCCCGCAGGTCAAAAGGACTGGGGAAGCCAGGCCAGCTTTCAATTATTTTGAAGTAATTTTTTTCGATCACAGAGAATGCAGCCAAGAAAAATACTCAAACATCAGGATGGTCTCCTTTGTAAGGTGACCAATACAGACCTCATGATGTGATTCTCTCAGTTCCTTCCTTCCTTCCTTCCTTCCTTCCTTCCTTCCTTCCTTCCTTCCTTCCTTCCTTCCTTCCTTCCTTCCTTCCTTCCTTCCTTCCTTCCTTCCTTCCTTCCTTCCTTCCTTCCTTCCTTCCTTCCTTCCTTCCTTCCTTCCTTCCTTCTATATTGACTTTTTTCTAATATCATATAATATATTGTAGCTGGCTTTCCAATGAATACGTCCAGTTCCATCATCATTAACCCTTTTTTCTTATGGTATCCATGTGTGATTTTACGACACTAATAGCCCTTGGGGTTACATCATGACATTTGTGAGTATAAAACAGTACTTGGCATAGTTCCTCCCTTTCACCTGTTTCACAGGCTTGAAGTTATCACTGTCTGAATCCTCCTGTTGTGTCTTCAAAACTGTTTAAGGGTGTCAAGGTTGCGTCTCTTGCAAACCTTGAAATGGAGTCAAGAGTAGAACGAATTTTGTGTTCTGCTGCTGTCTTTCTGAAATCCCTCTTGACTTCAGATGTCCAATGTGGAAATGATTAAAACAACACTTCTGTGTATTTCTCATTACAACCAGTAGACCAGGAGAAATGTTTTAGTCAGTCTGGTTTGATGTCATTTAATTGTCTTCAATTGGGGTCAGCTAGAAGAACAAATTCCATCTATCTGTTGTTTGTCTGATAACACTTGACATCGTGTTCGAAATACACTATCATCTCTTGTCTTAAGTTGGTTTCTCGATGTGTTGATGTAAGACTGAGAAACCAATAGTTACACCCCTTTTTCCACCAGAGGTCGCAACTGCTGGGCAACCAAAAATTTGACGATCAATCAATGAATTTCACAGATGAAGAACAAAATGTTTTTACGTTTTGCGTGTTTCATTGTCTTTTAAATCATGCTTTAACATTACGCATCATATTCTAGTTATAAAATTAAGGGTGACACAAATCCAGTTTTGCTTGCTCAATGGTCGCTCACCAATTGTTATCTTGTGAAAGGGGGCATTCACTGCAGAGATGAACTGTACTAACTAATAACTAACTAGTATTAACTATACTGACTAGTAACTAAATAGAACATGTACTGTAGCTTATCATTACCATTCATCCTGAGAAATCTGGTCAGGAATTAAAGGTCTATGACACATTGAAATCTTAAGAGTTGTATAATGTCCTTTGGTGTACCATACTCTTTAGGCATTTCTTTGACCTGTCCCTTGTGATGGGCAAATTCTTTAACCTCTGGAAGGTCCTTGGCCTAATTAGGCACACTCAAGATTCGTATCCCCTCCAGGAGTTTACGGTCTATTTATACTTCCTTCCGACTTCCTGAGGAATGACCTTCAGAATGGCAATGTCCTGTAAAGCCCAGTGCAGCAGTGCTCATAATTAGATTACAATGTACATCCCAGTGTGGCTTGGAACAGAATGGCGAGTGGCTAGCTTAGAGCACTAAAGATCTGGAGGTCACTGGTTCGGTTCCTGTCATTTCTGTCTAGATGTGTGTCCTTGGGAAAGGCACCTTACACAACTTTCCTTACTCCACCCTGGTGTAAAATGGGTACCCGATTTCGGTTGGGGAGGTACAAGGCATTGGAAGGAGCGGGATGGGCAATGCCTTCCAATACCGTGCCCTGGTCACAGTGGATAACAACCCACTGCCCCTATGGCCTCAAAAAGGCTATGGGACTACATATACCTTTACTTTTACTCACTGACATGTGCTGATGGGATAAACATTCTGCACAGAGGTCTAGTCAAGTTTCTGGTTCAACTGAAATAACAGTAGTGTCCTTTTTGACGATCCTCATACAAATGCAAACTGAGAGCATACATGTACATACATACATACATACATACATACATTGCACATATGATGTACATGTAAGTAGTGTGGAACATCTTTAGGACACATGTTGTGCACACATTCCCACCATCCTGCATGGCAAAGTTTTACAGGCCTTTACCTTGGGACTCGTTTACATTTCTGGTAACTACAATGTATTGTCTGGCTAGTCATCAACTTTGTGACCTCCCATAGGACATACAGTACCTGGTATCTACCTAGGTCATAGTGAAACAATGGTTGAACAAAAGTCTACCTTGCTTTTTTTCACTTTAAGTTCATGATCAAGTCAACATGCATATCATCCAACATTGTCCCAGAAACAAGTCTCTGGAAACCTGGATCTAACAAACCAATCCTGTCCCCATCTTAGCCGTTTCTTCTTAGGTGTTGTTTTTGGCCTGTTTGTTTGTTCTTGTGTGTGTCTGTAGTTATTGTCATATTGTAGAGTGATATGAGGCGGAAGATGGTATAACCGGAGACTGGTAGGATGGGAAGGTTGACTTGGCTTGGGTGCAAATTTGGTCATGCATAGCCAGAATATGCCAGAAATTCACAATAATGAATAAAACAAGAAATTCACAAAAATTCTAAATTTTTCACAAAGGTATATGTATGAGATCTTTGATTTCTTGCTTTGATGTAGCCCTTGGACTTAATTGGTAAAGAGCTCGATGGCAACCTCATTTTTTATTAGCAGCACCTTTGTGCATGCATCATTTAAAAGGGTATGCCTATGTACAATGTATGTCTGGCTGAATAGAGGGAGGGAGCTCCAGAGAGCAGGTCCCACAGAGTTGGACGGATGCCAATAGTGCACTGTGACAGGCCAGGTGATGTTTGATGGAAGAGTAGATAACAAAGAACAGACTGAAGGATCGAACACAGGCAAAGACCAAGACCCCCAACCCTGTCGTAATCCAATGGAAAGCATCAGTCAGGTATCCCTTACCAAGACCTCCTACTGTCCTGAATTACCTTTGGCTCTCCCCTACTTAAATCCTTGCCCAAAGTGTTGGGTCTCAGATTCGCACCCTGTCATCCACCGTAAACAAGTCCACGTGAATGCTACCATGTCATCATACTCGATTGAATATCTGTATTTGTATGTACTTGCTGTATCTGGATACGACTAAAGATCAGGAGTGATTGTCACACACCTAAATCCTTGTGTATACCTACCCAGTGTTACAGTAACAAGATGTGTCCATGTTGAACTTGTGCCAGCATAATTTTGGACAGATTCCAATGTACCGCCCTCTGATAGCCTAAGTTTACTCATGAGTGTTATGATTTTTTATAGACCATGTGTTGACCGGAACCAATTAAAGTGACCCATGCAGGTTTTCTAGAGGAACTTTATTTTTCCAGAAAACATACATGGGTCACTTTGATTTTAGGAAGCTAGGTTTAGATGCAGATGCGGGAAACCAGGTTTTAAGTAAAACAAAAGCCAGAGTGCAAAAGCATGGACAATTTTGCCCCATAACCCACATACCAAATATCATTACAATCCATTCAGAGGTTCTTATACATGTAAGTTATGATGACTACAAAATATCCGGAAATGCATACAGACTGATACACAGACAGACACATCCAAAACAATACTGTAACAGTGACTTCCATTTCTCATGGAGGTAAAAGCCATGAATTTATTGCATTTGCACAAATATATACCGCTATATGATAATTGATATTGCATCAATGTACCTTATTCAAAAGGGTCCATTCTATCTTTTTCCTCAATGACAAAAGTAGCATGCACGGATATTAACCCTGACACATATATTTTGTGCATTATAAACTATAAGTGTCATGTTCTGATTATGAATGAGCCAATGTCAGTAGGTATACATTAAGTAGTATACTCTCAGTAGCATGAAGCTCAGTTAAGACTCTAACAATCGCTCCAGCAATGTTAAAGCTCCAAGTCTTCATGTATAACACTTTGTGACTTTAGAGGATCCCGAGTCTCTTTGGAGGTATTATGTTCCATCTTCAGTTGCAATTTGTCTGAGAAGTTAAAACCATAGGGAATTCTTGGCAGCATTCCTAGAGTCTGAGCACTTGCGGGCATTCAAAAATGTCAGTTTGTACAATAACTTGGATGCCCCTTTTTACACACACATGGTCATATGTCCTGGATTTAAACCTCATCTGGTCCATTTGGGTCTATAAGCCCCAGTGCTGTGTCTCAGGAGAAAGTTCAAGATAGCGAAATTTCTCACCAAACCCTTATCAAGGTGATGTTTTACAACTACCAGGTACAATGAAAGTATCCAGACACAGTGGTTGCAAAAGTTCACTTATGAGAGATTGTATAACAACTTTCTGCCCTATATTGCATGTTAATCATGTGTGAGATCCTCATTTGACCTTGACTTGGGTGTATGCTCTTGTGTGTGTCACATGACCTTGATGATAGAGCTGGTGGCAAAGCTTGTTCGCCCGGAATGAACTCCAGATGAAGTGTTATGGCTGGTAGAATCTTGATCCTACGTCTGGGAAAACGAACTTCACCGTCGGGAGTCTTAAGACCTGCTGTCTTGTCCGAGATGATGAAATCTCTTGACAGACAGACTTGTAACATTAGTAACAAGATGACATCAAGTTCAGTTTCTTCCGTCCTCAGTTGGTGTGGGTTTCAAGTCCAGAGCTTTTTGATTAAGTCCCACTTTTGTTTCAATGTGATGTTGCTGATTCTAAGATTGAGGTGTGAAAACCACATGCCAAACAAATAGTGATAGATGTTTCACAGCAAATGACATCAAAACATTTCTAAGTGTTTTATTAAAAATGGATTTTCTCTGTTTGCAGCTCTGACAATAATGGAAGTTTTTGTTGATAACTTTGTTATAATTGTAAAGCAATATGATAAAGTTGATTGTGAATTAGGTGTTTTCAGTTTGGACGTTGCCTGGCAGTTGAAATTGTCTGCTTATTTAGGGATGGCGAACACTTCAGCCGTTTCCCAGTTCAGCGGGTGCCTAACTCGGCCCAACACCAGTCAACTCCCTAACACCCTAACCCTACCCCTCACCCTAACTTTTATCCTAGCCTTGTATCTGAACCTATTATAGGTTTGGGTACCTGGCTACCCTAACTCTGATGGGCCTGGCCGAGTTGGTAAAGGGTCAAATGGTCCTGATCTCCTTATTTACGCCCTGTCTTAACCCCAGATTTGATTACCCCAATTCCAAGAGGTCAATGTCAAGAAGGCCACTTGTGGTCAGCTAGAACTCCCACCATGTGGCACTTGTCAAGCAAGGGTACATTTGGTTCTATTTTTCACACCTTAAAAGTTTTCTGACTCTATGAAACATAGCAAATGTTCTCTGAAGTTTACTTACATATGCATATATAGAATACAACACGGAGTTCAGTATTCCGTATCACCCAATATACCAGTCCGACCACGGGTTGTATCGAGGGTGATGCGGAATATACCGTGTTATATTCTATCTATGTTATACCCACCCGAAAAAACACATTTCAATGTGAAATGCGCCAAAAGTTAAGAGGAGTTTTGTGTCCTCGAACAAAAAACTGGTAACAACATTGATTCCAATGTCCAAATCCAGTATGCAGAAGGCACTATAAATATTGAAAATTCTTTCTAGGTTATTCTCAATCAACATGGTAGTGGCAGAAACGAGTTGTGTAAGCATGCTTTTTATTTAGTATTTTACAGTCAATTTGATAATGCCTTAACAGTATAGCTTCAATTCTGTCTGGTCCAGTGCAATAAGTGTATTCAAATTGTTTGTTTAAAAAAAAGCCTTCCCACACCTTTCTATGTATATGAGCAGTGCACATCTCCATTTCTATAGGCCGCCAAGCTCTTAAAATGCTTCCAAGAGTCTTTCAACACCTCATGTCAAGGTTAGTGTAGGTCAAAGACCTGAAGTTATATCCGAGAGCGACCCTTGGACAGAAGGTGACACATCGTACTAAGAACCACGTGAGGGATGGCACCCTCCCCCACTTGAGAAAAATGCGAGTTATCCAAGGTCAAAGCAATCCTTGGTAAAAGTTCAAGGTTAAGATGCACATCTTCAAGATGTGGGAAAGGATAGATGGGACAGACAGTCGCATATCTGTGCAACTATATATCAAGGAAAGGGAAAGGTCATGCCCATCAAGCTGTCTGTGCATGTATATTTACACAGGAATAGAAGCCCTGTCTCTGATTTCAGTCATCTTTGGAAGATACCACAGGTGCGATAGATTATTTGCTGATAGCACTCTTCCAATGCATTAGCACACAGGTTTGATCTATGTTGTAGTATGTAACGTTGGGTAACATAAATTCAGGATTTTTCCGATAATGGTTGACTGAAATCAATCTAGCAGAACAATAAACCATCCTTTTTTTCTATTATTCTGTCAGTATCATGTACTATCTTTGCACTAATCATATATATGGTAGATTTTGTCTCTAGTCGTGCTGACACCATAATATTTCAACTTGAAACTACCGTCCGCCGCACGCACAATGACAGTGTGGTCAGACAGGGGGGCACATTAATTCAGGAGAGAAGATTCGTCTTGAATATCTTACCGCTAATCACATTTTATACAGCAGCTATTCGTTCCATCCTTGGCTTGAGGAGAGTGCTATGGATATAGACGTGTCCAAGTAAAAAAATACACGAAAAAACGGCCGTATCGCACACATCAGGCCTTTGCTAACATCCCGTTTGTTGAGTGGGTTGAACGTCACTCAAAGTCGATCCCCACCGTCATGGCAACGTGTACATTATTCATGGCAAGTTAGCTGGATGCCGTAGCAATGGTTATACTACTATGTCCATGTGTTCCTTGTTGTGTTAGGAGCAAACTTTGAGGAAAATATCGTCTTCAGTCCACTATCACACGCAACATTTAGACAAAAAAGTGTTCCTCACAAACCTTTTGTCGTCTGCTTGACGACATGATTCTGGGTAACAATATGGCGGCGGGAAAATACACGTGCCGTAGGTTGTAGCAACAAAGAGGAGTTTTGATGATTGATCACACTTAGAATCCAGTTGCAGGTTAGCAAAAGAGATTGTCATAAGTTGTCTTGTAAATAATTGTGTTTAGCAGGCAGGAGATGTGACATTTGTCTTATAAACCAGCGAACAACCGTGCAGTGTGAGTCTCCCACGAAGCCCCCAGACTCTGTCAATAAGGGACGGAGAGTTTTTGACGTCGCCAACTTCGCCACATGGTTATCGAAGCTTTTCAGGCAGTGTTCTGAATGTGTTAGTCTGTCAAGTTTGCATTTCTAGTGGTATTACTGATGTTGCATCTAGCACATATCCCTAAATACCCCGTTTTCGAAAAATCCCGAATTTAAGTACCCCACGAATTTATGTTACCCAACGTTATATATTCGTTGTCTTTGTTATACAGTCAAACTTGTACAAGTGATCACCTGTACATAAGGACCACCTGGCCGAAGCCACCACATTTTGGTGGTCCCTTAGATGATTTTTCCCATTGACACAGTGACAAGCATTAAGAATCCTGTCTATAGCGACCACCTCTCTACATAGACCAGATTTTATCAGTCCCCTGAGTGGTCTTGGGCAGGTTTGACTGTACAATGTCTGTATAAAAGACATAAAGTAGGATCCTGGAAAGATTATTCATTTAGTTGTTGGTCAATGCAAATCAAAATACAGTCAAAACTGCCTAAGAAAACTAGCCTGATTAAAATCTGGTCTGTGAGAACAGGTGGTCACTATATATAGACAGTATTCTTAATGCTTGTGTCAAAGGGAACAATTATCTGAGGAACCAACAAAACATGGTCACAATGGCCAGGTGGCCAGGTTTGACTGTACATCCTTTCCATGAATATCCACTAGCCAATATCCTGCTAGCAGGGAACTTACCATTGAAAGACAGGGCAACTGTACCCTCCCTGTGACCTATTGTATAATACAGTTTAAAACATTCTAACATGCAGTTTTGTAAAGCCATTTTCATTCTGAAGTTCTCTCTCTCCACCAATGAGGACATCCAAACAACTCACTAAAGCAGTGTTGAAAAATCATAGACACACAATGATAAATTCAGATCTCTTGAAGATGTTACAGCATGACAGACTGGCATCAGTAAACATGGCTGGAGCCAGGATTTTGTTTGGAAAGGGTTCTTTTGTAGATGTTTTCGACAAGCAAGTGCTGAAAGCCCGAGACAAGCGCCGAAAGCGCAAGCTTTTTATGCGTCCCTGGAAAATTTTGAAAATTCTACCCTACAAGATTTTTTTTCGATGTTTTTTTGGGTTTGAGATGATTTCAAAGTAAGAAACGGAGACTGCCCTTAACAGCGCTGTCAAGAGATAATGTATTGACCACTCTTTTCAGATACCCCTGAGCAAGTGGTGGAGAAGGGGGTTCTTCTGAACCCCTCTACCCACTGCCCGAACTCTTTCTGCCCTCTGAGGTGCTATTTAAAACTTCTAACATTACACATGACTGCCAGTAGCAAGGCTCAAGGTAAATGTATTTTCAGTAAAAACAAAGGTATTGTTGACGTTTGCAGAATATCAACAAACAAGGGGCAGTCAGTAAAAGTCATGATTGGGTTACATGTGTACCTGCACGGTGGTCTGCTGCTTTTGCTGTACTCTCCTGGGATCTATGTGTGAAACTGAGCTTTTTGCTCATTTTTGTAGCCATTGCAGTTTCATACAGTCATATCATGCAAGATTTTTCTTTTTGCGTATAACGTTTGTGCGGTTAAGAATGAAGAATTCTGTTTCAGCGTCCAGCCAGTATGCCTCTGTCTGCCACGAAAGCATCCGTCTTATTTTGGAAACAAGAACGTTGAATGAAGTTTAAGGAAAGAATGTATCTGCTACACTGCGGTTCAGTCGGTAAAAAAGAGAAGATTCCGTAAATCGTTTTGTGAAAGGTATTGTTATCTTCGATCAATATTTTGTAAATACCGGTGTGTGAAAGAAGGCGCAAGCCTGTAATTCTAATAGTGTTGTCCAGCAAATAGTGGCGTGGTAGGAGAATCAAAGGGTACAAAGCTTGGGTGATCCGAGATGAATGCCTCAGCGTTTACTACCGCTGTTGTATTGTAATCATCACCGCAACTCTACATGTGTTGTGTTTACAGACAACAACTCGAGCCCGCGTGTATACAAAATGTACGTAGTATCAGCAAGGCTTTTTCAATATACAGGTGTAGCGTAGGTATATCTTGACTTGATATTGTCCAGATTGGAAACTTTTACTGATTATGTATTAGTCGCAATTAAGACTGCTTAGATCTGGTTACACAATTTCTTAAAGAGGCAGGTAATTTTTTACCTGAAGTCCTTTTCAAGCCAATACCTTCCCACGAGTCTACCTCCCAGTAGCTTGTGTAAGATGCATGGAGAATGGAGTATCTCAGTGTCTGTAATTAGCAAAATTTGAAAGGGGTAAGTGTTGTATTGATAAAGGTCAGGTAACTCAATTATCAGTGACCATCTCTTAAGCTGTGTTTTGTAAACATTACCTCACGCCTTTTAAGTCAACACCTTGCTTAAGGCATCAATGCTCATGTTGGATTTTTTATCACAACCGTCTGGCCGCTTTCATCAGCTTTTGTCGCAGAGAATAAGTCTGGCGCCCGAAACCTTTCAGCAAAATCATCCACCACTAGACATCGCTTGTAAACTAGGTCAACAAACTTTTTTCTTCTTTCTATCCGAATCTGTGGAACTCATTTTCTATTTTGTTTACGGTTTTTGAACTCTCCTTCCTGAGAAGCAAAGCGAGCGTTCTATAGGGGCCTTTGAAGGCGGCTTTTAGAGAAAAGATTCTGGACTGTTGTGTCTAGGAGGAAGCTATCCATCCTGGCTCCACAAAGGATCCAGGGAGCCAGTGTGTCAACAAACATTGCTGACAGTGCTTGTCTGTGATCTAATTACGGGACACTTGCGGTTGCCACATGATGTCATCAGTGTCTCAAGGTCATGCTCAATATCTCAAGGGCAGGAAGAAGTGAATTAACCTACATGTATGAGTCACTGATCACTGGTACTGTGCATAGTCCAGTTGTTAGAGATCTTGCCTCTGGAACTAGAAGCCCCGGGTTCGATCCCGGCTGTGTCACTCACCTGACATGCACACTACCAGAAAGGGTCGCAGTCCTTAGCACGGGACGTTAAGCCATGGTCCAATGTTCATTGTCCTTGTCGAAAAGAGCTAGGGGAATTTCCCCAGTACAATGAAACTGTAAATACTGTACATAGCGTCTGTCTTCTCTGTCACGACCAGTGGAAGAATAGCTCTTCAGTGAGCTAAAATTGGATCGAGATCACTGGTTTGGTTACCTCTCTGCAAGTAGTGACAAAGCAGTGCCATATAGTCATGAAGGGTGATATTAATTTAGCATGAAATTATCTATATCATGGTTGATAAAGTTGCATGTGTTGAATTGTATCTCTTTGCTTAGTCTTCCATTAAATAAGCAAGGGAGTGTCAAGTGCATTAAACCTTCAACAAACTACAGGAGTATAAGTCAGGGTACTGAAGGTTTTGTTTAAAAGAATGTCTGACAATCTAGAGATGGAAGAATATACAACGCAATCTAGACTATACTAAAGACAGGTCCTATCGAGTCAGGCATTTTCATATCTACAGTTATAATCAAAAACCTACAAATAGTTTGTAGAACTACTTTATTGAAAGACCCTTCAGACTTTTTCAACTCTTTCCAAATACCTTTTAAAAGAGCAATACAAAACGAAGTAACAGACTAGTAGTTTCCTATTCAGACCTTTTCCGGAGTTGACCTGTCCCGTGACATACTTTCAGCAATCCCTTAAGGTTTCCGTAAGGAACTATATCAGGGGAACTTGTTTTATTGAACTTTTTATCATCAAGCTGAAGTAACAGAAAGGTCAGCCTTTTTACAAGAAGATAGTGAGAACTTCTTTTACATGTAGTTTCACATAAATACTGCCCAGATCTGTAAGACTCCCTTTAGAATGGGACCAGATGTAAATGGGTCTCCCAAAGGAAGTGGGTTATTTGAAGAATCATGGTCAAATCCAGGGCTGTCTCCAGCTTTGATTTTTTTTCCGTCCCACTCTGATTGTTTGGGAGCCCATGTTATTAATTAATTTTGCTTTTTTAAATCTTTCATTTTAATGTTTTCATC
The DNA here is from genome assembly GCF_035083965.1 of Branchiostoma lanceolatum. Taxonomy (NCBI): domain Eukaryota; kingdom Metazoa; phylum Chordata; class Leptocardii; order Amphioxiformes; family Branchiostomatidae; genus Branchiostoma; species Branchiostoma lanceolatum. The sequence continues at coordinate 5,656,231 of NC_089723.1, read as the reverse complement.
AATTTCATGGTTGTCCCAAAGTTCAGTCTAGATTTTTGGATGGACAACACACCAAATGTGTGGGAAGAATTCTAATGTTCATGTACAGTGAAACCTGTGTGAGTGACCTGTATATAACGACCACCTGGCCAAAGTGTCCACTTTTTGGTGGTCCCTTACATAATTTTTCCCATTGAATCCTGTCCATAGTGACCACCTGTCCACATAGACCAGATTCTATCATTTCACAAAGTGGTCTTCTTAGGCAGTTTTGACTGTATTTTAACTTAGTTAACTTGGTAGATAACATAGGTGAGAGTCAATGTGATGCAACTCATCCTCTAGATCTTAACATTTACCAGAGTGATAGGTCTCTTCTTGACAAGACAAAATGGTGTTGCATCTGACAGAGGCCAGCAATTGAACCAGAACTGTATGAAATGATTGGGAAGTGAACCTTCTGTTATCTCAACAAGAGGAAAGGTTAGGGTCTCTCACATTTATGTGTGATCATAGGGTAGGTGTAATTTGTACCTGGGTGATTTCTGGCTTCTGGTAGATGCAGGCTTGAAATATTATGGGAGGAAAGGCATCAAGCAAAGATTGTTACTATTAGAAATAAACAGAATGACACAGCTGTTATTGTCAGTAACCTATCAAAGGTCTAAACTCTATGCCCATTGCGGAAACTCTTGAGAAAAGTTGCAAAGGCCTTATGGGGATGTCAGATATACATGTACACACATACGTAATTCTTACTCTAACAAGTTGAAGCATATACATGTACACTGTTCAGCTTCCAGTATTCTCTATCGTACATTATGTCAGCCACGTCTTACCCACTTAAACAAGTTTCAGACTTGATAAGGTTTTTTAGTGAAAAGTATGGACGACCCCTTCTCCTTTTGGCCTCTGGAGGCCAAAGAAGCAATTTACCAGCTGGTTTGCCATGAAAGATATGAAAGTTTGATATATTTCACAGACTTACAAACTTTCTAAACAGTTCTTTCCACATGCATACAAGTAATATCTTTTTGATGCTAGTACATGTATGTGTACGTGTATGAGGGAGCTTCAGGCATTAGCTCAAACATCAAACCTCTGCACGTAAGAGAACCCAACACACTTATCGAGAAGAGTAGGGGTGACCTGGTGTGCTTGGCCAAAAACATGAGCCGTAGCAAAGCAGCATTGCACTACCACGAAAATGTAAGATGACATGTGTTTATACTCCGGCTGTCTTAATATAATGGCCTTGACCAATTGAACTGATGCTGTCATCAAACTGGTTTCTGTACTAATCTTATCTGCTAATCTGTGAAGGGCTGTGTAGGTCATCTTTCTGACACCTGGTATGTTGATTTCCTGTCTTCATGGATGATTAAGATAACAGAAGGTTTCCAGGTGCCACAAAAGAAGAAGAAGAAGAACTTTATTGCCTGACAATATTATCAGGTACAATGTACATGTATGAGGTTTCACTTCCAATGCTGACCAGTTAGTCCAACTTTGATAAATGCTCTCTGGTTAGACTGCTAACAGATAGGATTGAGTATTGTCTATCTACAAGTTGTAAGGTAGTCTCATTTGGAAAAGGTTGTCATATTTCAACACCCCCAATGTTGTTGTTGTAAGATAGAACAGGTTCCGGTGTAGTCAGTACAGGTGGTACTTAACCTGTCAAGATGGTTTACTCTAACACCTGTCTTGTTTTCATTATAGAGACTCAGACAAAATAGTTTGATGACCCATTTGAAAGCACCTGCCCTTCCCAGGTCTTCAATGTTCATAAGTTATGACTGTGTATGTCTGAACTCAAGAGCCTGGAAAGAAGAATGTTTGTTGCTTGAGAAAATCTCGGAGACTTGCTTGGTGAAAGGAGACTGACATACTGTTACCCTATAGACAGCTGGGCATTCTAAACTCCATTTTAGGTTTGTATATGATAACCAACTTGTATATAATCTGTGCCATATTGTTATTGGGTGGGCCGACAACTCACTCTTTGCAGCCAAGGGCTGAATTGCGAGGAGCACACAATTGGCGAGGCTAGATCGCAAGGGTCTGGAGCGGCTGCCAACTGGGGTGACCTCAATTCGACAATTGCCCCATGTGCGGCCATAAGACTGTAGGTTTTGAAGCACTCACACCGGGAAGGACCCTTACTCTTTTCGATAAGTGTGGTGGGTTCTTTAACGTGCTCGAGGTGTGGATGGCTCTCCTCAAACACAGGACCTCCATTTGACGTCGTATCCGAAGGACATCTCTAACCTAAGCTAGCTATAGGTACTCATTTTCACCTAAAATACCCCTACAGTTTTGTAAAGGCCCTTGGCCCTTACCTGGAAGGTAGCCAGAAATGACAACATGATACCTGTGTACTATAACACCTGCCTGCTAAAGTCCACAGCTTTGGTCCATCATTACTGTTAGAAACGGCATTGCAACAAACTTTCAGTAGTCCTAATTAGAAAACATACTGTAAATAATTAAATGCATTTTCCTTTTGCTGTGGTTTTGATTCAGGAGAGGAGGGAAAATGAGGTTTACGTCATGTTTTGAATTTGTGTTTGAAACAAATAAGCAGTACAATTATAGCAATATAAGAATAGAATTCGCTGTTGTACTTTCATAGTATGAGGTCACCATGAAAACTGAAAATAAGACGATTTACAGTAGCTACTGTTGCCATGCCATTATCGGCAGTTGTCAGTCTTAATTTGGTGGTCACTTACATCATGTATCCTTCTATCAATATTTGGTCTTCTGTTCAAGGCTTTGGTAGACACACCCTTGCACAAGACATTACTGTCTTTGCAGCAGTTGACTAATGCTTTGTATGAAGTCCAATATGAACTTAAGGAAAGGGTTATGAAATGCAAGTTAGACAAATGACTGGTAACAATCATGATTATTCAAAATTTGTTTCATCTAGAGCCACTATCCCTTCCATATTGGTTACCCCATTTGGTTACAAGCCAAAGTTGGAATAGCTGACACTATATTCTGATACCTAATATATGTGATTGATGAATTTGACCAAAAAGTTTTTCTTGGGGGTGCAAGTTCATTTTTCAGGTCTGTTACTGGTGTCTGATAAACGATCTTTAAGAAAAATATATTATACTGCCATGTGTGGAATGGGTGGAACTTGGTGAACTGTTCAAACTGTAATTTGTGTCCTTGGATTTAAGCCAAAAGCCTTTGACTTTCTCATTGAATTCTTTTGTCCCTTGCATGTGTTCTGACTTTATCCTAGCTACATTTCTGTGGTCTAAGCAAACACGAAAGATTAGGCCACAAATTCAGGGCGACTGCGTTTTGGAAAGGAGACATGGTATCGTGCCCGCATTGTCCCTGTCTGCTTTAGCGTTGGATTTGTGTGGTCATGATTGGGTGGCCACACACCACCACCGCACCTCTTCTGGCTTGCACAATGGTAACACTGAAGCAGACAATGATTCCTTCAAACCCTCACCTCAAAAAGAACTCTGCTCGGGTTTCCTTAGGACAAGTTCTCACTCAAAGAGAGAATTTTCCTCAAAGGTCGTGTTGACACTAAATAAAGCCACATGAGTCCCCTGATACTATCTCACGCTAATGTTACCGTACATCCCCAAACTGCTGCAATGCAAAAAAGAGTTACGAGTTCGACAAAGTTCAAGTTCGGGCCAAGATGAGGCCATGAAATGGTTCATTTGGGGAACAGTTTAAGGACCAAGGTCAAGGAGCCGCTTTGTCTGGTAAATTCATTTACCGGGCTAACCAGCGGATTGGTCAATGGGTTGTTTACAAAAATAACAATACTTACAGTAGCGTGCCCATACAAGGCAGGGCTATCCCAGTCTCTGGGCTCATTAGCTCACCTGCCAGAAGGCATTGCAGGGAAGGTGTATGTTTCTCTCGCCGCCCTTCGTGCCTCAACAACCTTTCAGCCAACCATCTCCTTGCAGCGGGAGTGGGAGGTGTGGTCTAGGACAGGAGAAGGTCTTCAGGGGGGAGCGGTGGTGATTTCCTTGCAGCAGGAAAAGATTTTGGGCAGGAAAGACCTCAGGCCAGCTGGAAGAAGCCTGGACGGGTGCTTGGGATGTCCTTTTGGAGACTGCTTGCCAATCTAAGTTCAAGGGAGATCTTCAACTGGCAGGAAAGCAGGAAGGAAGCTTGAGCTACACTGTCTCTTGTTGCACGTGACTGCAGAAAACTTCACTGATCAAGAAACATAATTTTTCATCTATCATATGTGAACCACTGCAATTTGTTTCGATCTTGTTAAAGAAAAGTGCCTGGAGGAATCTGTCAAGCATCTTCAACGGTAATGACTGAGAGCTGTTGGTCATTAGAGAACCTAGTCGTGGTTTGTAAAGAATTCTAGGTGACTGAAGGGCAAGGCCAAAAGGTCTGGAAGCCGAACTGAGAGCCAAGGGAAACACTGGAGCCAAGATCATCCTGCACGTACCTCAAAGGAAAGACACACTTGCAACTTTATTCCAAGCTGTCAGAAATAATTGAAAAGTTTGCCGGGGAGCCTGGACCTGTACCCAATTTGTGAAACTGAGTTGCCGTGCCCAGGGACAATAACTGCACCGCAGGTCAGGTGTACCCAGGAATTTGCAGTCACGTGCGGCCAACAGCAACAATGCATTGACACTCCAGTTATCTTTGGAACAGAGGACAAAAGCAGAAAAAAAGTAGCAAGATTCCTGGGCTGTATATTCTATTTAGGCCAATCCACATCCAGCGTTGGGGTCTCTTCAAGGTTGCATACCTGGCTAAGACGAAGGGATTCACCTGTTGAGGACTCCTATATTCTGGACAGGAGGATGGGAAGTCTTCAAGACTGACAATCAAGTGGAGGAATTGGGTCAGTGGTGTCAAATCCAGCTGAAGAGGTTGCAAAGGGGAAGAGGTTCACTTCTGGGAAGCAAGGTTCATTCATCATTCACTAATCATGTACTCTCTGGCATGGAGGTAACAATGGCTGGAGGGAAGCTTTCTCTTGGATTTTTCGCCTTCCTTTGCGTCAAGCTGCTATGCTGGCGGCAGTGCGATGCAGAAGGGTACTATCTGTATCGACCCCGCAACCCGAAATTGCGTCCAGTCCTGTATGATACGCGCTCGTCACAGTCACGTTCCTTAACGAGAGCTGGCACCGCACCCAATCAACTGTCACCTCCCTCTCCTCAAGGCCGTTCTTCATATTATGTAGTGTCCTCACCGTCCAACTCTAGAGCTCAAGCAGCGTTAAGCAGAGCTAATAACAGGCAGCGACCTTCGTCTGGCTTCCCCGACCGCGCAAGGACGAAAGTTAAAAACAGGCTCTCCGCCAATCCAGTCCGCAGCACTCCACAAGAAGTGAGTGGAAGTGTGAACACCCTTAGCAGGAATAGGCTCGATTGTACTGGAGGGATTTGCAGGCACCAGCAAACTTCTACGCAGGTGAGAAGACGATATCAGTACCCGTACGTGTACTACACGGTTGGTGCTCAACAGCGGTGGATAACGATTCGTCCCATGACTGGTGGCACTAAGAAGACGAAGAAGGAAAAGAAGCCGTTACCAACAGTTACAGAAGAACCACAAGCTCCTGTCACAGAGCCACCCACAGTCACCTCGGGTTGGACAGATTTCAGCTTCCCAACGGGCGGATATGAGGCGCAAAACGATCAAGCTGTTGGTGAAGCTAGGAACAGACACTCCAAGATTGATGCCAGGAGGAAGCCAAGTCTCCTTCAAAGGGTCGTGACGTCGATTGAAGATGGAGACAACTCACAGAGAGAGAGAGAGAAAGAGATAAATGCAAACTTCGTTGCTTACATGAGTGACGCGAAGCCTGTGGAACAGGAGGAGAGCATTAGCGAGAAGTTGAGCAAGTTCATGGGGAAGCATGACGTTGACGAATCGGACTCCCAGGAGACCGGCGACTCCGAACCCAATTCATTTACTGTGACTTACCATGGTGGGAATGTCATCGTGGATGGCCAACACACAGGCAACAGCAATTTGCAACCTGAAAGTAGTTCAGTGGAAACATCTACGAACAGTAATGCAAGAAAGAAGGTTGAGAGAACTGGCAGAGTGAGTAACACCTATCGTGTCACGTACGAAGGAAGCCCAGATGATCAGGTTACCAGTACCGGTAATTCAAAGAAGATAAGAACAGAACCGGGACAGACGAGTTCCTCAGGTCATTTGGCTGTGAAAAAGGTTGAGAGAGCACCCACTGGTTCGAATTCCTTTGTCGTCACATACGAAGAGGAAGACCCCACCTCCCCACCCTCTCACGATGCAAAAAAGGCCACTTTGTCAAGCCATCCTCAAACACAATTGTCGGAAGATGAAAGCGCTAGTAACGAAGACGGAAGGGCTGAACCCAGAACCTACCAGGTCACATATCAAGATGGAAGGATAGTGACCAAAGTGGTAGGCCAAAGCGAAACGTCACAAAGTAACAATGAAGAACATTCAAGACAGTATGGCCAAATTGCAGAAATCGTATCAGGTGAATCATCAGACAACAAGCCCGAGCCTGTTTCAAGAAGCGCCAACAATGAAGAAACACCCGCTCAGATGAGGGCAAGGATAGCTCAGATGTACAACTTGCAAATACAGCGTTCGTTGGACAACAGAAATAGAGAACAACTCCGCCTACAGTTGGCAAACCAGCGGCACACAGCTCGGAACCGTGCCACCGTTCTCAGCAGACCGGTAACACCAGGAGGCCAGTCTACTCAGACTACAAGTCGGACACCGCAAAGAAACAGTGGTGGTCATCTTCATCGACTTCTTGGTAGACAAGACAGTAGAGGAAATCCCCAGAGACAAACTGGACAAACTAGTCACTCGCAGAACTCAGAAAGGAGTCAAGATCAGCGACATGAAAGTCAAGGTGGTGTGGACGAGCAACACAGGGCTAGAAACCAACTCAGGCACAACAGAAGAGGCCATGGGGAGCAAGTGAGCATTCAGCGTGGAGAAATTGCCAATATCCTGGGCGAGTCGGAAGATGGGGCAGTCGGAAACAGTAACGACCCTACCGCTGATGCTTCAGAAGAGATAGAAGAGCATGGTTACTTGAACAGCCCTCCTAACACTGTTGACAGGCAAAGGAACCTCCACCGCAACAGACCTTTCATAGAGCGGAGATATTTCAATTCACTCTCAAACGTAGCCCCGAACTCCAACAGCCAGCCAGCCCAAAGAAACCACCGTACAGATCGAAGGAATAACCAGCAAAGGAGGCAAGGTTGTGATTTTTTCTTCTTTAGCCTTTGTTTTTAATCTTAACATTCTTTCGTCATCATTACCTACACCAAGAAGGTTATGCTTTTGGGGGGTGTATATATGTTTGTTTGTTCGTTTGTATGTTTGTGAACAGCATGCATGACTGTTAACTTGAGAAGTTGTAGATGGATCTTGGCATTGGCAAAATGAAGAAATGATTACAATGGGCTCCCTGGTGGCTTTCTTTGGTACTGCAACAAGACTTCAGGTTTTGATATCTCGTGTTCTAAACATGCTATGGTCTTGATTTTTCAAGGGCAGATAGCTCTTTGAGTTTGACTCGTTACTACTGTTTTGATTGTCTCTACTTAAAGGTAGGCAACCTGTCTGTGTAAGCTTTTCACAACAGTCTCCTTACAAGAGACATCTCTTGGGTGTAAGCTGCGTGACTGTCTGACTTTAGATTTACCTCAGTTGTACCAACTGCATCTGTAACATATTTAGATAATTCTAACACAGGAGAGTGCCATTTACTGCATATTGCAAACCTGGATCCGCTTTGCACTTCATGAAATCAATTTTCCAAAACCTTGGCATGATATAAAAGGTAAGGGTAAAGGTAGTCCCTTAGCATTTTGGGGGCCATAGGGGCAGTGTGTTGTTATCCACTGTGTCTAGTATTGTATTGGAAGGTGGAGCCCATCTCTCTCCTTCCACCACCCTTTTACCTTGTAGACCACCAGTCGATGCCAAGTTGGCATGATATAGATATATCTTAAAAGCTCAAAGGAGGCTGTACACGTCATTCATATGTTTCTCTCTAATACCTGGGTTAAAAAAGCCCCTGTGATTTTCTGTGTTTATCCTTGGCTGTGGGACAAGTGATGTCAATTATGGCTGTAGTTTTGTTTTGATAACTTCTGATAGAAATGGTGGTAGTTTTTCATTTCATGCCTTTTAAATACTAAACAGAACAAAGGTCGTCAACAGTTTACCACGGTATATTTACCATAATCCATCACTGTTTATAGAATTATAGAAGATGAGCTAATGTTACACTGATTGAGTTACAGATGCTAGTGTGTAACACTGATCTTACTGACATATTTTGATGTCATGTCTTTCTGACTTGGCTTAAGAAAGAGGAGCTTCAACTTTTCAAGGTACTGTAGATGTTGGTATTGTTGCCACATTGAACTATTAGCATATGACCTTGTCTTGACTTAGTCTTCTATTGAATACATTATCATATCTATTCAGACTTTTGGTGTATAACTTTAAACCTGGTTTCCCAGTCCTTTCTTTAGCCACTGACAAAAGACAGCGGATGCTGTCTGAAACGTCTGACTGTTTCAAAATCTTATCCAGTCGCTTGTCTTTATTTTTGGCATATTCGTACTGGGTTTTGATAATTTCATAAAATGGAAGTTTCAAGTAATTTCATTTCCAGTAGAGTAGTGTGTCAGATGCATGCTTGCATCATGAGTGAGGAATGAGGAACAAGAGTTATTTTATTACAGTAACTGTAGATGCCAGGATCTACAATGTATCTTCGTGGCACTAGGGAGGAAATGCAGTGCTTGAGGTTTCACGGTAATGATGCAAGGTGGCACTGGTAGGTGGGCAGAAGAGAGAACAAGCATTTTCTTGGCGGTTTAAAGTTCACGGTGAAGAGGTCACTGCGAAAACCTGCAAACTTTAAATTCAAACCACTGAAAACTTCAAAATTTACAGTATTGCATGGACTGGATCATGTTGACACTTTGTAACTGCGTTCATATACATTGATACTGATTCTTGCAGTGGCAAGAAAAAACAGATCTTGTCTTGAAATCTCACTTTACAGTATATATAAAGATACGGTTTCAATCAGTAGTATTAGAAGACTTCTTAACTGAAACTTTACTGCACATCTGTTTCGTTGTAATTTCTATCCGTCAAGTGTCAATCCTGTGCAGAGTATCAAGCATTCTTTCTGATGACCTCAGTAGCCCCTCTGTGGCATATATTTTCAGTCCAATCTCTCCATTGCACGATATGCCAACAACCTTACATATGTTTGTATTCTCACAGGTACAAAGTCACGTTTAGGGTGAAACCTTGTCTTTTGTCCAAACCGCTGTTTGAGTTTTTATAACATTGGTTTTACGAGGTCAGGTACAATCAGGACAAAGCAAATAAAACCTACTCTGTGTTTGACCATACGAAAGTCATTCTGCGAAAGATAAAAGTCAAGGGAGGAAGGAACGGTGGGAAGGGAGTTGTTTTCGTGTGGCTACACTTCACAAGTGGTGTCATCTGTGTAAATAAGGGAGGTAGGGGGAGGGAAGATTTGTTTCCCACTGTTCCTTGATTGATAGCATGATTAGGTAGGACTTGATGGCTTCTAAGTGTAAACAAGGGACTTCATCTGGACAAAATCAGAAGAGGGAGGAGTGAGATGGAGGTTTCCTTCTGCTTGAGATCTTAATTACCTTCTCCAAGAAGGTTATGTTTTAGGTGCCGTTTTTCTGTCTCTGTGTGTGTGTTGTGTGTGTGTGTGTGTGTGCGTGTGAACAGCATAACACGAGAAGCTATCGATGGATCCTATTGATATTTGGTAGGTGGTTGGGCTAACAAAGGCCAAGTTCGATAGTGGGCCTCCAAGCAGCTTTCTACGGTATTGCAGCAGAACTTCAGGTTTTTATATCTTCATTGAGTTCTGCTAAAATCTTAATTTTCGAGAACAGCGTTTCACATACAGATTCACACTTTTCACAGAAAAGATGACATGGGAACTTTCTGCAACTTATGATCCACCGCTTATCAATTCACATGTGATGCATAACGTGATGTCGCAGAAGCAGTGGATTGTTCATTCCTTGACATAGAATGGACATTAAACTCTAAAGAATTTGGGTATATCCAATTTTTGTGTTGGAAATTACTGCTCAACTTTGCCTCAAAATGAGTTATACCAACATAGATGAACTTTCAAGCTAAGGTTCCTCCCTTGTGCACAGAACGCCATGTCCTGGTGGTGAACTGTGTGACTTGACGCTGGAACAAGGGAGCATGGGTAGAATTCGTTAATTGGTCACCATGCGTACCTTACCTGTCAGCATGATTGTCTTCCATTGAGATTCATGAACATGTCTGGCAGTAAATCTTGTTAAGGTATGGGGTAGCTGGCTAGGTGGTCTTGTAGTTAAGGTTGTCGACTTTGGATCTGACGGTTCTGGGTTCGAATCCCTAGCAGGTCTGAATGTTACGTCCATGGGAAATGCACTGAACACCAGGTCAGATTTCCTCACTAGACTCAAGTGAAAATGAGTAGCTAGCTTCGGTTAGGGACATCATCTCAGATGGGAAGTAAAGATAGTCCCGTGTTTGAGAAGAGGCAAACCTTGAGTACTAGTATGTTAAAGAAGCCACCATACTTAAAGAAAAGAGTATGGGTCCATCACAGTGTAAATGGTTCAAACCTTACAGTTTGGTCTCCAAGTTGACACCTTGAAAAGGTAAGGAAAGTGAAAGGAAAGTGATCTCGAACCAGTTTAGCTCAAATGAACTCAATAAACAGATGAGCTAATCTTCCACTGGTCGTGACAGAGAAGACAGACGCTATGTACAGTATTTACAGGTTCATTGTACCGGGGAAATTCCCCTAGCTCTTTTCGACAAGCACAATGAACAGTGGACCACGGCTTAACGTCCCGTCCTAAGGACTGCGACCCTTTCCGGTAGCATGCATGTCGGGTGAGCGACACAGTCGGGATCGAACCCGGGGCTTCTAGTTCCAGAAGCAAGATCGCTAACCACTGGACTACGCATGCTACCATAATTGGTAAAGGTGATAGTCACCTGTTATGTCAATCCTTCCAGAAATGTCTTAAGTCTCAATAAACAAATAGATGAATAAATAGATAAATAGAAATAAATAAACAAGAAGATCTAAATGTCAGACTGTCTGAGGTGCAAGGCAACAAAAGCTCCTGATGCGTGCTTTTGGCTGAACTTGATTTGGGTCAATGTCATCTGAAAATTGAAGCAGCATGGCAATATGAAGAATTTTTTGGCATTCAACTCAGTTTGTCTTTTTGGCCCTACATACCATATTTAATTGTGCAGATGTTGGAAAACAATAATGCTATGTCTGTAATGCTGCCATGAAGGAACATGCAATACTAGCAATCATCACAGAAAATTTTGAGATGTCAAATGCACTACTTGAAAATGAGTTTAACATACTGTAAATGCCTTTAAGTTCGCAGTGATTTGATTACACGGTAAGGAGAAAATGGAGTGTTCTCTATGTGGTTTTAATTTTGTGATAGCACTAAGGTCACATACTGTACAGTATAGTTGAAACACTGGTGATTTTAAGTTTGCAGTGAAGTGAAAACCTTGGACATTAAACTGTGGAAATTTTAAGAACTACAGTACTGATTTGATACTAAAGCTTACTGTGTGTCTGGTATGCCTCCATTCATGACCTGCAGCTTTAAGTCCCATCCGAGATGACATCCCTAACTGAAGCAAGGTACTCATTTCTATCTAGGCGATCATCTCCTATTTCCTCGCTTCACTCAGATGAAAATGAGTACCTTGCTTCGGTTAGGGATGTTGTCTGGTATGCCTCCATCCATTATTCTCCAAGCAGAGGCTTCGATCAAGAGGGGTAGTTTTGTCCGGGATTTGAACGTTAAAATCCCGGACAAAACTACCCCTCTCGATCGAAGCCTCTGCTTGGAGAATATCCATCCATGACCTCCAGCTATACGTCCCATCTGAGATGACATCCCTAACCTAAGCAAGGTACTCATTTCCATCTGAGTGAAGCAAGGAAATAGAAAATCATCTCCTATGATATGGAATTGTGAGGTTCAACCAATGGTTCACCTCTATTGATTTCCCAGTACTGTAAATGCAGAAATGTTCGTGGTGCTTTTATGTTCGCAGTTTTTGCAGCAACCATTTCACCGCGAACTTAAAACCACCACGAACATTTTTGTCCAACAATGTAGCAGTATGTGACTATAGCACTGCCGCAAACTTAGGACCACCGCGAACACTTCAGTTTCGCCTTAGCGCAAAATAAAAACCACGCAAACTTAAATGCATTTTACAGTACTGCTCATGTCAGTGGGTATCTTAAAAGCAATTTCCTATCCCAGCAGTACAGTTATAACTGATGCCAACGCAACAGTGTGAGACTGCCAGTCTTCTAACCCTATACTAGCTCTGAGACATATGCCAAAAACCCTCCTGCCAATGACACAAAAGGAACATTGTCTCAGTTCTTATACTAAGGTTGAAGTTTATGTGACTGGAGAAAGCTTTTGGTCCTTAGTGTTTATTTTTCATCATGATACAAAACCCATCAGTGCTTTTTCATGATCCAATATTGACAATGTGTGCTGTGTTTGGAAGTATCAGGAGTCTAGGGCATGTTATAGATAAAAACCTCATGCAAGTCTGTTTTTCCCATTGACATTGGTGCAAGTTGGCATAACCACATTGCTTCTGTGCATGATACAATGTAAATATCAGACAGTACGTGTATATGGCGGCAAAGAACAGCTTTCTGCAGCATAGATCAAAATGTACATATTAAGTCTTTCATTATCCCAATGTAGGTATCTGTATTTCTCTATTTAGCCTAAGTAGAGGTGAAAATAATTTAACAAGCATATAAGCTTACATCAAAGTTTGGTATTGTGTTTATGGGTTGCTATAAGTTGTGATTGTCATTTTATAACCTGCCATTTTCTCATAACTAGATGCATGAAGGTCTAACTACATGTAGCAACTTCCAAGGTACATACGCAATGAAGCTATTGGTAAGACCATAAAATTCCTCTTCACATGGCTTGAAAATTTTCGTAAAATTCGATGTGTAAAGTGGGCCTTAGTTTTGACGACAAAGAAGAAAGACGGTTTGACCAACATACATGATTGTACATGTACCCGGTGTAACTGGTCTTACATGAAGCTATCCATAATACTATAAAATTGCTCTTTGCATGGCAAGAAAAGCTGTCTCCATCCAGATATCGTAAAATTTGATGTGTTAAGTGGGCCTTAGTTTAGACGACAAAGAAGAAAAAACGTTTGACCGACATAAATGTACACGGTGTAACTGGTTCACAGATGTGCTGTTTCTTAGAAGTACAAGATCTTCTAGAATTTGACGTATTCGATCCATCAGAATCTGAAGAATTGAGGTGGCCTAAATACCACCATAGGACCATGTCTGTTTGCCAGATTCAAGGTTCAATGGGTGGAGAGTTTACATACCTTGTCAGATAATTGTTTTTCTGTAGAACTATAATTGTAGAGTGGAACTCATTGCCACCAAGTACTTTAGGAGCATCCTCATTAAATAGCTTTGATTTCTAAACAATGCACAGCTATATGTGCAAAGGTTAGGTGTGACAGGTCATTCACTTTTCGGTGGTTTCTTAGATAATTCGTCCCATTGAACAAGCATTAAGAGTCCTGTCTATACTATAGTGACCACCTGGTTACATAGACCAGATTTTATCGGTCAGCTGGGTGGTCTTCTTGGGCAGTTTTGACTTTACATGATTGTATAGTAGCAGCTCTTTCCTGTGCTATATGTGGTATATAATAAACAGATGTAGAAAATCTAATTCAAGAGAAATGGAGAAAGACACTAACATCTGAGTTTAAGGACCTACATTGTATGGAAAGACCACCAAGTATGAAAGAAACAATTGAAACTGAAGGTCTTTTACCTATAGGGCAAATTAAATGGAAGTTCATTTAAGGTAAACATGAAGTTACACTGTGGAATATTTATTCAGGGGCTCGTGGGAAATTAGGGATAAATTTGCTAGCTATAGGGAATATACATATACCTGACTTAACCCAATTAGCAATAACTAGTGAGAAGCAGTTAGGTCATTACGGAATTAACCTTTAGCACGCTCAGGTAGACAATTGGCTACCAGTTCTCTATTTGTTACGGGGATAGGCAGCAGGGAGATAATGAGGGCATGCATGCTTTTTTTCGTAAGGCATAGGCAACCTATGTTTATTTGCCGTAATTCGTAGGGAAAGCTGTATCAGTTACATAATTTGTAGCAAGGCAACCAAATTTTGCGCATTCGCCTTGATTTTAGCAAAATATGTTGGGGGTCCTTCTTAATTCAGCGTTAACTGTTGTCAGGACACCCCCCCTCCCCCCATGCAGACCCTCTATAATAGGGACTTGTACTGATGACTATTTGTGATAACGTCCTTCCATGTTTTTGCTAGGTGCCTGTATTCTTTTGTATCGAGATATAAGTTGAACTGTGATGTACAAATATAACAAGTACTTTGCTATCTCATACATGTATTGCATAGTGTATTTATGACGCATACAATGTAGTCTAGTTATCAGACTTAGGCTTTTGACCAAGGAGACTTGAACAGCTGACGGCTATCTTTGACACCTGTTCTAATGACTTTTGATAAATGGTCTACTGTTGCTATGGGCTGCATTTGTCAGTGTAATTCATTTACTGGTGTTTGTATATACAAACAGACTTTTAAATGTTAAGGTTAGACTATCTTGACCTCCCAAATGTCAGAGTGTGAATAAGCACTAGGCCTGTCACTCAAAATGCATTCCAAGGGAATCTAATTATGTGGCTCAACCTATTGCAGGAAACCAGTACTGTCAGAGAATAGGACACAGTGTCAATCAAGATTAGACATCCAGTAAGAGCATTAATAATGCAAAATGAATCAAGCAACTGGATAAATTCTAAGAGTCAGACATTTCAGATAGCATCTGATTTCTTTCATCAGTGACTGAGAATGTCACCATTGAAAGATAGCTATGATTCTAACCTGTTTTTATATTGTCTTCCGCCTCCGTGAAACAGGTCTTATTGAATTAAAAGGATGCAAATTATATATGTAACATTCTGTTAAAGGCAGTTATGAAATTCAATATGCTTTGATTGCAGTTCAGTTTGTATGCTCAGTATTACAATAGCTAGTAACTTGCTTCTTCATCTACAGTCAAACCTTTACAACTACAAAGTGACCGCCTCTACATAAGGACCACAATGCAACCCTTAGATAATTTTCCCCATTGACACCAGTATCAAGAATCCTGTCTATAGTGACCACTTGTGCACATAGAGCAGATTTTATCAGTCCCCTGAGCGGTTTTCTTGGGCAGTTTTGACCTAATAGATAAATGGAATAAAAAGTTTTCAGTTGTTCATCTCTAACATGTACATGTATGTAGAGGCATACCTGCAGTACATGGTGTAGCATCTAGGTGGCGCTATTGAGAAAGGCAAGATCTTGCTGTAAAGGAAATGCATTCATAAAGTGTGCAGATTACAATAATATACCTCCAGTCAATCTCGATATTCCAGGTTATGAGATCTTCAAAACAAGACTTGTTGTTTATGGATTAGAAAGAGTGACCTGTGTTTGAGGAGAGCACGTTAAAAAAACCCACCACACTTTTTGAAAGGAGTAGAGGGCCATCCTGGTGTGGTGGTTCAAGTAACCTTTGGTTTGGTCTCTGGGTCGACACATTGAAATGGTGTTAATCACCTTTTATGTTAGACCCTCCATAAACAAAACCCATTATTATTTTATCTCAATAAATGGATGAATAATTTCTGTGTCTTTGCAGCTCCCCCAAGGATCACTACTCGGCCCCAAGATGCTGATGTGGTGGAGGGGACCTCCGTGGAGTTTGAGTGTGCGGCAGAGGGACACCCCACCCCTGTCATTGTCTGGACTGTCAACGGTGAGTTTGGAAGAGGAAAGATTTTGTTTAACTTGTATCTGTATTATTTTGTATTTGTATAGCCAGCCTAACTAGCCTTGGGTATAACATGCCAGCTTCACAGGCACATGGCTTGGCAATAGCTAGTGATGGAAATGGAAATGAATTTGGGTGGAGAAAATTATTCTATATCCAAAATGTCATACTTTCTAGGTGTTGTACTCCATCCTTTTTGTGCACATAAAAAAGTGTGAAATCTACCGAAATACAGAATGTTTTGATGAGTAAAGATCGTAGAATGCTATATTTTGGTGTAAAAATAATGCATATATAGCCGTGGGAACAAGAAGTCATTAGTGAACGATCTTGGCAACCAGCTATGGTGATCCCGGTGAAACAGCAAGGAATCTTGCTGCCCTATGTGCCACTAGGCAAGTTGCAAGGGTCTGAACAAACAAATGTTTCTCTCCCCTAGGTAACCAACTGCCTGATGACCGCCGTTTCACTGTCCTGTCCTCCGGGATGCTGCGTATCTCCCGCGTCACGTCCTACGACAGGGGCACCTACGAGTGTCAGGCAGTCAACGTGGCAAGTGTGGACAGGGCCAGGGCTGACCTCACAGTCAAGGCCAGAGGTTGGTTCGTTTGATTTTCTATGCCAGGACTGTCTCCAACTTTAATTTTCTCCATCTAACTCATTGTTTTGGGAGCCTGTGTTGTTGATTTTTGTTGTGTCATTTCAAGCTTACAAAAAGACATTGTTATCAGTTTCATGTCAGGGAACTGATGACCAATAAGCAAATTTCGTCTCGAGACAGAGGCACAGGTCTTGGAGACAGCCCTGATGTATACCTTGAAATGTGCAAAATTTAACTTGATTCAGTGGGTTAAAGGCGAAAGTTGCTTCTAAGAGGACGTGACTTCTTCAGTGGCTAAAGGCTTGATGACACAAGTATATGCAGTTTGCACTTACATGTATGCACCTGTCCAGTGCAGAATATACATGTATGTACAATGTACGATCAAACCTGTTGAAGTGACCACCTCCACATAAGGACCACCTTGACATAAGGACCATGTGGCAAATGGGGCCACTTTTTAATGTTCCCTTGTATTTAGATGATTTTTCCCATTGACACAAGCACAAATTATCTTGTCTACAGTGACCACCTGTCCACATGCATAGACCAGATTTTAGCTGTCAGCTTGGTCACTGGTTTAATAGTACTATGTATTTTGCTGCAGTTTTCACAAATCCTGTTTGACTGTATTTCTTCTGATCATCATTGTTGTTTCCTGGTTGGTTTGTAGTGACCCCAACGTTTACGGAGACGCCGACTGACCTGTCCGTGCAGGCGGGAGGAGAGGTCACCCTGCCGTGCAGCGCCGTGGGGGAACCTCAGCCGGCCATAACATGGAACAAGGACGGCATCCAAATCACAGGTAAGTCCTGCTCAACTTCAGCTGGAAAGACTGGGTACATATGCACTTTTGTACACCCTTAAATTGTAGCTGGGCACCTATTTTTTGACTGTCAGTCCACCAGTGATATTTGTGTAGGGTTAGGTACGTAAAAGTATTAATAATTGTACAAGTGTAAAAAAATATCTATCCTTTCTTATAAGTTATGTTTGAAATTTGAAGTTAGCTATAGAACACAAGGCACAGTAAGGTTTGTTATCTCTGAACACACAATTCTTTTTCCGTGCACCTAAAGATTAGGTGCCAAAAGATGCACTCAAGCACTGTTTTATGCAACCATTAAAGATGTAATGGTCTAGAATACATACAAGTAATAGTGGCAAAGTACATGTGCCATGTATGCTGAAAAATGTCCCATGTATGCTGAAAAAATTGGATACATAGCATGTAGTACATTTGACAGTTACATTTCCTTCAAGGAGTTTATCATCATTTTGTTGTTTATTATCAACTATGGATTAAAGATAAAGATTGGGAAAGCATCACGTTGACAGAAATTTTCTTTACAGAAAGCAGCAAGTACGGTCTGAGTGCTATTGGTCATCTGATCATCCGAGGAGTGGACCAATCAGACACAGGACGGTACGAATGTTCTGCCAGGAACACCATAGGGTTTGCCTCCACCAGTATGCAGTTCACTGTGCTGGGTAAGTTGGTTAGATTTGATACAGTTACTTTCTCATAAGCCTCAAGGGTCAAACCCCTGCACGTAAAAAAAACCAACACGCTTATCGAAAAGAGTAGGGTTGACCTGATGTGCTTGGCTAAAAGCGAAAGTCTCAGCAAAGCCACATTGCACTACCACTAGCTACTTGAAAAAGCTTGCCTCACCTCAATTGAGGATGACTGCTTAACCCATACGTTCTCATATGCAGAGCCTTACCTGCAGCCTGCAAAATATACTGTAAATGCGGAAATGTTTTGGTGGTTTATGTTTGCGGTTTTCCAGTGAACTCTTTTCCCCAAACTTAAAACCACCGCGAAAAGTTGTTTCATTGTGTGACTGTAGAGCTAGTATTGTTTCAAATGGGAACTTTAAACCACCGCGAACACAAGTACTCCATTTTCTCCATACCGCAAAAACGCGGACTTAAATGCATTTACATAACCTTGGGGAGGCTCTGCTAAACCGGGACGAGGTTTCCACCTTTGTGGGCATAGCCCATAACTAGCTGTCAGCCAGTCAGAGAATCGGCTTTACCTAAAAAAAACATTTTCATGATTCTTTAGATGTTGTATTTGAAATGACAAGTCACATGACACCAGTATATACTGTAAATCCATATAGGTAGTATGTGTACATCCATGACAGTAGTATACACATGTTGTAATCATTGCTCTTTTGTCTGTGTTCAGTGCCAGAAACCAACAACTTTATTGGCGATCCGTTTGTGGGGCCGTCCATCCAGCAGGCCATCAACAGCGTGGACCGCGCCATCAACACCACCCGTAACGACCTGTTTTCACGGACCCCCCGGCCGCGCACTCCCTCTGAGCTGCTTCAGGTGGGAAGGTTTCTATGTAGCGTACATGGTCCAGTCATTAACGACTGCTGATGAAACAAAAGTATACGTTCCTACTGCTTCCGTGTCCTTGGTGCTGAAGTACATTCACACTCATAATGTCATTCATACTCGTGCACACTACCGGAAAGGGTTGCAGTCTTTAGGACGGGACGTTAAGCCACGGTCCACTGTTCATTACATAGCATCTTCTCTGTCATGACCAGTGGAAGAATAGCTCTTACGTGAGCTAAACCGGATCAATATCACTTTTAAACTGGTTCGAGATCACTTTTGTTTCTAACATAGGGTCTATACTATTTATACAAAAAATAGGGGCGCATTTATACAAAAAATAGGGGCCATAGGCCCCACAGACCACTGCAGTAGGTGGTGAGACCCAGCCCCCAGCAGTGGTAGTGGTGTGTGTTCAACTCCTGTTCTCTTTCTTATAACTAAAGTGCTAAGCAGAGGAAGCTATCCGCATCATTTTTCAAGTCTTTGGTTTGACCTGGCCAGGGTTCGAACCCCCGTCTTTCTGAATGCAAGGCAAACACTCTATCCCCTTGGCCTATATTGCACCGATTTTTAATGTGACACTTCGTGTTTTGAAAGATTCATCCCAATATCCTATCCCAGCAGTACAGTCGGAACAGATGCCAATGCAACAGTGTAAGACTGCCTTTCTTCTAACCCTATACTAGCTGTGAGGCATGCATATGCCAAAAGCCCTCCTGCCTATACCATAAAAGTAACTGCTGCTCCTTTCCAGTCTTCTTTTTCTCATGCTTAAAACTGCAAGTTAGATCAGAACATTCTGCTCTTCGTGTGTTCCAGTTGATGAGGTTCCCTTCCCCCGAGGCCCTTAGTCTGGCCCGTGCAGCCGAGGTGTTTGAGCGGACGCTGCAGCTGGTGCGGCAGGAAGTGCAGCACGGGATGAAACTGAATCTGGAGGACTCGGGTACTGTAAATTCATTTATTTTCGCAATGGTTTAATTTTGTACTAGGGAAGAAAGGAGGCTTTTGCATTGTCTTGAATATCCTGTTAAAGGCAACCAAAGCAATATCAGGACCAAAAGACGGAAATAAAAAAATGCTGAAATCTTCATGGTAGCGACATTTGCTAACATTGTTTAGCACATTTGCGTAATAATTTCATACTTTTAGGATTCTAAAACTGCACAAAATCTTGCCGTACGATGATCCCCTTAGTTTCGCGAGCCTACAAAAACTCGGGCCACGATTTTAAGTGAGTTCTCACATTACAACAACGTCATATTTTTTGCATCATGGAAGCTGCTATACATTGTGATAGTGTTGTTTGAACTAATCATGTATAGAAATGACTAAATAAATTGACTTTCAAAATCCAATTCTTTGGATCCTAATGTTGCTTGGCTTTCCTTTAAGATAGGTCTGCAGAACAGCAGTTGTATAAGGGAGGCCTAGTTGCAGTACCAAAAATAAAACCACAGCCCACTACAAAAGTTTCAAGATTTACAGAACTATATGTTGCGGTCCAAGACCATTGATGAAAGTATGGTAGGTAGGATTAGCCTGTCCTTTCTTCAAACTGCCTGGAGATATTTGAGCCATGGACTTTTTAACCTTCTCCCTGCTGCTTAACTCTGTAACCAATACAAATTTGGTGCTAAAAGGCTATTTCAGCAGGGAGAAGGCAGGTAAGACAAAGCTGTTATCATAATGTGCCAAGTAATACTGTATATTACATGTGTGTTACCAGGTCAACTGCATATGATATCGTTGCCCTTTTGTCTGTTTCCAGAGTATTCCTATACAGAGCTGATCTCCCCCAGTCATCTGCGTCTGGTGGCCAACCTCTCCGGCTGTTCCACACATCAGCAGATCGTCAACTGCTCCGACCGGATCTGTTTCCACCAGCGCTACCGCAGCTTTGACGGAACGTGCAACAACTTCCAGCACCCAATGTGGGGGGCCGCGCTCACGCCCTTCCGACGTCTACTGAAGCCCATATACGAGAACGGTTTCAACACTCCCGTAGGGTGGAACAGGTCGCACTTGTATTTTGGATTCTCAAAGCCCAGTTCGCGTGGGGTATCCACCGGGGTTTTGTCGACGTCGACTACAACGCCCGACACACGGTACTCGCACATGGTGATGCAGTGGGGACAGTTCTTGGACCACGACCTTGACCTTGCCGTGGAAAGTTCCAGCGAGGTGACCTTCAGTACCGGGTTGAGGTGCAACGAAACCTGTGAGAACACCCCGCCATGTTTTCCCATAGAAATACCCCGCGGGGACCCCAGGATTCGAAACAGTAGGTGTATGGAGTTCAGGAGGTCCAGCGCCGTGTGTGGGACGGGCAGTACTTCGCTCTTCTTTAACGAAGTGACTCCAAGAGAACAAATCAACACCCTGACATCATTCCTCGACGCTTCTAACGTCTACGGCAGTAATGACCTATATGCTACCCAGATTCGTGACCTGACTAACCAACAAGGCTTACTGAAGGGCGGAATAAGGCAGGCCAACGGAAAATACCTGCTACCGTTCAACACGGAACTTCCAATTGATTGTCAAAGAGGACAACACAATAGTCCGATACCGTGTTTCCTAGCTGGTGACGTCCGCAGCAACGAACAGCTAGGTCTTCTCACGATGCACACCCTCTGGATGAGGGAACATAACAGGATAGCGAAAGAACTCCAACGACTGAATCCCCACTGGGATGGAGATACGATCTACCACGAGGGAAGAAAAATCGTTGGCGCCGAGATGCAGCACATCTCTTTCAACCACTGGATGCCCAAGTTCGTAGGACAGAAAGGTATGGAGTTGATCGGAGAATACCAGGGCTATGATCCTAACACAAACCCAAGCATCATCAATGCTTTTGCTACGGCTGCGTACAGGATTGGACACACCTTGATCAATCCAATGATCTTCCGCTTGAATGCCAGTTTCCAGGAGATCCCTGAGGGGCACCTCCCTCTTCATCAAGCCTTCTTCTCGCCCCAACGTGTCGTTGACGAAGGCGGAATCGACCCTGTTCTTAGAGGGTTGTTTGCTACACCACTCAAGCAAAGGAACTCGCGCGAGTTTGTCAACACGGAACTGACGGAACGCCTGTTTGAGATGGCACACCACATCGCATTAGATCTGGCTGCGTTGAACATTCAACGTGGTCGAGATCATGCCCTTCCCGGTTACAACGATTGGCGGGTGCTTTGTAACATGACAGCGGTAAACGATTGGGACAGCCTTCGTCACCAGATTTCGGACGCCCAGCTGAGGGACAGGTTGCGACGGTTGTACGGTCACCCGGGCAACTTGGACCTGTTTGTGGCGGGCGCAGTGGAGGATCTTGTGCCGGGGTCACTGTTGGGACCAACTTTCCTCTGCATCATTACCCAGCAGTTCAGAAACATCAGGAATGGGGACAGGTACAAATTTATGATTGTATTTTTATTTTGTTCACATATGTTTAATGCTCATTGGAAAAAAAAAACATACAATGAGGAAAATGGAGGTATTATTTTTGGGTGTGTCTGTGTGTGTGTGTATCTGTCTGTGTTTTCAAATATGTGTGGTCAGCATAACTCTCTAAGAACCTCTATATGTTGTTTTTTTACAAATATTTAAACGTTACACACACAACAAAAGAGTTTGCTACTCTGGGGAGCTTTCGAGACGAACTCTGCCTCTTTGTCAACCCGATTAAGTCAGATCTCGTCTTGGAGTTCTATTGTCACATAACTTGATGTTGATTATCACGTCATATACAGACTTGGGGTAGTGACGCCCTCTATATGGATTGTGATGATATTTGGTAGGTAGGAGGTCTTGGAAAGATGAAACTCAAACTCAAGTTTTCGCCTCCTGGCAGCTATCCTTGGTACTGCAGCAGAACTTCCAGTTTTTTGTCTCTTTTGTCCTGTACATGCTCTTGTTCACCGTGTTTCCTTTTCCATCAGGTTCTGGTATGAGAACCCTGGAGTCTTCAAACCCTCTCAGCTGACCCAGATCAAACAGACGAGCCTGGCGCGAGTCCTGTGCGACAACGGAGACAGCATAGACAGAGTACAGCGGGACGTGTTCGTGAACGCAGAGTTCCCCACGGGGTATGTTTACTGTGACAGCATACCCAGGATGGACCTCACAGCCTGGACTGAGTGCTGCGAAGGTACAGTTTTGTCCCTTTTGCAACAGGTAGTTATCTCCATGAAAAATGGAGATATAGTTTTGGGTGTGTCTGTCTGTCTGTCTGTTTGTGTTTCCGCACCACTCCAGTCAGCATAACTCAAGAGCCTCTTGATGGATTACAATGATATTTGGTATGTGGGCGGGTGTTGTGAACCCGAAATTTATGGTCGATTTTGGGCCTCCTGGTATGTGACCTTGGTACTGCAGCAGAACTTCAATTTTTGTATCTTTTGACCTGGACGTGCTGTGGTTTTGATTTTTGGGTGGCAGATAGCTTGTTTATGTAGTATCAGATTCTGTATCTGTATAGCCAGTATAACCGGCCTACAGTGTAACACACCAGCTTTGCAGGCACGCCACGCAGCAACAGCTGGTTGTATTACACTGAAAGGCATCTTGGCCATTTTGACTTTGATCAGGCCACACCAATTCATTTTTTGGTTCTGGGACATTTTGTGAAAACAATTTTGGCAAGAGGATAAGGTATAAACATAGGGCTAGGAGGAAAACTCTATCTAAAAATATGTGTTTTCCTTCTGACTGTGTTTTTAGGATGAAATTCCTCTTCAGTGTAATTTTCCGTGAACCATCAAATTAGATGGGCATGGCCTAATGTAATTACAGAGAAAACTATGCGTACAACATTCAGATAAACATCTTCCCGAACTTTTAAGAAACATTCTCACTTGTATCTTTCTTCTTTCTCTCGTTCTAGACTGTGCCAACTCTGCAGAATTTGGCACGGTGTCTGGACAGTTCCGAAAGCGTCGCTCCACCCGATACTCCGATCTGTCAGATGCGATGAACTTCATGGAAACCGCAAAACAGAGAAGAAAAACAGCCAAGCTCGGAAAACAGGAAGAATTCGTAGCCATGAAACACAAAAAGAGTAAACAAAGACTCGCTAAGCCGAATCATGACAGAATTGACGTTACTGTAGTGTCAGAGTATCACGCTTCTGGGCAGAACGTGTCGACTGAGTCAGACCGAATGTCGCGTCTGGAGTACGGTATGATGATGATGCAGGATATCGCAGGGGATTTGCAGAGAGCCGTCTCACAGCTGACAAGAAAGGTGGGTGCTTTGTGATACTCCAGAATTCTTCATACAAGTTACACAGACTCATTCTAAGTCACTGATGAAAATCAGTGAATGCTATCTGAAGCTTATAGAATTTATCCAGTTGCTTGATTTATTTTGTATCACGTAATGGTCTACCTGGATGTCTAACCTTCATTGACAAAACACAGTCACTACATATATAGCAGAGCTGTCTCCAGGACCAACCCCCTCCCTCCTGGGACAAAAATTGCTTGTTGGGTTGGGGAAAAACTTTCACCCCATCCGTCCACAAAAAGTCCTAACTTCATGACATGAAATCGATTGAAATGAATTTAGTAAGCTTGAAATGACAGATTTAACAACGAAAATAAACAACGATGGCTTTCAAACAATGTGTAGGACAGGAAAAGATTAGAGACAGCTCTACCATAAAGGCCCGATTAAATACACACAAGTTTTCAGAGTCGACTCAGGGCTGTGTGTGAGGAGCTTTGGGCTGCTCAAGTAGTGTTTTTGTACTAGAAAACGCTACTTGAGTGGCCTGGGGTTCTCCTTGCACAGTCCTGAGTCTAATAAAAAACGTGTGCGTAAATCGGCGCATAGTCTGAAAGAACACCCAACTGTTACAGGTGAGAGAGTTTGAGGTGCAGCTGGAACACCTGCAGACGTGTAAAGACGAGGAAGGCAACAGATACAGAGATGGGGATACCTGGGACCCAGATGACTGCACCTCCTGCAGATGTCAGGTGAGGTCATGGGTCACTGTGTCGTGGGTCAATGTGTCATGGGTCAAGGGTCACTCGTGGGTCAAGGAACAACTTTTAAATGTGTTTTGTAGCAGCAGTTGTACTTGCCACAGTGCTTCCTAAAATGTGATCCTCTGTTGAATACTGTCAATCTTGAAATGTTTATGCTGGTTTTGTTTTTTGCAGTAACTACTCCAATGCAAAATCATGACACCATGGATACACGGTTCCATCGTATTACTTAACTACAGAACTGTTTCAACCTTGAACATAAAACACCACAAAACCTCCTTTCCTCTTCTTTTATACTGCAAAATTAAGTCCCAGCAAAAGCAAATAGATTTACAGTTTCGCTGTCTTCTCTTTCTTAGTTAGAGTTGTCAATGACTGTTACCTTTGCCAAGAAGGTTATATTTTTGGAGCCGTATTTTTGTTTGTGTTTGTGTTGGTGTGGGTGGAAAACATAGCTGTGGATGGATTCTTATGATCTTGTTGTTGTTGTTGTTGTAGCTCTTGATTTCAGTTTTGTTAATTGTTTACTTGTTGGTTCATTCACATCCAGTAATGTTACACTCTTTATGTTGTGGTTTTCTACAGGAAGGAAAGGCCACTTGTGTAAGACAAAAGTGTCCAGAGAAGAGCTGTGCCAAGCCGTTACTGATACCCGGGGAGTGCTGCCCTGTCTGTGTGTAGGCAGAACACAGAGTGTGGGAGATCTAGGAATTAACAGAAGACTTCTAGAACTTCAAAATTTCTGTTTTATTTTGTTTTTGAACTTCAACATTTCTTTTTTATTCTATTTTCCGTATTCATTGTGGGAGATCAAGGAATTAACAGAAGAGGGTTTTTTTTTTAGAACTTCAAAATTTCTGTATTATTTTGTTTTTGAACTTCCAAATTTCTGTTTTCTTTGTTTCCCATATTCATTTGTTGTCTCCCTGGAGTTAAGATTCTCTGTTTAACGGCCAGTACTTTTGTAGATTTTCCTTCCCAGCATAAATGTGTACAACGTTTTAGTACAACGTTTTTCCTTGGTTATGTCATGTCCTTTTTTATTCATGCTGTAAGTTACATTTATAGGTGATAGTGTTTTCATTTTACCATCAGATTTTTGTTTTCAAATTTTGACTAAAAAGGTGCAAAGCAATACAGCATGTGGTCATCAGGACTTTGAGATTGAATTGGCTGTCTTGCTTGTGGGTTTGCTTGATTCACCAAAAGATTTGAAAGGGTTATTCTGATTTTTGATACAGTACTTAATATGGGAATTAGACGTAAAGGTAAACCTGGTGCCTTAACTCTCACAAAAGCTCTGGTAGTAGTAGACCACAAAACATGTGATACAGTAAAAGATTCAACAATACATTTTTATTACAATGTAAGAACACTGATATTTTTGTGCATCAGTCCTAGAAGGACTCCTGTATTTTGTATTACAGTCTTCAATTTGCAAGTAATCATCATGAACTTCAAGAATATCTCACATAGATTCTAAAAATCACAAATGATGGCTATCTTAGCAAAGTCTAGTGTTTCATGAAGAGAATGTTTTGGTGCTATATTGATAGACATTGACAGAATGGTGCTGGTGATATTATTTATTCCTCTTTAACAAGTTTGGCCCATTTTGGGGGCTTAAACAATTCTAACACTCAATTCCTCTCAAACTCCAAAAGTGTGATATACTTTACAAAGTACAATGTACATATAGAAAGAGCAAGAATACAATCTACCACTCTGCAACACTGTTCTTGATTCCACTGTCTGCCAGGTTACAGGGTTCACGACAATGTTGTCCTCAGACGTTTCCAATGCCATATTGCATTTACATTGTACACGTCCTGTTGCAAGAAAGAAGAAGGGTTAAAAATTGTGTAACTGGTTTGTGAACTACAGTCGTCAGAATGTAGAAAATCAATGCATTTACCTGCCTTTTCGTATGACTGTCTTTTATCTCTAATGCTCATATCATATCATATTAAACAGGGATGTACTCAGATTGTGGACCTACTCTGTTCAGTCTAAGCTGTTTGCTGTGTCCTGAACACATATAAAAAGGCCACTTTGACAACTGATCTCAAGGGACATCCCTATCTGCTATCCTTTCATAGACTTAAATCAAGGACAGTGGTGCAGACAGTGGGAACAAAACACTTACAGTGTACGGTCAAACCTGTACAAGTGACCACCTCTACGTAAGGACCACCTGACCAATGTGACCACTTTTTTGTGGTCAGAGTCTTAGATAATTTTACCCATCCACACAAGCATTAAGAATCCTGTCTATAGTGACCACCTGTCCACATAGACCGGATTTTATTGGCCTCTCTGAGTGGTCTTCTTGGGCAGGTTTGACTGTACAGATATGAATTGTTTCAACGGAGCTGCTGCTCTTTAGTACTGATAGGTACAATATACTTTTCTGACATTTTTAAGATAGACCTTATTCAAATACAGTATATTTTTTCAAAGAGACTACATGTACGTATGTATCCAGTATACTCAGTGTAACGGACAAAGTATAACCAAAGATTATATATAATTACAATGTACGCAGATCAAGTTCACATAACAATAGTCTTTTCAGACTGGGCTGCCAAGAGAAAGACTTTTCACACAATAGTTAATAGATCATTCTTCGAGTTAGAAATACATGTATCTGTAACATAGGGTTATCCAGTATGAGCCTTATATGTTAGCAATGTCTTATCCTTGATCCAGTATTGTTTTACATTTTTGTGAATGACATTTCTTTATGTACAAGTAATACATGTATACTAGGACTACTTGAAGTATGATATTGTCAGCAGAAAGATATGCTTCACGTAAAAAAAAGATGATGCACTCATCAAAGTGATTATAATCAAGACTATAAGGTATAAAAGTATGATACCCTGTATTTTGTAATTGTAGATTTAGAAAAAAAAGATGTATTTTACTTGTTCTTTTACACCTTGTAATGATCTATCGTCACTACTACTAGATTACTGTAGTCTTTGTTACCAATTGCTGCTTAATATGTAGCTTTTTACCACAATGTAGCGTAAAGATTTGTTATTTTAAGACATGTGGAAAAGTTTTGTATGTTTTACAGTATAAGCTTGCACAGCAGGTAGTGTGGTTTCCTTGTGCAGTGGAGAGAATGTGTGATTTGATCATATGAAGGTCAACCATCTGGAGTGGTGGGAATGATAAATAAATGTTTTATATGAAAATATGGTGTGTCGTGGAACTTTCCTTTTTGTTTGTACCGGTATTGTATACCCGGAAAACTACCTCATGGTGTAACACACCAGGTTTGTACTGAAGAGTACAAGCTGCATATCCGGACAGATTTATTTTATCCACTCACACTGGGAAAGACCCTTACTCTTTTTTGATATGTGTGGTGGGTTCTTTAACATGCTCGATGTGTGGCTCTCCTCAAATACGAGGCCTCCAGCTTTAAGTTCCTAACCAAACTCCCTAACCAAATCCAGGTACTCATTTTCACCTGAGTAGAGTGAGGAATAGGAAATAGGTGTTAAGTACATTTCCCAAGGTTGGGGCCTGCTATGGATTCGAACCCAGGACCTTCAGGTTCTAAGTAAAACATCCCTAACCACAAGACCATTTTGCCATCATACACATCTTCAGTGTGCAAGTGCAATATGTAGGTATGTAAGTACAGTTTTGTATGTATGAAAGGATCCTCTCCAAACTACATGTAGGTGCCTTCACAGCCAATAGAATCCAGCACCATTGCCTGTTGCTTGCCATACACAAATGATCTGACAGGGGGAGCTAGTGCGCTTAGATTCCTATATGATACTAGACCAACCTGCCATTCAAATGATAGACCATTTCAGGTGGAAGCTAAAGAGAAAACAACAGAAGATGTAGGGATATCTATGCACTCTAGTTGTGGGTCCGTGTGTGTCTCTCGCAGTTCTAAATCCGCTCCTGAAGGTACTGTAAATGTAGAAATGTTCGCGGGGATTTAATTTCGCGGTAGGGAGAAAATGGAGTTTTCGCGATGGTTTTGAGTTCGCGTTTGAAACAATAGTGGCGCTACAGTCACACAATGGAACGACTTTTCGCGGAGGTTTTAAGTTAGAGTTCACCGCGAAAACCACGAACATAAACCACCGCGAACATTTCTGCATTTACAGTATCACGGATGGCCGAGTCAGTATATCATTTGGAAATAGTTGAGAGCTATTCTAAAAAGGTCAACGTTGACCAAAGCGCTGCATGAGTCATGCATTACTTTGTACCTAGCATTCTTTCGGCGAGCAAAATAGAACTTAAGAAAAAAATAGCTGAAAATCAGTTCCGCAAAAGAAACAATTTTTAGCCTCAACAAATATGTAAACTGATTTCTCAAAGTTTACAGAAAATAAAACAGCACGGAGTTTTCGACTTATCAACACTTTGACAAAGAAGAAATGTTAATGAATTCCTAAGATAGAAAGAGGAGAGGGGTCAGTATTCGCCATCACACCCCTTAAAACATTTGAAAGAGTATAAGAAGGTGATCTTGTGGCTAGGATTGTTGAATCTTAAGTTTCTGTGTTCGAAACCACAGCAGGCCGCCAGACCCCAATGGTGTGCCCTAAGAAAAGGCAATTTGCACCTATTTCCTTACTCGACTAAGGTAAACCTAGCTTCGGTTAGGGGCGCCGTCTCGGATGGGACGTGTAGCCGGAGGCATCGTGTTTAAGGAGAGCCACGCCTCGAGTTAAACAATCTTTATTGATACAACAAAAGTACAGCGACTTTCGTAAGGTCTTCTACAACTATACATGCAAACAAAGAAGTGAATACAAAAAAAGGGATCAACCTACGTACAAGTATATAAATTATTGAACATGTCGAGTGTAATGTGTCACTTACACTACTTAGTTCTAATGTCTAAAGAACCCGCTATACTTATCGAAAAGAGATGGGGTCCATCCCAGTGTGAGCATCCCAGTGTGAGCAGCTTGTACCTATTGTACAAAAACTGGTGTGTTACGCCCAAAGTCGGTTTCCTGTTTACGCGAAACAAGCAAACAAACAAACAAACCCAAACCCTAAAAACTTGAGGGAGGTGACCCAAGATGTGCGTCATAAGCGTCATCAGCCTTTAGGGTCACGTGATCACACAACCCATTGCATGACGTGTCCCCGACCCAGTGGGACTGCGCCATTGTGGCTCACATGACACCGACAACAAGTCAGAAATAGTTTGGACCTGACCTGTGCGACGTCTTAACTGCTGATAATGCCACCACCTTCATGAATATTTATTACTTATCCTTCTCAAGTGTCGCTTTAGCTTTCTTGCTGGCACAATGAAGGCGACAAAGGTGAGTAAACTATAGTAGTGGAGGGAGAACAAGTAAGGCTAAATTGCCCCTGGTGCAGTTCTTGAAACATCCACTACCCAAAAGATTAAGAAAACAAAATTGCATACGAGTCTAGCATTGGATCTAAATTTAGGTGTAATTTAATGCACAAGTGCACAAAGAGGAACTTGTTGATATCTCTTGATAGCGCGAGTCTAGCTAGCTAGCTGAACCCTGTGAAAATTCCGGGTCCTGCTTTTTCTAAAAAATCGGAGAGATATTTCGTCAAAATGATACAGAAGTTTCACGTTATTACTAAATATCATCATTATTAAAGAATATCTTTAATAATTTCTATTGCACATTTTTGGCCCACTGGGTTAAGTACAGGCAAGGAGGTTAAACCTCCTTGGTACAGGTCACACAAAAAACATGTTCAAGGTTTAGGAACATCTCTAAATTGGGATATGCGAAAAAATTCTGATTACTAAGAAACCCATATGGAAAAGAAGCAGCTACAAGATTAGTATAGATTAGAGTTTCTATTATTCTTGTTGTTATTGACGATTTGAAAGCTTCATGAACATATTTAAACTTAAGACTTTTGCACAGTATTTGTGGATAGCGCGATACGCACTTGCAGTGGTAGTTTGTAGATCACTGTTTCATGTTTACTCATTCCATTTAATATCTGCAGGTGTTAGGGCCGCTGGTACTTCTTGTTGTGACCATATGGGCAGTGCTGTACATGAGTGTGGACCCAAGAAGTTTGCAAAGTTTCTCAGAAACACGCTACGGGGACAACAGAGGGGAATTTTATGACAAACGGGACGACAGACCATCGCCTTTTGTCCAAAGAAAGAACGCCAAAACGAGGTCAGGAAAAAACATGGCAGTCACTGACCACAATCTTCTTGAAAGCACGCATGAAGCTACCAAATTGAACGAAATCAACGGCTTTTCAGAAACCTTGGGTCTCAAGGCACTAGAGAAGCCCAGTTCAAGCAAAAAGCTACTCGGAGATGAAGCTGTCACAAGCAAAGCTTCTATCGAACCCTCAAAAACTGAACAGGTGGCCAACATGGCCGCCATCTTTCCCACCACCCCTCCCCCTAAGAAAGAAGCTCACACGAAAATTTTCCAACAAAACGTCGCGAAGAAATTTGCGGAACCCCCAAGTGGTGATACACACGCAGGTAAACACCAAGTATCTGTAGGAGATAGCTCAGGGCAAGGGCTAAATTCTCCAACTAACACGAACAATAGATCTGATTACAATGTTGGACTGGGAAGGGAGTTACCCGCGAGAAATCCCTTTCTTAGGCGGAAAGCAACGCGCTGGGAAACTTTCAACAGAAATAACTCACGGAACATGAAACTCACAAATAATACACCCATGACACGGAACGCTTTGAAGGGTAACACTACTACTACTTTGAACGAAACAAGCAGAAGCGGTTACAAAAACAGCGGGCAAAATTCCGCACACAATGTTGTGAAACTAGACATGCCAAAAACTGATCAGAACAGCGATGGCAAAGACACGAAAATCAAGGCAGATAACATCTTGAACACTCAGACTAAGCCAAATTGGCAGTTTGATGATATAACACAACCTTTTAAAAGGCAATGCGACATTGACAGAAATTGTACAACTGAAAAAGGAAGGCATGCCACTCATACTAAGGGAAAGTCGAAACCAGCACACTCTGATCGTACTCCCTATCATTCTGATTCGACTAAGATATCAGTCAAAACGGGTGACACAGCCGTGTTGGGCGAAGTCGAAGGGTTCATCGACACATGGGAGGGGGCAGAAAGAAACGTTAGCCGCGCTGTCTCCATCATAAGACGAGGACATAGACTATCAAGAGGAAGAAGACAACATGGCGCCCACAGTCCAGGCTTACTACTTGGAGCGCAAAATCCCAACACTGATGAGAAAGAAGAACCAACTGACAAGACAACACAGGCTGAGAAAAGGAACAAAGACAGCAAGAGAAAGAGAAGGAGAAAGCAGAGTAGGGGAAGAAGCCGAAAAAGTCGTCGTAGAAAGAAGATGGGCTCTTCAAAGAGGGCCTCCAGATCTAGACAGGGTTCAAAATCAAAACGACGCAAGTGTGCTCGTTTTGAGAACAACTCGAAACAGAAGCAAGCTACAGATACAAACAACACCGGTCTACATAGCAGTGATCATTTCAAAGGACGGAAATATGACATCGACAGTAAAATTTCTGATTTCAGAAATGTTAACGGAACAGCTGAAAATGATTTCGACAGCAACAGCTCTACGGTAGAAACTGAGACTCAAACTACAAACTCTACCAAAAGATATTCCAGGCGTTTGGCAACAAGAAAGAGAAGAAGGCAAAATTTCCGCAAGCGAGGGAGATCGAGAAAGAAGCGTAGACACAATACATCCAAAAGCATAGAAAAGAAAGGCCAACTGAGTCAGGAAAAAACACATCTTACGGAAGCGTTTAATGAAGAGCAAACTGAAGTAGCACGTGTGACAAGCCAGCCTTCACATCTTCACAAATCTACCAGTCGGAAGCAGGGCTTTTTCGGAATTGTCACCAATAACCATAAAGAGGATGTGTTACAAAAAGTGACACAGGACAGTTGTCCCGAAAATCGCACCGCAGATTTCCATAATTTGCCCTTGAGTGAGAGATCTGTCTGCCCGTGGTCTTACTACATAGACCACGACCCCAACCGAATCCCCCACGACATGGCCCAGGCAAAGTGTCGATGCACCGCATGTCTGGACCCGGTAACTAACAAACAGAACTACAACTACGCCTGCGTTCCAGTTAAGATCAAGAAACTGGTTTTGAGGAGGAAAAAGAAGAAGTCAGGAGGGTACAGGTATAGGGACGAGTGGGAAGACGTGGCGGTTGGCTGTACGTGTGTTCAACCGCGCTATTCTCCCTAGTCATGTTACAGAGTTCTGTACGAATGAAATCACAAAGTCTTTGAAATATGAATGGCCAAACCTGTACAAGTGACCACCTGTACATAAGGACTTCTAATGTGACCACTTTTTGGTGGTCCCTTAGATACTTTTTCCCCGTTGACACAACCACAATCCTTCCTATAATGACCACATTTTATTGGTCCCATGAGTGGTCTTCTTGTGCAGTTTTGCCTGTATAAATCCACTGGTAGAAATGGCTGTGTAAATGACTGTATGAATCCATAGAAAAGGTTGTCTTGGTGCTCTTGTTTTCAAATGAATATAGTTTAGATTTGGTACACACCTTAGCATGTTTGTTATTGAACTGGTATTATATAAAAGACGTGTGTTGTACTGGTCTTTGACCTATTTCACATATCTTGACTGTACAGTATAAATAACTGTTGTAATATTTTGGGTGTGCCAAAGTTCACCAGGGCAATTAAATAAAAAGTCGTCTGATTGTGTTTGCTCGTCATTTCTATTTTCATTACAGTATCTTTATAAGTTAGACAACTGTTGCATCAAATCAACTTTAATTGTGTGTACATCCCGATAGTAATAGTAGAAGCATATAATAGTAATGCAGAAACCAGCTGAGAAAATAAACATAAGGTAGAAACTTTATAGAGTGGAGAAAGAAGAAAAGGACAAACAATAGAGAAAATCTAGGAAATTACCAGAGAGAAAGCTTTCATTTTGCAGTTTTCATATATGAAAATTTCAATCAATGGTGACCTCTTTCATACATCAAGTGTCATCCAACACAGCATTTATTCTTTCAATTAGATGGTCTTCATGTGACACTACTTTTGTACAGGTGCATGCAACAAATATTTTTTGTAGAACATTCAGTCGATGTAGATCATGGATCACCGTGCATGGATATCATTTCGATCAGCTAGTTTTTAACTTTCGATCCGTCAATGTTGCTTTATACCTATATTCACTACTGCCACCATAAAAGAAATCCCACAACTATTTCTTATTTATCTATTTCCTGACCGATTTCTTGACTGGACCAATGGATGTCCATGTGACTGCTCAGAAAATACAATCCTCAACAATCCCTACCTTTACAATGTTAAATGACTGAAGCTAAGCGGCTTCGATACAGTCCCAGATGTTAGTTTTACCTGGTAAGCTACTGCTATTCAGTATGTTTTCTAGGAAATGACGATCACTGTGTACTCAGCCGACTAATCGTTTTACTCTATGACTAAAGGAACAGTTGAGGGGAAACCCCTTTCTCAGGACTCTAAGTCTAAGAATGGGGCAAGGAAAGGAAAGGCTTTTGAGTTTATGCATATTTTGCATGTCATTGATGTCAAAACTGCCAAAGAGAACCACTCAGGGGACGAATAAAAGATGGTCTCTGTGGACAGGTGTTCACTGTAGAGACAGGAATCTTAATTAGTGCTTGTGTTAATGGAAGAAATTATCTAAGGGATCACCTTGAAATGGTGACATTGGCTAGATGGGCCTTATTATGTAGAGGTTGTCACTTGTACAGGTTTGTACCTGGATTGTGTACTGATTATTTTCACAAGCGTGTTTAGTTTCTTCTCAAAACTAGTGGAAAATTCTCAAAGACCGACATTTCATAGAAAAAGTAGAAAAAGGGCACATCTACGAGTTATTTAGGGATCCTTATATTCACCGAGAACTAATGACATTTTAAAATGCCAGCGACAGTTACGACAACTCCCTTTCTAGTTGTTTTTGTTTTGGCGAAGTTTCTATTGTGTTTATTCTAGCAAAGAACGAAGAGGAAATGCCAATATTATCTATACATAAGAAACTGGGGACGGGTTTGGGGACCAACGCCCTGAATTCAGTCACAAATATAATGATGTATTGCAAGTTTGTTTGACAATAGGCGTTGTCAAACTTTTTTTCTGTGTGTACTTTGTCTGGATGTCTTGACGTCATTTCCGAAAGGATTATGGGAAAATTGTAGTGACAGAAATCGGAAAAGTGGCATCATAGGCGTAATTATAACAATTTCCTACTAATTAAAGCTGTACACAATTTTTGAGAAGGGTGCGATTACGTAATGTTCATTTCGTCCCTACCTGTTTCAATGATTAATCAAAGGTGCATTGTGGGTAAATTCCATTCTTGCAAGTTCTCAACGGTGGCGGGTCTTTTAATTGAGGAAGGAGAATATTTTCGCAAGAAATATGTTTGAAGCACACAGGTGGTTTTGGTAACTGTATATAATATTTCAAAGACGCTTCTATTCATAATAAGGAAGCATGCAAGAGAGGTACCGCGTTTTTCTTCGGCCTACATGTACTTAGGACATTGTCCTGAAACGCATACCTAAAAAAATAATTGCCAAACATCTTTATCTGTATCTGTACTTATGAGTTATGTCCATTGAAATTGCTGACTGCAGCCTTTTCATAAATGTTTCACAACCTTAAGAATTAATAGTTTTACCAGCGCTTTTTACCTCCCATTACCCAGTGAGGTGATAGCAAAAGCTTGATTCAACACTTCCCCTAACGTGCAAATGAACTGTTCCATCAAGATTGCAAGAAAGTCAAAGAAGTAAAAGCTTACCTCTGTAGCCGAGTCCCCAAGCGCAGCGGATGGTAATCCAGCGTTTTTGTATCCGAATACTCTTTGTAATCCAGTTTAGTTGTAATTGTCATTGACTAATGTGTAATATCTTCAGATCACATGTCGCGACAAACCTCCTTGACAAACCATTGGTATTGAAGTCGTCGCGCCGTCGTTGAGCCTATCCAAGAATGTCCGAGCACGAGCAAGTGGAATGGAGGTCACTTTCCTGGCCTGACAAGGCCATCAAAACGTATAGATCTAGTACCCATCTGGAGAGTCGAAGACTACGTTTCCTGCAGTAACACTCAATGCCCGCAGGGCGCGACACCCGGGCCGCAGAAGGAAGGCTCGCCGGTTGGGCGTACCTGTTGTAGGAGTGGCCTCCACCAGGCCTTCCTACGGTGGTACGAATCGTAGAATTTGGCAAAAAGGGACTAGTTGGCCAGGAGAATCAGTCCGCGGGAAGATTAAAATTTGCCCCTCCAAATGAAGCCCTCATGATGGTTGGCCAAGCTCCCCTATGGCACTGGCAAATATTCTCCCTATAGCCGGCGTAGTTATTACAGGAGAGCGGTGCTTCTTAGACAGCTCGCAAACTTGGAAAAGCCCTTTGCAACTTCCAATGGCATGTATTCGTTCTTCGCATACATCTTTCCTGCTCGTAAATCCAATTGCAACCAATTCAAGTGTCGCGGAAATTTTCCTGGTGTGAGAGCGAGGGCTATTTCCTCCTCTGGAGTTTGTGGTTTCTACGCTGCACTGACTGTGTACTTATATTTGGGTGTGTCTAAAACGCTACGATTACGTCACTACAACAGTAAAGAGCCATTTCTCAGAAGCGAAAGAGGATAAAAGTTCCCCATTGAGATCGACTTTGTCGTGAAATTTCATTAAACTGCAGTTCAATATACTATCGCAAGATGTCGTCACTGTCGTATCTGGGTCAAAAGGGCACACTTTTGCAGGTAAAAGACCCTCAGGCACCTGTTAAGCGCGCGAATTATCTAACTTGCTCAAGCATGATCGCGCCCTAGTAGATAAGAGGATTCTATTAAACTATTATAAGGGAGCCATAGTAGCTGACTACATATCGTTAATTATAGAAGGCGGAAAGCTGACCAGGAAACATCACTAGAATAAACATGACGTATAAGGGTGGTGATGTTGACATGTGCACGTCACGCGTATTGTACAGCTAACAATATTAGCACTTTGGCCTCGTCAAATCTTTTTCCCCTTCTGAGCAACTTTCTCGGAAAGGCCATGTGAGGTCTTCTGTCTTCTCAGAATTTTGTGACCACAAAATATAACATGTTTGGTATTTACTTCCTGTAAGGACACTGTATACTGTAAAAGAGGGGATTTAATTTCGCGGTAGGGAGAAAATAGAGTGTTCGCGGTAGTTTTAAGTTCGCGATGAAACAAGAGGGTATGTGGGCAGAAAACTGAAGAAAAATGTTTGCGGGCGCTTTTACTTGAAGAAAATCGAAAACATAAAACCACCGCCAACATTTTCCCTTTTACAGTAATGTCCTCGCTTCCTGAAGGCTATGGGCTCTTCCATTATATCACGGGGGTGAGGAAAGCAGGTTTGCCTAGCAATGCCTGCTTCATCCGACACGTAACATTTACACATTTTTGGTGCGTTGGCGAGAAGTAGACTCTTAATATTTTCCCTTCAATCGTCGTGAAAACAAAGCGGTTCTATTTAATATCATATGCATTGACTAGAACCTGATAGGTGAAACATTGCTTTGTTGCAATTGTTCCTTTCTTTTTCTTTCTTTGCTCAATCTATCTCTTTTTATTTGAGGGAGATACCCTTATCTCGAATTTACCAATTGGGAACTTTTAGAGTTGTTCCTTTGCGAACTAACGTTACAGCCAGACACCTACTCATAGGTGTTTAAAGGATACCAGGTCAATGGTAATAATATCACAGAAAAAATCATTCTACTTTGTGCATATTTTAATTTCACAATATTTCTAACATGAAGATCAGATTGATGGTATTAAATGACTACAAGATAATGTCTCTTGTTCCCCTTAACATATGCATGCAGGCACCATGGTATGTGTATGCTTTCGCAATTAGGCTACACCAAGTAATTTTTATGGATGACGTCCTTTGGAGACCCTAAATCTAATGCGAGAGCGCGAAGAAAAAACAAGAATGGCCGAAAAAAACAAGATGCCTAGATTTGAAATATAATAGTCGACGACACATGTTAGGACACAAATTGAATGAGAGAACACAGTGTAACAACTAACAGTTCTTTTATTCATCATGAAAAAGCAATAATTTGAATAAATCAGTTGAAGTTGAACAGCAGTTGTTGTCCTGTTCTGTTTCTTTCGATTTGCAGCACTGTCGTAACTCTTTGATCATAGTTACAGGAAGCGGAATTTTTTTTTTTTTTTCTGGGAACAGACCAAAATCAATGCGCGCGCTGACGTCATCCATAAAAATTACTTGGTGTAGCCTTATCATGAAATACAATTAAATGTACATTTGCAAGTTCCAGTAATCTTTAATATAGTGAAATTTCATTTTACTACAGATCTTACAATGTTAATGATTTGAGTTATACATTTCCTGACCAAAAAATATAACGTTACTCCTTTTTCTGCTAGAATTCCAGAGCACAAGAGCAAGAAATTCAAGGCTACAAAATGTATCCCTGTGTGACATATTCGTCTTTATGCACTCAAACGTAAAAAAACAATACCAGCTTGTATTTCTTTGTCAATACTAACATAAATATTACTCATCAGAGGTACATTGTTTTACCCTGTATAATATTTCTTACAAAGTTACAACACTTATTTAGTGTGTCAACTCTTCAAATGTGATTCTAGCACTAGTGAACAACTGCTGGGGAGCACATCTTATCAAGTGCCAAAAAGTGAACAACAGTACCAACTCTATGGTAACAGTTACATGTACTCCATTATAAAGATTGATATTCTTCTGTCAGCAAAACATTAAAAATTCTACAACTTTCATGCAGTGGACATAACATGACTTGAGTGTCCTAGGAAATTCAACACTCGTTTACCTGTAACAGGAGTCAAGAGCACCCTTTATAGCACCTAGTTTTATCATTGGTCCCTCATAAGTCTTATTGGTATAACATTAGTGCTACTTCTTATTGTACATTATCCATGACCTACCATGGCACAATCCTACTCTCTGCTCTAAGAAAATACATTGTACATGACTATCTCATAAATGGCACAATATTAGTTAAAATCCTTTTCCAATACCTTTTGGCATATATAGGGGCGGTGCCCATTTCTGTTTCTATAGCCCTTGGGCCGCACATGTACCGGCCACTACAGTAAGGCACAGTCCACTGGTAGTGGTGTGTATTCAACTTCCATACTCTTTCTTGTAAGTGCTAAGTGCTAAGCAGAGAAGGCAGTCTTACCATTTTTCACGTCTTTGGTATGACCTAGCCAGGGTTTGAACCTAGGTCATTGCTAAATGATACAGTAACAGTATTAAATCTGGTGGAATACAAGTACAATATGGGGAATACATTAAAATATAAAAGCAAATCAGCTTATCATTGTCAACATAATTTGACATTCAACATTGCAACACTGACTCATTTTCAGTATGAGTTATTGCACATATACCTTTGGCATCTAAGACTGACATTCAATAATCAAAATTCAAGATCAAGGTGAGAATTCTGATTGCTTGAGCATGAAACAGTACATAATTATAAATAAAACAGTTTCAAGAAGTTAGTGCTTTCAGAGGGCAGATTGCTGCAAAATTGCCATGACCAGGTTTATCATTACTTTATGTTACAAAGTACAGTCAAACCTGGATCCAGCAACCACTCAAGAGACTGAGGAAATGGTTGCTTAGAACAGGTGGTTGCTGAGGACAGGGTGGGGTTGACTATGTAAGAATGGACAAGGCTGTTTTAATGTGGCTTGTGACTGGAGGTGGTTGCTTGTGCCAAGTGGTTGCCGAAACAGGTTTGACTGTATAAACAATGCAATGACCAGTCTCTACAAGAGTGACAAAACTGGTCATGACATTCCAATATTTAACTTTTTCTTAGTTACTGATGCATATGAAGTACACTTGTCAGGTATTGTAGCTGAATTCTCTTCCAAAATTAACAGCTACTAGTATACAAGAACACACTAGTATACAAGTAAACGTACATGTACATGTAGTATAAAATATATGTGTGTTTCTATTTTGTTTGTGTTTGTTTACATTGCTATTTCACAACCACTATCATAAAATATTTAAAAAATTCAAATATGTCAATAGAAATATACACTATATTAGATTGTCAAAGATGTTATAGTCCATTCTGAGGTTGACTTTGGTGAGAACTGTAGCTTTAAATAGCCCATCTATAGTAACATTATTGAAGACACAAATTCTGGACTGCACATGTACATGTACACCATGACAGTATACACTGGTAGCACCATGGATGTCAGGTAGGCTTCCTGGCCTCTGCCTCTGGACTGCTGTTGTCCTGGCACAAACTGTACAGCCTGTTCAAAAAAGAATATTTTGTAGTTACAGTCCAACATGTACAAGTGACCACCTCTACATAAGGACCACCTGGCCAATGTGACCAATTCTGGTGGCCCCTTAGATAATTTTTCAAAAGAATTTTGTCTATAGTGATCACCTGTCCACATTTGATCAGACCAGACTTTATTCGTCCACTGAGTTGTCTTCTTTGGCAGTTTTGACTGTATAGCAAATAACTTATTAATACATAAATGTTAGCACTAGACAATGCTGTCAATTTAGACAATAGAAATAGACAATTGAAACAAAGAAATAATTGTGTGACCAGTGCAGATCTGACAGTGACTTGCAAAGTAAATATAAAGTTTTTAAAAGAAATAGAAGCAAAACGTTATTCATCAGGTACCTGGGAATTCCTGCAGGTGTGTTGTCTTCTATCCTGGGGTGCTTAGCTTCATTTTGAACTCTGACCCCTTGGTTCTTGATGATGTGGGCAGCCGTTGCTAGGTAACGGGATGGTAACCCATGGCAACGTGTCAGGATTATGCTCTGCTCCAAGGTAGCTGCACACGAGGTTCTGTGAAAAGATAAAATGTCACAGTGAAATTTCTTATTATAAGTTGTAACTTTACCTGAAGATAGTAAGTTTTCAACAAGTCAGCATTAAGCCAGCGTCACACAGCAAGGAAATACTGTAAAAGTGGAAATGTTTGCTGCGGTTTTATGCTCGCGTTTTTTGCCGCAACCTCTTCACGCCCTGTTTCTTCCCCTGACTCACTCAGTCCTATAGCTAGTAGCCGTAGGAGCAGTAGTCTAACGCCACCTACCTGTGGATGCCAGTATTGCACATAAGGAGCCTGCAGGCGCCCACGCTGAAGCAGAACTCGGATGTGAATTTGGAGACAAGCCCCACCACCAGACTCATTTCTTTTTCCCGACTCACTCAGTCCTATAGCTAAGGAACAGTTACTGTAGTCTAGCTCCACCTACCTGTGGATGCCGGTATTGCACATAAGGAGCCTGCAGGCCCCCACACTGAAGCAGAACTCAGATGTGATGGAGACAAGCCCCACACCCAGCCCGTGGTCGATCCCAAAGCCCTGTTTCTTCTTCCCCTGCATCACCAGAGTGTCCAGCTGGCGCAGGAGTTCGTCAGACGAGTTCAGAGGTCGCAGAAGCTGAAAGGAATCAATATAGCACTTGTCACATCAGCGACTTGGTCACCTATGATACAATGTGACATTTTCCTGTCACTTTATACTAGTAATCAAATAACTATGGACACACACCAACACAAACACAATTAATAGTACAGATAATACAGTGAGTGGATATAGCGTACCTTGTCCAACATTACAACCTTGGCACTGGGGTTACTCGGTAGCTTCGACTTGTCAAGGTGGAATCCTCTGTAAGAAAAGGAGAGAAATTTAGTAGCTGTAAGGTATACAAAATGCTACATAGTATTACGCACTCATATAATTGATCATTCAGACCCTTGTAGTGCCTCAGTGGCACATAGGGCAGCAAGTTTCCTTGCTGTTTCAGTAGAGGGTATATTTTCACAAGGAGGGGTTGCTAGCCCTTTCCCTTTAACATGGACCTTCTCGAACCCTGGGACCCCCATTTTACGTCCCTTCTGAAAGACGGGTGCAGCTCTGACTGAATGTCCTGACCCAGGATTGAACAAGGGTCTCCTGTCTAGAAACTAATTGGAACCAGGAGCTACCAGTTGACCTATAGGGACAGCACTTCAACTGACAAGTGAAGAATGAAACAGGCAAGGAAGACTTGAACAGAACTGACTTGAATCTCCTGTAGAAGGCCTGGGTGTCGTGGATGGCCTGCTGGTTGATGTTGTTCTGCATCTGGACAGCATTCACAAAATCCACATCCCAGCTCTGGTGGAGGTTCACTAAGGCTGGGCATAGTCAAAGCACAACTGTTATTTTTACACTTGCTCACTTGCCCACTTGCACACACAGGACAGAGGCACATAGCAGTCTGCCATCAAAACACAAAAGTGCAAGCATGTCTAACCCTCACAAGACGGGGAATAACAATCAATAAACCAAATAGTTAGCTGGTTAGTTAGTTAGCTAGTGAGCTTTTGAGTGAGTGAGTGAGCTTTTCATTTGTGAGTGAGTGTATGAGTGAGTGAGTGAATGAATAAATGGGTGAGAATGAATGGGTCAGTGGGTGAGTGAGAGTGAAAGAGTGAGAGTGATTTCTGTTTGACAGAATGAACGAGTGAATGAATAAGTGAGCAAGGGAGGAGTGAGTCACTTCTGTCTGTCCGAACGAACAAACAACCAAGTGAGTTTATTGTTGATTGTTTATTGTGAGTCAGTGAGTCTGTCAGTGTGATTTCTGTCTGACCAAACCAGTCAGGAGATGATGTTAACAAGGATTCCACTCACCCTGATTGAAGAGAACAGGGCACATCTTGATGCTGCGGGCCTGTAGTCTGCGGGGCAGCCTCAGAACCAGCTTTTGAGTGAGTGAGTGAGTGAGTGAGTGAGTGAGTGAGTGAGTGAGTGAGTGAGTGAGTGAGTGAGTGAGTGAGAGAGAGAGAGAGGTTGAGAGTGAGCGAGTGAGTGCAGGAGAGTGATTTCACTGACCCTGGTTGAAGAGAACCGGGCACATTTTGATGCTGCTGTCGGCCTGAGTGAGTGAGTGAGTGAGTGAGTGAGTGAGTGAGTGAGTGAGTGAGTGAGTGAGTGAGTGAGTGAGTGAGTGAGTGAGTGAGTGAGTGAGTGAGTGAGTGAGTAAGTGAGGGTGAGTAAGTGAGGGTGAGCGAGTGAGTGAGCGAGTGAGTGAGCGAAGGAGAGTGAGTGCAGGAGAGTGAGTTCACTGACCCTGGTTGAAGAGAACAGGGCACATCTTGATGCTGCTGCCGGCCTGCAGCCTGCGGGGCAGCCTCAGAAACAGGTTCTTCTTCAGGTAGAACACCACCTGTACTCCTGACCTGGTCCCCTCCACACTGTGGGTCAGCTCTACAGCTGCATAAGGAAAGGACATGTCAATCAGACTCTTTCTGAAGTTGCACAGCAATTCCTTCCTAAAAAATTGGACTTACCCACAATTTTTTGACATCCCAACTCTAGTCTTTGTCAAGGAATGAGCCATCCACAGCTTCTGTGATGTCATGTTATGCAGACAGAAGAAAATTTTCATTCACAAAGACCTGACTTGGACAATCAAAATCCAAAAGTCCAATTTTTGTGATGGAAAGTACAGTTCAGATTTGCTTCAAAATTGTATCTAAGAATACAAATGAACTTTGAAGTCGAATTAGCATCTTGGTGCTCATTTTATGTAAGTCAGAATATCCGAAAAGCATCTCTCTGCACTATGGTATCAAAACACAATGAAGGCAGAAATGCTAAAATTCAAACAGATTCTAAAGATTAGTTACCTTCGTGACAGTCCTGTGGGGAGAGAGTCCTGAAGATAAAGGTAACCTTGTCGAGGTCATTGACCCCAACAACCAAGTCTTGCAGGATAGACTTCTCATCATTCTGGAAAAAAAAACATAATCTAATGTTCATCTGTGAAAGTAATTTACATTTTGTGTTTGTTTGTTTGTTGGTTTTATTCAGATCTCCATAAATTAGTGTAAATTTTACACTATTCTTCCTGGATATCCACAATAAAATTAAATTCTAGTATACAGTAAATAATTACATTCTATTTCTGTACACAAAGTAAAGCTTAGATACCAACAAGCTTTCGATCTATCCACTGATCCTTCTCCAGTTGAATAAGAGTCTCCTGACCCTGCTAGCTGACACAAACCCGCAGCCTACGAAACAGCCACCCAAACTTTTAAAAAGTCAATTTTATTCCACAACCAATACTACAAGCACTCATATTTTCCCATGAACAGTCTCTGACTGGAACTCACTACTGTACAACATAACACAAACTGCAGGCTCTACTAACTTAAAGGACATGGTCTATCTACATATTAAATATTGTACACATGACATTGCATCAATAACAGCACAGCACACCACCCTAGGTGCTTGACCCTACTGAGGGTGTTGCCTACTACAGTCAAACCTGGATTCAGCAACCACTCAAGGGACTGAGAAAAATGGTTGCTCAGGATAGGGTGGGGTTAAGTTAGCGTAGATAAAAATGGACGGAACTGTTTTGATGTGGCTTGTGACTGGAGAGGGTTGCTTGCACCAGGTTTGACTGTATCCAAAAAACAGAAACAAGAAAACAAGAACAAGAACCTACCCAGTTCGGAGACAACATGGCCTGAAACATGACCATAACACCAATGGAGGCGGTCTGCTCCAG
The DNA here is from genome assembly GCF_035083965.1 of Branchiostoma lanceolatum. NCBI lineage: Eukaryota > Metazoa > Chordata > Leptocardii > Amphioxiformes > Branchiostomatidae > Branchiostoma > Branchiostoma lanceolatum. The sequence continues at coordinate 5,611,652 of NC_089723.1, read as the reverse complement.
CCACTTGATGCTGGCCAGCTTGTTGTCCATCTTATACTCCTTCATGTTGTTGAAGGTGAAGTTCAGGGCCGCCAGCAGCTGCTCTGAGAAGGCACACACAGCCGCAGACAGAGCCTGGGAGAACACCACATCTCTCCTACTGCTGGTAGTGGGGTCTGGAGAACAATATGTTCTGTTAAGTGCTTATGCCACCAATTACACATTAGTAGTAGGAGTAAATAAACCATAACAAGTGTTATTCAATGAACAGATATTTGTGTAAAACATGCCCCCTTCTGATGTTAGTTAACATCGAACCTTACAAATCATACTTCGAGTACTTGATTCCTGCCACCAGATAATCAAATCAAATTCTTAGGACATGTAAAGAAACTAAAAAGTTAGGTCTAAAGGTCTATACTATGCTAAATATGCCACAAAGTCAAGGTCTCACCCATATTGCATCAGATGCAGTGCTTAATTTACAACTCCAATTGCTGTTTAAAAATTGGGCCATAAGTGGCCATCTACGTCTAGCTGCCACCATGTTTCTTGCCTGGGAAATTTTGAATATATATCGGCAATTTTTCTATCCTACTATACATGAAAGGAGCAAATTTGTTGGTTAAGCCAAGAAACTATTAACTACGCTTAGCTAATAACAGTCCTACCTTCTTTAGACAGAATTCCAAGGAACATGATATGTCTCAGCTCTGTAGAAGAAGCAACATTGTGACGTGTCAGTACTTGACATTCTATCAATAGCAAAAATGTCAAATATATGATTTTACACAGCAACATTAAGTAAGGGCCCTACAGTGTCATATGATCATTATATGATTGCAAACTAAGAGGATATATGTCCTGCAAGATTGAGCTGCTTTGTTTTGGAGAAGGCTGCCTTTAAGTTAGATCCTTGTAAACCCAAGTATGAATTGTTTTACATCATACAGGAGGATACATTATGGGACACAATGGACCTCCTAGACAAATAGTATTTTACATAAAAAAAATTCATATCATGTTTCTATCAGTTCTTGTATTGTATTTCTTTTTTCACTATGTATTGTTTGTGCAAAATTTAAAAGATATAAAAGAAATCAATCAATCAATAAATGAATATTAAATAGATAAAAATTTGTACCATGAGCAACTTTGGTGAGCTCCCCCACCAAAGTCTTGACCCCCTCCACAACAATGGTGGTCTCCTTCCCTTCATGCTGCTGTAGGAAATCCTTATAACACTCTACAACCTTCCCCAGGTCATGTAGCTTACCTACGAGGGGGGAATGTACATACGGGGTACACCATTATGAAGAAGTGTTCAATACTCAATGTTTTTCCATGCAGTTTATTTATCTATTTATTCATGAACCTTCAGTTACTAATGATTACATGCTTGATGTGGAAAGATGGTTGGTATTACTTGTGCACTAAAGAAAATTATACAGTTCACTTGAATTTTCATCTGTGTTGGTACAAATCATTCTGAAGCAAAGATGAACTGTAATTTCAAACCCTAAAAGTTACCGAAATTTTTGACAGCACAGCCTTAATGTCAAGGAATAATCCACTACCTCTGTGATGTCACCTTACAACCATCCCTTAACAGAGACAGGGGGCACCACAAACTTTCTGCTTACTTAATATGATCCACTGCTAGAGGATTGTGTTCTATCTGCATAACGTAACATCACAGAAGCAGTAGATTGCTCATTCCTCAACAAAGACTGGAGCTGGACAGACAAAAGTTTTTGAGTTGAAAATTACAGTTCAACTTAATACACATTAAGCAGGGAAAGACGTGTAATGCCTATGTGTGAGAAGTCACCTCTGAAGTCCCTGCATGGAAAAACCCTCTGCACCGCCTTCAGAGCCTCGTCCACATCCTCACCTCTCAGACGTTCCCAGAGATGACACGCCTACAGAGGTAACCAACAGTACATAACAATTTAGGTTGGAAGGACATTTGAATCGTTAGAAGTCTTTTTGAATCAAATTTTGAACACTTACCAATTTCCAAGAACCAGGGAGGAGTCACTGGCCCTTCCCTTTCAAAGAACCCATTGTTCCCCGTGTTGACATCTCTAGATGTCCCCGTTCAAGGTTCAAGGTACCAATTTCCAACACTTACCCACATTTTCAAATGACCAACTACTTTCTCACAGATCCTGGACACAGAACCAGACTTTCTTGGAAGAGGAATGAAAGAAGCCATCTACATCAGGGCTTTAGAACCAGCCCTTAACAGAAACGAGGGGTGCCATAGACTTTCTGCTACTTAATATGATCCACTGCTGACAGGGTCACGTGTCCTAAGGTGACGTCACAGAAGTGGTTGATTGCTCATTCCTTGCCAAAGACTAGAGTTGCTCAGTTGAAAATTTGAGTAAGGCCAGACTTGACACGATGGTTTTCTTACAAGCCGCAGACAAAACTGAACAAAATGGGTATGGGCTTGCATTAGATTTGTAGTCGGCAGATGATGTATCATTCATGAACAGTTGCCTTATACCTGTGCAAGAAAACTGTCCATCTCCCTCTTCACCACCTTGTCTTTTGTCACCACCATTTTGGACGCCCTCCTGCCAATGATGCCTTGGAAGATCCCCTCGAACTCCAGAAAGGTGTTGGCCTCAAGGTCATCCCCACTCCCGCTGCCTGTCGCCACCAGCGGAGGGTGCACACAGCCGACGGGCACAAGCATCTGATGCTGATCTCCTGACAACACTCTGCCATACATATAAAATAAAACATGGTGTATTGTATGTGTTCTTTCTAACTGGCCTAAAAAAAGTATTTCTATACAACTAAGCTTTCAACATGTTGACGGGTACTTTTAAAACCTGCTTTTAAGACACGTATCAATATCCTGTCTTCCAACAGGCACTAGCATCTGATGTTGGTCACCTGACAACACTCTGCCATACATAGAAAATGTAACAGTTACTGTAACAGTGAATTCCATATCACCTGAGGTAGCAGCCCGACCTAGAGTTGGAGTGACTGACAGCCAATTCAATCCAATCTGCAAGAGGGTTGGGACTTTATGTGTACCTCCCCAAAAAACACACATTTCAATGCAAAATGCACCAGAACTTAAGAAATTTTTGTCCTATACATTTTTGACAGCAGTGCATGAGTCACAGGCAAAGTCTGTTGTAGCTTGGAAGCGCTGTGTGAAAACTGGGTGACTGCTGCCAACCCCTGCACCAGGGAGCCCCGCAGCAGTATAATCTAATACTGGATACTACTACATGTGTACTACTACTGCTACTACTAACTATTCTATGGAAGCCCCGGCCATGAGATACAGCTAGACCCCATGGAATACTGTAAAATATAGATCTGATGTAAGATACAACAGTTACTATAACGGGGGGTGCTCAAACATCGGACGTTTTTTTACGCGCTGGAACTCACGGCGCTCCATTGCTGGTTGCCAGAGAATGGTCATGTTTTAATTAATCAATTTTGAACACATTCATCTAAAGACCATACTTGGACAAGAAATGTATTCATACTGTTCATGGGCCCTTCATGCTCCGCGTTACATGCGGAAGACGCTGTGAGACATTTTCACGAATGTACCTTCTGATTTAGTGCTACGCCAGATAGTGTGCCTAACTTATTACGCTTTGGTAATTTTGCTCTCTTCGGAAGTTGGTGATGAAGTTAGGGGAATGTAAATAAGGCTTGAAGTCTGCTATATTATAGCTTTCTTTTGACCGGAAAATTTTAACTGTGTGCACTTCTCACGTCATGTGAGAAGGGCTATATCTAGCGCATCCCAGCTCATGTTTCCACGGGAAATAGGCTACTACGCGGCCCGACGTACGTATTGAATGCGGCCCGACTTACGAAATCATTACGAAAAAACGACAACGCTTACATCAACAATACTCCGTCTACTTATTGGGAAATATCTTCGCCATCTCTGTATTCAGTTTCCTTTTCATAGACGGTACCAATCACATGTTAGCGCGTAACAAAACTGTGCGTTGAATCGTTCCGCCACCATCGCGGCCCAAAAAAATGGTGGGAAAACAACATCGTTTTTCTTTGGTCGGTTTTCTTCTCAACAAACACTTAAAGACCCAAATTTTTAGTGTTTTATGAAGTTATTTTTCTTATGTGTATGATAGCTGTGTGACTTATGTATCTGCTTGGCACAGGTCGTATATTTAGGTGCCGGGCCGTCTAGCTACGCAGTGACCCTCTACTTAGCGCTACCATCATTATTGTCAAAATACTACTTTTCGACAAAACAAGAAATGAATATGTACACATATGTTTTGAATGTAAATGACAATTATGTGCATGAACTTGGGTTATTTACCTTCCTTATCAGCATAGTCATTGGACAAAAACACGGCGTACTTATGCAAAATAAGATCAGTAAAAAATCTGTGCGATGTTAGAGCGCGTGCGATGTTAGGGCGCCCCCCGTTATGTTGTATTTGTGATTTGGAAGACTTTTTTCAAGGACAATTTTATGAGAAGTCAAGAAACTACAAAATAATGGGTTGCTGGAACAGGCCTGCTAACAGCACTGTTTAAAATATTAACAAAAATTCAAAGAGTTTAGATTTGCAAGACAAGACTTGCCAAATCAGATAAGTCTTAACACCTTCGAAAAGGGATTTGGAGCAAACTAATCTGAGGCCATTTGAAATTGATTGGAGTACAGTCAAACCTGTCTATAGCGGTCACTCAAGGGACTGGCCAAAACTGGCCGCTAAGAACAGGTGGCCGCTATGGAGAAAATGTCGATTAATTGACCACAAGTGACACATGTTTTCAGTACCCACTGAGATACATTTATTCAACGTACAGTACACATGTAAACAGGTAAGGCACATTTTAGAAGTTCGATTGTTGTTCTTTTACTCCTAGTTAGTTAAGAACAAAATACATGTTGCTCAGTTGTCACTTACTGTTCGTTTTCGACCGTTTTCAAACATAAAATCGTGGCGACAATTTTCCTTAGTCTCTTGTTGTGGCTTGTGTTGATCAGCATCTACCATTATGCTAATAGGGTACTCAGAAGAAGGTCGCTCTTTTGAGGGCTTTTTGTCTTTTCAGAAAATTGCAACAGCCCAAATTTTACATCATAGTAATATCATCCACATTCATTTTGAAGCTTTTGGTTTAGTAATTATCCTCAGTGATACTTTGCGGCAAAATAGATTTAGTATATTATACCTCCGTAACAGTGGTGTCTTCCGTTGACCTTTATGCTGCTACCTATCCAGTTTGTATCAGCGCCATTTTGAAAATTGCGCAAAACACGTTTTGAGCACAATTTGAATGAATTCCCGGTGAAAACGGAAATTGGGCCGGCATTCAAACATTTCACGAACTTGCCGCATCAGGTACATGTGTGGGTTGTATTTTCCAAAAGGCTGCCGTACTATTTGTCCAGTCGAAATGCACAGAAATGGTCAATTTTACCACGATGTACAAACGCAAGCCATGTGAAGAAAACTATACTTGACTTCGCGTCAAACCATGGATTTTCTAACAAAGATAAAACATTCTGGTTTTCTTTGTTATGATCCTATCCAGTTGAGGCCACATAAATTTGATAACTGCGTGAAAAAATGAAGATTTTGAACCCGGCGTGCGGTGGCGATGCGGCTTCTACCGGCGCGCCGTGACCGTTATCAACAGTGTTACTGTACTCGCGGGACCGAAAATCGTCTGGCCGCGACCGCGTTGGACAGGTGGCCGCTATAGCCTAATTCTTAATGCTTATGTCAATGGGAAAAATCCAAGGGACCGACAAAAAGTGACCACTATGGGCAGGTGGCCGCTATGCAAAGGTGACCGCTAATACAGGTTTGACTGTATCTACATGTATGTTAGAACAATTAAAGTTAAACTGATTTGATGTTTCGAACATGAATCAGGCCTTACTTGATGATGGTCTCTTCCTTGTGATCCAGATCGCGGACGGCTGTCTCAAGGACACACAGAATGTTGTGCATGGAGTCCTGAAGGTCCTTCGTCGCCCCCACGATGTCCTGTAGCCCCCCTTTCCCCAGCCCCATGGCGTGGGCTGCCGGGGCCGCTAGAGTCACCATGGTGCAGGAGGTGTGTTCACACACTGTAGGGTTGGAGCCATCTACGTACAAAAATAAAAAAAAATCAAAGTCTCATACCTCCTTGAAAGACTTGTTGAACTTTTCTACAAGTACCGCAAATTAAAGCTGCACAAGGGCTTCCCCTTTTGATTTATACTAGTATCCCTGGGTTTTATCATCATAAATATTTTATGAGCTATTCACACACTATCAATATCCTTAGGGTATCTTAACTTAGAATGCATATCATTCATCAAATGTCTGTGATTTGCAACACTTTGAGGATTTAAGCTCCTTTCTTTAATATGTGTTTTTACAAATTTTGTATTTCTATTTTGTACTAGTAGGTGCGCGTCCTAACCAGCATGGACCTATTGGATAGAGCCGCCTGGAAGCGCTGTGTACGTTGAAGACTAGCCACCCGTGTCAGGGACCCCTGCAGCAGTACAAAGTATATATGGATACTACTACTACATGTCGCTGCATACTTCATTCGTATTAAACCCTATTAAACTCGTACCAGCTGGTGTGTCTGAGTCCTCTGCCTGTTCCTCCTGAGGTTGGGGAGGTAAGGAGTGGGAGGGCCCCAGCAGACTGATGTCCAGGGTCTGCAGGTGACAGTTCATGGGACAGAAGTCCATGCTGAGCGGCGGGTTCTGTTTCATCCGCACCGCCTTGAAGGACGGCCAGATGTGGTTGGACAGCAGCCTTGAAAACTATAAAATGACATGATCACTTCATCAGATTTAAACTCCTGAGAAATTCCTCAACATTTCCTCTCTTTAAAAGTATGACCGTCACAGTACCTGAATCTGAATAGCCAGTATAACTGCCCTTCAGCATAACACACCAGCTTCACAGGCAAGCGACGTGGCAGTAGCTGGTAAAATTACACTGAATGACCTGTCACACCTAATTTTTGCATATCCAACTGCAAGCGTTGTTTAAAGCTATCTAGTAAGGATACATCTACTGTACTTGGTGGTAACAAGTTCCACTCTACGATGGTTCTAGGAAAAAAAATGAATTTTTGAACGCATCAAACCTGGGTAGATAACCTGGCTAAAATTTAGTACAATCATCAAATTAGCAAACGGTTGTTTATCACAAGATGTATATGATGAAAGACAGACCTTCTGGTAGGCCTTTATCTTCCTCTGTAGTATTTCCTTCCACTTATCCTTACTCATGAGCAGCCATGACTTCTGACCTTCATCCATCCTGGAGGGGAATGGGAGAGATTCGAGCTCAGCCAAGAACTTCTGATCCTCCTCTAGGTACAGGTTCACCAACTGTGAGAAAATGAACAAGAAGAAAAAAGGTTTAAACCTTGGATCTTATGATTGCAAAGTCAAGACGCTATCCTCTCATAGCATGAAAGTTCATTAAGACTGAGATATCCTGTATGGCTAGTACACCTGGACCAGTTTATGGTCCTACTACAAGTACAGGGTCACGACAGGTTGTTTTCTCTTTATTCTTTAAATCTCTATCTAGAGACAGTATCTCTCCTTGGTGCTGAAAGAGAGATCATGTGTAGGACTAGCTTTTACATCTTTACACCTGGTTGTGTGAGAAAAAAAGAAGAAGGTTCTCTTGGCCTACCCATGTAGGTTTCAACCCCCAATCTTATGATTGCGAGCAAACAATTTTTGCTACAAGTCTTGGGTCCTTCTCCAAGTACAGTGTCCTCAAATGTGCCAAGACAGGGCAGAAACTGAACTCAAAATGTTACCCACACTATTGATAACATATAAGGAAATGCAGCATATCAACACATGCCAGTTTACTAACAGTTTACAGAAAACTGTTGCAATGGCCCAGGGGGGAGAGTGTTTGTCTTGCATTCAGAGGGTCGGGTTCAAACTGCTCAAAAATGGTACAGACTACTTTCTCTGCCTAGCACTCAACATTTATGACAAAGACTAGGGGAGTTGAACACATTTCACTAGCACTGGACTAGCCCCCTACTGTAGTGGCCCATGTGGCCCAAGAACTATAAAAATAGAGTTGAGCACTGCCCTATACACTGAAAGGTGTGTGAAGGGTTGTCTTTTAACTAATGTATCATTAGAAAGGCTTTGTACCTTGGCAGGAATGGTGAAGGTAGTCTCGGACTCTTTCATGCCCTCCAGGACCTGGTACCTGACCCCACCGCTGGCCTCGTACTCGTACACAGCATAGTGTTCCAGCCCGCTGTTCTGAACTGCATGGAAGATGGAATCAATAAAATTGTTACTGACTTTTTAGATCTTTCAAGCCCCTATCACACATACAGTACCTTCCCATATCTTTGCTCCCAACCACTCCCCTACCAAGGTTTGAGAGGCTAAAAATTTGATGGGACAACACACTCAACCAATTTCATCAACAAAGAACAAATTGTTTTAAGTTTTGTGTGTTTTGTTGTCTTTTATATCAAACTTTTACATTGTGCATCATATTCCAATCAAAAAATCAAGAGTCACACAAATCCAATTTTGATTGCTGTATGGTTGCTTAGTGATCGCTATCAAGTGGAAAGGGGGTCATACCAATATTTAATGGAGGAACCAAGCGGAGGGGAGCAAGGGAAAGCTGCAGGCCTAGGCACTTAGGCAGACAGAAGTTTTTACATGTGCCTATGACATTCATGTACAGTCAACTAACTCTGCAAGAGTGACCCCCTCAACATGACCTGTCCATCGTGACCACTTTTCGGTGGTCCCTTAGATAATTTTTCCCATTGAAACATACATTAAGAATCCTGTCTATAGTGACCACCTGTCCACATAGACCAGAATTTATCAGTCTCCCAGTGTGGTCTTCTTGGGCAGGTTTGACTGTAAAGGTATAAGACCATTGTTGCTTACCATGCAGAGTGATCTTGTTGGATGGCGTGGTGACAGTCTGAGACAGCGGACGGGGGGAGGAGGGAGACTTGTCGGCCGGTGTACATGTGGCCCCGTTAGGATCAGACTTCGCAGAGTCACCGCCTTGCTCTGTAGAAATGGCGCAAATACGATTTTTGTTGTATCTTCGAGCACAATATGAACGCCGTAACGTTATTGTACATTTTATGCGGAAACTTTTTAATCGTAACTTGAAATAATAATGGTATTTCTACATACTAGAACCATTGTGTAAATAATTATAAGCTGTAACGACGCCATACTAGTAATTGTTTGTGTATGCTATCGTCAGTACACACTGCATTTGTACAAAAAATGACCACAAACTTGTACAATAAATGCTTTATTTCTTGAAGAACACCTTTGCTTGTTCCTGTGTGAATGACTAGTACAAAGTCTGCATATCGTGGCGAATGAATGGAGCGTGATTATGTACAACGTAGTTACTGTACAGTGTCGGGGCAAGAGGGAGGGGGGCAGAAGAGTGATCAAAATATAACGTGATGAAAATATAGCGGTTGAACACCAACCGCTAAAGCCGCTATAATAAAATCCCCGTTAAAAAATCAAGATTTACAGTATTTGATTTCACAATTAGCGATGCTTCAATCAGTATTTTGATATGCATAATTCACTATGTACAAGACATAGTCTAATTCGATTTCTCTCAATGTATTCAAATTATAGCAAATCCAAGTCACCTCCTTGCTCTATAGAAAAGGTGCAAATATTTGATTTGACAATATCAATGCTTCTATATTTTGATATGCCTAATTCACTATATACATGTACAAGTCTATCATCTTATAAACCAAGATTTCCTTCAATGGATTCAAATAGAAAATTCAAGTACATATTGATACTGTAAATGCAGAAATGTAAATGCAGGGGTTTAATTTCACGATAGGGAGAAACTTGAGTGCTCGCAGTGGTTTTGAGTTCGCGTTGGAAACAATAGTAGCGCTACAGTCACAATGTAACAGCTTTTCAAAGTGGTTTCAACTTTGCCGTAAAGAGTTCACCACAAAAATTACAAACATAATACCACCGCGAACATTCCTGCATTTACAGTATGTGATGATAAAATACTAAACTACTTCAACATGCTAACGTAGCCATTTGGGCACCAAAATTGTTTCGGTTGAAGGGTAAGGCAGCAAGGAGAAGGTTAAGTCTTAAGGAACCATTGATAAGTAGCTGTCCTGTACCTTGAGATGTTGAAGGTTCCCCATCAGTGCTACAGTCCTTCCTGAACCCCTCTTGCACGCTACTGACAGGAGAGAGGCGTTTACGGTGCAGGGATTTCCGATGCATGTGAGTCTGGAACAGAAATTGGGATCTAAACACCTTTCTTTTTTTGTTTCACATGGCTGGTAAACGCCCTTTAGGCATAACTGAGAGCTGTGGAGAAATGTTGTACAATGTCTTATACCCTGCCCACCTGGGACAACAGATGATGATGAGGCATAACACACCTGTCCAGTTTTTCTCCCTTTTATCCTTAAAGCACACTGACTTAGCCGTATGGCACAGATTCCTTATTGGTTACAGAGTTAGGTAGCAGGAAGAAGGTTAAGGTACAAGACTGGACATAAGACAATGAAATCTATAACTTGTTCGTACATATTTCCTATGTCTCTACCACATGTATGTTTCCCAAATGCAAGAACTTGAAAATAAATTTCCTATGACATTTTCTATTGAGGTATACTTTTTTTCAAAAAGGCAACTTCCTTAACTAATATTAGGATAGTGAAGTTATGAACAGTACCTCAGACTTTGCCCTCATGAGCCCGTGTGAGATGCGTTTGATGGCACAGACCACGGTGTCGTGTGGAGCACAGGAGACATCCTTCCCATTCACCTGCAGGATGCTCTGTCCTGGGAACAGGCCTGCTTTACCAGCTGGGCTGTCTGGGGGAATGGAACAAAAAAACAGATTGTAACTCTATACAGATAATAACCATGCAATTTGGGACTGTCGGTGGGAATGGAGCAAGTACAACTCAACACAGAAAACAGGAGTGTAAAAAACCTCTGGATTATACAGTTCGCTGAATGGTATTTTATAGATTGCACATTTTGAAAATTAGACACTTTAAGCTTCTAGATGCATTCAAATACATGTAATATAAAAATAGAAAAAACTCCATTATGTTCTTACTTAGACTGAATAAGACCTACCTGGCTTGACCAGGTGAACCACACATGGGTTACTACCTCGGACCTGGAAACCTAAGTCCTGTCTTGCTTGGACGATGGATGTAGTGCTGTGGTGCAAAACATATCAAGGAAATATTGTACATTTTTTTGTACATCATACCTAGATCTTAGACAAATAGATGATATTTTCCTTCGACAAGAATGAACTTTCATTTTTAAGATAAATTCTGCACATGAAAAACCTTAAGACATCAAAAGACATCAATAAAACTTTACCAAGATATAAGACAAATAAATGCTATTTTTCTTCAACAAGAATGAACTGTCTCTCATTTTCAAGAGAAATTCTGTTTACAAAAATCTTTAAGACTTTTCAATTGTTTCAAAATTGATGTGAAACATAATTCATCATACTCTATAGAGACAACATTATTACTACATTGTTTTAGGTTTAGATGTTTTACATCCATCAATTGGACCATGTGTGTTCATTTGTGCCTTAAGCCCTTATGGGTATGAATATGCAATAAAGATTATGATTATTATCATCATCATTATCATTATTATTACTATACAGATCTGTACTACTCACTCTTGTTGCTGTGCTGCGACTGTAATATACAGAACCCCACTCTGAGTACAGGCAGACTTGATCAGGGCCTTGATATTGGTGGATGTCAGGTTGAAGGAGTAGTGCCCATCAATAGCTTTCACCACCATTCCAGGGTACAGCCGAGCTTTCTGCAAAAGAAACAAGTCATTCTGGTAAGGCACTAATGAATCCCAAGAGAAAGATCAGAAGTTATTAAACTTTGAAGCATCGCTGTAGAATGTCTCAGAAAGAACAATGAATGTGGTATCATGTCTACATTAGTAATGGCGCAGAAACCAAAGGTGATGTTAAAGTGTTGTAGAGTGCATAGTCCAGTGGTTAGTGACCATGGCTCTGGGCCAAGAGGGCTGGAGTTCAAATCCCAGCTGTTGTCGCTCACGTGACTTACATGCTACTGGAAAAGGTTGCAGTCCTTAGGCCATGACATTAAGCTGTGCTCCATTGTTCATTGTGCTTGTTGAGCTACATGTACTAGTAGGAAAATTTCCCCAGTACAATGAATCTGTGTTAACTGCACATAGCATCTGTCTTCTGTTACCAGCACTGAGAGAAAAGCAAATTGTCAACTGTTCATAGCTTAGAAAAATTTGTATTCGTTATGAAACTAGACAAGCCATATCTCATAAACCCTGTATGCTCATACATCTACAATTGCCTTAAGATGCGAGAAGAAATTGAACATGTACAAAGCGGTATTAATCAGTATTTAGATTTAGTTAGGTATCACATTTTTGTTATCACTCACGGTAACTATATTCCTACTTGTCATCATGACCTGTACTTAGCTCATCAGAGCATAAACGTGCAACAAAGGTCTTTCATTCATTAAGCAAAACTACTTCAAGATCACAAACACTTTCTGTGACAAACCTGTGCAGGTGACTGGTCAGCTACCGTGACGACCAACAAGCCTTGATCTGCCTTCTCTAGGTGAAACCCCACCTTCCCATCATGCACCGGGACAGCGAGGGTCCTGGCTGTGAAGCTGGCCACCTGTCGGAAATCCTAACAGCAGAATATGTTTTGTTTTAACAGCTGACACTATAATTCCGGACTGACAGTATAATTATGGAAATTCTTAATTCTTAGACGAGGGAAGAAAATAACATTCTTTGATACTGATGACGTTACATCATAATGCAGAATGCCCATAAGTAAAGGGAAAACATTTTTCATTCTATATGATAAACAGTTTTCTAAAATTGTGTCTGAGGTTTGCAGAATTCTGTACCTGTAGACATCTAATTGTTTCCTGTATAGATATTGATAACATTTGTTACATATACATCAGGTGACAAATAGAAGTACATTTGTACGATCAAATGGATTCATCAACCACTCAGGGGACTGAGGAAAAATGGTTGCTGAGGACAGGAGGTTGCTCAGGACAGGGTGGGGTTACGATGTAACTATGTAAAATTGGTTGGACCGTTTTAATGTGGCTTGTAACTGGAGGGAACACACTTGCGAAGACTATTCTGCAAGGTACAGTAGCAGGAGGGAGGAGACGAGGAAGGCCAAAGAAGACCTGGCCATGGTTGGATAACATCAAGACATGGACTGCATGGCCTGAGTGCTACACAACTGATCAGAGAGGCCGAGGACAGAACAGGATGGGCACGGATCACTGCGGCTGGCTGTCACGACGCCCCTACGACCACTGAGGTCATGGGTCATGAGTGAGTGAGTGAGTGAGTAACTGGAGGGGGTTGCCTGCACCAAGTACCTAGTAGTTAGATTGTTAGATTGTACCATTTTAGCTGCAGCAGCTCCACCCCCACCAATGGCAGGCTGCTTCCCCCTGGCGGAGATCCCCTCCATCTCCTCATCAGCATAGAACCGGAACAGCAGGGAGTCATCCTTAAACTTGTACTTTTCCAGCACTGATGGGGGAAAATCAAGAAGATTTCGTCATACAATCGCAAACTATGACCATTCTTTGGGTTGGGTTTGGGTTGGCGTTAGGAAGGGCATCCAGCCGTAAAAACTCTTGCTACAAAAAAGACTTGCACTTGATGAAGAGTTCTGGGGCTCCCCCATCCATGTGTAAGCACGTCTAACCCCCAGATGATGGGGAACAAAAGACGTAAAACTGGATAGAGAGAGAGAGAGAGAGAGATTCTTGGGTGTGGTCGTGACTTTTTAGTACAAGATTCAGATGTGTTGTCTCAAAATGCTGTCTTAGATCCTTGTCGGCAGTTGGTTCTGTCACAGCCAACTTGAAAATCTTATGACATTAAAACATTTCAGATTGAATCACAAGGCTCTGCTATTTGTTGTTGTAGGAAATTTATATCAAACACAGTCAGTAGAAGAGTGATTGTTTGTTCCGACCCTTATAGTTGTACCAAAAGTTGAAGTGCCATATAGGGCAGCATTTCTTTGCTGTTTCAGGTATAGGGAGGGTTGCTAGTCCTTTCCCTTTAATGTGCTAAAGGCACCTCCTCAAACACAGAGCCCCCATTTAACATGCCTTCCAAAAGTACCAGCAGGCCCAACCCGAGATGTCCTTCACTTGATTTGAACCGGGATCTCCAAATTACCAGTACTGTCAGGATGCTACCAGTTGAGCTACAGGGACATCCCTTTTCTGAGATATATGTAGTCTTTTTTCTCGTGAGTTGCTAAGCATATTTACCATGATGCATGAAGCCACTGTCACACAGAGCCTGCCCCAGCATCACAGCCTCCTCCCTAGTCTTACAATCCCCCTGTTCCACCAGCCAGTCCACCAGACGGCTGGCCACCATCACCGACTTGTGCGTCCGCAGGTAGTGGTCCTTGTTCCTGGAGGAAACATGTAATGCTAGGGTCACATTTCCAAACCACATTTTCATTCCCGCAAAGCGCCCGGCTGCGCACCGATTTGGAAGTGTGAGCCTTGCATTAACAGGCATCTGTCGGTAATGCACAGTCGGGACACAAAGTATCATCTACTTATGCTGGGATTGAAATAGCAAATAAGTTGATGCTGCAGAATTGGACCAGGGTCTCACAGTTACCAACTTATTGGAACCAGGAGCTGAACTGTTAGGCTGCTACCAGTTGAGCTACAGGGACATCCCTAATATGCGTGTTACTGTACTACAGCATTATTTGAACTGCAAGTTTAAAACACCAGGCAAATACTGAAAATGCAGAAATGTTTGAAGTGGTTTTATGTTCGCGATAAGCTCTTTGCCGCGAACTTAAAACCACTGCGAAAATTTATGGCCCTCCTACCCCCTTGCCTACTATTGTCTCAAACACGAACTTAAAACCACCGCGAAAACTCAATTTTCTTCCTATTGCAAAATTAAAACGACGTGAACATAAATGCATTTACAGTATCCTTTTCCCTCCTACTGCAATATGAAACCACAGAGAAAGTAAATCAACAAGTTAATGAATTATTGTAGTACTTACTTGATGAGGGGGTTGAAGAGCCCGTGCAGTCGGCAGTAGATGTGGATGCCCTTGGCAATCATATCCTGCATCTCGCTGCGACCTTTGTACGTTCCGTCATCGTAACGGAACCTGTACAGCAGCGGCTCGTTTTTGAAGTGATGTTTGTCAACAACTGGGGGTGGAATACACATAAAACAAGTGCTTTTAAAAATAAATGTTAAGAAAAAAGATTGTGTTGAAAAAATTGAGATTTTTTGGTACAAAGTAATGAAGGTGAAGATAATATAATCAAAGAAAGACAAGGCTATTGATACTGATAGGATGTTTGATTTAAAAACTTTACAAAACTGAATAAAACTACAATCAAAAATTACACCTGAGCTCCAATGATTGCCATTGTGTCAAACTGTGTAGTTGCACAAAACCATACTCCAACTGATTTGAGCAGACTGTGTACTTGCACTTGTAACCAAACTAGCTTCCACCATTTTATCATCACCATGATATCTAACGGTCAGGTGGGAAAATTTTTCTTAAAGCTCTGTAAGATTTGGTGCAACAGTGTGCCAATCCCCAAAAGTGAGATTCCAGCCTTGTAATGGTATGAATACAAGCTGGAACTGATAGTAAAACCTCCCTTGTAGTTTACCCTATGGATTTTCACCTGAGTCAAGTGAGGACATAGGTGTTAAGTGCCTATCCCAAATTGGCCAAAGGCACAACATTGGGGCCTGCTAGGGATTTGAACCAAGAACCTTTAGATTCAAAATCATCAACAAGACCTCCTTAAGCTTGGCAGTTTGTGATGCCCCTATGTACCCACCATGATGTATGATGCCGTTCTCCAGCAGCAGCTGGCCCAGGTGAACACCCTCCTCCACTGAGTTGATCTCCCCGAGTTCCTTCAGCCATGACACAAACTCACTGCAGCAGAGCAGAAAAACTACAACACTTCAGTCTCAGGTTCTCAACACATTTCACACACTTTCAAAAGTGATATGGAAGGAATAGCTGGTGGTAAAAAGTCAATGCATGTACATGTATAATGGCTTGATTCAAGATCTGTTTCAATGTAGGGAAAGCGGGCTTTCCTCCACATTTTGTCAGCTGTTTTAGAAATTTATGGATGTTCTAACAGACACATACTCACTAAATCAGGACAAAAAAATAAACATCACTTTTAGTTGATGGTTTTGTGTCCTGCTTTGAATAAAAAAAGTCAGATTTTGGTTCCCTGTTTATTGTACTTATCAAAAAGAGCAAGGGGAATTTCTTTGGTATGATGAACCTGCATCCACTGTTCATAGTGTCTGTCTTCTCTGTCACAACCAGTAGCACAACTGTTCATTGAGTTCATTTGAAGAAAAATGGTTCAAGATCACTTTATTTTACTTTACAACAGGTATTGTCGTCCCCACCTGCCCACGAAGCACTTGTGGTATGTCCTGAGGTGGTGCTTCCTGTCCCTGATGAGGCTGGTGTTGCGGTTCATCAGGTGGTACAGACGCTCCCCCTTCTCAGAGATCAGGTTCCACGTGTCTCTCTGGAGCGACTGCTTCACACCTGGTGAACAATCACAGCTCAGTAAAGAACAAGAAATCAAAGATTACCTCAGCGAGTTTTTATGAATCGCTTGAAGTTAAAACACCATGGCAAGGAGTAGTATAGAGTTCTTTACACACTGATGAAGGCAGCTGCAAGCAGCTACGTTGGCAAGGAAATAGACAATCATGTCTCTCTGAAAGGATTGCTTCACACCTTGTAAACAATCAGAGCTCTGTCAACAATTACTTCTTATGTTCAACAACCTTTCAGGATGTGTCTACTACACTATCAAGCAATTTTGTGCATTTGCATTTTGCGAATTTTTGGACTGAGGTAAGTGCATTGATTAAAAGTGTATCAAACATCTTATTCTTAAAGTCAAAACATCATGACTTTCTGTTGGGAAACATTTTATCTTGACTACAACTTATGCTAATTGGAGGACCCAATTCGACATGTACACCTTGTATAAACCCCAAAGGAAAATGGTAGTTTGATAGGGGCGTCATCACGTGAGGTCCCCTAATTCTTTGCTTTGAATGTCTGCACCCTCCTAAACAAGGTCAGACCCGTGTGGTATAATTCACTACACTACTAAAGCTGCTCATGCTAAAATTTCAACTTGACATCAGCTGCATCATGAGTCACATACAAAACACTTGTAGACTTGTATAATCATACTTCTTCTTTTCTCCCTCTCCTGGTAGATAGCCTCCAGCCACTCTTGTTTCTCCTGCGGTGTTTTGGCGATGCACACAAACCACTTGTTCTTGGCATTGTTGTGAACCTTCCAGCCGTTGGTCACAGTGTACCCACTGCTGTGGAAATCAGCTGGAAAACAGGTTTCATACATTGAAAAATAGAGAATACTACGTACATGGGACGGGACGTTAAGCCGTCGTCCACTGTTCATTGTACTTGTCGAAAATAGCTAGGGGAATTTTCCCCATACAATGAAGCTGTAAATACTGTACTTTAATAGGTGCCTGTCTTCTCTGTCACGACTAGTGGAAGAATTGCTCTTCAGTGAGTCAGTGACTGGTTCTAGATCACCTTAAGTTTACTTTCACAAGGACGGAGGGAATTCTTTGGAGTACAACTCTCTTCTTTAGCTGTCTACCTCTAAGTGACAGATACTCTTCCATGAGAGAACACAACAAATACAAGAATAACATAGGAATACAATCAAGATAAATTGTACAGCTAACATAAAATTACAGCAACAAACATCAATTTCAAAATAAAGAATTTGGGCTTCATCGTATGTGCTTCAAGTTTTAAAGTCTCTCGTGTGTTTTAGTAGTCCTTGTTTTAGGTTCTCTAGGATAGTATGACCCCTACCAGTGCCATCCTCAATGTTCTCTATCTCCATGAGCTCAGTGCTGATCCTGCCCCTGAAGATGTACTCGTACTGGACCTTGGTCTCCTGGGAGGGGAGCTGCAGCTGCTGCATCATGATCGACTGCCGCTTCGTTAGTGTCTTCTTTCCGATCACCCTCCTGTGGGGGAAAATAGAGTAAGGATTTAATCAAGGACTACACAAATTTCAGGGATGTCGCTGTGGCTCAACTGGTAGCAGCCTTACAGTTGAGCTCCTGGTTCCAATAAGTTGGTAACTGGGAGAGCCCGGTTCAATCCTGGGTCAGGACATCTTGGTTGGGGCTGCACTTGTCTTTCAGATGGCATGTAAATGGGGGTCCCATGTTTGAGGAGGTTCCTCAAGCATATCAAAGGGGGATGGCTAGCAAGCCCTCCCTATAAAAATATACCCTGCTACTGAAACAGCAAGAAAACTTGCTGACCTATGTACTACCACTAGGCACTACAAGTGCCTGAACGAACAAACATTTTGCATTGAGCTGAAAATGCAACAGGGTGCGAAATACTTTTTTGAGCCAGGTTGCCCATGTTGCAACCTAGGGCAAATGCTAGGTTGCACATCCAAATTTCAGGTTGCTCCAGCAACATTCACCGATTTCTTCAAATTAAGCTCGTATGTAGCGTATAATACTACTAATATTTCAAAATATAAATTAGATAGTATTTTGTTCCCATTGACCTAACAACATCTTGTTTAGCTGAGGGCAGTGTGTTTTCGTCTTTTTCAGCTCAAATTCCACGATCTATGAAGGGTTTTGGATGGTTTAAGACGAAAAAGTGTTGATTTCTTTATTTCAATTGAAGATTTACCAAATTTTATGAGAGTGACACTGTGTTTTTGTTTTTGTGAGCTTCCAGGGCTCCGATTGAGATCTTTGGCTCAAAATATAAGGTTGCACACTGCGCTACCTGGGTTTGGAATTAACTTGCACCAACCGAAATCTTGTTGCACTGTGCAACGTGCAACCAGGTATTTCGCACCCTGTGCAATGAAGGCATCTTCCTTCTTGCGGATGAAATTTCATTGTAAAGAACAATAGAAGACAACATGAGATAAACCTGTATTGCTACCACTGTCTGATGTTTTGAAAACAAAGTGATGGCTACACTTTTGATCTGAGCAGAAAATCTAAAGCCCTTGATAATATGGAGGTAAAAACAAAATAATTTTCTCGCAAAAGCAAAGAAACTGACTTTGAAATGGATGGTATTTTCTTGCAGTAGACGAGCAGGTTGTCACACAGGAAGAACACCCTCTCCTGCACATTCCCCGCCGAGATCTTCAGCAGCATGCCCTGTTTGATCAGCTCCGTGCACGTGTTGGTGATGTTAGAGCCCTGAACAAAAAGACAACAAAAAAAACAACAACAAAAAAACAGAAGCAATAAATTTCTGTCTGTTGTGTCTGTCCTTGGTATTGTTGTAGTGTTTTATATTTGCCCTATTTGACCAGCTCAGTGCAGGTATTAGTGATGTTGGATCCCTGAACAAAAAAAAACAATCAAACAGAAGAAAGTACTAAATGCAAGCTGTCTGCTTGCTATGTCTGTCCTTCTGAAGTAGAATTCCTGGCGCTGTGTCTGTCCTTAGTGCTGAAGTAGTATTCATCGTGTTGAATCCCTGACCAAAAAAAAAAGCGAAGGAAAATGTTTGATACAGTATGTCTGGTTGTTGTGTCTGTCCTTAGTGCTGAAGTAGCATTCATCATGTTGAATCCCTGAACAAAAAAGAACCAAATGAAGGAAAGTAATAAATACAAGCTGTCTGCTTGATGTGTCTGTCATTGGCGCTGAAGTAGGACTATTGGTGCTGTGTCCGTCCTAAGTGCTGAAGTAGCATTCATCATGTTAGATCCCTGAACAAAAACAACAACAAAGGAAAGTGATAAATGCAAGCTGTCTGCTTGCTGTGTCCGTCCTTAGTGCTGAAGTAGCATTCATCGTGTTGGATACTGAACAATAAACAACAACCAAACAAAACAAAGTGATAAATACAAGCTGTCTGGTTGTTGTGTCTGTCATTGACGCTGAAGTATGATTATGGGTGCTGTATCTGTCCTTGGTGCTGAAGTAGCATTCATGTTGTTGAATCCCTGAACAAAAAACCACCAAATGAAGGAAATTAAATACAAGCTGTCTGCTTGATGTGTCTGTCATTGGTGGTGAAGTATGATAATTGGTGCTCTGTCTGTCCTTAGTGCTGAAGTAGCATTTATCATATTCCATCCCTGAACAAAAAAAAAAACCAAACGAAGGAAAGTAATAAATTCAAGATGTCTGCTTGCTGTGTCTGTCCTTGGTGCTGAAGTAGGATTCCTGGTGTTGTGTCTGTCCCTGGCGCTGAAATGCCTGCCTTCCAGATAAAACTGTTGTACTGAATCACTTTCTCTGTGTTTTGTACCTGCATCTGTGTACATACATAGACTTGTGCCTATATGTTATATTCTGTCCTTGTCCTTGGTGTTGATGCAGTATTCTTGGTGTTGTGTCTGTCCCTGGTGCTAAAATGCCTGCCTTCCAGATTAAACTGTTGTACTGAATCACTTTCTCTGAGTTTTGCACCTGTGATTGTATCCGTGTAGTACACATACATGTATATGTATCTGTGCTTGTCCTTGGTGCTGAAGTGGGATTCTCGATGCTGTGCCTGTCCCTGGTGCTGAATTACTTGCATACTGAAATAACAGTTGCAATGAATCACTTTCCCTGCCTGTGTACAGTACCTGGCTGTCATGCTGCATTATCTTTAACCTGGGTATGCCTCCTGTCCCTGGTACTGAAACATTTTCTAGTACAGGCTCCGCCAGCTACGCAACCCAAGATTGTACAGATTGCTCAACAAAGTTCATAGACCACGAACAAATAATCTCTCACATTTTGACTTTTGTTGCCTTTTAAATCAAACTCCAAAAATCACACAAATCCAATTTTGGTCACTGTATGGTTGCTCAAAGATCTCTCTCTTTCTCTCCATTGGGGCAAAGTGTCACTGTCGCCGATGTGGGCCACAATGCTCATTGATTGTCATCTAGTGGAAAGGGGGACTAATTGAATATCTATGGTCACAAAAGTTGTGGTAGTATCTCAGACTTGTCCACCCACTTCCCATCCCTCCACTTTAGACTGCAAGTGCAACGGCCAAATGAGCAGAGTGTTTGCCTTGTATTTGGTAGGTCATAACCCCGGTCGAGTCATACATTTAAAAACAATCATACATACTGCTTTCTCTGCTAAGCACTCAGCATTTAGTATGGTAGTTGAACACCAGTGGTCTAGACCCTGCTGTAGTGATTTCACAAAGCCCAGGGCTCCAGAAACAAAGATAGGCAGTACCTTATGCACCCTCTTGTCCAGGAAGGACTTTTAAACTTTATATTGAAGTTGTAACTCAGAGTTATTACACACCTCCCATCCCTCCACCTTAGACTGCCACTCCTCCAGAGCCTCCAGACTCTCCATCCTGCGCTTGGTCTCGTTGATCTTGGAGCAGACGTCCTTCATGGCCACCAGCGCCGCCTTCACGTTCTCCATGTCAGGGTGGGTCGACACTGTCTGCTTCAGCAACTCCTGTTACAGGAGAGAGGTAAGTAAAGGTAAAGCAGTCATCCTCAATTGAGGTGAAGCATGATGCTTTTTCAAGCAGCTATTGGTAGTGCGATGAGGATTCGCCACAGCTCACATTTTTGGCCAAGCACACCGGGTCACCCCTACTCTTCTCGATAAGTGTGTTGGGTTCTTTTACGTGCAGAGGTTTGATGCTTGAGGCTTACGCCCAAAGCTCCCTCATACATGGGGCCGCCGACTTTAAGTCAACATCCTAAATGAAGAATGCAATCCCTTATAATATGTCCGAGCTGAGCCGACCCTAGGATTGAACTCGGGCCCCAGGATCCACGGAATTTGATCCAGATGGCGAAGCAGCGGGATTGCGTCACGGGAACAGGAGAGAAGAACATGAAAATTAGAAGGTTATTGTGGAATGGCAGAGTTAAATGTGTGTTCATGAAAACTGTCAGCTATCTTGGAAGCTATTGCATGGATCAACTACAGCCATAAACTTTCTTCGAATCATTTCACAAACAGAGCTATTAATATTGTTCTTGTGGATAGGTTTGTTGACTTAGAACCTAACGGGGTTCAAATCCCTAGCTTTACCCAATGATGTGCCTTCGGGAAAGGTACTTTTCTACATATTTCCTCACTCTACTCGGGTAAAAATGGGTACATAGTTTCAGTTAGGGACATCTTCTCAGGTTCACCTCTAGCATGCTAAAGAACATTTCTTTCTACGAGTTTTATCCTAGGTGAAAATGCCAAAATTTGCCCATCATTTTTGACGTGAAAATTATTATTTTTCCTTCTAATTTAATAAATTAGAGAGGTTGAAGAAAAAAACTCAGTTGGTCTTGTAGCAGAAGGGTATAGGCTCTCATCCCATACACAGTTGATTTACTTTGGAATAATTCCCTGGAAGAGACAGTACCTAGACTTGAGGGTGCGCAGCCTCCAATTGAAACCCAAAATAATACCTTAAGTAGTAGAGGATACTTGCAGATTCTCTGGATGGGAGACAGTAGGTAGCCCTCAAGTGGCACATCTGTTGTCTTGTGGCCTCCCAGTAACATACAGGCCTGACAACAAGGAGCAGACAGAAGAAGGCATAAATTTTACATGTGCATTTACATACTCATTAGCCTGGAACTAGAAGAAACGGTCATATCTTAGTCTAACATGTGATAGCAATTTTACTTAATGCAAACTTTAGCCTGGAGTCCAGTCTTGTTAGCTTTAGTCTGGTTTCAACGGTCACTGTCCAACTGTTGGAAATGAACTAAAGCTAACAAGACTGGACTCAAGACTATAGTTTTGCATTGAGTACATTGCTACCACATGCTAGATATGACCATTTTTTTAGTTGTATGTTGGGCATTATTTGTGACTGCTAGAAAATGTAGCTGTCATTCATTCAGTATACTTTAATCTTTTGAAAGTTAAAAGAGTAGGGGCATGCCCCGTTGTGAGTGGCTCAAAACGTTCCGGTCTAAATGGGGTAGGGAATTTCCCGAGCAGCCTTCGTAACCCCTGCTTCTCCTAATGGGTCAGTGAAGTCATGCTTGTCTTGAGCATTGATGTTTCTGGCCTAGGGTGAAGAGATGCTGCTTCAGTAAGAATTAGTTCAGTGCCCCGATGAGTGGCCCCCTACGGCCTTGCACTGAGGGAGTTCGTTAAAAAAACACAAAAAACATTGTTATAATTCACTTCAATAAATAACCCCAGACTCACCAGTAGAAAGCCTTTAATGTTCTGGTCCTTCTGTAGCTCCAACAGCAGCCACTGGGCCTTCTCATGGTTACTGCAGTACATCTCATACACACTGAACTCTGACAGCTGGAAGAACAATGAAGGTTAGACATCCAGGTAATAAAACATGCAAGAAAACAGTTACTGTAAGGCCACACCAATTTAATTTCTTGGTTAACGGATTTTTATTTAAAAAAAAAAAAAATTTGAAAAAAAAAATCATGAAAACAGAAGACTGCCCCAGGTTGTTGTTTGTTATTTCAGGTTGTATTTTTTTCAAAAAATTTTTTTGGGGGGAAAATAAAAATCCGTTAGCCAAGAAATTAAATTGGTGTGGCCTAAATGCTCGCAATGAAAAGTTCGTAGTGGTTTTATGTTTGCGGTTTTTGAGGCGACTGTTTCACCGTGAACTTAAAACCACCGCGAACGCTTTTGTCCAATACTGAAGTAGTATTGTGACTATAGCGGTGCCGCAAACTTAAAACCACCGCAAACATTCCATTTTTGCCTTAGCGCGAAATAAAAACCACACGAACATTTACAGTACCGTTTTCAAAATCTATCCAGTTGCTTGGGTAATTGTTTTCTTGCATATAAGAACATATGAATGCACAAAATTTTATGTGTTGGTCATCCTTCTTGCATGTAGAACATATTTTCCAACAGTCGGAAGTTGGTTCATTTTTCAAGGTACAAAAGATTTTTCAGTTCAATTATCCCATACTAGTAGTCTCCCACCGAATTGTAAGAGATTACAGTACATACACACTTAACTCTGACTGCTGTAAGAATGTATGTATATTGTATATGTAGTATATTGTACATTTTTATACAGCCTAATATATCAACATACAATTTTCAACATATTTTTCTACAGTCAAAGTGAGGCGTTCGCATTTCAAAGCACCTTTGATCTTTCGGTTCAATTGTCCCGCAAAGGGTCTCCCAATAACATTTCTAGCTAACGTGACACTGGTATTACAAAATGTTACATCAAAACCGTTGTGACAGAGTTCATATACTGTATAAAAGATGTTTCATCTTCTAGATCTAGTTTCTAACTTAATTCTTATTACCCACTACATCAGTGATATGATTTAATCATAGGTTATATCCCATGTTTCTCCAGTTGTCTAGGCAACAGACTAATCAAATCAAACTGCCCATTTTTACAACATGGCGTGTTGTAATCCTTTCTGGGTTCAAAATATTCATATTACTGCCATATTTTCTGGGTGGGGTTGCAGGGAGACAGATTTTAGAAATTTCAGTTTGTAAATCTCGACCAAGATTGTCTTGGTCCTCATGATTTTCCAACAAGTTTACCCTCTTTTTTGTCCCTTTGTCCCAGCTCTAAACATTCTAGACTGCTTGACATTCACCAAGACCCACATACATACTAACAGCATCGCTAGTAGTAGTACTGCAGACAATTTCAAGCTGGGGTTGGTTGGCCCAGTATATGGGCTTCCCGAACCCCAAGATGTAAATCTACAATTAATAAATTTAGACTATAAGCTCATAACATATACTTATCTGTGCAATGTTTACATGATATTTGTGAATAAAGATATCTCAGTGGGTAAGTTAGAAGTATGTGTCACTTATTGCTCTTGTCAATTAATCAGCCCTTTCTCCATAGAGGTCAGCTGTCCATAGTGGTCAAATTTGGCCTATCCCATGAGAGACTGCTATAGATAGGTTTGACTATAGATTTCACTGCAGATCAGGGCTGTCTCCAGGTTTAATCTTTTGTCTGTCCTATAAGTATAAGGATTGTTTGGGGGCCCATGTTGTTAAATTACATTGTTAAATCTGTCATCTGAAACTTACAAAAATACATTTGCATGATGTGACGTTCAGATTTTTTGGATAGACAGGATGAATTTTTTCCCGTCCCAACAAGCAACTTTCCATCCTGGGACCAAAGGACAGGTCCTGGAGACAGCCCTGCTATAGATTAAGTGGTGCCATTTTGCCTACATGTTTGAGGAAGCATGCGCCGACTTCGTGGCAGGCGAGCGGCTCGGGCTGCAGACACTCCTTCAGCGTGGACAGGAGTTTCTGGTGGAGCGTCAGGAGCTCCTCGATGTTGGAGAATAGGATCCAGATGGTCTCCTCCGTGATGAGCTTGTCATTGTGGGTCGCCATGCGGGAACGCATTCTCTTCAGGAAGGCCTATTCCATACAAGAAACTGGGTTACAGACATAATCACAACATACAGTAAAACCTACAAGTGACCACTTCCACATAAGGACCATTCAGCCAATGGAACCACTTTTTGGTGGTCCGAAGAAATTGAAAATACTAATCTAAAATAAAAATCATGAAATTAGAAATACAAATTAAAAATAAAGATTATGAAAATGAAAATTTAAAATAAAAATCATGAAATGTAAAATACAAATTTGAAATACAAATTTGAAATACAAATTTAAAATAGAAAAACAATAATGGGTTATATTCCAAAACAAATGGCTGACCACAAAATGACAAAACCAAGCAATATGACAACGTCCATGTCTAAACATGCTAAACCAGGTGTGATTTTCTTAACTGAGAAATCATGAATTTTTCTTTTGTATCATACTCATCAGAAAGTAAATATAACGGTACCCTAAGTTAACGTTAACTCATAAAAACATCGTATCCAAAATAGCAAATTATTTACAATTTTTTTATACAAAATGATTAGCAAATTCTAGCTGTGCGCAAAAGATAATCAAACGCCTCTTTACCGTGACCAAAAACTCTAAGGTGTGGACATAGTCCTCCTCTGTCTTCAAGATCTCCTTGATGACGTGAACCCTCATGCGGTCCCTCTTCTCTTGAGCCAAGTCTTCTGGCAGTTTTTCTCCTGTCGCCATCTTGCCCTTTCTCCAGACGACAACAACCCCGAAAATCACCCAAACTCTGCAAACCTGGGCGGTACCTGCCTACCAGGACCGATCTGGAATGTAATTTGGTGTCTGGCGACATTCTATCAGCAGTTTCTGGTAAATATGTATCTGTAAAAGGATGAATATTGATGTTGTTGTTGCGAGTTGGCAGAAACGTCAGATCTCGAAACTGCCGCCACGATATAGGCTAACCTTTGACCGCCAGGATTAAGCCACTTAGAGGCGGGGGTGTCAGTAAGGAATAGAGTTCCACTTTCATTTCCCCCTAGCCTCTACCAGGCTCCTAGCCTGGTCCCAGTCTCAAGGGGCTAGCTTTTAATAGTGGTGTTTTCCCGGGCCCAGTCTGCTAAATTGATTCGTTTCTGCCAGCCTGACTACTTAGCTGCCATATAGAATTTCGCAGCCTGTCTACTTTAGCTGCCATAGAGAGTTACGTTGTAACGTTACAAGTTAAAATTCGCAATTTCAGGCTGGCGCAGTCCATGGATATACCCGTTTTATGGTATTGTATTATGGTTGTACAGTACCAAAAATCTTTTTCTTATTTTAAGAAAACGATTTTAGTAGTGTAAGACTAGTCTCCAAGCAGACCTACGGGTTGGCAAAGGCCGTATCCAACAGGCAGAAGGAGTTTTCATAGCCATTAGATTGCACTATAAGCTCCTTCTTCCAGTTGGATACGGTCTTTGCAATCTATTGGGTCTGGTTGGAGACTAGTGTAAGACATTGGTCTGACGGACGTGACGGTAATAGTCTTGAAATAGGCGTGGATACTTCGTATCGTACCATTCAGGTTTACGTATACAGAGGCAAAACCTCCTATTCGCAGATATTTCAATCATCATTCGCTATTGTTGTCCTATATCATCTATATTTAATGCCGTGTCTTCCAGTTCGTCAGGAAATTTAGGGGTGTCACCAGGCGACTGCCACCACGACAGCCGACTTAAACATCTTGCCCTGCACGTGTTAGAGTTATTGCTCCTAATTGGATTGACTATTTCAACCAATCAGCTTCATGCTTACGCCCACAAGCTCTCAACTGTGCCTGGAAGGGTCAACGGGTACCCATTCAACTTGGTTGAGAAATAAAGCCTGGCGTTGACAATGCAGTCGGATGGTCTATTTTGAGGTGGAAAATGCCCATTATCAGGCTTTCGATATTTCCAACCCATGGCAAATTGGAGGTAATCTACGGTATGTTTCAGGAATTAACAAGTGGTGATTGTTGCCAGCCATACCAGGGAAACATTCACAGAGGATTACAACACGAAAGGTCGCCTGTTTCAGTCGTCATCACCTCTCCGGAATGGTTACGCCCAACCTGACTTCATTCAGCCGATGCTATTGTTAGCGTGATTGTGAGGTTTTCTGGGTGGACTGGGTATATAATTGTAGGCAACGCGCCCCCTGGGACTGAACCCAACATGGCTACGGGAGACAAAACGTCGCTCGACTCTCTGGCTTGGAGCGACACAGAGCTGCGTCTTTCGGACATCGAGGCGCAGTACAAGTTACCACAACTCACAAGGATCACACACGACACATACAAGGCCCTCGGACCGCAGGCCTGCACGGAGAGCGAGGTAATCTTGCTGCAGGAAGCGACAAGGGCAAGCAAGATCATGGTACGACTTCTAAAAAAGGACCGTAAAGATCCCGGTCCCAGGCTAGCCATTCCGCTCAAGTATCCAGGCAAGTTTCAGATGCTGCGCGGCCCTAACGTCACCCGAACGTTCGAGACCGTGAAGCAGGTAGCCAACGTCTTTCCATCCAAGATATTTGCTCGGGAAGACATTCGGGAGGATTCGATATTGCTGATGAGCGAGGTAAAGCCGAGTGACAATGTGACGTCACGCGGTACGAACCCTATCGTGGTGTCGGAAAACGACGAACTCCGACCGCTCGGCATTGTCGCAGCACGACAGCGAAAGGAGAAACAGAAATCGTTCCTAGGTTTATTCAAGAAAAAAGAACCGCCAAGATATCTTGAAGTGGTGAGTAAGCGTTTTATAGAATTAATTTCCCTTGCTATATAGGTTTTTAGTCTAAGTTGTAGCCTAACATTCCTCTACCGGTGTCTAGTACACATGTACTGAGGAGAGCGCGAGCAAGGCTGCTATTGAAATGTGTCGTCTACTACTGAAAAAGGGCGGTCTGGCATTTTGCTTATACTGCGTAACACTTCAGGGTCATTCATACGGTGGCCCACAAGAACGTTAACAGGACATTTTTTGTATGTTGGTTTATAATTTGTTCTTGGGGCCACTGTACAATCACAACTGTCAGTGTACGTAGCGACTACAGAATATTTGAGAGCTGCTTTCATTGGAAGTACGTATTAAAACAAGAGTTCGGAGACCTCATATCTCCATGAAATATTCTCATGATGCAAATGACTTCCACATTTACATAATCTATGCTTGGTTATATACACCTTTAACTAACTTACACGTGTCGCAATATTGATAGTTCAATCATGTACCACTTTGATGAATCATGGCACTTTCACATTAATTATGCAAATTAGGAATTTATTGGCATAATCGGTATCTGTCAATGCTGAAAGATGGCGATCAGCTGTTACCACCAGTATTACCAGTCAAAAGTGCTTCTTTTATGTACTGAGCTATATGTATTATAAAAAAGGCGTTAACAACATTACTCTGCATGTACATGATCTATATGACAAGTAGTATTTGTAACTTTTTTCTATATTTCTTTCCAGGTCAGAAAAAAGGACGGAAAGCGGATCCAGCTTCCCTTCACTCTGAAGGCCAAGTTCAGCACGGGTGGCCCCGGTCAGCCGGACAAAGTAGACCTGACCACGCACTTGACCGCTGAAGAAATCGTTCGCAAGTTCCCGCTTCCTCTGACCGTTCGACTCGTCAGTGGACAGCGACCGAAAACTATCTCAAGGTAAAGCCCCCCTCTTACTGGACCCACGGCACGCTGGCGGCGTCGCTGCGTCCTAAACTGGATTTGTGTTACCCTTGACTTTATAATGGGAATATTATTTAAAGCGTACAAGTATGACCAATAAGACAACAAAACACACAAAGCTTAAAAAGATTCGTTATTTGTCGATGAAGTTCGTTGAGTGCTTTGTCAATTCGATCGGTCACAGCGACGCCGCCAGCGTCCCGCGGGTCCAGTGTGAGGGGGGCTTAAACCATTCAAATTCTGTCTTGCCAGAATATAACAACATGACACGTAAAATTCAATGAAACTGGCTTTACAGACGACACATCAGCTTAGCTAAGGAATATTAGGGCCCGGAAATCAGATTATGAAAGTCAATTTATTTACTCATTTCTATACATGATTAGTTCAAACAACACTATCACAATGTATAGCAACGTCCATAATGCAAAAAAATATGACATTGTTGTGATATGAGACCTCACTGAAAATCGTGGCCGGAGTTTTGTAGGCTCGCGAAACTAAGGTGCTAAACAATGTTAGTTAAGGGCACTACCATAAACATTTCAGGATTTTTTATTTTCATATTTTGGGCCCTAATATTGCTTTGGTTTCCTTTTACACAGAAACAAATTTAGTGTATTGGACTGCGTACCATGCATCACAGCCATTTTGCTGACCCTAAGCAAATACTTCAATCCTAACATTGTATTACCGTTAGGTCGGAAAATGTGGTCCTTACATATTTCGTGTTTGCCACGTAAACGGGTTATTGTCACCTGTGAAAAGGGCGTTACCAAATAATAGATCGACATGAAAGCATCTAATAGAATATGGCGTCTTATTTGAAGAACCGGGGACAGTTTATTAAAGTCTCAAAACATGATTTTAGAAATGAGCGAGAAAGGACTAGAAATAGCCAAGGAAAATGTTTGGCTATTCTACTTATGCAACAATTTATTTGTGTAGCAATGTATCAAATTTCATTCGCAAAATGGACCCAAGCCCAGCACAACAGTCGCGTATTCCCAGGTGTCCCTAAACGTGTACATAGACCTGCCATGCGTGACTGTGAGGGATCACTGTAACGTTAACATCTCCGAACCTGTTGTTCGCGGCGCCGCCATCTTAATAACCGGTAATCCTGGGTGCGGATGACCCTTTCAAGTTTTGTCGACGTTGGAAATGGCTAAATGATCTAATTCCACCACTGTCCATGCTACTGTTGGCATGTCTCAATAGCTAGTGAAAGACATTGTAAATAGAAAGTCGTGTAGAATGCCCAATATTCCGATAGCAAATGGAATGTTAGTGTGTTTTAGTACGGTGGCCCACAGGATACATTATATATACCCAGTAAAAAAAATCACACAGGAAAAAAAGAAACACACAAAAAAATTTGTACCTGTGGGTCACTGTAGTTTTGGTATGAGTTGAATGATCTTTTCATGCGTCTTCTTGTGCAGATCATTTTACTCAACCTGATGAAGATAATGAGGATGACTTGTAATGTTGCATCTATGACGAAGCTTAGCAGCACAATGGGTTCACGCCGTGATTCAGCCTAAAACGCATCAGTAATTTTGGTGTTCTTAGTCAAAAATAGATAAACGTTATGATTCGTGAAAAGGGCTAAAAATGGACGCTGTTTTTTTCTACCAATTTTTCAGTGAGGAGTTTGGTGATGGAGTCATGTACTTCGAGGCCACGAGGTCAGAGGTCGTCGTCTTGGCAACCACTGTGGAGCGAAGTGACAACATCCTCCTGGAGTTCCCGCTCAAACGTAACATGTCGTTCCGCGTGGCGGAGGGGATGCTGACTGCTGGAGACCTCCGGAGACAGTATCATCTCGCCCTGACAGCATGCAAGGAAAAGCATCCGGTGGACGTCACCAAGTACTGCGAGAAGATTAAAGTGCTCACCCGTCTGGAAAAGCCCAAACAGTCCACAGCAGCCGAAAAATTGCCCCAGCAACATGAAACAAACGGCCTTTTGAGAGAAACAATTCCACCCAGAATCCCGGGAAAGCCCCTTGCGGCTAAAGCTATACCTGCAGAAAACTTGGTCCCCGATGTCAGCAGTAAGGGTACTGATGAGGCCGATGCCACAGGTGCACAGGGCGCCACAGGTGCACAGGGTGCCACAGGTGCACAGGGCGCCACAGGTGCACAGGGCGCCACAGGTGCACAGGGCGCCACAGGTGCACAGGGCGCCACAGGTGCACAGGGCGCCACAGGTGCACAGGGCGCCACAGGTGCACAGGGCGCCACAGGTGTAGAGGATCTACCACCTCCACCACCGGAACTACAGATCACCCCAAAACATGTGGCTGAGCCTGACGACCCAGGCACACCTACATCTCACACCACGTCTGTCGCAACCACTGATTCACACCTGTCGTCACAGGTGAGTGAGGATAAGGATGACACGGGCGAGTCCCACCGCACACCACGTATCCTGGCCACAGAGGATATGGATTTAAAAGTACCCAAACAATCAGATATGAGTACAGAAGAACCACGTTCTGCTGGTGATGACCATGACATAACCACTTCTGTTCCGTCACGTATCGTGAACGAAGTTCGCGAACATGCCAATAATGTCAGGGAGGCAAATGAGCGACTTGTTTGAAGAAAAGATTTAGATATATTAAAAAAGAGCAATAAAGAAATGACAAACATACTACTAGTTTATATTTCCAAACCCAGGCAGAGGTGGATGTATACACATGAAAACCTACCGCACTAACAGAGGTCTAGTGTTGCCTTCAAAAGTTAGATGGAACGGAAATTCCGACTCATGACGTTTTTGGTTTATATTTGTTGTGAGGTATCTAGGGACAATAGCCAACGTTATCAGTCTCCAATCACCGTAGTTATGTATATTTATCTAACTTCGGTGTTGAATTTAATTTTACGTAAGATGTAAGGTTTGCTGTGGTCTTGTCAATGTGTATGCTATTTTGTGACGTCCGCATATTATTTGCAAATGAACATTTGGCAGCTTGTCCAGAACATATACATTAACCATTGCTATTTCATATTTAAATAACCCTTTTGACCCTTTTCCTCAATATTAATATGAAAAATGAAATGCACGCACATCCCTGAAGGTACCTTGAATATGATCTCAGGGCTATTCATACAATGCGGCCTCGCCATGGCCCGTGTATTTAGCCAAGCACACTAGGTTAGCTTTTAGCACAAAAAACAATATTTGTCATATGCATATGGAAATATTGAATGCATTACAGTAGTCAAGTGTCTCTTGTGTGTATTGAACACCAGCTTTTGTCTCGTATCGACGCATGCGGCATTGCTTTGATATCAATTGAAATATTTGGCTCTGTGTGCATCAATACAAAACGTTTACGTTGAGGAATAAAATCTTGTGGCATATTCGAATTGAGTCACGCCATGGTACACGGTGTTAGTAAACATACGTATACTTAGAGGAAACCCAAGCAATATTAGGGCCCGAGAATCGGATTTGGAAAGTCACTTTATTTAGTCATTTCTATACATGATTAGTTCAAACAACACCATCACAATGTATAACCACGTCCATGATGCAAAAATCTGACGTTGTTGTGATGTGAGAACTCACTGAAAATCGTGGCCAGAGTTTTTGTAGGCTCGCCAAACTAAAGGGATCATCGTACAGCACAATTTTGCGGGGTTTTGAAATGCTCAAAGTATGAAGTTAGTATTACGCAAATTTGCTAAACAATGTCAGTAAATGTCACTACCATAAAGATTTCGGCATTTTTTATTTCCATTTTTGGGGCCCTAATATTGCTTTGGTTGCCTTTAACACAAGACGGGTTGACATACAAACAATCGTATCACCCAATGACTAAAAAAGAGCATTATGGCTTGTAAATTATTCAGGACGCGCTGAGCCACGCTTGGCGCTTTGAATTTAATCATGAAAATTGCACGCAAGTACGCACGTCGATGGAAACGATGTCTGGTCAGTGGTGTCGATAGCTATTTGCCTCAAACTACCGAGACTGGCTCCCCTTGCCCCGTGGAGAGATCAGCGGACGCCAAACCAGAACATGCAACAACCTGGACACAATCTTGACTAGAACTGTTCGCTTTCACAATAGCATTCCACATATTGTCAGACTGTTAAATTCCTCGCTCTACTAGATGATAGCGCCTCCAACATGTAAACTTAGTCAATACCCTGTGCCCTTCGACCATCCTGCGAAACCTACTCAGTACGTACTGTGAATGCTACAAGTACAATTATAGTTTTTAAACGTTTCAAACTTAAGATTATATTGTTAAGCTACACTTGAATTACTATAATGTGGTTGTTTTCATAATTTCAACGTATGTACCGCATCATTAATGTGGAACAGAGCTGTTGTGATGTCTTTACATCAATTCAGCCATGTATGGCTGCAAGCTGTTGGACAACGGAATATTTCGACAACAATAAAACCATTGTATAAAGCTGGAACACGTGTTGGGCCCTTACCGATATGCACATGAAAAGGTGCTTTCGTTTCGTTTCAAGCCATCCTCATTTCAGGTGAAGCATGATGCTTTTTAAAGTAGTTTGTGGTAGTGCAATGCGGCTTCGCTACGGCTCCCGTTTTTAGCCAAGCACACCTGGTCACCCCTAATCTTCTCGATAAGTGTGTTGGGTTCTTTTATGTGCAGAGGTTTGACGCTTGAGGATAATGCCTGAAGCTCCCTCATACATGGGGCCGCCGGCTTTACATCACCATCCGAAATGACCGTAATACAATACATGTACCATAAAATGGGTGTCTCACAGGACTACGCCAGCCTGAAATTGCGAATGTTAAATTTTTCCAAAAATTTCAATTGACAAAGTTGCGCAAATGGACGCAAAACGGTGATCGGGGGGGATGAAACACCCCTGTCAAAAAAGTCCTAGGGAGCACACCCTACCCAAAAAAGCCAGTGGGTATGGCCCCTGTAGATAAATGTAACTAGGGAGCACACCCTAGCCTAGACCCCTGCAACAATATGTAACTGTGTATATCAACTGCAGTTCTTCGTTAATCCGCACGCACGCATGGTGAGGTGAACAATGCCCTTTTCGTTTCACGCAAGACGCCGAAGGTCGACGTGCAACTCGCCGGATTTCGCTAGAGGGCGCACATATAACGTTACGTGCACCTTACGTAACTGCTGAGTCTGACTGTTCACTTATATAACGTTATAATAATACCTCAAGTAAGAGGTAGGTCATATCTTTGTCAATATAATACGATATATGTTATCTTTATCCACAGGTCATTTAAGGCGGTTGATTTAGTGTTACTTTTGCAAAAGCGTAATTATGTTTGGCCCATACTATAGGTATGGGGGGGGGGGGCGTACATGTATCTGCTTGGGGACCGTATCTGCTTGGGGACCCGTATCTGCTTGGGGGACTGTAACTGCCGTATGGTTACAGTCCCCCAAGCAGATACGACCCCCCCCCCCCCGCCAAAGAACCTGGCCCAGATAAGTTTAAAGATCGCCGTGCGGGAGGCCTGCAACGGAGGCTACTGTTTGGCCAATTTCTACTATTTTTTCCCAGCATCCCATGGAGTCTGATAGAGGCTATCATGGCCCTGTCGGTCGACACATACCTGCATCCTAGCCCGCGTTTATCGCGACACAGTCACTCCAACTCCTACAACCCAGTGTCATTCCAAAAGGACTACTGGATTCTCACCAAGGACATTTTTCATGGCTAGCATCGAAACAAGAACAGGAACCAATGGCCAAGTTCCGTAAAATCATTTCCAACACAACTTTAGCAAACAAGTTGCTTCGGTATGACGTGACAAAAAGAAAGGTAGAAAATTATTATACTACTTCCGTAAATAGTTTCATCTTACACTGATGAAGACAGCATACATACTGTGAAAAGGTTTGTAGAAATTACAGGTTCTGAATATGAGAAAACTATGTTCAAACAGTACTGTTTTACTATTTTTCAAGAAAGACACAAAAAACAGGATTTCTCTCCGAAGATTATATTTCAGTAACAAATATCACAATACGTTGATGAAGGTTAGACATCCAATCCAGGTAATAAGATACGCCAAAAATAGTTACTCATTAACATATCTATTCAGAGTTTTGTATAACGTTAAAACCTGGTTCTGCCAGATCTTTTCTTAGTCACGAAAGACAACGGATGCTGTCTGAAACATATGACTGTTTCAAAACTTTATCCAGTTGCTTGAGTACTATTTTTGGCGTAAATAGCACAATGTCTCGTTTAATACATGTAACGTCAACAATGATGATAATGATCGTCTTGTTAACAAGAAACTTCTAATGAATATTCTTCTTCAATATGGGGCATCCTAGCGTTTCCCTGTTCTTTGTACTTGGCTTTGGACAGCCACGGTCTGAAGACCATATCCGACGGCCAAAAGTTCTCTTTCTGAACAACATTGGCTTGTTCGATCGCGACGTTTACTCTGGCGAAGACAACACCCTGTCTTTCGTTCTTCATCATACGTACATACGTTAGTTCAACCCCTTGTTCCCTGGCATGGCTATAGATGGCTTCCTTAATGTCATTGAGTGAGTCTGTTGTCTTCATGTATCCGAGGAAGAAGCGACGAACTCGCCTTCTTTTCCCCTCCTGGGGGAGTGCGTTTTGATGACCTTTCGTGGTCCGGTTGCGATCTGGCTCAGGATTTTCTGGTGGGCGGTTACCTCTGTTCTCTTTGTTGTTGGTCTCTTTGCCCATTCTTGTGTTCGAAGTTGAGTCATCTGGACATGAAGAGTTTATTCGCGAGTTCTTAGTCCAGTTAGCGCTCGTATCGGTTCTGTTTTTCGACTTAAAACTACTTTCTGGTCTAACTTTGTCACTTGGACCAAAGTTGTTGTTATTATTCACTGTCTTACTACCATTGTGTCGCACCGTAGCTTTCTTTTGACCTATGATGTCATTGAACCTACTCTTAGTTACAAAGGAATGTTTGAGACCGGCTTGGTACCGGTGTTTATAAGGATTATTAGGACGGGTGTTGGATTTGCTAGCTTTGTTAAAAGACTGGTACAGCTCTTCTGGTGGTGGGAACATCAGATATTGAGGATTCACAGTTCTGAGCACGTTTCGTCCCTTCTCCGCCTCAAAGTTTTCGTAAATATAACAATTGCTAGACTTGGTGTCGCGGGGTTCGATTGCGACGGTGTTGTATTGAGGAGCCAAAGAGCTGTAGGTTGGGAAATGGTTGTTGTTGGAGGAAGTGTCTTCGTCGTAGTATAGACTGGGGTTATGTCCGTGCGTCAGGACAAAAGCGTACGTGGGTTTGTAGCGGCCGAGGCGAGCTGGGACGTAGTTGTCCCAGTCAAAGTCGTCCATGCCAGCTGGAAAATCAAAAGACATATATTCAGTGATTGTGAGGCGAACATCTTTATAGTAGAAATTTCAAAGAAACCAATAGACAAAATCTAAACCTACGCGAGGCTGTTGTTTTGCTCGGTCTGTAATATCGTGTCTTATACTAGTATTCCCATCCATTTACTGCCAAACACAATACGTTCGTCCGGCGCTAGAGCCTTCTAGAGTTTGGTATATGGATACTGCCACATAATCATCGTTCTTTGTGAGCTTCTTCCTCCCCACGCCTGCTTCTAGTCTCCTTAGCAGGCTATGTCTACGAGTCGGACGTTTTGGAGGGCTTTTGATATTTTTTCTGGTAACATATCAGTTCTATTTCAGTCGGTTTCTTTTGGCCGCGCTTCGTAAAGAAACCGAATGCAAAAGAACTGATATGCCATCAGAAAAAAAAAAGCTAATCATAAGCCAAAAGAACCCCGACTTATAGAGCCTGCTAAGGAGGTTAGCCAAGCTCCCAGTCCCTTCTTCCCCCCTTACCTTCATCATGCCAGTGCCATCGAGGCTCCTCTGTCGTCGCTGCCGTACTTGAGCCCTGGGCCCCGCCCACCTCGGAGATCATGTACGACTTCAGGGGGAGGGCTTGTGTGGCGGGGTCAACGTCCTCATCTTCACTGTGGTAGTTCAAGGAAAAACATAGGAACGTTTTGATGAATGTATGTAAACAGTAAAGGTATTCCACCAAGCGATAGACTAGTTTCAGATACATATGATAACAAGAGAAATCAAAACCAGACGTCCTGCTGCAGCACCATGGAAACCTGCTAGGGGGCCATGATTTGATTATTTCGTAATGAGTAAGCACGTGTCTCTTGTTCCACCACCGCAATTGCACTAGGCAATAACTATGATTTTGTTTTTGTTACATATGTATCATTGTTTTCATTCGCACCTCGGTTACTGCATGTATTATTCCCGTACTGTTAATGTTTCATACTTCGTCACATGTTTTGTTCCTTGTGTTTAGTGATGTCGCTTAAATAAGCGTGTTTGCTTCAGTGCGGCATCACTACGTGTTTGTTCTTTTGATTTTGCAATAAAAGATAAAAAAAGGCAACAACTAAAGGCCCGATGGTGCGCGGAATCGGGAGCCTTTTGAGAAACGTAACGTTTTGCCGTTCTACATCTGCTTGGAGGTAATTTTCACCTGCTGCTCTGCTCGCCCTCTTCCTCCTGCCAGCGCCGCGGGTCCTGTCGGCCTTCGTATATTCTGGACAAGTCCACTCCCTTCTCGGGGTGGCACGGAAAGAAGCTGTCCCATCCCAGGTCGTCAAACGTAACTGGAAAAATACGAAGGTCACGGACATTATAATACAGAAATTCCTGAGGATTCCTAGTATTCTTGGCAAACGGACATATGATATGCCACAAATAGTAAGTATTTTTGGCATATCGTATTACCTGGATGTCTAACCTTCATCAACAGACATATGATATACCATTCGACTAGCCCCTTAGGTGTCGCCAAAAAGAGGAAATATTCTAAACGTATTTCAAGCATGGAAATTATGTTGAAAAGTCGCTAACGACAGCAAATAGGGGGTGTTCGACGAAAAAAAACAAGGTCTCTTTGGAACTCAAATTGGCTAACTGAAAAACCCCGCAAGGCCAATCAAACATTCTCTGGCTAGCTACTCCCAAAGCGTACCCCCTGAGGCGTCGCCAAAATGAGGAAATATTCTACACGTATCTCAGTCATGGAAAGACGCTGACGACAGTACATAGGGAGTGTTCGGCGAAAGCAAACATGGTCTCTTTGGAACTCGTATTGGCTAATGAAAAACCCCGCAGGGCCAGTTAGCCCTTCTCTGGCCAGCTGAAACCCCTTGCATATTAACCGCCCTATTTTAACCAATTTCTACTTGTTATTCAGCCCTGAGAGGGCTCTGCCAGTGGGTACAAGTGGCCATTAAAAGTTAGTTGGCCGCGCCGCCAGTTGCTCATTTTCGCCCTAGTTAGGAATGTTGAGTTTTCTTGGCACAGCACCGGTGCCATTAAATTTACGAAGGTTTCCGGTTCGTTCACCATGGCACACTTACATGTCAAGTCGTTTCCTGGTAAATCATGATAAGTTATACAAAATTTATTACATTTGGCCCTGCCTTTTTAAAACAAATTTGTATAGTCGCAGTGCAGAAATTAATCATTACGTGTTGTGTTTTACTGCAAAGCTGCAGTAGTTCAGTGGAGAAATTTGAAATAGAGACGTATTGCAATTAAGGTCTCTGTTGTTTGTCTCTAAACACACACACAATCACACAGAGAGAGGGAGAGAGAGAGAGAGGACACACACACACACACACACACACACACACACACACACGCGCGCGCACACACACACACACGCACACACACGAACACACACACAAGCTGAAAAAGAATAACTTATAGGGCGCGATCTACCAACAAATCGTACAAGAAATTGAAGATCTCACACCTCCGTGAAATATTCTGATGTTCCAACTTGGACCCAGCCAGAACAAACTTGAACACACGCCAAGACAAACAAACAAACAGACCGAAAATAGCACTTCCGTTTTCATGGAGTTAGCAACACCACTCCGCCACACGACTAAGCGCAAACATGAGGGTAGACTTGTTGACATGAGATTTAACGGCTGAAGCGGGAAATGTCGCTACAAGCTTCTCCAGTTAGCAATCATCGCGACCGGCTCTTTGTAAATAAACTTCTGTCACGGAAGATTCAGACGGTACAGATGCAGATGGTTAGAAATTCCTACTGTATCTTTTCTGGTGAAAAAAGACGGTTAGTGTGATAGCAGGGGGGGAAATGATACCATCCCATGAACCCTCAATACACATCCAGTAATACACACCCACAGATGGCTGACTGTGGGCAAGAAGCATATAGACTTTTCATGTTGCTTTTGATATTGCAGCAACAGGTACAATTTGAGCATAAGATTTTCTTGTCTTGAACTGTTAAAAAACTTAAGTAGTCCATGAGACTGTCTGACCTTTATAATTTGTGCACAACTTTCTCAATTGTGTCACAAACACTTGTGGACCATTGTACAAATATTCACCACAAATTCTGTGTCCAAACTTGACCAAACTACAGTGTTTTTCTGAAAACACTGTTGATTGATAATGCTATACTGCTTGTGCATCAGAAAAACCAAAATGCACCAAAAAGCACCCATGGGAAAGTACAGAAAGTCATATTTGATATTGTTTTTGTAATAATTGTAAACAAACATAATTTTCTGTACTTTTCCATGGGTGCTTTTTGGTGCATTTTGGTTTTTCTGATGCACAAGTAGTATGATATCATCAATCAACAGTGTTTTCAGAAAAACACTGTAGTTTGGTCAAGTTTGGACACAGAATTTGTGGTGAATGTTTGTACAATGGTCCGTAGGTGTTTGTGACACAATTTAGAAAGTTGTACATAAATTACAAAGGTCAGGCAGTCTCATGGACTACTTTAGTCTTTTGACAGTTCAAGAGAAGAAAATCTAATGCTCAAATTGTACCTGTTGCTGCAATATCAAAAGCAACATGAAAAGTCTATATGCTTCTTGCCCACAGTCAGCCATCTGTGGGTGTGTATTACTGGATGTGTATTGAGGAATCATGGGATGGTATCAAATCTCCTCCTGGTGTGATAGAGTCATGAAAATATGATTATTAGTATTATGACGCTAAAAGTTTTCATTCAGTCAACATTTCTTGCATTTTGAATGACAGTCGCACAATTTCCTTTGAAGGAATAAAAAAAGTAATGACAACACGACTTGGTTACCATATTTCTTGAAGATCAAACTTTTAAAAAGGGGTAACAGACTGCAAGAAGGTTAAAGAGTCTCTCTTTAGCCTCCTTGTAGATTGATAGAAGGGGCTTCATGTGTTGACGTTTGGAAAACTCATGGCCTTCTATTTTTGGCCAATCGCCACGCTGCGTACAAACAGGGTAGGCTAGGAAGGACACACAGACAATGTCACGTTCTAGGAGTCATTTGCAAACCGAGAGAATTCATGCCTGCAGTTACACTGGGATCATTCAGTCACGCTCATGAATTAAAGAAGACATGTCGACCAGGGGTGAAGCATTCCTGCATTCGTGACATGTGTTTACGGCTCCGACTGAAACAATTTCCCTCTGGGTACATTTAAAAAATGCCATAACTCCGACAGGTAAGAATTGTCTAACCAAAGACTACAGTCTGTTAGGTTTTACCACGATGTGGCCGGCTTCTTGTGCTACTGTTTCAAGTTAACCCCAAGTTGAATTGTACCATTGTCTTATAGCAAACAACCAGAACTAAACACAAATCTTCTCAGCAGACACCTAGGTCAAATTGTCCGACCTAAGACTTTTCAGTTGCCGCCCTAATAACAGCCTGCAAAACATCACGTTTGCTAAATTCTTGAACATTAACTCACTCCAGCCTGGTTATTTTCCACTATTAGGAGCGGCTCGTTCCCTGTGGTTAAAGGCTGCGGTATAAATAGGTTGTTTCTAAGGACCTTGTATGTACATATGGGCGAAGACTCCCAAAGCGTGGCAAGAGGCACAGCCGGGGCACACAAAAAACGAAAAGGTTTTTAAACACTCTTACCTTCCGATAAGTCGCTGTCCATCCCATACTACTGTGCCCAGAATGGCGTGGTCAAATTCCTGGCACGGGTGTTGCTGACATTTTGCACGTACGGTGAGATTTGGGGGGATGACCTAGCTGAGAAGGCGGGCTAAAGTTCTAGCACAGTCGAACTGTCATTATGTCAACAGTCCCGGCAAAGGGGCACAGGGCACGGGCCTCTGTAAATGCGTTTCCTGTTTCGTGGTCACGGATTTTATTCTTATTTCTCTTCGAAATGGGTTGCAACATTAGAAGTAAAGCATCGACACCGAATAATGCATACAACCTACACATTTACAAGGATGATAGCACCATATGACCATATGAATAATTTTGTTAAGCCTCTCAAGAGAAAAGTCTGCGGTGTGATAGTCATCCTGTGTCAAGTTGGAATCACAAAAAAAAATCCGCTGCTTCAAAAGAAGTCAAACTAAACGAAACTTTTGGCTTATGTATATCTTAGATATATGTTGTAACACAGGAACTAATCTTTGATATCAGTGTATTTATCAGTATCATATCTAGGTTCCATGTACTTGCAATAAACGTATTATTACTGTTTATCAAAAACAGCAAAATACAGCTCTTTATAGAAATCTTTATCGACACGACAAAAGTACAGCGACTTTCGTAAGGTCTTCTACAACTATACATGCAAACAACAAACAATGGGATACAAAATGATTAACCTACGTAATTAAACATTTTGATGTTCCAACTTGGACCCAGCCAGAACAAAACTTGAACCCACGCACGTACGCCAAGACTGTCTTCTACAACTATACATGCAAACAACAAACAATGGGATACAAAATGATTAACCTACGTACAAGTATAACAAATATATGAATACTTCAACATGCTGAGTTTAACCTATCATTTACACTACTAGTTCTAAGATATATGTATGTAACTTTTGACTACCCCTCAGTTACATGCAATATTGTAGTTTTAATCTTTATCGACAACAATTTATCGAAAATGCTGTCAACATCTTCAGTATGAAAATTAATATATTTCAATAGAGCGTAAATTGAATACAAACATATATGTATGTTGATGTGAAACAATAGATTGATTACTTCAGATACTTCCGCAACTTTTGATTCAGTGGTCCAACAAGATTAACAGGTTTGTAGGAAGTGGCGCGTGCCAGAGGGAATTCCTACATAAAGGCCCAAGCGAACGATCCACTGTACTTTCTGGGGGCGTTGGGGCTACTACTCTCCAATCAGAGGAGGGGTTCCGGCTGGTTTATGACGTGTGGGGTTTGAAGAGACAAAAAACCTATGGGGTTTAAAGAGAGAGAAAAAAGAGACAAAGTAGATAGCCCGACAAAAACGCCTAAAAACACGTAAAAAAACACACAGCCGGAACCCCTCCTCAGCTTGGAGAGTAGGGACTCCCTCGTTATTTGCTTTAGGTGTACTGCAACCAACCAATCAATCAATCAATCAATCAATCTTTATTGTGAAACCAACTTTGCAGGCATGTCTGATCTGAGGACACATCTGAATGTCATTAGATTTCTTACAATTTTAAAAGCACGTTAAAACATTCCAGTTGATTACATAAAAACTACATCACAATATTCATATTTGTGAACTCATATATATTAAAAACTATCCTTTAGACGAACAATAACAGACGACTAAAAGCGTACATGGGCCTTAAACCAGGCTTTGTAAGTCCCTCAAAGCCCTCATAATGAACGAGTTTCTGTGCCTTTTAGACCTACTGAGTGGGAGGTTGTATTGAGTCTTCCTGTTCCTCAGATTGTACTCAGGTTTCTCTTTAGGTGGGAGGAAGACATTGCAGGGGTGGAAAGGGTCTCTAAGTATCCTTTGAAGTTCCGACGTCCAAACCAAAGGAAAGAAAACGGCAGAAAGAAATTGGACATAAGGTCCCAATCTTCCCAACCAGACTTTGCTTGGGGGGAATTGGAGAGTTACATTACCTCGTTATCTGTTTCAGGCGTACCGGACTGTCCTTTTCGGAAACTTCGCAAGGTGTCGTGCCACAATAAACTTGTCTCCATTTTCAGAAAAAAAAGCGGCATTCACTAAGTTGATAATTCACCAGGTTGTATTATTACAGACAGTAGGTACCCATTTCTGAGAAATGAGGCTGTTGTAACGTCCTCGAGGCACCTCCTCGAACACGGGACCCCATTTTTCGTCTCTGCATTCAAAATGTTTATTTCGCTTCAAGCCTGTATGCAAAAAGTGAAAAACAAACGACAAGCTACACCCGTTTGCCCCATTCTTCGCATTTTCCGCACAGATCAAACATATCGGTCTGATCTTACATACGCAGCTTGTATCTATCGTACCAAACTGGCTTACGGGTTGTGCAGAACAAACAAACAAACAAATACTATTCTAATTCTTATTGTCAACAATCTCCTCGCCCTTTGTCTCGTTTTAAGACGATTCTTCAGGAAAGCCTTCTGTCTAGCTGTAATGACTTTTATGTAGTTTGTATGTCTTATGATAAGACATACAAACTACATAAAAGCTCTTATGTTTGTATGTTTATTCTATGTCCAGGAAGATTAGCTGCTTACAAATCTTGCATGTTGGCTAATGTACTTAAACAGTATCAAAGTGTCTGATGTGCTTCAAATTGGTACGACTAGTCAAGTCTAGTTGCTTGAGAAAAACCTTATAGTCACCTCAGACCCCACCCAACCAATCAGGCAATGAATCACCTCTATATTCTTTTGCTGCTGTGGCAGACTGGTAACAGCGTCACCTTTCTCTTTGCTGTAAAACTGCAGCGTTCCATCCATCGCTCAGGGACAAAGTAGACGAGTAGACAGCAGAATGCAGACGAGAAAAGGTCGAAGATATTGAATTATAGATAAAGCCCTCAAGTAATAACAAAGTTGGCTTACAGATTTTTCTTTGGCTCTTTCTTCTCCGTATATTTGTCATCACTTAACTGGTGACTTTCTTTCCTAGTGCAAATACACTTTTCAAATCCCCTTTGCGTTTTATTGCTTGTTAGTCCA
Organism: Branchiostoma lanceolatum; assembly: GCF_035083965.1. Classification (NCBI taxonomy): domain Eukaryota; kingdom Metazoa; phylum Chordata; class Leptocardii; order Amphioxiformes; family Branchiostomatidae; genus Branchiostoma; species Branchiostoma lanceolatum. The sequence goes on along the minus strand of NC_089723.1, from coordinate 5,567,479 downwards.
GAACAAGTTACGTTTTCTATAGATCATGTGAAATATAAGCTGATGTTATCCACTTTTCACGAACTACCTTTTAGAAAGTATTATTGAATATCATAACAATAAATGTTGGACTCCTGCCCGACTTAAGCTTCTATTCTTATAGCGTCCAGGCGAGGCCGCTGTGGCGATACAATATTCGCCATTGACGTAGAGTTCTTTTTGAATTATTTAGAAGTGGAGATAATTCTGTACTATCGTTAATCTTTAACGCTTCATGGGCGTTAAAAGGGAGAAACGGTACTTGAATTACGCAACGTTTATTTCTAAACCTGGCCAGGAAGACCTTTCAAGAAGATAAACATTATAAAAAGACCTTTTAGTATAAATAGCATAATTTAAAAAAAAAGGTCACAAAGATCCTAAGCTCATTTGCCTGAGTTATTGAAACCACAGTGACGATACGATACAATATTTGCCACTGACGATAGTGGTGTTGTCGTATTTTGATTATTTAGAAATGGAGATATGATAGTTAATCTTTAAAGCTTCATTGGCATTAAAAGGGAGAATCGGTGCTTGAGTTACGTAAGATTTATTTTCAAAACTGGCCAGGAAGACCTCTCAAGAAGATAAGCTTTATACTGTAAAAAGACATTTTAGTATAAATAGCAGAATTTTCAAAAAGATCACAAAGATCCTAAGCTCATTTGCCTGAGTTATTGAAACCACAGTGAAGATATTTGCCACTGACGTAGTGGTGTTGTCGTTGTTTAATTATTTAGAAATGGAGATACTAAAGTTAATCTTTGGGGCTTCACTTGCTTTGATAGGAAGACGTGATACTTGAATTACGTACATGTTTATTCTTAAACCTGATCAAGAAGACAAGTCTTCTTCGCTATCTGATAGACCTTTAAGAAATGACAGATTTTTTAAAAAGATCAGAAAGATCCTGACCTCATTGGTTCAAGTTATCGAAACCACAATGAAGATACAAGACAGCTTGTAATTGTGCCTCTGACGTAGTGTTGGTGTTTAATTATTTGAAAATGGAGACGATTTTGTACCTTTGTTAATCTTTAAAGCCTCTTTGGCGTTGATATGGAGAAACGGTACTTGAGAATTTCGGACATGTACATGTTTGTTCTTAAACCTAATCAACAATATAAGTCTTATTCACTATCTTATAGACCTTTCAGAAATGAAGAAAGAAGTTATCGAAACCGCAATGAAGATACAAGACAGCTTGTGCCTCTGACGTAGTGTTGTTTAATTATTTAGAAATGGAGACAATTTTGTACCTTCGTTAATCTTTAAATCCTCTTTGGCGTTCATAGGGAGAAACGATCCTTTAAGAAAATCAGTCTTGTTTACTGTCATAAAGGTCTTTCAACAGAAGTGAAGGTTGTTTTTTTAAAGATCACAAAGATAGCCATCGAGCTCATCTGCCCAAGTTATCGATAAGGAGCGTCCTCTGGCGGATGAGCAGGTAGTGCACCCTGTGACGCAAGTCATCTGAACCGTATCTGAGCATCGCGGATCGAAGGACTTGAATAATTCATCGCCTGAGCGCCGCGGGGCCAGCAATTTTCCTCTCGCCGAGCCAGTCGGACTACCCCTCAGTCCAGGGCGGCCGCCCGTGTGAACAAGAGACCTCAACATGGCGCTGCTTCTACATCTCATCTGTGTGGGCCCTTTCCGTGGCCGGGGAGACCGGGTCGCTAAAGTCACCTTCCGAGGTAAGTGACGATATACCCCGCCGAAGCTCTTACCCAACCTTCGGTGCTGTTCTTGCCTCACCTGTATGTTCGTCTCGGCTTACAACAAATTGTTGTCTTCTCAGTTAGTGGCTAGGTAAGCGTTTGTATGAGTCAGCTGGTCGGGTGTGACCTTTTAGACTATCTGTGAAATTCCAGAAGGTAGAATTCTGGCGTTTAGGGATATCTGTGGATTCCTGGCTGCCGTGAATTAAGTCCGGGGAAGGCGGGGTACCCTCACCTGTGTGAGCTCAAGCTCACCTGTTTGATTGAACACACTGCTGGAATTCGCCTGGTGTCAAAGCGCGGTGGGCTATATTGTTGACATACTAGCACTTATAACATTAAAATGGAGGCCCGGAAGACACATAGTTGATCAGAGAAAAGGAGGATTATTCCAGGTAGAGAGCTTGACGTATGGCATACACTGGATCATGCGTATCCTCCGTACTTAAGGTATGGTAACACAATCAAACCACCATGAAGGCCACAGTGTGTGATGTCGTTGCGTGTAACACGGTAGTGGGGGCATTTTACGAGAATGGTAACTACCACAGCAGGTTAAAATACGCCCAATTTCACATTCATACAGGTACAAAATATGTCCGATGGTACATTTTTCACGTACGAGGCAAACTGTCAAGAATCGTTTAGCTTTTGTTCGACGTTTGAGCACAGAGTGCATTCATGTAGACTCCATTAATTGTTGTCGTAGGTGCTCTTGCGTAAACATAGTATTCACCCAAGGCTACGTTTGAATGATTCAACAGTCAGCCCATGAAATATTGAGAATGTTTGTCAAATATCATAAAGGTGTTTTGTTTGATTTCTTTGGACGTTGCGTGATCGGCTTGTTTGTCGGTATTGTATATAACACAGATCCTCTTGTCGACTCGTGTTTACATTCCAATGGTCTGAAGCCGCCTGGTGCTCGTAACATAGCGACTTATTCCAGAACTTATCCACACACATATCCTTCTTTTCACCCTATCTTCTTATGTAGATACTATGGAGATAATGTAAAGATAATACGCAGTAAAATGGGTGGGAAGATCCGCTGTTTGACGGGAATACAAATGTAGATAATCGTACGGCCCAGGTGTTGTGACGCAATGTCACGGTCCATCAACTAGTACAGAAGGACTTTCACAGACAGACTACTACATTCACCTCCCCCAGGTCTGAACGTGATCTGTGGTTGGTGACAGTACATATTCTTAGCTTTGCCTGCGAGACTTGTATGATACACAGAAGTGACACCAACACTGTTGATGTAAAAACACGTCCTATCTGATGTCTAGTTATTTCCATATCGAGTATGCATATAGGTCGAGTATAAGACAACCATATAGTAACAGACAACAATGTCAAATGTCGTAACAAATTTAGTAATCCTGTGTCTTAAATTAGTCAGACAGTACCTCCGTTCTCGTAAGTGATGATAACAGATATTCTTGGCCCAGGACGTAACTGAGTGGATATAACGATATAATGAGCCGATTGCATTAGAGAAATGAGTCATGAGTCGTTTTGAGGTGTTTTAATAGTCAGAAATGTGAGGGTCCCACAGCAGAAGATATTTCTTATCGACGCCATTTTCTCCCATCGATATAATAGTACTGTAAAAGGAGAAAAGCTTACGGGTATGTAATTTCGCGGTAGGTAAAAATGGAGTGTTCGCGCCGTAGTTTTAAGTTCGCGGTTTAAACATGGGGACAGGCGGGTAGGAGACAACAAAGATTTTAAGTTCGCGGTGAAGAGGTCAAACGCGAACATAAAACCACCGTGAACATTTTCCCTTTTACAGTACAGTTTCTCATTTTCTCTACCATTGCGTGTAAGCCATGGTTTCAGAACTATCATTTCTTTACACGCAGGAATAACAACATTATAATATGTGGTCAGTCCCAATAGGGCTCTTTTTAGAGCCATCGCTGCTGTCGAATCTCGAGAGAGAACGGGTCCCACAAAACTGTATCGATCGAACATTGTGATCACTGTATGATCCATTTAGATGTCTTCTGTCTTCGGTCTGATATCTCCCCTTACCGATAAGGCGGCCCCAAATCTCACGAGTGGGTTTGACTCCTACGGTTGGAGCAGAAATATGGTAGAATCCGTCTATCGTTCAATCAGCTAGTGGTCGTTGATGTGACGATAAAGGTACCACGCACATTCTCATATCTCACATATTCTCCCATTATTGAATATGAGGCAGCTTTAGATGGAATTCAGATACGATGCAGCCGTGTACTGTAAGCTTAATGACAGCGCGGATTGGCAGATATCTATGTCATCGTGTGAATAAACATCGCTTCTTCACAGCGGCTACCCTTTATTCACGTTGAGATGATAATGAACCGAGGAGGTGCTATTAAAGCCCCGTGCATACTTAAAGGGGCGGTGCAGATGATGCGTTAGAACACGACCGTGACGTCACAAGATGGCGACCACACAAGGCATCATTCTTATAAAACATTCATTCTCGCGATCTGTCTTCAATGGTTTGGCCTAACATATTTCCCTTGCTGTAATGGCAAGTTAAGGTTCTAAATGCTTGCCTAGAAGTAGAAGCATCCATGGGATATTCTAACTGATGCAGTTGAAATCCCCAAAGCACACGCAAAGGCAAAGGCATGCTACATCTCTATCCCACTGATTTACCACGTATACACCCCGCCACGAGACTTAACGTACGGTCCCTGCAGACGATGGAAATACATATGTACCCTGCCCCAATTACATAGGTGTAATACAGAGGTAAGTGGTGATAACCACAGGCGAAATATATCACATCATCATACACAGCCTTTCTACAACAACATGACCAATTTATTTTACAACACAGGGATATCGAGGACATGTTTTTAAAGCCAAGGGAATATCTTACGAACACAGTGCACTGTGGTAGCTGGCTCAGAGCGTAACGTTCCATTTTATTGCACATGTCATTTATCTCGTACCAAATGTCATGCCCACACCAAATAGTCGTAAATCACAAGATGTATAGTATACACTATACAGGGTAGTAAAAGGATGATAGCTTCAATAACATGTACTTTCATCAAAGGAAAACAGGGCGACCATTGTTGTAGAATCACAAATTTAGAGAACGTACGATTGTAAAAAAAACACAATAAAGGGAATGTTTGCATGTATTTTCTATCACGTTCTATTATATCATAATAGAGTTTCTTAAAATTGAAAAAAAGGTAATATATAGCTTAAACAACATGTTGTTCATATAGGATAACCATTATTGTAGAATCATAAATTTAGAAAAAAAGTGCGATTGTAAAGAAAACGATCAAGGGAATGTTTGCATGTATTTTCTATTATGTTCTTTGATATGATAGCGTTTTTTCAAATTGCTTAGAATTCGTATTCTGCTGTTTATATGATTTGAACAACTGACTGGATAACGTGTATTTTATTAGAAAGAATATGACGGTACTGTCAGCCTATAAATGAACCGACAACGAATTCTAGAATTGACAAATTATTGTGCTTTCTTGCCCATATATAGAAATGAACAATATTAGTTTTCATGACGGTTAACAGGACAGAATGAAAAGAATTACTTCAACTTAAACTACCCCCAGATAACCCTGCTAGGGGCAAAGTAGGGGGGGGGGAGGTCCCAGGCTAAGGCGGGCAGGCCTCCAGCCTGGGGCAGGCCTCCAGCCTGAAATTATGCACTAATCCGGCCATGAAATGGCTGTCGAGGCTTATGCCCCAATCTAGAATTTGTAAAGCCATGGCTTACCTGTGCTTTGATACAATATACATGTCCGTGTATTGATGTATTGTAGTCATTATAGATATGGGGCAAAGATCGCTGGTTCTGGTGCTGTTTTAATGAAAAACCCAAAATTCGATTCCCCCTTCTACGACCTGTGTCTACGAAACTCGTTTTGTGCAATTTCTATTTGAGATTACTACCGTGCATCGGATTACGTTCCTATATCCATCTTTTTGAGAGCTTATACTAACATTTTCATTCAGCTATTCTCAAAAGGCAGTGCGGTTCAATTGTCTATTATTGATGTGGTCAGCGCTGGTCTCAAAATCATGGATTAATGTTTCATATGATTGTTAGGAAAATGAGCCTAATTATTTCCAGTCGCCACATTGTAGCAAGACAAATACAGCTGTATCTGTAGCTGTGGCACCCTCCCCCATACCCGCATGTTTATCCAAACGCAATTAAGTATGAGTACATCATTACTAGGTGTGCTGTCTTCAGTAAATAACCCTGCCCCATCGAAAATAGCGCGAATATGTTAGATAAAAATCAATACATAATACTGCACCTAAAATGTTGCTTGGAGGCTGATGTTGAAGATTATACTTCTATAGTAGCTGATGATTTTGTATTACACGTACGTCTGTATGACTCTGTAACATTGGTGTTCTGAATTCGGCCTGGCGCGCAAAGCCAATGTTTATCAACATTTAAAAAAATTGATTTTGTCTTTTGAAAACAGGACATAACACAACTCTCTTGCTGTCAGGAGATATCATCTACAAACACAATAGTGAGAACACGCACGGGTAGCGTTCTATAGAACTGAGTTGACGGAATGACGGCGGCATCACTGTTTACTGCGTTCTTGTGGTGGCTGTTCTCAACACATTTGACAACAGAATTGAGTTTATGTCGGTTGCCATTGGTACGGAGAATGACTGATTAGACTTCCAAATAGAATATTAATGACATGTCAAAAATCTTCATGCAACATATCAGGAATATTTTTGTCGAAGCTCTCTCTAAATTTGTTTTGCTTTCTTGTGGTGTCTGTTGACAACAGAAGATACGTCGTGCCGGTTGCAATTCGTACGGAGAATGACGGATTAGACTTCCAAATAGAATATTAACGACACGTCAAAAATCGTCATGCAACATATCATGAATATTTTTGTCGAAGCTCTCTCTAAATTTGTTTTGCTTTCTTGTGGTGTCTGTTAATAACAGAAGATAAGTCTTGCCGGTTGCAATTTGTACAAAAAATTATTGATGACACTTTCAAATAGAATATTATTGCCGTGGAAAATATTCATGCGGATATCATAAATAATTTTTGTTGAAGCTCTCTCTCTCTCTCTAACTTTGTTTTGCTTTCTTGTGGTGTATGTTTACAACAGAAGAGAAGTCGTGCCGCTTGCAATTTGTACAGAGAATTATAGATGAAACTTCCAAATAGAATATTAATGCCACGTCATGCAGTATATGCATATTATGAATAATCTTTGTCGCAGCTCTCTCTCTAACTTTGTTTTGCTGGGTCCCCATGGATTGGGGGAGTAGCTGTGTGTCTGCGGAATTACCCCTATGGAGGCACTGACATTTAGATGTGTAAATATGTAGTTTGTGACTACTGTGAATGTATGACGAGTTTCGACGGTGCAAAATTGCGTATCACGGCGTTTGATGCCTCAGCTTTTGTAAGATATGGTTTCAGAGGTTTAGCAAGCTCGTAGGGGATTCTTCATTACTATCCTAGCAGGATCTAAAACTTTGACTGCTGTGAATGTATGGCAATTCTCGACGTTGCAAAGCTGTGTATCACGCCGTTTGATATCTTAGCTTGGGAACACTGGAGTTTTAGCTTTCCAGAAAGCTCGCTGGGGCTTCTTCTGCCATTCTAACATATCAGTACTAGTCTTTATCTAAAACCTTGTCACTTCTGTGAATATATGACGAGTTTCGACGGTTCAAAGCTGCGTATCATGCCGTTTGATGCCACAGCTTTGGTACAATGACAATGATCTTTATTATATATTCAGCCCCGACGTGGGCTAAATGCACTTATAATTAGTTAGCTAACTGAAGTAAAAGTGTGGAACGGTAATGCTACTTCCATCTATATCTACGCAGTCTTCATATGTAGACAAATGTACAGAGTTTTGCATTACATTGTAGTTTTTGGATGACATAACATACATGAACAATTTGTCCTTCGGTAAACGTGTATATTTGTGGTCTACTTGAATGGCACTTATGAGAGATTCGCGCATATCTGTGTATAGTGAACATTCTGAAACAAAATGTACTTCATTTTCTACATACTTCTTGTTAGAAAATGCACATATTCTGTTCTTCGGAGGAGTCTTGTTGTATCTACCAGCTTCAACAATGGAGTTTCAGATCTTAGTAAGCTCGTTGGGGCCTCATTCTGCCATGTTAACATGTCATTACTATTCAATCTATAAAACATTAACCGCCCCTGCCTATCGTTTCAATATCTCTCACAGCGTCCCATCGACAATGGAGTTTAAGATGTTTAGCAAGCTCGCTAGAGCTTCATTCTGCCATGCTTAACATATCATTACTATTCAATCTATAAAACATTTACCACCCCTGCCTATCGTTTTAATATCTCTCACAGCGTCCCGCTTCACCCCTTCTTGGCATCCCGGGTCTTTGAACACTCCTGATTGATTTCCACAGACAGGCGAAAGTTATTGCTCTTGACTATCGTCTGCGAAACTGTCAATCATCGTTTGTCAAGTTGATCTTTTCATGCTTCCTGCGCCGGTACCTCATTTTTGAACAGCATTGGTAAGGCTATTCCGACCGACCCTTTCAAATCCTTTGGCCTATACCTGCTGACACAGTTAAAAGCAATCGGTCATTCACACTTCATCTTTTGCACCATAAACGATGGTCCATGTATTTACCGAAATGCACGAAATGCACATGAAGATGTGTGAAATCTACCGAAATACAGTATGATTGGATGAGGAAACATCACAGGTTGCTATATTTCGGCATAAAATGATGTATCTATAGCACTAGCGTCAAGAAAATACTTGACGATACCCATCTTCATGTGTATTTTGTGTATTTCGGTAAATACGCGGACCTCTTTTGCACCAATGATCAAGCACCGAATACCAAACAAAATGTTGTGAATATCAGGAATTACGTGGATTCAATATAATTCTTTTATTTGCAAATTCATCATCATGCCCAAAGGCTAATTGCAAGGGTACAAATAATAGAAAAGTAAGAAGTGTCTATTCTATACATCTAACTAATTTTCTACATATGTATTACTGGGGGGGGGGTGACTTCTTTGTAGGCAGTGGCTGATGAAAATTCCCACGTTTCCAATGACTAGTTGATCAAATATTAGAACTACACGAAATATACCACCGAAATTCACTAAATGCACACAAAGATGGGTGAAATCTGATGAAACACAGTTTGATTTGTAAGGGCCGAATGCACAGCAAGGGCCTGGTCGCATTTGTCTATTAGCATTATTCCCTTTTTTGCCGAAGTTTACGATCCGTACCCACGTAGGAAGGTGGAGGCTAAGTTTGTTCTACCACAGCCTGCTAGAAAATTCAACGACTTCAATATCATACGAGGGGCTACACCGTAAGCAGGATATCCAGACGAATGCTTCCAACATGATAGGATAGGATTACCGATGGAAAGCTACCCATGGTTATTATCCATAGGTCAAGGTGATGATTCTACGATATTCTCAGTGGAAACCGGATTTAAGAAAAATCGAATAAAAGGTCACAATTCTTCTGGTGATAAACAGTTTAATAACGTCGGGATTTTGTGCAGCTTACTCAAAGTGGAAAACTGCTTATCCACCAACAAGCGGAGGATTATGGTATATTCCCTTCCTGCTGTCGAGCCGATTTACCAAACATGAAAAACATTGGGATGTAAAGAGATTACTCCGCACCAATAGGGATCAGTGTGTGATGCGTGGTAGGGTTTGGCTTCAGGGGACAAGTGTTAGCCTCTACCAGGCCCCGCGGATGGCTGGAAAAATAGAAGAAATTGGCCAAATAGAGTGAATAGTATGCTAAGGGAGTCGGCTACGGAGAGAGAGTCCAATAGAGCTGCAAACTGTACCCCTATAGCAGACTAATTCCTCTTGCATATTTTTCTGTCTATTTGGCCAGTTTCTACTCTTTCCAGTCGCCTCTGAAGCCTGGTAAAGGCTTAAGTGTCGCTTAAGACATATGAACAGTTATACAATAGACGCTGTTCGTTATTGAACGTATTAAGTTCCTTACACTAGGCAATATTGATCAGAAGCAAAGAACCCCGGGCATTTTCAACGCAGGTCCGCATTGTAAATTACGAAGTGTCTTACAATCGCCCTACGATGGTCGCACGACCACAAAAGAATTGTTGGGATATTCGTGTGTGTGTCGTACAATATAAAGAATGTCCTGTGACCGAAAAGGCTGTCTTAGATCCTTGTCGGCGGTTGGTTCTGTCACAGCACTGGGAAGGGCATCTCGGTTGAGGCTACAACCGTCTTTAAGAAGGGACATAACAATGGGGATCCCGTGTTTAAGGGGGTGCCTCGAACACTTTAAGAGAAAGGTTAGCAACCCCTCCCTGTGAAAATATACCCTGCTACAGAAACAGCAAGGAAACTTGTTGTCCTATGCACTACAAGGTGAACAACAACTACTTTAAAATCTTACGACATGAAAATCGTACGAAGGCCCACGACGAATGTGCCGTACGGTTTAAACTTGATATGTTATGATGTAGCGAAACGGTGACCCAGTCCACACAGGAAACACGATATGCCTTAAGGGTGGGTCAAACCATTGTGGGTCGGGGTGTTGACACAACAAGCGATCAGAGTTAAAGATAACACTTTTGTTAGCCGAGTCGATGGTCATTAGGAGTTGATTATGTATTGTATTTTATGCACACCGGCATGTAAAGTGAGGGGGGCTGTGGAAAGTTATTGGCGAAGTTACGTCACTGGAAGCTCAGGCACTTAGCATTTGTTTGTCAGTTTTATTCAAACATATGTAGACAAACATATATCTCACTGGAACCACATAGACGATAGACCTATCCCATAGCCCCGCCCACCTCTGTAGAAGTGCAAAACAAAAACATTTCAAAAATCAAATATTTGACGTAACGTTACATGCAGCCACTCTAAATGTGATAGACAGTCAGGATCGGTCTATCGGCAGTTTTAGTCAGTTTTGTTAGACAATTTGGCTCATGATCATCGAATCAAACGATAAAGATCCTTCAGGACGAGATTTTCATAATAAACTTTTTGCAGCGTCTCGTTTAGTAAGCATGATGATTTTTTTCCTATTCTTGGATCTTACACATAGTCGAAACACCATGCCATGAATTAATGCTGTGGAATTTGCCAAATTTTATCATTTTACATTTTACGGATAAAATGCAAGAATGCATAAGTCCCACTGACACGATCACCAAATGACAATAAAACTGTATTAGTGGGCCATTTTCCAGCAGTATTTCGCATGGCTTGTATAAAAGGGTTGACGAAGATGCACTTTCAAATGGTGTTTTAACGAATCTGCTTTTAACGATCAAGCTAACGACCCTAGCTGTTTCAACCATAACCGATAACGTGGGCTCACCACTTTATGGTTTTATTAGTAACCCGGACGTTACGAGAGTCGCCTACTGCGCAGGCGCAGACGGAAGATGAGGCTTTTTACGACACGTTTATATCGTGTTACAACCATCAAAACTGGGGGTAACGTTAGAACTAGGGGTGTGAAGTTCAACTGATCTAAGAGAGTGACCATGTGCGTCTTAGGGTGGTAATAAGGCCGAAGAAAAAGATGTTGCGTTTATGGTTACGGTTCTGAAAAAAAAAGAGTCGGTAGATAGGGATATTTTGTAAATCTCGGAGAAGTGATACAAGAATACCTTTCAGAAACGTCAAACCAAGGAGGTTAAACCTCCTTGGTAAAACAGATATGCCTTTTACAAGGAAAAATGGAATTACAAATTTTATTACACATTCTTGCATCAACTGTTCAAGGCCCTAATCTGTTAAAAGAGTGTGAAATATAGGAAGTTTGTTTTGAATTTCATTACTCAGGTGTCAAATTGAAAATTTTATGTCCTTTGGCAGTGGGCGATTCCAAAAAAGGGCTAGGGTCGGCAGGTTTTTGCTAGGGTTCATCGGGTAACCATAGGGAGTATGGAATCCCTGGAACTAACAAGGATGACACTCAGGCTAGAGTAACCAGAAACACAGCATTTTTTTCCCTAGGCCACTATGCTTACATAACCATTACTGGTGAAATTATGCTGTCTGAACAGGGATGAGCAAACAAAATGAGAAGATAAAGAATCTATTTACAACCCACCAACCGGTTTTTGGTTAGGGTTGGTCGGGTAAGAAGAAACACAACATTTTTTCCTAGGCCTAACGTCCACTATGCCTATATAACCATTACCGGAGAAATTATGCCGTCTGAACAGGGATGGGAAACAAAATGAGAAGATGAAGAATCTATTTACAACCCACCAACCGGTTTTTGATAGGGTTGGTCGGGTATAACCGGAAACACTACTTTTTTCAAGTCCTAGGCCTAACGTCCACTACGCCTATATAACCATTACCGGAGAAATTATGCTGTATGAACAGGGATGAGCAAACAAAATGAGAAAATGATGAATAAATTGACAACCCATCAGACGGTTTTTGTTACGGCTGGTCGGGTAACGTGAAACACAACATTTTTTCCTAGGCCTAACGTCCATTATTCTTACATAACCATTACCGGAGAAATTATGCTGTCTGAACAGGAATGAGAAAACAAAATGAGAAGATGAAGAATCGATTGACAAGCCACCAGACAGTCCAGTCTATTGCCTTTTCAGTCCGTTGGGAACGCTCACAAATAATATCTCCCGTTGGGAATAATGAAAATACCGTGCATTCATTCAACCAAATTGCATATTTCCGCATTCAAAAGACCAGCAAAATGTCGGCAATATCAAGGCATTAGCAACCTTCTTAGGAGAACACTTGGCAAGAACACTTGGCAGTAGTGGACCATTGACTTGTCAATGAAATGTAGTACTATGTAGAGCTTTATTATGTAATCTTGATACTTAATTATCTTAGTAATCGTCTCCATTCGTAGCTACTTTTTGCTACAGCAGTACAGCATGTTATGATAAAAAAAAGAGACCGCATTGCGTTGCATTTATTCACGCAGTGCTTGCAATAACCTTACACGCAGGAAATTTCATTATCATTGCTTTCATGATTCAATATTAATGTTCACTAAAACGAGCTACTCGCATGTGTCCTTAAAAGCGTCAGACACATGAACATATCAAGGCGAGTTTCTGGCTGCAATAGGCCATCCTTCTTTCGATGACGCTTTTAAACCGGTAGCCTCTTTAATTCTAATCCCCATCTAATATAAATAATTCCCAACCCTTCTTGTCAATATTCAGAAGACCCACGCGTCCACCTATGCACATTCAATCAAAATAGCTGATTTTACTAGCGCAGTTTTGGTAACGATATAGCTTACGACGAAACTTTGCGTCGTGGAAGAGCATTCTTTTCTATTAAGCAGTAAGTAGAATGCTTTTATAGGCTTGGGTTGGCCATTAATTACGGCAGTGAGGTAGTGAAAGTAATTTTCCGAAGTCTAACGTGGTTGTGCGTCGAATATCTTTTTGAAGAGCGATTGAAGGTTATCCATCATTAGGTAGACGTCCACAAACTTTACGCACGGAAGTGGATTTTACAACACCATGAGCGTATAATTACAATCCATTAGAATTCATCGGTTTGAAGCAACTTGTACTTAGCCAAGTGTGGTAAAAATGTGCAATAAAGGTCTTCATTCAATATGCAGGGTTCGCGGATACAGTTAAGTTGTGTTTAAAAAAAAATGCAAGTCCATGTCTGTTCATGGCACTTTATTTTTTTCCTGATTGATCAAGTAGTTTACGTCGATGAAGATGAGACATCCAAGTAATATGATACGCAATGTAGCATTAACTCAAGGAGCTGGATAGAATTTTGGAATTCCAAAAATCTGTCCATTTGCTTGAGTAACTGTTATCTTGCTAGGCACTTTGCACCTCCTCAAATATCCAAAATGATGCTTGACAACAACTGGTGAGTACCAACATTAATAGTACATCTTCCAGATTGCATCTTTAAAAGATTAAATTCACAGATGTCATACCTGATATAGTATTGTTTGCATAAAATAAAAAAAAGGCTCAGACATGCTTTTTCTAGATCTATCTAACAGTTAACCACCACAGGAGCACGTTACTAGAACAGCGCCTTGTGTATAGGATTTGGTTTTGAAGCTCATTGCATTCAAATGATCATGAACTTGATTCACAAATTAAAAATTACCACGACTCAAACTGTTGAAAAAGCATGCTGAAGTATTACAGAAGAAGAACTTTATTTTGCGATAATTGTATCAGGTACAATGTATGTCAACTTGTACATAGTTGCACTATTGCTAATATCTAACAATTCTAAAGACCTAATTCAATTCATGAATACTAGTAGAGACAATCCATCTATGCATGCTAATACTCTAGAACAGTATGTTGATGACTGTATGTTGCGTCAGGAATGTATACCATTGTATTTCTTTTGATCACGGCTTGTGACGCCACTCTTCATGCATGCATCTAGACAACACTTCTCTCATTATCACCAAATTCCCTAATCTAAAAACAGCGCTGTCACCTGGAAAGATGTAAATCAGACCCGATCTGTTTCTTGATTGGGAGCAAATTAAAGCTGAGTCGGCCACGCGATAGAGATGTCAACGTAATCAACCAGAAAACAAGATAGAACAAGTTGACGTCGCCTCTGTAATATTGACAGCGAGCGTGAAACGGAAGATATGAAACCATAGCACCGTGCGTTATTGGGTGTTAACTGCAATCTAATACGTTACAAGATTTATGAACGTGTCAAGTTATGAAAGTTTGGTAAAATGACGTGTAAGCGTAGCTACATAAACGCCAAGACGGTAAGCAAGATATTACAATAACAGGATAGTCAGGGGGGGGGGGGAATAATCCGTATGATGTGCTTTTACATTAGCACTGACTATAGTTATAAATCATGTAAAAAAGCACACTTTAAAATTGTAACGTTCAATGTGTATCTGAAATAACTAAATTTCCATCGGCCCTAAGATTACTCAGCCGCTAGCTCTTGCAAATCGGAAATTTGGTTGAGATTTCATATGAAATTGCTACTACAATCACGAAGAAGCTACGAAAACCGGACGTTTCGCTGCAGTACCCTAACAAGCCGGTACTTAATTTTGAGGCATTCAATAATTTCGAGGCCTCATCAAGACCTACCAACATACTAAATATCAAGACAATCCATCCAGGCCTTCTTGAGTTATCGTGTTGGCAGATAGATAGACACACGCACGAACGCTACCCAAAAACATAACCTTCAGTCGAAGGTAATAAGAAACCTATCTCGGCCCTCAGAATACGAAATCAAGTCTCTTGCGAAAGGGAAATGGAAATTTGGTTGAGAATCCACTATCAGTCTGACTTAACTAACAGTCTGAGAGGTCAGCTACGCTGGGAACAAATCTATTTCCGACGAAAAGAAAGGTCAGAACACCTGAGACTCCCGCCTTAACGACGATCGATCCTGCCCCCTTCACCCGGCGTTGTCTGCCTCTGTTGCCCAAAACACTTTCCGGCAACTTGAGCAGGTAACAATAGAACACGGGTAGAAACGGACACTCGTTTCGTGACGTCATCTGTCCGAGCGTGTTACCATGACGTATCTCGCCCCGTTGCATCTTGGTCGCTTTTACTTTTATCGTAAATTTGTTATATTTCCCTCCCTAGGGAGGAAATATATTGTTCCTTTACTGAAGATTCTTACTGGTGATAATGCATGGAATTTAGTCTATTTGACACTCAAATAAAGGAAAACAGAGCACTTTGCCTAGTTATGAATAGATTACGTGGATAGAGTTGAATCTTGGTCGCTTTTACTTTCATTGTTATTCTTTTTTCTACTTAACTGATGATTCTTACTAATAAACACGCATTGAGTTAATTCTTTTAAGCAGTCGGGAAAGGAAAACAGAGTACCTTGCCTGTGTAAACATTCCCTGCCAGTAGCACACAGACTGGGCTCATGAATAGATGACGTAAACAATCTTGACAGGTCCCCTCGTATCTTTTACATTTCTTTGCTTAAAAGCACAACAGATTTCAAGAAACTTGACGCCATTAGCAGGTTTGAATATATCTTTGGATGTGACAGTGACTGCTATCACAATGCAAAAATACATAAAATATTGCTTTGTTATTAGAACATATACTGAAAATGAAACAATTAGCCCGACCCGAATGTAACATGATATTACCAATGTATTCATGTTAGCCTTTATTGCTTAGTAAGTGAAGAACTAGTCTGTATTTCTATTCAGTTCTTCGTAAATAGCTATAGATCTTCTTCTTCTAATAAGTTCTATCAATGACAATGGTCGTGTTGGGGAGCATTATCACCAGATTTTATCCAGATCTTTAACAACGCTTATGGTAGTTTATTGGATTTACTACGTGGAAATAAGCAAACATGATTTGTTTACTTTTGTTATGACTGCCTTTATGTTGATTTCCGCACGCAAAATGTAAAATGGCAACATTCAGTTCACATGAAGAACTTTATTGGACGACAATCGTACACGGTACAATGCATAGCAACAACCATCGAACATAGTACAGAATAGAAATATAGAACAAAATTTAACATCCTAATTACTAATACAATTAGGGCTGGCATAAGTCTTTGATATTGTGTTACAATTGAGTGGGGCCAGTCATTAGTTTCGGTATTTTTTCTGATAACAAAGCAGTCTTTTATCACGCCTTATGAATTTCACCGACAACCATAAAAATGTTGATATTCTAGTAATGAGAAAAAGATGACTTGATTATTGATTATTTCTTAATCTACTCAATCTATAATCCGAACACCGCGTTTTGACGGTTGAGGCTATTTGATTGGATATTAGAGTCTTACTAACACTCCATCATCCAATCAGCGCCGTCAATGTTTAAACTAATCAGGACCCAGGGTAGCTATTATCGTCAGGGGGACGTGACCCGTGGTTGACCTGTGAGGGATGTGGATAAAGCTTTGTTTACCGCCGGAGTAAGGTTACATGGGAGCGTTGACATAGCACGTGTGCCCTCGGGTCCTTATGTTATTAGATAGGAATTTAGGGCGTTACACATAAAACGCAGGTACACAGTTTAACGTAGTCCGTACTGGTGTCAAACAAAATCACTACCACCAATGCTAACATAACATATTGTGGATGTATTTTATGCAAGGGTCATATTTCCAAACCGGCACCCGGCAGGGCATGTTTAGAGTATGATACATAGGAAAATATATCAAAGAATTTCTAGACGTCAGAAGTTCTTCCAGTGATTGTAAAAGCTCATGATCCCACACTATACACTCTTGTATTAGGTAGATTACCCTTATAGAACTGTAGTTAAGTACCAGTAGATGCCATACTTTGTACCTTGTACAACTGTTGTGCAATAAAGATTTATCTATAAAAGACAACAGAACACACAAAACGTTTAGAGAATATTTCTTGACGTTCACTTTTATTTTTCGTTCCATAAAATAGCCCTGAGCCCCGAGTTGGAAATGTGAACCTAGCATTAAGCAGACATTATGCTCCGTGTATCTTAGTTCACCTGGTTACGCAGGTGTACACACTTGTAAGAACTTCGCAAAGAAAGTCACGGGAGCATGGTGGGATGACGGCAGCCTATTCTAACGCCTGCTCTCTGCTCTAGTTGCGTTGTTGATTGGAAGAAATGTACACCGCGCCATATTGTGCGTAGGGCTTGGTCCATGGGTCCCTGGAATCGTATCTTTGGTTTTGTATCGACGTGGTATCGTATGTTGGGTTTTGTATCAATGTGGCATATGATGTTTCACTCTTCAGAGGCGTTACAAGCGTCTTTTGTCCTTTTGTTGTTGTAAAGTATCGTTCTGTTCATACTTCTTAAAGGGCGGGGTTTGAACTAATCTTATGCAATTTCAGATCCGTTCGTTGTTCTAGGTTTTAAATGGCCATACGTGTTTGAATTTATTCATATACAATTGAAATCAAGGAGAACAGGTAATCTATTATCATAATTGCAATGTAGGAATCCGTGTCTTATTCATCATTTGAAGTAAACACAGATATATGGTCAAAACACACGCCTTTCCGTGCAGCGTATTTCTTAATTTCTATATGCCTACAGAGGCTAGAATGACTGTGTACCTCTTGGGTATTGGTCTCATTCTGTCTTTGACAGCATACCTTTAGGTCGACCCAGACAAAACAAACAAAACAGAACAAAACAAAGCGCGGTGTCTCAATGGGAATTTGGGATTAGAAGCGACATGTAGCTGACGAGTCAGGTACTGCCGGTGACTCTAACATAAGATAACCTCCCGCACCTATTTCCCTTCACAATTCGTAACTCCTAAAACTAGAAATTGAGGTTGTGCCCTCTCCGTAGGCAGGGAAGACAGATTGTTTCCGTGATGCGTTTTGAGAATCATGACAGGAAAGGCGTCGGTGTCCCTGTAGCTCAACTGGCGGGAGCCTCACAGTTAAGCTCCTGGTTCCCGATTGGTTCGTAACTTGGAGACCCCCCGTTCAGATCCTGGGACAGGACATCTCGGTTGGGGCTACACCCGTCTTTCGGAAGGGACGTAAAATGGGGGTTCTATGTTCCCTAAGTTGCCTCAAGCACGTTAAAGGGGAAGAGCTAGCAACCCCTTCCTGTAAAAATATACCCTGCCACTGAAACAGCAAGGAAACTTGCAGACCTACTATCATCTGCCACTAGGCACTATAAGGTGAACAACAACTCTCTCTCAGGGCAGGGAAGACAGATTACTTTCGTGATGCGTTTTGAAAACCCTCGGACCAGGAAAGGGCGTTGGCCCGCAGACGGAGTCTTAGAAAGCGTTCTTCTTTCCCGAGGGACACAGATATGGCGTAATGCGGAAATTACATAAGCGGAATTTACGATGAGCGTCTTGCGACCCGTCACGTACGTGTCATAAATTTTTGATGAACCTTGAGCAACTCCCTGAAGAATTTATCCGAAGGTGTCTGGGAGGTGTGAGGACTGAATGGTTGTATTTTATAGGACGGGTGCATTAAACGTTGATTTCACCTGCCTCAACTGATAAACAGATACCAGAGAGTACCGTTCGTTCGTTCTCGGACCCTTGTAGTCCTAGTGGCACATAGGGCAGCAAGTTTCCTTGCTGTTTCAGTAGCAGGGTATATTTTTACGGTCAGGGGCTGCTTGCCCTTCCCCTTTACATGATCTGAGACACCTCTTCGAACACGGGACCACCATTTTACGTCCTTTCTGAAAGACGGGTGCAGCCCCAAACGAGATGCCCTGCCTAGGATTGAACCGGGGTCTCCCAGTAACCAACTAATTGGAAACAGGAGCTCAAATGTGAGGCAAGTCTCAGACTCACTTGCCTTTTCAAAACCTAGTTTTTAAAGACAATACGACATTTTGACAGTTTCATTCGACAAAGATTGATGGTTCATAAGGTTTATTCATTGCCAGAACTCTCTTCGCCACAGAGCTACTTGAACAGACCTTGTTTTGAAGTTTGAAGACCATGCGATAGTTTGTCAGTTTCATTCGCCAAAGATTGATGATACATAAGTTTTAGTCAGTGCCACAGGTATACTTGAAAAGACCTAGTTTTGAAGTTTTGGAAGACCACACGACAGTTTGACAGTTTCATTCGACGATAGATGGTTAACCTCCTTAGTTTTTGTCATTTACACACTTCCCTCGCTTCAGACTTAGTTGAACAGTCATAGATGCAAAGTTTTTGAAGACCACACGACAGTTTGACAGTTTTATTCGCCAAAGATTGATTATTCCATAAGTTTTAGTCAGTGCCACAGCTACTTGAAGAGACCTCGTTTCAAAGTTTTGGAAGACCACACGACAGTTTGTCAGTTTCATCCGACGATAGATGGTTAACCTCCTTAGTTTTTGTCATTTACACACTTCCCTCGCTTCAGACTTAGTTGAACAGTCATAGATGCAAAGTTTTTGAAGACCGTTTGTCAGTTTGTCAGTTTCATTCGACAAAAACATTGATGATTTATGGTGCGTAGTCTTTGCCACAGCTTTCCTCCCCCAAACACAACGATTCGGATGTTATCGTGACAGAAAAATCGTTATCACCATGAACCATATTTCCTTTTATATACAGGATTACGTTTTTTTCTATATCACCTTTGTAACACTAGGGAAAATATCCATAACTTCGATTGACCTTTTCGTCAAGAAACAAAATCCTTTTTGACCAGAAATACAAGTACCACGGACCCCCGTTGGAAATGGGTAATCTTTAGGTAGTCGACGGTAAACCTGAGAAAAAATCAATTAGATGCTTTGATATTCTACATAACGTGATGTATGGGAGAAGTCATGAAACGTTGGATAATCGAACACACAAATGTACATTGCAAAAAGTCGATGTTGACTCTTAAAGATTTGTTCCATCTCGTCATTATAATCGTAGGCCTCACTCCAATATTGTAACGCGGTCTGTGTACGAAAATCTCTGTCGAGTCCAAGTCTGAGAGCTTTGGAGTCAGGAAAGTTACCCGAGTCAATTGGACGAAGAGCAATTTGAGGAATCATTGCTAAAAATAGGTTTTAAAACTACCCTTATACATACATTGTACGTATGGCTTCTTCTCGTCTGTTGGTATTAAATGTTACGTCTAACATTAAGATGGGCTTGTTTAAAATAGAACGGTCACAATGCATAAGAAAACTTAATCTTTTAAGACTCGTCATAGATTTAACATTATGCAACAACAACCATAATGCCGGATTTGCCATAACATGGTCACTAGTCCCTACTTAGGGGTGTTCTACCGGGTCCAGTCTGCTAGGCATTGGTCTGTTTCTGTCAGCTTGTCTTTTTACCAAGCCTATCAAGTTATCGCCGACCGTGGAGCGAACTAATCAAAGCCAAGCCCGTAAGACCACCCCCGTGCGCGCTAATCTACCTGGGAGGGCGGGCATCACTCCAGCACCGTAGAGATGCCGGGGAGTTCCCGATGGTACGGTTACCGAGATGTGTAGTCCCTCTGCGGGGCCCCAGCCATGCGTTCGATTATCGACAATCACCCGATAATTGGGTTAGAGGCAGTGACGCAAGTAGGAGGACTGGCCGTCATTACCCGCTTTCTCCTAGATTACGGCGGTTGGGGGACCGAAGTAGATTATAAAGTGTGCTGGGTGGACCTGGAAACAGGCCAACACCAAGGAGTCATCTATTTCCTCTGGTAAACTGGCAATACATCGACCAATTAAGGACTGGAAATGTTTTAGAGGGATGGGAATTTGTAATGATCTCCCCTCCTTATGGGAATATGACATCTGTGCTCGTACTTGTAATGCTTTTGCGCTTGATGAAAATATGAGAACTGTAGTGTTGTGTTGGGGACACAAGATTTTTGATAGCATCTAGCAAACTCTTATGATGGCCTGTGAAACAACACACTGTGTTTTTGACGTATTAACAAGAAAAGCCATCATTCTTTTATCATTATACTACTTCTCTCGACTGAGTTGTTCGGATGAAAAAAGTTAAAATGCAGGGTCAAACTTTTTACAATCCTATTGTATCCTACAGTCGAGTTCCAGTACTCTCCAAGAAGACGCATGAAGTTTTGATCGATGTCAATCCAACATTCTAGTAGGTGGGGCGTTATAATTATACATTCGAAACTCCAGTGCGCAATTCTGAAATTCAGTGTCGAACTTTTCACAACCCCAAAGTATCTTGAAGACGAGTTCCAACTTCCAATACTCTCCAAGAAGATGCATAAAGTTTTGTTCGATATCAATCTAACATTTTAGTAGGTGGGCGCGCTATACTTATACATTCCAGACTCCAGTGCGCAACCCTGAAATTCAGTGTCGAGCTTTCCACAACTCAATTGCGTCTGAAAGACAAGTTTCAACTTCCAATACTCTGTAAGAAGATGCATAAAGTTTTGATCGGTATCAATTCAACATTTCAGTAGGTTGGTGCGATATACTTATACATTCGGGACTCAGGTGCGAAAGCCGCGTTGAAAACACGCTATCTCTCTTCGCAGGTGGGTCCGTAAGGCGTTGACCAGATCTGAATCACTTCCGCTCAAATGGCGCAGACGTTTCGGACGTAATTTGGTGAAGTAGCCAAGCGTGATGATTTGCTCCCACACAGCGCGCTGTTGTAGCACAGCGGATGATGAGGCCACATTTCTAGTAGACGGCGATCACATAGCGACCGTACTGCGACCAAAATTTGATTTGTGTAACCGTTGAGTTCATAATTGGAATATGGTTCAAGATGCTAAAGTATAACATTCGTTCGTTAAGACCCTTCCAGTGACACACAGGGCCGCACGTTTCCTTGCTATTTCAATACCATTTTACGTCCCTTCCGAAAGACAACTGCAGCCCCAACCGAGATGTCCTGACCCAGGATTGAACTGAGGCCACCCAATTAGCAATTAATTACAACCAGAATCTCAACTAGTTTAGCTTTAGGGAAATACCTAAAAGTATAATGTAAAATACAACAAAACGCAGAAAGCGTAACAATTGTTATTTATCTTCATGTATGAAATTCGTTGAGTGATCTGACAAATCTTTGGTCACTGAGTGTTAGCAGCCTCTAATACCCTCATTCTACCAGACGGCGATCTTGCTGTGACCTAATCTGGATTTGTGCAACCCTTGACTTTATAATTGAAACATCATGCAAGGTATGAATGAAAAACAGGAAACGAAGAAATATTCGTTCTTTATAAATGAAATTCGATCTGTCAAATCTTCCGTAGCTCAGTGGTCGCAGCCTCTCATTGAAAGGGGGCGTCCAAATGATATTGTCCATTCACTGTCCATGGCAATCTCCACCCACGTGAGTGGTGCTATATGTCGCCCATGCATGAGGAAGATGCGCGTATCGTTCACAGCAGAAGCTTCTAATGTTCTTCAGATGGCCTTGAACTTCTCTCCCTGGATTCTGTAACTTTTGGGATCACGCATATGGCGCGTATAGTTCGCAACAGAAGCTTCTAATGTTGTCAGATGGTCTTGAACTTCTTTCACTGCATTCAGTAACTTTTGGGATCACGCTTATGGCCCGTATAGTTTGCAACAGGAGCTTCTAATGTTGTTCAGATCACCTCGATCTCAAACTTCTGTGAACATTCAGTAATTCTGGAATGATGCATGTGATATGGTCGATAGGCATAGTGGCTGAGATCAGAAATAATCGTTGTGCTCTTGTGGTCGAAGATGCTCTGTTCATTCCGATTCATTTCTGGTTGTCAAAATTGCAAGCTTTATAAAAATACCCCCATTCCACTAGACGGCGATTGCACTGGACACTACGACCTAAATTGGATTTGTGTAATCCTTAATTTTATGATTACAATATCATGCAAAATGTCACAGTACGACTGAAAAGACAACAAAACACACAAAGCGTAAAACTCGTTTTTATCTATGAAATTCGTTGAGCGCTGTCAAATCTTAGGTCGCAGTGCAATCGCCGCCCTAATGGAATGGGGTGTTAGTACAATGTCGTGTCGAGAAGCCATTGTACTAGCTCTATTTGGACAGACATAATCGGCTGAATGCCAGTCTTTACTTTCCCCTACATACACGAGAAATGCATTTCTATAACGTGCATGATGTGTTAGGGCGTGTCTCTTATAGACCAGGAGGACAGTTGCGTGACTTCAGCTCGGAATCTTCAATAGAGTATCGTGACTTTAGCGAGTTTCCAACGGCCTCCAACAATAACGTACGCGGTCTAAGTCACGTTTACATTCTAGGTTTGATGGACAGTTTATCTGTTTCGGTTATGCCTGAGCAATAGCAGTATTAGACTTAATGTCGGTTTGACTAGGAGAAGTCCACATGCATTCTTACGGCGTACATGTAAGCTTTAACATGTCAAAGTCACTTACTTAGTTACTCACGTTAACCCTTCTATTGAGGGATTGTTTGCTCAAAGATGTTATCACGCACACGTGAGATGCCTCTCTCCATTCAACAGAATGAATAGATAGGATAGTCAAAATAGATTTATGTTTTTGCTATTGAGAATACAGTCAAAACTGCTCAAGAAAACCGCTTTGGGGACCGACAAAATCTGGTTTATGTGGACAGGTGGTCACTATAGACAGGATTCTTGAGGCTTGTGTCAAAGGGAAATATTATCTAAGGGACCAGCAAAAAGTGGTCACATTGGCCAGGTGGTCCTTATGTAGAGGTGTTCACTTGCACAGGTTTGACTGTTGTAACCTCCGTTCAACTGAGAGAAAAATTTCACATTGACTTATTATCATGACCACGCTTTGCAAACCATCTTTTAACTTTTAAGCTTGCATAACACTTTAACTGTTTAAAAACAGTTAAAGTGTTATGTAAGCTTAAAAGTTTCCCTCTTTCCCAGAGTCACTTCCAAGATACATTTCCCGAGTCTTGCATAGATTCCAAGACAACATTGAAGTATCATCCTGACCAACTTTTGCAGACCATCTAAAGGTGTTATCTAATCTAAAAAGTTTTCACTCGCCTGTTCACTCTCAACTTACATTTCCCGAGTCTTAGATCTTCCATTCACAAGACAGAAGGAGAGGAGATCGATGGAAGTCTTGGATCTTTCGTGCCAAGGTTGAGACACATCTTGAGAACACGATGGTCGTTCAGTTACCTTATCTGATAAAAGTCGCACCTCCATCAGTGGTCGGACACCCACTCGCCGTTACGGCTCGTAAATCTCACTGTACAAAGTCCGCCCACTTGCATATCACCTCTGCATAAGGAACATCTGGTCACTTTGATGCCCCCTTAACGGAGGCTTTTTTGTATAAGATGTTGGTGTGTAACTTTTTGCTCATAAATCTTACTCTCCAAGCAGAGGAGTGCTTGGCGGCAGTCAGTTTTCGCGGGAATGCACATTCAAGGTAGCAGAACACGGTTTCCGGCCTATGGGGATTTTTAAAGTTAAGGACCTCAAAGTGACCGACATCGACGTGGAAAAAAATCATAGTAGGTACCCTAGAGAAGCACGACGAACAAATGCATTTGAAGTTGAATTTTTAGTCATGCAGTTCGTAAATCTCACTGTACAAAGTCCGCCCACTTCCTACTTAGTGATCACCTCTGCATAAGGAACATCTGGCCACTTTGATGCCCCCTTAACGGAGGCTTTTTTCTATGAGATGTTGATGTGCAACTTTTTGCTCATAAATCTTACTCTCCAAGCAGAGGAGTGCTTGGCGGCAGTCAGTTTTCGCGGGAATGCACATTCAAGTTAGCAGAACACAGTTTCCGGCCTATGGGGATTTTTATACTTAAGGACCTCAAAGTGACCGACATCGACGTGGAAAAAATTACAGTAGGTACCCTAGTGAAGCACGACGAACAAATACATTTGAAATTGAATTTTTAGACATACAGTTCATAAATCTCACTGTACAAATTACGCCCACTTGCTACTTAGTGATCACCTCTGCGTAAGGAACATCTGGCTACTTTTGATGGCCCTTCAACAGAGCCTTTTTTCTATAAGAGGAATGCTTGGAGGTATACAGAAAACGGGTCAAAACCGAAAGCCCGACAGAACGCCGAAAAACACGTCAAAAGCCAACCGGAGCCTTTCCAGATCCTCTGTTTTGAGAGTACATACATCTCACTGTACAAAGTCCGCCCACTTGCTTCTTAGTGACCACCTCTGCATAAAGAACATCTGGTCACTTTTGATGCCCCCTTAACGGAGGCTTTTTTCTATAAGATGTTGGTGTGTAACTTTTTGCTCAAAAATTTTACTCTCCAAGCAGAGGAATGCTTGGCGACATAAAGAAATAGGACAAAATAGAAAGCCCGACAAAACGACGAAAACACGTCAAAAGCCAGCCGGAGCCATTCCGGATCCTCTGTTTGGAGAGTACATAAATCTCACTGTACGATGTCCGCCCACTCGTAGACATACTGTGCCATCTGTACCTTCTACAACTTTAGCAGGCACTCTTTTCATCAGACGGCGATCAATGAGCTACCGTACAGAGACCAAGATTTGATTTGTGTAACCCTTGATTTCATACTCAGTGCAAGATGTATAACACACACAGTACAAGTATGATTTAAAGATGACAAATCACCAAAAATGTCTCCCAAAAATTACTTCTTCCTCTATGAAATTTGTTGAGCAAACTTTGGTCGTTCAGCAGGCGTAGCTTCTATTGGAAAGGGGGCGTTAGACATACCGTCTCATCTCCACATCCTCTGCAACTTTATAGCGAGCAGCAAACGAGGTTATACATCACAAGGGACCTTTAAATGAGTGCGGGATCTCTCTATGCCAGAAAGATCAGTCATATGAGATACTTTAAGACAAGCATCTTTCTCTCCAACGATATATCACCGCCAGCATGGTTCTTAGTGCTTTGGGTTTGATAGTGAAGGAATTGTTCAAACGTATACAGAAGAGACTATCAGAATTTGAAGAGCTATTAAGTTGATAGTTAAGATTGATTGAAAGAAAACCGGCATGATGCAAAGAAACGTGAGATGAAAGTGTTTTCGAGAAGTTTGGTGGTCATCATTGTAATTGATTTTTGCGTGGCTTTGTCCATGCAGACGAGTGATTCAACCACCCACGCTAGAATTAGATTATCCGCGGGTAAGTGCCCGCATTATATGTGTCTTATCGCAGCGTTATTAGTCTCCGGTCAACATGAAGAATTTACAATGTGTTCACAATATTGGAATTTCCAAGACATTAATGGCGTCGGCGGTTCGAACAACTTTCGAAAACAGTAGTCGTGACATGGAGCAATGGTCAAACTTTTATGGAAACTTGAAAACTAAGATTTTGTGAACGTCAGATAACGTACTTGACGACATTTTGAGAGCTATGGGGGTTGTTCACCTTATAGTGCCAAGTTTCCTTGCTATTTCTGTAGCAGTGTATATTTTACAAGGAGGGGTTGCTAGCCCTTCCCCTTAGCGTGCGGGGCCCAAATTTTACGTCCCTTCCGAAAGACGAGTGCAGCCCCAACCGAGATGTCCTGTCCCTGGATCTTTATCTTTATTAGAGGCACGCTACACAAAGACATGGGCATAGTGTCGCTACACTCAAGTACAACAACTTATATCACAGCGCCACAGAAACGCTACATAGGATTTGAACCGGGGTCTCCCATTTAGCAACTAATTGGAACCAAAAGCTCAACTGTTACCACAGGGACATCCCTTATGGGGCACATCGCAGCAAATGAATTTCCTTGTTAATTGGAGACAAGTGTCATTTAACTCCCACTCATCTACCTACGCACACAAGAGGTTTCTATCTGGGCACTAGTTAGGATTGACGACTGCTATGATTGATCTATATGGGTTTCATGGGCTTGTCTTAATTAGGGATGCAGGGATTTGCCGGCTTGTTTTTGTGACACGATTTCTAATCATTTAGAATTGTGTATCTGTATCTGTATAGCTGGTACTACCGCCCCTTCGTGGTAACACACCAGCTTCGCAGTGCGGCAGTACCTACATGTAGTTATATAACTCTGAACGAACTGTCACTTAAGACTTTGCACATCTAGCTGCAAATGGCTTGTTTTTGTGACATGTTTTTTTCTCATTTACAATTGTGTATCTGTATCTGTATATAGCCGGTATAACCGCAATTCGGCGTAACACACCAACCTCGCAGTACCTAGTTATATAACACTGAACGAAGTGTTACGTAATTGCACATCTAGCTGCAAGCGTTGTTTGAAGCTATCCGGTGGGGGTGTCCCTACTGTACTAAGTGGCAACAACTTCTAGTTCTTGGAAAAGTGAATTTTTGAACACATCAATCTTAGGTTGACAACTCTAGTCCTTGAATGCATAATGGCCCCCCTGTTAAAACTCTGTAGCGCTTGTGGCTTCCGCGCACTTTGTGTGTTCTGTCCCTGAACGTTCTAATGCGGTCTTCCATTTTAACTAACCACATGCTGTAGAAAGAAGAAAAGTCGCAACCTTTATAACCTGCATTGGCTCTCATAGTAGATACATTGTGATGCATGTTAAAGGCAACCACAGCAATATTAGGGCCAAAATATGGAAATAAGAAAAATGATGAAATCTTTATGGTAGTGACATTTACTAACATTGTTTAGCACATTTGCGTAATGACTTCATACTTTAAGTATTTCAAAACCGCGCAAAATTGTGCCGTATGATGATCCCCTTAGCTTAGCGAGCCAACAAAAACTCCAGTTAGTTCTCACATCACAACAACGTCGTATTTTTGCACCATGGACAGTGCTATACATTGTGAGTGTTGTTTGAGCTAATCATGTATAGAAATGACTAAATAAATTGACTTTCAGAATCCAATTTTTCAACCCTAATATTGCTTGGGTTTCGCTGCTCTGGGAGAATTTTCTTAGCTCTCTTTATACCAATTTTGACGCTCGTAGTAAAGACATTGCAACACATGTCTAAAGTAAAAAAGCCCTGTAGGAAATTAGAACTTTCTTAGATCTCTGGTGATGCGAGCAGAGTCTCAACACGACGCAGAAAACAAATGCCACGCCGTCTGGTGTGTTCTATACACGCTAATAACGTGGGGAGACCCGCTAACATCAGCATATTCCCTTCGGGCAGCGCGAAATATCAGAGGTTACGCCATCGGGAGTCACACATTAGGGGTGATCAATTATGAAGGACTTTGCAGGAAAGATATTTTTAGTACAGAAAAATGCTCTCTAAGAAAATAGACAATATTCAAATGTAAAATTGCAAGAAAATGGCTGTTAGTTGGAGCAATATTCTGTACTGTTAGAATGTCGATGTCGTTGTGTCTCTTTCACATGATCTTTTCCTCGATAAAAACGGAGGTATTCTTTTCGGTCTGTTAGTTCGTTTGTTCGGCCTAGTCATTTGAAGATTCTTTGAATATTGCAGAGTGGAAGAATGTGAGTCGGAAAATGGCGTAACGGGAGACTCGCAGGATTGGAAGGCTGTTTTGGTCCGGGTCCAAAGTTAATGCCGCAGCTACACTTTGCCCGGGTCCGAAGTCCCACATTGAGACAGCAAAATGCATAGACTTAGCGAGGAAATTCACAACTATGATTAAAACAAGAAATTCATAAAAACTTCATGGAGATATGACATCCTTGCTTTCCTGTCAATCCACGCCCCCTGTGTCTGGAGAGTTAGCTAAAGTTAAAATCCTCCCGAATCTTTTGAAGCTTTGTGTGCTCTGTTGTCTTTTTGGTCATGCGTCTTGAATGATATTCCCATTATAAAGTCAAGGGTAACACAAATCCAGTTTAGGACGCAGCGACGCCGCCAGCATGTCGCAAGTCCAGTGAGAGGGGGGCTTAACGCACAGACTTAGCTCACAGTGGACTTAGCTAGAAGGTCGCAGTTTGATAAATTGTTTCTACCTGCCAAATTGACAGGCGGTAACATTGCATCCAATGGTATTCCATGGAGCACAGGAATCATCTAGGGTGGACTTAGTAATAGAAAGAAAGCACACTCTCCTATCGGTGTTTTTCATAGCTCCTAAGCGTTTTCTTTTATACTGGTTCACGGTTGTCAAAAGGTATCAACGCGGTTGAAAAGAAGTTGTGAGGTTGATTTTATCTTAGCTTCTGCGGTACAAGAACACATGGCGGTAATATTGACTTCATGTCAACGAATGTACTGGTTAGTTTTCCGAAGCTAATATTGCCATTACAATGAGATTGTAGTGATCTTTTCACGTCATCTGGACGCCTCTCAAGGACGACTGTAGTAGCGTACGCCATCCTGACGCCACATAATTAGTTATCTTTGACTTGGGCTCATAAGCCTTCCGTGCTATAAGATCGAGGTTGTTTGGTGGTATACGCCAAAATTACCCCAGTAAAGATGGTTACTATCTCGTTATGCCTATCTCATGCGTCTGTTTTTACGGGTGGCTCGTATAACTATCACCGTAAAAGGTTTAGATGATAAAATATGTAGTGTCCATTTCAAGTCCTTGACCTCAGTAGGTACTCTCCAAGCAGAGGTTGAAAGTGGGATGTCGTCACCATCGTCTAGTTGCCCTTGACTTTCTGCCAGCTTCTGCTTGGAAAGTATTCAGTCTGAGACGTTGATGAAGAATAGACATCCAGGTAAATGATATTTAAAGACGATAATATCTCTACAACTGGATGGTATACGGAGGTTTCTTCCGGAAGTTTCGAGTGACATCCATCACTCTTCTTCAGCGTCACTAGAATGAACTGGCAGAAAGAGTCAGTACTAGCACATGAGATGTAGCTTGAAAAAAAAAAGTTCCAAAATGATAATTTCAAAGTTTATTGCAAATACATGCCCGAAGGCTAATTGCAAGGACAAACAACACAAATAAAGATTAAAATCTAGAATGAGATCTAATGTTATGCTACATTGTAAGATGTACATGGTGCTAGTTTTGTTGGGTTTGACTTCTTCTTTTGAGGCAGTGGAAGACGGATTTACCCACTTCATTTAATGTCACTGGCTTATAGAACCTGTATCTTCCCCAGTTGTAGACGATGAATCGCCTTTGGGTGTATACTTTGAGGAAAACACAACCGTGAGCAGAGATCTTTTCCAGATGGCATTGTTATCTTGTCTCCTGTCTGAACTCACCCCGGAAATGATGGCGTACATTTAGACAGACTTCAAACAACGCGTGTCCCCGGAGGGCTTCCGCTGGAGTTCCGGGAACTGTCTAGATTCCAGGAAGCCTGATAACACGGACCTATCAATCCAAAACCCAAGAGCCAATGTCATTACCACCCTTTCTGTCATGCGGTAGATCACATCCCCTTGTCTCTCTCTTTGCTAATGGCTGCAACCCCGTACTCTTCAAACAGAGGAGTGGGTCCGGCTGGTTTTGACGCGTTTTTTAAAAAACTTTTTAAGCGTTTTTGTCGGACTTTCTTCCAATCTAAAATGTAAGAGCCAATGTCATCACCACCCTTTCTGTCATGCGGCAGATTCCCTTGTCTCTCTTTTTGCTAATGGCTGCAACCCTGTACTCTCCAAACAGAGGAGTGGGCCCGGCTGGTTTTTGACATGTTTTAGGCGTTTTTGTCGGGCTTTCTAACTTTGTCATATTTTTTTAAAGTCACCAACCCACACCTCTGCCACCAGTCGCAACGATCAATGCCTAATGAATTTAATCACGTCAAGTAATCGCCGGCAGAGGTGTGGGTTGGTGACATTAAAAAACATGACAACGTAGAAAGCCAGACAAAAACGCAGAAAACCACGTCTAAAACCAGTCGGACCCACTCCTCTGTTTGGAGAGTAGCAACCATGTACATGCGGTGATATTAGTCACTGTTCGTACTCGACGCAGTCATTATCAAAAACTTGGATGGCTCATTTTGTTGGGACGATATAACAAGGCAGACTTTTTGGCGATTTTTTTTACCTCCATAAGACTTGGCTTTCAGTAGCCTTGGCATTGTTTCGAAACCCTTGACCAGTTGCATAACGGAATCATTTATAACAACCAATATTTCCCTTGTGTGTAGTAACTACTGTCTTTGGTAGCCAAGCTATTTTCAGCAGTTTAAAAGCATCATTATTCTACCGCCATAGCTACCCGTTTTTCTTTTAACAAATAACCAGCCTCATTGCAACTTTGGCAAAATTGGCTGTCTGCCTCCTTAGGAAGAGCGACCACTAATGAAAATGGGCTCACGGCGTCTATTTGTTACCGGGTCCAGCGTTGATTTTAAGCCCGTGTTAAAATGATTCGGGGTCCCGGCCGGGCCCCAAAATAGCCCGGCAGCCGCAGGGTGTCCCACGGGGCCACTCAGGGGTCACACCCGAGAGGGCAAAAAAAAGCCTGTGAACTACCCGGCAGAGCCCCTTTTTCTAATTGGGACCGAAGCATAAGCAGCGTTTCCCTGCTCCGTTGACGTAACGGAAAAGTTGAAGTGCAAGCTTGGACACTGGTCTGGTGATTTGTGATCTTGCGAAGTACTAGTGATAAGGTAGAGGACAGACACTGGTCAGACCATGATGTAGGGAGAACTTAGCGGACGTCGCTAGACTATGCATGAAGCTTTAATCAAGATCACATAGGTAACAGCTAAACTAAGACTTCTGAAGAGTTTTCGTATGGACAGGGTGTTGTAACGGAGGGAATGACGAATGCTTAGCTCAGAGGCGTTCGGATGAAAGTCATGAGGAGTAAGTGCCACTCCTCAAAGCGAACAAGATTGTTTTACCATAATGACAATGCACTGACGCAGAAGCATGCAAATGTAGTGCTTTTTTTCGGGGCCGTATCAAATACACAATTTGAAACTTGTAACAATCAAAGTTTATTGCAAATACATGCGCAATGGCTAATTACAAGTACAGACAACACATATAATAATAATAATGATAGATGCAATGATATTAAGGGCTACATCCAATATTATGATACATTCTGATAAAATCTACATGGTGCTAGTTTTGTTGGGTTCGACTTCTTTTGAGGCAGTGGAAGACGAATTTTCCCACTTCTTTCATATAATTTGTGGGTTCTTTGATTCTAATAGTAGACTTGTTTTCTCATGATCAGGAATAGTGGGAAAGTAAGTGCGGATTTTGGACACGCTGGTAAATAATTGGTTTCTTATATCCAAATAAAATGAACAAATAGAGATGACATGAGTTTCGTCTTTCACTGCATTTGAGGAGCAATACTTATAAATCCTCTCCGACACAGGTAGTTTCATATATCGCCCCTTTTCGATTTCCAGGGGGTGGGCACTGATTATATTTCATTTATACTACAATATGCATGATACTTGTTGGTCCATTCGCCGCCGGAAGAGTCCATCCTTGTATGCGATGAACAATTGTTAAAATTCAATTCCGGACTTGGGTGATTATGAAAAAGTCCATTTTTTGTGGATGTGGGGAGGGAAATGGATGAAATATGTTGTATTTGCTCTCGCAAATATTGCCTCTTCTGGTTCTTAATTTACTGGTAGCGGAAAGCTGTTCAAAGTCACAAAGTTCGAGACATTAAGCAATTTGAAAACTTGTAACAATGACGGAGGAAGATATCCCTGTAACATTACGTCATGTATTTTGCTTCGCACCGCCCAAGTAGACCTACATTCGCGTTGATGAGAATTTGAGGCTGCACAGACCAGACGGCTTGATGTGTTAACTCAATTAACAGTTGGCCTCCACCCCGTCAGTCGTGAGGTGGTAGTTATCAAGCACTCGATCTATGCGTCAGGGAATCAATGTAGATTCTCTGACGTGTGGAAACTGTAAAACAGGGGGAAAAGTTTTTATGGAGCCAGGCTATTTAGCAAGTAGCCTAATGCCAGACCCCCGATCTCTATATTATCTACATGTATCTTGCTGTTTCTAATGGTCTAACTCAGGGGGCCAACTGTAAAGTTTCCTTGGGAGCATGTTGGCCCTGGGACCGAGGAGCTGGCCTCTGTAGGTCCTGGAAACAGTATGGGCTACTTAGCATCCACCTTTCGTATGCTTTCTTTTCGTCTTTGGCGGGTCTTATTTGACAAGAAAGTGTACGTTATAGGGTATTCACTGTAGCTCAGTTGCTAGCAGCCTCACAGTTGAGCTCCTGGTTTCAACTAGTTGATAACTGAAAGGTCCCGCGGTTCGAATCCGAGGAAGGGCATTCTGGTTGGAGCTGCATTTATTTTTCGGAAGGGACGTAAAGCGGGGTCCCGTGATCGAGGAGGCGCCTTGAGTACGTTAAAAGGTACTACAGCAGCCTCATTATTCTACTGGCTGTACTTCAGATGAATATAATTTGATATGTACGTGTGTGGCTATAGCCCAGTCAGCGCGCACCCAAAATGTCTCCGTTTACAAGTGTTTTGTGCTTGGAGGTACGGATATTGATTAAGTATAACAACCAGTGGGGCTTTCAGGGTGTCCAGAAAGTCGTATAGACAGTATCAGGAGCTGGGAAGCGAGAAATGTGACAGGGGAATTGTTCTTACGCACGAATTTGCCGCTACGTCTTTTCTGACGCTGTGGGTAGTCAGTCTCATTTAACGATTGGTTACAGGACAGAAGCCATCATCTGTTGTTGTTAGGTGTGGGATAAATTGTCCGACATTGCGAAGTGCCATACGTAGAAACAAAGTCTTCAATCAGGTTAAGAACATAGTCCCTTTAAATGTTTTTCTACATATATAAGAATATCATAAAATGTATGAAATTGAAACACCTCTAAATCTACCTGCCTACCTTCCTACGTGGTCAGGC
Organism: Branchiostoma lanceolatum; assembly: GCF_035083965.1. NCBI lineage: Eukaryota > Metazoa > Chordata > Leptocardii > Amphioxiformes > Branchiostomatidae > Branchiostoma > Branchiostoma lanceolatum. The sequence continues at coordinate 5,533,564 of NC_089723.1, read as the reverse complement.
CAAAACTGTCCCCTTGCTCTAAATCTACAATACGATAAAAATTTGTGAAAACATCACCAAATACAGAGTGAAATTTTCTTGTCGACCTTGCCTCTTCCTTTCTATTCCTGTAAGAATCAAATGTTGGGAAAAATCTACGATGCCGTAGAAATATTTCAAAAAATCACCAAATATAAAGTTGACTTTTCTTGTCGACCTTGCCCTTTCAATTCTGTTCCTGTTACGTTACTTACAAAACATTGGGACGACCTTTCATAGCAAAACTATTTTCCGACCAGACAAAATACCAACGATCCACATCAGAACGATCGCCAGCCAGGTGTGAGAACTTGCTCATTAGTCGGTATTTTTGTCGGAAGCCATTATCATTATCATTAACAACTGCTGCACGCACTGTCGATATTCCTAACCACGAATCCCGAACCATGGTTCGATTGTGTTGAGGTTGAGAAAATCGAACTCTTTTTGCATCAGGAACTAAGTAGTGCTCACTTCATTACGGAGAGCCATAATTAGTTTTGTGAGTGACGTAGGGATGTTTTTTAATACTTCACAACAAAAGAGTTTATAAAGAATAAAGCAAAGCAACCTAGAAAGAAATAATTATTTTAAGTTCACTGTTCTATTCTATTCCATTGCGTGTATTTCATTTCGTTTCATTCGTCAAAATGATACAAAAGCGAACCTTGATTTCGAAAAGGCATTAGAACTGAAAGTACAGAAGTCCCCTCATTTGTTAAAACCTTGTACATAATCTTTATTAAGACACCTTCATGTCAATATTGTAAAACATGACTTTCAGCCTTCTACCATTCTTAGCATAAAAGTAGAATTTAAGAGAAAAAGAAAAAAGTTTTAGTTTTACATTATTCTGGAAAAACATCCACTGTTAAGCCCCCCTCTCACTGGACCCGCGGCACGCTGGCGGCGTCGCTGCGGCCGATCGAATTGACAAAGCACTCAACGCATTTCATCGACAAATACCGAATATTTTAAAGCTTTGTGTGTTTTGTTGTCTTTTTGGTCATAATTGTACAATTTGAATGATATTCCCATTACAAAGTCAATGGTAACACAAATCCAGTTTAGGACGCAGCGACGCCGCCAGCGTGCCGCGGGTCCAGTGAGAGGGGGGCTTAAACACCAGACTGGTCGCTGGCCGTCTGGATCGATGGAGAGTGTAGAATGTATGCCAGGTCCAGAGGTCCCAGACAGGGCCCTTGTCAATCCCGGGTAATCATTGCGAGACGTCCTTGTAATGGCGCGGGCTATGGTCAGACACTGGCGGGTGCTCTATCGATCCACCCTTAGCGTGGGCGGTACAAGAGATGTCGTATCGGGCTGGGCGCGCGAACGGCCGTGATGATGGCTGACTCTTAGCAGCCCCCGTAAAACTAGATCTCAACTCCATATAAAGTTGGCTATTGGCTTGAATGATGATACTCTTCTGCAACTTTTATTAATTTTTTTTTTCTGTTCAATGCTGTGATGAAGAAAAAGCCTAAATTACGCGGTGTTTCAGATTTTAGCAGCCCCCATAGAAAGGTATTGGAACTGGGTCTCAACTTCAAGTTAACTATTGGCTTGAAAGAAAAATGGTCTTTAGCAAGCTCTATTCATTTCTTTCTTTTCAATGCTGTGATGAAGAAAACTGAGGCCAAAGTTTACACGATGTTTAGCTCTTAGCAGCCCCCGCAGTAATTGAACTGGATCTCAACTTCATACAAATCTAACTATCGGCTTGTTATTGATGAAAATCATTAGCGAATTCTATTCACTTCTTTCTGTTCAATGTTGTGATGTTTATACGGTCTTTGGCTCTGAGAGAAGTTTGTTATTTTTTGCTTGTTGAAAAGTTTCAAGGTTATGGAGGGTTACTTTAGATTTGGTAACAGATAACTTTTGATATCAGGAAAAAGTGGTGTAGGTTTGGGTCCCTTAAGCCGCGGGTCCAGTGAGAGGGAGGGGGGCTTTTAGCAGCTTGTTTGACAATGAGTCTGAATGAGGGAGAACGCTGATGAATGATTATCGATGTCCGAAGCATTCATGACGATACCTCCTACTCTAACTCATCCACACACAATGGGCACAGGACGCAGGAGGAGATCGAAACAGTTTAACTTCCACGAAGGAAGACGTCCACCCACGCAAAGCAGAACTTTTTAATCATAGACATGACTTTGGTAATAGAAGGAAAGACTAGTCTTCTTGGGTTTGCAGTTCGGAAACTTTTTAGTGATTCCGCGCGCTGTGAATGATTTTTTTTGGAAATGCGTGGAAAACGTCCGGGCAGTACAGGGATACAGGGATACAATTATCTTAATCAGCTCATTTTGAACGAAAACCTTTATTTTGTACATATACTCACTAGGTTAAGTACAGGTTACAATAAAAGAATAGTATACAGATGCATCTTTACATCGATGTCCAAATTACTACAAAAATTATAACCTACATGGATTCGACTTCTCGCTTTCTTGTAATGGTGAAAATATATTTTAGTACCACCATCAAGAAAACCTTAGAAAAATAATTTCTACTGAAATCATAAAACCCACTTGTCATCAAAAACGTGTGACCATTCATTAGCTACTGCCTCCAAAGAAAAATTACCCCCCCTCCCCAGTATTGTATGTAGAAACATCAGATAGAGCTATAAACTAATCATCTAAAAAAGCTTTGTGTTATCTGCTTGTTCCCTTGCAATTAGCCTTCTGGCATGATTTTTAAAGTAGAGATTATCATTATCATTAATCCTCGTCAATTTGCCCACTGAGAGAAATTATTGACGATTGACAAATTAAGTACATCAAGATAGAACTGCGAAAGGCCATGAGATGGAAATCTGTAGGGTGCGTGTGGATAATAATCTTGACGCAAATGGCTCGTGGATGACGACCTAAAAACTGTGATATCATCTTTAACTGATGAAGTGATAATTTACACGCAGAACGATCTCTACGGACGGTACCCTTGCGGAATGAAAACCATATTAACACGACAAATCCAACTCAACGCGGTCGGTTCACTGGGTATCGTTGATACGTTTTATTGGTCGCATACACGTAGGGATGTCGCAAAGTTCAATTAGTAATTCTCACAGCGATGAGATGGTGGTTTTACTCAGAAAAACAGCGGGATGATACTTAAGTAGACAAGTAGGGGTTTGTACGCCCTTGTCGTAATGTAGCAAGAAATTAAGAACACGGATAAGGGTGTATCTATCTCATAACTCATTACTATAACGTTTATTTACATCATAAATGTAGCTTATACTCATGTAGAGAGTAAAATCAACCCCGCATATGCAAGGTAGCAGTTAGTCAAGCAACCAGATGAAATTTGGATAAGTAAAGATTTGTAGGCCCTTGTAGTAATGTAGCAAGAAATTAAGAACAAGGATAAGGGTGTATGTATCTCAAAACTCATTACTTTAACGTTTATTTTTATCATAAATGTAGCATATAATCATATAGGCAGTAGAATCAACAGCAAAAATGCAAGGTAGCAGTTAGTCAAGCAACCAGATGAAATTTGGATAAGTAAAGATTTGTACGCCCTTGTAGTAATGTAGCAAGGAATTAAGAACACGGATAAGGGTGTATCCATATCAAAACTCATTCCTTTAACGTTTATTTCCATCATAACTGTAGCTTATAATTATGTAGACAGTAAAATCAACCCCACAAATGCAAGGTAGCAGTAAGTCAAGGGACCAGATAAAATGTGGATAAGTGAAGATTTGTAGACCCCTGTAGCAATGTAGTAAGAAATTAAGAACACGGATAAGGGTATATCTATCTCGAAACTCATTACTTTAACGTTTATTTCTATCATAAATGTAGTTTATAATCTCGTAGACAATAAAATCGACCCCACAAATGCAAGGTAGTAGTTAGTCAAGCAACAAGATAGAATTTGGAAACTGTCAGACGCCACCGACACTAAAGTCAGTGACTGAAGGAGAAACTGGAGTTAACAGGTTTTAAACCGAAACTCTGGATGTATATGTTGATGAGGTGAACACAATCTTAAGATGGTTCAATAGAAGACGAAGTCAAGACAAGGTTGTTTGCTAAAGCCCCTGTCACACTTGTGCGTATATACAAGCCCGCATGAGTTGCGTATTAACATGTTTTTGGTTTCGGTTAAGTTTGCAGCCGAAGAAGTCATTTCTTTCATTTGATAACTAGACTGCTCAACTGTGGGTCAAAGTAGAAAACAACTTCCTGCCCCCCAAATTTACTTAAACCCAAAAAATGTTACTGCGGAACTCATTCGCACTTGAATAGACGCACAAGTGTGACAGGGCCCTAACAAACAGCACAAATGGTTACTGTTTTATTGGTCTCATGAGTCAAATCCACCGTAATCCCTGGAAAAATACCAGGTAGTCTGTTCGACACTACCTTTCCCCGGCCTCACGGTCCTAGGCCATCTGTTTCATCGATTACACCACAGTTTATGGGCTAGAAGGTCACGGCGGGGTAGCTCGCTTAACCGTTCCTGTGTGATCATGAGTGGGGGGAAGGATTTTCAGGCTACATGCCAGCTTTATAGTAACCAGGTTCGTTCTTCTGCCTTTAAAAAAACACCTGTCCATTGGTAGGGCTAAGATAATATTCTCTTCATTCAGTATCCTTTTAGTTACATATCTCGTACATCTTTATTCATTTCATCTTCCTTACATTTATCTATTGAAGGTGGGTCAAAAAACAGAACAATGTTTTCAATCAGTATCTTTTAATACATTTCTCGTGCATTCTTATCAATTTTGCTTTACCTTATTCTCATTTATACATTGAGAATGGGACAAAAAAGCAAAATGCTTATAATATACCCTTTCCTCAAAAATATGAATAGAAATTAAATATGGAAGAATAACATTGAATAAGGACACAGTTAAAACTAAATCAGAAATAAAAGTTCGTCAAAAATCCTAGCATATTGGCAATTGGTATTCTTCCGTTTAATTCCCAATAACCATAGGCAAAATAGCTTCGGTAACAGTCATTCATTGGGTATCCAATATCACCACATTTTATCACCTAAACGCAGCTGCTATCTCACGTAGGAAACCATATGTTTGGGTTTGTGGCCCGTCGTTTACAATGCATGTACTAGTGGTTTACAAACTGCGTCCTACGTCAAAGCTTAAGATTGCTGCGTCACACATTAAGCATACACACAGTAAGAAAACGTTTTTGATTATCTGATACAATGTTCAACATTCCATCGAGTCACAAAACCTATTTGTCGATGAGCTCCTCTTTTCTTGGCAAACATTTCTTATTGCCCATGTTAGTAGTAATGGGCACTGTCATAGAATATAATGTGCATACGCAGAACTACGGGTGATAAGCCTGGCTGGCAGATTGTTTGTTTGTCAAGTCAACTGTCAACGATAACTAGACACATTTTTAACCATTGATCAACATGGTGCCTCAGTTGCGAAGTGTTGTATTGTAGTTCTGTTGGATGTTTAGTCAACATTGCATCGAAATTTCGTCCGTTGCATACGGTATCTTTGTCGACACAACCTTTGGAAACTATAGACGAGATATCATCATTTATACGCAAACACGACCTTATCATGTCATCATACATTCTTTCGAAGTGCTGTAGTAATTTGTATACAAAATACGGGACACAGCAAATGACAAATGGCGTGTCTGAGACTTTTCAAAGTAACCTTTGCGTGCGAGAGTCCTCGGGGAAGGTGGAGGTCATGGCAAGTTCACGTCGGACGTCATCACCTGTGCGTGAGCGCGGCGCCAGGACAGGTGAAGGGGAGATGTAAATGAACGATAGGTGCTAACGGGGCAAGAGGTGGGGGAAGGTATTTCGGCACCAAGGAAAGGGTGGCATGCAAGGGGACTCGGTCTAATTGGACACAGTGGTTACATAAGTCTGAAACACCTCACCTTGCAACCTTTCAAACCGTGTTACCTTACGTTACATAGCATGAAATGTCTTTCACAGGAAAGACTAGAATATCCCTTGGGCCTAACGGGGGCAGGAGTTTGGGAGGGCGTTTTAGCACCAATGACAGGGTGGTATGTCAGGGGACTCCGTCTGATTGGACATAGTGGTTACATAAGTCTGAAACACTTCACCTCACAACCTTTCAAACCATGTTACATTACGCTACATAGCATGAAATGTCTTCATACTTCGATCAAGAAAGACAGAAGAGCATCCCTTGGGCCTAACTGGGGCAGGAGTTGGGGAAAGGCTTTTCAGTACCATGAACAGGGTGGCATGTCAGGGGACTCTGTCTGATTGGACATAGTGGTTACATAAGTCTGGAACACTTCACCTTTCAACCTTTCAAACCGTGTTACCTTACGTTACATAGCATGAAATGTCTTTCACAGGAAAGACTAGAATATCCCTTGGGCCTAACGGGGGCAGGAGTTTGGGAGGGCGTTTTAGCACCAATGACAGGGTGGTATGTCATGGGACCCTGTCTGATTGGACATAGTACTTTTACTTAACCTTACAACATTTCAAACCATGTTACATTACGTTACATAGCGTCAAATGTCTTCACACTTCGATCAAGAAAGACAGAAGAGCATCCCTTGGGCCTAGAGGGGCAGAGTTGGGGAAAGGCTTTTCAGTACCATGAACAGGGTGGCATGTCAGGGGACTCTGTCTGATTGGACATAGTGGTTACATAAGTCTGAAATACTTCACCTTACAACCTTTCGAGCCATGTTACATTACGCTACATAGCATAAAATATCTTCAAACTTCGATCAAGAAAGACAGAAGAGCATCCCTTGGGCCTGATAGGGGTAGGAGGCGGGGGAAGGTATTTCAGAACCAAAGACAGGGTGGCATGTCAGGGGGCTCTGATTGGACATAGTGGTTACATAAGTCTAAAACACTTCACCTCACAACCTTTCAAGCCGTGTTGCCTAACGCTACATAGCGTCAAATATCTTCACACTTCGATCCCATAAGCCTAAACAAGGGCAGTAGGTGGGGGTAGGTATTTCAGAACCAAGAACAGGGCGGCATGTCGGGGGACTCTGTCTGATTGGACACAGTGGTTACATAAGTCTGGAACACTTCACCTTACAACCTTTCAAACCGTGTTACCTTACGTTACATAGCGTCAAATATCTTTTCACGTCGATCCCTTAGGCCTAACCAGGGGCAGTAGGTGGGGGAAGGTATTTCAGCACTAAGAACAGGGTGGCATGTCAGAGGACTTGTCTGATTGACTTCGATCAAGAAAGAGAGAAGAGCATTCCTTGGGCCTAACAAGGGGCAGGGGGTGGGGGAGGGCGTTTTAGCACCAAGAACAGGTTGGCATGTCAAGGGACTCTGTTTGATTGGACACGGTACTTTCACTTTACCTTACAACATTTAAAATCAAGTTACATAACCTTACATAGCATGAAATGTCTTTCACAAGAATATCCCCTGGTGCTAACGGTGGCTCAGGAGGTGTGGAAAAGCAATTCGGCACCAAGAACAGGGTAGCATGTCAGGGGGCTCTGTCTGATTGGACACAGTGGCTACATAAGTCTGAAACACTTCACCTTACAACCTTCCAAGCTAATCTCCAAGCAGATCTACACGGTGCACCGAAAATCGTATATGCTAGCCAGAGAAGCTCCAGTCAGCCGGGTAAGCTCTAGCCCGCACCGTACGGTTGATTGGACACAGCACTTTCATTTCACCTTGCGACATTTCAAAGTTGGTAACTTGGGGACCCCGTTCAAGTCTGGGAGTTAGGACCTCTTGGTTGGGGCTGCACCGTCTTTTGGTACCTCGAGCACGTTGAAGAAAAAGGGCTTGCACCCCCTCTCTGTAAAGATATGCCCTGCTAATAAAACAGCAAGGAAAGTTGCTGCCCTATAGGCCACTATGTAATACAAGGGTAATGCCACTATTCAATGCAACGGTCTGAACGAATATAAAAAGTACAGATGACTGTGTATGCAGTTCACGTTTCACACACCTCCATTCCGAGAAGTTGGTGTAACGTGTTACACAGTCTTAACAGATTCTATTTCAATTCCACGGGCCTTATCTTCCAGCGGCGGTATTACCCCTCAGGGAATGGTGATTCATGAGGGCCAGAGTGCGATCAGTTCCAATTTCAAATCCACCGACTCGGATATATATGGCCTCCTTCATTCAATATTTCAACCGAATGACCTGAAATTTGCTGTAGATGTGCCTTGAACAAATATTTAAAGGACTACATTCCCATTTTTGTCTTCAAAACGATTTATTTTGGGCATTTTTTACAATATTTGCCCCTTCTGTCACTTTCAATACTACATACAGTGTTGGAAGTGACAGCCAATGAGAGCACTGCATTCAAAAATGCGACCACCTGATTGGCCAATTGAGTCAATCTATTTACCTTGCATTTCTGGTGATTCATGAGGGCCAGAGTGCAATCAGTTCCACTTTCAAAGCCACCGACTCGGATATATATGGCCTCCTTGAGTCAATCCAGCGGCTCGGGTAGATTGACAGGTACTGATGACCTCCCATATAGGGTGGAACGACCATTCATTCATCTTTTTCTGTGACTTGTGAAAAATGATTTTTAGTGGCGACGAGGGTTAGTCTACAGAGTACCTTACACGTACTGTAGCATTGTTTCTCTAATACCCTCTTTATTCATGGATACATAGCTAAGATCCTCGATAGATTATCTGTAATAAAGAAAGGACGGTCAAGTTTAGATATTTTCCATCTGGGTCTATATAACTTTTGACGTTGAACACACACACACACACACACACACACACACACAGATTCGCGCACGCACAAACAAACACACACACACACACACACACAAACAAACACACGCGGGCACACACACACACACACACACACACACACAGATTCGCGCACGCACACACAAACACACACACACACACACAAACAAACAAACACACACACGCGGGCACACACACACACACACACACACACACACACACACACACACACACACACACACACACAAACAGAAAACCCACCCACAAGCACACGCTCAAATTCACCCATAAAAACAACGACATCAACACCGTGACGTTTTTTCTGACGCAAACCGAAAATAAAGAGGCAATTTGTATGCGCTCGCTCGGAGGCAACGGAGAGCACCCTGCCTAGGAAGCTATATTCGATGCAAAGCACGCCAGTTCACCCAGTAGTATATGCTACACAGATGAAGTATGAGATGAGGGTAAAGGGTTATAAATCAGAGCAAAACTTGGTGTTCGAGGATGAAAAAGCAATTATGAAAGGATCGTCGAAGTTACCGCACGCATGTGAAGTAAAACGAGTAGCAGCGTGTGGCATTTTAATGGTTATTGAGATTGCTGACATTTCCAGCTCACCTGAGTGAGAGCACCGTGCGATTGCTAGATTGAGAAGCGTCAGAAGCAGCTTTCATTCTAGACATGCTGTTGAACCAAAGGGCCAATTCTTTTAGGCCCAATTTACACTCAAGTTTTTGGAGTCGACTCGGGGCTGTGTGTGAGGAGCTTTGGGCTTCCCAAGTGGAGTTCGTCTACTAGAAAACGCTACTATAATAGCCTATGGCTCTCCTTGTACAGTCCTGCGACTAAAAATGCGTGTGTAAACTCAGACATTTGCTTTCATGTCTCTCTACGATTGAAGGCCCGATTTACACGCAATTTTTCGGAGTCGACTCGGGGCTGTGTGTGAGGAGCTTTCGGCTTCTCAAGTGGAGTTTGCCTACTAGAAAACGCTACTTGAGTGGCCCACGGTTGTGTAAACCCAGACATACCATATGCTTTCATATCTCTCGAGCTCTACGATTGAAGTCTCTGTACGATTGAAGGCCCGATTTACACACAAGTTTTTGGAGTCGACTCGGGGCTGTGTGTGAGGAGCTTTGGGCTGCTCAAGTGGAGTTTGTCTACTAGAAAACGCAACTTGGGTGGCCTATGATTCTCCTTGCACAGTTCAAAGTTGACTCCAACGCGTGTGTAAACGAAGAAATATATGCTTTCATGTCTCGCTACGATTGAGGTCTCTCCTGAAGCGTGCTATTTGTGCCTAATCCAGTCATTTTCAATAGCCACACGATATCGAGCCAAAGGCACGGCATAAGCCTACATCATGAGCAGGTGCTTTAACATCAGACGGTGGATGTAGTGTTCCTACCGTGATAAGGTGAGCTAGTCAGGGGCATGTGAATGAGTAAGGATTTGCCCTTTGGCAAGTTGGCGTTTGGAGCACCCTCGGTGATCAGTAGTGGCGTCATACTCACCTGTCGTGTCCGGATCCGTGCCCGTCATGATCCGTGCCCATTCAGGCACAGAACGGGATACAGCCCTACTGTCCCAGACTGTGCCCGGAAGCGCTGTCAATCACCGTGCATTTTTTGTTCAGTGCGGTAGAGAACTTATTACTGTCGGTGCTCTTGGATTACTATGCGTCGTTCACACAGTTCTTGCGTTGTTGTGTCATAAATCTTTTACAAATCAAATCTATATGTAAGTATGGCGGACGTAAATCTACTGCACACCCAAAAGTAATTCCGTATATTTGGGGGTCCTTACGCAATGAAGCGAAAAGCTATCAATCCGAGATTTCGAAAAGTCATGTATCCAATAGAATCGACACACTCATGTGTAAGGATTCAGGGTAGCATGTAAAATCTCTCATTTGGGTGTTGATAGAGGTCAAGTCATCAGATAACAACTTCATGTACATGCATATATCAGGCTTCTGTGATGTACTACTAATATAAAAAGAGGATTTTTGACATAGACGTGTATTTTCATGGGACACCCACAAATGTGCCGCTGTATAGAAAAATGAATAAGATGACGTTAACAAGCAACGTCAATGCAAATTTTCAACTGTCTTTAATGAGTCTTTTTTCCGTTTAGCAAACTACAAGTTAGAAAAAAATGCAAATATGCATACATGTGAAGTATACAGTAACTATGAGAAAGGAACTTACGTGGACACAATTTTGCGTTCTTTTCTTGAATTTCGTCTTTTTGCCTTTAGAGTTAACTTTTTCACTAGCATTTACATCCACAACCACGTCTTCGTCCTTTGCGATTGTATATGACATATCTTTGTTGGGCACCAGTGTTCTAGCCGGCCTGAAATTTTGTCCGTCATTTCAATTTTGTTCGACTGAATTCTTTTTAACCGGAAACAATTGTTTACAGTCCCATAGCGTTCAACTGGGAACTGTTACATCATCTACAAACCTTAAGGCGTACTGTAATCTATCACGTTGTTTTACGTAGCACGTCTCTATGGCGCCAGTTCTCTTTATAGAGCTAATGAATTCTACAGACCGTGGACTTTCCCCTTTCTTAAGGGGCAAATCTAAATGTCAGTACAAACATATTCACAGTTAGGGACGTCCCGCGGATAGGACGTTAAATGGAGGTCCTGCGTTTGGGGAGAGCTATACCTTGAGCATGTTAAATAACCCACCACACTTATCAAAAAGAGTAATGTCAACATAAAATATATTCACAGTTAGGGACGTGCCTCGGATGGGACGTTGAATAGAGGTCCCGGGTTTGGGGACAGCTGCACTTTGAGCGTGTTAAATAACCCACCACACTTATTGAAAAGAGTAATGTCAACATTAAAATATTCACAGTTAGGGACGTGCATCGGATAGGACGTTAAATGGAGGTCCTGTGTTTGGGGAGAGCTATACTTCGAGCATGTTAAAGATCCCACCACAGTATCGAAAAGAGTATAGGGTTCCTTCCCGGTGTAAGTGAATTAAGATCCTAAATGGAATAGGGAATCTTCCCGACCAGCCTTCGTAACCCCTGCTTCTTCTATTGGGTCAGACAGTCCTCACTCTCAGTGGGTTAGCTTGTCTCAGTAATGATGTTACTGACTTAGTAGGGAGACGAGAAACTTGTAGTTCGGTGTGTAGAAGTGATCTCACGGACTTGCAGCGAGCTGATCTTGTTTGCAACCCCAAATTGAAGAGCTTTTCGAAATTCATACCGAGGGCTCCAGAAGCTTTGTGATCCAATATTTGGCTATCAAAATGGGCATTACATTGAATTTATCTTGAAAGCTCATCTGTGTTGGTAGAGATCATTCTGAAACAAAGTTGAAATGTAATTTCCAACGCAAATGTTCGACTGGCCGTTTTTGGTAAGTCCAATTTTTGTGTCGAAAATTACATTTCTACTTCGCTTCACATCGAATTAATCTTTTTCATGAAATACTCTATCTGAGGGATACAGCTATGTCATGAATCAACTTTGAAGCCAGACAGATTTCTGCAAGCTCTGTTAGAAATCTCCCATGCCTTACCAAGCACATACTTCATTTTGATAGGCAGTGTCTGTATTGCATATCCGGTAAACCGTATCAAGGCGTAACACCCCAGGTTTGTACTGAACAGTACAAGCTGCATATCTGGACAGATTTATATGATCCACTCACACCGGGAAGGACCCCTACTCTTTTTGATAAGCGTGGTGGGTTCTTTAACGTGCTTGAGGTGTAGCTCTCCGCAAACACGGGACCTCCATTTAACGTCCTATCCAAGGGACGTCCCTAACTGAGGCTAGGTACTCATTTTCACCTGTGTAAAGTTTTTATACTGCTAAAGAACTGAAAAGCGTGGGAGTATTTTGATGGACTTTAGTGCCTATGCAACGTCTCTCTAAATGAAGGAAAACATGTCATCATAGAAAAAACTGACCTGTCATTTGTGTCTGTTACACGTCGATGTGGAGTGACAGATGATCAATACAAGATGGCGGCCTATGACGTAAGCCGTCATGCTTCTTTAGACAAATTGAAAGAAAATGCAATAACAATATTTCCCAACTCTTTTATTGTATGCTCTGCCAATAATTGACCATCCCTACTTCCGTCAAGACTTGTGCTTTATCAAAAATCAATAAATCATGTTTTATTTATGTTCCGCCACTGCCAAGGTGAAATATGCATGCTTTGGACGGTCAGACACACAAAGACTGCAGCATTTGCATGCAAATCTTCATCGATTTTTCTCAATCTTTAGTAGATATTTTTCTCAACCTTTAGTGTATATGGATCTACCTTCTGTTGAGATTTTGGTAAGACCCCCTTTATATTGCAACTGCTAAGCAACCAAACAGCGACCAAAATTAGACTTTTGTAACCCTAGATTTCATTATTGGAATATGATGCACTATCTGATAATAATGAAGCTACGGTATACACATGCATGCTTAGGTATTCTCCACTTTTTCATGCACAGTTGTAACATGTATACATAATGAGATACAAACATTGTAGAAAAGTTACACTACCTTACAATTCGGAAAACAACTCTAATCTAACTTATTAACCTAGACACATGCATTTCTACGTAACATAACACATTTGCATTTTGTTACAGTGGCCATTCACACTGGCTTTTTTGGCAAGGGTTTGTTCCCTGTGACTTTTTGACAGGGGTATCCCTTGGGTTTTCTGTGCTAGGGTTTCTCCCTAATAATTCTGTGCAGTGCCTTATTCCTGAGTTCCTTGCAGGGTTTTCCTTCCCTTTGGTATCAATTTTGCTCCCTTTTTGCCCTCCTATCAGGACAATGTTCGGGTCACCCTGAGTGCTTTCTGTGATAGTGTGCTGAAAGAATACCTCATTCGTGTAATATTACAAATGATAGAGCACAAGCAGACAATATTCTCAGTGCACCACATCAATCAACACCTACTGTTATTGAAGTATTGAGATAGATTTATCCATTAGAGCACCCTCCAGAGACCTTTGGTAGTTCCTCATCTGTTTGACAAGAACTTTGCAAAACACGCATGTGCTGGAAAGCAAAGATTGAGAAAAAGATAGGTCAGCCTTTCAACTGGTATCTTTGTTGTCCCAGTTGAAAGGGAAGGAGAGATTCCAGTAGGTTTTTCCGGAGCATTAGTTCTCCATTCTCATTCCTCTCTGCATGGCATGTGATGCTCAGATGAAGGGCCCGGATATGTAACTGATGCCTTCCTCAAGGCAAAAGCACTATTCAGCCATGCAGTCTGATGTGATGCGGAAAATGTTGAAAGGCGCTGGCAACTGAGTTATGGTGCTGTTTGTAGACATCTTAGTTCAAGATCTAGCCTTCCGTTCTTAAGTCAAGGAAACCTTTGTAGATTACAGATTCAAGTCTGTAGACTTGTATCCTTATCAAGACTACTGTGTTTATCATTGTCTTTCAAAGATAATAGTGAGCTTACTGTGCCAACACTTTCAGCTTGAAAATTGTCAAATATATATGCCCTAAATCAGCAATTTACACAATCCAGGCTTAACAAAACTGTCCTTGGTACTGAATCATTGTTTTACACCACATGAACTTAACTAACCTGTCCTTGGTGCTGAATAATCAATTTGCACCATTCAAACTTGACTAAACTCTCCTTGTTACTGAATTATCGGTCTACCCCATCCAAACTTAACTAACTTGTCCTTGGTACTGAATTATTGTTTTACACCACATGAACTTAACTAACCTGTCCTTGGTACTTAATCGTCAATTTACACCTTTAAAACTTGACTAAACTCTCCTTGTTACTGAATTATCAGTCTACCCCACCGAGACTCAACTAACCTGTCCTTGGTACCGAATCATTAACTTGTGGCATCCAAACTTAGCAAGCCTGTCCTTGGTACTAAATTATTGGTTTAACCATCCAAACATAACTAACCTGTACTTGGTACTGAATTCACAGTTTACAATTTCCAAATTCAGCCACTCCTAAACTGTGAGTTACCAAGTATTTGCGTTGCTATACAGAATGTTGTGCTACCACATAAGTGATGCAAAAAGATACAAACTGGTAACATTACTACGGCCAAGCCTTCCATGATAACTAACTGCACTCTTTCTAGATGACTGCGTGAAGTACCTGAGGCATATAACCCTTTTGCTGGCTGCTACCTTAACTTTATTACACTTATTTTTCAAAGGCTAGGACAGTCTGTGATCGTAACTCCTGCAATGGTTGAATATAGATGGTGAGAGAGATTGTAGTGTGTGGACTGAGAGTGGTTTGGTCTCATATGTAGTTGACATATTGTGATGGTAGCCGTTAGTGTTCCTGTCCAACGTACAGATACTTCCATCCAGTAAAACGCAAGCTAAAATTACACATAGAATCAGATGAATATTGTCAACTTCTGCCCAAACTGCACATCTAACAGATATATCACACCCTACAGAACATCATGGGTAGCATTAAGTGCTTCTTTCCACTTGAATTGCTGGCCATCTGAGGACAGGTGTAGGAATCTGGAGTATTGACCTCATTTTTTGGCAAATTTATTGCTTTTTCTACTTTCCCAATGCTACTCTGAAGTGCTAAGAATTATTGCAAACATGCATAAACATTTCATACAGTATCCGCATGGATTCCATCAGCCTCTATAGTGTTTCAAATCATATCAGACTTATTTTGATGTGCAAAGCTTTTAAACTGGTCGATAAGCATATATCATGCCCTGGTACACAGAATGATCCATGATTCTATCTAGCCATAACACTGTAGAAGAAAAATACAACCTTCTCATTGGACATCTTTATTCACGGCCACTGACTGTGCCTCCGGGTAGTTTTGTCTCCACTCAATCTCCTTGCCTTGACGCAAATCTTCACAGCGGTGTTTTCCTGTTAGAACCGAATCTTAAAGAAAGCTATTACTCGTATGACGTCAAAGCAGTGAGGTCAACAACCTGCTTACGATAAGACAAGGATTGTTGAGAGGGTTTGAAGTCGTGCCCATACATGTATATTGAACGTGCCATTGTATGATTCATGAATTACTGGTTTCATCTGTTAAGTTTATTAAGAAATGAGTATTCATATTCCAATGACAAAGCAGGTACTTTGTCTTTGTCAATAGATTTAAAAATCTGTTGCCTGAACCGCGTCATTGATTACAAAGCATTGTTGACGTCAGCACTCACTTGATTCATCAATACACATGATGATATTTCCATATAAATATAAGACAAAAACAACTTCAAACAACACTACTGTAAATGCAGAAATGCTCGCGGTGAACTCTTTGCCGCAAACTTAAAACCACCACAAAGAGCCGTTCTATTGTGTGACTACTATTGTTTCAAACGCAACCTCAAAACCACTGCGAAAACTCCATTTTCTCCCTACCGCGAAATTAAATCCCCGCAAACATTTCTGCATTTACAGTATTATAACAAGTGAAAGTTATTGGTGTGAGAACCAGCCACGTTTGAAGATGTGTTGTGATCTCACTCATCTTAATACATGTAACAACATGAGGCATAGCTCTTTGTTGGCTGTAGTATAGAGAACGTGGGACATGAAAGAAAACTTGGATACTTGACAATCCTTCATCCTTTTGCATCAAAAACAGTCCTGCGGCAAACAGCTTACAAAAGACCCACACTCAACCGTTATCAGTTCTCTAAAATCTCTAATCAGTGTAAAACACATGATCAAGATGCAAATGAATGTATTTGGGGCAGGTTTATCGTGTTATATCCTTAATTGCCTCATGTCGGACCATAAAACACAAACAGCGTCCCACTCACAGCACAAAGAAACATGCTGACGCACCTCAAGCAGTATTTAACTGGAACAGAGCTGATAGTAGATAACAGAAATAGGTTCATGGTGGTGCATTTTCAACAGATGATATCTGAGGGTATTTGAAGAACTACTTCTTAAGGCTGTAGATCTTCTTATCATCTTAAGGCAGCAGCATCATATTGTAAACCACTTTTCCATGGCTGGGGTCTGGGTAGTATGGATGCCTGATGACTCCATTTAAGAAAAAAAGCCATGAATATCATTCGGTAATCTTTTTACTGATTGTTTGAATAAAGTCATGGTCCATATGAGTATTCCTTTGTCAGCAAATTTGTCAAAATTAGGGCACATAGCAGACATCTGGTCCCTTTTTTCAGCCATAGAATTATTTTTACAGGGAGATTATTGGGAAGACTTTTTTTCAGAATTGTTTTGCTCATAATTATTATTCAAAGGGCCAGCATTCCTGACCTAACCTACAAATGGGAAACAATTTGTAGAAGTTCTCATTTGTCAATGTCATTTCAGACACAATGGGTCATTAGGTAACACCAGCATTCAGGGTGGAACATACTAGGCCAAATATCATTCTGGATCATAAGCTAGTCAGCTAAATTTGATTCCAAACAGGATGTAATGTTATAGCGTTACATATTGGAATGAATGTTATCTTCAAGTCGGTTCTCAGAGGTCCCGGGTTCGAATCCCCTGGCGCCACCGATGCTGTGCCCTTGGGAAAAAGCACTTTACACGACTTTCCTCACTCCACCCGAGTGTAAAAACGGGTATATTATGTGTGGGTCACGACACTAGCAATAGCTGCCTGTGTCCCACGTTTATTGCACTGTTGCAATTATAATCGAATCAAAAGGGAAAGTTTAGAAAAGTCAGATATTGCTGATATCATATTTTGGGCACGTAAGTTTGCTTCATCATTTATCCCTGCAGCTATAGGGTGGATCAGCTTAACAGCTCAATCCTATGGTTGACATACTACAAACAATAAAGCTAAGCAGAGGCACGCCTGGCTTTACTGAAGCACAGATGGTGGAATTGATGTGAATGGAAAAAGGTTTAGGCCCTCATTTTCCCCCAGTCGGCGTTTGCCCGCAATATTGGATGGCCCTCCCCCGCAAAAATCCATACCAAGTAGATCAGGGATGTTATAAAGTGCACTGGCCGCTCATTTGGTTCGAAGGAAGACATCGTTAGATGTCAAGTAGATGATGATTGGTTGAGAGAAGTGGAGAAATGAAGTTACAAAAAAAAGTAACTTGAGGCCGGGAATAAAGCTGATCTGCATATTAAGTTAGCCTTTGGCACACTGAAGTTGCCGTTTGGTACCCCATTCTCTATTGGTTACAGAGTTAGGCAGCAGGGAGAAGGTTAAGAGTTATTAGAGAGTGTTAAACCGGCCTTACACAAATATGTAACGTTATGAGTACTTGCCTATAAAAACTTTGGGAAGGGCAAGCACACTCAACATTGGAAAATTCTTACTTGATGTTAGACTTTGTCCAAATATTGAAGAGCAGCTTTTGAAAAAAAACTAGAAAAGTTAGAAAGCAACATAATCGGTGGTCACCACACTGGCTATCAGATCATAGTGCTTTTAAAGTACAGTAGAAGGCCTTTCATGTGGGCTGAGCACAGAGTGCACTTTGAAGGCGAAATGTCAGGGCACTTGCATGCCCCTTCTTTTCAAAGTACCTTTTATATGACATTGTGCATCTGCATGGAAATTTAAGTACCTGCACTTAAAAAGCGCTGTCTAATTTCGGTGAGTAGAGTGTGTAGTCCAGTGGCTAGTGACCTAATAACTGGGCCAAGAAGTTCAAATCCAAGTTGTTTGTTGCCCACCTAACATGCACGCCACTGGAAAGGGTTACAGCCTTTTGGATGGGATGCTAAGCCATGGTCCACTGTTCATTGTACTTGTCAAAAAGAGCTAGGAGAATTTTCCATAATGAACTTGTAACCTGCATAGTGTCTGTCTTCGCTGTTACAATCAGTGGAAGAATAGCTTATCTGTTCATTAAGTTCATCAGGCTAAACTTGTTTGAGATCACTTTCTTTCTTTTAGTAGCTTTGCTATGCTGTCTACAGAGTAAAACATCTTTGTTCATCACCTCATTGACATCCTCTTCATACAGACCCTTGTAGTTCCTAGTAGCACATTGGGCAGCAAGTTTTCTTGCTGTTTCAGTAGCAGGGTATATCTTTACAGGGAGGGGCTGCTAGTCCTTCCCCTTTAATGTGCACGATGTATCTCTTTGAACACGACCCTATTGTACGTCCCTTCCAAAAGACTGTGTAGCCGCAGGATTGAACCAGGGTCTTCCAGTTAATAGTTGAGCTAGAGATATCCCAGTTGACATCCTCTATCTCAAACACGAGACCCTCATTTTACGTCCCTTCTGAAAGACGGTGCAGCCCCAACCAAGATGCCCTTGCCAGGATTGAACCAAGGTCTTCCAATTACCAACTAATTGGAACCGGGACCTGTTACCAGTTAAGCTACAGATACATCCCATTTGACACCCTCTACCTGAAACACGGGACACTCATTTTACATCTCTTCAAAAAGATAGTGCAGCCCCAACCAAGATGCCCTTCCTAGGATTGAACTAGTTACCAACTATTTGGAACTGGGACATGTTATAAGTTACTACAGAGACTGTTGACATCCTCTACATGATCTAATTGAATTCAATGATGACATTATACCCAGCCTTGACACCAACATCAGACTATATCTAGCACCTCATTCATTAGTGCAATCAACAGAAGACAGGATCCCCAGTCTCCTCGGCACCCTGCCAATTACTCTCACTCCCACGTTTCGCACCTCATTAAAGGTCTGCCACTGACAAAGTATTAAAACTAAAGCTTCTCTTGGCTGTGATTCACAACAGGGTTAGAAGAGGTAATCCAGGAAAGTGTTAAAGGTAGAGCTGGTCAAAATCTGGTCAACTTTATTTTCTCCAGTCTGTATGAGTCAAAGCAATCTTTTCCCGTTCCATGCTTGTTTATATGGGAGCCCATGTTGTTAGATTTGTTTTTAGAGATCTTTCTTAATCTTTATCTTAGGGAAATACATTTTTATCAATTTCATGTAATTTTTGGGGACAGAAAGGACAAAATCTTTGTCCATCCCAACAAGCAAATTTCTGTCCCAGGATGGAGGGACAGATCTTGGAGACAGTCTTGGTGTGAATGTTTATCATTTTGACAATAGCATTCTTAAATCTTGTTTCACAAAGGCAGGAATATTGTTGGCAGTAACATAGTCATAACAATCTGATTGCATTATTTAGCACTATCACATTGTAACGTTCCTATCATGGCAATGTATGGACAAGCAAATCCCTCACAACTACGTCCTCCAACCCCCTGCCTTATATTGACTGACAGTTTTTATGGAGGTGTCAACCTGTATGCTGGACTTCATTCATCAGACCAATCAATGGAAAAGCGATATCCCTCCTCTCCAAAGCATTTTAAGCATTAACCTCTGCACCAGGGGAGTGATGTTTGTATGGACAGCAGCCAAAAGTGTGTAATATCACAGGGATTGGGCGACTTCTGGTAGCAGGCCAAGTTGTATGATATGAGTGTGCGCTTGCAATTGACTTTCGATGTCTACGTTTTGACTTTTGCTGGTCAGGGTAAAAGTGTTTTTATTGAAAGAGAAGCATTAGAGCTGACAAAAATTTGGAAGAAATTGTGTAATTTTAGAGAAGTATGGAGTAAGTTTGACGTCTCTTAAGGAAACTTTTATGAGCATAAAGACCTTTTGTATAAGAAGATTTCCCTGCTAAGACCTCCAGATGATAGGATACACAAGAAAACAGTTACTCAAGCAACTGGGTAGATATTAGAAACTGTCAAACTGGTTTTAAGCTGGTGATCTACAAATCTTGCCCAGTCACTGATGAAAAGTAGTGGATGCTACCTGAAATATGTGACCATTCTCAAAATCATACCAGTTGATTTGAGTAACTATTTTCTTGCATTTTACATGTAGATTGTATTTAATATGCTTCATTGTTAGTCAAGCCTACTTCCTGCCCTCTACTGACCTGTAATGGTACATACATGTGCTTTCTCTCCAGTAGTTAAAATCATCTTTGTAATGGGGCAGAAAGTTAGTCATTTTCCCCTATGAAACTTTGCAGTGAAAAAGGTACCCGCCTCATGGCCCCTGTCCTTGGTGCTAGTTTGATGGCTGTTATTTTGGTAATTCTGTTATTTGGATAATTCCTGCTGAAAAAAAGCTTAAAATTCATACTACATCTACTTTGTACTCCACTCCAATATTTGGACTCACCTACCATGAAATATATCCCGAAATGGGTAATTATATTAATATTCAGCAATATGATGTATAAGCTTAACACTAATTGCAATTTTGTAATGTAGTCGTGTAATTGAAATGTCTTCGACAGACGTTCATTACAGCTATTTACCACTTTGATAGTGTAGTGCCGCTCACTGATATGGCTGGTTTGCTTTCTAAATTATACTTTACCCATTTCAAATTGAGTCATCAAAAACAAAGTATGGAATCTTTCCTTATCCAGTAAATGAAACCAAACAGCCTGCAACATAATGTTACCAAAATCACATTCCTAATTTTACCAATAGCTGCGTTGTAGTGTTTCCATTTAATTGTAAATTACCTAGGAATTTCAGACACCAGCTATAATGTACATGTCTGAGATTTGCTAATAAAAGCCGTCGTACCTTAAAAAAAGCAGTAATTGTTAAACCAGAAGTCACGTTTCTGTTTCAAAGTTGCTCATGAATTGGAAATGAAATTTCAGCTTATCCCATCAACTTGCTAATAATAACATTTTATGGCTCCACTGTTCAGGGGCCCTGCTGCAATGCAGCATGTACATGTATGATATACGGTGTACCGAAACCTAGCCCAAGGGTAGAGGAAGCCACGGTGATCCCTCCACAGCCTCTTCTTGAAACTTTCATTCCCTTGCACACCTCCAGGGCACATGTATAAAATCCCTACAAGATACCGGATCACGAGAGTATGAATGCGACGTTGCCATCATTTCGCCATGGATGGATCTTCAGTCCTTTACTCTATTAGCTTTTCGTGTACAGACTTGATGAAAAAGTTGTGCTTGGATGAATCTCTGCCTACACCGCTCTCAAAAGTCATTAAGCAGAATTCTCAAGGGGCCAAAAGAAGTTAGAGCATCCTCCCACACAAAACCATGCACAGAATTGTAAGCAACACACCTAGAGAGACGTTGAATGTATCAAATGACATGTGAAGGATCGGGAGCAGAAAATGGTTATGACGTTTCACAGAAAGGAAAATTGATTTTCCACTATCATCCTTCATGATAATACATTTGTCAAGTACTTTTTGGCACAAAATCAGTGTTTCCAAAGCTAGCAGACACTGCAAGTCTAGTCATTGTTGTAGATTGAAGGTTAGCCTCCCACACGAAACCATGCACATAATAGTAACACATCTTGTAAGACGCTGACTATATCAAATGATATGTGAAGGATGGAGACCAGAAAATGGTGATGACGTTTCACAGAAAGGAAAATTGATTTTCCACTATCATCCCTCATGATAATACATTTGTCAAGTACTTTTTTTCTCATTTCCAAAGCTAGCGGACACTACAACTCTAGTCATTATTGTAGTTAGCCTCCCACACAAAACCATGCACAGAATTGTAAAATGACACATCTTGAGAGATGTTGACTGCATAAAATGACATGATGGAGACTGAAAAATTTTAATGACATTTCACAGTAAAGCCAAAATTCAACGAACTTCAAATGAATTTTTCCCTCATGATAATACATTTGGCAAGTGATTCTTTTGCAAAAAATCGAAACTAGCAGAAACTGCAACGCTAGTCATTGTTGTTGATGAAGGTTAGACATCCAGGTCATAAGATAAACAAGGTAACAGTTACTTAAGCAGCTGGACAGATTTTGGAAATGGTCAGGCAGCCTACACTAACTACATAGTTTTTGGTTAAATAGCTTTTGGACTGCAGATCTTGCTCTGTGTCAATGACGAAAGGTAGTGGATGCTACCTAAACATCTGATTGTTTCCAAAATTTATCCAGGTGTTTAATTAACTGTTCCCTGGCGTAGTTATTATTGTGAACACTTTTTAAGTACTGAGGCACCCATTGAGAATGCAGCAGGCTTATCCCTGCCAATGGCAAGAGTAGAATATACAGTACTGTAGATGTTAAGGCTTTTCAGTATTCCAAGGTTGAACCGATTCTTATCCAATTACCATGTGAATGGTAGTTGCACACTGAGTCCTCTACTGGCTGATTGCCTATAACTGGAGTAATTTTAGAGTATATAGGATGAACTGAATGCAACGACCACTCCAGGACTAGCTGCGGGGCAAGGATAGGTTAACCGGTGAATACTGAACACCCATTACATTCTGTTTACGTTGACCCTTTCTGACCTAAACTCCCTCAAAGGTGCCCCAAGACCTGCTAATCACGCTCCTCAAGATTCCCACCTGATGTCCTTACTTTCTCTTTCCATCTACTTCTTTTCCCCTGGCGATATAGAAACATTTGGTGGTTATGCGTTCTAAGCATCGATGCCACCTTACATGACCTGACAAGTTAATGCAACCATCAAAAGAATATTTTCTGTAGACTTACAGTGACCCTTCACTTGTACGGGTGACCCTTGGCGTTCACCCCTCTTGTGCGAGCAAACAAGTTTATCTGGCGAATCTTAGAAAGTCACAAAGGCAAAGCAGACACATTAAAGGGCCTTTCAACATATCAAGGCAAACTTTAAAATATGGCATCATGCAGAAATAACTACCTTCTAAAAGATCTAATCATTATCATTACACATGATAGTGTGGCGTAAGAATGACATTCAACTGTACTGTTGAATAAAAGTTACTGCTTGCTTTTACACTAGACCAAATACATGAATTATTATGTCAGTTTCTAAAGAAACATGATGTTCTTGTTCTTTCACTCCTAAGCCTTTTACTGAATAACATGTTACCGATAACCAACATTGATGACATAGATTGCAAGAAATGGCACTGACATAATACCATCTTTTTTCCTGCCAACTTATCAAACTTCTCGAAGTGATTGATCAATGGCTTCACCGTTACCATGGAAACGGTGACGTCAATGTGTGATCTCAGGGGAGGCCGTGAAAGATGAGCACTCAGGGTAGTTGACAGCGGTATGAATTCTAAAGGGGAGATGTCATATCATTAGGATAGAGCAATCTCAGAGGACCTTCTCCAGCAAAAATCTTCTCTGGGAATAAAAGTTTATCTAAATCAAAGTTGTCTCTATTGCAGCCTCTACCAGGCCCCGCGGATGGCTGGAAAAGTTGTTGAAATTGGCCGAATAGAGTGAATAGTATGCTAAGGGAGTCGGCTACGGAGAGGGGGTCCAGTATGCCATCCTACAGCGGCAAACTGTACCCCAATAGCAGACTAACTCCTCTTGCATATTTTTCTGTCTATTTGGCCAGTTTCTACTCTTTCCAGTCGCTTCTGAAGCCTGGTAGAGGCTACTTCTATTGCTTCACATAAACCTGTCTACACAATGGTTGGGCAGTGTAAATCTCATATACAGGAAGTAATAGATCACGTACATCTCAAATATTGTTCCTTCGATTGTCCGGTAGATTATGTTGACAGTACATATTAGTAATAGACGGTGTGACATTAAACTGATCTGCTGAAGAAAAGTTGCTTTACACTAGAGCAAAATACAGGAATTGAAATGTCAATTTCTAATTAAAACATGATGTTCCTGTTCCGTCAATGGTGGTAGACATTAAGCTGTACTGTAGAAGAAGAGTTGCTGCTTGCTAGGCCAAATACAGGACTTAAGCTGTCAATGTCTCAAAAACATGATGTTCCTGTACTTAAGTCTTGTGTAACGACTGACATCTTGAATCTTCTTCCTGAGTTTGTCTGGTAGAGGATGTTGACTGTACATATACAAATGTAAGTGTAGATGGTGGTAACGTTAGACATTAAGCTGTACTGTTGAAAAAAAGTGCTACTTGCTTTCCACTAAACAAAACACAGGAATTATGATGTCAATTTCTAAAGAAAATTTGATGTTCCTGTTCTTTCACTCTTAACCTTCTCCCTGCTGCCTAACTCTGTAACCGATAAAGAATAGGGTGCCAAACGGCTACTTCAGTGTGCTAAAGTTTAAGCCTTGTGTAACGAAGTTTACATCTTGAATCTGTTTGGTAGTTGACAGTATTCTATTGACTGATGGAGGACTCAGAGGACGATATGGATAATAAATATTCAACTCCATCCGTCTAACACTATCAGACCACCCACTGGTTGTAGAGCTTTGTAGTCCAACACTCTTTCATACAATCGATCATACCTTCTTGTGTTATACTGTCCATGAACAGTCAAAGTTTGATCAAGCCTGAAAACATCATTGACATTTTTTAAGTTTAACCCCCCTCCCACTGGACCCGCGGCAAGCTGGCGGCGTTGCTGTGTCCTTAACTGGATTTCTGTTACCCTTGACTTAATGGGAATACCGGGTATCATTCAAAAGTCCAAGTATGACCAAAAAAGACAACAAAACAGACAAAGCTTAAAAAGATTGTTTTTTCTGTCTATGAAATTCGTTGAATGCTTTGTCAATTCGATTGGCTGCAGCGACGCCGCCAGTGTGCCGCGGGTCCAGTGAGAGGGGGGGGGGGGGGCTTTACAGAAAAACTAATGCAAGAGTAACTTGAAAGAACACTGTTGATACATGTACGGATATCACTAGCTGTGGTCCCAAGCTGTTCTTTACATCAAAATATTATTAACAGGTGTTATGAGCCTTAGGCAAAAAAGACAGCATATTATTTATTTCATCCCGGGAGTCTAGTATGGCACAGCTTGACAAACTGTTTCTTTGCTTTTACCTGACGTGAGGGTAGATCATAGAATCTGATATGCATGAGTTGACATATATATAATGTATATGGTACATGTACATGTCCTTGCTTTGCTATATGGATCAAATCCCTGAGATCCGTGGGAGGAGGTTTGATCCCGGGGTTGGCCCCAGCTTGGACAATGTTGTATGGGATTCGTCATTTCTGATGGTAACGTAGCGGCCCTGTGTATGAGGGAGCTTCAGGAGTGTGCCTCAGGCATCAAATCTCTGCACGTAAAAGAACAAAACACACTGGTATTGAGAAGAGTACCCCTGGTGTGCTTGACTATAAAATACTCTAGCCGTGGCAAAGACGCAATGCACTACTTGCTGCATGAAAAATCATCATGCTTCAAAATCTAATAATTCTGTCAACATATTACAATCCCTTGGAACAGTGGTCTCAACTGAGGAAAATGGTTGGTGACTTGGGGTGATTGCTTCAGACAATTAAGAGGGTCTTAACTATGTAAAATTGGATGGGACTGTTTTAATCATATGTGGTCTATGACTATAGGTTGTTGGCTGCGCCAGTCCCCTAAGAAAACTGATGAAAATGGTTGGTGACTCTGGGTGGTTCTTCCAGACAATTAAAAGGGTCTTAACTATGTAAAATTGGACAGAACTATTTTAATCATTAAACTTCGTCTATGGCTGGAGGTGGTTAGCTGGCCAGTTTTGAGTGTATCAAGTAATCTTTAAGGCCCAATACATGGAGCTTATGGCGGAAAGTAACTGTAAATGCAGAAATGTTTGCGGGGATTTAATTTCGCGGTAGGCAGAAAATGAGAGTGTTTGCAGTGGTTTTGAGTTGCGTTTGAAACAGTAGTAGCGCTATAGTCACACAATGGAACATCTTTTCGGGGTGTTTTTAAGTTCGCGGCAAAGAGTTTAATGCAAACACCTCAAACATAAACCACCGCAAATATTTCTGCATTTACAGTAGTTCACACGTTGTAACACAGTGCTGTGATTGGAGCACAAAGCGTTTCCTGCATCCTCCTTTGTCATCATCTACTCAACATTCAATGGCCTTGCTGACCCCAATACATATTGGATGCAAACCCTGGCCTCAATGCTAAGACATAGAGAATCAATACTACATTACTCCATGTGATCTCCAAGCAGATGCAGAAAGGCAAAATTGTAACTTTTCTAAAGCTCCTGGTCCCAAAGAGCACCAGGCTTTTCTACCATGGTCTTGAGAACATTACAATTTTGCCTTTTTACATCTGCTTGGAGATAAATGTCCACTACCTTATGTATGGTTTCTTGTCTTGCTAACAGTTTACCTTTAACCTTTAGTATGTTAATGGCAACTCCTTACCTCAAGCATTGGTTCGGCAATATAATTCATTAAAACATATATTTTGTTTTAAAAGATTAGTGTGAATATGTGTGTGTAACAGCAGACACTCCATTTCTAAAATGTTTGGTATTTTTCTTTGGTGTGTGCAAAGAAATGATAAACAACTTTGCTTGATGATATTTCACCACAGTCATTCATAAAACCATTGGCTATACACATTTCTTGTTGGTCTACTACTAGGCACTTAATGTTTCTCTGATATTGCTGTATTAACAAGTCACATTTTCCTTTTCTACAGGAGTGGCGCATTACACCAAGATTCTTGAGGGAGTGGAGGAAGATGCCTATTTCGATGAAGTAAGTCTGATCTTTTTCTTGATTTCTACCAGCAGGCTCACATAACAAAATAACAATGTAGACTTAATGATTACAATAGTCCCAAGTGTATACATGTTAAAACAGCATTTGATAGAATTAGGTTTAGTGCAATAGGTATCATTGCCATAGGCACCTGCAGTACCTAGCAGAGCAGATTGGGGGCGTTTGTGATGTTGCTGCAGCTTTGATGATCTGACACTTTGTATGGACCTCAGTTGGAATTGGTTTGGCTAGTCAGCTACTAATTAATTCATTTGAACACAGGCGATTGATCCATATTTCAATGATATCAAAACTGCATCGAGCTATGCTAAATGATTTTGCTTCTCCAAACATTTTGGAAGAAATCTGCATTTATTTTGAATAAAAGTTTCAGAGATGTTTTTTCCATCATTTTAAACTAATGATACATCAGTTCAAGTGCAAATATCTTACACTCAATTCAAACTCTGCAGACGACAGTACTGTATATCTCTTGACGTTTATAACTAATGATGCCTCAGAGTACAAACGTTTAGCATTGTACTATGATTACTCCCAACACAGATGAGCTTTCATTGATAATGATGCTTCAGTTCAAGTGCAAATATCTGTCACTCATTCAAAACTCTGCTGACAACGGTACCGCAAATCCATAATCTCTTGACGCTGAATGAAGCTTGATCTATCACAGTTTGCAACTGTACGAGTTTTCTGGTACGTTGGATGCATGATTTAGAAGCCGTACTCAGGTGCGTCTATTGGAAACCCTTAGCAGCTGTCCCACACAAGATGGTGTTGAATGGACCTTCTTCAAAAGGGATCAAATAAATCTGTCTGGATATGCAGCTTGTATTCTTCATCATGTCATACCTGGGCCGAGAAAACGTTTGATACAGGTATTCCGGACCGGACTTGGGGGTATCACATGGACTTCCATAGAATATTTAGATTGCATTTCGAGTGCGCTGAGTGCGCCGCTGTTGAACATTCCAATACTGGATTCCGACGTTGAAATGTGCGGCTGTTACAATTTTTTGTTCGAGAACACCAACTTTTCTCAAACTTTCGCATTGGCATGTGTTTTCTCGGGTGGGCATGACATAAATAAAATACAACACAGTGTATTCCTCATAACCCTTGGTCCCAGCCCTACCACAGTCGAGCTGGTACCTCGGGTGATATGGACCAACCCGTGTTTTATTCTATATGTACAAACCTGGTGTGTTGCACATTATATACATGTAGGTCCTTGGTTACATCACAAAACAGTTTGACAGGTATGCAGACAAACAAATGTGACCTCTCAGAAGAGATTGCTCATTTCCTAAAGACTCAGGAGTTGGACAGTTGAAAATTTTGTCCATTTTTTTCTGTTGGAAATTACAGTTCAACTTTACTTCAGATTAGAAGTGACTGCAAGTTTTTCTGGCATGACAGATGCCTAATTTCCAAAATGTAGAAGCTGTACTCAGGTGCACTTATTGGAAACCCTGAGCAACTGTCCCACTCAAGCTAGTGTTGGATGGACCTTCTTCGGAAACGAGGTCACAGGTCACATCACATCCATTACAGAAGCCTTATTCTCTCGTTCCGTCCGTCTTTCATAGTAGTTGATGGAGAAAAGATGGACACATGGCATAGTAACTTAAAGGATGGTTGTGCAAAGTTGGTGTCCAACAGCAAAAGAAATTGAAGGAGTACTGTAAATGCGTTTAAGTTTACATTGTTTTAATTTCATGGCAGGGAGAAAATGGGGTGTTCGTGGTGGTTTAAAGTCCAAGTTTGAGACAATAATGGAGGATGGCAAAAAATTTCACGGTGGGGTGGTTTTAAGTTCGCGGCGAAGAGCTTACCGTAAAAAACGCGAACAAAAAGCCACCACGAACATTTCTGCATTAAATTTTTATAGTATACATGCATGACAATTGCAAGCTAAGCATAACCCTGTATAATGGGTCCAGAAAACACTGCTATTGGAACACAGCATTACAAGACCTCTTGACCAAAAATGTTGTCCAAATCAATCCTACATAAAACACAACATGTGCCTGAGTAATCTGATTGTCTCAGGACTCTGTAGTATAATAGATCTTGATATCACGGTCTTTGAACAGTCATCAACTGAAAGTTTCCAACGTGAATTAGTATTCTGGATGGCCCATGTCCTTGAAAAGAAAATCCTTTGCCTAATGCTGCGGTACTTGTTCACAAAAGCTCTAGATAAAAGATAAGGAAGAGATGCTTCTGGATTTCCTCTGAGAGCCAGTGTGTCAGTCTGTGATGTATCAATCAGGATGAAGGTGCATTTAGGCAAAGCAAGTCAAAGTCCTGTCTGCACCAGATGGTGCATAGGGCAGAACCCAACTCCATTTTTGTAGTCCTTGGGCCGCACAGCTTTGTGCAATCACTACAAAAGGGGGCTAGTCTTGTGTGTGTGTTAGGGCTCTGGTGCCCCATCTTGAAAAATACTGTAATTCTTTTTCTTTCACCGTAACTTTCTGTTCACTGTTTTCAAAGTCACCTCTGTACCGTGAACTTATCATCACCGTGAAAAACCTGTTGAAATCATTTTTGATTCCTTCACACATCCGTTCTGTAAATCACTTGCCGCCACCGTGAAGTTACAGTTCAGTGAAAATGTCTATTTTTCTTACACTGTGAAATTTTGCCACTGTGAAGATAAAGTGAATTACAGTATGTCATCAACAGATTAGCAGTGACTTCTAGTGTTGGTAGTTCAAAAAAGGACCAGCAAGTGTGACTTTTTGAATATTTGAGAACAAAATGAATCAAAAATGTCTTTCTAATGCCATTTGGGTGATTTTTTACCTTCTAATATCTGATGTTAAATCTTTACTCATAAAAACAAAGTGCCCCAAGTTGAAAAATATGTCAACAGATAACCAGTGACTCCTAGTATTGTTAGGATTATTTTGGATTTTCAGGACCAGCAAAACCGACTTCTCGAATATTTGAGAAACATATTTTTCATACCATTTGGTTGATTTGAATATTTCCAACCGCCTAATATCTGATGTTAAATCACCTTACTCATAAAAACAAAATGACGTCAAACTTAACTTCCCCAATGGCAGTGTCTGTCTGAGTTGGCCTTTCTGAAATCAATCACTGTCTGCCAACAAATTAACAAAACATATCCCCTGATCCTTAAAACACACATTGAACATTACCTTCCTTTATGAAATGTGTATCCCTGGCTTGGAACATACCTCCGGGTACTATGAGCAGACTTACATGTGATATACTTGGCTCCATACTGCTCATTATGTCCAAGCTGCGACGGCGCTGTGGATTTTCCGAGACAGTTGCCTTGAGGGAAACAACATGAGACATGGTCAAATGTCCGTTTCGATGGCCTGCGGTCTAACTGGGAATAAAAGGCCGATCCGATATTGCCACTCAGCTCATAACTCTTGTGTGTACAATGTATAACAGACTACAGACAAAACTTGGAGAAAAGGCAATGGTATGGAAGATTTATGGAAAGGTGGAACATTGTCCCTACCGTATCATCTGTGGGTTTTTGTATGAAATGCCAGACATCTATTTTGTAAAGGGCAGTGATAAGAACTGTGCTCCCATTAGCGCTGGAAGTATCTCATTGGAATGTAGTTGTCTAATCCTTGCGTCGAGGGGAATTTAGTTAATGACCCATGCATGAACACTTTGATGTCTCGTTAGTGGGTTCTACGATGACTGCAGACAGTCTGTCTGCTTCAGAATCCTGACGATCTACCAAATTTGCTCAGAAGAATGTAGTGGATATTTCGTGATGACAAGGGATTGTTGAGAACAGACAGAATACAAAGAATGTATATCTTCTAGGTATCATGTAATTTGCATACATATCAACTCTTGAATAAAATATATCAAATCATTGGACTCTATCCCTGAGGTTTGTCTCTTTCAGAATCCTGACAAGTAAAAACAATCTACCAAGTTCGCTCAGAAGAATGTCGTAAATATTCTGTGATGACAAGGGATTGTTTAGATGCTGAGAACAGACAGAATACCAAGAATGTATATCTTCTAGTACTTATGATTTGCATATATATCAACTCTTAAATATGCGATCAAATAGTTATCCCTGAAGAAGTATGTCTCTTTCAGAATCCTGACAACTAAAAACAATCCATCAAATTTGTTCAGAAGAATGTAGACAGAATACCAATAATGTATATCTTCTAGTAATCATGTAATTTGCATACATAGCAACTCTTTAGTAAGAGATTAAATCATTGGACTCTGAGGTATGTCTCTTTCAGAATCCTGACAATTAAAAATGATCTACCAAATTGCTCAGAAGAATGTCGTACATATTCTGTGACAAGGGTTGTTTAAACGTTGAGGAAACAGAATATCAAGAGTATATATATTCTAGTACTCATTATTGCATGTCAACCAGCTGTTATTATGTATTTCTGTGCATAGCTTGCTAAGAAGAGTTAAGTAATTATTTAATCCCCAAGAGCAAAAAGACATTGGCCTAAAGATGTTCCATCTGTATCAATCATGTAATTTGCATACATACCAACCCCTAACTAAGAGATTAAATGGACTCTTAGATGATCCCTGAGGTACTGAGCATAAGACAACTTAATTATGTTTTCTCCTGCTTGGGGTGAATAGATAGGGTTAAATACAGTCTCATCATAATGATGACAATGCTTGATACAAACCAAAATGAAAATTCTAGCTGGGAACTCTTTGATATAACCTTTTCCCTACTGCCTTAGACCATACAACCAATATAAATTTTGTACCAAACAGCTTTAACTTTTAGCTTGCTAAGGTAGCCGGTTGGCACCAAATTTGTATTGGTTAAGGGGTTATGGCAGCAGGGAGAAGGTTAAATAGCAGAATAAAGGTGTTTGACAGCTAATAAAGTCAAGATTCTTCCGATCCATGCGTCCGAGTGTATTACAGAAGAGGTGTTATGAGAAAAGTTTTCTGGCTAAGGTCCAATATTCATAACTTTTACCTAACAAAATTCCTGGTTAAAAATCCTTCACAGAAGCAGCTGGTATATACACACCAAAATATGTATTATCTCGGGACTTATATATAACCTTCTCTCTCCTACACATTTGGTCTCAAGATGCTTCCCTGTGTATTGCAAATCTGAAGAAGACTTAGTGTTATGAGAAAGTTTTCTGGATTAAATGTCCAAGACTCGTAACTTTTCCCTTACACAATCTCCAGTTAATTATTACAGGAGCAGCTTGGACACTTCTGATTGGTAATGTTAACGTTACACACCAAAATGAGAATTCTTGCTGGGGACCTTCAAATAAGTTAAACCTTCTCTCTTCTACAAATTTGGTACCAAACAGCTACCTTAAAGATAGCAGACTGAAGGACAGGAAATAAAGTCAAGATTCTTCCCTGTGTCAAAGAGTATTACAAATCTGAAGAAGACTTAGTGTTGTGAGAAAAGTTTTCTGGATAACGTCCAAGACTCATAACTTTTACTCATAAAATTCTCAGTTAAAAATCATGCACAGGAGCAGCTTGGACACTCCTGATCGGTAACGTTAAACATCAAAATAAGAATTGTAACTGGGGACTTTCATTAAACCTTCTCTCAGCTACAAATTTGGTACCAATCTGTTTTAAAATAGCACACTGAAGGACAGCTAACAAAGTCAAGATACTTCCCTTTGTCAAAGTGTAATTACAAATCTGAAGAAGACTTAGTGTTATGAGAAAAGTTTTCTGGATACTAGTAACGTCCAAGACTCATAACTTTTACTCATGAAATTGTCAGTTAGTAATCTGTCGGAAGGGCCAGCTGCTCCGCGCCATAAGGTATTCCATCAGTCATAGCTGTGCCTTAGAGACAGGAAAGATTTCAGCGTCTCAATCATGACGTCTACGGGGAAGACGAAGAGATACTAAGTGCATTAAAGTTCGTGTGGTTTTGATTTCGCTGTAGGGAGAAAATGGAGTGTTCGCGGTGGTTTTAAGTTTGCGGCAGTGCTATAGTAACATACTGCTACTGTAACAGTATTGGACAGAAATGTTCGTGGTGGTTTTAAGCTCGCTGAGAAACAGTCACCGCAAAAACCGTGAACACTAAACCACCGCAAACATTTCTGCATTTTAATATAGTACTGTAAATGCATTTAACGTTAAGTTTGTGTGGTTTTAATTTCGCGGGAGAAAATGGAGTGTTTGTGGTTGTTTTGAGTTTGCGTTTGAAACAATAGTATTGCTACAGAAACACCAGTGAGAAAATGTTCAATGGTTTAAAGTTTGCGACAAAAAGCTTACCGCAAACATAAAACCACTGCAAACATTTCTACATTTACAGTACCTTCGAGGAAAGGGCTTATTAACTGGCTCCTTTCTGATTTGAGTCAAGGTACCATGGAATTAGCAGTAAAGCATTTGGTACATTTGTGCACAGATGGATCGAAGACTGAGACAAATTGTAAATAGCAAGGAGCAAAGTTCAGGCTCAAGGAAAGTTATGTAACAAATCATTGAAAAGAGAAGTACCTGTGTGCATTAGGTGGAATCCACTCAACGATCAAAGCACTTTATGTCTAGCAGGGCACTCACAACGGTACTGGAGTACGGTACAACAAGGAAGAAAACAAGATGAAGAAAATATTAATGTAGACATGTCTGCAAATTGGATAAGACCAAAAAAGATTCATAGATAGATAAATGTGTTCACAATGGCAACGACTAAATGAAACACACACTGCCATTCGTCAGAGAAATTATGGTAATATCATACTATATCAGGACCTGGTGTATGTTCTTATGCAAAAGTCTGTTGTATACTACATGATGCAAATCGGTATGTGAACTTTCACATCCTCCTCATTGTAATCTGTGCATCCTTATCATTGGACACTTGCCCTCTCTTTCAACATTTCATCCTTCTCCCCACTGCTTATCTCCATAACGTCTTCCCTCATGACCTCAATAAAAAGTAGCCTGCAGGGCGATTTTAGCTTCTCATGAATAGACAAAGCTTTAAACAAACAATCAAAAGCTAATGGTTAAATGTTCTTTTTTCCCCAGACATTTGAATGGCCGGTTGCCAGCCCCATCGAGGGTAACGAGTACGTGGAAGTCCAGGTCTACAACTACAGCAAGGTCTTCAGCAACAGGTGGGCATCTATATGAATTTGAATCTGTGTATACAGCCACTGCCTTTCAGGGTGACATACCAGCTTTGCTGGCACGCTGCAAGGCAGCAGCTGGCAACATATAGCATACTCATGATAAAATGAACCAACTCAAGTAACTGTTTACATTTTGTAGCTGGTATACATGTAACTACCTTTCAGCACAACACACCAGCTTTGTTGGCATCTAGCGCGGCAGCAACTGGTTTTAATTAAGTTATATTACACAGAATGATCTGTCACACTGACCCTTTCCACATCTAGCCAAATGGCGCAAGACACGGAAATAAAGTTTTCATTCATTCATTCATTCTAGCCTGACTAAATCGCGCTCCTAGCAGCCGGCACGACTGTAACCACCCCCTAGACGAGGGCAGGGGGTCATAAACCTCAGCCAGCGAGAGATTGTGCTAAACACAGGCTATTCCACATCTAACTAAATACATTTTGTTAAAGCTATCTAATGATGTAACTTATCTACTTTACTTGGTAGTAATTATAACTAGTTCCAGTCTATGATAGTTGTGGGAAGAAACAAATTTTTGAACACCTCAACTGTCCTCAATTCTGCGCTAATTACCCTGGTACTTGAAGACACACAAAAAAGTACACATAGCCAGTTCTTGTAAGACATCGGGGTACTCCTTTATTCATAAATACATCAAAGCATTAAAATCAACACACATACATGCATCTCTCATCACAATCCATAAATATAAAATAACTTACAATGCAGACTGCTTGGCAACTGCATTACAACACACACTTTAAACTTAATACAAATCTATTTGTTTATTGAAAAAGCTGAACACCCTTGAAACATTGGGGAGATGCCCAGGTCCTTCGGCGGCGGGGATCGAACAGGGTACCGCGTAGTACCACGGGTTGGGGCGTCTGGACCTTACATAGCATACTGTGTCGTGCTCTAGTCGGGGTCGTCTGGTTCTTGTACAGCCAGCTTGGACCGCCTGGAGGCTGCTCAAGGCTGAGGCGGTTGTGAAGTGGGCTGGGCAGCTGGTCAAGGACCCTGTGTGTGAATAAAGAAAACCATTCACAGTGTATACTACAAATGTATAAGCTGTACAAATAACAAATGAGGATTCACCCCTAAAACTTTTTCAATGTTTTCTTTTTTTCCTGCTGGACAAAGCATTTGCATAGCTCACTAATAACACTTCCTGCATTTGTTATCACGACAAACAGCACATTTTACATCAAAACAGTTTTGAAAAACAGCTTTTTTTAAAAAAACAACTTCAGATACTGAGACTTTCAATAAGGCTCCTATGATATCTTTCTTGGAGTAGGTTTACATCATTAAGATAAAGCCCAGTGGAAGTACATTACAACTGTATTAGATGTAGATAAAACCTACCGGAACTATCATTTTAAATGGAAAAGACAAACCTGTAAAGGTCTCCTGTGCTAGGAGTTGGGGGGACAGACTGAGCTGCAGCCGCCTTTGCCGGAGTGGTGGTACTAGTACTGTAGTTCACTGTTGAGTTGGCGTTTCCCCGCATTGGGCTGGGAACGTTTCCTCGTGTCGGGCTGGGAAACTGGTCCAGAACCCTGTAGAACTCTGCAGTTCCTGGTGAGATAGACAGTCGGCTGGATGGTACTGATGGCGGAGCCAACAAGGAGGAGGATGCGACAGGTACTCTAGAGGCTGCCCATGTTTGGGATGGTGATGACACTGCTGTTACTGGGTGTGATGATGTCATTGGATGTGATGATGTCATTGGATGTGATGACGTCCCTGAAACTGATGATGTCACAGGATATGATGATGTCCCTGAAACTGATGATGTCACAGGATATGATGATGTCCCTGAAACTGATGATGTCACAGGATGTGATGGGGTCACAGGGTGTGATGATGTCACTGGATTGCGCGATGGTGTCACAGGTTGTGATGACATCATGCTTTGCCCTGATGATGTGGTAACCACGGGTACAGCATGGCTGTGTGATGATGCCTGTGGAGGTGTCATGTTCAGATACTGGTACTTTAAGAAGTTTGTACGTTCTTCTTCAAACTTCTGTCTGTCCCTTCCCAGCCGGATGGCGGCATCAGTGAACCTCTTCCGTTCTTCTGCGAATGTCGCTTTTTCTTCCTCCATCTCTTTCCTTTCCCTTTCGAGAGTCATCCTCTCCTCGATGAAGAGAGCGTCTTGCACAAGTTCAGCCACCTGTGTGTCTTGCTGACAGTCTGCTGCAGCAAACGTCTGTTGTATCAGCTCCTCCTGTTTCATGATGAGGGTCTTGTAAGCCTCCAACTTGGCGTCTACTTCACCATGACTGTCGTCGTCACTTTCTTCATCCTCCCCATTAGAGCTACTGGACTGAACCTCTGCACTGGTCTTTACGGCACTTTGCCCAGCGTTCAGATCGTTCAATTTGGTCTCATCTGGAGCACAGTTTTTCTCGTTGCTACCTTGTGAAGTTTGGACGCCAATCATGTGGAGCATGGAACTGAGTTGTTCTTTCAATTTTCCTTCGACGATGTTCTGTACAACCTCATAAGGCATCTGTAGATGGCCATCTCCTAGCTCGCCATCAAGGCTGTCAGGAGACATTGGATGGTGTTCCCGGTCTTGTCGAGCAACGGCTGAGAAGGCTGTGGAAACTTCCTGTTGGAGGAAAGTTAGGGTTTCCCTCAACTCCAGGTTTTCCGTCCTCAACTCTTTTTCTCTCTCCTCGTAGTTTGCCACAATGGACCTGTGCATTTCTTCCTGACACTTTTTCTCCTCCTTGCTGGTCTTCCATGTCTTACGATGACCATCTCCTCGTGGAATGACGTTGAGGATCTCGATGCCCTGCCTCCTTTCCTTCTTCTTTTCCGCCAAGGCGTGCAATCGGTCCTTAACCTTGGCCATCTCCCGTTCCTTCTTGCGAAGGTCGTGACGGAACTGGGTATCCCTGGACTGGATGACCGACTTAAGTTTTCTGAACTCATCTTGCAGCTTTTTCATTTTCTTTTCCTGCGCGATACACTCAGCTTGTAGCTGTCGTTGCCGCTCTTGGTGCATTGCCCCGTCTTGCTCGGATGATGTGATCTGGTCCTTTAAGTGTTGCTGGGTGTTTTCAAGGTGCCTGATCTCAGCTGAGAGCTTGTGATTACGATCCTCAAGCTCCCGCTGTTTGTTCAAGTGCTTGTGGTGGCCGGCGATAAGATCGTTGGTGACATTGACGAGCTGCACCAAGTCGAAGGACCTTCCTGTAAGTGTAACAGAATTAAAACAAAAGGGCTTTTTGTCAATCCCAGTTTTTCCTCGTATGCAACAGCAAGACATACAAAACAGTCAAACAATTTCCACTGCTAAGTCACACTTGGGCCTTGATAAGGCCACACCAATTTAATTTCTTGGTTCTAGAATATAAAAACATAATTAAGATTGGAATATCAACATAAAAACAGAGTCCGAGGAGAAAACTGTTTTTGGTACGCATATTTTCAGTGAGAGAGTTTTCACCCCATCTTTCTGTTCTTGTGATGTCCTCTTGCTACAATTTTGTATAAAAACGTCCAAAAAACAACAAATTAAACTGGTGTGACCTAACAGAAAAAAACATTGTTTTATGACATATTTTATGTGACCCCTACATCTTGCAACCCCTATGTTGATAAACATGTATTGATAAAATTTGCAGTTGATGTAGCAATAGCTGTCACATAATTTTGCTAACAAGATAAATAAACTAACCTGACTTAGACCTTGACTTATGGTAGATAGAGGGGTACCCCACTAGGCACAGTTCCTGGTCCAGGTGAGCAAGGCAGTCCTGTATGTTATCAGGTGTGCAGAAGCCATCAGACAGGCTGAACAGCGGCAGTTCCTCTATCATCTGGTAGGTGGCGTCTGCCATGCAGGAACAGCACATTTGCTGGAAGAACCAACATGGTGGTTGTGTAACTGATCCTTGCAAAATCCTTACATACAAAAAATACATCCAAATTTGTTGTTAAAGAAAAAACATTTTGCCGTCCAAATCAGAAACTTGTTACCCTCAAGTGGAACATATCAGACACAATTTTGTAGAAGCATACACGTAATGAGGGACTACATTGCAAATATGGTATTCTATATTTCCCAGCCTTCCCTAGCCTAAACAATGTGTATCCCAGGGGAAAATTTGAAAGACAAATTGGACTACTACATGTAGAGCTTCCCCCAACTACCTTTATATCCATTACCATAGAATTTTCATATTCTGTGGAGATCCCTGTGTTCGTAACCTTTCCGCTTGTAGAAGGCCTGTTCACCACATGCATGGGGGAGGGTTCCAGAAACATGTTCTCACTGCCATGGCACATCATTGGGGAATGGGGTGAGCTAGGGATTCAAACTCATAGAATCTTTATAATTTTATATTCTAAAGCAACATCCCTACAAGTATGATAATACTACCCTTCCCACCTTTTCGCTTGTGGAAGGCCTGTTGTTGACCATGGGGGAGGGTTTCAGAAACACGTTCTCACTGGGTCCAGCTAGGGATTCGAACCAGAACCTTTAAATCTTACATCAACAACCACCTTTCCCACCTTTTTGCTTGTGGAATACCTGTTGTTGACCATGGGGGAGGGTTGCAGAAACACATTTTCACTGTACATCATTGGGGCACGCCAGGGATTTGAACCCAGAACCTTGCCACCCATGTTTCTCACCTTTTCAGTAGCAGAAGGCCTGTTGTTGACCATGGGGGAGGGTTCCAGAAACACGTTCTCACTGCCCAGCCTAGCACCGTCCCAAGCCTGCTAAAGATTTGAACCCAGAACCTTTAATCATAAATCTTACGTCAACAACCACCTTTCCCACCTTTTCACTAGCAGAAGGCCTGTTGTTGACCATGGGGGAGGGCTCCAGAAACACGTTCTCACTGCCCTGCCTGGCACCGTTCCCGGGCCTCAGGTCCCTGTGCACCAGGTACTTCTCCGGCAGCGGGGTCCTCCCGCTGTGCGCCGGGCTGTTCGCCAGCAGGTGCCACATCTGTAGGCTCACGTTCTCCGCACCCGCCTCCGGAATGTTGCTGTGCGCCGTGATGTCCTCGAACACCGAACGGAACGATGATGTCATCCTTCTCTCTTGATCTCAAACGTCCTAAACGCCCAAAATACAAGACCTGTTCAAAACAAGCACACAGAAAATTTGTTTATACAACAATTTCGAAATGGACATGATTGATCACTCTTTTTGATCACCGATACATAAAATTACAAAGCAGAAAATTGTAAAAATGCATACACAGGTCAAATCACTGTAATGTTAACACCCGAATACAGATTTGTCCATGCAATTGAACACATCATTAGCATTCTTCATACAGCGCTGCAACAGTCCATCAGTC
Organism: Branchiostoma lanceolatum; assembly: GCF_035083965.1. Taxonomy (NCBI): domain Eukaryota; kingdom Metazoa; phylum Chordata; class Leptocardii; order Amphioxiformes; family Branchiostomatidae; genus Branchiostoma; species Branchiostoma lanceolatum. The sequence continues at coordinate 5,493,872 of NC_089723.1, read as the reverse complement.
AGTGAATTATTCATTGGATGCAACAGTACCATTGGGACAGAGTTCTGTCGGCTTAATCAATACAAGGGATGGATCCCAAGCTGACTGCACATCTATTCAATATTAAAATTACCATAATGGTTATTCACTCAATGCCATTTCAGAATTACCAAAGGCTCGAGTATCAACAGCTTTCTCAGCTTTCAATGAGTGAAGAGAATAAGATATTTCTACTGGTAGTATCATGATATTGCAGCGTATAAATGTGTTTTTAATTTTTTGTTGGTTTACCGTCTACAGCACTAAGTACCCACTACCCACCCTATTTTAGTGTTGAACACTGCAAAATGATCTTCCTAATGTAACGTAACTTAGTACCTTAAAATAATATTTTCATATCCAAAAAGCCCTTGGTTTGTTGAGAATGAAGAGCGGTCTAAACTGGAGCAGTCCTACCTGACCGAAAATTCTACTCTACTCTACTCTACTCTTAAGTGATTGGGAGGGCTCCAAGTCAGATCGATCAACCATTTTATTCCCGTGGTATTTCATGCCAAGAAAATTATCAGGGAAAGAAAATGCGTTGCAAATTGAATGAGAATACCATACAGGTATACATATGCAAAGAAGTCTAGAATACCCTACAAATTTTGTACACAACGTACTAGTATACATCAAAATTTCACAACATTCCATCCAATACGCAGAAAAAGGCTCTCTTCATGAACACTTACAGTATCGCTGCAACTCATAAAATATCCAGGATAGTTAGAGACGCAAAGATTGAACGGATAACCACGGATTTCAGCGCGACTTTGCGACATCCACTCTTGCTGTTTGCAACACTGTAGCAGCCAGCTGATGGTGGGTCAAAGGTCATCATGCCCACAACTTACAAAGATTATTTTATAGTTACAAAATTTAGCCGTGTAAAAATGATATTAAAGAAGAAATTATTCATTTTGTGGAAATGTTTTACATATTTTTCAATGATAATTTTAAAAAGTCAAGGAGCGAAACTAGCTAGTTTTGCAACAGCGCCACCTAGCAGCCGGAAGCAGATAGGCATGTTGAGTTTCGATGTGTTGATCAGTGGGCCGATTGAAAGTGAAGTAAGTTTACTAATTGGCCCGAAACTGGAAGGATTTAAAACTATTAATCATATTTTTGTTAACGCTTGACACATGTTAACGATGTTGTGCACATTTTTTGTTCAGAATTCTGATGTTTTCTCTTTCTTTGCAGACTGATCGGCACCTTTCGCATGGTGCTCCAAAAACTGATACAAGAAGGACAGCTATCTATCACTGAAACACTACTGGACGCAAACAACACTGTTATAAACGTGAGTTTGATAGTATAAACTTCGCACTAAACTATGTACTTCTGTTTTTATATTGTATTGTCTTCCTTTTGATCTTGCTGATGATCATTCCGGCATGTTGGGTGTGTCACTGTTGTTGTTGAGTGGGCGTGTCACTGTTGTTGTTGTTGTTAGTCTATAGCCCATTGCCAATGTCATCTCTTGGAAAACAAGACTCCAAATTAAACTAACAAGACATTTACATGTTTAGATACACTCATTGACAAGACACTGACAAACTTACTGATCAGTGTCTTGATAATAATATCCTAGTCACAAATTATTTGTCTATGGTTATGCATGGTCAGACCTGCCCAAGAAGACCACTCAGGGGACCGGTAAAATCTGGTCTATGTGGACAGGTGGTCACTATTAACAGATTATAGACAACAGAAAAAGTTATAGACAGGATTCCTTCTGCATGTGTCAATGGAAAAAAATCAAAAAAATGGAAAATGGAAAGTGTCAATGGAAAAAAAAGGGACCAGTGACCAAACTGTTACTAAGTGTTAGCTCACAAGTGAGATGATTCTTTCTATCACTAACAGGTACAGCAATTTCGTCAAAACATAACTTACTGGATGCAGGTATAACAAACATTCGGTCTCTTGGGGTAACGCTCGGTGGTGGTCCTGTAGTGATGGGAAAATTGCTTTGGAGGAAAGGGAAAAAGCAGCTTGCTAATATTCTATAACATTTGGTTGCATTGGTGAAGTTGACAGCTTTATGACACTGATTGAAAAGTAGAAGTAGAAGCACAACTGGAGAGTGAACAACCAATGTCAAAGAGCTACCAGTTTAAGTAGTGTCTGAACTCTCATAGTCCTGTGAGGTACCCCAAGACTACCACATTTAACTAATGGTGAATCCAAGGAGGTTAATTTAACCGGTGAATCTAAAGAAATCTACTCTGCAGAATCAGTGACACACTTTAGGTATCCAGGTATTCAAAACATTCTTCCAAATGAGGCCTTGTTAATACCATTTTCTAAATATAATGCCAATCTTAGCTATAGGATACCCAGCAGAATTACCTATATGAGTGTTGAGGGTAGATGTGGAATGCTGTTCCAATGATGTAATGTTATATATACAGTCAAACCTGGATTCAGCAAACACTAAAGGGACTGAGGAAATCTGGTTGCCTAGGACAGGTGATTGCTGAGGACAGGGTGGGGTTAAACTATGTAAAAATAGACAGGACTGTTTTAAATGATTAGAAATGGCTTGTGACTGGAGGTGGTTGCCCAACCAGGTTTGCCTGTAGCAGGTAGTCTGGGCAAAAAGAAAGAGGTAACGTTTACATATACCAATGTTTAGTCTTGACTGATTTTGACCCTTCTCTGGAAATGCACCTCAGACTGAAGTGTACCTGAAACTGTACCAAAGAAGTACCATGGCACGGTCGGCAACACTGTTTTCAATGTGGTAGTTTTAGGGTACCTGTATGAGAGTTGGTGTGTAGATGCGTACAATGCTGTTCCTATGATTAACATATACTAATGTTTAGTCTAGACTGACTTTAAACCTTGTGCTTTAGACTGAAGTTGACCTGGAACTCAAATACCAAGCCCCTGATGGCTCGGTTTGCAACACCATTTTTAATGTGGTAGTTTTAGGGTACCTTTATGAGAGTTGGGTACACAATGCTTTTCATATGATTAACATATACTAATCATAACTAATGTTAAATCTAGACTGACTCTAACCCTTGTGCTTTAGACTGAAGTTGACCTGGAGCTGAAGTACCAAGCCCCCGATGGCACGGTCGGCAACTGGATGCGAGAGGAATTCCACTTCCCTCAAGAAGACGACGACACCGTCTCCCTTCTCAGCAGTAACTCACGCTACAGTACCAAGTAGGCACTTCATTATACATTATATTACTGTAAAAGCATTTAAGTTTGCAATGGTTTTTTACTTTTATGTTTGCAGTTTTCACGACGACCACTTCACCACAAAGTCAAAATCACTGCAAAAATACTTGTTCTTGCCTTCTTGGGCCCTTGAAATTAAGTCATCACAATCTTAAATGCATTTACAGTATATTTTCTATATTTTTTCAATTTGCAATTTGTAGCTAGATTCATGGAAGAGTGAGTGAGTGATTGAGTGAGTGAGTGAGTGAGTGAGTGAGTGAGTGAGTGAGTGAGTGAGTGAGTGAGCCAGATTCCCATTGGCATTCATCAAAGTGGAAGGAAATACATTTTGATAAAACACTGATGCATTACTAAGTACAGTTTTTATACATTCAATATTTTTCAAGGAATGAGATCAAGTCTAATTGATTTTGCAACGACTTCTTCTGCCAATGTGGATGAACTTTCATGATTTCAAGGTTCATGATTGCTTTGCAAACTGATTGACAGAAGATTAATGTAATTTGATGAGTGCTTAAAAGTAGTATTTTATTACTGAGATTATGTTAAGAATGATGACCTCCAGGTTTTTCAACTGAACTTGAACATTTGCTCCATTGTATCAAAGATATATTATGATCATAACTATATATATAGTGTAGTACACTGTATAGTAAGTGCAAGTGTATATTGCATAATTTCTTTGTGCATTTTAAATGGACATGTTGACACGTCAACAGCAGTACTATACTTGGAACTGATTATGACACTCTTACTGTAGCTGTTTTGAATATCATTTTGTAACTCATCAGAAATCACCATTGTTGCAATAGGAATTGCAATGCAGCACACATAATTACAACACAGTTGCCTTGCTAATTTGTATTTAACTGGTGTTGTTGAAACCATTGCCAGTAGACATGTGTCCCATGAAAGAGTATCATTGCCCACCATTTAGACTGAAGGGGGTCCATTGCATTCTAGCGTCAATAGCTCAATGTCGAGAGGTTAAAGAAAATGAAGGGTAATTTCAAGAGAGTAATGACCATGTAACTGATAAGGACTCCATCTAAGAGACTAGTCCATCTTGTTATATTTACTTTCAATAGGGCTTTGCATACTAAATTTTCGGTGAGTGCTGTATTACTCCCTAGTGATGTATTGCGTGGGTGTCTTGTCCAAAGTTGGAATGGCTGTGTTCCAAAATAAGTACACCCCTTTGCCTTGGCGGACTGAAATGTAAAAGACTGTTGGCAGAAAAGAATTGTGATTCCCAAGTTTATGTTCCAGAAAACATCCTAGGTTCAAATCCCTTTCAATCCTCTGTTGTCTATGGTCAGATGGATTTTCTAAATGTCAAGACTGAAAACCTTGAGCTCTCAATTTGCTGTTAGCTGTAGCAGAGAACAAAGCCAGTGGAATTGAGTGAGGAGGCCCAAAATCAATGCTATGTGCTAAACACTAGACGTTTTTCCTGGCATGCTCTTATCCAGGTAATGATGTATTGATTACTGCGTGCGCAGATGTCAGCAAGGGAGAAACTTGACAGGTCTAGACTAGTGGCCTTTTCTGACTGGGAAGACCCTTAGAGTTACTGTAACTCTTGATTTGTAAGCGTTACCTTAATTTTAGCTACTTAGACAGTCACCAGTCAACTGCTAAAATTTCATCATCGCAAATATTTGCTTACTAATATTTGAGACAGTGATGTTTGTTCCCAACGTTAAAATCAAATGCCATGAACGACCCTTTCCCCCCAAACTGCTAGAATTACCAACTGCAATATTAAATGGATTTACAGTTAGTTAGTATTCCCCAATAGGATGTACAAAAGTATATTTCCATTGCACGGTCGTGTGGGAAAAGTGTTATGACGACAGTTGTCAGTGCTGCTTTAAGCTCCCCCTCACTGGACCCGCGGCACACTGTCGTCGTTACTGCGGTCGATCAAATTGACAAAGCGCTCAACGAATTTCATCGTCAAAAACGAATCTTTTGAAGCTTTGTGTGTTTTGTTGTCTTTTTTATCATACTTGTACGTTTTGAATGATATTCCCATTATAAAGTCAAGGGTAACACAAATCCAGTTTAGGACACAGGTTCAGTGAGAGGGGGGCTTATGCTCAGTAAATTGTCTTTTCAGGCCTAGGACTTTGCCAAGAGTCCAAGCCCCCAGGCCCTCACATATAATGCTCTTTTCTTGCATTTGCATGAGAAATACCAGGATTGAACTGCCAGTTAAGTGCAATATACTGCTTCCTTGATGGCTGTGTTTCTTAGTTTAACGTCCTGATTTTATCCCTTGATTTACTTGCTTGTCTATAAATGGATTCTTTACTGTCAAGACCAGCAGTATCTGGTCATTATTATTCATTTCTTGTAAAGTCTATCTGGTCACCGTTTGGAAATAACTCACGGTATCGAAGGGGCCCCGATCTGTAGAAGGGCTTAGACAGATAATATTGCGTTGCTGTCTATTACTTATGAAACCTGCATTCAAAGTTTTCATTCCCTCGTCACAACCTGTCCTTACTGTTGTGAGCAATTGAAGCATGTCAATATTGATTTGCATTCGTTCATTGGTGTAGAATATTGCATAACCTAGTCAGAGAGATCATGGGATGAAAATGGAAATAGAGGGATTTCAAATATAATGTACAATATATATATAAAGATGAACACACTCAAGCAGGTGGATAAGTTTAGTGGACGGTCAGACGTTTCAAATAGCATCCGCCTTTCATCAGTAACTGATGAAAGGTACTAGTATATGTGGCTGTCAGGTGCATGTACATCCGGGTACTGTAAATGCATTTAAGTTCATGTGGTTTTAATTTTGTGGCAAAGAGAAAACTGGGTGTTCGCCGTGGTTTTAAGTTCGCATTGAGACAATAGTAGACAAGGGGGTAGGAGGGCAAAAAATTTCACGATGGTTTTGAATTCGCAACAAAGAGCTTACCCTGAAAACCGCGAACATAAAACCACCGCTAACATTTCTGCATTTACAGTAATGCAAAAGTTACTCAAGCAACTGGACAAGTTTTGTAACAGTTAGATGGTCCAGACAGCATCTTTTGTCAGTAACTGATGAAAGGTATATACATGTATATGACTGTCAGGTACTGATATGAGATATATTGATAAAGTTTAGACATGCAGGTAATACAAAAGATCCTCAAGCAACTGGACAAGTTTTGTAACAGTTAGATGGTCCAGACTGCATTTTTCATCAGTTACTGATGAAAGGTATGACTGTCAGGTACTGATATGAGGTACGCTTGTATTCTGCTTAAGGGCACTTTGCCAGACAGATGTAACAGTGCTACGAGGGTGCGTGACTGATCATTTTTCACAGAGTCGTCAGGGGCAGGATATTGAGTTTGACACGGCAACGGTATTTCCCTACAGGTGGACTAATTTTATCCTGAGATTGACACCCGTAGGTAATTGGGTGCATATTCTCCACCTCATCTGGCTCGGAAATTGGGCTAAGCCATGCAAGACAGGGTTGGCAACAGATAAGAGTTGTGTGTATCAGCTTCTCTTCACTGCCAAAGATTCCTGTCAAGACTCATTGACTTTCAGTGATGATGAAGAAATGTTCAGAACTTGGTAGATATATCAGAATGTTAAAAAGGACGTTGGTGAATAGTTTCATCAGCTTGGCAAATCGCCAAAAAGGACAATTTTCAGGAATGAGAGTAACAGAGAATTGAAAATGGAATTGTTGTATTACTTACTATATGATTGCAGTCGTAATGGTTCATTAAGAATCTAGTGTTTTATGTATGTGGAGGACCATAAAAGGTGTTATGCCATGTATTTAGAAATAGCAAGCCTGGATTAAGATGAGATTTTCAAGAGATGTTGATCACAAGTGATTGCAAGTAATAATTCAGTAGACACAAACATGAACTACGGAAATTTAATCTGCTTCATAATGACTTTTTAGACAATAGGCTAAGTAAATGATGGAATGTTATGTCATCAAGTAAGAATTCAAAGTGCTGTGCATTTTATTTTTGCTCAATCCTTCCTCAATTGTTTATAACTTCTCTGGCAGGTAAATCATTTCACTAAATGAATCAAGTGATGAAAATCTAACGCTAGTCATCTTGAATCTGCAGACTTTTATTTACCCACTTTACGTTAAAAAAGGCTAGGTGTTTAGGGTAGAGCCCATCTCTGTTTCAGTAGCCCTAGGCCACACTGAGGTGCAATCACTGCAGCAGGGGGCTAGTCTACTGGCAGTGGAGTGTGTTTATAAAGTCTTAGGTATGACTCAGTGCGCCTCTTATCCAGACGTGTCCTACCCGGGCGCGAACTCGGGCCTTCTGGCTCCTCATAATTTGAACCAGAACTTTATATGTACGTCACCTGATGTCAGATCCAGATGACACTTTCTTGTCGACGCGACTTTTACGACACCATGCAATAAAGGTTTATTAGGAAGGACGCTGATGTGGCGAACGAATGTGAGATAGTGACGTCAACAGGCCTGACCATCCCTGGCCTCTGTACTCTGCTTGATTAAAGCCATGTCAGGCTGAAGTAGACAGGAAATTGCCCGCATCTGTTCTGTGATAATAATAAGAAGAACAGGAGAATGAAGTGGGCTTGAGTATAGAGATTTAGATGCTGGTGGTTGCTACATCTCCTATCATGAAAAATTCAAATTTCAGTTAACAGTTCAAGTAATGTCATATATAAATCAAGAAAAGAAAATAGCATATGTATTTTATGTGTATCAAAACATAGATGTAACTAAAATAAATGTTAACATTACTTTTCAGTCTATTCACTTAGTTGGTCTGATTGCCCATCAACAAAACTTATTACTTTGAATCAAGTTTTAAGATTTTCACAGTAGGTTTCCCCGTGTATGAGGGAGCTTCATGTGTAAGTCTCAAGCATCAAACCTCTGTGCGAAAAGAACCAAACACACTTATGGAGAAGAGTAGGGGTAACCCGGTGTGCTTCGCTAAAAATGCAAGCCGTAGCGAATCCGCATTACACTACCACTAGCTACTTGAAAAAGCATGATGCTTCACCTCAACTGAGGATGACTGCTTTTAAATTATCTTTATCTTATGTTTCTGTACAAGGAAAGCATTATATATAATGCCATTGTTACTTTCTGTAAGTACACTGCAACAAATGTATACATCTCGTTTATTTCAGTGCTTTTCTAAAACAGAATTTTATCATTTTCTCCTTTTTGATTGATGTGTTTTTACGCACATTGTAGAAATCTTTCATCGATAAAACAATCTCCTCTTTGACGTCAGGGTTTGTTTTCACCCCCCTTTAAATGAATAATCCTTTTATTGTGCACTTTAGTAGATTAGAAGGCACTAATAGTCTGATTGAATGCACCATAACAAAAAGCCTTCTTATTTCTTTACAGATTTTCTCAGAAAAAAAGATCTAATGGCTCCTTGATATCTTTCAAGAGAGAGTTCTTTGTAGTGCTACGACTATTTCATAAGATAAAGAAAAAATGTAGTAGAGCTTAGGAGGATTAGTATTCTGTAGTTTCCAATGTAGTTAGGAGATAAAAGGCTCAATATGATGAAGATAATGAGAAATAAAGATAGGAAACTGGCCATTCAGGGGAATTTAGCTGCAAAAAATTTATAAAATCTGAAGAACAGTTTAAAAAGATACATATCGTTCTGGATATGTATTGCACATTGCGAGAATTTATATGATATTTGAATATTCATGACAATATGTAATCCAGCAAATATGCCAAAAATGTTATCAAAGAGAGGTATACATTGTATATGCAAGTCCCCACAGTTATTCAATTTTCTTTTCTTGATTATGACATGATAACGTTAATTTAGATTTTTATGATCTTTTAACTGAAATCTGAATTTTTCGTGATGGGAGAATTTCTCGCTTGGTGATCTTTCAGTTGCTGATGTAGACCTATGCCCCCCACTTTGGTAGAAAGGTTGGTATCACCCATGACGCAGTTTTGTCCATTTTGATATGCCTTTGTTGCCTCCTCCCCCTCCATCTATCCTGCATACTCAGGGGCAATGCCTTGAATTATTGATTAGCCAATTGTATTGATTATAATCTGCTTGTGGCTTTTCTGGATAGATGCCTTCCTCCCCTGTCGATATATAGGGACTATGTGGACGTGCTGATCTAATTTGTGTTCAAGCTTGGCTTATGCTTAAAGGCAACCAAAGCAATATTAGGGACCAAAAAATGGAAAGAAAAAAATGCTGAAATCTTTATTGTAGTGAAGTTACTACTAATATTCTTCAATCAGTGACTTAAAAGGTAACAAAACACGAAGTGACACTTGATAACACTGTTTAGCACATTTGTGTAATAACTTCATACTTTGAGCATTTTATAACTGTGCAAAAACATGCCATACGATGATCCCCTTAGTTTCTCAAGCCTACAAAATCCCCGGGGACAATTTTCAGTGGGTTCTCACATTACAACAAAGTCATATTTTTGCATCATGGACATTGCTATACATTATGATAGTGTTGTTTGAACTAGTCATGTATAGAAATGACTATATAAATTGACTTTGAAAATACGATTTTCAGGCCCTAAAATTACTTGGGTTGCCTTTAATTTGTTTGCTTGTGAGATGACTGAAGTTGTGAATTATTTGTCAACAGTGATGACATTAAACAAAGTAAAGCAGGTTAAATTCAAAGTGTAGTATGAAAATATATATGCATTAAATCCTGTATTTGTCCCGCAGTTGAAAAATGGAAAATCTGTAGCAAAAATGAAACCCCCCTTGATTATGCATTTCATGACCATGTACAACATAACATTTCTTTGCTAGAGCAGAACTAAGTCAATCATACATTAAATGATGTGGAAAATACAGTTACTAACTTGTTTTACATAGAAAAGTTTCAATGATTAGATCTAGCTTTGGAAAGATGGAATTTGAAGTGCCATATCCTGTCATTACAATTCCGCAGAGTTCCAAGTTAGCTTAAAGTAATATTGAAGTTTTGTCAATAAGTATCTAATAACCCCAACCGCAAAACTATAATCGTGTGGGCGGACTACTGAGATATAGTTCCGTCACTTCAACCTATAGTTGTGGTCAGCATAGTACTTGTCGATATCAATTTTCAAAGAGAAAGTTTCAACTAATGACTTTTGTGAGAATTGAAAGGTGTGCATATATGCCCCGATATTAAGTCGTGACTCAAGTTGCATTTCCTTTTCAATTATACAAATTGGTTCTTTGTCTATACATAAAAGATGTATTACGCCTGTATTAGATTCATAATTAATAAGGAAATAGTTAACCGATTACCATTAAAATTGTTTGTGATTTTTATTGATTGCTGTAATTTTAGTGCATTCCCTCTTCAGTCTTACAAATTGGTTATTTTGTGTACTTGTATAGAAATCTCCATAATACTACTGTGATTGATACCAAAATATTTAACCAATTACCATTACAATTTTTTTGGAGTGATTTTTATGGATTACTGTAATCATAAGTGCTGCAAAAATGCCAGCCTACTCATGTTTAGAATTTATTTCATAAATATGCATGCTTTGTTGTAAAGAGATTAGACATAATTTGCTGCATACATTTTCATTACCTCTAAATTCCAAGGAATTAAGCTCTTGATTTCTGCACTGTTGCAGACAAAGGCTCCCTCCAGGGGGAGTTAGAGCACAGACAGTAAGGGCCCCTGGAAGAGGGTTTTGCTGTTTGTTAACACAACAGGTCAAGTGAACTTGCCCCAACTCATTCCCATAATGGCCCCTGCTTTGTACGCTGCCACTCAGAGCCAGTATCGGTCCTCTGTCCCCACACACTGGCCGTGCGTCAATGGCGTAGCGACCGATCAATCCTTACGTGAATTATGCCGGAGTCAGAATTAATAAGGGGATTGCGGAGGAGGTCTCTTGGCACCACCTCCCCATTCAGCAGCCTTTCATAAAGTGGTGGACCACTTGAGTTTATTAGTTAGGCAGTGCCTGTGGTGGTGGAAGCAGGCGCGTCGCATTGTTGCTGAGGTGGCAGCATCATAACGTGTGGCTCTCTCAGGAACCCGTGCGGTTAGCCACCCTGTACAGAAACTCTTGGTCCTACCAGTACCCCGTATCTATCCCTCAACCCTGTATAGACTGTTGTTGGACTCTTGGAATACGTGACGGCACTGCGTTTCTGTTCTTGAACTTGGCTGGCTACAGTGAGAAGCAGGCACCATGTCGAAGCATCGGGAGCACACACCTTTGCCAGGGGACCCCCACCCTCCCCATGAAAGAGAGAGACGGAGGTAGGACAGGCATGCCTTAGTCTATAGCTAATTCCTTCAGCTTGTTGAGCTAGATGTGTTCACAATAGGGACCCGTATCATGTCGGATTGTATTAATAAAGAAAAGCATGGGAGTATTCTAGGTATTGTGAACATTTGGTCAGGTATTTTTTGCTTGATGTCAATATTGCTTTGGAGTTCCATATCAATTAGTAATAATGTAGAAAATGGTACGTTATTCAGTTGCAGTAAGAAAAAAAAAACATTTACTTTATGAGGAAAGCAAAAGGCTGAGTTGTGGTACTGATTTTAAGTGCCTTCCATCAGTGTTTTTTCTTTGTCTTTTGGTCTAAAGTTATATCTCTGTAGTGCTTTATTCTCCCTTGGATTTTTTGCAAAACAGAAAGCTGCCATGGCTTTCTATAGAATTTGAAAATGTTTCAGGACAGTTATAACGCATAAAAATCTGATAGATACAAATGCTTCTGTTTTTGAAGTCTGAATCCGTTGATATCATTTTGCTTAATATGTGCCTATAAATCTCATGCATATCAATGGTGTTTCCATGCCTCAAGGCACTTGCATATCTGATATCTCCCTTTCATTTTGCAAAGCAGCCTCAAGCTCTGTCTTCACATTGATATGTATCTATGATTATTAGATTATCCTATCAAGAATGCATAGAGGAATTCTATGATAAGAAAAAAAAGTGGTATCTTCATTTTGGCTTGCAGATGAAGTTGCATGATTTAGAAAGAAGTCGTTATCTTTGGTATTTCTATCCAGGCGGTAGCACCTCCCCTGTGCCTTATGGTTACGGGCATATTCTATATTAAGCCATACCCTTAACAAGAAGAACATGTATCAATATGGCTGCAGAGAATGGTTGCATTCCATTTGCACATTGATTCTAATAGGAAAAACGATTTCTTAAATTTGGGCTAGGTCTTTGAATACTGAAAGTGCAAAGGTGCCCAATTCCCCAACACAAGAATTTTCCCTAGAAAACTCCATATGGCTCCATCTGTAGAGAGTACTTAGTAATATTTGATCACCATCTGTAGGGACATTAACAACAAGGCAACAGCCTATGTCATGATGCTAGAATGTCTGTATCAGCATTTTGTCCTGCATTTCACTGCAGTGTCTGTCCTCGGTGCTGAAATTGAAGCTGTAAACAGTATTGGTAAACTGAATGGAAAACTATCTCATATCAAGGGGAGTCTAGTTAGAGAAAGGTGTACACTGCATAATACTCTTAAAGAAGTCAAATATTTCTCTTGGAAAAATTATGCAAAAGAATATGCCAGGTCAACATCCAGCATTGAACTATTCAGCAAAAGTTGAGATGTGAATTTGAAAAATTTGACTTAAATAGGATGGATTTTGTACTCAAATGTGGCTAGATATTTGAACTAAGGTCAGTTTGTCAGTCAGAATAGTTTGGTACTTGCCGGATTTTGCCTCAGTTTCAAGAGAAAGACAAGATAAAGAACAGAGTATGTGAACCATAGTTTGATTCAGAGTCTCATATTGGTAAAAAAAGTGTAAATCTGGTTCTTTTATTGTCTGCCCTCTAGACCTTATCATCTTTTCCCCCTACATTTTGAGGACAGCATTGACCTTGTATATTAAGTAAGACAAGATGAAAAAGAATAAATCTATCGAAATAGCATTTGGACTAGCCAATAAATGTGATTATTGTTTCATTATCTATCCCACATGAGTAGTATCAAAGGTTGCTTGATTTGTCAGATATTGACTACACTGATTCAATCAGAAGGCTTGCAACTTTTGTTCAAAAGTGGATTAAAGGGAGACTGTTACCTTGTCTGCCAGTCTACAGGGACTATAGCTGACCTTGACAATGAACCTACTAAGATGTCTCGTCAGCCTCCTTACGTTGTGTTTAGACAATGGGTTTGATCATGGTTGGTCCTGACATCTTCTTAATGACTGAACGCTATTGTTGAGTGTCAGTCTCTACCACATCTTTTGATGTGAATGTGCTAGTACCGGCAGTAGATACCTTCTCTCACTGTTGATCTCAAAGTTGGGATCTAGCAGTTTCTTTCACCCCTGTTTTGACAGTGTGTCTCCATGCTGAGTGTGTTGTTATAGCACTTGCTACTGTGTAAACCTACTGAGATGCCTATACAAATGTAGCTCCCCCAAAAGAATGCTTTAGAGAAGTGCTTTGAAATAGCAAAGTAGTGAGAAAATAAATTTGGAAAACGGCCAACTTATTCATTGTCATAATTTGTAATCCTTTTCACGATACCATGGTAGTGAATGTACTGAAAAGTTCCTGTCACAATGCACATGTCTTTCATATTTTGATTGCATTGTATGCGAAGAAAACAATTTGTTGTTGGCTTTCCCACGCAACAATGTAAAATTATCCCAGTCTGTTTATGTGCTTTCATGCCAGCAGGTCCCTCTGCTGATTTTGATTACATATTCGATAAAAATCAGCATCCCAAGCAAGTCACAAATTGCTACAATCAGTTTAGATTTCAAACTTGATCTCCTGGGGCGGTATGTAATGAGTTAGGCACCCCTGCCCTTTAGTTAATGGTATGTGGGTGACTACTGAATCAGAAGTAATACCTTTGGGATTATTGTACTGAACCCAAACTTTCTGTAACATAAACTAAAGATGACTCTCAAGAGTTTTGGTATAAAACCTAGTTCTACCAGATCTTTCTTTAGTCACTGACGATAGATAGCGGATGCTGTCTGAAACGTCTCAAAATTGTATCCAGTTGCTTGAGTAACTATTTTTGGCAACTCTCCAAATTGACTGCTATTGGACAAAAATGGTAAAAGTGTATTGAAAGACTAATCAACCTCTATAACTGGATAAGATTTGGAAATTATTTCCAGATGTTTCTAGTGATATCCATCACTCTTCTCCATCCTTCCCCATAATTCTAGCAAAGCTGAAGAAGAGTGATGGATGTCACTCAAAACGACCGAAAGTGATCTCTGCATCTTAGTCTTACCGGTAGTCTTAAGAATACTGGACAAAACCCACTATGGGGCATCACGTCCAGGGATCTTATCCAGTTGTAGAGATTGAGATGTCTTTTAAATTTTGGTTACTTGGATGTCTAGCCTTCATAAATCTATAGTGAAAGAGTGTTTGCTGTGGGTAAGAAAGGTACTTTGGTGCCAAGACATTTCTATCACCGTGTAGTGACAGAAAGTCAGACAATGTCACTGCTGTGAGGCAGATATATAGACCTGCGCTTAAGTCTCCTAAGGACAAGTGTCCTTGAACACCAGTGATATTATTCCAAATTTGTATATTGCAGATGTTACCAATATTTTGCAGCCTCCCTAGTGGGGATGTATTTGGACAATGAGTCTTCTAAGGGCACTTTTTATCGATTTTGGTATGCAGAAATGAATATAAATGTCACGAGGTAGATAGATCAAAGTGTGAGTGGAATATTGCAGATCCTCAGGTTCTTGCCTTGGGGTTTCTTAATTTGGATACTAAGGGGGAACCAGAGGGAGTCTCAAGGAGGTAGAGGTGTCTGGAGGATGAGTTTTTGAATGTAAAGCGTGTCTGCACAGACAAGTGCAGAATGTGTGATGAGGAGATGCAATGAGGGAAAGAAGATGTGAACAGTGAAATGCTTTTAATATATACGCCAAAAATAGTTACTCAAGCAACTGGATAGAATTTTGAAACAGACGTTTCAGACAGCATCCGCTATCTTTCGTCAAGGAAGGAGCTAATGTTGTTTGTAGACAAAAGATAGCGGATGCTGTCTGAAATGTCTCATTGTTTCAAAATTTTATCCAGTTGCTTGAGTAACTATTTTTGGCATATCTTATGACCTGAATGTCTAACCTTCATCAACGCTCTTAATATATGTTGTTTTGATAGTTTGTTAAAAGAAAAAAGAGAAGGGGGTGCTTGTGAACAGCCTCTTTCTATCTGCTGTTAATTGAACTGTTCTCTATTTGTTCATGTCTTGATATTGAACATTTGAGCATATTGCATGTGCATCTTTAGAGATTATGGTAAATGCATGGTGTCCAATGAATATAAGAAGCCTTTGAATCTGGGCCTCCTGTCTTAATTGTAAGATGAAGATGTTGAACCTCAAGCACAATACTATACATTGCTGACACAGCATACTGTTATCAACGTACTGTTCTAGAGCATTAGCATGTAAATTATTCGATAGATTATTTCTACTGTTGGTCATAGATTAGATTAGTTCTTTATACTTTATTAGCAACAATTGTGCGAAAGTTTCCATACATTGTATCAATTACAATTGTCGCGCAATCGAGTTCTTATTCTTCTTCTTGTGTGTATATTCTAGATGGGAAACTTGCCGTAAGTTCATAAAACTAAGTTCCCCACTTGAGCCCCAATCAGGAAAGCCAATAATTTTATCAAGTTCAATTAAAACAGAAGTATTGATTGCGGATCGGACCAGATGGCTGGTTTATTTGCTGCGATGCGGCTGTTGTAAAATGGGAGAGGGTCACATCGACTTTCACTTTTCTATAATTTCATGGTTATGGTCTGGTCTGGGACATTTGCCAAGAAAGATTACAGTTCTGGGCCTCAGCATAAGAGTTAGGTGCCGGTCACATTTGTCGTACAATTGTTGTACGATCACGCACTGAAGGCATTCTTCTGCTAGTCGTGTATGTGTAGTATGAATTCAACTGTCTTGTCATGAAAAAGGTTGTCTTAGATCCTTGTCTACGGAAGGTTCTGTGACGGCCTGCTTGAAAGTTCTTGGACATCAATATCGTATGTCGGCCAACGACAAATGTAACCAGGCGGTAAAAGACAAAAAGACACCAATTTCACATGCCCCCATTTGTATAGAATGTACTATATTCCTCTATTCTTTTAAATTGTCATTCCTGTATTGATCACGTTTCATTGCAGCATCTAGACCAACTATTAAGGACCTTTTGTAGTACTTTGGATACTTTTTTCATTGATTAGCTATCATACAGTAATTAGCTAGTCTTCCCATAGTACAAAAACAGCATACAATTTACATAAAAGTTACTGCAGCCATTTACAGCCTAAACATACTCGACACACATGGCTAAGAATCTCCTTCCTTGTTTTATTGTCTTATTTGCAGATTGTATCCCATATGGGATACATGTCTGCTTCATGTTTGGTACCATACAGCCATGAACGCTGGAGAGCTTACAGGTGCTGTATTTATCGATCTATCAAAGGCGTTTGATACGCTTGACCATGCTACCCTTCTGCAAAAACTGTTCAAGTACGGGGTTCAGGATGGACCCCTTGACTGGTTCACTTCCTACCTCTCCGGTAGAAAGCATTGCACCGCAGTTAATGGAGCCATGTCTGACTTTCATACAGTGAAGTATGGCGTACCCCAAGGTTCAATATTAGGGCCACTGTTATTCATTATTTATGTAAATGACATGCCAAACTGTATCCAAAGTTGTGAAATTTCAATGTATGCCGACGATACGGTCATTCACTTCAGCAGCAAGGATGTTGGGAACATTGAGACCGCCCTTCAAACCGATCTCGAAAGGTTGTCTCAATGGTTCGCCGTGAATTCTCTTTCCATGAATGAAGGGAAATGCAAGTGCATGCTACTGGGTACGGACAAAAGGCTAAGAAACTGCAACAACCCTAGGGTGACTATTAATGGGCAACTCATAGCTTTCTGCAACATGTATAAGTACTTAGGTATTTACATTGACAACCATCTGAACTGGAAAGGTCATGTCAAAGATGTACTTGGTAAATTAAGACGATCGATAAGTATTATGAAGCATGTTAGTCAATTTGTACCTACGTCAGCACTTCGTACTTTATACAACACTATATGTCTACCATACATAACATATGCAAGTACTGTCTGGGATACGGCACCTGAGCAAGACTTACAAAAACTTCAACGAATGCAGAACAGAGCCGGGAAGCTGCTACTGAGAGCTCCGTACAGAACACCATCGTCTGAAGTACTGACACGACTGGGCTGGAAGGACATCAGATCTATACACAGGCACCAGAAGGCTTTGCTGACATATAAGGCTCTTAATAACCTGGTACCAGCCTACATGAGACACATGTTCACGTACTGTAGAGATAGGGCAACTAGAACAACACGACAAAGCGAGTCTAACCTACTGTATGTACCAATGGTCCGTAGAGAAGTATATAGAAGGTCTATCTCCTACTCAGGTAGTACTCTATGGAATAGTCTGACACCAAATTTTAGAACGGCGCCTTCAGTTGCAACATTTAAGAATATGTTGCGTCGAGTAACTACGAACTGACTATGACGAGTAGGGAAATGATGTTATATCGTCGACTTATATTTATTTGCTGAATGTGATTATGAAATACTTGTTTGTAACGTTATCTTTGTATTACAATTAATGTTCCATTTTCCGATGGTACGTTGAAAGGACCCCTGACCTCCTCCCTTGAACTCTTGAAAAACGGCCTCGGCCGAAGAGTGTATGTTGTGCATACTGTCAAGGTTAAATAAAGGTTGAAAAAAAAAAAAATAGACATGTTAAGAGGCCATGTAGGAATCATGTGATTGACTTTCAACTCCCTGCTACTCCTACTCCTAGTAGACATGAAATGCACCGCTCCCTGTAAAAACATTTCAAACCTTCACCAACTGAAGACCTTGTGTAGGAGACATGATCAAAGAGCATGAAAGAATCAGGTGATTGAAGTGATACTGCCTGCTACTCCTACAACTGTAGAGATGAAAGGCTCCCCTCTCTGTGAAAACTTTTCAAATCTGCACTACCTGAGGACCTTGAGTAGTAGACATGTTCAAAGAGCATGAAAGAATCAGGTGATTGAATTGATACTGCCAGCTACTTATACTCCTAGTAGACATGAAAGGCTCCCTTTACATTTTACAGCTGCAACAACTGAGGACCTTGTGTAGTAGATAAGAATCGTATACCTCCCAGCCACTCCTAGCAGACATGAAAGGCTCCCCTTCCTGTGAAAACATTTCAAATCTGCATAAAGGAATCAGGTGATTTGATACATGCTTGCTGCTCCTACATTTGTAGACGTGAAAGGCTCCCCTTCTCTGTGAAAACATTTCAAATCTGCATAAAGTAATCAGGTGGTTTGATACATGCTTGCTGCTCCTACATCTACAGAGATGAAAGGCTCCCCTCCTTGTGAAAACATTTCAAAGCTGCCCTGTACATAACCTTTAAATCCGCACTGTGCCATCGAAGGTCTTAAGCACCTGCCAAGGTAGCTGTTGATGTAACATGTGGGTGGAGTGGGAGGTTGCTGAGCTAGAAAACTTTGGCAAGAGGGATCTAACCTTCTCTTTAAGGCTGTGAAACTGCATGATGTGAATACAAAATTGCCAGTCCTGGCAGATTACAAAAAGCATCATATTTGTTGTTTTATTTTTGACAAACATTTAATCATTACACACAATGTACAAAGATTGCTACGGGGAGCTTTCGAGAGAACTCTGTCTCTTCGTCAACCCAGTGTTACTGTGAGGTCTCGTCTTGGAGTTCTCCTGTCACGTGACTTGATGTTGATTATCACTATATTTGATTATCATTATATTTGTTGTTCTTCTCTTAGGACTTCTTTGAGGCTTTGTTATTTCCATGTACGATTCAAGCCTGGTGATTTCAAGATTGAGGAGAAAGGGGGAAATACAGCTGTAAACGGAAATGAAGCAATGACATGCATGTCTATCACATCAGCTAGCTGTTCAAAACAGCAACTTTTCCTTGAATTCTTAACAAAAGAAATCCAAGAAAGGTTACTGTTTAAATAGACTTTCCCATGACTTCTTTTGAATGGGGGGACCAAGCTCTTATGGGCACCATTATTTTCTACCCAAAGATTTTCTTCAGTTCAAGTATGGCTGGAGAACTGCTGATAAGGCCAGTGTCACATACTGTAGCAGTAAACTAACTTGCTGCATGAGTCTGCAAGCTCAAAATGACATTTTTGGTTGAAATACAGACAGTGCTTTCTCAATCACCATGAAATTCGTAGATATGAGTCAATGTTTGCAGGTTACCAAGCCCCATCCAATGTAAAGGTAGGAACTTAACAACAAGGCAACAGCCAATCTCATGGCGCTAGAATGTCTGTATCAGCATTTTGTCCAGCATCTCAGTGCAGTGCTTGTCCTCAGTGCTGAAATTAAAGCTGTAATGTATTGATAAAATGAATGGAAAACTGTCTCATATTCTGTATGTCTGTAGACTTTCAAGCAAAGAATACCCTCAATTGTCAAATTCGGCGGCCTTGTTGTGATTAACAGATTCCTCAGAAGGTCGTTAATGGCATGACACTGGCTTAACCCAGGCCTGTTGTGAGGGACAACTGTATTCACATTTGTGGAAGATAAAGAATGGTTCACTTCCTCATGCCAGACAGGCTGGCTCCATGTAACTCAGGGCTGTCACCAGTCAAGGTTCAGAAGTCTAGATGATAGAAGGACTGGTCGCCAATAGGGTCATATTAACTGTGGTTATATAAACATAATTAGGGGTGTCTACATATGCATACAAATTTTATGGAAATCATACAAGTTTTACCGAGTACATACGAATTTTACGGAATTCAAACAATCCACTACTAAGAAAGATATAAAGTTTAGGGAATGCATACTAGCCACTACTAGAAAACATATGGATGTTATGGAATTGATACTAGTTTTCTGAATACATATGATCCTTACTATTTGTAAAAGTCGTCAGGAATTCCGTAAAAAATATTTTTAAAGTGGTGGATTGTGTGAATTCCATGAAATTCTGAAAAACTTTATGAATTCCGTAAGATTTATATGAATATACTGTAATAGGCACCCCTGATGATGCTATACATAGCTATAGCTAGATGAAGAGCAGCTCATTAAAACATAAAATTGCAAACTACGTTGGAACGGAAACTTGTGGAAAGATACCATGCCCAGGCTGATGCAATCGCTTAATAAAAAGACGTGTTTTAAATACTTCAATCCTCTTAAGTGATGGGAAGTCATTTGTCTTTGCTTTGTTGCCTGCGGTATTGCATTACATATTGATTGGAACGGATGGCTCCTAATTGCGAAGTGTCTGCTATGTTAGCCATGCACAAGGAACAGTATCTTACAAATCAAATGGACCAGTTCCATTCTCTTATTGCATGTAGTCTTCAATTAAACTTTTGAGATCTTTCCAGCAACTTTCTTCCTTTCCTTTGATACTTGCTTCTTATAGAATTTTAAAGGATAAGTCTACCTAAAAATATGAGAAATTTATAAATGGGCATTTTGTTAAAAGCTCTTCAAGCTCCAATACTGACCCAAATCTTGTATCGTTCTTTGAAGTCTACTCAAAAGAAATACTGTAAATTTTGAAATGTTTGCAGTGGTTTAATGTTTGCAATTTTCATGGTGATGGCTTCACTGCAAACTTAAAAGTTCTCTAAAAGTTCTGTTGTCTACTGAACTATACCTTTGTTTCAACCATGAACTTAAGCCCACTACAAAATCTCACGATTTTCTACCCGCTGCGAAATTAAATCCGCACAATCTTAAATGTAGTTACAGTAGGTGAATTTCCCCTAGTCCCACAGGAATGGCTGTAAAGAATGGCCAGCTTAGACATGGTTTTGGTCGGATCAACCAGTGAGGAAAAGTTGTAATTGCATGGGGAGTCTCAAGAGTAGAGTTGCTCGTTGTGCAGTTCAGAGCTCTGACTTTGAAGACCATGGTGATTGCAGGAATTAAGAGTCAGCATTTAATTATAAATCTCATCGTATAAAGCAATAGCTTACAACTTTCGTATAATGATATTTGGAATAGTTGGTTTTGTAGTTGGTTTCAATGATTTATCTTGTGCAAATCAACCATTTATGGCAAGAATTACGTTCCAATATATCAGCATTTCTATGCATTCCTGTTCATATTTTCATCACAGTATACAGCTTGTTGTAAATTAGGAATGCAAATCTCATGATCTAACTATAGCTTACAACTTGAAAATCATTTTAGACTTGGCAAAAATTACTTTCTGATATATCCAAATTTTGCTTTAATACTGCATTGGAAGCAAATCTCATGATAGACTTATAGTTATAGACAAATAGCGTACACCTTGAAAATCATTTTTGGACTGGTTGATTTCAAACATTTATTTATGGCAAAACTCATTTTCCTGTATATCAGCATTTCCGTGCATTCCTCTTCATATTTTCATCACAGTGCAGCTTTCTGTAATATAGGAGGCTTTATTGATTTTTCCATAATAGGCTGCCATTGTCCTTTTCAACCAGAATATAGATTAGCAGATTTGATGCACTGCAGTATGGCGCACACTAACTGGGCACCACCTGTTATGGCATGAGGCTGCCGTCTGTATGCATGATATGGTGGCTTACCAATCTGTGGTCTAATCTATATTGATTATTCTGAGAGATGCCTGTAAGTGCTAGGTGCTAGGAAAAACAGTTGTGTTTTTGATTACGGTCGTAAAAAAAATAGGGTCAGTATGTAGGTATTGTATTCTCTTGTTTTTTCCTTTTTCGGCTGAAATGATCCAAGAAATACATTTTAGCAATGTAAAACGGACATGCATCGTACAAGCACAAATGTATCAATCGACTAAACAAAGAAGTACAATGTTTACTACTCATTCTTATGTCAACAGTTACTGTTCAAAGCTCTAAACTGTTAACATAGTGTGAAAAACAATAAGTCTGTTTCGAATTTCATCACTGACATTGCAAAATTTATCTGCCTTGACAATGATCGGCCAAGAAAAAGGCTTCTAGTGGAAATGGTGTGTATGTGATAAAATCCTACGCGAGGAAACAGTTACTCAAGCAACTGGATTAAATTCTGAAACTGTCAGACGTTTCAGACAGCATCCACTATCTTTCTTTTATTCAGTTGCTTGAGTAACTGTTTCCTTGCATATCTTATCACCAGGATGTCAAACCTTCTACAGTATGTGAATATAGAGAAGGAGTTCGAATAACCACAAGTACATTACATGAATGTTAGATCAATGCTTTTATGTTATACTTAACCTGTAGAAGGTTGAAAAATTTAGTCAGATGTTTCAGACAGCATCCACTGTCTTTCTTTTATCCAGTTGCTTGAGTAACTGTTTCCTTGCATATCTTATCACCAGGATGTCAAACCTTCTACAGTATGTGAATATAGAGAAGGAGTTCGAATAACCACAAGTACATTACATGAATGTTAGATCAATGCTTTTATGTTATACTTAACCTGTAGAAGGTTGAAAAATTTAGTCAGACGTTTCAGACAGCATCCACTGTCTTTCTTTTATCCAGTTGCTTGAGTAACTCTACTAACTGTTTCCTTGCATATCTTATCACCTGGATGCCTTACCTTTATCGATCCCGCAAAAGTGCTCAAATTCTGATAGGACTAGAGGCCCACGAGGTAAAATGAAGAAGAATTGAACCTCCAAACTGAACACTATTGACCTACCTCCCGTAACTCAATATTTTTTTCCTGTGAGACTTCTAGGATGGAAAATCCATATTATGCTGAGGGAAATTCAATACAGAACTTGACTCCATTCATTGATCATCGATTTTCTGGGGGAAACTTTTCTGACGCACGATCCATTCACTTGTTCTGGTCGATCAAATTCAAATGAAGTGTTTAAAATGGTCGCATGGTCCGTGGTGACTGGTGGTGCTAGCTGTCAATGGGTTTGGAACAGAAGATCGGTATCATATGGAGAGAAACAGTCCTCTTTACTTTTTGACTAGTTTGTTTCTTGTAAAAAAGGAAGAGTGCAAAGGTTAATCCTGTCAATCCTGATAATCCCATACATTGTAACATGTGACAGACATAATTATTGGCATATAACCCAATTTGCCGTCTGCTTTGATACCCATACCTGGGCTGTGAAAACGGGTGTTCCGGACCGGGTGATAACTTTGGGTTATCACACGTCTCCATCGAACATTTGAAATGCATTTCGAGTGTGCCACTGTCAAAAGTTCGAATACTGGATTCAGTCGTTGGAATGTGTGACTGGTACAATTTCTGTTCGAGGACACCAACTTTTCTCAACTTTCGCATTGAAATGTGTGTTTTTTCGGGTGGGTATGACAAATGAAATACAACACGGTGTATTCCACATCACCCTCGGTCCAAGCCCTCCTGCGGGTCGGATGCAAAACTGTCCTGGAGGGCGATCCTCCCCGCGGTCGGGCTGGTACCTTGGGTGATACGGAATACCTTGTGTTATATTCTATTTGTAAAAAAGTGTTGTATTTGGTATGTTGTCCTTAGTCTTTATCTGAGTTGCCTGCATCAAGGGTCTTTTGTCGCAGCATCCTTTGCCATTCTTTGCAATCTTGGGCCATTCCGGGTCTCGAAACCTTATTTTTACTTTCCATAGACAGTTTGGCACCATCAAGCCAATTTTAACCTTGATTATCATATAATATGTAAGTTTTTCTTGAACGTTCCCCATAGTTTGGCATCCATTCTATTAGAAACCTTCAGTTGGTAGCTGTTTTTATTTTTTAGTTTTTTTATCATAATTCAAAGTAGCTAATTTGACATAACAAAGTTGGTAGTTGCTCCTCAGTCATCCAGATATCTCTCTACTATGTTTCAATGATTACATACTGTAACATTAGATGATGAATTGTATGAGTTTTGAAAGAATGCTGTCATGTGCAGAAACTTAATGAATGCATGGATCTGAATAACAATAGTTCAAGATATGTAGATAAACAAATAATGCCCTTCAGCCTCAGCTGCATACCTAAGATAAAAGGATTTATGTTATACGTCAACGATGGTTAGACATCCAGGTGATAAGATATGATAGGTAACAGTTACTCAAGCAACTAAAAATCGATCCAGTTGCCTGAGTAGCTGTTATCTTGGCACAACTATCTCTTGTTCTTTCTGATCTGGCATGCATTAGATACTGTAAATGCAGAAATGTTTGCAGTGGTTTTATGTTCATGTTTTTCACGGTGAACTCTTCAACGCAAACTTTAAACCGCTGCAAAACTTTAAAAAACCACACGAACTTAAATGCATTTACAGTAGTAGTTGGTACATCCACCAGTTTATTAGTCATTTGATACATCATGCATAGTCTGGACTTTTTCTTCTGTCTTTGATGAGTGGTATCCGCTGTAGATCTGTTTTCATTTTGGTGACATAATCTACTCAGATAAAAGAATAGATTTTAAAAAGTCTAACCACTTGCTTGCCTAACTGTTATCTTAAATGATTTACATTTGTCCATTATCCTCCAGTCCATTAGATTGCAGATATTCCTGAAATGATTTGTGAGGATGATATTGTTGTCTGCAAAAAGGTTTTCACTTATATCACCAAAATGAAAACAAATCTACAGCAGATGCTATCCAAAGACAGAAGAAAAATGTCCAGACTATGCATGATGTACAAATTGGCCAATGATTCTATATTAAGTGCTGGACGTACTGACTACTTAATATCCAAAAGCAGCTCAGAAAGAGTAAGAAATAGTCATACCTTCAAGTACCAGAGTTATTAACCCAGAATTGGGGTGTTCAAAAAATGTTTTTCTCTATAATCATTGTAAAGTGTAACACATTGCCACCAAGTACTGTGTACAGCAAGAGCTAGTTGTGCAAAGATTAGGTGTGACACTCACTCACTCACTCACTCACTCACTCACTCACTCACTCACTCACTCACTCTCTCCCATAGCTTAGTCAGCTGTCGGGGCAGCATAGCGTTCAGTGAAGGCTGACAGGTTGTTCGTAATATGACGAGCTACTGCCACAGTGTGTGCAACTCGCATTATGCAACTTGATAGCAGAGAAGACAATGCAGTTTTATGTCTTTTTCACAAAATGATTCCAGTGACGGTATGTACCAACAATGCTACAGCATTCTATTGTTAACATATCATACAATATACCTAGGGTAAAATTAAATCTTATGATATTTCATCACACTAAGTTAACAGATGTGCGTGGGTGGAAAATATATGATGAGTTTGAATTTTATCAATATCTGCACATCAAAGTTCAATGTTAATGGTGTTTGATGCTGGAAACTCTCTCATATAAGTCATCTGGCTTAACTATGCTATCATTCTATATTAGTAATACACCCACGCGTTGTGAAAACTATCTCCCTAGTGGGTACTAACGATACAGCATGCAGCACTGGCATAGGTCTTTATATTTCATGAATTCATAGATTCATTCTTGATATGATTTTAGATTGTTATGGATGTTAACACAAAAGTTGCAAATGAAAAGTTTTGAACTGCAAAACAATGGTACAATGAATAGCAGTCAGTTTATTACTTCTAAGTGAAGTTAGGAAGCATAATCTTGATAGAATTACTTCTGTCCACTAAACTGGGATAGCAGGGTAAATTTTCTACAGGGAGGGGTTGCTAGCCCTTCCCCTTTAACATGCTTGCAGCAACCCTCAAACACACGACCCCGTTTGGCATCCCTTCCAAAAGACAGGTGCAGCCCCAACCGAGATGTACTTCCCAGGATTGAACCGGATCTCCCAGTTAGCAACTAATTGGAACCAAGAGCTCAACTATGAGACTGTTACCAGTTGAGCTACAGGGACATCCTTGAATGTTGTTTAGTTATTATTTATTCATTTAAAGAAAGAAGCTACAAGAGCCTCCTTTCTGAAGTCACTGTACATGTAGGAGGTCAGTACTGATGATATCAGGCATTTTCGGATTCAGCTTCACTGATCAAATAGGTCACATAGAAACTAAGATAGATGCCAGGATTATACTATTCATAAATGCAGAAACTTGATTTCATGGTGAATCAAATCATACCAAGGATGTTCTATCAAAAGGTCTCTGTATAGAACCTCCTTGATCATAATAATGTTTCTGGTACTGACGCTGAATCAGTGAAATTCTGTTACTTCTGAATAAATCAGAAGTGCAAATTGACAATCTCCGGTGCTGATTTGAAAACAGTTGCAAAACTATAACGTTAACTCAAGGAGGACTGGTGGCAATTTGTTTCTATCCATGTACAGGCATTTCCTCAATTTCTTCTTCTTATTTACGATAATTCTTATAACCGATTTATAGGTCACATTTATCTTACTGCTTACCAAGTCAGCACTTTACATAAGACTTTGATTATCTGGTAGAATTTGATTTCCTTTTCTGATAGCATACTTATAAAAGTTAAGCATCCATATCCTGTATTTATCAAACTTACATGTATCATGTGCAAATTTTTTTGGTAAACTGAATGAAAGAGAAGTATATGTAATGATGGGGTTGAGGGATATATCATTGCACCATGCAAGCTTTATCAATTTATCATCTCTTTGACACAGTTTTTTTCCTGATATGTCTGTTTGTTTGTTTGTTTGCTTGTGTGTCCATTGTTATGCAATATTTCAGCATTGTTATCTAAATACAGTAGAGTTGTTGATTTCCACATGCTAGGCACATTGGAGAACACTGACAGGAAGTTAGGTCAAAGTTTCCAGAAAGGTCCCAGAATCGGTTATCTCATTTCCTGTCTTCGATTTCCTGCTTTCTTGATATCCATGAAGCTATTACATATTCATTGACCACAAGCAGGAAAAAATTCACATATATAAATAGAACATATTGATAAAACTTGACAAAGATTATAACGACTTTAGTGGTTGCACGACTGCTCCTCAACTGCCATTCAGTATCATGATAGGAGATGGCTGTTCAACCATTGAAACAGTCTACTATCAGTTGATTTGTCTGAAGTAATGTCACTATGCATGCATGGTTTCCCAATTCCATTATGATCCTTGTAATAGCACCAAGAGTTGTAAACCTACAGTTAGCAAAGACGCAAACTTACATGTTATATTATAAGTACATGTATCTAAATGCTTGCAGTGGTTTTATTGTCACATATTTTGTTATCAATACCTACCCCAAAAAAACACACATTTCAATGCTAAATGCACCAGAAGTTGACAGAGTTTTGTGCACTTGAACAAAAAATTCTTACAACATTGATTCCAACGCCCGAATCTGGTATTCAAATCTTTGACAATGCCCCACTTGAAATGCATTCAAAATATTCTATGAATCTCATATGATAAAAGTAGACCAAAGTTATCACCCGATCCGGAACACCCACATCAAACGCTTTTGCGGCCCAGGTATGACATAAATTCTACTACCAAATTGTTTCAACCATGAAAGTTGAACACTGGAACTTCCTCTTCCCTCCTTCTGAAAAACAAAACCATGGCAAAAGTAAAATACATTTACCGTACACAAACCACGATGGTGTTAAGTTTGTCTACACCAGTCTAAAAAGGCTTTTACCACCAATAGCTCAGAGATATATCGGGGGCGTTGTGCCTGGAGCAAATGTGTTTTTGATATGGGTCAGCTTAAGTGGTGCGAAACCTGCCAGATCACTCACTGTGGCGAAGCCATCTGGACTTGCATTTTTCATTAGATCACTGAAAAAGCAATACCCCAAGTCCAACGTATGGTGCCAACACTAATCAAGGGCAAGAGAAACTCAAGTTACAGTGTTATGCATACTTCATTCAGGGCTGTCTCCGGCTTAGATTTTTTCTCTGTCTCGCTCATTGTTTTCAGGCCCATCTTGTTAATTTTCCTTGGTAAATCTGTCATTTTAAGCCCCAAAAAATACATTTTTATCAATTTTATGCCAAGTAATTCAGAAATTTGGACCGACTGGCAGGGTGAATTTTTTTCCGTCCGAAAAAGCAAATTTCCGGGACAGAGGGATAGGTCCAGAAAATAGCCCTGCTTGTATTTCAAAAATATCAATTTTGTTGTGTCAATTTTGTTTGTGAAACTTTACAACATGACAGACAATTCAAAAGTTACTCAAGCAACTGGATAGATTTTTTTAATGGTCATACGTTTCCGAAACATGTAGCATCCATTATCTTTCCTTGTAGTAACTTAGACATACTAAAATTAGAAACGGGTATTTTTACATTATTTAATGTTTAGATTTGCTGTTATAAATTCAAAGTTTACTTCAAAGATAAGAAGTTGGGGCAAATATATGTATAAGAAACAGTTCATTTTAAAGGGTTATCTTGTCCACCTAACAGGATAAAGAATGGCTACCCTGAGGCGTTTTTGAAAGACCAGCAGTTTTCATTAAAACCTGTCGTCCACTGAATGATAGCAATCGATAAGCCCATCTGTAGTTATTTGTCGTCCCTGTAAAGAGGGTAAAGGTCATAGCTATGCATGAATGACTTCTTTCATTCAAACACATGTAACCTCCATTAACATTAATCTGCCAGGTTACATAAAGTTGCCACTTTGAAAAACAGTGGGTTTTAGAGATCTTTGGTGAAGCACCCCTCAAGTATGGACAGTTTAGACATACAGGAGTGCATTATATACTTGGGGACATTGGGTTGGAGATCTGTTTGAATGTATTGTTTCAGGATGGCGGAATTATGTACCCTGGTGGAATTATGTTAGAAGATGTTACCAATCATTGTAGCATATGTTCATATATACCTGTTACTGTAGTGACTCTGAGTATGGTATACAGATATGCCATATTGTAATTCTTGATTTGTTAACGTTAACTTAATTTTAGCTACTTTAACAGTCACTGATTAATCGTTGAAATTTCATCATCGCAAATATTTGATTACTAACATTTGAGACAGTGATGTTTGTTCCCACCGTTAAAATCAAATGCTGTGAACTACTCCCTTTCCGCTAAAATTGCCAACCGCAATATTAAATGGATTTACAGTATTTGAAAGTCAAGCTGTAATTCTTGTTTCTTTCACTGTAACTTAATGTTCACTGTTTTCACGGTCACCTCTGTACCGTGAACTTATCATCAACGTGAAAAAAACTGTTGTTATCATTTATGATTCCTTCACTTGCCACCTCCGTGAAGTTAAAGTTCAGTGAAAATGTCAATTTTCCTTACACCTTGAAATTTTGCTACCGTGAAGATAAGATGAATTACATCTATCTTGGCAGATTGAGGTTGGGATAAGATGGACTGATAATATTCTTCACTCTCTGGAACTTTCTGCCAGGAAGAACAATCGCTTTCAATTTAGTTTGATTTCCTCTGTGGGAAAGATAATCAATATATATTAAGTGTTGGGGTACTGGATTGTCAATCAGTGGACAATGGGTTTGCTATTTATTGCAGCACTCGTTATACAAAAGAACTTTATCGCACAAGAATTGTACACGGTACAAAGTATGGCAACAACTATTCAACATGGTATAAAATAGAAGTATCATAACAGAGAACTTAACATCCTAAATACTAAAACATCAAGTGCTAGCATACGTCTTTGATATGGTGGGTCTGGGTGGGTCGGTGGGGCTAATCATTAGTTTCAGTATTTTTTGTAATAACAAAGCCGTCTTTTATATATTTAGCTATTTTTGATTGTGCGAGCGGTTGAATCAAAAGATATATTCAAATCTGTCTGTAGCATCAGTTCTTTTGAAACCTGTTGTATATGTGAAGTATGGTATTCTATATTTGTTGACGGTTGTTTTGTTTGATTCTGAAACTTGATTGGCCTTGATGAATATTAGGGATGTCCCTGTAGCTCAACTGGTAGCAGCCAAACAGTTGAACTCCTGGTTCCAATTAGTTGCTAACTGGGAGACCCGGCTTCAATCCTGGTTCAGGACATCTTGGTTGGAGCTGCACCCCTCTTTTAGATCTAGATAGGACGTAAAATGGGGGTCCCGTGTTCAAAGAGGTATCATTTAAGGGGAAGGGCTAGCAACCTCTCCCTGTAAAGATATACCCTGCTACAGAAACAGCAAGAAAACATGCTGCCCTATGTGCCACTAGGCACTACAAGGTGATCAAAAACAACAAGCTGATGAATTATGAATGGGTAATATCTACTCAAGCCATTGGGAAGCAAAACTACAAACTTCATCTCTGAAAAAGTATTTGAACCCCGTACATTGAGAACTACCATGCAATCTTATGAGCCAGAAGCTTTCTTGCCTTCAGTCTTATAAAACGTTTTCCTGAGTTTAGTCAATTTAGACTTCTAGGTCACTGCATCAATATAAAGGCCTTTATTGCGAGGTCGATATATGTCATAATCTTTTCTGCAATTTTACAGCAATATGTATGTATTAGTCTTCTGCAGTTATATAAAACACACACTCCCTTGTGGTATAACAAATTACTACCAAAGCGACAGAATGGTACTTTGGATTCATCTGTCTCCAGCCTTCCCAGAAGCAGCAGATGAAATTGTTATGGCCTTCGGCAGTCCAGTTAAGTGTGACACAGATTTTCAATCAAGCCGAACATGTACTCCTGACGGCTTCATCTCGGTAAAAGGATAGGGTCACAGGTCAGGCCACAGTCTATATCCACACTGATGTTGGCTGCCAGGAGTATGGACCCCATTTGTTGTGTTATGGCTTTCCACAGTTTTGTTTCTGACGTTTTGTTAAGGAATTTATGGGCAGCAGAACTTCCAGTTTTGATATCTCATGTTCTGAACATGCTGTGGTCATAATTTTTGGGCGGTACATGTAGATAGCTCTTGTTGTGTTATAGCTTTCCACAGTTTGGTTTCTAATGCCTTGTTAAGGAATTAATGGGCAACAGAATTTCTGGTTTTGATATCTCATGTTCAGAACATACCATGATTTTTGGGTGGCTGATTTTAAGCTCTTGTTGCGTTATGGCTTTCTACAGTTTGGTTTCTGATGCCTTGTTACGGAATTTGTGGGCATTTATTTCACATATTTGTATGAAGAACTAGCCAGTGAAGAGTCCGTGCTTCATTTTTACCAATTTAAAGCTGGCTACCCACACTGCTGGAAGTTGGCAGCAACGTCAGCAGTATGGACTCCATTTAATATCTTTGTCAAGAAAGTTAGTTACGAATAGGCAATGTTTGTCTGTCTGTTTATCACTGAGATAACTCAAGAACTGCTAAATGGATTGGTTTCATATTTGGTATGTGGGTAGGTTGGGACCAAAAATAGAAGTGAGAAGATTTGGGCCCCCTGGCAGCTTTCCACTGTACTGCAGCAGAGCTTCTTGTTTTAATATGTTGTGTTTTGGACATGCTGTGGTCATGACTTTTTGGGGGTACATAGCTCTTGTTGTGTTATGAATTTCAACAGTTTGGATTCTCATGCCCTGTTGGCATCATGAATCTATGGGCATTTTTCTATACATTTTGGCAGAACGAAAAGTCAATGAAGAGTTTGTGTTCTATTTTTGGCAATTCAACCTGACTACCCAAATTATATTGCTTGTATGAACTGTATGGATGAGTGGAAGGGTGATTGCCCTGTAGTGACTGATGGACTGTTCTCAATTTAGGTACACGTGCTAACTAAGTTCCTGATGAAACCAGTCCTTCCCATCTGTCATTGGTAATAGGTGGAAGCAAAATTTCCTTTTTAGTGGTCAGCAGGATCGTTGTGGATTGGTTATAATTTATTCATCAGTGGTTGTGGTCAGCAAGCTTTGCAAGAGTTGTAAATTGTGCTTTCCGCTGACTTTGTTAAACCTTCTACCCTCATCAACCCTTTATTTGATAACATCATCAAGCTAGAAATCTAGTGAATAACCAGTTTGGAGTGATGGCAAGCAACACGATTTTCAGCACCGAGGAGAGGACCAATGCTACCTTTCCACA
This sequence comes from Branchiostoma lanceolatum, assembly GCF_035083965.1. NCBI lineage: Eukaryota > Metazoa > Chordata > Leptocardii > Amphioxiformes > Branchiostomatidae > Branchiostoma > Branchiostoma lanceolatum. The sequence continues at coordinate 5,461,720 of NC_089723.1, read as the reverse complement.
GCAATAACAATAAGGGACGAAAGGACTTAAGGAACCAATGTTGATCCATTGGATGTGTTAATTCTTTTACCCATACCTTTGGGTATATTTGTATAAAAATTTATAAGATATTTACAAGCATGGAGGAGTGCCATGTCTTTAATGTATAGCCAGTCGTCAAAGGTGTGCATGTATCTATAGGTGTATTTTATCTATGAAATTCATTGAGCAATGTGTCAAGTCTTTGGTCTCCAAGTAGTAGCAGCCTCTAGTGAAAAGTTTGAGGATCATTGGGAAAAGTTTCTCTAAGTAACCTTTACTGGGGCCTTGAGGAAAGAATAAGTTTCTCAGTATCTTAGAACAATGACCTTTGTTACAGTGTATGTGTGTATTAAGGAACCATGCAGGAAAATGATGGAAGGAATCCGAAGGATGATACTGTAAATGCAGAAATGTCTGCGGTTTTCATGGTAAAATCTTTACCGCAAACTTAAAACTACCGCAAAAAGCCTCTCCATTGTGTGGCTGTAGCACTAGTATTGTTTCAAAGGCGAACTCAAAACCACCGCAAACACTCCATTTTCTCCCTACCATGAAATTAAATCCCCGTAACTATTTCTGCATTTACAGTGAATGGACAGGAATGACACTAAGTAAAACCTTAACAAAAAACAGAGAACCCAGAAGGGTGCCTTGTCAGTAGGCAAGAACTGATTGCCGGATCTTCTGTATGTGATGCCCAACGGTTAAATAGTTAAAATGAGGGATGGATGAGATGAGAGAGATGTGTGTAATCTTTACTCAGCCTCTGGTAGAAATTGGGTGTAAAGGACGATAGTCTCCTATGCGTTGAAGGGCGATTGAGAAGAGTTTCTCTAAGTAATCTTTACTACTGAGGTCTTGAGGAAAGAATGAGTTTTCTCAGTAACTTGGACCTTAGTCCTGTCTGTAGTTTCGCCTGTGTATCACGAATAACGGCCGCATCCCGTAACATCCTTGTAGAGATGAAGTGCTGCGGAGATTGCTGCAATTGAACTTCAATTTCCTTGATTGGAAGGACGACGACAAGCAGCCTCATTCCTCCGTCCAATCAATCTTCGGATCCGGAAATGAACTTTGCGAGATTGGGACGTATTTTGATACGGCTTTATGGTGCACATTCATTACTTTAATGGAAGAATAAGATTGAAGTAAACCAAAGGTATTTGGTTGCGAGTCTTTCTGGATCCATATCAGAGATTTAAATGATCGTTATTTTACAAGTAAAGCATCTCATGCAGCTTTCACAGCATTCCAATCAAGATAGTGGCGTCACGGTGGCGTAGTGGCAGGGTGTTTGGCCCCAGAACCCAGAGGTACTGAGTTCGAATCCGGGGTTCCCTGATTTGTCCCGTTGACGTTGTGCCCTTAGTAAAGGCACTTTACACAACTTTCCTCACTTCACTCAGGTGTAAATGAGTACCTAGTTTCAGTTAGGGATGTCCCTTGGATAGGACGTTAAATGGAGGTCCCATATTTGAGGAGAGCCACACCACAAGCACGTTAAAGAACCCACCACACTTATCGAAAAGAGTAGGGGTCCTTCCCGGTGTGAGTGGTTCAAAACCTACAGTCCTTTGGCCGCACATGGGGCACTTGTCGTATTGAGGTCACCTGAGTTAGCGCCAAATGGCTTCTCCAGACCCTTGCAATTCAGCCCCGACAATTGTGCGCTCCTAGCAATTCAGCCCCTGGCTGCGAAGAGAGAGTAGTCGGCCTACCCAATAATAAATAATAGTAATAATAAAAAAGATAACACACATGAACTTAAAAGCTGACTGATAGAACTGAGTCAGCTTACAAATATGACCTATGTGGCAGAGACTGTCATTCTCCAATAGGACTGTCTAGGCATAGCCAATGCTGTAGGGCTGATGTGAACTTGGAGTTTACCATGGTCAATATATGAGAACTACACTTCATAAAACTATAGAGTATAACTATTAAGTATAAAAAAGATTTGCCTATTTGCATAACTAATGAACTATAATTGAACAAGACTTACAAGAAATTCTAAATATTTCACAGAGAGGTGTGAGATCTTTTTGCGAACTCTTGTTGTTATTGCTATAGAAAGGTAGCATTGGTCCTCTCCTCGGTGCTGAAGACTGTGTTGCTTGCCATCACTCAATTCTTCCCGTCAAAACCGACTGTTTATTAGGTTTATAGCCTGCCTACTATTCGAAAATACCAAAGACTTAAGATGGCTAGGATACAGAAAGAGAAAAGCATTCTCTTTCTTCATAGACAAGTTTTGTAGCTATAACACCTTGTGAAATGGCACATGTTACCTGCACCTACACTAGCACTATCATATATGAGTCCAGTCATATTGTAGTAGCACTGGAGTGTTGTCTTGAGTAACCTGCTGAAATTCTATCTTGATAACTTTTTATTTTGCACCACAACATTATGCAGATTTGTTACATAAACTTAAGAATGGGTCCCTTCAAAGTAGCCCTATTGATCTATTCACATAAGCCTACAAGATCGATGCAGGGGGGTTGAAACCTTGAACAACTTGTAAGACATATCGTGCTACTGAGTTTTTTGCTTGCCGATAGAAGAAAATCAATCTTTAGGATTAAAGGATTTGCCTCATCGATCTTACAATGCGCAGATATTTGCTTGCACATTGATTTTGTGGGAGTTATGGTGCTTAGGACTGACTATGATACATGTTAAGGGGCAGTTATGATTATTCATCAAAGGGGAAGGAACATATTAAGTGCTAAGATAAGAGTGTACAATACTTTGGGATCAGATCTGTCATTATCCCAAAATTTTGGGGTTACCAAAAAAAAAAAGAAGAAAGAAGCATATTATAAATGTTTGTGGACATTCAATTTCGCGGTAGGGAGAAAATGGAGTGTTAACGGTGGTTTCGAGTTATCGTTTGAAACAATAGTAGCGCTACAGTCACACAATGTAACAGCTTTCCGCGGTGGTTTTAAGTTTGCGGTAAAGAGTTCATCGCAAAAACCGCAAACATAGAACCACTGCAAACATTTCTGCATGAACAGTATGTGAATATCAAGCATGTCCAGAATCTATTCTTGGAGTACTCACAGATACTAATTCATTGAAGTTGACAGTCCAAGAAAAAACTAAAAAGGCTATTGCTTGAACTACATAATTGGTAGGTCAGCCTGAAACCATGTCAGAAGTAGCCAGCTCGCTTGATGGTCTACTGGCCATACTTGAATGGACGTCTTTCAAATTTTATGCCTAATTCAATAAACCATTAGCTTTCTCCAATCATTGATTTTTGTATGTAATATACTGTATGTGAAGCTTTAGGAATAATGGATGTTTAGGGAGGTTAGGGTGGATGAATAAACTGTATGGTTAATACAATGTAAGTCTGGTTGCTGTGAATTGGTAGAAAGAAATACAGTTACCGTAGTTTCATTTTATACTCAATCAAGCTGGGTTTATCCAAGCACAATGTGCTCCTGTTTCTTTATTCAAGAGAGAGGAAAAAGGACAAAACGTATATAAAAGAATATCAATGAGTTACAAATGAAGGATGTCTATGTTTTCTGTTAGAGTTTAGGTTTTGGGTGTCAGAACATTGGGGTGTCAGGACATGGGGGTGTAACCAACATGAATGCATTCCAACTGTAAAACTTGCTAGAGTTTGTCCTTACAGATTTTGATTAAACATGTCTTTCTTTTTTCCTCAGCTCCAAAGGAATCTTTGGAAAGAAGAAGGCGCCCTCCAAGCATGGAGGCAGATCCACTCGAGGGGTGGACTCTGTGTCACAGTACGGCTCACGCATGAGTCTAGGTGAGAAAATACAACAACTATTCTTTGCACACAACATTTATTAATAATAGTATTCCAAACTGAAGTCTAGTGATCATCCATTGCACACAACATTGACTAATATTTAAAACTTGCTAGGTTTATTCATTTCTTATAACCCATTATTAGAATGTCAATGGAAAGATGTCAATAAAAAGATGCAGTATAAAAGGTATATTGTAACACTCTACGCACTGGTAGACCATTGCACTGGTGCAACTAACTAATATTGTAAATTCATTTACTTTCACAGTGGTTTTATTTTTGAGGCAGAAGGGAAAAGGAGGTTTTCACATAGTGATATTGTCAATGCTTATTTGCAGTGTCATGAATTTTTAGTTGAGAGATCACCCCAAAAAGTGAAAAATAAAACTACTGCAAAATTTTCAAGATACATGTATATAGTATGTTACTTTTTAAAAGAAAAGTAGAGATACATTAGCAATTTTCTGCAAGCAGAACACGCATTGCAAGCAGTAAAAGCAATGATTGTGTGTAAAAGTCTCCTGATTAATCTGTTCTAAGTACCTGAGATGAATTTAAGGAAAATACTTGTCATGATTTTGTTGAACTTATATATCAAGCCAAAAATATAGGTAGAGGTACCGGTAGAATTATCACACATTACCGGTTATACACAGACGCCATCTGCCAACATGGCCGTGTACTGCAGTCAGATAAAAATGTATGGTTCAGATAGTCTGGATCCTTCAACATCTCCTAATGTGATAATACACGTTCTTTGATAATTGCTTTCAAAAGATTTAGTTAGAAGTTATCATAAGTTTGTTGAGTGATCTACTGTGAATGTTGGGTGCTGTAATATGCTGCAAAACATGAAACGGAAAATAGTTCATGCTTCAAAGTCAAATGGTTTACTCCACTCTCATAGCAGGTGCACCTATTGGTTTTCAATATACATTCTCCAGTCTTCCCTTCACAATTAGCTTACCAAACAATAGAGACAACTTGAAGTCTATGGGGAATAGTGGCACCCTTGTGCTTCATTGATGACAAATGCCAAGTCTGTAGCACCATGAGCAGCATCTAATATCTCCACTGCCAATGGCATGGGGCTGTTCATATGGGTAACGGTACCTCGCTATGTCGGATCCATCAATCCTACCACAGTGCCGCCCATTGCTTATGGCCCTGGGGCATTTAATCAATGATTTGCGTCACGAACGCCGCGGCATATTGATCCCAGCGTGCAATATTGTAGCCAGAGATTGATGGGAAAAGGAAATTAGCTTTCCCAGGCACATATTACGTGCGAGCCCGGGGGTCCTATATCTCCCCCAACATCTGCACATTAAAAGTTTGGAATTGGATGAGACCAGATGTATGATGGGAACAGGAGGAGAGAATTTTATCCTTCTCAAATCTGGGAGAGCAGTGGGTCTATGGGTGGGAAAATTCAGGCAACTTCTGTCTGTTAGTTAAAATCCTCCCACACCATAAGGTGTATAGAGCGCTGCCCATCCCCGTTTCATAGCCCCGGGCCACACTGTGGTGCAATCACTGCAGCAGGGGGCTAGTCCACTGGCAGTGGAGTGTGCTTAACTTCCATACTGTTTCAGAAGTATGTACCATTTTATAAAGTCTTTGGTATGACTCAATGCGCCTCTTGTCCAGAGGTGTCCTACCTAGGGCTTGAACCCCGGCCCTTCTGGTCCAAGTAATTTGAACCAGATGTGGCAGAGTAACAGAAGCGCAGACCACTACACCACAGGGACAGCCCTCCAACTTCTGTCTGTAGTTGATGAAAATTTATGGCAGTTTATTTGCAAGTTCATGCCTGAAGGCTAATTGCAAGTTCATGATAGAAACATAGGAGACATACATGTGACAGTGGACAGTAGTTGACATAATTGTAACAAGTTAGAGACAATACTAGTTTTGTCTATATCTAGACCAGTTGGGTTTGACCCACTGAAATTTTTGACCGAATTGCTCAGTTCTCCTGAGTTATCTGACCCAGTTTCTCTGGACTTTCTCTAGGTCAAAGGTCATTAGAAGTCAATATTTCAATCAAAGTCAAAGTTTTAATCAATTTGCTTAATTTTGCTTGAAACAGCTGAACCCATGCACTATTACTACACAGTGCTACCTAATAAGATGTGTGACAATGGACTTGGCCTTGTACTCTAGACTGTATGCACTCCAGACTGTTACTCTAGGTACAGGACGGAATGGTCCCACACAACCTGAAGGCTCAATGTGAACCTAGCTACTCTCTCATCTCTGGGTTATACTACATCCGGACCTCTCCCGGTCTCCTCCTACAGTTCTGCACTAGGTCTCCTATAGCAGTTCTACTCAGTGCTACAGATGTAAATCAAACAAATACAGATGTAAATCAAACAAATCCATTGGTATTTTTTTCCATTTTTAGTTTGGACTGTTTTGTTCTTGATTTTACATTTTATCCTTCCATTTTCTGTGCATGCTTTTTTCTATCATTCGTTCTGTCACAGGGGATGAGACGTCAGTATTCTGACTGGATGTATGATGACAAGTCATTTTCAGGGCTCCTGATGTGGCATTGTTTCTTTTTGCTTAAAAGCTTTCCTATAATTGAAACCTTTGCACATAAAAGAACCCAACTTACACACTTATCAAGAAAAGTAGTTGCCTAAAAGTGGGAACCATAGCGAAGCCGTATTGCAATACTACTACTACTATCTAGCTACTTGAAAAAGCAGTATGCTTCATCTCAATTGAGGATGACTTCTTTACCTTACACTGTTCTGTGTGTTTTTAAAGGCTCCACAGACGAGATCCACATCAAAGATGGCGGCGGTGGCTCCCAAGACAACGTGTCTATGACAAGTGTCAACCAGAACGTCACCAACAAGAAGTGAGTAGCTCAAAAATTTACTGTGTCGGTAGAAAACACAATAAAGCAAACATGAACTGTATTTTCTAACACAAAAATCGGACTTACCCAAATTTTATGATCCACTGCTATGATAAGTGTCAACTAGAACGTCACCAACAAGAAGTGAGTGAAACTTCATCTGTGTTGGTAGAAGTAATTCTGAAACAAAATTGAACGGTACTCTCTAACACAAGAGTTGAACATCCAGGACTTTCACAAACTTTATGATCCACTGCTATGACGAGTGTCAACTTGAACGTCAGCAACAAGAAGTGAGTAACTCAAAAGTTCATCTGCGTTGGTAGAAATCATTCCGAAACAAAATTGAACTGTACTCTCTAACACAAGAATTCAATAACCAAGACTTACACAAACTTCATGATCCACTGCTGTGATAAGCTTCAACTAGAACATCACCAACAAGAAGTGAGTAGCTTGAAAGTTCATCCGTGTTAGTAAAAATCACTCTGAAGCAAAAAATTGTAATTTTCAACACAAAAATTGGACTCACCCATATTCTACGACCCACTGCTCAAAGAGTAACATATTTTATCTGAATATTAAACATGATGTCACAGAAGTGGTGGGTTGCTCCTTCCTGGAGAAAGGAGTTGGACAGTGAAAAGTTTTTGTGTTGGAAATTACAGTTCAAGTTTGTGCTATAAAGGTAAATACACATAGGTTTGCCTCTACAGAAGACAATACTAGCTTCTTTAGTTACAAGTATGGTCAAAGGACAGAGTTTACCCAGGTAAGAGATACATACCACTGAAGCCTATAATGCAGATTAGGTTGTCTTTAGCATAAGTAGTATTTGAAGACTTTTGTATCCACCTAAACTGCCTACTTACCAAAACTCACATGCCCATTATGCAAGAGATCAAGCATGTTAAAGTTTTGAACTTCTTTTCCTAAAGTATAACTTTTGATTGCTACAAATGATGAACTCAGTCAATGGGAATGGTGTGACAGATGATTAAGAATAAACCAGATATAAAGTTAGAAGTTGAATTTATGAAGACATTTTCTTTGTCAGCAGAGAATGGCAGACATGTACTGTCCAATCCAAAATGGCACAAAAGAGCCCCCTAGCAGGGAGTAATAAAACTGCAGATTGCATACTACAGTATGGAAATGGATGATAGCCTGACTGTTCTGGATGGTCTAGCACTTTGGTATTTCAAGTCATGTTGGAAATTTACCTTGACCTTGCCAATGTTGTTTGCCACAAAGTGATTCTATTTTTGAATCGGACCATCTCCGGCGATAAAATGACATCTCGCACAATCACAGTGTTCAACATGGCTTAGGGTACAGCAGTGTAAAGACAGACATCACCCTCTTGTTGTTAATTCTAGACAACTATACACCATGAAGAAAAGTGTTAACTGTCTCTTTACCTCATTTACATATCAATTCATAGTTTTGGGTTAAAACCTGGTGAACCACAAGTGACTGACAAAAGACAGAGGATGCTATCTGAAACGTCTAAATGTTTCCAAAATTTATCCAGTTACTTGAGTAACTGTTATCTCGCATATCTTATCACCTGGATGTCTAGCCTTCATCGACGTATTTCACTTTCGTGAATGCCTGTTTTTATCATGCTGTCTAGTCACAAATTTGTTACCCTCAAAAGGACCCCTCCTTATCTTGGCAGAGATACAGAAAGGTCTAATTTCACGTTATTGCCAAATTGCCAAGCTGGAAGAGTGACAAGACCTATCGGTTTTCCAAACGTACAATACACTCATTACAAAAGTTGGTGACTGAGAGTCACTGATAATAACAAGCAATCATGCATGGCCTGCTTCCCGGGCCGCTTTTGTGGTAACCTATTACGATCAGGTCTTATCCTTCTATTTATCACGGCGTGTTTTATAACAAGTTTTGGTGAAGCCATTCTGCCAAGGAAATTGCAATGGAGATGAGTTTCTCAGTTTGTGTGACTGGAATCAATATATCTTCCAGTATGTTAATGTAATTTTTTTATTTCAATATACTGTAAATGCATTTAAGTATGCATGGTTTTTCTTTCTCGCTAAGGCAAAAATGGAGTGTTTACGGTGGTTTTAAGATTGCGGCAGCACTATAGTCACACACTTCTACAGTATTGGATAAAAATGTTTGCAGTGGTTTTAAGTTTGCAGTGAAACGGTTGCTGCAGAAACCGTGAACATAAAACCACCGTGAACATTTCTGCCTTTACAGTATCTGATGCTCATTTTCATTAACATTTGGCAGACTCTTCTAGCAGATTTGTCTTGACATTCAATGTTACTTATGTCAGTTCTAATAAATGGAGATCACTAATAAATGGAGATCACTGAGTAATTGTACAGAAACCAAAATTGGATTTGTATAACCCTTGATTTCATAACTGGAATTCAATGCAAGATGAAAATTCTGATTTAAAAGACAGTAAAACACACAAAATGTTTCAGAAATTTTTCTTTGTGAAATTCGTTGAGCAATCTGTCAACTCTTTGGTAGCTTAGCGGTTGCTCAGCAGACAGTCTTGTTCATGTTACATTTATACGACGTAAAACTTTATGATTAGAGACCACTCTTCAGCTGTTGAAGAACGTAGCAATTTTCATTGCATACGATAAACCCACCGCAAATTGTGACTTTGAACTGAACAAGTGCCAACACCACTGGCGATGACCTTCACAAGGTCATTTTTGTACCAAGTTCGAGAAGGTCGCCAAACCCACAAAGGGATTTTTATGTCCGGTCTCCCCCGCATTTCCGTGCCTAAATTGTCCAGCAAATGATGCCATTGTGCAGCAACTCGTGCAATATACTACCCAGGGGATAGGGAGCAGCATGCATGGTCGGCCTGGTTCAACAGCAACAAAAATTTAAGCACCAAGGCCATAAGAAGGAAGATGAAATGGGCTGCTTGTTAACATTGAATCATGTGCATCGTGTGGAAAGTTTACGGTCAACTTTGGCTACCACCTGCAAGTGACCACCTCTACATGAGGACCACCTGGCCATATATATACATTCAAACCTGAACAAGTGACCACCTCTACATAAGGACCACCTGGCCATTGATATACAGTCAAACCTGTACTAGTGACCACCTCTACAGAAGGACTACTTGGCCATTGATATTTATTCAAACTTGCACAAGTGACCACCTCTACATAAGGACCCCTTAGCCATAGATATACAGTACAGTCAAACCTGTACAAGTGTTCACCTTTACATAAGGACCACCCCACCAATGTGACCACTTTTTGGTGGTACCTTAGATAATTTTTCCCATTGACACAGGTATTAAGAATGTTATCAATAGTGACCACCTGTCCACATAGACCAGATTATATCAGTCCCCTGAGTGGTCTTCTTGGCCAGGTTTGACTGTACTTCATTTGAGTTTTTCAGCTTTATTAGGTCCAAAGTAGTTCATACCAAAAATCTGTCACAGTATTAACCTCAATCACACTCATCTATTGCAGCAACAAAACTAGGCCAATTGAAAGTGGGTTTCTGACAAAGCAATATTTCAGAGACAATTGTGAAAAGTATATTAGCCAGGCTCCCTTGACTCAGTCGTCAAAATCATCAATTCAGGGACATGTAAGGCCTAAATCCTTAAATTCTGTCAAACGAACAGTCAACATCATAAAATGATCTGGTGGATTTTTATGGTTGTCAAGAATGTTATGTTTGTGTGTTTGTTTGTTTGCTTGTTTGTTTGTTTGTTTGTTTGTTTGTGGACAGCATAACTTGAGAAGTCAAGGATGGATCTTGATGATATTTGGTATGTTGGTAGGTGTTTGCAAGATTAAGACACGATTAGATTTTTGGCCCCCTGGCTGCTTTCCGTGGTACTGCAGCATAACTTCTGGTTTTGATAGCTTGTGTTCTCAACATGCTATGGTCAAAGAATGAATTTTACACGGCAAACCGCGTTATATGCTCCAAACAGGCCTTATAGTATATTATACACACGTTTTGGAAGAAAAAAACGACCCAAATTTTTTTTCTGTAAAGTCGCAGATTTCAATTGGAAATGTGGTACATACATTGTAGCTCTTGGAGCAGAGAGTAAGTGGTGTATGTTTGGGCCCCCTAGAGGATTTTCACCCTCTGTCTTTTTATTGCAAAAAGTGAATGCACACAATGAATACAGATTTGCATTAAGCAGATTTAGCACCCAGTCTGCAAGTCTTTAACCCACAGAAGAAAAGGCCATTACTAAGTTTATGTCCGCGCTGCTAAAACCTACAAAAAGCTTTCTATCTGCCTAGGGGATCCACATGCACCTGCTAAGTCAAAGCCACGGGGACACGTAATATTTAATGACAGTCGTTGGCCTTTCGTCTGACCCTATAAGTTGTTGACGTCAATGCAAGTTGCCAAGTCACGACGCATAAAGGCGGCAGAAATTGGTTCAAGGAAGTAGTGATAGCCAGCATACAAAGTGAAGAAAGCATGAAATTGCTCAAAGCATCAAAGCATACTATATTTATCATGTAGAAAGACCTTACCTAATCTAAAAAGTTTAATATTTCTTGAAAATCTACAGTGTTATGTTTTAATATCAACATTTACATGTAGTAGTAGAAGTACACATTGATAATTTTGTATCCATGCAGTGGTCTACCATATCATCACAGGGTATTCATGTACCTGTGTAAAAGTTTTCATGATTTTGCAGAAAAGTTATACAGAGCCAAACAATTTACCAATCTAATGAATGGAATTGAGCCACCCTCGCTGAAGAGAACAGATTGAAATAAATGAACAATCGAAGTAAACAATATTTCATCGATGTTGCTCCAACATCTGGAATACTGTAGATGGATTCAAGTTTACAAGGATCTAATTTTGCGGTAGGGAGAAAATGGACTGTTCGCTGTGGTTTTAAGTTCATGATTTAAACAAAAAAGTAGGTGGGCTGGAGACAGTACTGACATTTTTGGGTGGTTTAAAGTCCGCCATAAAGCCGTCACTGCGAAAACCGCAAATGTAAAGTTACCGCAAAAATTTCAAGAACTATTGTACTTCAACATTTAAAGCAAGACTAGTCATTCCAACAACACATGCACCCTGATAATCCCTATATGCTGGCTTCAATATAGGATTACTGTGTTTTATGCTAAAGAAACATCCGGCAGTGAAAGCAGCTCTGTAATTTCTCACACCTCAAAAGTTACAATCTCTTGGGAGAGCCCTGATTAACAACATGGAATGCTATATTGCGTAAGACCCCTCTCCATATTTAATGAGAGAAGTCTAAAGCCTTTTACCAACTTATAACACAGACACGAAAATTACATTACTTACAGGAAGTACGCTGCAAGGAAGTCAGTAGGGAATCACGTCAGCTTTGATACGAAGTAGATCTTGCTTACTTGACAGTCTGCCTCACAACGGGAAACTGAATCATGAAATGTGACAGTACCGAATTAACACTGCAAGTCTCAGAGCATGAGAAGACTTTATAATTAGGCTGGTACACTAGAAGGGTTACAGGGGATGAACATTAGGGAAACATCAATGCTCTCAAATCAGTTTTGATGAGTGAAAAATGACAAAGGCTGTGCAGCTAGCTCAAACAGAAGTCAGGAATGTCATCTTGTGGTTTGTCACTGTCGAGTGAAGCTGTGTTAGCGACTTTATTTGCACTGACTGTAAAATGGGAAGACAAAATAGGGTCTCATATCACCATCTAATATTGATTGCAAAGTTTTTTATCATTTTTAGATTAGACCTTTTTTGATTAACTTGGAAACTGTCTAGCATATATGTATATGTTCTAATATTTTTTAGTCATTTGAGCGATTGAACAACAATGAACTTATTAAGAAATGACAGACATGGAAACCTTCCATTTCAGACTGGCTCCCATGAATCTGTACAACCCTTTTTCTACTAAAGGTTGTGACGCTGAGTGACTTTTGAACAACTAAATGAATTAACTCAACCAAATGACAGATATGACAATGAATAGACAAATTGACAATGATCGTTTTCTTTTGGTTGCATGTTTTTTAGTCTTTGAACCATACTTTTGCATCATGCATCTTATCCCGATTTTAAAATTAACAGTCTCACAAATCTAAATTTGGTTGCTCCACGGTTGTTCAGCAATCGTCATCATGTGAACATGTGGCCTAAAACAGTTTTTCTGCAACTGAAAGTTCAATTAGAAAAGTTTTCCACTGTGCAAATCTCATTGCCGATGACATAATCAAATTTGACACAGACTGAATAGGAGACGCTTCGCAGAGCTCAACTGGAGAGGATCCATTTTCCTTTGCGGCAATCCCTTTACCCGGAAAGTCTGGAAAGGGGATTACGTTCTAAGATTGGAATTGAACAATGACAGGAAGATGCATATTCCAACGAGATATAAAAGCATCAGCTGCTTTTCATTGGTATTTGGCAAAGTCAAGTAAAAAGATCCAGAAAGTGAATCATGATATATGAGTTGCCTTATATGCTTTATGGCTCTGCCATGTCTAACTCTGTATTTCCTGACAAATATACACGACACGAGAGATAAGATATCTTAAATCAGGTTGATAATGAGAGTTCTATACTGAGATTTATGATTCTGCTGTTGACATATTGTCATAGGGTCATGCTTTGTCCTCAGTCTGAGGTTTGACTGCTTTACCTTTTTTTATTGTCATAAAAAGTTTCATTTATACATGTAGCTAAAGAAGACAACACCATAATGGATGATGAACTAAGATTTCATATTTGATATCTACTAAATTTTGTCAAGGTGTGAGGCAGTAAGGGATGTTATTTGAGAACTTTTCTTGAAGTGGTGTCACAGAATTGAAATATGGTTTGCAATATTACATGATGATGATGAATATTTCTCTTTGTTCCAGATCAGTAGATATCATTTCCAGAGTCATGTCAAAATGTACTGTCAGAATGCTGATAAAATGTCATTCTATGAATGCCTTGCCAACAGAAATTGTACTCTTTTTTTATTCTCAGGTCCAAGCCTACTCCCGTGATCGAGACTGGATCACAGAAAGCCCAAGACTTTCAGGTAAGTCAACTCTCAGATATAACCTATTGATATACACATTACAACAACTTTGTACTGTGCATTATCTTCTTCATAGAGTCAATCCACATGAGCATATACAATGCCTTCCAAAGTTGTTACAAAGTTGTACGCTTGGAGTACTCTGCCAGCAGAGGATGGGTTCTGGCAGGTTTTTGACATGTTTTTAGGCGTTTTTGTTGGGCTTTCTACTTTTTTTTTGGTCTCGCCAGTTATCTCACAGTTGGCGAGACAAAAAAAAACAGACAAAGTAGAAAGCCCGACAAAAACGCCTAAAAACAGGTCAAAAACCTGCTGGAACCCATCCTCTGCTTAGAGAGTATGCTTGAAGTTTGCACAAAGTAGAATGCTTTCTTAAAAGTATATTTTGAATTACAATCTTGAAATCAGGAGGCATTTGTATTCTGAGTTGTCACAGATAAAAATGGAAGTCTGTGAAGAAGATGCACATTCTGAGTGAAAGGGAATACTTGGATGTGAATGGTTTGATGCATGTGTGACACTGAAATTCCTGTTGTAGATCTATCAATCTTGGCCTCTTACACCAACAAGAGTTGTACCATTGTAGAAAACTGCATAGCACAATTCAATAGCGGCCTCATCAAAACAGCCTGACACTGAAGAAGGCATCCAAGCAGTATCAACAGTATCAGAAGTGTCTATGGAGGAGTGAAAATGAAAGATTGAATGGAATATACACAATGAACAAATAAAGAGACACAGGAGTGTATGTTGGATACTTTTAAGTTTCTTGTGTCTGCGCTTATTCTGTATCTTGGATGAATGCAGTAACAAGCATTACATACAATATATAAGCATAACTCAAACATCTAAGCATCACATAAAGTATATTCATGTAACAATGAAATGGGCTTCTATTACATCAACACTCCACACGGTTCATGTGTACACATACCATTTTATCCAATACTTGCGCATGCCTTTCATAGATCTTGGGTATTTTTCTTGTCTACTTGCACATGTACATGCACATCTCCTCACAAATAACCTATTACAGTAGCTGAAGACAGTGTACCCATACTTAACCATGCATATGATGGAGAATTCAATTACTTCTCATGGGAGAAACTGTCAGAAGTTTGAGCAAAAGTGGACAACACCTGCACTGGATCGATGCCCAGTATGAGTATTCCACAGTTGTTCTGACACAACATTAGCACTTATTCATATTCATAAGTGTTACTCAAACCCTATCGCTATCACAACCTGTTACTCGCTTGTCTCTGTCATCACCATGGGAGAAACTGTCAGAAGTTTGAGAAATAGGAGACAACACCTGCATTGGGTCCGCATGATTGATGAACAGTGTTAGTATTCTACTGTTGTTCTGACACAACATTAGGGTTGATTCATGTTATAGGTGTTACTCACATCCTATCATCACCTGTCACTCACTTGTCAAAAATAAAATGGATGAGTACTCTTTTAGGGTAAAATTGTATTGTTATTAGTAAAATTGAACGTGATCTTGAACCAGTTTAGCTCTAACAAACTTGTTCTATGGATTCACCACCACTGTAGTCATAGTTTTTGATGCAAAAAAACATCATTGCATTGTTAGTCAAATTGAAAATGATCTGGAACCAGTTTAGCTCAAATGAACTTCTTCTATGGATTCACAGCCACTGTAGTCATTGTTATTGCTGTAAAAAGATAGCATTGGTCCTTTCCACGGTGCTGAATTCTGTGTTGCTTGCCCTCACATCATACAATTACTTGATTACCATATGAATTACTCTCTTGTCAAAACTGAATATTCAGCTTCCTGGCCTGACTGCTATGCAAGAATACCATAGGCCTCAGACAGCTAGGATACAAATCGAAAGTGAAAGTTAGCTCTAACCAGTTTAGCTCAATGAAGTAGATGAACTGTTGAGCTACTCTTCCACTACTTGTGACAGAGAAGACACATGATGTACAGTGTCCCCTATCTGTTGTTGACAAGTACAACGAACAGTGGACCACAGCTTAAAGTCCTTCCATAAGGAGTGGAACCCTTTCCAGTAGCTTGCATGTCAGGTGAGCGATACAACAAAGATTCAAACTCACAACCCCTTGGTCCAACAGCCAAGATTCGAACTCACAACTCCTTGGTCCAACAGCCGAGATTCAAACTCACAACCCCTTGGTCCAGCACCCGACATTCAAACTCACAACCCCTTGGTCCAACACCTGGGATTCAAGCTTACAATCCCTTGGTTCAACAGCTGAGATTCAAACACACAACCCCTTGGTCCAACAGCCGAGATTCAAACTTAGAACCCCTTGGTCCAACAGCCTAGATTCAAACTCACAACCCCTTGTTCAACAGCAAGATTCAAACTCACACCCCTTGGTCCAACAGCTGAAATTCAAACTCACAACCACTTTGGTTCAACAGCCGAGATTCAAACTCACAACCCCTTTGTCCAACAACCTAGATTAAAACTCACAACCAGTTGGTCCAACAGCTGAAATTCAACCTCACAACCCCTTGGTCCAACAGCCGAGATTCAAACTCACAACCCATTGGTCCAACAGCTGAGATTAAAACTCACAACCATTTGGTCCAACAGCTGAAATTCAAACCCACAACCACTTTGGTTCAACAGCCGAGATTCAAACTCACAACCCCTTTGTCCAACAACCTAGATTAAAACTCACAACCATTTGGTCCAACAGCTGAAATTCAAACTCACAACCCCTTGGTCCAACAGCTGAGATTCAAACTCACAACCCATTGGTCCAACAGCTGAGATTAAAACTCACAACGATTTGGTCCAACAGCTGAAATTCAAACTCACAACCCCTTGGTCCAACAGCCGAGATTCAAACTCACAACCCATTGGTCCAACAGTCGAGATTCAAACTCACAACCATTTGGTCCAACACCCAAAATTCAAACTCACGACCCCTTGGTCCAAGACCCGAGATTCAAACTCACAACCCCTAGGTCCATCAGCCGAGATTCAAACTCACAACCCTTGGTCCAGAGGCAGGGTCAGTAACCACTGCACGTCAGTGATCCCACGTAACTGTTGAGTGACGAAATCTGACATTGTGCTATGATTTATCGATGAGGAAGGCCAGTGATGGCAATGCCCACGGTGATGCATCAATGAAGGAGAAATGGATATTCCTTGGGTCGAATCACCCTCTAAGATGACAAGATGACCCCAAGTAATATGGCAGTCATGAAATGTGCTACATTTCAGTATTGGCACATTCTCCTGTATCACCTGTAACCTTCTTCATGTGACCCCGGCTTTGCGTAGAGAATGTGAGAAATATGATGACGTGTGTAGTTTGGTGTGGAGAAACGTGCATAGCATACAGTAAAAACAGCCCAAGAAGAACACTCTGACTGGTTAAATCTGGTCTATGTGGACAGGTGGTCACTATAGACAGGATTTTTCATTCTTGTGTGGATGGAAAAATTATCTAAGGGACCGTCAAAAAGCGGTCACTTGGCCAGGTGGTCCTTATGTAGAGGTTATCACTTGTACAGGTTTGACTTTACCTTTTTTTTACATTTACACAACATTCAGCACCAAGGACAGTGACTTTAAGCTTGAAATGTGATTACCTCGAAAACAGCTTAAAAGCAGCAGACAGAAAAACAAACATCACTTTGTGAATTCTTTTTCTTGTAGAGGATTCATTTGTTGGAAGCTGGTGGGGGCTTGCCACGTGAATTGAGTTTTCTAGAGAATGTATATGTAAAACTTGTCTTGATGTAGTCTTTGAGAACCACACATCCACTGTGAACAGTGTCTGCATCTGCATTTATATTGGAAAAAATGTCTAAATATGTGAGACACCATCTTGGCATGCATGTAGTGTCATCAGATTCAGTCCCATCAAAAAGTATTTCACACATAAAGCTGCATATCCATCAGATGATAAAAGTGACGGAAAGCGGGGTTAAGCATTTGAGCAGATAAGACATTTCCCATTATAATTGTAAAAGAAGCTGTCACCAGATGCCTAGGGATATTCCATACTGCCCAAAGGGAGATTACCTATATGGTAATCTACTATCAGATACAAAACACCTTGCAAAGTAGATTTGTAGGCGGAGGTTTTAAAAGGAATGGTTTTAAATCGATAGCCTATAGGCAATATAACAAGGGGTTTCTTGCAATGAAACAGGGTCTGGTGAGATGGGTCTTACATGTCATGTATAGATCTAAAGAGTGGGTCAAGATACCAGGGCAACAAGAACAAGAAACATCAGAGAGAACATTTATGTTTCCCTCCCACGTATATATGATTACAGCTAGAAGTTCCCGGAGGAAGTTAGATATTAGACTTTGTTCTCCAGTTGGGGGTTTGGTGGGTGAGTAGTTGCCCCTATATCACGACAAAGCCCCTTCTGAATCTCGTTTTACGACTTTGAAGTTTGCCTGCATTTTTCATGAAGATGTCAAAGCCAAGAAGCTGAGTTAATCTGACGTATGAAGACTCCCCCGATGCGGTGTCCTGAGGCACAGTCCATCGCTGCATGATAAGAGGCAGGCTTTTTTCTAGCATGGGGTTGTGGAAACTGGTAGCATACATCATTTTGTAGGTTATTAGAACACAGGAACTGAAATGGGGGAAGTGTCAGACAAGAGATTTATTGAAACGTAGTGGTGTTATATTCCTGCGTTGCTATCAAATAACATTCCTTTAATACTGGTGTGGAGAAATACATCGTAAAATGACTGTGGGGTTTCAATTGTTCCACACTGCACCACATGATATCTAGCACCTCAAGTGCAATCATCTGTTTTTAACTGATTCTGCTTTTTTGATATTTCAAGCTATGACACAATTACAAACTCTCCAGTTCATCATGATTTTCACATAAATTCCAATTCCAATTCAAGAATAGTGGTGTTATATTCCTGTATTGCTGTCTAATAACATTGCTTTAAATCTGGTGTGGAGAAGTACATTGTAAAATGGCTGTTGGGCTAAATTAACTTTTCCACATTGTACAACATGATATCTAGCACCACAAGTCAAATCATCTGTTTGTAACTCTAACTGTTTTTCTTTATTCGAAATTATGATACAATTTATGAACTTACCAACTCATCATGACTTTCAAACATAAATTCCAACTCTTGATGACTGTTTTACCTCCTTTTCCTATAATCTTGTTGATGAAAAATGCACAGTTCCTATAAAGCTGTAATGGTTGTGTTCCTGCATGGAATTTCCTAGTCATGTATCTATGTCAATGCTTTTTTTTTATGGATTCAAGATGGCTTTATTGTTTTGTTGCTGATGAAAACTAAATTATAAACTAATGTACTATCAATCGACATGTTTGAAAGCTAAAAGTAGACATCTAAAGTGGTTGCATCAGGTTTAGACTGATAAATATACAGGTCAAAGATAACGTCTTTTATGAAATACTGTAAAAGGGGAAATGTTGCAGTTTTTGTGGTGACCTTTTCAACACAAACTCAAACCACTGCAAACGTTTTCATCTGTCTTCTGTCTGCCTACCCTCTTGTTTCCATCGCAAACATAACAAAAAACAAACACTCCATTTTCTCCCACTGCAAAATTATATCCCAGCAAACATTTCCCTTTCTACAGTATGTCTTTAAAATAGGGAAGCTTAAAAGTTTCCCTAGATGCTACGTACCGACCCAATCTGTTTCCCAAGCCCCCTGCCAGGCACGGATTGGCATAAGGCATAACGTACAGCTATCAAACCTTCCCTTGTCCTGGGTATAGGCAGTTTTGTAGGGCCTATTAGTCAACAGACGCCGGTAATATTATTGTGCCCCAAGGTTAGCGCAGGGCCGGCCGGCTCCAAGATTTTCAATCTGCAAAGTGTGATGAGTGATGAAGGAGGAATCCATTGGGGAGGCTGGTGGGGAATGCTATTACTCATAACTATGTGCAGGAGGTATTGGAAGGCAGAAGCAGGGCCACATGTTACTGTAATTCATGCTTCTTTCACTGTAACTTTATGTTCACTGTTTTCGCGGTCACCTCTGTACCGTGAACTTATAATCACCGTGAAACCCATCTGTACTGTAAATCACGTGCCACCACCGTGAAGTTAAATTTCAAATGAAAATGTTCATTTTCCTTACACTGAAATTTTTCTACTGTGAATATTCAGGGAATTACAGTATGTAGGGCCAAAAGCAAACTCATTTTCAACTCGGTAACATTTTATGACTTTGATGTCATGGTATTGAGGACATCCCTATTTTCCGACTCCCCTTCATTCTGACACCCCTACATGTACGTAAGGGTTAAGGTTTGGGTTAGGGGGTGTTGGAACATATATAGCTATAGGGATACATTGGGAAGGGCTGGTGGAGAATGTTATAACTCATAACTATCGTACATGCGGGGGGTACATGTAGTGGGAGGGGAAAAAGGGCCATATGTTAAATAGGACAATAACAATTATTAAAAAATGCCTCCGAGTCAATATTAGAAGTTCCACCAATAATTGCGAAAGCACATGCTCATCCAAAACTACTTTGTCTTTTTTTAAAGGTAGAGTAGTCTCATATGATGGCTGTTGCTACATGTATACAGAAGATGCCATAGGTTGTACCTCGCACAATTGTTGTGCAATGAAGTTTATATATAGGGTCAAAAACTTTGAGATAATGGTTTGGGTGCAACCCTATGTTCTGATGCCCCAAGTTCTGACAACCATATAAATGTTAGAATTAGGAAGGGTTTGAATTTGCAGTGGAAATTTTTCTGCCAATTATCAAAGTATCAAGAAAGAAGGCAAACTACATTGTAGGTCCCATGATACTGATTGGAAAAAGTTACCGGGAATTTTTGTTCGGTAAGTTTTGCCTGCGGCATTCCATCAGTCTCATCTGCAGACATGCCCACTCATGCAGTAAGCAGAAATGGATGTCCCGACCAGGAATCCATAATTAGTTGTCTCCGTTCTAAATGAATGCAAGGTCCAGACCTGTATTTAATGGTTGTTTGAGATTACATGTCGCAGGAAATAAATAGTGAACTACTACTATTATAGAACTGTCACTAATGTCGTTGGTGTATGAGGAATTGTCTTTTTAATGATTCGTCATACGATCTGAAATTACCAGCCTATCATTTTGAAAGGCAAAGTAAGGAATAATTCAGTTGTTTCTACACAATGATGGGAAGACATTGATTGCAATGTGTCACAGTTAGAGCTGTGTACCTAAAAAAATTTTAGGTACAGGTACAGGTACAGGTACACGGGTTAAGGTACAGGTCCGGACCTGAACCTGTACCTAAACTACTTGTTCGGAAAATGCTAGATTTTCAATAAGGACAAAAGCATGTTTGAACTGGTAAAAACATAATATTTGATTGTGCCAGGTATTATTTTTAGTAAAACACAGATGAAAATTTGACTCCAGCCACGCAAATGTGTTTTCTGTGCTTTAGAGTGGCTTTAGAGCACTGCCACGGTAATTTCATAGTAATTTTATCTGTCAAAGTGGCCATCCCCTGAGTCAGGTCCAGTATCAATACCTAATTGATTGTACCCGGGACTGTATCGGTACACAGCTCTAGTCACAGTTGGTTTACAGATGTCACCTAAAGTAGGATAGGATCAATGAGCTGAACTGAACTGAGTACGCTGAATCTTACTCTTTGTTAATGTGGCAGTTGCAAATGTAGCAGTGACAGTTCCCAGGAATTCTATTGCTACGTTTGTAATGAGAAGACTACCAAAGTTAATAAGGACTCGAAGCCAACCCATTTCTTGCTAAAGGTTGGAAAAGAATGTCTTTGAAATGGACTGCCACCAATCAACAAGGGGGCCAAGAGATCATCTAGTTTGTGGGTGTCAGAATGGAAGTAATATTCTTCAAAGTTCAACTTCATTGTTTGAATGTGCCAGTGTCAAATTTTTGTTCCTCTCGGGCCCTTTTTGTGAGGACATCTTTCACGGATAAACCTTAAAGGACCTACCTTTCTTCCAGTACATATACTGTTGCTCAGAACTTTAAAAGGTTGGTAAGTGTCAAACCTCTGCACATAAATGAACCCATGGCCAACAAAGTTAGATTGTTTCTTTTATGAAGATCTCCCATTATGATTGACTCTACAAACTGCCTGATTGACATGTAACGGTGGAGATGGAAATGTCGGTAAGTAAAGTTTATTGCACAACAAATGTAACGGGTACAATGTATGGCAAGTTCGTAGACAGTACAAAATGTCAAATATATGTCTTTGCTTATTAACAATGCTATTGAATTCTATAAAACTTAAGTCTAAACACTACGGTATACAATAAGAGTAATACACAATACATATGTGGAACTATGTTACATGATACACAGGAAACATCAATTGTTGGCATCAGAGATCAATCGATTTCTTTTTAGAAAAGAGGTAGATATGTATTGGCCTATGTACAAGGAAATTGCGTCAGGACATGACATAAGTAAATTGAACGTTTCTGGGCTTGTCTTAGATGGTAAGGTTATGTTTGCATTGCGGGTGATAACATTCATAAGTGTCTGTCTCTCTTCAATGTACGTGGGGCATGTTAAAAGAAAGTGGAATTCATCTTCAACAGTATGTTTAAGACTGCAGACTATGATCTTCAGCAGCACTGGTATTAGGGACACTAATTGAGGAGTACTACATCCTCTGGGAACAGCGGGTGATTTTTCAATCCTGGCAGGGTAATCCTTATTAAGTGAAATTTGCACTTTCCACGCATCATTTTGGGTACAGATTTTTTACCCCAGTATAACTGCAGCCTGCATTCAAATTACTTAATTGATTTGGGGCTCTTAGAGGGATTTGCAAGGTTAAGAGTCTACTTTTCCGAGTTTTTGAAATGCTGTCCCAAAGGCTTCTGTTAACATAAGCTAGTTGAAGTAAACCTGTTTCTTGTTTTGCATCTGTTTGAGACTTGCTAAGAAGTTTCAATTAACCAGTTGACTTTTGATTGCCTGTATAATATCATAAACTTATGATTTGAAGGAAAAGTATATATTGCCAACAGGGGATGGTATTTCAGTACCACGGTCACAAACATAATATCTCCCAATATCTCACTTCTTCCTGTGTGCCTGCTTACAAGCGATTCATGTCAAGTTACCTTAAACAACAGTAGAATCAGATTTGTAACTATTCACTGTGATATTCACACTAATGGCATCACACATACTTCTGAAAAAAATTCAGTTAATGTTGAGGTTGTAAAGTTACCAGCTTTTAAAATAAATGGCCCTTTTGGGGGTGAAGTCCAATTTCTTAGCCTATTGTCACTTTGCTTTCATTTTGGCAAGGAGAAATAGGTCCCAGGGGTAGTTATCTATGATTGTCATATTGGTAGATGTCGTCAACCAATCAGAAGGCTCCATTTGATAATTAGATTGATTCTGGGATGACAAATTTGAAGAAAGCTGATTGGTTCTGCACTTTGTGTGTCAGCTTCTGTGCAAGGTCAGTTCCATTACAGCAATACCATTTTCTCTGTAGCCTCATTTTTGGACAAATGGTGAGGTCGATTAGGATGTATTACAAGCAGTTAGACATGTACGCTGTGACTGTAATCTTTGCATTTCACACGGCATGTCCCAAGGCAAATATAAGAAAAAGATATTCTACATACCATTTTCTCTGTAGCCTCATTTTTGGACAAATGGTGAGGTCGATTAGGACGTATTACAAGCAGTTAGACATGTACACTGTGACTGTGATCTTGGCATTTCACACGGCATGTCCCAAGGAAAATATAAGAAAAAGATATCCTGAATACCAGACTCAATTTTCATGTAATGCCTTTTTTGTTGAGAAACATTGTAAATATGTGTAGTACATTTGCTCAAATTGGACCTAATGCAAAGCACTGAAAATCTATGGTGACACATTGGTTGTTAAGAATAATTGGAAAGTGGGACTATTGTAAGTTGCAAAGGGGAACATAGAACACGACACCAATTCACTATCATTTCTAGGACTTCAGTATTGAATCAGATGTTGATTTTTTACTACTACGAAACAGAAGTAAGAAATTAACATCTGAAAATAGGTGATTGTTTTTCTGTGACATTTTCTTTTCAAGAAAATGAATTTATTCCTACCTTCTTGGCCATTACAGTAACCAAACAAAGTAACCCATTAACAGTGATTTTTTACTTCTGCTTCGTATGCACTGCAATTTAAACAAATGTGAAAATAGGTAATTGTTTTTCTGTGACATTTATACTGTCATGTTTAAACTTGGTGATCAATGTATGAAGCACCAGTTGACCACTTTTCATCAAAATTTAATGTAAAAAACAGTGACTTTGTCTTAGTCTGAGTGATGAACTCATACAACATGAGCAGTATTTAGGGCAGAAATGTGAGATTGCTAAAACTTAATTGTTGGGAACATTTCACACTTACCACACCCTCGTTACTAGATTAATAACCTTTGTGACCTAATTCTATCATATAGAAGCTTAATAACACAACAAAAAGTACAGTGACTTTTGCATGGCCAACTACAAACTACAAAATAGAAATACAAAATAAATCTTACAATTCTATGTGCTAAACAATATAGGCTAACATATGCAAATGTCTAATATCTTGATACAACGAGATTGGGCTGGAATGCCATGGTTGACTGCTTAACAACATACAAATGAACAGTAAGTGACAAACCTTATAGGAATGTTGGAATGTGTATCTTCATTTACGTGAAGACAGAACTGTCTCTGTTCCTTTAAACATGTCTTCATATTAATAAGCAACAACGGAAGTCATATTCGGGAAGTGAAAATTAGCATTGCAAATCAGACCCGTCCAGACCACATCATTGCTGCGACTTCCAGGAGAATTCCCCGCGGATTGTCGCCGCGTGAATTAGAGGGGATGGCGGGGAGATGTTTTATGGTGCTTATCAACCAATCCCTGCAGGATGAGTGATGATTGCGGCACAGAGGAACAGAGGATGATGCCCAACGGTGTGGCTTTGTTCTGGAAATGGTGGGGGTGTGTCGAAGGCAACTGTGAGGCTATGGCTCAGGCAGGAGGAGGGGATTAACATGATGGGCTAGGAATGTACGGGAGGAAATCACCAGGGATTGTTTGTGGCCTGCAGGATTCTGAGGCAGCTAGGCCTTCAAGGGAGTTCTCTGTGATTACCTGAGATGAGACAAGGAGTCTATTTGATGATCTTCTCGACAGCTTATGATCAGAATATGGTAATCTAGAAGATGTAGTGTTTTGGTCCCAAGGATTGTGAAAGGAAAGAAGGAGGCATATTTCTTTGAGAGCTAAGTGATAGTTTCAAACAGAAATCTCAGGAGCACAAAATTTATGGCTTAATGATATGTGTATTGGCACACTTGATTCTGGCTGTATTTCATTGGGAAATGGTCAGGTACCAGACTAATGCCAAGAGGCATGAGGCCCTCCCCACTTGTATTGATCGGCGTTATGTATGAGTGTATGAGCTTGAGGGTGTCCAATAACTAGCAGTCAGAAAGTGCAATAATCTTTTTTTTTCTCCTCTTCTCACATTACGGTGTGTAAGAATATCCTCCAACCTATTCTTGGCGACATTCATCCATGGGAAGTAGGCATCTGGATTTTCTAGTGTCATTTCTATTGGAAGAGAGACTTCGTCTGCATATAGGAGAAAGGCATCAAACCTAACAGTTGAGTAGAGCTGTGACAACAACGTGCGTCTCTGTCCCAGGACTTTTAATTTCCTGGGCTGCAGATGTCCCTAATCTCTTGTGGGTTGGTCTTGGAACGTGCTGGCTGTTACTGAATGGACCGTCGGTACCCCTGACGGAGTGGACCTCATGATTAACCCAACAGTTGGGGAACAAGCGTGATTCCAAGCACGATGGAGGAACCAACCGATGATCTGCTGCGACGACTTTCGTGACTCAACAACAGTCAATTCTCCTTTTGGTGCTGTGCACATTTGTAGGAGTCCTGTTGGATTTACCTCAGTGAGGCAACACTGGTGTTACCACCATGCCATCAAAGAGCGATTCGCCGACGTCCCCTCCCCCTGTGTCGAGTAAACCAGCGGCACGCAGCCAGACAGCAAGCATTGCTGCGGCCAACCGCAAAATGAGAAGCATGCCTGACCGGAATTTCACTCTCGTAAGTCTGACACCCTCACAATCTTCAATGGGCTTGGGCCTCTGAATTTGGAGAATCCCTAGAGATTTGTTTTTGTTTGAATGTGTGTCGTAATGTTTTGTTGTTGCTGATGTGTCGGTTGCAATACTGATTCAAATTACTACCGTCAGCTGTTTAACATACCGTTTACGGATGCTCTTTTGAAATGCAAAGTTCTGATAATCATACATTTATCTACATCAGCCTGAAAGCTTTAAAGAATACATGTATCCATGTTGCAATTTCAAAGGAGATGAAATTTGCTTTCTTGATATTTATCATACTCTTGGAAGCTTTAGATACAGACGTGTAGAATAAATCACAATGCGTCTGGTGTATTGAATTGGTTACGTTTATCTTATACCGAGAGCTGGTGTTTCTCGGTGATACGCTACACCTGATATTGCTAACGTTTACATGCATGAAGCAGGGCTTGAAAGTAATTTTAGTGGAATGCTGTAATAGTATGTGCACAGGTGCATGTAACCTAAAAATGTAGGTGCACACAAATATTTTGGCTCCACAAGGTACATGTAGAATAAATCAACTCAAATTCAAACGTTATAGCTAATTTCAATATTCTACACAAAGTAATACCACAAAGGTTTCTTCTTATTTTTAATACTTAAATGTCAAGAATATTTTGTATAATTGTGCATAATAGTACCTTAATCTATGTTACTCTTCACAAATATCTAGGTGCATGGGTGAACCTACAGTCAGAAATAAGATGCAGAGCTCTAATTGCGGGTGCACAGGAGTGCATATGTACCCAGTTTTTCAAGCCCTCATGAAGTATCAAAGAAAAAATAAAACCTTTGTTGTATTACATGTTTAAAATTTTGATGTCAAGTTTAGAATTTCAAATTCTGAAGAGTAGCAGTATTAGGTTTTTGATATTAAAGTTTTGAGACTTTGTCTAATGTTGTGCTTCAAATTTTATCGGAGTATAGATTTAAATCTTATTTGCACTAGAGCACGTATAGCTATTCCCAAAAATGAATTTCGAGTCGTGTTTCATTCATGAAGTATCACACAGTGTGGGGGTGCTCTCAATAATGCATGCACAGCTAACTGGATGTCCCAAACAGAACACAATATGAAGACTCTTGGGTCCTAAATTATTGATGACAACAAACTGTGCGTAATTGACGTGGATCTTTTCAGAGGTTTATGTAGTTTCGTGGCATAATTAGGCTATATACTTGTTATTAGACTTTCAAGGAAATTGTTTGCATGAAACAGAGGGCTGTTTTGTTTATGTCAACTTCTTCTGGGAAACTATAACAGATTAAACTATTTGCAAATCGTGGGAAGCACATTGTTTACATGTATCTTATTAAATAAGGGTGTTTTAAACAGAGCTTTGTAGTTTCATGGCTGTTATCATAGACATTTAAGGAAATTGTTTTCATGAAACCTTAAATCGAATAGCTGTTTTTAGTTTTTATGGGGAAACAATCTAAATTAAGCTGTTTACAAATTGCGGTATTTGTCTGAATAGAAAAGGGTGCTAAAAACAGATCTGGGTCAAAAATTGTTATTGGTGCAATAAATCATTGAGCCATATCTTATCTGGCATATTGATAAACATAAGTAATTGGAATCATGCTATGATGGCAACAAAATGGTGCAATAATCTATGATTACTGACCTTTGAAATTCCCAGAGAACAGGACAGATGATGGAAGATAATTTTCAGCAATATTTCATAAGATATCTGCTGTCTTTAGGACAAATGTTACAAATTGTGTGGCTCGAAAACATAACCAGTCTTTTAACCTTCTCCCTGCTGCCTAACTCTGTAACCAATAGAGAATGGGGTGCCAAACAGCTACTTCAGTGTGCTAAAAGTTAATGAACTTATTTATGTTCTCAGTTCTCTTGCTGGGACAACAATAACTTGTAGAAAGGCTATTAGATAGATTGACTTGAATTCTTGCAGACTGAGCTGAGGTCCAGTAATCACTGATTGTAAATCTTGTGCCAGACTGATAAAGTTAAATGGTGTCTAGACCTGCATTCAGATCTTCTGCAGGGACATTCAGAAAATTTAGTAATGCTGGATATCCATTTACTTTCAACATGGTTTTATTTTGCAGAAGGAGGGAAAAAGCGGTTTTTGGCAGTGCATTAAATTTGCAGTTTAAAGTCAATTCTGTAGAACAGAAATACATCAGAAATGTATGTTCTTGGTTTCATGAATTTGCCATGGAAGAGTCACCACAAAACCCGCAAAAATAAAACAAACCTTTGTGAAAGTTTTGAGTTTACAGATTCTGAAGCTTCTAAGAAGGGGATTACAACCCAACTTGAATTGTTTTCCAGCTGTTTTAATGACACTTGTGTGAAGAGTGCTCCTTCAGTACAAGAGTGCCTATAAACTACACCTTACCCCCTACAGACAGTATTGTTTTTTGCCCTCTGTCTCAGTATAATAGATTTAAAAAGTCGAATGCTGCCACAGTACCAATACCAATTATGCTGTGAAAATGGTTGTATGCTCAATGAGTGAACTTATTGAATCAGATGTTCTAAGTTCTCTTGTTGCGACAACATAACGTTGGGTAACCTAAATTCGCGGGGTACTTAAATTCGGGATTTTTCGAAAACGGGGTATTTAGGGATATGTGCTAGATGCAACATAAGTAATACCGCTAGAAATGCAAACCTGCCAGACTTACGTATTCAGAACACTGTCTGAAAAGCTTCGATAAGCATGGATTATAAGGCGACGAGGTCAAAAACTCTCCGTCCCTTATTGGAACAGTCTGAGGACTTCGTGGGAGAATTAAGCAACATGGTTGTCGGCTGGTTTATAAGAAAAATGTCACATCCGCTTCCTGCTCAACACAATTATTTACAAGACAACTTATTACAATCTCTTTTGCTAACCTGCAACTGGATTCTAAGTGTGATCAATCAACAAAACTCCTCTCTGTTGCTACAACCTACGGCACGTGTATTTTCCCGCCGCCATATTGTTAACCAGAATCCTGTTGTCAAGCAGACGACAAAGGTTTGTGAGGAACACTTTTTTGTCTAAATGCTGCGTGTGATAGTGGACTGAGGAAGATATTTTCCTCAAAGTTTGCTCCTAACACAACAAGGAACACATGGACATAGTAGTATTACCATTGCTACGGCATCCAGCTAACTTCCCATGAATAATGTAACGTTACACGTTGCCCGATGATGACGATGGGCCGACTTTGAGTGAAGTTCTACCGACTCAACACACGGGTTGTACCCGAACTGGCCTGATGTGTGCGGTACGGCCGTTTTTTCGTGTATTTTTTTTACTTGGACACGTCTATATCCATAGCACTCTCCTCAAGCCAAGGATGGACCGAATAGCTGCTGTATAAAATGTGATTAGCGGTAAGATATTCAAGACGAATCTTCTCTCCCGAATTAATGTGCCCCCCTGTCCGACAGCACCCCTGTTTTGGTATGATGGACTTCAAAAGTTGACTGTAGCCACAGTGTCAGTATCAATTATACTGTGAGGCTGATTGTGTGCTCTATGAAGATCCGAATAGACCCTTTGTGGTCTTCCTGCTGCATTATAAGTCGCCAAGAATCAATACCCGTGTCTCTTCCGTGACAAGCAAAGAGGTTAACGACATGGGAGAGGACTCATTGTGTTTTTTATGTGCTGCTGCAGTCTCATCGCAGAATAATGAAGCTTCAAACTGACACTTCAGAAGTATAATGAAGATATATGGAAGGTTTTGGTGTGGTAGGATCTGCCGACGAGATATCGGGAAGTGGCTATTACAGAGGAGTAAGATAACTCTTCGCAGTCCTTTTCAAACAGAGAGGAGTCCTTAATATGGCAGGCAAAAAGGTTCAAAGAAGCACATCTGTTTGGCAGCTAGCACATCTGTTCCATTGAAGATACAGATTTGTAGGGGATATATGTCCGTCATTTGAAAACATCAAACTTTGATGCTTTCAATGGTAATTGAACCTTGAAAATCACTGCACTTAAAATCTTTCTAAGGCAGTAAGATGTCAAAGAAAGCACATCTGTGTGAAATATGTAACTAGCACATGTGTTCCATTGTAGATACAGTATGTCTGTCCTTTGAAAACACCAAACCTTGTCACTTGACACCAATTCACCATATGATATAATTCAAAGTATTATCAGCTCTGTGTACTTGGATACTTTTTTTTGTGTGACATTTATGCAATTTATGCAGTTCTGTAGATGATTCAACCTTGAAAATCACCCAAAAATTACTGAGGCAGCCAGAAACTTCTCAAAGAAGCACGTCCGATTATGCAGTGAGCACATGTGCTCCATTGAAGATACAGATTTGTAGGGGATATATGTCCGCCCTTTGAAAGCATCTAGTCTTGTCATTTGACATACTTCCCCATTCAAAGTACACGTAATTCAAAGTATTACCAGCTTCCTGTGTCTCACATTTTTATGCAATTCATTGAAGATCAGATTTGTAGGGGATAGACGTTTGCTCTTTGAAAGCATCAGCATGTGAGAGAGAGGATTAATCGCCTTGCCCAGTGCACCGTTAAGACCTCTCCTGTGGAGTGCTGTAAAACGACGGCCCACTGTTCCGCCCCTGACACCGCTGCCACGGGGTTGAAGATGAGGGTTACTGTAGTTCACTTTATCTTCACGGTAGAAAAATTTCATGGTGTAAGGAAAATGGACATTTTCACAGAACTTTTACTTCACGGAACGGATGTGTGAAGGAATCATAAATAATTTCAACAGGTTTTTCACGGTGATGATAAGTTCACGATACAGAGGTGACAGTGAAAACAGTGAACATAAAGTTACAGTGAAAGAAAAAAAGAGTTACAGTATGTGAGTCGAAGTGCACCCATGGTAATGCCTGATGAATAACTCATTTCTTAGTAGTCGTTCCAAACAGAACCTCCCTGGTCTTTAACATCACTTTTTTGGGTCAGGCACAAGGGATACTGTAATGTTACTCCATGCATACTAATGAATGATCAAAGATGTACAACTATCTCAAAGGTAAAGGTAAAGGTGAAGCGGGCGACCTCAGACTGAGGTCAAAGCATGACACTTTTTCGTCAGCTACATGTAGTAGTGCGATGCGGCTTTACTGTGGCCTGTGAATTCAGCCAAGCACACTGGGTCACCCCTACTCTTCTTGATATGCGTGTTGGGTTCTTTTACGTGCAGAGGTTTGATGTTTAGAAAGGGTGAAACATGGTTCGCTGAAATACCTTTAGATACATGTATGTGTACCAGGAAATTGTAACAACAAAGTTTACCTGGTGGTACCAGCAAATGAGGGAGAGTAATCTGTATTCCATTGTCTTCCGTAAGAATTTCTCGCAATTTCTAAAGCCCATCTTTGGCAAGAGTTATGTTGAGGTCTGATTTGATGTAAAGCTCCAGTAAGCGTGTTTGATAGTTTGTTTTCTGGTTTGAAACTGAGAAAGCCTTCATCTGTCTTTGATGAAATGGCAAGAAGTACAGTTACTGATGTTCAATCAATCAAACAGTTAGAAAGGATTAGAGTTACTTTTCCTTATAAAAGGATTTTCTTTCTTGTCTGTGAATGATCAGGTTATCAATATGTTCCTGTACTTAGTGAGTAAAATTAATGAGAAGATAGATCTTAAAAGAGATCAAGCTTGTATTGATCCAGTCGTGATGGGTAGTTGTGACTCGCTGTGCATAGAAATGTACTTACTGCACATTGTCTTGAGAGGAAAAAGTAGGATTGTTAGAAATGACAAGGTGTTGCATCAGGTTAGACATCCGGGTAATAAGATGACTGGCAAAAGATAGCAGATGCAATTTGAAACGTTTGTGTAGACAGATAGTCATGACTTACTATGCATAGAAATCACTGCACATTGTCTTGAGGGAAAAAGTAGGATTCTTAGACATGATGTGGTGTTGTGTCAATGAAAGTTAGACATCCGTGTAATAAAGTGACTGGCAAAAGATAAAAGATGCAATCTGAAACATCTGATCATTTACAAAATGTATCCAGTCTGCCCTGTCTTTCGGAAAGAACGTAAAATAGGGGTTTCGTGTTTGAGGAGGTGCCTCGAGCACGTTTAAGGGGAAGTGCTAGCAACCCCTCCCTGTAAAATTATACCCTGCTACTGAAACAGCAAGGAAACATGCTGCCCTATGTGCCACTAAGCACTACAAGGGTCTGAACAAACATACAAACTAAAGAAGTTGGGTAAAGGTTAGAATCATTTCCCTTCTATGTTACACTCTGCAATTGTGGCAAAAGATGCAGTCTGAAATTTCTGATTATTTACAAAAGTTGTTTAATTGCCGCCAATAGTGTAAATTTCCAAGAATCAACAAATAAAATTCATATGGCCTTAGGAAGAGACTAAGAAGTAAAGGTTGGAAACATTTCCTGCCTATTCTTTCTGCGCTCTGTAGTGCAGCTCTAAATGATCAATAGCCATAGGATGACGTGTACATGGAATAGCATGGAACAGGTGCAGAAACAGCAAGGAAATTGCTGCCCTATGTGCCACTTAGCACTTCAATTAGGCATGTCACACCATTTTTTGGGTAAGATATAACTTGCTAAAATTGCTGTCAAAGTACAGATCAGATACTTCCGCTTGCAATGTTTTTTCCGTTTCAAAATCGGACAAAGTTTAACTTTTTTAAGAACTTTTTTAAGTTGAAAAGTGGGACGTTTTTATTAGAAGACGCTTATCTATTGGCCCTAGTACAATGGTCTAAATGAACGAATGAAGAAGTTGGGTAAAGGTTAGAAACATTTCCCGTCTATTTTACACCCTTACAGTACAGCTCCACATTGATTGATAGCCATCGGATGACAGGTACACGCAAGTGAAGTGTGGTAATTAACCAAATGGACCATGTTCAGGCCCGGCTCAATTAGGATCAGCCATCCTGAAATAGGAGAGGTAATCATTGATGGCATTAACCTGTTGTACATGGTGATGGGTTGGGCTGAGGAAGTGGGGCGACGTAAGGGTCGACAGTGACAAAATCCCACTCACTAAATGGAGCTAGACGTTTAAATTGGCCGCTGGAAATGGGAACACTTTGTAAATGGAAGTGGAATGGAAGATGCATTGCAGTTTGGAATTGGGTCAAAGGCAATGTGTTGGAAGTAATGCCTTAAAAAGACTTTGACTTCAGATGAAGGTCAGACATTCAGGTAATATGGTACACCAAATCACTGGATATTATTTTGGAAACGCTGAAAGTAGTGGATGCTACTTGAAATGTCTGACCATTTTCAAAATCATCAGTTGCTTGAGTAACTGCTGTTTGGCATGACGTTGACTTTATTCAAAATGCAACAGCACAATACAAAAGTTAAGGTTACGATCATACGTAAAAATTGAATTGATAACACTTGAAAATACCATTCTACAGGTATAGCAGAGGATAAGAAACAATATTTTAACTACTAATGTCAAAAAACAAAATTAGACATAAAGTTGTACAACTATAAGAAAGCAACAAAAGAAATAAGTATATTTGAAATTATACAGCCTATTTGCAAATGTTAAAGAAAACACTGCAGACTTTTTTTCTTTCAATTTCATTCAACAACCATAGCAGAGGATTGAAAATATGTTTCAACATACTAAATTGTAAAAGACCAAAATTATGCATGTAAGAAAGTGGACGGAAGGAATAAGAATATTCAAAGCTATACAGCCTACTTCCAAAGATTGAATAAAACATTTTTTACTTTCAATTTCATTCTGCAGCCATAGTAGAGGAGCGAAAATTTGTTTCAAAATACCAAGTGCAAAATTATACATGTAAGAAAGGGGACCAAAGGAATAAGAATATCAAGAATAGTTGAAACATAGGTGAAGGCAATAGCAGTCTTCACACTAAATATCCCCCCCTACTGCTGCACACTTTACACTGGTATGTGGTCTAGATTAACTCAGTTCAAGTTGAAATTTGCAGCTGCAGTGTAGTAATGTGGTGTAGATTGGTTGGTTTAAAGACTAATACATTATCTTCATATCACATCTATATGATGGTGTTTTATAGATAATAACAAGTAATGGTGAGTTGGAAGAAACCGGAAAGATTGCAATGATTTTCTCATCAAAGAGTATATTACCCAGGTAGCAGCATCTGTGAAATTTCCTCTTGCATATAATAACAGTTATTAAACTGCCAGGTTCAAGATATTTCAGTCGCGCTGTACAAACCATAAAGTTCCTAATTGATGTCAAAACTGCTCTCTACGAAATTACTAGCAATCTTCCGGGAGAAAGAGGTTCCCCTGTGGGGGAATGGCAGCTGACAAACTAGAGGAGGCCTAACTACATGTATAAGGGGAAGGCAATAACCTCGGGTGAACATGGTTGTTTTGGGATGTCGCTGTGGCTCAACTGGTAGCAGCCTTGCAGTTGAGCTCCTGGTTCCAATTAGTTGGTAAATTGGAGCTAGACCACTGTTTAAGTCCTTTGTGAGGACATCTCAATTTGGGGATGCACCGCCTTTCAGAAGGGGCATAAAATGGGGGTCCTGTGTTAGAGGAGGTGCCTTGATTTGAGCATGTTAAAGGGGAAGGGCTAGCAAGCCCTCATTGTAATATACCATGCTACTGAAACGGCAAGGAAACTTGCTGCCGTATGTGCCACTAGGCACTACAGGGGTCGGAACGAGCAAACAGACCGAACATGGCTGATTCCGAACCCTAAAAATGTGACATTCTTGGAAAACACACACAAAACGTTGGGGTAGCAACAGCAAGGACAACAACAACAATTCTGTTGTATTTTTGCAATAAAGGGCAATAATTAAGACAGAAAAATACATATAGGTGTTAACTGACTACTCTGTCGTGCTTAACATGCTTAGCATAACTAAGACTGCACTTACATGATTAAGGATATAATCAGTTTGAATAGGTTGCCAAGAGGTCTGTTTGCCAAGAAGACATATGCAACAGACGTGATTTTAATGCAATCTTGACCAGCTATCCGGCATTAACTGCGTAAACTCAATGCCAGTTTGTAACAGCTGTGTGTAATAATGTCTATAAGTCTTGCCAATGATTCCGCTTTACGTCAAATTGTAGACTGTAGTGTATGGGAGGTCAAGACCCAATACAGTTAATATGTCTGCAGTAAGACCTGTAACATAATCATCCTAGTAATCTTAAGACGAGAGAGAAGACCTGTAACATAATCATCCTAGTAATCTTAAGACGATTAGGTGCAGTCTTGGCAATTCCTGAGAAGTAAAATGTGATAACAGTGCTAAAGTGGATTAAAGTACAGCATGGTGCATGCATTTCTTACAGTTAATGCTGTCTTGCTCAGCTTCAACAGAATTAGTTTCTAAATTTAGATACCAAATTAGAATTTATGTCAACTACCAATTAGATTGGGATTTATGTCAACTGCTATCTTCTAAAGCTATTCCAGGCACCCAGCTCTCTATTTGTTGCAGACAGCCAGTTTTGACAAGTTTGAACTAGGGGAAAATGTAATACTACTAATTATAACTACATGTTTACAACATAACTTTCGGGACGAGGGACAGCTACTTTCAGAAACTTAATCAGTCCTCAGAATTGAATGCATTTTGCATAGCAATTTCTGTTGGAGGCTTATGTCTTCCTTCTGCTCTCTATTTGTCATAATATACATGTAATAAGCTTTGATAGGTTTGAAGTAGGGGAAAATACAATATTACTAACTACATGTTTGTAACATAGTATTCAGCACCAAGGACAGTGACTTTCAGAAACTGGGCGGTCTCCAATTTTTTTCCATCCCAATCATTGTTAAGTAGCAAATGTTGATAATTTCTGTTTTTTCAATGTTTACTTTAAGCTAACACAAATGCATTTTCATCAATTTCATGTCATGAAGTTCAGATTCTTTTGGATGAATAGAGTGAAATTTTTGTCCCAATAAGCAATTTTTTTCAAAAATCTTAAAGACAGCCTTGTTCAGCCCTACTCAGGCCTCAGAATTTAATGCATTTAGCCAAGCATTTTCGATTGGACACCAGTGAATATCCAATCATCACTTCACAATGGTACCTAATTGTCACCGAGGGAATGCACCAATTATTATTCCATGTACATACATTTGCACAACATGATTTTCCCCATCATCTCTCGTCCCCTGCACATAATCAAACGCTCTTAAAAGCTGATAGGATTAATCGTAAATCTGCTTTTAAAGTTGCTGGAAAGTGCTGAAATCTTTATGGCGTAGATTTATTTGGCACTTGCAATTCTATATAGACACTTTAACAGGGTTCAGTATATGATGGCTTAATGTATATGTCAGAGGAAGGTCAGCAAAGTGCCATGATATGTGACGTGTTAGAATATGATGCAAACATCCAGAAAAGATGTCAACATTGAGCCTTGTAACTTTATAGGTGTCAACCCTTCACCATATGTGCTTTTATGTTGGCAATTTTTGCAGTGATCTCTTCATTGCAAACTTAAAAACACAGCAAAAAGTAGTTCCATTGTGGGACTGTAGCGCTACTATTGTTTCAAACGCAAACTCCAAACCTGCATTGCATTGACAGTAATGCAAAGTATTATCATGTTTCTGTGTGTAACATTTTTATGCAATGCACATCATCTGTATTTGATTCACCCTTAAAAGTCACAAACAAAACACTGTTGAATTCTCAGTATGTAACATCATAATCTAGGCAATTCATAAGTTATAACTCAAAATGTGACAACAAAATTTGAAAGTTATACTGTTATTCACTTTATCTTCACAGTAGCAAAATTTCATGGTGTAAGGAAAATGGACGTTTTCACTGAACTTTATCTTCTTGGTGGTGGCAAGTGATTTACAGAATTCCCGAACATATGTGTGAAGGAATCATCAAAAATAACAAGTTTTTTCACGGTGATGATAAGTTCACGGTACAGAGGTGACTGCAAAAACAATGAACATAAAGTTACAGTGAAAGAAACAAGAATAATTATTACAGTAACATTCTGTATTGTATGTGTAGACAGAGAAAGAAAGAGAGGTACATGTTGTTGTACAATGCAGCTAGACTGGGAAGTCTTTCACGTTGCTGTAGGTATAAGCTGGGGCCTCATAAGGAAAGCACTTGAGACACATTTAACTCTCCACAATTCCCAAACTCCCAGATTGCACGGAATTGCTGCAACCACTAACTCCTCCTCATAAGCTGTAATACCACTTCTAAATGGAAGCCTCGGAGATTGATCTACCAAAGCACAGCCAAATTGTCGATAATATCAGGTACTTGTAGCTTTATCACAACTCTAGATGACGGAAAGGCAATAACATTGGAGGGACATAATCTCCATGTATGGTCTCTATGACGTAGGTACAGCCAGTTCAATTTGCACCAGATGTTGCCTTGATTTTCAACTAATTGGAACTCAAGTGTGTTCATCTGGCTAAGAATGATAAAAGCTTAAATCTGTAAATGGCCAAAATGGAAATAATCAACTAAGCCACATTTCTGAAAGTTCCAAGTGAATTTTCTGAGCAATATTGGGGCCATGTTTGGAAAAAGAAGAAGCATTCCCTGGTGGTAAAAAAAGTTTGTTCTTCGCATCATGTGTGCAAACCATAAAAGTACTAGGCAGTTCTGATTCAGTAATGATGGTCGTATTATGACTTACGCTTCAATATCATTTTACTTAGTGGAATACATCCGTAAACATGTCAGTAATATTACTTGATTGTGAGAGTTGCCTTTTTTTATGCACACAGATGATAATTATTAGTGAAATACTAGAGCTTTGATAGAACTTTTTTGCAACTTGTTTAGATAGATCCTATGGCCAATACATAACATATTGTTTGGGGTGTAAGATACTCAGAAATATTACCTTATTGAGATATCATCATCACTATGACTTGACTTGTTTTCAATTGAACCATCTTGGAACTGTCTTCACCTTATTAACAAATAAATTCAGAGATTTGGATGAATAGCTAGTGAATTCAAAGTTCTGGTTCAAACACTGACAAAAGACTGCTGTCTGAAATTACTGACCATTTTCAAATCTATCGAGTTGCTTGAGAAACTGTACGTTATCTTGCACAGCATGGCATGTTTTTTAAATGATATCTTCTGTTAGTGGGATGACTTTTTCTTTTTCTTACACTACCATCATAATATCATGCCCTATGCCAAGCAGACAGGAAATATCTCTAACATTGTCTACAATTTCATTTTCTTTAGCATTTCACTTTCAATTTCTCTACAATCTCACTTTTCTTAATGTATTGTCCCTGAAAGCGTGTGGAGTTTCAAAACGAGCTGCTTGTTTTTGTTCTGGTGCATCCGTTTTTTTTAAATATCCTCTGGTAGTTGGGAAATGTCTCTCTCTAATATTGCTTACAATTTCACTTTCTTTAGAATATCACTTTCAATCTCTGTACAATCTCACTTTCATGAATGAGGTCATTGATCGATGTATTGTCCCTGAAAGCGTGTGGAGTTTCAAAATGAGCTGCTTGTTTTTGTTCTGTTGCATCTCTGTTCAAAAAAATCTTCTGGTAGTCTGAAAATCTCTCCCTCTAATATTTTCTACAATTCACTTTCTTTATCATATCTCTTTCACTCTGTCTACAATCTTACTTTCATGAATGAGGTCGTTGATCATGTAGTGTCCCTGAAAGCATGCGGAATTTCAAAACGAGCTGCTGCGTAACATGTCATGTTCTGTTGCACCACAAATTCCGCAGTTCTTAAGTGGTACCAGAGCACAATGGGGTAATGTAGTATGGGTGCCAGGAGACACGCTCTAATGGAATGCGGGCAGGGATGGTGATACATAATGTTCGTGTGAAGGTAGCGCTGTGTCTACCAGCATTTGGCTGCAAGAAGTAAATTTTATGGATGACAGCTTCTGTATGTATTTATTTATCCTCTTATTTATCAAAATTGCATCAAGGCAATACAATGGCCAGCCTCTGTATACTCCTAATCTGACTGTGCAAAAAGAAGACAGCCCCCTCCCAAAAATGAAATGCCTAAATTTTCAAAATGAAGTTCATAAACATTGTAATAAGAATTTGAAGCGACAAAACATGGTATCACAGCCAACATTCTTTGGTGCGCAAAGAAGACGGGCAAAAAGATAAGATGCATGAAGTTTCAAAATAGAGACCATAGACATTATAATTGAAGAGAATCGAAGGAAGAAAACTTGGTATCACAGCCAACAAGTCTTTTATTTCTATATTCAAGAAGTGCAGAAAGTAACACTACTGTGATAGCCTATTCTAACAAATTTACCTCTACAATGACACTCAAGGCTACTTCCTTAGGACAACTTCTACAAATAGACCCAAGGAAGAGGGGAACAAAATGTATTGTTTTTTTTGGTCAAGTCAGGGGAAAATCAATAGGCACACAGATGTCATCCGTAAAATTTACTTGCTGTGGCATTAGTATGCTGTTATGGGTTCACTCCACATCTGCTCTGGGGACAGGTGTTTACCTGAAAATTCCACCACTTTTGGGCTTCTTAGTAATGCAAGGAAAGCTTTCTGTGCTGCTGAAACATAGGTCTCTGTAGACCAACTATTTCACATGGGAATTGTTCTGATGTGCTAAAGATAGAAACTGCTAAGATTAATTTCCTGCGATTTCCATACCCAAAACGGTTGCAGTTTTTGTGTTACATTAGTTTAGTAAAAAAGGGCAAACAGTTTTCAAATACAGTAGCAGTACCATGCATTCACTCTATTTTCTAGAAAACTGGCATGTTACACATTTGATAAGAAACCACATGTTTGTATATTTTTATCTCCATTTTGCAGCTCATCGCTATCGTGCGACCAAAAATAAATGCATTATTAAATTTGTATGGCCTCAAGAAAAAAATCAGTGTTGCTTCCTACGTTAGCGTGACAATAGCTTGAAAAAAATCAATAAGTTAAAAAAAGCCCATTGTTTTGAGCCAGTCCCTTTCCATCAGGCCTTGACTATGATGAAAGGCTATAAAGGAAAGGAAATCAGCCACAAAATTGACTTCCGGACCAGAAGGCCTTTACGTGTGTCCAGACCATGAATAGGCTGTTAGGGAAAAGCTATTGTCGATAGTCTGCGTCTGCTTATGGTGATCAATCTGTTTTGCAATAAAGGGAGTCGTGCTGTTTTAAATCAGAGCCTTGCATGAACTCGTAGATTTGTCAGCTTTCAGGATCATTATACACCACAACATTGGACAACGTTATAAAACTTTTAAAACAATTTCTTATGTTCGTATGGAAATCTTCAATCATGACTGAAGAGCAGCAGACTTTGACATTATCCAAACTTAAAAGGGACGAATGGTAACGGTATTGATTGGTTTATTTGGTTGCTCTTAAGTCAAACAATCATCATCTGGATGTGTAGAGAATGTTTTATGTTACATAGTTCATACAGGCTGACATTAAGCCCCCCAGCCATCCATTGGATAGCCATAGTAGATTTGATAGATGAAGGCCAAGGTTATTGCTGAAGGCATGGGGACCTTGACTCATATCTTAAGCCATATGATTGATATATTTAAATGATTTTTGCCATGACTGGGATCTAGGCTTTCAAAACAGATGATACATATATTTCTCAAACATTTTTGTGTGAGATACCATTAAAACCTGGTGACCACATTCATCATCATCATCATCATCGTTCCTCCTCTTATGAGGTGCAGCAAGAGAAGTTCGTCCTCCAGAATTTCTTGTCACTCATTGCAGAAAGGAGTTCCTGCCCTTCCAAATTAGTTTCAGTTTCTTGAGAGTTGTGATTGGTCGACCCATCCTTCTGTTTGCGTCCGGGTTCCAAAGCAGAAGCTTTCCCGATGGTTCACTACTACGTACAACGTGGCCCACGAGACTCAGCCGTTGACGTTTCACCACTGTGGTGACCACATTGAATTTAGATAACAGCAAATGTTTCAGCACCTTGGAAAGCTCCGCCTTTGAAAACTGCAGTCATGGATATTTTGGCTTTTTTTCTGCACAGAGAGTCAAATTAAAAGGGAGCCATTTTTGCAGTTGGCATCTTGCAAGCATATTGAATTTTCAAAGCTACTTTCATTTCTGAAAGCTTGTTCGCAACAGCCATTCATGCATTTCCTCATCAATGTGCTGATGATGTTTTAATGTTGCACGCATCTGTTACATTGCTGTGTAATCAAGTAAACCATCTGTTGGGTTCTTGTTTCACTCACTGATGAAAGAGAAAGATAACCATTCAGCAATATCATAATTCAATAGTATAAGTACCATATGCTTATTGGTTATCTCACATGGTATACTTTCTGAAACTCTAGTACTCTTCTGAAGACAAAGTAACAGCTTTTTTCAAACATGACTGCTCATGATTGGTTATGTTTCATAAATGTACATGAGTGTGTGTAGCATCTGGACTGAAGTGATCAGATAAGACCACAAAGCTATGTTTGTAGTAACATTTTAAGTGATTCTAAAAAAACTACATGAAAGTTGTAGCAGGCAACAAAGTCTACATATAGTTTCCTACATGTAGCTGCTGTATTTGTGCTACTGTTTCTCATTTGATATTAGTATTGAAGACACAGATGTTGGAATATTCATGGTAAAATATAGTTTTGGGTTGGGTTCGTCAAACTTGATCAAACTTTTATCCATAGCAAGACCTTTTGGATTTGATCCAAAAATGCTGTTAGGCACATGGGAAAGCTAATGCAAGAAAACGTCCTGCCATCTTCTAATGCAATACTACAGTACCACCTGTCATCACCAGACAATTTGCAATTGAAAGAGAAAATGACGCAAAATTCAATTTAGATCAAGAAGTGTGATGTGTTTAGAGCATTTTTAAAATCGATCGAACCGTATGCAATTCAAATTTTTGACTGACAAGCCCTTTCTTATCGTTGGCGACAGACTCGCCTTTCAGGAAAATTGTATTGAAGGCTGACATACCCTCCACAAGGTTGCAACTCACCAGATGGATAAGGAAAGCTTCTTACTTTTTTGACAGTAAATCCATATAAGTACTGGGCAGCTTGGTGCCCTCTTGTCTATCCAATTTTTATTGGGGGTGATTCCTATACTGCCTCCCTATCTCATTTCAATGTGCTTTGCATGGTAGAACAGTGAAACCTGTACATGTTGATGAAATGACCATCTGGCCAATATGAACACGTTTTTGTTGGTCCATATAATTGTTCCCATTGACACAAGCATTAAGAATCCTGTCTATAGCGACCACCTGTCCACAAAGGCCAGATTTTATTATTCCTCAGTGTGGTCTTCTTGGGCAGTTTTTTAGTACCATGTACTTGGAATTTTTAGACATCCAGTAGTTTTCCCATCCACTCAATCAATGGTAATTAAGCTTACAAGTTTGAGTTATTCCAGGCGACTGAAGTTGTGTGGGGAGGTGCCTCACTACAGTAAGATATCAAACAGCCAGTGTTTCATTGCCTTGTGTGTTAAAATACCCAATAATCAGAGTATACTATGACCTAGGTTGTATGTGTGTGTGTTCGGGAGGGGGTATCACTACAATAAGAGATCAAAACATTCTAAACCTGTATCTCAGGGTTGCCGTGTGTTTTAAAAGACCCAATAATCAGAGTATACTATGACCTTAGAAGGTCATGCCCACAGGCACTAGTTACGACTCTCAGCTCTCAAAGCTGTTGAGTATCGATTTGGTGAATCCCAAAGGAACTTTAGATTGGCGAGTCGATTCATTCCACCCATATCTTAAACTCTCTGTCCACATCTGTCTTAGCCTGAA
Organism: Branchiostoma lanceolatum; assembly: GCF_035083965.1. Taxonomy (NCBI): domain Eukaryota; kingdom Metazoa; phylum Chordata; class Leptocardii; order Amphioxiformes; family Branchiostomatidae; genus Branchiostoma; species Branchiostoma lanceolatum. The sequence continues at coordinate 5,419,095 of NC_089723.1, read as the reverse complement.
GACAATCCAACAGAAATTGAATACAGCTTACAATTCTAGAAGCTGTGGTCATACCAGTCAATAGAATTTAAAGCCTGTTCAGATATTTCATATTAAGTAGATATCTAGATCAGCCTCAAATTTTTCGGTTAACAAGGTATCATTTTAGAAGAAATCATAATGCCTATTTATTTATTTATTAATCATGGCTAAATGATGGGTAGATGCGTACTCTCTTTAGCTCTGCACATGTAGGGTTGATTTCCAAGAGAGCCCAGGATAGGTAAACAAAACACAAACGTAGGAGATTATATATAATGAATGAATGTATGAATGGTTTATTATTAACAAATGTTCATTGCTTGGCTTTGCTAGCAAAGATTTTCAGGGGTTGAGTCCACAAATAACAAATATTACATGGCAGCTAAATATAGAATTGCATACACTGTATAACATCTCATAAAACACAAGTAAAATACTACTGTCGTCTTTGACATACATTATAAAAATCTCAATAACGCTTACAATTTTTTGTGTAGTACAGATTGAGCTTGACTTTGAAGAAAACTTTGTGCAGAAACCAGATTTTAAAACGGAACTTAAAGAAAACTAGCCTGTTTCTTCTGTAACTATTTGTTGTTATGTAAGCAAACTAAATAAAGCATTGGTGAGTTCTTCTTAAAGTCCCTTATTCTGTTTTCAAGTCAAGATTCCCCAAAACAAAGTCAGCATGTTTTCGTACTTGGATCTCATTGCCTATTCTGGAAGTGACTCTAGCTGAAACACAATGCTGAAATCCCTATGGATTTTTTCCTTTTATTCAGGCAGATGCTAAACCTTTTCATGGTGAAACTCAAGTTGACAGGCTGTGAATGGACCAGAGGCCTGTCTGCCTCTTGCAGACGTAATGCACAATGGCCCATTAGTATAAGTTCCTGAATGATATAATCCAGAACATAAATCTAGATACAGGAATTTCTCGATATACCGTAAATGCAGAAATATTTGCAGTAGTTTTATGACTTGGTTTAACTCTTTACTGCAAACTTAAAGCAACTGCGAAAAGCCGTTCTGTTGTGTGAATTTACCGCTTCTTTTGTTTCAAATGTGAACTCAAAACAACCGCAAACACTCCATTTTCTCCCTACCACAAAATTAGATCCCTGAGCTGCAAACATTTCTGCATTTACAGTACTCTAATGACTGCCATTTTCTGTAACTCTGTCAGCCCAGTTTTTGTTCAGAGGACTTTGTAGTAGGTTATGAGAAGACATGTAATTAGTTAAAGAAAAGATTAAAAGAGTTGCTCAGTTAAAATCTTAAGATATGTGAACCATGACAATCATTATTTTGCTTTACATCTCAGTCTTCTACAGTGAAATAAGCAACAAAGTTGTTTTGCTTTGTACCTTACTTGTATTTTGAAGCTTTACAAGTGACTTTATTTGTTGATAAGCTGACACTAGTAAACTTTATTCCAGTAAACTTTGTTCCTTGTAAAATGTTATTGAAATGCAGCCAAAGTGGGAGGATAGCAACGAAGTCATTGATAAATATAACACACTTCTATCCTCTTAGGTCACACCATTTTAATTTTTTGGTTAACAGAATTTTTTTTAAAATATGCTAGATTGGAAAATCAACAGGAAAACAGAATCTCAGAGGAAAGTTTGTAGTTTGGTGCACACAATTTCAGGGAGTGAACTGGGTCAGATGTAAGTTTTTACCCAAGCCTTCTGTTTTCATAATTTTGTTTTTGCTAAAATTTAAAAAAATCTGTTGACCAAGAAATTAAATTGGTGTGGCCTTATGTCTCACAGCTGTACATTACTTCCAGGGCCCATTACATTTGTATATCAGTAAAATTAAATGTTCCTTTCCATTCCTTTATAACATTGCCTTTGATCTCTTCTTGTCTTAAATTATGACAACAATCATAGTAATAAGATCAAATTATAGATACATGTACCTCTGTAGCATTGATTATTTCACATACCAAGAAAGCAAGATTCCTTCTTCATTACCAGAGTTTAACAACCTATAGCAGACAGACGAAAGTAAAAGTCAGCTAACTCTTGAGTTAGATTGATTTTATGGTACTAGCAGCCAAATTTGGTATTGCTTGTTCTGCATACTAATAACCAGTTGTTCATTCATACTGTATGTACGGACAGAATGACTGTACACTGTCTAGTACAACCGTAAATCTTGAAATGTTTGAAGTTTTATTTCTGCGTTTTTCACAATGACCTCTGACTGCAGAACTATAACTGTACACTGTCTAGTACTGTGATTCTTTAAATATTTGCAGTGGTTTATTTCTGTGGTTTTTACAGTGATCTCTATTTGCAAAATCATAACACCACAAATATGTTTTTTGTACATCTACTGTACTACAATATTGTTTCAATCGCCAACTTTGAACACCAGGAAAAAAATATTTTCCCTACTTCTGTGAAATAAAACCGCTGCAAACTAACTGCCTTTACTGCAGTTTTGGAAGTGGTAACAGTGCTTTGTAAATCTGTACTGATCATCAAGGGAATTCATTAGGATATGCAACTAAGTGCACCATCCATATAATATGCCAGCACACATACACTGAAGACCAACTTAGCCCAAAGTCAGGTCCGCTCCCTCGAGAGGACCTGACATTTAGAGGGCCCAGTCTTTTATCACGGAGAGAAGATTCTGAACGTTTGCAACAGTTTGGCAATGAAGACGGAATTATGTACAATACAGAGATCAAAGCTGACGGTGGATTTTCGAAGAAACGTCCTCTTGGGAAATATTGATGCTTTTATTAGAAGAGGCCCAGTTCATTATTAATTGATAGAATGTAGGATAGCCAAGTATTGTTTTTTTCCTTTGCTTTTGTTTTAAAGTCTAGATCTTCTGTGAATGCTTACTAAACCAATACATAGTAGTACATACACACACACACACACACACACACACACACACACACACATGCGCGCGCGCGCACACACACATGTATTACTCACACACAAGGTATGAATGTCTGCAAAGTACAAATGAGCCAGATGTTACTCTCTTAAGTTTTCATCTGAACTTGACTGTGATACTCATGATACATGTACTTGATTTAGACTTGAATAGGATTGCTTGTAGTTTTGAAGTTTTATATCATCATGATATATCAGATACCAAAATGTTACCCTTTCTAAGAATTTTTCCAATACTGAAGCCTTACATGTACTCCTTCTTAGAGTTTCTCCAATACTGAAGCCTTTTTTCTTCCAAGAATGCCTTTTAAAAATACCAAGGCATTTTGAGCCTTCCAAGGTTTCTCCAGTACCAAAATATTTTTCTTTCAAAGATGCAGTACTGATTGAAATGTTTTTGCTGCTCTTCCCCTGGCAGATATGTATCATTATCATCGTTCCTCAATTCTTTTTCGTAGAGTTTCTCCAACACTGAATCCTTCTTTCTTCCAAGATTTCTCCAATGCTGAAACCTTTTTCCTTCTAAGACTGTCTTAAATACCAAGACAATGTTTCTCCCATAGTGTTTTTGCTTCGAAAATTTCTCTAATGAGTGTTTTTGCTGTTCTTTCCTGTGCAGATATGTATCACAATCATCGAAGCCCGCCAGCTGGCTGGGCTGAACATGGACCCAGTGGTGTCTGTACAGATTGGTGAGGAGAGAAAGTTCACCAGTCAGAAGGAGTCCACCAACTGTCCATACTACAATGAGGTAAAACTGTCTGTTTGTCTGTCTGTTTGTTTGTTTGAGACTTTACCTATTCATAATAAAAGTCAAATCAGCCTGGTGAGGAGAGAAAGTTTACCAGTCAGAAGAAGCCCACCAACTGTCCATACTACACTGAGGACACCTACTAACATAATTCCACCAGGGTACATAATTCCACCACCCTGAAAACAGTCTTCGCTGTCATTTTCCCAAGAACTACCAATGATGTCCACCACCCTGAAAAGATACAACCAAATAGATCTCCAACCCAACGTCCCCCAGTATAACACACTCCTGTATAAGTAAACTGCATTCCTAAGGGCTGCTGCACTAGAGATCTCTCAAACTCACAGTTTTTCAAAGTGACTGTTCTACATGTACATGTATGTATAGGCTGGCAGATAAATTTTAATGGAGGTTGAATCTTGTATGTTTGTTTGTTTCAGCCTTTATCTATTCTCTAAATAACTCAAATAGGCCTGGTGGCTGCTTATCATTGAGGTCATGAGAGAAGAGGTACATGTAAGGATCAGACAAAATATAACAAATATACAGATTACATGAAGCCCTAATGAATTCATAAAGATGTACATGTAATAAATACATCAGATCTTTATAAGAATCCTTTAAGAGCTACTAATTTTGCAGCAGTGTCTGGCAATCCTTCATTTGTCATTATAGGTTGCAGAAAGAAATTGAAGGTGCTTCTCTGTAAATCACTCTTGTGAGAGTTAGAAAAGGTGATGATGCCTTTATCAAAAGTGTAAAGAAATCGGCTAATGTAATAAAGTCATATAAGTTCTCTCAGAAGTTGACATAACGAAGAACTGCAATGACTTTAATGAATACAAATTTCTTGCAGCTTTCAGTGTGTGAAGTAAAAGATGATAATATAAAGATTCTCTCTGGAAGATGATCTAAAAGATGATCTAAGAATAACACGAACTGTCTTTTGAAATTATTTTGATCTTAATTTTTAATGGCAAAGTAGGCAGTTAAGGTTTTTTTATCAATTGTTCTGCTTATCAGTAAAATTACTGTTATTGAAATTCCCTGACAAACTGATGACATTACTACAAGTGTGTGATGATCTGTTGATATGAAATGATGATATAGCAAACCATTAAAATCACTAACACAGGTGTGAAGCCATGCATTATACACAATGCTTCCAGGCACAATGCTCCCAAAGGATTGCTTGTATTGACGTCATAGGGTAACTGAAAAGCTTCTGCCCTGGAGCTAAAAGACAGTGATATCATATCTTACACTTTGGAGGAACGCTGACATGAACTTTGATATTTGAATGTCCTATGTGTGCGATTTGTCACATGAACTGATTCAGAAGTGATATTTCATGGGTACATACAATAATAGAAGACACAGCTTTCTTATTCTAACTAAGTGGTAAGGGACATGTTCTTGGATTAACTTTGTCCTATGTGTGCAATTTGTCACTTGAACTGATTCAGAAGCAATATTACACAGGTGCGTACAACAATGGAAGAAGCGCCTTTCTTGTCCTAACAAATTAAACTTTCTTATCCTAACCAATTCTTAAGAGATGTTTTTCTGATGAAAATGTAACATTAATTTAGTTTAGTCTAATATTTTGTACCACACTAGTGCAACATGGTAACAAAAGCGTTTTTGTTTCTGATAAACCTAAAGTAAATGTCATTCAACAAGAATGGTAAACTGATAGAATTCTGACAAATTTCGGCTGTCATTTTTTAAGCATCCCTTCTAATTCCATAAGGCTTTGGAAAATGTTGTGTTCCCGACTGACCCTAGCAAATACCTGTCAACACAAGCCTTTTCTTAGACCAACCACTGCAAAAAGACATAAAATCTCCAATCTAACATCTGAGTAATAAAATTCAAAACGGACTTCCTATTAACAGAATAAAGCTTTGAACAGTTGATAAAGAAAGCGTAACAAACATTGTACAATGTATATCTGTATAACTACAAGGTGAAAATACCAGTTTCCTGATACATTGCATTTTTACATTGTTAAACTTTATTTGTTGGATTGGCTGAAATGTGAAGAGAAAAATGAAAATCCCTACCTACTATCCCTAATTCTTTCAGGACCGTAATAGGAAACATATTATAACTATAAATAAAGGAGGCCATATTTCAGCTGGTTTCTTGAGTGAAGCCTGTTAAGTAGTTTTCAATGCATCACATAAAAAAATGTAACATAACTCCAGTTTAGTCTTAAGCCTTTGTACCTCACTGGTGCAACATGGTAAGAAATTTGATTTATTTCTCAGTAACTTGATAAACCTGAAGTCAATGATATTCAACAAGAATGGTAAGCTTATGGCATTCTTACAAATTCTGGCTGCCTTTTATTATACATCACTTCTAATTCTGTATACCAGCCTAAACCAGCCCTTATTCTTTCAGGACCATGATAGGAAACACAACATAAAACTATAAATAAAGGAGGCCATATTTCAGCTGGTTTCTTGAGTGAAGCCTGTAAAGTAGTTTTTAATGCATCACACAGAAAAATGTAACATTGATCTAGTTTAGTCTTAATCCTTTGTACCTCACTGGTGCAACATGGCAAGAAATGTGTTTTATTTCTCAGTAACTTGATAAACCTGAAGTAAATGACATTCAACAAGAATGGTAAACCTATGGCATTCTTACAAATTCTGGCTGCCTTTTAGTATACATCACTTCTAATTCTGTACCAGCCTAAACCAGCCCTCATTCTTTCAGGACCTTAATAGGAAACATAACATATAACTATGAATAAAGAAGGCCATATTTCAGTAGGTTTCTTGAGTGAAGCCTGTAAAGTAATTTTTAAAGCATCACATAGAAAAATGTAAGATGAATCGAGTTTAGTCTTAATCCTTTGTACCTTACCTCACTTGTGCAACATGGCAAGAATTTTGCTTTGCTTCTCAGTAACTTGACAAACCTGAAGTAAATGACATTCAAAAAGAATGGTAAACCTATGACATTCTTACAAATTCTGGCTGCCTTTTTTATACATCACTTCTAATTCTGTATACCAGCCTAAACCAGCCCTAATTCTTTCAGGACCTTAATAGAAAACACAACATATACATGTAACTATAAATAAAGGAGGCCATATTTCAGCTGGTTTCTTGAGTGAAGCCTGTAAAGTAATTTTTAAAGCATCACATAGAAAAATGTAAGATGGATCGATTTTAGTCTTAATCCTTTGTACCTTACCTCACTTGTGCAACATGGCAAGAAATGTGTTTTATTTCTCAGTAACTTGATAAACCTGAAGTAAAATGACATTCAAAAAGAATTGTAAACTTATGGCATTCTTACAAATTCTGGCTGCCTTTTAGTATACATCACTTCTAATTCTGTACCAGCCTAAACCAGCCCTAATTCTTTCAGGACTGTAATAGGAAACACAACATATAACTATAAATAAAGGAGGCCATATTTCAGCTGGTTTCTTGAGTGAAGCCTGTAAAGTAGTTTTTAATACATCACATTAAAAAATATAACATTAATCGAGCTTGGTCTTAATCTTTTGTACCTCACTTGTGCAACATGGCAAGAATTTTGCTTTGTTTCTCAGTAACTTGACAAACCTGAAGTAAATGACAGTCAAAAAGAATGGTAAACCTATGACATTCTTACAAATTCTGGCTGCCTTTTTTTATACATCACTTCTAATTCTGTACCAGCCTAAACCAGCCCTCATTCTTTCAGGACTGTAATGGGAAACACAACATATAACTAGAACTAAAGCAGGCCATATTTCAGTAGGTCTCTTGAGTGAAGCCTGTAAAGTAGTTTTTATTAATGCATCACATTAAAAAAATGTAACATTAACCGAGTTTAGTCTTAATCCTTTGTACCTCACTGGTGCAACATGGCAAGAATTTTGCTTTGTTTCTCAGTAACTTGATAAACCTGAAGTAAATGACATCAAAAAGAATGGTAAACCTATGACATTCTTACAAATTCTGGCTGCCTTTTTTTATACATCGCTTCTAATTCTGTACCAGCCTAAACCAGCCCTAATTCTTTCAGGACCGTAGGAAACACAACATATAACTATAAATAAAGGAGGCCATATTTCAGCTGGTTTCTTGAGTGAAGCCTGTAAAGTTATTTATTACACGATCACCTGCGGGCTGGACTGGTAATGTAATCTTTGCGTCATGGGGGGGGTCTACATTGATTTTTCAAGAAACCGATCGATATCAGGCGCTCGTGCCTGCGTCATGGCGTCTCTAGGGGGGATGATCTGTCTTGAAGAGATTTATAAAGCACATTGGAAGACATCGACTTTCAAATTAGGTTTCGGAGTTCTCAGAAAGGGGTAAACCTGGGAGTGGAGTCGGTGCTTTTAGTTTAAGTGTGAATGGATTGGGAGTACAAGGACAGTGATGTTGCCATTCTTTATGAAGATTGGTGGAATATTTTACCCTTCTCCCTGCTGCCTAACCCTATTACTAATACAAATTTTGTGGCAAACGGCTACCATAGCATTTTGAAGGTTAAGAAAAGCAATCACATTAACTTACCATTCTATTGAACCATATGAAATTGTCTTCACTTCATTAACATGTCTATTCAGAGTTTTGGTATAAAACCTGGTTCTACCAGATCTTTCTTTAGTCACTGACGAAAGATAGCAGATGCTGTCTGACTTTTTTTCAAAATTTTATCCAGTTTCTTGAGTAACTATTTTTGGCGAATCATATTAATGATTGAATCTTTGATTAAGGGCTAGTTTTATACGTTTAATTTGTGGTAATAGAAAGTTAGATTTGGAAGATGAATGTACAAAAAGTAATTGAATTACACATAAACCAATTTTGTTGTTTGCATATTAACAGTTACTATTTAAAGTTGTTGAAAATGACCACTTACTCAAAACAGTGACAGGTTGTACTGTCAAACCAACCTACTCTGCACCTTGAAAGCAGATGTAGCTATTTTCTATGGGCCATTTGTCATAAATAGTAATCATAAGACATCATTCAAGATCAGAATGGATTAAGGTTACCATTAAGATGGAATTTCCCAAATCTAGGATCAATCCAAGAATAATCGATGACACATCCAAATAGTTCTACACAGGATGAAGAGATATGGAGCTATTCAAAGAAATAGTCACTTGTATCAGTCAAAGTTTTACTTGACTATCAGTCAAGGTTTTACTTGACTAACAAGAAGGTTTTACTTAGAAAACTTACTTCGCGCTTTACATGTATATTGCTGTTGAATAAAGCACAGGGTTGAAAGATAAACTGGCCCCTTTCACAAAGGTCAGAAGGTGCTTTATGACCTTTGTCCTGGTCTTATATTGCGAATGACCCATCATTTAACCCCAATCAACATCCAATAAAAGCTGGAATTCGCCCTTTTAACTGAGCAATGCCTTAGTTGATGTCCGTGGTTCTGAAATAAAAGCTGCTGCAGATTTCTTACAGACAGACTTTCCGATTGTTACATCTATCCCAGATCTTCTGATTTAGCAGTAATTTTTCTTATGGTTTTCTGCAAGTAAAACTACATGTAGTCTGAAAATAAGTCTTGGTATTTGTTTTTTATTTAAACTCTCCATCTAGTAAAATCAACCTTTGATAGAATCAACTAAATGAGGTATACAACTATTTTATTTGAATTACTGATAGCAAACCTAACAAAGAGAACTGAGATAAAAATGTCACAGAAAGACATCAGATCTCTGAATTGTTATATGCATGTTTATACATCTTGTCTGTTTTTTCACCACCATGTATCCAAATGAGCGCTATTGTCAGTGGTTCCTTAGAATCAAGGCAACACAGTTCAGTTGTTTATTGTATTGTACTGTATTTCTGCTAGTTGTTTTGAAAATAAAATTGAATTGAATTGTGCAATTATTAATCAGAAATGTTTCCATCTCTCCCCTGCAGTACTTCGTTTTTGACTTCCACATGTCTCCAGACATGTTGTTTGACAAGATCATCACCTTGTCCGTGCTACACTCCCGCAACCTGCTGCGCTCCGGCACCATGGTCGGGTCCTTCAAACTGGACGTGGGCACGGTCTACGATGCCCCCGGTAGGTGCCTCTACTTTCTACCGCAAAAATCATATGTATAACACCATAAATGTGTTCTAGCACCTTGGTCTAGTTGTTCATCAAACTGGACATGGGCACAGGTGCCACTACACTACTAGAGTGTCGTACCGGTACTGCAAAAATCAATTTGGTACAGTTCTAAACTTTGTCTACCAGAACATCAATGTACTGGTACTGCACCTGAATAGACTTACACTAAATCATCTATACCTGGTGTTATGTTCAGGTATGCAGCCCTACTCTACACTTCAACTATGTACATGGGAATAGATCTCATGTCATCGTTGACTTCAACTGTTTTTTAAGTGTGTTCACGATTCTAGAATGATTATGTTGATTAAGAGCTGAAACCATAAAATGTAATGTGTTTGGGCACCATGTTTGGGTTGTTCAAACTGGACGTCGGTACAGTCTACGATGCCCCCGGTAGGTTTTTTGTTTGTTTGTTTGAACCTTTAAGGTACCTTTTTACTCAACACTGGACGTGGGAATAAACCTCTTCTCATCATTGATATCAACTGTTTTTTAAGTGTGTTTCAGTACATTTACTGCAAAAATCATTTTGGTGCAGGTCTAAAATGCTTGAACATCAATGTCACGGTACTGTTCCTGAATAGACTTACACTCGAGTAGAGTACCTAACTTTTTCACTTATTTTCCTACTCACTCACTCACTCACTCACTCACTCACGCACTCACTCACTCACTCACTCACTCACTCACTCACTCACTCACTCACTCACTCACTCACTCACTCACTCACTCACTCACTCACTCACTCACTCACTCACTCACTCACTCACTCTGTTGAGCTTGCTCAAAGTCATGTCGTAACCAGTTGTCACCATAACACTCCAGTTGTCACCATAACACTCTAATAACACATTAATATATGTCATATGTGGCCTCCCACGGTTTTTTATTCCTACCACAAAGAGGAAAATTAGAAAATATTACCACTATGCCATAGAATATGAGAAAAAGTTATTACTCTCCTACAATGAATTGTGTTATGAAGAGTTGGAGAATATCTCATTCAGATATATACAACCCAAAGCTTTTTCCTGTGGTGGTTTTGCTGTCAACTTCAACAAGAGTTTTTATGGACTTTTTCTAATGGCAAAAGAAAGATGTCAGAAGTAATCTGCTATCCTGTCCTAGATCAAAAGCATTCAATAAAAATCACCTTATGAACTTATCAGCACTGTCTTAGGTCATAACTCAGAAAAATGTGAATGCCCCAAATCTTTCGTATCTCATTGATACAGCGGTAGCACAGTTGGAATGGGTGTCCTGAGGCCCATTGACCCAATTGTTTCTGCCATAATCAGTGAATAAAACTTCTTTCACTGAATCCTTGTTTACTTTGTTCCTAACAATTCATGATGTCCGAAGTTAATAAATCTTGTACCCTAACCATTGAGAGGTGAAGAGTAAAGCCCAGGGGTTCCTAAGCATTTGCACAAATTCTATATAGAATTCATACGTTTTTGCATAGTGATTTGTGCATTTTTTTAAAAATTTGTCCAAATTTCATAGAATTTGTGTGAATGCTTAGGGACCCCTGAAGCCATAGCTGAGTTGAAAGGCTTGTATATTGTATATGTCCCTATTCCTAACCAGGTTAGATCAATATTCTGGGATGTTGCTATGAATTTGTTTCCTCAATTTTACACTATAATGACCCCATTATTCCTGTCAAAAGAACCTGGATTTCCTTGATCGATTATCACCTCTCCTCCTTCTCGGCAAAGTGTAGGTATCTGCATCCTGTCTTTTGGCTACGCTTAGATGTGGCTCTTTAAGAAACTTTGTGCATTGTGGTCTTAATTATTCATTCCTTGAAGTTAAAGAGTTAAGTTTTGTTTCAAGAGTATGTCAAACAATTGCAGACAATGAAAGATTTACACCATTTTTGTAAGGCACCCTTTTCACAAGATGATGATTGCTGGGTGACCATACAGCAACCAAAATCTAATTTCTGCGACCCTCGATTTCATACTTGGAATATGATGCAAGATGTATGAAGACAACAAAACACACAAAATGTACAAAAAGATTTTTTCTTTATCTATGAAATTCATTGAGTGATCTGCCTTTGGTCGCTCAGTGGTCACTCAGGGATTGCAGCCTATTGCTAAAAGAGGGTGTAGTATCTTCTATATGTATGAATTCAAAGCCAATGTTTCCTGAAAACTCCCAGATCACCAGTTCTACCACAAGTGGGCCCTGCTGACGGATCCGGAGGATGTGATGGGCGGCTCTAACCGCTGAGTGACATTGAGCGACCAAAAATTTGACAGACCGCTCAATGAATTCCATAATAAACAATTTTTTTAACATTTTGCCTCTGAATATATGTATAAATTCAAAGCAAAGTTTTCCTGACAAATCCCAGATCACCAGTTCCACCACAAGTGGGCCCTGCTGACTGGGAAACCCAGTGTCTGAAGGAAACATAGTTACATGTTCTTCAGTTTACAAACTTGGTCCAAACTTTGTGCTCAGAATTGTAAATGTATGAATTCATAGAAAATGTTTTGTAACAACTCCTAGATCCCCAGCTCTACCACAAGTGGGCCCTGCTGACTGGGAAATCCAGTGTCTGAAGGAAACAGTCATGTACTTCAGTTGACAAACTTTGTGCTCAGAATTATATATGTATAAAGCCAATGTCTGAAGGAAACATACATGTACAAACTTTGACCAAACTTTGTGCTCAGAATTCATGGAAAATCTTTCCTGACATCTGCCAGATCACCAGTTTTACCACAAGTGGGCCCTGCTGACTGCAAAAGCCACTGTCTGAAGGAAACATACAATGTACTTCAGTTGACAAAATTTGTGCTCAAAATTATATAATATGTATAAATTCATAGAAAATTTTGTTTTGTAACAACTCCCAGATCACCAGTTCTACCACAAGTGGGCCCTGCTGACTGAAGAAGGATACATATATGAACTTCAGTTGACAAACTTTGTCTAATCTTCGTGTCAGAATTATATACATGTATGTATGAATTCATAGCAAATCTTTCCCGACATCTCCAGATCACCAGTTCTACCACAAGTGGGCCCTGCTGACTGGGAAATCCAGTACTAGTGTCTGAAGGAAACATACATGTACAAACTTTGTCCAAACTTTGTGCTCAGAAGTATATATGTATGGATTCATAGAAAATGTTTCTTGACAACTCCTAGATCACCAGCTCTACCACAAGTGGGCCCTGCTGACTGGGAAAGCCAGTGTCTGATGGAAACATACATGTTCTTCAGTTGACAAACTTTGTCCAAACTTCGTGCTCAGAATTATACAATCACGTAAATATGTATGAATTTATAGAAATTGTTTCATAACAACTTCCAGATCACCAGTTCTACCACAAGTGGGCCCTGCTGATGGGGAATCTAGTGCCTGAAGGAAACATACATGTACAAACTTTGTCCAAACTTTGTGCTCAGAATTCATGGAAAATGTTTCTTAGTTTAGTACTTTGTGCACAGAACTCTATATGTACATGAATTAAAAGCCAATGTTTCCTAAAAACTCCAGATCACCAGTTCTACCACAAGTGGGCCCTGCTGACTGACCCGGAGGATGTGACGGGCGGCCCTAAGGGCTACCTGAAGTGCGACATCGCCGTGGTCGGGAAGGGGGACTCCATCAAGACCCCGCCCAAGAGCAGCGAGGATGATGAGGATGACATCGAGGCGTAAGTTTGTTTGTTTGTTTGTTTATGTAGCATGCGTAGTCCAGTGGTTAGCAATCTTGCCTTTCGCTCACCCGACATGCACGCTACCGGAAAGGGTTGCAGTCCTTAGGACGGGACGTTAAGCCGTGACCCACTGTTCATTGTGCTTGTCGAAAAGAGCTAGGGGAATTTCCCCTGTACAATGAACCTGTAAATACTGTACATAGCGTCTGTCTTCTCTGTCGCGACCAGTGGAAGATTAGCTCATCTGTTCATTGAGTTCATTTGAGCTAAACTGGTTCGAGATCACTTTCCTTTGTTTATTTGTTTGTTTGATCTATTTATGAAATATTTAAATCAGTCTGCTGGCTGCATTTCACCAAGATTACGAGAGAAGAGGTAAGGGTCAAATGAAATATAACAAAGAGGTAAAAGGGTTAGGCAAAAGAAGAATCAGACAAAAAATAACAAAAGAGGTAAGGGCTAGACGAAATGTAACATAATATAACAAAGATTCTAATAAATCCATAAACATTATGTCATTTCACATTTAATTTACAGAACACACTACAAAATGTTTTTTCTGATTGTGATCTGTAACTTGTACCTGGAATCCTCCAAGTTTTGTCCAAGTTATGGAAATGATTGATGGATGCCATGAGTAATGATTTGTTTCCACAAAGTTTGCAATATTCACCAGGAAATTTGAAATAATAGTGTCTAACCAGTCCACACCACAAAGGATCAATGAACATCGAACAAAGAGAATAAGTTTGCATCATGCTACCCAAAATTCGCAGGAAAGGTTAACAGGCAGGCTCCCAGGTCCAACCTTCCTTTGGTTATTAGATCCCAGCAGCCTGTCCCTGATACATACAGAGAGACAGGCGTGACAAGTATGGGATAATCCTATCATGCGTTATCGATTTTCAAAATTCAGAATGAGCTGCGTGAAGAAATAACCCATGGGAAAAGGTACACGTAAAATGACTTTGAAACCAGCATAAAGGAGCTTGAAAATTCCATTACCAGCTGAGATGGGGGATGCGAAATTTAATAATGGCAAATCTTACAGTGCTCAATAACTGAATATGAACCTTGCATACAGAAATACAGTTACCAATCCTGACAGTAAAATTTCAATGCTGTTGTACTTGTTGTATAGCAATGCAACAAATAGTGCTAATAATACATGTAGGCTGATGAAAAGTTTGTTTTTGAGACACTACGAGTTGCAATAGTAATAGTTTAATGATTTCTGACCTAGTGTCGTACAATGTAGATGAAATAAATTACTTTCATACAGATCATTTAGACTCTACATTTTACTATTTTGAAATATCACATGGAGTTTTCCTCATGATAAACACCTTTCAGGTAGTCCACAGATAAGCTTGCTTTCGTGTTGTTTACCAACACTGGAGATCTGAAAGAAATGATGACAATGTGAATAAAAATATGTTGAAAATCAATTGCAACAAAATTGTTAATCTGAATGAAATTTTTTTATTGTTGGGATGGAAAAAAATTCATCCCAAAAATCGTTTTAAGAAATCTGGACTTAATGACGTAAAATTGATAAAAATGTATTTTTGTAAGCTTCAAAGGACAGTTTTGACAACAAAAATTAACAACATTGGGCTCCCAAACAATGAGTGGGTCAGATAGAATCTAAAGCTGGAGAAAGCCCTGATCACAACCCAAACTTCTTTCATTTCTTCCCCTACAGAAATCTGCTGCTCCCAGAGGGAGTACCAGCAGAGAGACAGAGAGCCAAGTTCATTGTCAAGATCTTCAGGGCCGACGGCCTTCCGAAGATGAGCACTGGACTGATGGCTAACGTGAAAAAGGCTTTCACAAGCGAGACCAGAGACCTTGTCGATCCATTCGTCCAAGTGGAGTTTGCGGGACAAAGGGTAAATAAGACCATGTACATGTGTACCTAGAATCAAATCTTACATTAAGATATTAATTGCTTTGTACTTGTGTTCCATGAACCTCATTTCTTGCTGTGTAAAGCCCCTGTCACACATAACTGACCATGGCCTCCTGACCTTCTCCAGACCTTCTCCTGACCATATTTGGGCGTAAGCCGTGAACAAGGTCATCTGTGGTTGGGAGTTGGTCAGCAAGGTCGTCTACTTGTCTTTAAAGCCACCTTCACACTTATGCATATAAAAAGTCCGCATAAGTTGCATATTAATGTTTTGGGTTTAGGTTAAGTTTGCAGCCAAAGAAGTAATTTCTTTTGCGGGTTAGCTAGGCTGCACTTCTTCCCCGCAAACTTTTCTTAAACCAAAAAAATGTTAATGTGCAACTCATATGCACTTAAATACATGCACAAGTGTGATAGAGGCCTAAAAGTTGTAAACATTATATGCCAGGCAACAATAAATTTGCAAACTCATAAAAGTCCTATTCTGCTTGGATGTGATCAGAGGAGGAAATTGTAGCTAAAATAAGATGGATTCCAGGCTACTCCCAACCAAGCGCCGACCTTGGTTAAGCCCCCCTCTCACTGGCCCCACAGCATGCTGGTGTCATCGCTGCGTCCTAAACTGGATTTGTGTTACCCTTGACTTTATAATGGGAATATCATTCAAAACGTACAAGTATGACTAAAAAGACAATAAAACACACAAAGCTTAAAAAGATTCATTTTTTTGTCAATGAAATTCATTGAGGGCTTTATCAATTCGATCGACCGCAGCGACGCCGCCAGCGTGCCGCGGGTCCAGTGAGAGGGGGGCTTTAGGAAGTGGTCGGAAGCAAAGGAGTGGGGAGGTCTTGAATGTGTAACAGGGGCTTTACTGAGGTGCACTTCTAATGATCTTGACATTGCATGAGAAACTAAGAAAATTTTCTCTTACAGATCATGTTTTCATTTTCTCATTTGTCCATTGATGTTATTCACAACAACATCATTTTGGTCAAAGTAACTTCATTGATTAGACTGATGAGCACATTTTTACACTTACATGTACCATCCGTCTTCTTTATCAGAAAATTGAGTACTACTTTAGGATAAGGCCACACCAATTTAATTTCTAGGTTAACGGATTTTTATTTTCCAAAAAAAAAAGAATTTTTGAAAAAAAAATCATGAAAACAGAAGGCTGGCCCAGCAGCCCTCTGTTTTTATTAAATTTTTTTCCAAAAATTTTTTTTTGGGAAAATAAAAATCCGTTAACCAAGAAATTAAATTGGTGTGGCCTAAGAGTATACTACGTTACTCTCCAAGCAGGGGTTGGGCTTTGGCTTGTTTTGGACGTCTCTTTATTTTGACAGGTTTTCATTTTGTCCGCTTTGGCTAGCGGACATTAAACCTGACAAAATAGAAAGTCTGATAGAAAGCCTAACCTCTGCTTGGAGAGTGTGCCACGTAGTTGTGTACTTGGCTTTGAACCTATATATTCTCTTCGTCTCCCTCTGCTCATTCCACCGACTAGGATGTAAGTATAAAGGCACTGAGGGCTGTCATAAACTTGAACTTGTACTTTTCAGAAAAAATAATTTATTTACAATTATTCAGCTTTGTAGCAAGTGAGCATACTTGAAATGCATCATATAGTTACGTTGTATGTAATAAATGAAATAGATTCTATTTCATTTATTTCATCTCTCCGCCATAACTGAATGTAACCATATTGTACTTGTACTCTTTCTTTGTTTTTTTATTCAATTTCAGACAATATGTTTTATCTTGGCTTTTCTGTGAATGCGAATGTCAGAGCAATTCAAGGCATACTGAAGGGAACCCTTCTACAGTTTTGAATACTGAATGATATGATTGTTGTTATCATTATTCTATCTTAAATTTTCTCGCTCGCAGTTTCAAAAGGAATCAGAAATGCATCAGCTTGGATAGAATGTCTCGATTTTTTTAAAGAAGGATTTCTCTACTTTGCATCTGCATAATGCGAAGCCATCAACTTTTTTGTTGCCATGGAATCATGAGGATTGTTATTCATCTTTAATTCATTACCATAAAATGTAAGGCTATTAGCATACAGCTGACTAAATAGCTAGCTGCTAAATCCATTATGATTTGTGATGAAAATTGACTATTTTGTGTGTCCACATCTGCAGGGTCGCACTTCCGTTAAGAAAGGCAGTTATCAACCGGAGTGGAACGAGCAAATCGTTTTCTGCGAAATGTTCCCGCCGCTTTGTCGGCGCTTTAAGATCCAACTGCGTGATCATGACAGTGTGAACAACGAAGTGATTGGGACACATTTTCTTGATCTCAACATGATTTCTGATGATGGTGACAAAGGTAAGATCATTGGGCTGTGGTTTCGAATCCCACTTCTGACACCATGTTGTATGTGTATGTCATTGTCATGAAATAAGACAGAGACATGTACGGTAGATGTGCTCTTGGAATGTATCATGCTGCGAAATCAGATGGAAACAGTAGATGCTGCAAAATGTGTACTCTTAAAATATGTTTGTACCACAGACAATGGGTGTGCTCATTTTTGGGCTAATTGTAGAATAGACATTATATGATTTTTACACAGCTTCTTGAATCACACCATACTTAATATGCATAATGTATGTTGTAGAGAATAACATACTGGAAGTTACATTGATTGGAGGAGGTGCTGCCAGCTATCTAACTTCCTGTAACACCGCTGCCAATCTTTTTTGCTTTGAAAACAACTTAAAGTTTTGACTTCATTATGCTAGACTTATCTTTTTTGAAACAATATATTGTCGTCAACAGCCATGTTATGGTTTCCTAGACATGAAAGTAAGAATTGATTTTTAGTGGAAAATACATGTACATGTCATGATAAAACTTGAAAAGTGTATGCCTGTCGTATGTATATTTCCATCCTCTGTGTAACCTAGTCCTGATACCATCTCTGCTGCAGGGTTCTTGAACACATTGTAACAGTTTCCTACACAAGATACACAAGTAGGAAGGACTCATTGGAATTCAGTGGCGAATAGATCATACAACTTAAAAGCCTGTGTGCTTGTCGTTTGTATTTGCATCCTCCTTGTAACTGGGCCCTGATATCATTCTCTCCTGCAGGGTTCTTGCCCACTTTTGGTCCCACCTTCATCAACCTGTATGGCAGTACGAGAGACTACTCCCTCATGGACGAACATCAGGCACTGAACGAGGGAGTTGGCGAGGGTGTTGCGTTCCGAGCCAGACTGCTGATCCAACTGAAGTGTGAAATGTGTACAGACGAAACCGAAGGAGTTTCGAACGAAGTGCAAGTGGAATCCTGCTCTGCCCTTTCTGATGTAAGTTTTGATGTTGTGTATGCCAAAATACAATGTAAATGGAACAACACTTTAATAACCTGTATGGTAGTAGTAGTAGTCCATAAATGTGTTCTGCTGCTGCAGTGGTCTGGACACTCAATCAGCATAGATTTTGATAACTGGCCCCTTGCTACCCTCTGTTACATGGTCCAGGGCTCTGCTACCATTTAAACTAAGTCCTATATACATGCATATATGTCTTTCATGATCTGGTCTTTCCATTGCTGGGGGGGTCTTCGTTTTGTTCTGGTCTTGAAAAACTCCTGGTTGTTTGCTTTGTAAACCAATGTTTGTGGTGGTCTTCTTATGACACGACCAAACCATCTCAGCCTTCTTACTCAAATGGCCTCAACAATGGATTGTCTCCAAGTTTAATTCTGATTTCGTCAATCGCCTTGTTGAAGAATCAATGAATTAAGGGAAGAAGATTTTGTTTCACCAAGGAGGTTATAAACTCCTTAGCATCAATTTTGATACCATACAGTATGTTCTTCAAAACTTTGTAAGATTAGCTTCAAACTTGGCTATTCTGTCAACAGTTGCAGACTACTGCTGGCTGTATCAATGAGCTCTTCCTGTTTGGCTCAAAATAGTACAGTTTTGATGTAGTGCCAAAATAAATGGAATTAGATACAAATCATTTAGAACATACTGTATGTTTTTTCAAAAGTTTGTATTAAGCCTCAAACTGTAACTCTTCTGTTTTAGACTGCTGCTGGCCGTATCGATGAGTTCTTCCTGTTCGGCTCATTCTTGGAGGCAACCATGATCGACAGGAAGATCGGCGACAAGCCCATCACATTCGAGCTTAGCATCGGTGAGGTTTCAAATTACACAGTGTCCGATTATGAATAGGACATACCTTTATCTGTATAGCCCGTGGTATAACCTCCCTTCGGCTTAACACACCAGGTTCGTAGCGCAGCAGCAGCTGGTCACCAAACAGCATATTGTGAACTAACACTGAACGTGTTTGATTGGCTACAAGCCCATCACATTCGAGCTTAGCATCGGTGAGGTTACATACTACACATTGTTCACAGTGTCTGTTATACATTCGATCGGATAGGACATACATAGAGCTACAAAACAATGAACACTATTAAGATGTATTAGATTTTTCTGTTTAGAACTATACAAAACTTTGGAAACTTGCATATAGCAACATTTCTGATTAATCAGTTACTAGAAAGTTTAAATACCTCTGCCACAAGTCACGAAAATCAATCAGCCAACGAGTCTGCAAGCTCTAGATGACATTTTTAGCAGTAAAATCCAAGGTCTTTTCTTTATCATTGGGTGATATTAAGGGATTGGCAACGTTCACAGGTCAAGAGCCCCATTGAATTTGATTGGGTAGATTTTCATGTGAAAAATCTGATTTTGAAACCGGGCGACCTTCTTGCAATCAACAAATATGGCTGAATCTTGTCCACTACGTAACACGGGTGTTGTTATGAACCTATACATTTTGTACTAAAGTGTATGTTTTGAAAATTTCCCCAGGAAACTACGGTAACAACGTTGATGGCCAAAATGCCAGCACAGCTCCAAAGGGAGGAGACGGAGGGGACAGTTCAGAGGAGGAGGATGAGGAGGACGGCAGTTCTGCTAACTCCATCACTCCAGCAATCAAACCTGTAACCAATGACAGGTTTGTTTGTTTGTTTGTTTGAACCGTTTGTTTATTCATGATAAGCTCAAATCGGCACGCAGGCCGCTTTTCATTGAGGTCATGAGGGAAGAGGTAAGGGTCAGATACAATATAACAGAGATACACAGTCATTTGAGTCCTAATAACTCTATCAACATATATCATAATTACATATTTATGGTACAACAATATACAATTCCTACAACATACAACATAAAGTAGGGCGAAAGCAGGTCAGCATCATGCTCATCAGATTTATTCAATGTCTAATCATGCTCCCTTTAATCTCCGAGCATAGCTTCCGGTGGCAAAATTGTAACTGCCGGTCAAGACTGCATGTTAATTGCACGGCAACCGAGCAACTTAGTCTTGACTGGCAGTTTGGATTTTGCAACCAGAAGATCTGCTCAAAGATTAGCTCCCTTTGATTGAGAAAAAGAATGCTTCCTTTGCTTTTTGTTGTTTAAACTAGGACTCATACATTACTTAATACATTATGTAGGACATTCACTGAGAAATATTGTGAACACTGGCATTAGGAAGTTATGCATCTCTATGATATTTACTATTTTTTGAAGATTTGTATAACTGTATATGTTAATGCTATGTTAACAATATCTCATTTTCTCACAATTTTTCTCACCTTTGCCAAAACCTTAATTTTCAAACCCTTATCTATTCATTCACATGCAGCTAGCAGTATGCAAAATGTTCATTCAGAAAAGTTATTAAAGAAGACACAACGTTGATTCAGTCTTGTTGCTTCTTCTGTGTTTCTTTGTTTTGCATAGCTGCTAAACCATGCTTATTAATTCCTGCTTCCTTGACATCTTGTGTTTGCACCTTTTATTTTTACTCTCAGATTCTTAACTACCCTCCAGTTACGAAGGCCGCTCGATCGGTGAGAATTGGTCTGACGCAAACTACAAACTTAATACCTGTCTACCGTTTTATTTCAGAAAAGTGGTGGTTGTAAGGTTATCAATGATGGTGTATGTAGATCATTGGTGTTAAGGTTATTTCTTGGTGGTCTATGATACAGTAGCCTTTAGCTATTACAATACTGGTATTTATAGATTTTGATTAGTGATATTTAAAAGCTTTGTTTCAGAAAAGTGATGGTTGCAAGGTTATTATTGATGATGGTGTATGTAGATAGTTGGTATTAAGGTCGTTTTCAGGTGGTCAATGATACAGTAGCCTTTGATTATCATAGTAATGGTATTTGTAAACTTGACATTGCATGAAATAGTGCTAGAAACATAATCTGTGTACAGTGAAACCTGTAAAAATGACCACCTCTACATCAGGATAACCTGGCAAATATGACCACTTTTTGGTGGTCCCTTAAATGATTTTCCCAATTGATACAAGCTTAAGCATTACGTACAGTAATATCCATGGTGACCACCTGTCAACATAGATCACCTGTCCACATAGATTAAAATCTGAACTACATGTATGTGGACAGGTGGTCACTACAGGACCTGGAGTTAACGTTTATGAGAATGGGAAAAATATTATGTAAGGGACCACCAAAAAGTGATCAAATTGGCCAGGTGGTCACTTGTACAGCTTTGTCTGTATATCACATCTACTTGTGCCAGAATACTAAAGAATGAATAATGGTTATGTTTTCCTTCTATCTTGCAGATACTACTACCACATGCCATACTATGAAGAGAAACCCTGCGTCTACATTAAGTCCCGCTGGGAAGACCATCGCCGCAGACTCTACAACCAGAACATGCTAGTCAAAGTCATTGAGAAAGGGGTTCGTGTGTTAATTTATTTTCCTATACAGTAGTTGACAGCATGTCAAGGTACGTGTAAAGACAGCTCAAGAATAGTTCTAAAGAGAAGTGAACTTCTGCATTGACCCACAAGTCAGCAAAAGTTATTTCATTGTTAATTTCAAGGAGTCATGTATATTTTGCCTTGTCATTAAGTTTTACAGATTCTTTGTAAAGGCAAGAAATTTCTTTGTTTTTACATGTACATCTATAATCAGTGAAATTGAAAGTTTCAAAATTGCGATGATCTACTGGTTTTGGCATCTGCAGTTGTTGAAACATCCTGCAGCTGCAGTCAGTCTTTCTTCTTGGCAATATTCCTCAGCTGCAAATGAATGACTGCATATTATTTAGCTGTATGCATGAAGCATAAGATCACACAGCCTGAAACCTGCAACTGTGAACTTAAATCTTGATCTAGGAGGAAGGCATGAACGACGTCCAAGAGATGATCACCATGGAGCGACCACACCCAGAGCGCCGCCTCCGAGGGGTACTGGAAGAGCTGTCTGTCGGCTGCAAGTAAGTTCACACCACTGTCAAGTTATGTATTATTTTCTAGATTCACTCTATAGACTGGACATGGTTTTCTGTGACCTTACGGATGTTTCAGGTCCTTTTTCAGTAATCTAAGATAACTTTTTTCATTCAGATTTTATGGAATACACAACATTCTTATTCATGTTTTAAGTAAACATTTAATTTCAAGATTTACATTCTAATCTTCGAATACAACAGAACATTCTTATTCATGGCAAGTTAAGTTTTCGTGTTTAGTTAAGTTTTTAAATAAGTTTTTAAATAAGTAAGTATTTTTCCATGCAGAGACTGTATTATCTAAGATTGAAAAAAATCATTTCCTGCATGGATGCCTAACTTTCCTTCGTTGTTATGTGGGTCAGGAAGTATTCTGCATTGCTGTCTTCTTGTCCCATCAAGCTCCCCACTCATGACCAAATGAATGCTTTCCTTGAGTTTCCATTCAATGTTGTTTCTGTACATGTGCAGCCGCTTCTGTAGCCTGCTGCAGAAGGCCAGTGGGAAGGACGGGAACAGTGCTGGTAGGACCAAACTGGACAAAGAACGTGCACGCACACTCCTGAGAGAAGTCGTAAGTGAAACTATTAACTCTGACAACAGGCTTTAAACCTGTGTCCTTGTCTGCTTTATCTTAAATTTTGTTGTCATTTTCTCTGTAAAACTCCTGTAACACAACAGGAAAATCGATCCACCAACAAGTCTGCAAGCTCTAAATGATATTTTTGCCATTACTAGGCCAAGTCTTCTCTTGAGCATTGCACAATCTTTGTGAATCGGGCCCCATTCAATGGGGTAGATTTTCAGGTGAAAAATGTCCTTGATTCTGGCGATTTTGAGATTCAGCAACCTTATGGCAATCAGCAAACACAGTCAAAGCTTGACTGTGTGACAGGAGCTTAACGAGATTTTGTTATACAAATTTAGATAACGACATGTTTATTGGTATGTAAACATGTATAATGGTAATAATGTCAAGATTTTTTCCCCCTTTTTAGGAAATAATTGGAAAGGAAGCCAAAAAGATGAAGGCCACCGTTCGGGCTTCCACCCACAAGGAGAAACTCAAGCAAACCAAGTCGTTTGTTGACAAGCTCAAAGTTCTCAACATTGAGGTAAGTTAGATATACTCTAAGACTAAGACTCAGAGATGCATCTTCTTCTATGTGGCAATGTTTGTAACATACAGTTTTTGTTTTCTGTTTCTTAGATACTAGTAGTAAGTATAAATTGTATAGGTCTCAGCAGCACAAGAACACTCCTTCCTATTTAAGCTTTGACACTGAAATCAACTATAAACAATTTTTCCAATTCCATGTGTTGATCACATGTTGATATGAATCTTGGCTTGTGTCTATAAAGTTATACCTGAGCCGTGATAACGTATTTATGTTTGATATACATATAAGAGTTCTGGACCGGTCTGTACTTAACAGTATCCTATGGGCATCTACTTGTATCCCACGGCTTCCATTTTAACGTACTTTGCATGTGCTGCATTTCCCACTGCAAAGAATTTTGTTACCAGATTCAGACATTGGAATTGATGTTCTTACAATCATTTTTTTGAGGATACCAAATTTGTCAACTTCCGGTGCATTTTGCATTGAAGGGTGTTTTCTCTGCTGGATATGACAATACAACACGGTGTATTCTGTATCATCCTTGGTCCCAGCCCTCCCACAGGTGATACGTGATACACCATGTTGTATATTCTCAATGTACATAGACATTGATAGTGGTAGATCATTTAATCCTGCACAAAAATATTTCTTCAGCCCCAAGACAGCCTGCCCGACATCTTCATCTGGATGCTGAGTAACAACAAGCGCATCGCCTACACACGCTTCCCATCTCGGGACATCCTGTACTCCATCGTCGCTGAGGAGACAGGTGTCAACTGTGGCAAGGTGCAGACTCTCTTCCTCAAGGTGAGACCATCTTTGACTTTTGACTTTGACATCTAGTCCACAATTATCTCAATTATCAACTCATCTGGCCAGTATACTAAAAAAAAGTAAAGTTTTTCTAGAATAATAGTGTCACCTGTTAGATCAGCTGTTAGACAGATAATATTACTGCAACAGTAATAGTTAATTGACTTTTGTTTGAGATGTGTAAATACAGCTGTGAAATTTTGTATGAAAATTGCCCTTTTAAAAACTCTATGTCATCATTCCTGTGCGTTCATGCAGCTGCCTGGGAAGCGCGGTACCGGCCCCAGCGGGTGGACCATCCAGGCCAAACTGCAGCTCTACCTCTGGCTGGGCCTGAACAAACACAAGAAGGACTTCCTGGGTGGCCTGCCGAAGGGATACGAGCAGACCAAGGCTATTCAAAGTGCTGGCCGCCTGCAGTCTGTCCCCCCTGTCACTCTCAAATACGAAGGTGCAAGTCACAATTTTACTATTCTAATCAAGTTATCCCTCGCTCTTGTGTAGAATACAACCAAATCTAACCAAGAACGGGTGGGAAAGATAAGGGATCTAAATAGGTGAGGCCTGCCTGAACAGAAGAGAAAGAATCCACACACTTCAATGGTGAATGTCGAGCGCAGCAAGTCAAGATGAAGCAAGGACATGATGAGTGAAGTGCACTGGGTTACTGTAAAATGTAGAAATGTTTGCAGGGATTTAATTTCACGGTGGGGAGAAAATAGAGTGTTCGTGGTGGTGTTGAGTATGTGTTGGAAACAATAGTAGCGCTACAGTCACACAAAGGAATGGCTTTTTGCGGTGGGTTTAATTTTGCAGTGAAGAGTTCACCACAAAAAACGCGAACATAAAACCACCGTGAGCATTTCTGCATTTACAGTAATAGATGAGTTGGAGAAGGGAAAGAAGTGGCGACAACTTTTAAAACCAAAAATGAAACAACTTTAAGACTATCTCACTCACCCTTCAGTATTTTTTGTTGCTCCATTTACAGTGGAGGACGTCCCACTAACACTTGATACCAATTCCCACACCTAACATGTGAAATGTCTTCTACACCGGAGCGGAAGGATACTTGATTTGGATAGGTTACTATTTGAGCTGTTTCAGGACACACAAACTAGAGGGGCAATGCAGCAGTTTGATCTTAGCCTCCAGGTCCTGTATGTATAATGTACCTGTACCTTTTTTGTATATTTTGAGTTAAGTTGAGGGTCTGCATACCTTTTTCCATGAGGTACCGGTATCTCAATTTACCATCAATTGTACAGTTAGCTGGCCTGGTGTAAGTCAATGCTAAGCATTGACAGTAGATTATCTCTGAATTGTAATTGTTCATTTGAATCATACATAGTGATTTCATTGTTGAGTATTATTGACAGATTATTTGTATCGTGAAGTTGAGTACCTGATTGCCCAAAAGTCACAAATGAGCATTCAGTTGTGTCTTGGTTCCTAGATTTGTTTTGAAAGATAACCCCATGAATATAATGAAACAATCCAATGAAATTTTGCCCATAACCTTTCGTAATAACAAGTCAATTTACCATTAACCATTGCCATGAAGAAAGACTGAATTTAGCTGCAATACGTTTCAACGACTGCAGATGCGGAAGAAAACAGTGGATGATGATAATGACTCAGCAACTCTCCTGAATTTACCGTTAACCATTGTCAGAATCCCCTCATGACGACCCTCTAGGTTTTCTTAGAAGGGCCGGGTAGATTCTAATTATAAGCTTTCTGCCCACTTGCAGAACGTCAGACAGTAAGTTTAAAAACCCTTCAAGGGAAGAGGAAAGAGGGGTTCGCAATGGAAAAGAGGGGAGGATGATATCAGAGAATGAACAGGTATAACACTTTTAGTGAAACAAGAAGAACAGAAAACCAAGAAGGGTGGAGAAAACATGTTGCCAGATCCTCTGTTGTACCCCAATGGTCAAATAGTTAGACTAAGGCCAAGGGATAGATGAGATGATTCTAACCATTCCACCCGCTTACAGAACGTCAGACCTTCCAGCTGCGGGCCCACATGTACCAGGCTCGCAGTCTGGTGGCCTCCGACGCATCCGGTCTCTCCGATCCGTTCGCGCGCGTCGTGTTCTCCACCAGGAGCATGAAGACGGAGGTCATCTCGGAGACGCTGGCGCCGACTTGGGATCAACTCTTGGTCTTCGACGACCTCACCTTGTTCGGCAACCCCAAGTCCATGGCCGAAGAACCACCGACCATCGTCATTGAAATCTTTGACCAGGACACCGTGGTATGTGGTCACATGCACCGGCATGTCTTAATTACACTGCACAACTCTTTATATATAGCCGTTGATATTTTCTATCTCACTGTCAAGATAGATGTGTGAACTTTAAGGCTCTCTATCAATTGTTTGTGCAATGGTGTTGATAGTTATTGCTTGCATCACTGTTTCAGAACAACGAATTGTGAATTCATTCCAAATTTTGTAACTTTTGAATCATAAGCACTGTTTCAGAACTATATACAGTGAAATTAGATTTCGTCAATATTTTCTCCAAATTTTGGGTACTGAGCTAAATGTATCTTCTGAAAGAAAAACAACTTTACACTGAAGTTGGCTGAGACAGTTTTGTTTGCACAATATTGTTGATCGTGTTGTGATTGTATTAGTTGCACATAAATATTCACACTCACTGCAACTGGAAGCATGATAGTAGAGAGAATGAGAAATGTACATTAACTTGAGCTCCCGTCATATCAACCAAATTACTTTTGATTGGTATAAATTGTAAGTTTGATCATTCAAGCAAAAAGTACTTTCTAAAAGATAATTTTGGCACATTTTGGAGCTTCAACCATACTCTGATGACCATGAAGATAATAAGTTACATTTCTCATTGTAGAATTTTACAATATCATTAAATGCACTTCAGGATATACACAACCATGTATAGGCAGTTCTACCCGTTGATAACAATACCCACTTAATAGCATGTTGTAGCATGTGAAAACCCTGTGAAGTCGAATGTTGTCTTGTGTGCGTATCATTGCTCCTAGTGTTACAATGAACTGGGCACCATAACCAGATTCTGAACAAACATCTAGATCAAACCTACTGTTTATCAGCTTGAGTCTGAATTTTGACATTTTTCAGGAAATTACCTTTTGGACTTTCTCAGTCACAGTGACAAAAAGATACTATCTGAAACATATTACCGTTAACAAAATCTATCCATGTGCTTGAGTAACTTTTGTATTGTGTATTTCAGGAAAAGTACTATTTTAGACAATTGTTGGAACACTGGTGCCCAGTTGACTGTACACTGTCTTAAACACTGTTACGTACTAAAATCTGCACCCTTGCATCATGTGTCCTGTACATGTATGCTATTGTTTCTGACCAAAACTTGTCCATGGCCACAACATACCTGTACATGTATCTTCAATTTACGGTAACCTTTCTACGAATTTCATGCATTATTCCATTTCTGTAGGAGTATAAAGAAAATCTGCCAATTTATTTGAATCTGAATTTTTTCCTAATTCTTGAAATATTTGGTAAAATTACGCTGATGAAGGTTAGACATCCAGGTAATAAGATACGCCAAAAATGATTACTCAAGCAACTGGATAAGATTTTGAAATCTTATCCAGTTGCTTGAGTAATTATTTTTGGCGTATTTGGTAAAATTGTTGTTTCCAAAAAGTCTTCAGTCGGTAGAACTGACAATTCATTCCTCTTGTTCCAATAAGCTTTCAGGGAATAAGATGAAAATGAACTTGAACATGTACATGTACTCCAGTTTCCTCAATAATTACTGTTGGAAAATAACTGCTTGGAAATTTGTGCAAACCCATAATATATCAAAGACTAGAAAACTACATAAACTTAATATGAATTCTATCTTTTCTTCAGAAGTTAACTTTTCTGTTCAGAAATTTGTGAAAATCCATTTCATATCGAAGACTTAAAAAATACTATTCAACTTTATATGAATTTCTTGAAAATCACTGTCGAAAAATTTGTATACATCCATAAAATTTCAAATTACATCATTCATGATTTAAATTTTTATGAATCAGAATATTTTCTTGATGATTACTGTCCTATTCCTGTGCAAACCAATTAATAAATAAATAAATCATAATATACATTTCAAAGACTCTGAAAAAGTCACCATTTAGTAGTTCTGCAAATGGGCACGTCTTGGTCAATGTTGACTCTTCCCATCCTTCCATGGACCTCCCTTTCTCTTGCAGGATACCAGCAAACAAGTGGTAGGCCCCGCTCTCGTCTTTCCTGCCAACCGCCACCCCACCACCAACTAACAATTCGCTCCCACAAGCCGCTTTTCTCTGGTCACCATACGCTCATTCCATTGGTGTTTTGCTAGCACAATACAAGACAGTTTGGTTTTTATTTCATGCTTGAAATTTTGTCAGTGTGATTTTTTTAGCTGTTTTGTGTGCAAAAATACAAGACAGTTTTGTTTGGTCATTTTTTTATGCTTGAAATTTTGCCAGTGTAATTATCATATTTCGCCCATACTACAGAATGGTCGAAATATTTTGCTTTTTAGCTGCTTTGTGTGCAAGTCCTAAAAATCATTACAGGTATACAACCTTTGGTTAATGTTTGCTGTTGTTTATTATTTTATGAAAAAATCTTTTTTTCTTTAAACTGTAATATATAAAAAGATTAACTTTATATACCGGTAGATCTTTTGACAACTGTAATTTCCAGCATTTATCAATGATCAATATCATACAAATTCTTCTAATTTCAATAAGAAACCAAATTAAAATTCTCTTGTTTGCAATAATCAAAAACCTCCTTCTTTGCAATACTTCCAAATACATTTAGTGCCATAGAAAAAAGGAAGTGGGAGTGTTTTGTTGTGACCAATAACAAATCCATCTGCTCCAAGCAATACTTCCAGTCTCTGCCTTCCTACTTTTCATTCTTTAAAATCTTTCTTTCTACTCTAGATCTAACCCACTATATATGTCACCCTCTGCCATCCTTTCAAAGTGTAACTTCAATTCCTCAAGTTTTTGATGTATGATTCCATGTGGCTTCGTCAATCACTCTATTACCAATCCAAATTCCATAAAGGTTTGAGAATGCAAAGATATGTCCGTGTTACCTTTTCTTTGTATTATCGTTATGTTACTTTATATCATATTATGAAGCCTTAACAAAGATGTCTAGGGCACCAGAGTTGCCATACTTTCATACCATGTCTTCCCTTTCCTTGTTTTGTTTCATTATATTATATTATGATAGGTGTTTAATTGAACCTTTTGTTTTCAGGCAGGGCAACCATCAGAGGTAAAGAAATGCGTCAGAGAAAAGGGTTTTCATTTTGTTTATTTATGAACCAAGGGGATTAAGGAGAAATTCTAACACTTTTCATATTTTTTACCAAAATTTCACCAGCAATCAAAGCTTTACTAACACAATTGGTGGCAGGAGTGATACTAATAACAGCCTTTAAATTAAAGCAAAGACATTTCTATTAGACCCTCTAGTATCAAAGAACTGAAGACAGGCTCTAAAACTTTAAGGCTCTTTTTGCTTCAACATTGCCAAAAGTCAATGTGAGGGTAAATCTGAGACTATGCAAAACTTTAGCCACATGTAAAATCCTTGCACTCTCCCAACCCAGCTTGATGATAATCTTTAACTTGTCATATTTTGATAACTTAATTTTTTGCACATGTATGTGATGTTTGTTGAATGTCTTGTGCCCCGAACCATTGTTACCATTCATGCCTAACTCACTGCCACAAAATAGTTAAGCCATGCACCGTTGAACCACGTTCAATGAGCCACTGTATATGTCTATCATTGCCATTTCTTACATTCAGCCTCACCGCATTCACTTCTCTGCTTCCTGCACACTTCTTCATTGTTGGAAGACCCAACTGATGAAACTTTTTTGCTAAGCTCGCTTTTTTTACGTTGTTTCATCTGGGTCCTCCAACAAAGAAGCCACATCTCTTTTTTTTGTTGAAGAAAAACAATGACAGATTCTTCTTGCAGGCGACACCCAATTAACAAGTTTTACTAATTAAACAAATGTGTTGGGTGTACATGTACAGTGTCAACACCTCGCATGACTGCAACCTCTGCAAAGCACAATTTCTACAGTAGAGCACTCTAACAGTCTTGCTCTTTTAAACCCTGCCTGTCTGAATTGTACTAACATCCCAGACTGTTCTCCATTCTGAGGTAACTATCAAAACCCAGGAGGTCAAGGCAAGGACAGATAGACATCCTGCACGTAAAAACAGGGGTTCCTTTTTGGGCCAGAAGTCACCAATATTGCACTGAGTAATATTTTGGATTTGATCTACATGTTTTCAACAGGACAAATTTTCTGAGAAATAACAGACATTTCAGATGCCTTTCGTCATCCTTAAGCTTCTTCAGTGAAATTCCTCCATGCCTAACCTTTCTTCACAAGCATATTTCATTCAGTAGTCTGGTCTCTTTTTTTAAATCTGCTTGTGATCAAACTCTGTTGATTGCTCCATTAAGAAAATAAGCTAATTATGACAAGTTAATTAGGAAACCATAAGATTTTGGACAGTGGCTTATGCTAAGAATGGAACCCCTGGTTGAAGTAGATCAAAGTGTTGCACAGCCATCACTGCACCTTAGAACTCTTTGGGGATAAAACTTTATAGGTTTATCAGTTGTAACACCAAATTTCGTAGGCTAAAATTGCAGTTACTGTACTTGGAATGTCTATGCGTTTTCAAAGCTAAACAGTCACACTCTCATAGTTCAATATTACATAGTAACACATTTACAAAGAATTTATGTAATTATGATAATCAGGCAAGCAAATGAAATATTCATTATTTTGGAAAATGTCTTGAAGGTCTAAAAATTAATTGTGAACATTTTGACAATTTTGGCGATGCCTCAGGGGTTAGCCTGATACTATATCATCGTGAGGAATTCTGGTGAATCCCCAAGAGACACAGACTGTTGCATCACCGCCAGATCTATGCTCCGCACGTGTGTATCTGTCTTCGTCACCTGTGCATACCATCCTGCGAGAGGATAGGACTTGGCAAAGAAACCCAACAATGCACGAAGTAGCAAACAACATAGTCCCCCATTCCATAATCATGGTACACTTCCTGTAGTGACTCATGTCAATGTACAATTTATGACTATTTTCTAATTTTTGTGAAGTGACCTGGATGTTAAGTCCTGGTACACACACAGTCTTATCATTGTGCATTTGCATGAGTCAAAGAAGGGAACGTACTACGAGCCCCCTTAACTTAAGCCCCCCCAAAAAGCCGAACCTCAAAACCTTGGAAAGTCGTGCCTGCATGTGGAATCCGTTTGTTTTTCCACTGGGTTGGTCCTGATTTCTTGTTCCTGCTCTCCGTCCTGTTCAATGGTTGGTTGCTCGGCTCCCTCTTGCATGCGGCACTCTGAAAGGCTAAAGACTTGGTGGCTCATGCCATGCGAGTAGACACCAAGAAAGAGGTACCTCGGTGTTCGCAGCCGGTACAGGTGGTTTTCTCAAACAAACAAACAAACAAAAACAAAACTGACAAAAGTAAAGAAAACAATGGCTTTTCTCGTGAAATTCTTCAGAATGTGAAAAAATTTGATTCTTGGTTTGGACCTAAATTATCAATTTGAAAGTCTTTCTCATCCTGTTGGTTCATCTGTTCAGCGCCAATAGGTATGACTGTGGACCAAAATGAGGAGTCCCAAAACTATATACTTGGCAAATTGCTGCTGTCTAAGCCATGCCTATATAGAAGAATCGTTCTTCGAAATTTTCAATTTCAGTTCATGAAATATTCAAAGGGAAAAAACCAAGGCTGTGCCGGCCAGATGTTGTGATGTGACACGTTGCATGCCAGCGCCACAGCGTTTAAGTGTGGACAAAACTGACAAATTTACCTCATGTCATAATGTAGAATCTCCAAGTAAATCCCTGTCAAAATGGTGGAAAACGTGTCTGTGGAAGTACATAGCTGTAGTCGTCACCTGTGTCAACTCGAAGACATTTGTAAATTTGTCATTTGTCCCTGTCAACATAAAGCATGCTTGATGTTGTCCTGGAAGTCTCCTAAAACCAGGCTAACTGCACCACGCCACCTATCTGTGCTTAGCAATACTGCATGCCGCTCGCCTTTAACCGAACGCTGCATCTTCTTTAACTGCACGTCCACAGATGATATAAAAGCAGAAGTTTCACATCCATTGTGTGTATGTATGTAATAGGGGAAATCAGAATTCATAGGACGAGCTCTGGCCAAGCCGACCATCAAAATGGCGAACGAGCGGTACACGCTGCCGAAGTTCCCGCCTACGCTGGACTGGTACCCCATCTTCCGGGGCCAGGAGCAGGCCGGAGAGCTGCTGGCTGCTTTTGAACTGATACAGGTGAGATACTATTTGTTTCTATTCCATAAGGCCACAGCAAGTAATTTGTATCGATGACATTAGCGCGTTCAAAACAAGAAATTTCAATGCCCTCCAACGGTGGTCAACATGCCGAAAATTGGCAAATATGTCGTAAACGTCCTTGAATATGAATACCCAGTGTAGTTCCTGCCCATAATGGTATGATAACAAGCTGTTTTCTGCATTTGTTCTAGCAAGGACCTTATATAAATAATGGGGGGGGGGGGGTTCTAGTTAATTGAGCTGTATACACAAGGTGTTTCATCGCATATGAAAAGCCAATGTAGTTGCTTCAGATGATGGTACAACAAGTTCTTTTCTGCTTTTGTTGTAGTTAGTCTATTGAGATGTATACACATCTACAAGGACATGTTTACTGCTGAATCAAGGAGGTTTTATATTATATATGAATGAATACAGGACTAAAAGACCTGTTGGTCATTATATCATATTTTGTCGCCCCAATTCTTGTTTAACAAGAATTATGATCTCAAAATTTGAAAATATACGAATCTTGTTTTTTATGGTTTTCTGCTCTATCTCATTAATTTTGGAGTCTGCGGAGGATGTCATCCATAAAATTTACTTGCTTTGGCCTAATTGTTAAAACTAACAATACCTCAGTGGAAGCCCTGCCTAGCTCGGTCGTATTTTCTCCCACAGCTGAGACCTTCCGGGCCAGACTGGAGGCCTACCCACCCTAGCCTGGGGAATTGTCCCCCTACTTTGCCCCTGATGGGGTTATTAGGGGGTTAAACGAAGTTGAAGTTGAAACCGCCTTTAGGTGTAACACCCGGTTTCGTACAGTAATTACAAGCTGTGTAAGACCAGGCTCTGGTTTGATCTACTCACCCTGGGAAGGACCCCTACCCTTTTCAATAAATGTAGTGGTCAAGATGTGGCTCTCCTCAAACGCGATAACTGTTGTTGTCTTTGTGTGATATTTTCCTCACGTTTGAACATGTTTCTTCCCTCCAGAACCCCATACATGAGGAAGAGATCCTGCAGGCTCTCTACGAACAGTGGGACGACAAATCAAAGACTGAGGTAAACTTTTCCTCCTCTGAGTTATCATTGTTTGTATTCTTTGATAGAAAAATGATTAAAATGAAATTGATGAACCCTGAAGAAATAGTCAAGACAAAAATTTAAAAGAGTAACCTACTCAGATTGTTCTGACATGTTGCTTGTTGGCTGTCTCTCGTTAGTTCCCGAGGGGAGCCAAGCTGCCCCCAGTGACCCAACCACTGGAGTCCGACCGCGGTCCCATCGTCCCTGTCCCACGCGGAATCAGGCCCGTGGTCAGCAAGCACAGAATAGAGGTAGGAAACTGCTGCAGATATTTGCTCTTATTTCCAGATCATGCATAGAGGATATTTGCTGTTGACCATTTTGTTGGAGCTGCTGGTGGAAAATAGTAGGTTTTTGTTTTATTCCACAGAATGTGGATATAATGAGATATCGGATGGAGAATGTTCCTCTTAACTAGACTGTGAGCAGGAATTATACTTTTCAGATAAGATGCATACCCAGGGAAGTCTCACATGCAAATTTCAGGTCCCTACAAACAGACACCTTCAAATGTTTCAGAACTTCTTCCCAAACACAATTACTAGTAAGGACTGGACTTGACTCAGTAGTTGAAACCTCCCAGCTATATAGATATACTGGAGGTCAAACTTTGTTTTTTGCCCATCTCTATAAAGCGTAAGATATTAGATAGATGGACATCCAATAGAAAGACTTGTTCCTGAAACTGCTGACCACATGTTGAATTGTTCAGATCCTGTTCTGGGGCGTACGCGAGCTGAAGCGTGTACAGCTGACCAGCGTGGATCGCCCACGTGTGGACATCGAGTGTGCCGGACAGATCATACAGTCTACCGTCATCGCCAACGCCAAGAAGAACCCCAACTTCAGCATTCCTGTCAAGTTCTTCGATGTGGTAAGCTAACTGTTACTTGCAGGTTTGTCCTTGGTGCTAAAAATAGAAGTGTTCCAACTTTAGCATTCCAGTCAAGTAATTCAACGTAATAAGCTATCTGTTACTTATTCATGGCAAACACAAGTTGGCCATTTTTCATCGAGGTCATGAGAGAAGAGGTAAGGGTCAGACAAAATAGAACAAAGATACTGATTACATGTTGTAGTGTGGACATGCCATAAATATTATGGACAGCACCTTGGCATGGGGAGGTGTTCAAATAACTTGGAACCAGAAGGGCCGAGTTCGTGCTCGGGTAGGACACCTCTGGACAAGAGGCGCATTGAGTCATACCAAAGACTTCATAAAAATGGTACATACTTCTGAAACAGTATGGAAGTTAAACACACTCCACTGCCTGCTCCAGTGATTGCACCACAGTGTGGCCCAGGGCTATGAAACAGGGATGGGCACCGCTCTATACACCTTATGGTGTGGGAGGATTTTAACTTAACCTTGGTATGGATGGCACTGATGTTTTTCTGTCTCTTTTCAGGACCTGCCTGAAAATGAGGTGTTCATGCCTCCACTGACCATCCGTTGTGTGGACTGCCGCAACTTTGGCCGTTTCACCCTTGTCGGCACTCATGTGGTGAACTCCTTGCACAAGTTCATGTACAAGCCCACACCAGAGACACCAGAGGGCAGTATTGGTAGGTTATGTCCCTGTTGTTCGATTGTTGATACCCTCTACAAATATAGCATTTCTTGGAATGTGTCTTCTTCAGCTATAATGTCAGAAGGACCTGGTGTGTTCGATTGGTAGGTGTATGTGGATTGAAGGATGATTTTTTTTTTCTCCAGCCAATGGCACACTGCCGATAGACGATGGCCGTTCTTTCCATGGCTCCATCCACGGTGGCGACACTCGCTCCGTGAGATCCGTCAGAGCGGACGACGTTGCCATCAAAATCGACACCATGTCGCACGTGTCCCACTCCTCTCAACACAAGGAAGAAACGGTCATTAAGATTGACCCAGTGAGTACACAACACGTAAGCCAAACTCTTTCTCTTCTTACTCGTCACCATTTTCCCTGAGCCTTGTCGTCATATTGTTGTGAGATCTTAAAAACGGTTCTATGTAATTGACCCCAGCATGACAGACATATGTATATGTAGTAATCTGTTTTAATTTTAAGTTTTAATCATGATTTATTTATTTTATTCAAATGTACAAGTTCTTGTTGTACAATTGTTTATGAAATGTGTTTTTGTTTGTTTTGGTATTGGACTTAATGATTTACTGATCTTAAGTTTGTTGCGATCCTTGGTGAGTTGTCTTTCCTCAAGTCTTATCTGTTGGCTTCTTTTAACATTCCAAGTTACTGATCCTAGGTTTATTGTGATCCATGGTGTGGTTTCTTTCCTAAGGTCTTTTCTGTTGACTTCTTTTAACAATATAAGTACTTTGTCTTTGTCAAAAGCAACAGACATATTTTGGAGCTGTTGGACTACATACAATCCTACTAAGTGACGTTGTTGAACTGTTTGCTATCTGTCTGTCTGTTGGTAACAGTGATGCTTACTACCATTGCTTTTGTTGTTAATCTAACTGCAAACTACTTTAACATTATGCAGACCTGCTGTACTTGCTTTAACTAAAATCATTTGTAACTAAAATTTACACATCTTGAAATCGTATTGCTGCAAATGCATGCATTAATAATTATTTATGGTGTCAATATATTTGTATAAATTGTAGCTAACCATAGCCATGTCAAGTATAAACATCATATTTGAGCTTTCTAGCATGTGCAGATATGATAAAGTCTCATTTTTTATATATGCTTTGGTTCTATTATGCTGCAGTCTTTATTGCATGTAAGGGCAATTGAAGCATGTTGTTAGCTTATCTTGAATAGCAATGTTGCATTGGCTAACTTCAGGCTGTCCCAAACCTTTTTCTGTAAGGAGAAAAGATGCTTTCAGTAAGGAGCAAAAAATGTTGTTTCTGTTAGGAGGAAAGAAGTTGTCTCTCTTGAAATTCTCAGTGAAACTCACAATTGCAAACTGAGAGCATTCTTGAAATTGTTGCGTTTGTGTGTTACAAATTTCAGCTGTTTTGGTACTAAAAACGCTGTCTTAGATCCTTGTGAGAGCCTGTCACAAAATCCTAAGACATCAAAACAACGACCTACTATGAATGTGAACTGCCATTAGAGAATGGAAAAATTTTGTTTCTCGTCATTACAAAGTTTTGGAACAGCCTGCAGCTTTAACTGTTGTTGGAACACTTGTTGTCCTAACCCTAATTGTGACCGTCATGTGTCGTGTTTTGTGTCTTCCCTCCTCTAAGATGAACGGTGAGGCCAAGACAGAGGTTTACAAAGATCTCTCCATGAACACTAGCCAACTTGC
Organism: Branchiostoma lanceolatum; assembly: GCF_035083965.1. Taxonomy (NCBI): domain Eukaryota; kingdom Metazoa; phylum Chordata; class Leptocardii; order Amphioxiformes; family Branchiostomatidae; genus Branchiostoma; species Branchiostoma lanceolatum. The sequence goes on along the minus strand of NC_089723.1, from coordinate 5,381,656 downwards.
CCCAGAATCCCAGGAGGTATACATGTACATTCCTGCACTCTCCCTGTAGTCTTGTGTGGACTTGCTAGTACCTTTCCCTGCACTCTCCCATGTGCTCGAATATTGGGTCAAACTTGAGTGTGGTGAAACCCCTCAACAGTAGTGGTTTGAATCTAGAAAAGGTGTTGCCCAGGAATGTCACCAGTTTGTTTTCCAATTCCCAAAAGACTGACCTTTTGCTGGTTAACCTTCTCCCTGCTGCCTGTTACCAATACAAATTTTGTGCCAAATGGCTACCTTAGCAGAAGGAGGGTTAAGATGCCACAGAAAGATTGGTAACTAAGGAATTTGTCAAACTGAATCATCCACTAAGATCATGTTGAATATACTGGAGACATTTCTTGTGCTAGCCTTTTGGGAAGATAGTGTCTCAAACTCAAAGTAGCTAGTAGTAAAAGGTGTTTCTCAAAGTATGGATTTGCTGAAAATAGTGATTTCTATTGTATAGATTTTCTAGGTAAAATTCACACATATGACGTTGCTTTGGTGCTATTGTACAGCTGTCCTAGTTTCATCATATTTTGTTTCAACCACAAAAAAGACTACCAACATTATTTGCAGTCCATTTAGTCTGAACAACATAAGCACATAAGTTCAGCTGCTGATCAGTCTTCTTTATCTCATGAATAAAAACACACTATGTACACAACCAAGTGTTCTATTCAACTGAAGTTTTGGTGACTGTCTGTCACCTTCCTCATCAGGACACTTTTTTCACCTTGCACTGCAGCTATAGGGTCCCAAAAGCTACTTTAGATACTTTTGGGATCGCATCTGTAAGCAGCAACACCTATAGTTGCAATGCAAAGTGAACCAGTCAGAATTGCCCTGAGAAAGGTGACAGATGGTCACTGACACGTCAGTTGAAATAAACAGTCTTTTTATTCAAAGACTTAACAACCTGATGAAACTATTCATGGTTCCTCATCTCATGTTTCTCCAGGGAGACAACAAGGAGAATGAAGAAGGACTAGGAGAAGAAGGAGAAAAGAAGAAGAAGAAGAAGGGAGGGAAGGAGGAGGAGGCAGAGGCTGAGGAGGAGACTGATGAGAGTACGCTGGACTGGTGGTCCAAGTACTTCGCATCCCTGGAGACTCTCCGAGCGGTTGGTATTCATTGTGTTTGGCTGTGAGAATGTTAACGTCATGTAGCAGGGTCATCTCCAGGACCTGTCCCTCCGTCCCTGGACAGATATTTGTACTCTAGAAGTAAAGGTTAGACTCTGGCTGGTTTTGGATGTCTGCCAGAAGAGTTTTGCCTGGTGGACAACAACAAAATGCCTTTAAAATATTAGAAAAATAGCCAGAGTCTGAGCTTTCATTGGAGACTAAGAAATTTTCTTGATGGGACAAAAATTTCACCCCATTTGTCCAAAAGATCTGAACATCTCAACTTCATGACAAGGATATATATTTTCATATAAGCTTAGAATAACAGATTTAATAACGAAAATCAACAACATTGGCTTCCAAATTCAAATGGAACCATTGCAATGGGACAGGCAAATTTAATTCCATTGGAATTTGGAAGTCATTCCCTTTGCAATGCCCCAACCATGAATCAATTAATGCCTTCTAAAGCCTTCAATAGATAAACATGAGTTGGATGGACAAGATTGGGGGGATGAACAAAATTTTACAGCTGGAGAAGGCCCTAACATGTAGCGTACAGTCTTTGTATTTGCTGTATATCTTTTTTTTTCATTTTTGCATCAATTATGAACATTCTCCTGTCCATTACTATGACAACAGTGGCAGGAACAACAAGAAGCTATCGAGAAAAAGGAGGAACAAGAAGCAGAGAAGGAAGACAGCCAGACAGACGGAAAAATCATCGACAAAGGTAGGCTGTCCATGTTATGTTCATATTCTGCCTTAAACTACAACTTTGTTAACTGCACAAAACCCACTAATTACAGAAGAATTTGGACATTTTGACTTCCACTGCTTGCAAAAAAGAAGTCAAACCCAAGTATTCAGATTGCGCTGTTTTTATTAGAATAGTCCCTTGTTCCACTTGTCACCATTGTTACAAATGTATCTTGCACTGTCTATGTTTTTCCTTAATTCTTTACATGTTACAATTAGCCCTTGGGCAAGGACTTGCAAATAAAACTTCATTATATCTCTCAGTACTTAACACAACATCCATTTTAAAAAGTCTACAATGTACATGTACACAGTGATTTGTGTAAAGATGCAAGGCATTGCTGTTTCATACTGTAGCTACAACTGTGTACCATTTTCATATCCCTTCATTCAATCATATGCTGCTTTTTATGCAGCTTCAAATATATGTGCAACATGGTACATTTCTACTCATGTGCTTAGCACTTTGTTAGTAATAGTCTGGAGTGATTGTTGATAAAGAATACAATGAAAGCTAATTTTTTACTATCCAAACCCCCGTCCCCAAAATTAACAGAAAGCACATGATATCATCAAGATCTAGTCCATTTCAAGTTCGTTAGAAAAAGGCTTTTCTGTGTTCAAATGCAAATTAGTCCTTGGTGCTGATTATAGAGGTGTTGTTAGGCAGCAGCAAAATTTACTGTTGCTGTAAAATGTACACTCAAAGGTAAGTGGACCCCAGTCAACACAAAATAGACTGTGCAAAATGAAAAATGCATCATCATCATGGGAAACGAAACTTTATCTTTTGGTCAAGTATAAGTCTTCGGGTAACAGTAGTTTTCAAGGATATTACACATTAAAGGGGTTGTAGAGAAAACTCAGGCAGCATAAAACAACCTCAGTCTGTAAAAATCAGAGTTTTCCAAACACTTCCAACCTAGTCTAGTCTGACCACTGGATGTAAGGGTGATGTAATGGCCCCTGTTGTGTTGTTGACACACACCCCATGTCTGATGTCTGTGTGGCTATTGCAGCTTTGCAACCTTCTTGTGTCGCCGTCTAACATGTCATCACACATTGTCCTTGTGCAAGTTGCAATCAAGAAATTTCATGGCATCAAAATGTTTTCCTTTAAGTGTTTGCATGGAAAGATTTCATGTTGTGAGAGTCTTCAACTTCCTATTAGTCTTTTAAAAAGGGCCTTTTTTGAAGTAGCCCTTTGTCAGTGTATCTTGTTAAACCCATTTCATACAGTATATAAGACTTCATGTTTGTTGACCCTATCAAGCATGTTTTTCACACCTGAATGTGTCATATGTTTCAAACGGAGAGAATTGATAAGACAGATCATGCCAAAATGACAGAACCTTTTGATTGTTCCATTTACTGCCCTGGCAAGGCAAAATATCAGGCAATAAAGACTTGGCTGCATCATAGAAGCTAGAACAAGAGACAAGCTGAGCAGGTGTATGTGGGTGTTAACATAGCTTCACACTCGCTCCCTCCTTTGTAACCATTTTGCTGCTCTGCAGGGCCAAGTGGCAATGCCTACCCTCTCAATCCCCTTTGAACTTTCCTTCCCTTTCTAGTGTCTTTGTTTCAGCATTTCTTTTCCCTGTCTGGCTGCTGCTAATATGGCAACAATACCCCATAGTTACTTAGCTAGTTGGTGTTCTTTGCCTAGTTTAACCTTTGACCCTAATCAGCATCACCTATGACCTCTGACCCTATATCTGCATAACCTATGTTGTCTGCACACCAAAAGGAAAATTCCTGTCCACCACAGCTACTAAGACTGTGAAATACCGTGGTAAGTCCACTTAAGAGTTCCTCTAGCACACAAGCCCGGCGAGAGTGGCAGTGCACTGCTGTTGCATTGCATGGCCTGCACTACTCTCAACTGTCGCTGCCGCCCTCTAGCCTTCGGGTCCGCATGCACCCACCCCTTGTCCACTACCACTCCTCTGTCCCTCCTCTCCCTTTATTTTAGGCTTAATCCACTTGATTTGCAGGACTCTCTTGAGAAGCCGTCACTCGTCCGAGACGATTGCTTCCATTCCTTAACGTTTTTCATCTCCTCACACGAATACAACACAGAGACATTTAAAACTGTGCACTTGCATAGTCGTTGTGTGTCACACGTCAGTTGTACATACAGCATACATACGACTCCTCATGTCACCCAATCTGCACTTGCACTTTCTTCTTCTGTCTTTCTTACACTTGGCACCTTGACTTGCCAGGGCACGCCTGCACTCTGCACTGTTTGGTGTGTCGTAAAACTATACTTGTCTCTGCCTGCAGACTCTTGCACCCTCCCTGTGGTGTAAAATTTCAAGAAAAAAGAAACATTGTAAAAGAAGCACATCAGGCTAAAGAGTAGCACACCCACCATCCTAAAGTGTTTAACATTCCCTCCAAGTTGTGCAACTTTTTTCTTGTCGACCATCAAAAAGCCTCAATGTCCACTTCTCTCAGATCAGAAAAAACAGGTTGGTTGGGTTTTAATTCAAAGCCAAAGCTGTAGATTTTGAGTAAAAATTACTAGTAGTCAATGTGTTAGATGTGGGTCTTCAGGCTTTTTGTAGGATGGTGTAATAGTTCTTTGTACAGCTTGAAGGGAACGTTTGACGCACATTTCTGCAATTTCTAGCAGATGAGATGTTACAAGGCTACATTATTGCTCAATTCTGATAAGAGCCCTATTTAATCATCCCCAAATATAGTGAGAAAGTCTTTCATCAGTTGTTACCATTCTGGCAATATCTTATCAAGCATCGATATCCACCTTCTTGTAGGGACCACCTGAATGCTGAGTGACTTCTTTTACATCAACATTGCTGTGATGTTGAGTTCCTTGACTGGCCATACAGCTGACTCCCCTGGGATGATGTGCCAATGGTTCCTCCCAGTCTTTCACCTGAACCCTGACATAACCTTTGCACTCTGCCCTTACACTTTGACCCACAGGTGAGCCTGAAGAGAAGGACAAGAAGAAGAAAAAGAAGGACAAGAAGAAGGACAAGAAGAAGGATAAAGACAAAGACAAAGAAGGTGACAACAAGGCTGGAGAAGAGGGAAAATCAAAACTCGCTAAACTGAGCCCAAAGACGTCCCGCAAAAAGGATAAGAGCTCTGGGGTCACCGAGCTTAAGGTACTGCCACTTTACAGATAGCAAAACCTGTCCTGTTTTTGCTTGCAAGGATGGGGGCCGCCATGTTGGATGTGACTATTTCATTGGGAGGGGTGTTTTTTTGGGTCGCTAATGTTAGGTGTGACCATTTTGACCGGAGGGGTGATCTTTTTGCTAGTTTTTCCCTATATTTTTTGTGTGATGGATTCTTTTCTCCTTCTGACCTGCAAAAAAACTTTTGAAGGAAATCACTTGGAATTAAAATAATTTTATTTTGTGAAATTGTTTTACTATGTGCCTGGCCATCACATCCAACAATGGAGTATTAGCATGTCCAAAATGTATTGTCCTTTCCTTTCTATTATTTTCTTTGATATTGTTGTTGTCATATATAGATATACGAATGCATCTTTATGTACATACATTTGTTGTCAGCTATTATGTACTTGTTTGTTTGTTTGTTTTGTTGTTGATGTCATGTTTTGTGTTTGTTTTGTTCAGCGGAACATATATGAGGGTATAGAGCAATTGAAGGTGATTTGTTACAGTGTTGTTGTGGGATGGTGGTGTTTTACAAGCAACTATCATTAACCTTTCTTGTCGCTCAAAGTATTTGTAAATTGAAACAGTTCAATCTTTTGGTTTCCATGCATTCTTTTTGCTTGCTCAATCTTGGTGCGGATTTTGGTGTTGCAGTGCAGTCTATATTTTCATTGAGCATATTGTCTTAACAGTCTGCACCCCATCTTTGGTGTGGGCAACCATCTCTACTTAAGTCATAGTGTTTATCGGGTGAAAGGTTTAAACATACTACTAACCATAGATTTTGCCAATAGTAACTTTGCTTGGAAATGGAATGTTGCCTGTTTTAGTGGCTTGAAAGCTACCAGGTAGTCTGGCATTTCACAACTTCTAAATCAAATTGAAACTCCTGGCAAACAGTTGTGTGTATTGTGTCTGTTTTGCTGTTTCTTTTATGTGGTGGTTGTGTGATGTCCTGACTGTCTTCAACTTTGGAAGACTGCTTTAATCATGATTCTAAGTACAAAGGTTACTCCAGCAACTGTACAAGTTTTGTAAATAGTCAGACATTTCAGACAGCATCCACTATCTTCCAGGACTGCTCTCTGAAATGTGTGACCGTTTTCAAAACTCAACCAGTTGCTGGAGTAACTTCTGTATTGAGTGCCTGGGTGTCTAACCTTCATTTACGTTCAAATATGATTATCAACTATGTTTCCCCTCCTCCACAAACCAGATATACCCCTGTCCTCTCGAAGACCTGGATGACTTCAATGGCTTCCACGAATGGCTGCACACTTTCGAACTGCTTCGTGGGAAGAAGGAAGAGGGTGAAGACGACTCCCGTGTTGTTGGCAAGTTTAAGGTACGGCATCATCATAGTTGAAAAGCAAACGTTTGAAGTACATCTTTTCAACGTTCTGTAAGTCCTCTGCGTGGTAGAGCTTTATCATCGTTTTGAAAGTTACAAAAGTTTTATGATATCCCCTGTATCTATAGCTAAGTATCTTATTCGAAACTTGAGACATTTTTGTATATTAGTTAATGATATTATTTAGGAAAAGATCTGCAAAAATCATTTCTTTCAGCTGCTGTCATTAATCTGGCAAATTCTCACAAGTCAAGATTGAGCACTCTTTCTTTCTCTTTCTCTCTTTCTCTCTCTCTTTCTCTCTTTCCCTGTCTGCAAGTTTTAATCCTTCATCCTGCATTTCTTCATAAGCTTCCCTAGTGTTGCTTCATTCTCACAGCAACCCTCCCTCACCCTATGTGGCAAACTCTTCACTCTGTCCTTCACATCTTGTTCACTGCAAATTATCATGCACTGATGAAAAACACTACTCAGCAATTCCTTTGTGTCAGTACACATTTCTGTAGTTACATGCAGTTGAATCTTTACTGTTTTTATTCTTAACGTGCAATAAAGCCCCTGTCACGCAGCAGGAAATTTGATTGGCCGACAAGTCTGCCAGCTCTAACTGACATTTTATGCATTTTATTCTCTTGATCATAATGAAATTTTTTGGGATAAGTCAACATTTGCATTCCATTCAGTGTCACATTTATAGGTATACATTTTCAGGCAAGAAATACTGTAAATGCATTTAAGTTTGCTTGGTTTTATTTTGCGTTGGGAAAAAATGAAGTCAGTGGTTCTAAGTTTGCGTTTTAAACAATAATAGTGCTACAGTCATAGGTGGGCAAAAAGTTTTGCTGTAGTTTTAAGTTTGTGCCAAATTCACTGCAAAAACCGCAAACATAAATCCACCATTAACATTTCTGCATTTACAGTATGTTTGACTCTCTGGCATTTACCTTTTGGCAGTCAACAAATATGGCCAAAGCTCATCAAGTGTGTGACAGGGGCATAACTGCGAAACTGAACACTTTTATTTTGCAACACTACATCAGTCTGTCCTACACAAACTCTGTCTTTTCACAAGTCATGGGTACATAGTTGGTGATAGTTTGCAGTGAGTCGCTCAACCTGATCATCTCTCTCTGTGCTAATCGTGTGCCTCTCTCCTGTGCTCATGTCATGTGACCCAGGGCTGCCTGGTAGTCCATAAAGGCTCCCAAATAGAGGAGCTTGACGTAGCCGACGGGTCCACCGTAGACCCATCAAATGTCGATGACACGGTAAAGCTCTCGTAGGGTCATGATCACTGGCTCGCACCGCGAGCCGTCATTCTAGCCTCCGCGCCACAGCTCATCTCATGCTCAACATGCCATGCTGCCTCCAACAGCCTGCATGGCTTGTCTTGCATGGATCATGAATGCTGACATGTTTCCTTTGCCCTCCTGATATTACCATATACATATACATTTCCTTGACATTGTACAGTCAAACCTGGCTAGCCAACCACCTCGCACATTCAACCACCTCCAGTCATAGACCGCATTTAAACAGTCCTTTCCAATTTTACATAGAAGCCGTCTGGAGCAACCACCCCCAGTCAACATACATTATTTCCTCAGTCCCTGAGTGGTTGTTGAGACCAAGTTTGACTGTATTTTAGCTTAATGTATCACTCAATTGCATGTTCCAGAATTGAATACTATGTTCTTAACTGTCTGTATGAGTACTAGAAAAAAGAACAACTCACAGATGGAAATGCCCATGCCAAAAGAAGTAAATTGTCCACAGAAAATAACATAAGACATTTGAGCTTATAACTATTATAGACAAACCACCTCTCACAGCACTTCCTTCAGTTCCTTTGAACAGTTCACAGCCTGACAATGTCCCAGAGAAATTGATTATGTTTTATGTATTGTGGTATATTGTAGGAAGAGAATAGCACACCCTTTAACAGTCATTAAATCAAGAGCACAAGTGCATATATCCTATAAGATTTTGACAATTGGACCATTTTAAGGTAGTGAACAGAACTCTTATTGCTGATGATGTGTTGTTCCATTCACAGTTTAGGTGGTTTTGCCACACACAACGACCACTATTTATCCTGAAAAAAGCACACCCCAAATATAATAATGGCCTGTTCATTTTCAGTCACAGTAAGGCATTAAGTCCCGTCCTACTATTGACCAGAATATACCAGAACACACCTGTACATATAGAGGGGTTAGTTTTAGTCTTAGGGTTCAACAGAATATGGCAACCTGCAAGGTTTACTCATTAAAACATACTGTATTTTGGTAGATTTCACCCGCCCTTCTTTATGTGTGTTCTGGTGTCTTCTGTTGAATAGTAGGACCCGTTAAGACCATATGTGTAAGTGGTTTAAGTTCATTCTTGCCGTTCTTTCCTCCTGCTAGGGTTGCCTTCAAGTGTACAAGTCCAAGGAAGGAGACGATGGCGCCGGCAGTGTTATTGGTGGGGGAGAGATGATCAACCCAACCGGCATGTTTGCACACATCCCCAACAATGACCCTGTCGGGGTACTGGTCCGAGTCTACATCGTCAAGGTAACTAACCACAATTCCTAAGATGAGATTCATTGTCAATGTGAAGGAAAGTATATGAAAACTCTGTAGCAAATTCTGTAGTATGTTACATATTATCTATGCACATTGTAGGAAGAGAGGACATTTCAATGTCTTTTCTGGAGGTGACAGATTCGCTAATACATGTTTATTTGGGATTTGGGATGAGAAATGTCAGGGTTTGCAAAATGATGAAAATGTGAAGAAAAAAAAAGAAAATGCAGTCCTGCCTGCCAAGAGCTGGCCTCTTGCTCCCCTCTGCTAGGTTCCTTTATGTTGCATAGTCTGGGGCCCTAGACTTTGCTATCTTTAAACTAAGTCCCAAAGACTCTCTATGCACATTGTAGTAAGAATGTACAGTTCAAAGTAATTTCTGTAGCTGATAAATTGGCTCATACATTAGGGGGTGTCTACACACATGTACATGTGGGATTTGTGAATGATTAAAACTTCAATCTTGAGTTTGCCCAGTATGTGTTATAAAGGGAAATTCATGGGCAATGCTTTCAAATCTATTAGAAAAATGGCTGTTCCCATTCTGAAATACAGTAAAAAGTTGATATCCACTCATGTCTTTTTTTAGCATGTTTTATACTAATTACTAATAGTTCTTTCCTCTACTGCATGTCTTGACAACATCACCACTGACTGTGACATGACTGACCTTATTTCCAAACTGTCCTTTAGCAATACTGTAACATTTCCCCCCTACAACTGCCTGGTGCTTTTGTATTCCCTTGGAGTAAGCTTGACTTTTTAACAACTATCAAGACAGTTATCCTTGTCAATGCAACTATTCTGAAGACTCGCTGCACTCTAAAAGAATAATACTATAGGCATTAGTAGTACATTGAAAGGGAAACAGAGATATATGGGTCCCTTCTTGACATGTTTTAATTGCAGAAATTGGTCTTAACCAAACTGTCTGTTTTTGTTAAACACCATGTGTTGCCAAGGTGTTTTTTAAACACCATTCTTGTTGTTATAATTATGCGGAACTATTCCCTACTCTCTTCCAGGCAACAGACTTGCACCCTCAAGATGCGAATGGAAAGGTTTGTGTGATTTTCTTGAAAATGACACTTTCAGACTTTCTGAGATTTTCCCTCTGTCTGTTTTTCCCTCCAGGCCATTGATCTCCACCCTGCCGATGTTAACGGCAAGGTTTGTCCGACTAACGTTCTTAACTCGTGTGTCGTGTCGTGCGGCAGTGTTCTGTAGTGTGTCCTGATCATTCCTTGTGCACACCTTAGCTGACCTCTTGGGAAATACTGAATTTTGTTTGAACAAAGGTTTCGTAGGCGAAAACCCGATCCCAATTTTTTTCTCTGTAAAGTTGCGGATTTCAATTGGAAATCATGTAAAACAACTTCTAAACATGTTCTAAGCCAAAAATATTTGTTTACAATTGGTTTGGGCCAAAGATAACAAATGCAATCTTACAGATTGGATTTCATGCAGTAATTGTTGAGACTGACGTGTTTGGAAATGATGAATTTTTACCTCCGTGAAAAAAACGGAGGTTTTGTTAAAGATTCACAAAGATGAAAAATGTAATCTTTATGCATGCTTTAAGGTATGATTTAAAGATCAAATTTCATGCAGTGATTGTTGAGAGTGAATGAGAATGGAATGAGAAATGTCCAGCATTTGTCTTTCCCTTCTGATTGACTAAAGATGTCCTGCAATCTCAAAAAGCAGCCAGTTCTAGACAAAATCAAAACAGTCTGTGGATGGCTAAAAAGACTATGAAACACTACCCTGAAATGCATGTAGTGCCTTTTTGCCCATCTAATCTCAAATTTGGAGACATGTCATTAGAGGTCGTGCTTAGATGTGCACAGAGACACTTTTGTGTGGGATGGTCCGCTAGACTAGGAAGAAGCAAGGACTGAGCTAACTGCTATTGTTGTGCAAAAAAAACGTAGATAAGAGACCCACACAGATGCATGGGGTATCTGATGCCTAACTTACACAACGGAAGAAACATCATCTTTATTTTTCTATTTCTATCTTTAACAAAAATGATCTTCTTTCACACAAAAAATAATTTTTTTCAGCCAAACCATCTTAGTCAGATGTAACCACGATTTCTTGTGTGGGCCTCAGATGTTGTAGTTGCAGCTGTTGGCTGACTAGCTTACTGCTTTTCCTCATTCATGCAATGCCTGTCATTCCATCACAATAATATTTGTGTATGTATTTTATAATATGCACGACATCGTTTGCTCTCTCATGAGCTCAATGTTATAAAGCATACTAACTTGTAAACTTTGTTTTGTGCTTACCATACTCCACTTGTCCTGTGATTTTACGTCATATCGTATTAGCTGCACGATAGCTAAATGACAAACAAACTGCTAGACGAAAAAGTCTTTGAAGGAGAGGAAACTTTTTGAAAACTAATGCCTTTTTATACTTATGAAGATCAAGAAACTACTAGACCGAAAAGTCTTTGAAGAAGAAGCTTTTTGAAAACTATGCCTTTGAAGTTTGAAACATATGAACATAAGTGTTTGATGAGGATGTTCGAAATCATTGGACAGTAGGGTATGGTGCAATTCCTTGCCATCTGTTGTACCTCACCATTGCCCCCCACCCCCCTGCCTGCCGCATGGCTTATGCTTTGTTCGTGTGCGTGAAGAATTACTTCGCTATGTTGTGTACTGCATACTCCTGCCTACCTCGACTATAACCTCACACCAATCAAACCTTTAGCAATTCTCGCAAAATCTGGACATTATGTTTAACCAAAAACAAGCTTCCACACCTTTGATTGCATCACAGAATTGATCAATTCTTTACAAGCATAGAACTATTACGATACCTTTAAAGAAAATTTGAAAACAGAGAACAGAGATGGTGAAGAAAAAAATGTGGGATACAAAAGAAAACATGCTTGTTCCTTGCTCGGTCCTGGTACCATGGTAACGATGACATCATCCATTGCTCAACGACTGTGGGACCTCTGTCTATTAGGCTGACCCATACCTCAAGCTTAGTCTGGGAAAACACCAAGTCAATGACAAGGAGAACTACGTGTCCAAACAACTCAACCCTGTGTTTGGCAAGTGAGTATCAATGCCACTTCTTCCTCATTTAGAATGATGTCATATAATTATAGGAGTATTGAAGCCATATCTCAATCTGTGCCTACAAAAGTTTGTTGTTTTCAGGCCAAGTACCCAACAGTGACTAGTAGATAATTTCTCACAGAGATTCTTTTTTTGATACGGCAGTAAATTTTTCTTCTGTGCAAAATCGTTGTTAACAGTATTATTTCGTTAGTAAGCTAGCTCAATGATCTTATCACTACTGTATCTTTCAATTTTTTTATTTTTTCGATAGTTATGTTGCTTCACTTTGTTTTACACTTTGGTTGATTTCTGAATGATGATTTTGACGGTGAGGCTTTTGAGTGTATTTTGTAAAGGAAAGTAAATGAGGGAGTGCTCAAGAAAACCCCAAAAAGTTTATGGCACTCCTCTGCACATTTCTTGACTTTGATATTGTATTTAGTTAGTGTTATGAAAATAGAAGCTTTATTGAAGCAACAAAAAGTACAGTGACTTTTGTACGGTCTACAAAAATAGAAAATAAATCTTGAAATTCTACCAGCTATAGCAATGCCAACTAATATGAGTACATCCGTAATATCATGTATGTTCATTCAATCAACCGTAATAGCAATCATAGCCACATTCACAGCGTTTTGCCCCCCTCCCACCCCACAGGTCATTTGACTTTGAGGCGACCTTCCCCATGGAGTCCATGCTGTGCGTGCAGATCTATGACTGGGATCTGGTTGGAATTGATGATCTGATTGGGGAGACTAAGATTGACCTGGAGAACCGCTACTACAGCCGTCACCGCGCCACATGTGGAGTATCCAGCGTCTATGCCATGTAAGCATTCAACATTTAGGCTGCACCAAGTTATTTTTATGGATGACGTCCGCGCGCGCATTGATTTTGGTCTGTTCCCAGAAAAAAACCAAGAAATTCCGCTTCCTGTAACTATGACCAAAGAGTTACGACAGTGTCGCAAATCGTAAGATTAACGTAAAACGTAAAACAACTGCTGTTTAACTTCAACTGATGTATTCAAATTATTGCTGTTTTCATGATGAATAAAAGTATTGTTAGTTGTTACACTGGGTTCTCTCATTCAATTTGCGTCCTAAGATGTGTCGTTGACTATTATATTTCAGATCTAGGCATCTTGTTTTTTTCGGCCCTCCTTGTTTTTTTTTTGCGCTCTCGCATTCGATTTAGGGTCTCCAAAGGACGTCATCCATAAAAATTACTTGGTGCAGCCTTAGCAGACATCATATCAAAAATGATGGTGAACGGTTAGTGAATGTTTTGAGTTTTTGAGGAGAATGGTTATGGATAAGCCCTCCTGTCCACTGGATGGTGATTGCTGAGCGACCGTTGAGCAACCAAAAATGGCACTTATCAAATCAAACATTGGATGGTGAAAACTTGCTGAATGTGTTGGGTTTTTAAGAATGGTTATGGATAAGCCACCCTGTCCATGATGGTGATTGCTGAGCTGCTATCTAGCAACCAAAGTTAGAATTGTGTAACTCTTGATTTTATAATTGGAATATGATGCAGAATGTCTAATTTTGATTCAAAGGAAAAAAAAAATTTAAGAGATAAAAAAATGTAAAAAATAAAGAATATGAAAAAAAAAATTTTTAAAGATAAAAAAATTTAAAAAATAAAGAATATGAAAAAAAAAATTAAAAAAAAAAATGAAAATAAAAATAAAAATAAAGACAAAACACAAAAAATGTGTGGTTCTTTATGTACCAAATTTGTTGAGTGATCTGTCAAACTTTTGGTCACTCAGCCGTCACAGACTTTAGTGGAAATGGGTGTGAGAGTCAATGATAAGTTCTGACAGGCCAGAGCAAAAATATCTATACGTGCCATGCTTTAGTTTTGAGGTGATCAGAATCATAGAATCTGATGAAGCTTTCACACAACTTTCCTCAGTATGGCAGGAATTTCTCAATCAGCTGAAGTAACCAATGGCCTGTTTTCCCCTTAGTCATGGCTACAACGCGTGGCGTGACCCCCAGAAGCCGACTGAGGTCCTGAAGAAACTGTGCAAGGACGGGAAGGTGGATGGACCCCACTTCAGCCCCGGGAAAGTGCGTGTTGGAGGCCGCGTCTTTGAAGGAGCAAAGGAAGTGGAGGATGAGAATGGTATTTCTTTAAATCAGTTACCATAGTGTAATGTTGTGTGACATATGATGATATCATAATTTTGTAATATGCTGTTCAATACTTGGCAAAGCAATGTTTTCAGCACCCCAGAGAGAGACCATAGTGTATTGTTGTGCTACAATGCAGCTACAAATAATGATTTTGTAGTATGCTGTTGAGTACTTAGTACAACACTGTTTTCAGCACCCCAGAGAGAGACCATAGTGGGCTGTTGAGTTGTGTTGTGTTGCATACAATAATTTTGTAGTATGATATTAAATGCTCACTACAGCAATATTTTCAGCACCTCAGAGAGAAACCATGGAACATTGTCATTTGGTTGTTAGAACATTCTAGTAGAACTTAGTAGAACATTGTAAGTTGATTGGACGGTTGATGCATATTCAATGATATGATTTTGTTCCAGGTCAAAGAGTTCTGTAGATTTATCTATTTTTGGTTGGATTCAATTTCATAATAGAAGAGGAATGAAGGTTTTGGCTTTGTTTTAAGTCTGCGGTCAAGACAAGACTGTAGCACAAAAATAAATATTTATGAAGTCGTGCTTTCACTGTACCTCTCCATTGCAAAAACCAGAAAATTTAAACCACTGCTAACATTTCAAGATTTACAGCAATGGATATTTGAATAATTTTTTCAACTTTTTCCCTCCAGGTGGAAAGAGGCCCTCTGACGAACCGTCTGCACTGGTGGCCCTGACCCAGTGGCACGAGGTGCCCAAGGCAGGCTGTGCGCTGGTCCCTGAACACGTGGAGACTAGACCCATCTACAACCCTGAGAAGCCGGGCATAGAGCAGGGCAAGGTCGAGATGTGGGTGGACATGTTCCCCATGGACATGCCGCCTCCCGGACCTCCCACTGACATCTCTCCGCGCAAGCCCAAGAGGTTAGAATCAGAATGACATTCATCCTCTACTATCAAGTAGTTCTGATGAACTCTCACTACTTGTTCCACCATTGAGAGCTTTACCATTGAGAGCTTTACAGTATACCACTAGCTTCTCCTTCGCTCACATCATGACATTGTCTCAAAATACCAGTCTAAAAGTCCTACAAGTGTTCTCATATTTGTGATGTTGAAAAAAAATTGTACAGTTCTTGGTGGCAATTGTGCTAGATGTTGGCACATTGGCCACCAAATCGGTAGAGTGTTTTTTGGCACACTTTTAGACAGATTAGAGCCTCGGTGGGCGTCACTCCACCGCCAGGGAAGGTCGTGTAAAGTGCCTTTTCCAAGGGCAAAATGTCGGGGAGCGTGGTGAGCATCGAACCCGAACCTATTGGTTCTGAGTCCAACGCTCTAACCGTTGCACCACACTAACGCCACACTGTGGTGTGAAAGTTGTGCTTTTTTACATCTTAAAAACTTCTCCTTCCCACAGCTATGAGATGCGTGTCATCATCTGGAACACAGATGATGTGATTGCCGAAGACGACGACTTCTTCACTGGGGAGAAGATGTCTGACATCTACGTCAAGGGCTGGGTCAAGGGCAACACTGAGGACAAACAAGAAACTGACATTCACTACCGGTAAAGTTTGTTTATTCATTTGTTTATGAATGTCTGGCATCTATGTCAAGGGCTGGGTCAAGGGCAACACCAAGGACAAACAAGAAACTGACATTCACTACCAGTAAAAATGTCTATTGGGCAGTTTATTTATGAATCTTAAGTGTATACCTTCAATGATTGATTATCAAAGGCTGGGTGAAGGGCAACACCAAGGACAAACAAGAAACTGACGTTCACTACCGGTAAATTGTTTATTCTACCGTTTATTTATTTGTTTATGAATGTCTGACCTCTACGTCAAAGGCTGCGTCAAGGGCAACACCGAGGACAAACAAGAAACTGACATTCACTACCGGTAAAGTTTTCTATTAGACTGTAAGGAAAGGAAAGTAATCTCGAACCAGTTTAGCCCAAATGAACTCAATGAACAGATGAGCTAATCTTCCACTGGTCGTGACAGAGAAGACAGACGCTATATGTACAGTATTTACAGGTTCATTGTACCAGGGAAATTCCCCTAGCTCTTTTCGACAAGCACAATGAATAGTGAACCACGGCTTAACGTCCCGTCCTAAGGACTGCGACCCTTTCCGGTAGCGTGCATGTCGGGTGAGCGACACAGCCGGGATCGAACCCGGGGCTTCTAGTTCCAGAGGCAAGATCGCTAACCACTGGACTACGCACGCTACTGTGTGCATATACTCTCCAAACTCAGGTTTCAATTGTGGACAGGGAAGTGACAAAAATCGCAGCCACTATTAGGGAATCATTTGTAGAAAAGGCTGCAAAAAATAAATGATTTCCAAGGAGCCCGTCACAAAATCATAACAAATCAGGATACAAAAGAACTTAAACATAAACCTATTAGGCAACTTACATTCACCACTGATACTACATGAATATTTTGCAATGAGTAGAAAGTAGCTTGCACAAGATATTGTATTGTTAGTTGTTATCCTATTATTCTACCTCCAAAACCCAAGCTTAAATTGTAGTCTGTAGCAGTTCTTAAAAAATAATCAATTGTCCCAGTTGTCACCGTTGTTATCTTGCACTGTCTCTTCTATATACTGTTTCATGTTGCAATAAGCCCTTCTGCTAGAACTTGCAAATAAAACTCGATATTGTTTCACCATTCAGATCACTGACTGGGGAAGGAAACTTCAACTGGCGTTTCATCTATCCCTTTGAATACCTGGCCGCAGAAGAGAAGATCGTGATATCCAGGAAGGAGTCACTCTTCTCCTGGGACGAGACCGAATACAAGATCCCGGCTCGCCTCAACCTGCAGGTCTGGGACGCCGATCACTTCTCTGCCGATGACTTCCTGGGTGAGTCTCTAAGAGAGCTCTTCTTCTTCGTAGTTATGTGCTAAACCCCATTAGATTAAGGGTACAAGCAAAGGGGCTATGATCAAGTGAATCTGTTGCACAGGGGGTATGGGTGCATCTGTGCACACTGGGACGCCGATCACTTCTCTGCCGATGACTTCCTGGGTGAGTCTCTAAGAGAGCTCTTCTTCTACGTAGTTATGTGCTAAACCCCATTAGATTAAGGGTACAAGCAAAGGGGCTATGATCAAGTGAATCTGTTGCACAGGGGGTATGGGTGCATCTGTGCACACTGGGACGCCGATCACTTCTCTGCCGATGACTTCCTGGGTGAGTCTCTAAGAGAGCTCTTCTTCTACGTAGTTATGTGCTAAACCCCATTAGATTAAGGGTACAAGCAAAGGGGCTATGATCGAGTGAATCTGTTGCACAGGGGGTATGGGTGCATCTGTGCACACTGGGACGCCGATCACTTCTCTGCCGATGACTTCCTGGGTGAGTCTCTAAGAGAGCTCTTCTTCTACGTAGTTATGTGCTAAACCCCATTAGATTAAGGGTACAAGCAAAGGGGCTATGATCAAGTGAATCTGTTGCACAGGGGGTATTGGTGCATCTGTGCACACTGGGATGCCGATCACTCTGCTGCTGATTTCTTGGGTGAGTCTCTAAAGAGAGATTGTCTTCTTTGTCGTAGTTATGTGCTAAATCGCATTATATTAAGAGGGTATGGGGGTAAGGGTGCATCTGTTCAAGTTATGTGGGACTGTATTCAATAGGTTTTGAAAAGTTCAGCTAAAGAAGCCCAATAGCTTCTGAAGCCATGCTTCTTGAAATGTGGAATAAAATTGAATCTTTACTATTCGACAAATAAATTTGTAAACTCAGATGTTTCTCAAATGTGTTTTCAAAAACAAACAAAAATGTCCCAAAACGTGTCTTTGACAACTCCTCCAAAGCACACTCCAGAGTGTGTTTGCAACAGCTCTATAAGGGAGACAAAAAACCTTCAATTCCCTTCTATAAAGAGAATTAATATGTTTTAGAAAGTGATCCTGACTTGTGGATCCAATGTTAACATTTCGATTCCATTCCTTCACTAGGATCCCTTGTGATGGATCTGAATCATTTCCCGCGAGGAGCCAAAACATCCAAGCAGTGCACCCTGGACATGCTGAAGACCGACGGCAGTGTGCCGCAGGTCAATCTCTTCAAGCAGAAGCGTGTCAAGGGGTGGTGGCCATTCGCTGCTAAGGGTGAAGATGATGAACTCGAGCTCACTGTGAGTGGCTTTTCCCAATATGTTGTTGTTTGTATACGAGAGGAGTATGAATCATTTTCAACAAAAGAAAGCATGGGTAAAAGTGCTAGCTTTATCAATCATAGCGATCTCTCAAACACACTGTGTTTCAAAGTGAAGTTTAATACGTAACCCAGCAGATACATTGTAGATATTGATGGACGTTACATTATTGTACGCGAGGAGAATGTGTCATTGCTCATCGTTTTCAACAAAAGAAAGCATGAGTTGAGATCCCTTGTTGTAGCTCTAGTGACTGTAAGAAATAATTTTTTTAAGCATGATATCTCTGTAGTCTCTAACAATTAGGACATGTTGTTTAGAGGGAAGGGACATTGGATTTTTTTCTGGATACTATCAGCAATGTCTACTTAAGATGAGTCTTTGTGAATATAATCTACGGCATTTGCATGTTTATGTAATATTTAGTTGTTAAAATCTTTTGGAGCATGAAAGTACAATTCATATTGACAGACATATTAACCTAGTAAGAATGTCTGTTTCTATAAATAAGCTGACAAGTTTCTAGCACCATTGTCCCATAAAGCACTATGAACATATTGTCTGCTATGATGAGTTCATAAAATCCATCCAACAGCCCCAAACCTATCCTGCACTGTAAGATGACTTTTAAATACAGCTTCAGTATGCAGCTTGTGCATCTAATATAATAATGCTTGGGCTTGGAATAAATACCACAGAATGTTGGATCTCTGAAGTTTAGATCTGATAAGCACTCTTGATGAAGGCGTTTGCTCTGTTTTAGACAAAGTAGAGCAAAGGCTTATCAACTGTGTTTGCCTAAACCTTTACTTAGTGGTCCAAAATTCTGGTATGCAAGTGTCCAACGCTCCATACTGTGGATACTTGTACACATACGTGTACATATAAAAGAATAAAGCACACTGTTCCAATGCACTGTCAACTCCCAAACACCTTAATTTTCAATCTACCTTTAAATTAATGCTTGCTCGACAAACATTACACCACCACTTTTCCTGGCTTTGAGAATGTCAGCACAACTCTCCGATCCTCCTGCTTCTCTTGATAATTTCTTCTTAATTTTAAAAAAGTGCACAGTCAACTTTTATGAAAAGAAAATGAAGCTGATAATAAGGCATGGACTTAAGTCTGGAATCTTTGGATACTCTCACTTCTCTTCATGACTTCTACTGTCTCTGTATCTCCCCCACTCAACAATGGACCGTCCCAACAACAGTGCACGGTCGGTATCCCTGAATCTCTAGCAGACATGAGACCCTGGAGGGGTATCCGTAATTATGCCAAATGAGACCCCTCTAGCCTTGAAAATTCATGTGATTGCATAAGTCTACACAACTGTCAAAGACATTTTTCTATCAAGAGATATAAAAGTATTGAGAATGATAATTTGAGAAAGCAAGAAAGCTATAATGTCCCCACCCAGGGTCTCCAATATTACTAACTCTATCAGAAGAAATACCTGAAGACTGCACTAACTCATATCTTGCTTCTGTAGCCATGATATCAAGGCAGTCTATCATCACTTTTTTGACAATGTATGTCTATTTAAGTAACAAAATACTTGAAATAAACTTCGATAATACTTGTCAATGAGCAAAACCACAAAAAACTAAATGTTTTGAGGCTTAATTGATCACGTGGTATCTAACAGTTACATGTATCACATAAAATGACAGCACATCATTTCATAATTACATGAATACTACTGAGTATTGTGTAGTATAATATACAGGAGTTAGAAGAGTATAAAAGTTCAAGGGTATATGCTGCTTGCTGAAGGAAATATAAAGTTTGTTGTTAAAGCTGTAACTTCCTAGCCATGTGCCCGTGTGTGAAGAAGGGGGACAAGGCTGTAAGGCATGTTCTTCTTAATACCTATGGGAAAAGTCTTATTTTTAATCATTATAAGCTTTTTCATCCACAAACTCAGATAGAACACATAAAACACACAGAAGTGAAGCTTCGCACTTCCTTTCATGGGGCATGAAGCATGGCACTACTTTTCATAATTATGATAATGAAAATCATGTCCTTTAGTATAAATATTTTACCCAAATGAGCTACCAAAAGTGCAGGTCACAACAAAGACATAGGTTCGACATAGACATATAAACAGCTTGGACTATTTTTCTTTGTCGTAGGGCAAAGTAGAACATATTTGCTTATAGAGATAACAACACTTGCATGTGGAGGGAACGACATAACAGATGAATATCATCTTTTCAAGATGTCAATTCGGAGACCGGATAGTAGCTTTAACATCTTGGACTGCTTTTTTCTCTTGTAGGGCAAAGTAGAAGCTGAACTCAACCTCATGTCTGCAGAAGAGGCTGAGAAGAGCCCTGCTGGACTGGGCCGAAATGAACCAGATCCTCTGGAGAAACCCAAGTAAGTCACCTTCTTATCTTAACAATTTTTCATGTCTCACTCAAAAATCTGGATTGATAAAGTATACTTCATGTAGAAGACATTGCACCAACATTGTGGGCTATATTCAGTCAAACTTGTCCAAGAAGACCACTCATGTATCCAATGAAATCTGTTGTTTGTGGACAGGTTGTCACCATACAGCATTCTTAATGCTTTTGTCAATGGGAAAATTATCATTGGCCAGGTGGTCCTTATATAGAGGTGGTCACTTATACAGGTTTGACTGTATAATGCATTTCAGTGTGTGGAAGAGGAAGTGAATGTGAGTGTGGCTGTAATTTTGAGACAATTTGTGTGAACTGACAAGGAAATTTTGAGGCTCAGGGCGAAAGTTCACCTATGGCGAGCCGGGCTAAAGTTGAAAGTGTGTCAGTGTGAATGCATGTTACTTGTCATAAGCACAAATGGTTGAGTTGTATTTTTGTCAATGTAGATCAAATAAGTCTCACAGAGTGCAATTTTACTTAGATTTGGAAATATTGCTATTTCATGTATATGATTATAATATATGTAAAATATGTGTCATATTTGCCTGTAGTTAGATGCTTTAGATGAAGTCACATTAGGCAAATAATAATGCATATAAAACAATACTCAATTGTGTGCATGTCATGATGCTATGATACTATGTTATATCTAATTCTTCTGTGAACTAGAAGGAGAAAGGTATTTGCCAGCTTTGAAATTTGCTATCATTTAGCATGAAAAAGAAGCTTTTTTTTAGCATATTTCAGCTCTTCATATGCATTTCATTCCTCATTTACTAAGTCAATTTTGACATTTTTGTTGACCATATTTTTCTGCAATTCCTTGTTTTAATGCGTTCTGAGTCATGGTCATTATAAAGGTATGGTTGTGTACAGTTTGATAATTATGTTGTACTTCCTTGGTCATTTTTGACTGGCATGCTTGGTTAATGTTTTGATTTGTTTGACAGTATGTTGTAATTCACTTTCTGCATGTTGATTGCTTGTTACTGTTTTCCATATTGTTGTCATTATTGAATAGACTTCTCAGTTCTGGATTCCTTGATCGGCTGTTTTGGTCTTCAGTTATTACCTTTGAGGTCAAGATTTTTTCTGTATGGATTCTTGGATTACTTCATATTCTTTGTTTCAATTTAGTCTATGTTGAGGTTCAATACTGTCGTCTTTGGTCCTAGGTTTTGACCTTTGAGGTCAGGATTTTTTTTTCTGTACGGATTCTTGAATATCGTCTTTACCATATGGTCTGACACCTTAACTTTGGGAGATGCCTGGTTTCTTTTGGTTTGCTGTTTTCAGACCAGTATTTTGGCCCTTATTTCATACAATATTTCATGTCAAGGTTCACTTTTATTAATTATTGCTTCTGTTGTGTTGGGTGCCTGAGTCACAGTTTGAAGTTAGAAAGAGATAAATGTATAATTTTCTTCTTGTGTACTCTTGTGATGTCTGCTGAATCAACAACCTATTCCTTGATGTTAATCTTCTGACCTATTCCAGTCTAGTTTTTAACCTTACAACAGGAGGAGGGACACTATGGTGCTCACTGTTCTCTAGAACATTTCATACAGGACAACTTCTCCCAGCAGAGATACCTCGCTGAACACCAGTGCTGCACACTTCCCACCCTTCTTGAAACAAATGTGTGACACACACAACACATTCATATCCCTAGCCTGTTTAATAGTTGATATAATCTAAATTTTAGTTTGTAAAATTTCCTAGAGTAGATAATCAGAAAGCAGAAGACTTTGATCATTGGGCTACTTGCAAGTTTCTTTCTGTACTATTCGGTTTCAAGTAGATTGCTGTTATCATACCCCTGTTAGAATGTACCTCCATAAAAGAAAATACACTCAATCCACACTTGAAAGTTCATCTGTGTTGGTAGAAGTAATTCTGAATCAAATTTGAACTGCAGTTGCCAACACAAAAATTGGACTTAGCCAAATTTTCAACTGATCATCTTTGTCAAGGAATGAGCAATGTGTTCTATTTCCATAATGTGACGTCACAGAAGCCATGGATTGTTCATTCCTTGACAAAGACTGGAGCTGATCAGTCAAAATTTAAATAAGTGCAACTTTTGTGTTCACTTGGCAATTGCAGTACTGTTCAACTTTGATTCAGACACCAAATTCATACAGCTTATGCACAGTCATCAGCAGCCACTGTCAGCAAGCTAAGTGCCTCTCTCCTGTTAAGTTTCTCTTCTCTCCATCCTTCGCTCCCAGTCGACCCGACTCGTCTGCTTTGTGGTTTTTGATGCCCATCAAATCCCTGTACTACATCCTCTGGAAAAACTACAAGTGGACGATTCTCAAGGCCCTGGTGTCCATGCTTCTCACCGCACTGATCGTGCTATTCTTCTACTCCGCACCCGGCTACATCGTCAAGAAAATGATGGGGGCATAAAAATCTAACCGCCCCCAAACACGACAAGTCTTATCCTCCTAGGTATCTGCTGAAAGCCAGTCCCATCTCTCTACTCGTTTCACTTTCAGTTGACTCCGCTTGCTGGTAGAATACCAATTTGATCCTGCATGCACGTGCCTGCGCCTAACTCATCCCTTTCGTTCTTTCCTCCATTCTCCAGAACAAACTTTTATTCCAACAGTACGGACAGTTGCAGTCCTCTGCTGTTACGTTTTGTGACAGTGGCATCTTCGTTCTCAGAATCTGAACTGTTTGCAAGTTTTTGTCATCAATTCATTCATTCATTCACCTGTTTCTTTTGTCCATGAATTATTTCCTCATCTAACACAAACTCCACTGACAAACCTTTTTTCCCCTAGTTTGATAACAATGTTTTACATCAACATGATCATTTTACTTCATCTGAAGTCGCTTGACATCCTACCTTATTTGCTACAACATTAATGAACCCATACGACTCACTTTGTTATTAAAGAAAGTTCTTACCGAGTCATTTTACTAACAAGTAATGACACTGACAACCCTCTGCTCCCATGTCTTCTTCTCTCCCTCCATCTATCCCAGACGCCCTGATTCCTCCTTCATGTGGTTCTTGAACCCTCTGAAATCTCTGCGCTACATCCTATGGAAGAATTACAAGTGGACAATAATCAAAATCGTGGTCGTGCTGCTTTTGGCGGCCTTTATTGGCGTTCTTCTCTACTCCGTTCCCGGCTACATGGTCAAGAAGATACTCCACACCTAGCCACGCAACTTATAAATGATAGTTTCTCTAGGTATCAACAAAACAGATGTCGTGTCTCGTGTGGTCATTGTGCTGTCGATAGACCAATTTCTGTGTGGTGCAAAAGCAAAAAGAACCTACTTGTAGTCAGTACAGTGTCTGTGTCTGTAAACCGCACTGCGTCGCACTTCTTTGTAGTAGAGGTAGACCGCTGCAAACGTGGTGTTCAATTTTGTCTGTACAAAAACGACCTGTGTGGTCGTCTGTTGTCTCTCCTTACTGTTTTACGTGCAGAGCTGAAAACTATCATTACTGTCTCCCTACAGCAGCGTCTTTCAAGTACTAAACCGTGCACACATCATTGGTGTTAATCATCACATACATATCTTAAAGGACAATGATGTACTTCTGACAGATCAAAAGAAATCAAAACCACCATCACACCTCTTCCCTACCTCATGCCCTCCTGTGATCTTTCTTCGAATTCCCTTCACCCATTATCTTGACATGTGGAATAATCCCACCCTTAACAGACAAGCTATCAATGCCAAAGGTTTCTTAGGTCCAAATGCTTCACTGAAATAGCTGATTGTGCAATTTGAATTTGTGTATCATACACTCAAAAACTCCTCCCAACATTGCCATGTACATGTGGCCCTTCACAGCTGACAACTAAAGAAGTGGGACTTATTTGATTTGCCTCCGTCATTCTTTTCACAATTATGAAGTAAAATTATCAACTATTGTCATTTTCACCTGTACAACCAGGCCCACCTTCCCTCCTTAACATGTGTACACAATGCAGTTATGCTGTTACAGTACTAGTTGTCAATCGTCCATACAGCATCGTCATCACGCATCGTTGCAGCTGAGATACTCCAACTAACCCCACTTCATTTGCTACACTTACACCACATGTGATCTCTCTGTCTACAAACTCACATAACTGTCAACCTGTTGTAACGTCCCCATACCTTCATTTCTTCTTTCCCTCCTTCCCTCACTCCCAGCCGCCCTGACTCTTCGGCCCTGTGGTTCTTGAGCCCACTGAAATCTCTCAAGCACATCTTATGGAAGAACTACAAGTGGACGATCATCAAGATCCTTTGTGTCTTACTGCTCGCGGCTTTCATAGGCCTGCTCCTTTACTCTGCGCCCGGCTACATGGTTAAGAAGATCCTTGGGGCATAAGCTGTGTGTACTCTACTACATGTAGACAGGATAGGTACAAGTATACCAGCTGAGATTTCTTTTCCTCCAGCGTTTCTTTGTTCTAGCAAGGTTCCTTTTCTTTTGAGCATTGTGAGTAGAGAACCAGAAGCACAGTTGTTAAGAGATGGGCACAACAAAGAGATGGTGCATGTGCAAGTTGTTGGTTTTCATTTTGATGCATCCCTTGATTATTTCACAGCACAGATCACTGAGTCATAAACTTTTCACCACTCTTTCTACATCACAACTATTTATCCATGTAGAACCACCTGAAATTGCAAGTCAGAGCTGCAATGGAGATGTAGATTTTGCCCTGTAAACCTGACTTGACTGCTGCCTCTAATGTCTTTTCATGAAAACTTAGCCCAGAAAGGATGCCCCTAAAATCCCTGTCAGGCAGTTGACAAGCTTTGGCTATATATTTGTTGATCTGCAATGGAGATGTAGGTTTTGCCCTGTTGTTCTTCTTGCCTTTTGATGAAACGTTAGCCAAGAAAGACTGCCCCTAATGGCCCTGTCTACACTTGATGAGCCAGAAGGTCACCAAATCTCAAAATTGCCAGAAAGTCGAGCATATTTGCACCTGAAAATCAACTCTATCACATTACATGTAGATGTGGCCAGGGGACATGCAAACATTGGCTGATCTCTGAAAATTTCTCAATGATCGAGAAAATACCAGCTGGATAGTTCTGCTAAATATGTCATTTAAAGCTTGCAGACTCGTTGGCTGATAGATTTTCCCGCTGAATGACAGGTGTATCAATGACCCTGTAGTATCACAGATTTCTCAGAAAATGCTGACCCCAAATTCTAAAACCACTGAACGTTCTGTTTTAGTAGACTTCATTAAATTTGGACATCACAAACTTCAGAATAAGACTTTGTAAGATCATATCTCTATTCTTTGCCATATACTTCTTCCCTGCATTGAGCTTTTGAGTAAAACGAAACAAACACACAACCAGTTTCTTCTTCTGACCAAGAAAGAACTCTTTCTCTATCAACAAGAGACAGAACGTTGCAGACCAGAACAGTGGCTGATCGAGCACCAGAAATCTTAACCCAAAACAGAAAAAAAGACAAGAATTGTGTGAAAAATGTATTTATTGGTCTTCTTCTATTCTCTCTTGTCCTCTTTGTTCAGTCGATGTTGCAGACCAGAACAGTGGCTGACTGAGCACCAGAAATCTACCCAAAACTAAAAAAAAAAGAATTTTGTGACAAATGTATTTATTGGTCTTCTATTCTCTCTTGTCCTCTTTGTTCAGTCGATGTTGCAGACCAGAACAGTGGCTGATTGAGCACCAGAAATCTACCTAAAACTAAAAAAAAAAGAATTTTGTGACAAATGTATTTATTGGTCTTTTTCTATTCTCTCTTGTCCTCTTTGTTCAGTCGACCTGACTCTTCGGCTCTGTGGTGTTTGAGCCCTCTCAAATCTCTCAAGTACATCTTGTGGAAGAATTACAAGTGGACTATCATCAAAGTTCTTTGCGTCTTACTTCTCGCGGCCTTCATAGGCCTGCTCCTATACTCTGCACCTGGCTACATGGTTAAGAAGATGCTGGGAGCATAGATCACTCTAAGTTGTCCTGTACCTACAAATCTCATAGGTAGCAACAACTGAGTACTTCTAAAAAAAACTCACATCCCTACTATGCATTTTCTTCCTCATCATAAGTGTTCACACTGTAATAACACCATCGGTGTTGCATGCAATCCCTGCCTTTCATGCTGTAAGAAATGGCAGTTGGACGAAGCATGTTTATGTTCTCACAGCTAGAGACCTTTGCATCATTTCCTTTATGTTACCATTCACACAGACCATCTCAGGTTCAAATTCCGTTCTCCATGGTTTGGTTGTACTCTCCTCTCTTCATGTGTAGTGCACATACAGATCTCCCAATGTTCTCTCTTGAATGATTGGACAGCGAACGGATCGTAATACCAGTGAGTTAGCAACTGAGCCTATATCGGTAATGACTCGCTGGGTGGCTTCGAAAACTCGGATGCCCAGACACTGGGCTTTGCTTCCCCAATGTCTTCAAAACAGAAAATATTGAATCTACCGTCAAGTTTGTGCCTTCCGGAAAAAAGCTGCTCTATGTCCCAATCCCCTAGACAAAAATCCTTTGACATGGAAAATAAGAACTGAGATCACCAAAGTCAGTGAACAACCGGGTTGCCTGAATTTATTTGTAGACTTGTTGAACTGCTCATCAGGACATTGGTGGTTCTGTTTCCCACCATGTGTTACTATGTATGAAGAGACGGTTACAAGATCCACATCCACTCCACTGTAACCCCCATCATACCCTCATCCTGAATCATTTTCTACAAGCAGATCATGCACAGCTACGCTAAGCCATGTATTTGGACCTGAGACTCCTTTGTGATTTTTGGTCTCAGTTTGATTTTTCCCTTGTCTGAGCTTATCCTCTACTACTGCATGTAGGCCGAGTCTAATGTCGCGTGTTGTCAATCATTATATCCTTGAATGCTGGTGTTGTTTTTCACTCAAGTTTGATCATACTCCTTTCCCTTGGCATGGAGAAAGGATATTGTACTGTGTACGTTTTTATTTCAATGCTTGCTTGTTCCTGCATGAGAGAGTGTGCATTGTACACGTAGCATGCATTGTTGTCTGTGCAATATAGTGATGTTTATTGTATTTAACGTTTGTGTAGTTCTGAGGATGACCTTGTCTGCCAAGGACACTATTCTTTCTTGCAGACAAAAAAGTATGACAACTGAGCCTTTGTTGTTCGGTTGGAAAAATATGAACTTTTTTTTGAAATTTAACAAAAAAGTATTTTTTTAATGTATGACAATCATACTTTTGGTAACTCATTGGTCTCACCCACAAAAAAGCAAAGGATACTGTCCTAGGAGAACTTAAGCATACCCTCCCTGCTGTTGATACCAAATAAATTTCCCAAATATTTATAATTGGCACAGCATAGATGTCCCAAATATTCTTAACATTTCACAATAATAATTTTGTTTGAAGAAAAATGAGAAGAAAAAAAAGAAGCTCACTAAACCTTCAACATTGTCAGACAGGGTATGCTTTCATCTTCATCATCTACAACGTAATGTTACATTTCTAACATGTCCTATTTTGTTTCTCTTCACAGCCGCCCCGACCACACTATGGCGTTTGTGTTCGGCCCTATCAAGCAGCTCTGGTTCTTCATTTGGCGCAACTACAAGTGGTTCATCATCAAATTTGTTGTCATCCTCTGCGTGGTGGCCATCTTTGTTCTCTTCTTTTACTCTATGCCTGGATACCTCACCAAAAAGATGATCGGTGCTTAGGCATTAGTAAGATCGGCATGGCAACGAAAGACGTGGTTAGGTGTTCCTTTTGAAGGTTTGAGTCTAAAACTAATGCCCAGGTGCCGCAAAGATGGAAAATGTGAATTAAGTAAGGTTGGAGGAAACCAGCATGTTTTAGATTTGATTGTAAATTATTTTTACTTATTTTGTCTGGAAGACTTTTTTGTCCAAATTTGTGGACTTTTGATGTTTGGTGAAGTTTTTAAATATTTTTGTGACTTCAATGTAAAATTCTGTGTTAGTCATTTTTATCAACCATAAGGAGAACAAGCCATCATTCTGTCTGCAGAGATCGAAGAATTTTCCATGCTGATATTTCAAGCCTTCCAAAAGTCCACTGTCTTCCTTAAACAAAAGAAGGATATTCCAAGAGGACAAAAAATTAAAGCTAGCACAAATGTATGCTGTACATCCAATCTCCAAAGTTAGGTATTTTTGAATCACTCAAAACCCAACCTGGTGCCTTGCCAAAGCCAAGGTGCTTTCCCAAGTTAGGTTTTGCGGCAGCAGGACAGACATTTCATATTCCAACGCTTCTTGTTCTAGCCGACCGGATTCCTCTGCTCTGTGGTTCCTCTTGCCAATCAAAGCGGTTTGCTACTTCCTTTGGAGAAATTACAAATGGCTGGTAATAAAGGTAATACTGGCGCTGGTCCTCATAGCGTTCCTCGTGCTATTGTTTTACTCCATGCCAGGGTACACTATCAAGAAAATATTCAATGTATAGTAATTCTAATCAAGTACTGTTTAATTCTAATCAAGTACTGTTCAATTCTAACTGTAGAATTCACCCTTGTATCATTGACTTATTATTCAAGCCGCCCGGATTCGTCAGCTATGTGGTTCCTTATGCCCATCAAACTATTGTGGAACTTTGTGTGGGCAAATTACAAATGGTTACTGATCAAGGTAATCATAGCTCTCATCCTGCTGGCTTTCGTTGTACTGATCCTGTATTCTATGCCTGGATACACCGTTAAGAAAATGTTTGGTGTGTAGGCATTAGGAATTATAGTGCTGCACTAGCGTGCAAGAAGACCAATTCACAGTGGTTAGGACTGTGCATGCCAGCAGTGTCTAAAACACATAATGTTGAACGTAACATCTTCAACTTCAAGGAAAAGCACTGAAAAGGCAGCAAACTCTAGAAGTTTAAAATGGCCACTTCTAGTAGTAGAAGAATAGGATATTCCAGCCCTCCCTATTCTGATAATGTTAGCCTTGTCGTCAGCTTCCAACAAAGGAATTCTACAATGTAAGATAACTGCTGGCTGCAAAGATTTCCACTATGAATTGAGCTTACTGCACCAGTGTTGGCTTTACATGCAAGCTCAAGAATGTAAATTAGACAGCAACCTTTCTTTGTAATGCTCCCAGCTACATGTATGGGCAGTCCTGGAGCCAACAACGCTACTGCTGCCCCAGGCTATCTTATTTAATCTGTTAGGGGTTCTAGGCTAGTGAGCTCTCCGTTCCATACCTGTACAGACTTAGACAACAAACCTGTTAGACTGTAGTACTGGTGCTAGACAATAATGATCACTACTCAGACTATATATAGATGTAGGTTTCCTTGTAGGGAACAACCGAGATCTATATTGTCATTACACGCTTACCATACGTAGAGAATATAGTCGGAAATTGTTATTATTAGGATGAATTGCCACAGTAGACCACAAGCTAAGAGAAAGAGGGTTTCTCGAACCATCCATACACTCAAGTCTAGCAGCGGCACAGAGTTCTAGCCGAGAAAGTTTCAGCTTATTAGCAACAAAAAGCTTCTAGATTAATAACACCAGATGTTCGATAACAAGTGATACAAGTAGAAGACGACTATATGCAGCTTAGTAAATATTAAATGCACCAGTTATCACAAAGTCTGGATATTCTATAGAATAATGAATGTTGTTCTCACCCAAGGCTAAGGCCTCTGCATTAAAATCTAGAGAGTCTATAACACCACTAACTGTAGAATCTAACATTCTAACCAAGCCTGTAGAGAAAAAAGTAACAAATGTAGAAAAAAGAAAGGTTGTCTATATTTCATTCAGAAACATGTCCTCTATATAGTTAAACTACAAATTAGATTAGAGCAATATTAATGCAAATGGAAGACTAAATATAAATCATTCACCCGTTTCATATTTCTGATGTTTTGTAGAATAGGTTAAAACGGAATCATGTAAGAAATCATTTTGCATGTTTGATCTACAACACTTTAATCATGTATAGCATTACTTGTAAGTTTGCTGTGATTTGACTGCATGATTTTTACACGTTTTCAACAGTCATGTTTTCCATCAGTCTGTATTGTATTCAAATATTTGCTGCCATCTGTGATTGGTCAGCTGGAATTGTAGCTATGGTCTGATTGGTTGGCTTAGACATGTATGTGTACGTACGTTGATTTGACACAAGCAGGTCTGTGGAGAAATGTACATACAGGCAGGATAGACTGTAAATAACAGGGTGCAAGGGTCGTAGAAGCACTATGATAGGAGGCCAATTGCAGACGCTGCTTTCTCGATAATAAAGGTGGTGGGTTAGGGAAGAGAAATGTGAAAGGAAAGGGGAAACCCTTAGGTCTAAGCCAGACACTTCAACTCTCACAGTCCCTCACACTTTTTAAGAATACGGGACAGCTTTCATAATTATGATTTTGTTTTTAAATCGAAACGATTCAATCGGTTGATGTGGATGGATTAACAACATAAAGTATTAGACAATCCTGAAGACAAAAAGTTGCTTGACAATCATGATAAAATTACAAAATTTCCTGAAGAGGGCAATCACAAGCGAAAGGAACGAAGCCAGAAAAAATGTCAATCCTGCATCATTTTTCCTTGTTTCAAATTTTATCCGGACCCAGGGTTTTCTAATAGGTCAAATGACCGTAAAACTCTACAGACGCATGCTTGAACAAAACATACTAAGCATTTTAACACAATGCCCTTTCAGTTAATAACTGTTGTTTTGAGAAGGCCATTAGCTAAAGTGAGGGACTGTCAGAGTTGACTTTGTCTGGAGGTTATTTCTGCAAGAACTAGAGGCACATGACTGTGTATTGGAACTTGGAAAGATGTTTTCTCCTATTTTAAGTGTTTTTATTGTGTGGTTTTAATATATTTTACACAAGCTAAGGGGTACAACACAAGTATCTAGTGCATGCTCAGGTTTAACAAGCACTAAGACCTATAAGATTATTGTGTAAATTTAGATGTAAAAATGTAATAACAACCTGTAACAACTATAGAGATATTAAGGTGGACGGATGTCATCTTGTGGGTCATATAGCCATTACAAAATTTGCATTCACCGCTTCCTGTAATAAATGCAACAGAACGTGTCTGAGCGATACTACATGTATGTTGTAAATGCTGAAATAAGGCTGCTAATTCTTATCAAATAAAATGCTAAAAGCAAAATAGCAGTACACGCAAAATGACATCCAAGAAACCAGCTATGGTTCACCTTCTATGAGAGCATGTATACTCGCTTACCAAATGTTCTAAATATGTGTGTCCTACAATTAGGTAATTAACACCATGTATGGTAGAGATAATAAAGACACCAAGAAAGTTTCTCTGATGCAAGGGTAAGTGGTGAAGATGTTTCTCACCTTGGGAGTTAAGATATGTGGAAGGAACCTGTATGAGAAACTGAAGGCGTAACTCTGTACACACTATGAATGAAAATAAAAGTCTTCTGGAGACAACCCTTTGCAGTCTACTTGTTATTACATGAATGTATTGCTTACATTATGAACTGGTCTTTGTAGTAATACAGTCAAACATGGCCGAGCAACCACCTGGCGCAGGCAACCACCTGCCGTCAGAGGACACATTGAAACAGTCCCGTCCATTTTTACATAGTTACTTAGACCTTCTCCCAAGACCAACTGTCTTCCCCAACCAGCAACCACTTTTTTTGCAGTCCCAAAGGGCCATTCACCCTCCCCTCAACAACCAAAATAGATTGACAGCAACTAGCAGGATTTCTGCAGGTACAGTTACCCCAGTCCCTTGAGTGGTTGCATGCGCCAGGTTTGACTGTAGTAGTAATCCACTGTGTTCTGCTGCTGCAGTGGTCTGAACACCCTGCAGCTGCAATCAGTCTTTCTTCAATTCTCTTCACGTTGTCCGGTTCATCGCAAGCTTCCTTAGCTCCCATAGTTTTCTTTCTGACAACCTTCAATTCTCTTCACTTTGTCCGGCTCATCGCAAGCTTCCTTAGCCTCCGTAGTTTTCTTTCTGACTGCAACGGTCCTAGTCCTCTTTGTACCAAGAGAAAATTGTAACGCCCTGCCAGCAGGGTGTCTCTTGATCACAGTTTCATTTTCCACCAAAATCTCCTTTCCCCGACTACCACTAAATTAAGCGCCAGCAAAAATGAATGAATTTGCAGTACCTCATATGAGGTTAAGAATTATGTATAGTTTATTTTCATTCAAGTCACAACCATAGGACAGTTTCTGCATGTTTTACATTGAAACGACTGTATGTAAATAGCAATACTGCACAATATACTGGCATCTAATACCACAAACTTTAATGTTATTGCAGAAGTAGATGTAGGTGGGTAAATTGGTGGGGATAGATGAAAAGGTATATAACAAACATATGCAAGGTACTTTTGGACAACTGTTTCCCTTTTCTGAAAAGTGGAACACAATATTATTTAATAAGTAAGCATCCTTCTTCAATGGTGAACATTCATAAAATGATTTTACGGCTGCCATTTGGACAATAGTAGGTTCAAGAACATTTATATTGTACAAAATAAAATTCAATCTTTAAAACACGTCCCTCTAGATCTTGTCAATTTCAAAATGGCAAGAGGTAGGAATGATTTTTCAATTGTCACTTGGCATTGAATGTCAAGTAATAAGAGACTAAAACTGCCTTAAACATGTAAAATTGTTGTGTTGTGAATTCATTTTAAGTACCAGGGAACATCAACACATCCAAAATTAATATTGTTATGTAACAATGTCTTGCCATCACTGACGAAAGACATCGAATACTATCTGAAACGTAGTATAATAACATTATTTAACTTTTATCCATGGCGTTTTTGAAAACGCTTATCAACTTTAATACCAGCACTATATATCAAAGACATACATATCATACACATAGATGTGTGCCCCTAAAAGTATACAAGCACAATACAATATAGTACTGCTTTATATATCTATCTACATCTTTATTTACATTGATAATGACTCTGTTATAACCTGAGAATAATTTGTACAGAAATATAGCTGGAGTGTACTGAGATATATCTATCAGGAGACTTTACTTTTCATGGTTTGGTAGGGATACAGGAAAAGGCCTTACAGTCCGTCACACGTAGCCATTGGGAATTAGTCAAGCGCAAGGTTATTTCTGGTTGGGAGTTGGTCGGCAAGTTTGGCTACTAGTCATCGTCTGCGCCAGATGTCTACGAATTCCAGTCGGAAGAAGCAACGTAAGTTATATGGATGTGATCAGAGCTAGAATAGGATGGATTCCAGGCTACTCCCAAACCAGCGCCAACCTAGATTGGTGAGTGGCACAGGTAATGGTAAAGGTCGTCCCATAGCCTTTTTGAGGCCGTAGGGGTAGTGGGATGCTATCCACTGTCTGTAGGGCACGGTACTGGAAGGTGGAGCAAATCCCTCTCCTTCCACTGCCTTTTATCTCCCCAACCAAAGTCATGTACCTATTTTTACACCAGGGTGGTTAGGAGAGTCGTGTAAAGTGCCTTTCCCAAGAACACGTATCGCCAGGAACGCTTGGACTCAAACCTGTGACCCCTCAGTCTCATGTCCACTAGTCTAACAACTCAGCGATTAGATGCTACTTTGGGTAGTGGTTGGTAGCACAGTCGTGTTAAGGTCCTGAATGCATGATGGAGGTTTAACCTTCAAGTTTTTAGCTGTTCCGCAGCTGTTGTATGGCAGACTGCCACTTCTGTGAGCATGGCTTGTTGTATGGTGCAGTTTCAGTCCTTTCTCTGACAGGCTTTTCCTGGAATCCGTGGTGTAAAGTTGAGCTAAAGGTGCATGGAGTCCCTGTGGATGGGGCTGTAGGCGGAGTCCTCTATCCTGACAGACGTGTGTCTCCTTCTGCTGAGGCCTCCCCGGCAGCAGGCAATCCACTGGTTCAACCGCCCACACACAGAACTGAGATGGAGAAACAAGAGTAGTTTGAGATAAGCTTCTATTTGCACTTTACAGTTATAACTAATATATAGTACATTTGTAGTAACTGGAACACATGTACACCGTACATGTACATGTAAGTCAAATTTGGTAGTTGTGACAAAGGGTTAATATCAGTTGCAAACTAAGCACACACAATGTTCATGAACTCACTCACTCGCTCACTCTCTCTCTGTCTTGCCCCCTTCCAATACATCTGTCTTTGAGTCAGCATGACCTTTAATACTGTAAATCTTGAAATGTTTGCAGTGGCTTTATTTTTGCAGTTTTCGTACTGCAAAATCATAACACTGAGAATGAGAGTTTTGTACTTCTACTGTATTACATAATTGTTTGAACCACGAACTTCATCCACAACGAAAACCTCCTTTACCTTCTTACTGCAAAATAAAACTGCCAGAAAGTTTGTTCATTTGTTTGTTGTTTGTTTGTTTATCTAAGTATTTATCTAACCAGGGGAAATCATGTCGCTAACTGGTGTAAATGTAAATGCTGTTAGAGTAGTAGTATACTGTAAATGCATTTAAGTTCACATGGTTTTTATGTTGCGCTATGGGGAAAATGGAGTGTTTGCAGTGGTTTTCAGTTCGCGGCAGTACTATAGTCACATATTGATAGTGATACAGTACTGGACAAAATGTTTTTAAGTTTGCGGTGAAATAGTCATAAAACCACCGCAAACATTTCTGCATTTACAATAGTTTGTGACTGACCGGGTCTCCAGGTCGTGAGAGATCTGCTCCAGAGTTCTGTTCTTGGTCTCAGGAACCACGAGTAGGATGAAGACAGCAGCAAGCACACCCATCACTGCATACCCCTGGCACACTACAGAAATCCCCACCGACTCTGTAGGAACATTGTTGTATCAGTAGCAGTATCAGTCAATGAAGCTTAGACATACGAGAACATTTCGTATTCAAACCTACCCAAGAAGACCACTCAGGGGACTGATCAAATCTGATCTATGTGGATAGGTGGTCACTGTGGACGCGATTCTTGATGTTTGTGTCAATGGGAAAAATTATCTATTAAGGGAACATCAAAAAGTGGACACATTGGCCAGGTGGTTTTAAGGTAGAGGTGGCCACTTGTACAGGTTTAATTGTATATGGCAGACCCACTGACTCTGTGGGAACATTGCAGTATCAGTCAATGAAGATTAAACATATAGTTAGACCATAACGTAGTATAAAACAAATCAAGCAACTGTTACTGGATAAATTCTTATCAGAGACTGAAATTCTCAATCAATCTATTTATTTTGTATTGCATAATGGTATATCAGTGTTTGGAGTCTAAATAACAGACACATTGTAGTACTTGTGCACGAGGCTGCTTATTCAATCATTCAGCTGATCTTCCTAATGCTCTGTTTCTGAGGCTACAACAACCATCGAAAAGACCTTTGCCTTAACAATTAATATCAAAACGAGGTAACATGCCAGACAAGCAACATTTCAAAATATTAGGACACCGGTTTAATAAAATACAGTACCTACCATGCACCACATTTGTCTCATGTACATGTCGGCATAATTCTGTTAAACAGTAAAGAGCTTCAACTTACCCACAAGGTTTAGGAAGGACAGGGACACGATTAGGTTTGTTCCCCAGTTCAGCACAGTGGTGAGGGCTACAGCACGGCCCTTCACATTCACTGGGAATATCTCACTCAGCACCAGCCAAGATACTGAGGACAGGAACAACAACAACACGTTAACAAGAAATAAAAAATATCTCATACTAAATGTTTTTAGTTTTTGTTAATTTTTCATTCTATTCAGAACCAGCCAAGATACTGAGGACAGGTAATTAACAACAACATGTTAACAAGAAATCACAGCTCTCATAGTTCCGTGAAATATTTAGAGTTTTTGTAAATTTCATGTTTTATTCTTTTTTGATCATGAATTTCTAGCTGACTCTGTCCAATGCATTTTTCCCACTGGCTCTCATAGGGCAACAGGCATGCACATAGCAACAAACCTGCGACAGCAAATGAGATAATCTATTCTGGGACCTTTCAGGGACCGTTGACCTAACTTCCTGTCAGTGTATCGACAATGCCTAGAATATGAAAACCAGACACTCTTCTGCATTCAAACATCTATAGACACACAAGCAAGCAAACAAACAGACACACCAAAACCAAACCTTCAAACATAGCATGCTTCGTACAAATGCATAGTCAAAATAGCCATTCAACTGTGAAAAACAGGAGAAGACTGTCACATCAAGCCTTAAATTTAACAAACTGTTGAGTGTAACATGTTTACCTGGACCAAAGCCGAAGGCGTACGCTGCCACAAACACCATCAGCGTCAGCAGGGAAATCCCCTTCGCTCCATCTGGTACCATCACATCAAACTCTGTCCCATCTAACCCAGTCTCATTATGGACAAACTCTACACTAGAATCTTTGTCAGAACGCTTCTGCAGAACTTTTTCTGTGGTAAAAAGATGTGCTTCTGATCTCCTGGTAAAGTCTACATGTGGTGTCCAGACCAACTTCTTGCTCTTCTCATGACTTCCTGGTACAGTTATTACTGGAGATGTGACTGCAGAAGGATTTCTGTACTGCAAATTGGGTTCAAAAAAGTTCCCAGGAAAAACGTCTCTAGTGTGAGTGGATCCTAAAGTATCGTTTCCGCTTTCACACGGTCTCTTAAACTTGCTGGCTGGAAATGAGTGGGTGATGATTCCTAGGATGAGGATACTTATTGCCATGATGGTTGCACCAGCCAGGAGGAACTTGCGACGTCCGAATCTGTCCACAAGGCAGAGAGATACTATAGTAGACAAGACCTGGGAGAAAACAAAATAAAATACTGTAAACTTGATGTTATAAAGTAACACAATATGTATCTGAATAGCCGGTATAACCATCCTTTGGCATAACACACCAGCTTCACAGGCACACAG
The DNA here is from genome assembly GCF_035083965.1 of Branchiostoma lanceolatum. NCBI lineage: Eukaryota > Metazoa > Chordata > Leptocardii > Amphioxiformes > Branchiostomatidae > Branchiostoma > Branchiostoma lanceolatum. Next base: position 5,344,024 of record NC_089723.1, on the reverse strand, counting down.
TACAACAGCAGCTGGTTATATTATGCTGAACGACCTGTCACAGCTAACCTTTGCACATCTAGCTGCAAGCGTTGTTTAAGCTATTCAATGAGGATGCCCCCACAGTACTTGTTGGCAACTAGTTCTACTCTATGAGTATGACACTTCTAGTGAAAAACACATTTTTGAACACCTCCTATCCTGGGTTAATAACTCTGGCACTTGAAGGCATGACTACTTCTTGTTCCAAGGAAAATAAAGGTTTATACTACTACTACTACTGTTCCTTTCTGAGCTGTTATTTGGTACTTAGCAGTTGGTGCATCTAGCAATTTATTAGTTATTCAAAAGACGAAGCACAACATGCAACATTCTTTCTAAGAAATATTTTCTTTCTAAGAAATATTTCCGATCGGTATTGAAGTCTCATTGTCTTGCATTGTCACACACATATACAAACAATGTATGGTTATTTTCTCAACATCCGGATGTTATTGGTTCTCACCTTCACAATACCAAGCCCAACAGTTGCCAGGGTGGCAGCTGTGTTACTCTGGAAACCAACCAGCTGGAAGATCGTGGGTGCATAGTACAGCACGTTGGGCTGACCTGTGAACTAGAAACACATTTTCATTCTTTATTAATTCATCTAACTCAGGCACTACCTTACCAACAAACATAATCAAACCAAAATCAATATGACAGAGGATATACACATAAAAAAGTTACTAACAGACTACTAGGTTATGCAACAAGCTACATGCTATATCACTGTATACTGCAAATTCATTTATTTTTGCAGTGAATTAATATCATGATTCTGTAGCACATAGTAGAAATCCAAAACACATTTTCATAATTTACAGTGTCTTGATTTCATGGTAAGGGATCTTAAAAAAAATAAAACCACGGCAAACGTTTCAAAAATTACAGTAACTCTTGAGTATCTTTCTACATACCTGCTGAAAGAAGACAATCCCTGTGCCAATCAGCATCCTCCCCCTCATGTTACCTGCAGCCTTAAACAGGTCGCACACACCAAGTTTCTGCAAAGACAGAAAAACAGTTACTTTTCACAAACACACAAAAAAGCAAACGATTGCTTGCATATGATGGAAAGACTTTCACCTCCTCAACCTGCAGGACAGAGGCAACTGTCAGTCTGTTTTGAAGCCACAGCATCTATGTGCAAGCACGTCTAACCCTCATGAGATGGGAACAACCGGCAATAAACCGGATAGTGAGTGTGGACAGCGTTCAGTACCAAGGACAGGTTTTGTGTGGTGTGCATGTGGTTTGTGTCTGTGTACGTTTGTGGATAGTGTTCAGCACCAAGGACGGGTCTTGTGTGGTGTGTGTGTCGTGTGTGTGTGCGGATAGTGTTCAGCACCAAGGACTGGGTTTGTGTAGTGTGTACGTGGTGTGTGTGTGGATAATGTTCAGCACCAAGGACAGGTTCTGTGTGGTGTGTTTATGTGTGTGTGTGTGGATAGTGTTAAGCACCAAGGACAGGTTTTGTGTGGTGTGTTTATGTGTGTGTGGATAGTATTCAGCACCAAGGATAGGTTTTGTGTGGTGTATGTACATGTATGTAATGTGTGGGTGTGTATGAATAGTGTTCAGCACCAAGGGGATGTTTTGTGTGGTATGTGTGTGAACATGAATGTTCTATCTTATTTACTATCAGAAGTACAATTCACAATGATTTTCTTACCAGCCACACAGCAGCACGTTTTTCCTACCTGTTCTGTCTGCAGGGAGTTTTTGATGTTGTTCAGCTCCACATCCACACTGCTGCCCCTCAGCTGCCTCAGAACTTGCTGAGCCTGTAAAAAAAAGTCTTATTACTTTTAAAATTGTTTAAGTTGAGTTCATCACAATTTTTTAAAGTTCATAACTGTGTTGGTACTATGCATGCTGATATCAAGTGCCTTGGTTTCTACCTGCAACTCTGAACAAGAGCGCTCTTTCGTCTCTCTTGTAATTTTCCTGATATTTTATATCATCATATGATGTGCACCTTTTTTCTGTGCACCTCAAGTTTTAGGTTTGGTTCCTCAAAATAAATTTCGAGCCCTGATAGCATATCACTTACACCTCCTAACAACTTACCTTCTCCTCCTGTCTATTGATGATGAGGTATCTAGGGCTGGGAGGGAGGAACATCATCCCTAGTCCCTGGGCAATGGCAGGCAGGGAGGACAGCCCAAACATCCACCTCCTAAATGGATAGATAGATAGATGACTGGTTTATTCACAACATGCATATGTGCACACACATACCATTGCAGCCTTTCCTGGCTGAATTGGGGTATGAGACAACAAGTATTTCTTAAATTCATTCAATAACTGTACAATTCATTTGCAAACTCCATGGGGTAAGTAAGGTGAGGCAGAGATTTAACAAATTGGAATCTTATTGTCTTACAAATCTGGACATCTCTATCATCATCATATCATACACATATTGATGAGTCCAGATGCCAGGTTAAATCTACTATTATGTGCACAGTATCAGCATTGAAAGCTGTGGATATTCTATGAAATTCTAAGTTGAGGGGATTCTTGGAGTAGTCATGCATGTGTTGTACAAAATTCAGCTTCAGTCTTGCTACTGTAAAGGTTGTTTGAGATCCTTGTCAGTTGCTGGTTCTGTCACAGCCTGGTTGAAAATCTTAATAAGACTGCACAATAGACCTCTTTCCAGTTATGGCGGCCATTTTGAATTCCCGGGGTCAGCTGGAGGTCATGCACCAAAGTGAGGCTCAGGGTGGGTTGGCTCATGATATAACATAGGCATTCCATCCTTGGTGGTACATTTTGCTCCTCTAATGTGAAATGCTGTCAGTGGTACATGCACCTGGCATGTGTAGAAAATATTGTTGCGGACATTTGGACTTGATTTTAGCTAAATTCTAATTCATCTATTGTACAACAACCAGCAACTACATGTAATGTGAAACTGGCGGTAAGTAAGGCATACTCACCATCCATTGGGAACACTGATGAAGAGGAAGTTGACCAGGTAGGCCACGAGGATGCCGAGGGTGATGCCCAGTTCATTTAAGGACACCAGCATACCACGTTTACTCTGAAAAATTATAGAATCACAGTTTAGACTGCGAACTGTGAACTGTACAAGGAAAAACAGACATCAGGCCTGCCAAAAAGGCCCTCCAAACTGTATTTTAATTCCTACTTTTTCCCAGGGTAAACTGTTGTAGCAAATTTGGCTAACTACTAAATACACTAATTACATCACATATCAACAGTCATGTCCGTTACAAGGTAAATTGAAAACAAAGTTTGTACATAGTGACCAAAAAAGTCTGACTTTACTACTTCGAATTTTGTAGAAACCAATGAAGATGTAGTGATATTTGTAACATGAGAAACCTTGTAAGAAAACTGTTTATGAAATCAATGTAAATTATTAGATTTTCAACATTGATACTTACTGAAGGAGCGATCTCAGAGATATAGATGCACTCTGCTATGGCAGACAGGGACACTGCAAACCCTACAACCAGCCTCCCTGTCACCTGAAACACAATGACAGCATGGAATTATCAATATCATTATTCTTTCAGAATATCATGTTTATGGAGGTTAAACTGGAAGACATTTTTGTGCTTTGTGGAAAACTATATGGAGATAAATCTTTAAAAAATAAAAACATATACTGTAATTCACTTTATCTTCATGGTAGCAAAATTTCACGGTGTAAGGAAAATTGACATTTTCACTGAACTTTAACTTCACGATGGCGGCAAGTGAACGAATCATAGATAATAACAACAGGTTTTTTCACAGTGATGATAGCTCACGGTACAGAGGTGACCGTGAAAACAGTGAATATAAAGTTACAGTGAAAGAAACAAGAATTACAGTACATGCTGTAAGTTAACATGTTTCCAGTAATAGTAATAACACAATGGAGAATAGTGCTGTATCTAAGCATGTGACAGCTGCCATTTATATGTAGGAGACAAATATGTTTGCAAAACACTCTTCTGCACTTAAATACAGGCTCCAACTTTATAATGTAAACAGTTTCTGTTACATTTACACAACAGTGACAGGATAACCTGCTCCAGCTGCGTGCCTTTTAGTACTAATACCAGACAGAAGTGGGGTTTGTTTGAAGTGGGTTGAGTAGAGCACTTTCAAGTACCAAGGACAAACACATTTGAGTGAACCAATATGCTATCCACTGGTTACTGTAAAGCATAGCGTGTAAACAGTCAAAACTGACCAAGAAGACCACCAATTAAGGGCAGGATTCTTAATGCTTGTATCAATGCCAAAATGATCTTAGGGACCACCAAGAAGTGGTCACATAAATAAAATAAAAATTAAGAGGTCACTTGTACAAGTTTGACTAGTGTCATCAGTAATAATTGTAGCAGCAAATGAGTACTGTTGTTCAAAGCATGCATTCCCATGTTAAACCTCTAACTTACCAGAACTGCATAAGACTGTGCCAACGCGAGGATCATGGCACCGCACACAAACACACCAGCATTCACAATGATGGCCAACCTCCGCCCAAATCTGTCCACAATAAATCCTGGGAAAACAAAATATGGTTCATTTCCTTCTCTGTCCTGTAAGAATGTTTCTATGAAATGACATGAATATTAGACATTCACATTTTCAGTACCTTTTAGTAAAGCCTCAAGGTCTGACCAATGCAAACAAAATGGACTCCAAAAAACAAAGTTTTCTAATTTTAAAGACAAACACCATCTAATGCTACGGTCCCATTTCCAATCCGGGCCCGGCAAGGCTGTTTGCGAAAATGAAAATTAAAAAGACATATCAAGAAAATACACAATTCATGGTTAGGACTTATGTCTTTTGTTGTTTTTTTGTATGATATTCTTTGTTCCCACAAGCTGCCCGGCCTGCTCTTCACCAACAAAAGTTAGATCAAAGAAAGCGTGTGATTGGTCCTTACCCCCAGTGAGTGAACCAATCACAGCGCCCATGAGCATGGAGCTGACCACCATCTCCTGCTGAAGACAACCCAGCTGCAGTTCTTCCCGTAGCTGCAGGAGGGCGCCTGATACAATCCCTATCCAAAAGACGACAAGTAAACATACTGAGTTGCTGCTTATTGCAGAGAAATGAAACATATTGTCCCTTCTGCAACAAAGGCCTATAATGAACAGCAAGGGTGACTTGCATAAAGCTAATGTAAACCTATCAACAAAAGTGTGAAAACATGAGTTCAGCTGATGATATATCATTAAAGCATGTACCTTATACTATCATAAGATATGAGTATCAAACCTACACTTACCTATGTCATATCCAAACAGTACTCCTCCCAAAGCAGCCATGACAGAAGCCAGCAGGACATAACCTGTAGTGATGCCATCATAAGTCCTGTGAAAACACGAAGGACACATTTCATTATCATCATTTGGGTAGGCACATTGTATGTAAGGCACACTGTTTATTGTTCATTTTTGTGGGTTATCCATAATCTCCAAGCAGATCTAATGGTTGCAAAGACCGTATCCAACTGGCAAAAGGAGTTTTTATTGCAGGTTATTCAGAGCCACTGGATACCTTTTCATATGCTTATAAATCCAGTCGTGTTTTGAAAGTGTTTACATTTGGTACCGCCACAACATACTGGGATATCTAAAGTTGTTCCATCACAAAGCCGATCTATTGCTGGAGTAGAGTGCTCACCTCTTAACTTACTGTTCAAGTGTTGTTTTGTGACTCTTAAAACATGAGCCTTGGTTCTTCGATTAATATTCAGTTGAAGTAGTGTGGTTGAGTCATACTTCAATGAATGTATTTATACTGTTCATTTTATAGTGTTTATCATCCTCTTCACCTGTTCTCCTGCCTGTCCTGTAAGTCCTCCATTTCTATAACCTCCCCGTCTTTATCTTCTGTGGTGTCCATGTCACTCAAGAGGCCTGCAAGGTAAAATCCAACATACATAAAATATAATTATGTTTCTCAGTAAATATTGAAATGTTTGTGGCGGTTTCATTTTCATAGTTTTGGCAGTGACCACAGCATAGAGAATTTATGACACCGCAAAAACAGGTTTGCAGTGTACATGTATTACTAAGAACTGTACTTTCAAAATTATGAGTAGAGTAGAGTAGAGTTAATTCAGCCAGGTAGGAACTCCGGTTCCAGTATAGGTCGCTATTCAGTATTCAAAGTCCCCACGAAAATAAAGGATTTCTACAGTATTCATCAAGATCAAGATAAGCTGACGGACTGACAATGATACTAAAATTAGGTTACAATTAAGTAGCTTTTCATCAATTTCTTGTGAACTATCTGACTCAAGTCAATATGGTAATACAATTTAAATAGTAACATATGAAAGAATCACAACAGTGCTTTTTACATTAAAGAGCTGTCATACCAGTCTTTTGATAGAAATAAATTGTGAATGTCCAGCTAATTTTCAACATATCCAAAAGCACCCAATGAGGTACTGATCTTATTAAAGAACCTCCTTGATCCCATACTATTATCCTCGGTTGTTGACTTAAGGGACTTTAACTAGGCTTAATTAAGGGTCATCCAAATCTGAGCTGTTTCAATTCACAAATGTCATGACATACCTTGAATGGAGGACTCCACTAACGAAGATTCTTGACTCGCCATGTCAATCCTCAGTGCACAGGGTTAGGCTGGAAACTCAAGTACCGTTCGGTGGGAACTGGCACGTCAAAATCAGCTGGACCGTGAAGACAGTGTTTACTTTGGGAATTTAATCTGATCACTGCTTCAGACTCGCTCATTGGACACTGAGCACTTGTACAAGACAATTGAGTCATGAAGCGAACGATCGACTACCTCTTCCCTTCCTCTAACTTCAAGAAATCCTTGTGTGCATACTACTTGAAGATCATGATCATCTGCTGTGATCATTGCTCTCGAAGCTCAAAGGGTCAAAGGTTAATCATTTATTTTTCCCACGATGAAGGGCTTTACCATTAATCTTTGAGGAAGGAACTCTTAAAAACTTTTATTTTATGTATCTTTGATTCGTACAAAAGAAAGACCTATGAACATTAAGTAAAAAGATATCTTAGATTTTATTTTGTGATAATTTAGATATTGAAATAGAATATGTTCTGCGTTCGTAGACGTTTTAATATTATGTAGACCCCTATACAGAATCGAGTCGCCCAATCTGTCTGATTTTACGACAGCTAGCTAACTTTACGGCAATAGCCTCCACCAGGCCTTCCTACGGGGTCTGGATCGTAGAATTCGGCAAAAAAGGATGCCAGTAGAGTCAGTCCACGGTAAAGTTGATATTTCCTCCGCGGGGGATGAAACTGCAAATGAAACCCCCCGGTTGCCAACCTCCCCTGGCAAATATTCTCCCTATAGCCGGCGTGGTTTAGTCTGGTTGAGACTAGCTTTGGTGCCGGGTGCAAAGGCAAGCTCTAACGTAACGTGGTAACTTACCAGACTAACCAAGCACAGTCTAAAGGATGGCGGCTGATTTGAAGGGAAAAGTGCAAACAGGTAAGAAAACGGCGGCGACGAAGCGACAGGTTCTATCGTAACACCTCCGTGCGTCTAAGGACTGCTGTGGACAAGTCTACTGCCATCTGTGTGGATGCTGTATGGTTTGGCCTAGAGGCCATATGCTAATCTCCAAGCAGATCCACACCGGGCGCGAAAATCGTAGTATGCTAGCCAGAGAAGGTCCAGTCATACTACGATTTTCGCGCCCGGTGTGGATCTGCTTGGAGATTAGCCATATGCCACATGTTGTGATCGTTGGCATGCCCTCGGTCACATGGCTCAGCGGCCTTGAGTTGAAAAGTAGGACGACCGGTCGCTAAATTTCAGAGTGAGACTTCAGCCGTATGGCTTCAGCTCCTGTCTGTAAAGTAAATTGTGTGCCCACTGTGTGTTCTATCTCGCTGTAACGTTGCAAGCTGGATTTTCAGGTTGTTTGTCTGAGTTCAAAGTTCCCCATGCATGCCATGACAAGGGGGCGTGGCAGTGTGAACTTTTGACACTGACTTGGGGTCAACCCGCGGGCAAATAGTGATCATGATCTCCAAGCAGATCCTACGGTGGTATCCGTGGACCAAACAATACGTACGTAGAGATCTGCTTGGAAAATAAATCGGGCAAAAGGTGAGATCTACTTGGAAAATAAATCAGGCAAAAGGTGAGATCTACTTGGAAAAGAAATCGGGCAAAAGGTGAGATCTACTTGGAAAAGAAATCGGGCAAAAGGTGAGATCTACTTGGAAAATAAATTGGGCAAAAGGTGAGATCTACTTGGAAAATAAATGGGGCAAAACAAAATAAATCGGGCAAAAGGTGAGACCTACTTGGAAAATAAATTGGGCAAAAGGTGAGATCTACTTGGAAAATAAATCGGGCAAAAGGTGAGATCTACTCGGAAAATAAATCGGGCAAAAGGTGAGATCTACTCGGAAAATAAATCGGGCAAAAGGTGAGATCTACTCGGAAAATAAATCGGGCAAAACGTGAAAATAAATCGGGCAAAAGGTGAGATCTACTTGGAAAATAAATCGGGCAAAAGGTGAGATCTACTTGGAAAAGAAATCGGGCAAAAGGTGAGATCTATTTGGAAAATAAATCGGGCAAAAGGTGAGATCTACTTGGAAAATAAATCGGGCAAAAGGTGAGATCTACTTGGAAAATAAATCGGGCAAAAGGTGAGATCTACTTGGAAAATAAATCGGGCAAAAGGTGAGATCTATTTGGAAAATAAATCAGGCAAAACGTGAAAATAAATCGGGCAAAGGGTGAGATCTACTTGGAAAATAAATCGGGCAAAAGGTGAGATCTACTTGGAAAATAAATCGGGCAAAAGGTGAGATCTACTTGGAAAATAAATCGGGCAAAAGGTGAGATCTACTTGGAAAATAAATCGGGCAAAAGGTGAGATCTACTTGGAAAATAAATCGGGCAAAAGGTGAGATCTATTTGGAAAATAAATCAGGCAAAACGTGAAAATAAATCGGGCAAAAGGTGAGATCTACTTGGAAAATAAATCGGGCAAAAGGTGAGATCTACTTGGAAAATAAATTGGGCAAAAGGTGAGATCTACTCGGAAAATAAATCGGGCAAAAGGTGAGATCTACTCGGAAAATAAATCGAGCAAAACGTGAAAAAAAATCGGGCAAAAGGTGAGATCTACTTGGAAAATAAATCGGGCAAAAGGTGAGATCTACTTGGAAAATAAATCGGGCAAAAGGTGAGATCTATTTGGAAAATAAATCAGGCAAAACGTGAAAATAAATCGGGCAAAAGGTGAGATCTACTTGGAAAATAAATCAGGCAAAAGGTGAGATCTATTTGGAAAATAAATTGGGCAAAAGGTGAGAGCTGCTTGGAAAATAAATCGGGCAAAAGGTGAGATCTATTTGGAAAATAAATCGGGCAAAAGGTGAGATCTACTTGGAAAATAAATCGGGCAAAAGGTGAGATCTGCTTGGAAAATAAATCGGGCAAAAGGTGAGATCTATTTGGAAAATAAATCGGGCAAAAGGTGAGATCTGCTTGGAAAATAAATTGGGCAAAACGTGAAAATAAATCGGGCAAAAGGTGAGATCTACTTGGAAAATAAATCGGGCAAAAGGTGAGATCTGCTTGGAAAATAAATCGGGCAAAAGGTGAGATCTATTTGGAAAATAAATCGGGCAAAAGGTGAGATCTATTTGGAAAATAAATCGGGCAAAAGGTGAGAGCTGCTTGGAAAATAAATCGGGCAAAACGTGAAAATAAATCGGGCAAAAGGTGAAGCTAAAAGTTGCCCTACTCTACTCTACTCTTGGACTCTTCCAGTGCAAACTTTCAATGTTATCACTAATATCAGCATTTTAATTTGTTGCACCACTCAAATGTTGGTTCACATTACAGACAGACTTTCAGGAGACTTTCAATCCTTTATTCCAGGTTAAAAGTGGCCAAGTCTCAAACCAAAAACACTGCAACCTTGATTTTTCACCAGTATGTACAGCATGTAATTTGGTCTGATATTTCAACCACAGTAAGACAGCACGGACAGCCTTGCCTTTTGTGACAATTTTCATCGAAAATACAATTGCAAGGTGGGTAGTCACCATGGCCTTGTATTTAATAATTTACTACATTTTTCGGCTTATAAGGTATTTTTTCATTCTGGTGATTTCTGTCTTTGCACTACCTTTTTTGGATTTATAGGTGTCAATGAATTGAGAAATACAAGCTCACTGAATAGACTGGAAAACATCTGTATGCTATTATTTATAACCTTTGTATTATAGGCACAGTATCTTTATAATATTATACCAAACAATCCCATTCATCAAATTGCAGCATAAAAACCTGCCACGTTACATTATACTCCTAATGAGCTTCTCTCTGCTTTTCAGTTCTGGGACCTATCGAGCCCTCCCAGCTCGGTCGAACCCTCACCCATGAGCACCTCATGATCGATGCCTCCCCCCTGGGGGCTAACGTCCCCTGCCCCTCGTTCCTCCCAAACATGAACAGCCTACCCTTCACAATGGAGAACCTGGGATTCATCAGGCAGTTCCCGTAAGTCAACAGTTGTGGCTTTGTGTGTTTTTGCTTTTGTATGAGCAACTGCTGTAGATATAGTTGCATGGCTAGCCTGATTTTAATCGCGCTTGTAGTCAGCCGCCCGTAACCGGCCAGGGGACATAAACCCCCGGAAAGCTGGAGTTTGCGTTATACAGACTAGTTGCATGGCTTTGCATTATGATATACTGCAGCATGACCATGGCCCAACATGGCGGTGCACATAACAGCATCTACTAGTAGGCTTATGCAGCTGCTTACATCTAACTCTTCTTCTCCTTCAGTCAAACTCGAAGCATAATGGATTTTGCTTGAGACGAAGCGTAATGCTTTGTCAGTAATCTCCAAGCAGATCTATTAGTGGCAACAACAGTATCCAAAGGGCAAAAGCAACCACCGATAGATCTACTTTGTCAGTAGCTGGTAGTGTACTGCGGCTTTACTATGGCTCACATGTAAGTCTAAACTATGCTTTTTGGCTCTATTTGTATAATGGTGATTAGGAAACGGAAAATCAAGGTGTATCCAATCCAGGTGGTCAATTCCACAGCTATTGATGATAACTATCCAAGGTCTTTGAAAATTGCTTGAAGATCATATAACAGCCATCAACAACCTATCTGATTGATACACGGGTTCATCTAAATCAGGAAAGAGGGGCGCTACACCCTCTTGTTTCAGCCCAGCGCCCCCTTGTCAAATTCAGATTTTAGCTTAATATCCAGCATTCAGCCTTCACTCAGCAATCAATTCATCCATAAATACATAGAATTTGCTCCCTTGCATGTGTGTGCTCCCTCTTGTTTAGTTTTTCTAGAAAAAACCCTGTCATACATTATTGTCCTTATAATTAGCTAAGCTTCAAACATTTGATATAATCAAGGCAGTTAAATTAAGTTAAAGAGTCTCTCTAGTTTAAGACCCGATACACACTTGGAAAATTGTCTGGACATACGACAACGACGTTAAGATGTACATCACCTTTTTTCCTGGGTGTGAATTGACCCCCACGTCGTACAACAGGTATTTTCACCCAGGGTGAACATACGTTGTTTGTCTAATTGATTTTTTTATTACCCTAGGTGGAGCTACAAGCCCAACCTGACTCTGTATGGGGAGGAGAAGCATGTGATAGAAGAGCTGAAGTTCTTTAAACAGCATGGTGGATCCTCCATGGTGGAATGTACCATTGTGGGTCTGGAGAGGGACATGAACATGATGAAGAGAATGGCAGAGGAGTCTGGGGTCAACATCATCTCTGGAACAGGTAATGATAGGAAAGAACATCCATCTCTAAGTATGCAAGTTGCGTGCATAGTTCAGTGGTTAGCGACAACGCCCCTGGACCAAAATGTTGATAGTTTGAATCCCAACTGCTGTCACTGAACCGACAAGCATGCTACTGGAAAAGGTTGCAGTTCTAAGGACATCAAGTTACGCTGTGGTTTACTGTTCATTGTACAATGGAAAAGAGCTAGGGGAATTTACCCAGTACAATGAACTGACCTGTATATAGTGTCTGTCTTCTCTGTCACCACCAGTGGAAGATTAGCTCTTCAGTGAACTAAACTGTTCTGAGATCACATTCTTTATTTCCAATATGGGAATGAAATCAAGAAAGTACAACTTGCCAAACTCATGAATACTATAGCACTGATTCACAGAAGACTGAGAAACCAGGGAATGATAATGTGAAAAAGAAATATAGATAACAAAAGGAGACTGTCACTCCATGCAGGATCTAGGATAGCAAGTGTATCAATCAAGATTTGTCATTGCTGTATATTTCTTTTGAGGAGTTTGAATGTCTTAATGTCTTTGTATTGATTGTTTAACTTTCAACCTCCTAATGTAGTCTTTTGGCACCAGTTTCGTTGGTTACCAGGATAGGCAGTAGGGAGAAGGTTGTGAAACACTAGGTGTGAGTAGCACAGTCTCCTAGCTCCAGGGGATTGGGCCCGCCAGCGCACAGGCCGCACGCCATAACCGCTAGGCTTAAAGGTCCGGACCAGTTAGACTGGTCAGTTAGTGGCACTTGAACCCCACTGTTACAGTTAAAATAAGTGTTGTTTTCTTCTTCCCCCAGGTTACTATGTAGATGCTGCACTTCCACAAGACGTACACAGTGCAACTCAGGAACAGCTGGTTTCTACCATGATCCAAGACATCACCCAGGGGGCTGCGGGGACAAGCATCAGGTGTGGGGTGATTGGAGAGATTGGAACATCCTGGCCAGTCACAGGTTTGTATATGACTGCCATAATCGAATCATTAACACACCCTTTCCATTAGAGGCTGTGACTGCTGGGCGACCAAATTTTTTTAACGTTTTGTTTGTTTTATTGTCTTTTAACTTTAACGTCTTGCATCATATTCCAATTTTGACCACTGCATGGTCGCTCGGCAATTGCCGTCTAGTGCAAACAAGGTGTAAACCTAAGGTACACACATTTAAAAGGTTCACAGTGCACGATGATGGTGAATGTAACTCTTCAGTAGTAGTAGCCCTAGTAAAACTATCATATCATATTCATTTCTTCAGCCATACCACATGATTTGTTTGCAAATTGAAAAATGACAAGAAACTGTGTATAGGAACAAAATATGATGGTAAGAAAATATTACACAACGATACCTAATTTATGACTGACATTGCAATATGGAGACCTTTTTTATCATTCTCTATGACTGCAACATCTTTCTTTGTCTCCATAGCAACGGAGAAGAAGGTTCTTCAGGCCACAGCTGCAGCTCAGACCCAGCTGGGCTGCCCCGTCATCATCCACCCCGGGCGGAACAAACAGGCGCCGGCAGAGGTCATCCGCATCCTGGCAGAGGCCGGGGGCGACATCAGCAGGACTGTCATGTCTCATCTCGACAGTACGTTATTTTGGTGGTTTTCTTTATCATCATTCTTGTAGCATGGGTAGTCCAGTGGTTAGCGATCTTGTCTCTGGAACTAGAAGCCCCGGGTTTGATCCAGCTGTGTCGCTCACCCGACTACCAGGAAGGGTCGCAGTCCTTAGGACAAGATGTTAAGCCGTGGTCCATTGTTCATTGTGCTTGTCGAAAAGAGCTAAGGGAATTTCCCCGGTACAATTAAACTGAAAATACTGTACATAGCGTCTGTCCTCTCTGTCACGAACGGTGGAAGATTACAGCTGCATGCAAAATTATTCAACCCCCTTGCATTTTGGACACTTTGGCAAATTGAGGAACATTACAACTGCAGAATATTACTAAATCACATAACTGATGAATAGATATGTTATTACAATATGATATCACAGCAAAAGTCAAGATTTTTTCATGATCCATTTTTTGCACAAAAAGCAGGTTGCAGAATTATTCAAACCCCCATGAAGGTCTGTCTTTAGTACTTCGTGCAGCACACCTATTTACCTAAAAGCTGCAATGACATGATGTAGACTTGAACGATAGCTTGTCACAAGCTTCTGGTAGTGCTCTTTGGGAATTTTGACCCATTTCTCGAGGGCAATGGCCTGTCTCCAGCTCAGCAATTTTCTAAGGTCTATGTACCGCAACTGCTCTCTTTAGATCCAACCAGAAATTCTCACCTGGGTTTAAATCTGGAGACTGTTATGGTTACTCACACCGGGCCAATGGCAATGTATGATCATCTGTGTATGAGACTAGTATGGTTACTCATACACAGATGAGCTACCATGCTAAACTCTGCCTCTCCCTTTCTCTTATTATCCAGGAACGATCTGTGATCATGGCGAGCTGTCTGAGTTTGCAAAGCTTGGCTGCATCATGGAGCTGGACCTGTTTGGGATCGAGGTGTCGTACTATCAGCTGGGAGACTTTGACATGCCCAGCGATGCCCAGCGTATCAAGATGATCAAACACGTGCTGGATGAGGGTTACGAGGACCGTGTGGTGATCGCACACGACTTATACACCAAACATAGGCTGGTATGTGGACAATGTCAATCTTTTAATGTGGATACAGTCATAACTGCCCAAGGAGACCACTTGGAAGCGACAAAATCTGATCTATTGACAGGTGGTCACTATAGACAGGAATCTTGTACTTGTATCAATGGGAAAAATTATACAAGGGAGCACCAAAAAGTGGTTACATTGGCCAGATGGTCCTTATTTAGAGATTATCACTTGTACAGATTTGGCAGTATTTTGTTTTTGGCTAAAAATAACATTAAAGGCAAGTTGAAACATTTCCTCTTTGTCCTCTGCCTGGATGAATTCTTGATGTTTGATAGGATTAATCTATAGAGAAGTCTTATCAAAGTACCAGTGCTGGTGTAAGAATCAAAGCACTATATCATTAGATAGATTTAATATGTTGCTTAGTCTTACAACATTTTGATCTACACACGTTTGTAGAGTATACATGCTAGTTGACAATTTCTGAGACTGAACAAATGATGATTTGTAATCATCTGACTTTTCCAGATGCACTACGGCGGCCACGGCTACTCCCACATCCTGCTGAACGTGGTGCCCATGATGCTGGCCAGGGGAATCTCACAGGACCAGGTGGACAAGATGCTCATCCACAACCCCAGCAACTGGCTCACCTTCAAGTGAAGAAACCAACAACATGCTGACACTTCTACTTGAATTTCTGGTGCAAAGATCATTGTTTTTATATGGCTGAGACAAGATGCTCATCCACAATCCCAGCAACTGGCTCATTTTCAAGTGAAGAACCAAACAAAATACTTTCAATTCCATGGCCAGTGAAGAACCAAACAACAACATGCTGTCGCTTCAAGTGAAGAACCAAACAACGTGCTTTCACTTCTTGTGCAAAGATCGTTGCTCTTTATGTTTGCTTAGGACAATTTTAACATTGGTTATAGTGCTAGCAGTAGCTGTATACATGTACAGTATCAAATATTGATTATACTGCTGCGGGTGTCCCTGACACGGGTTGTCATCAGTCGGCTAGTCTTCACACCATGTTTCCAGGTGGCTCTGTCTGCGAATTTCTGAAAAGTATGTGCCAAGAACAGAATGCATCACTGCCAGGTTATATGTTGATATCATACCTCTATGTGATGTTATTATTGTGCCAATCCTTGATATCAGGTCTTGCTAGTGATTAGGAAAACACCCTTGTAAATGAGTTCCTCTGAACTTTCCATCTTTAGATGCCAGTTCTAGAGTTAAAAGTTTCAATGCATAACCACCTCTTTACAAATTTTCAATTGTTCTAAGCTATTGCAGTGACTTAGCTATGATCATGTTAACGTAAGAAAGAGAATAATTTAAAGACAATTACGTCTTCAGAATCATTGCAGGTATTCATTACATTGTCAACATTCTACCTTCTATTAGGTAAAACATTGTATTTGTTCCCGTCAAATCATTGAAATATTTACCTGTATAAATTGTATCCTTTGTGAACATGACAAAGCAAGCAATGAATAAAGCTAAAAGATTTTTTGGAACAAATGAAATGTCCTGGTTGTGTTTTGGTATGGCTAAGATTGAGATTCAAGATTCAGTGCATAAGTGAAGGTATATGGTTCTTTCATTAATTTATAGATCTGAAGTTTAGCTATGTGTATGCTATGATGGTGTACTCTCTGGATCAAAATACTCATTATGCTTTACCGTATCTCTGTACTTGTGTGTATGTGGTGCGTGTGTGTGTGTGTGTGTGTGCGTGGAGGGGGGGGGGCACATGTGCATCACCATTTGGTTTGTAGCCTGGTACCCAAACCTATTATAGCCCCTGAGTCTCTTCTGTCTTCTCCACTATTTGTAAATACTGTATGTCAAATATGGTGAAAGACAAAATGTATTTAATTTCAATCCATCCCATCTATGATCACGTAAGATGGAGCTCTTTAAAGAAGGCACCAGATTTACAGACAAGAAGACTACTACTCAAATTTTAACATCTCAACTCACACGTTACAGAAAAAGTGGTATCTTTCGTCTTCCACTATTCAGAAAAAGAAGGTTTAAATTTGAACCTCCTTGGTTAAACCCAACAAGCATTTAGGCTAGAGTAGTCATGTGATATTGCAATTGATTCTCATTGCCTTTTTCCTATTACTTGCAATTAGCCTTTGGGTAAGAATTTGCCATAAACTTTATCAGAACTTATTCCCTTTTGTATGTTCCAGTCATTGGGTGCATTGACCCCTCTCAGCTGGGTCGAACCCTGACCCACGAGCATCTGTGGTGCGATGCCTCTCCCCTGGGGATGCCCACCTGCCCCTCTTTCCTCCCCAACCTGAAAAGCCTGCCGTTCAACATGCAGAACCTAGGATTCATCAGGCAGTTCCCGTAAGTTGCTTGATGCTAGTATCATCATCATCATCTGGTCGTGGAAGTGGTTTTTATTGGTCAGAAATTACCCGCAATGGCAGTCTTTTTAGCGCTGAATTGATGCAGGGTTTACATGTATGTTTTACATAATATACAACATATACCTAATCTAGCCACACTTGCATTTTGTGGATTTTGTGGATTTTGTGGAAGGGTCTGGGCGGCTGCCATTTGGCGCCACCAGGTGACCTCAATACGACCTTCCCCAACCGAAGTCAGGTACCCATTTACACCTGGGTGGAGTGAGGAAAGTCTTGTAAAGTGCCTTTCCCAAGGGCACAAGATCGGTGACTCGACAGGATTCGAACTCGGGACCTCTTGGTTCTGAGCCGAACGCTCTGCCGATGCGCCACACGACCCCACAAAGTGTCACAGATATTCATCACCCTCCTCCTCAAGCCCTCCGTATCCTCCATTGCTCTGGGCAGTTCTTCCAGAGTACAGTCTGCATTATCACACAGTTGATGTATGTAGTCCTGGTATATGTAATACATGTACATGGGCATACAAGTATAGGTAGACTACACACAACCTATCTACATCAACTGTATGAGGGTTCGTGCTGTACTCTGGAAGGCTTGCCCACAGCTAAGATGGGAAAGAAGGGCTGGTAGAGAAGGGTCATGAATAGGGGTGGGTACCGGTACCGTGTACCGGTACAAAACCGGTATTTCTTAATGGACTTGTAAAAAAAAAACGGTCAGTAAAAAATCAGTGGACCGGCCTATGGACCGATTAGAAAATTCATAGTACATTGTACCAGGCTACCAGCAGGCGGCCACATAAATGGTGTAAGAAAATACAAAACAGCAGATTTAACGAGTCGTTTTCGAAGACATTAGCTGTGAATCATATCTAGAAAACAGATGGCGAGGAGAATATAGTTATAATTTTGAGACAAAGTGCAAACCTAAGAAATTATATCCTTCCACACATGACGTTTGGAGACTTTTACATGTGTCTCGCTCTCCAAAATATGATGTACTGCGACACTACTATAATCAGGTATAGGTACAGGTACAGGTACAGGTCCGGACCTGGAGCTGACACTCTGGACCTGGGCTGGACCTGAATTTTATGTACCGGTACCCACACCTAGTCATGAACATCCCTGAGACCTTCAATACCAGATGATGATGATGATGATGGTATTGTCTTGAGGTTGCTGGATGCTGGTACAGTCAAACCTGGTTGGGCAACCACCTGGCATAGCCAACCACCTCCAGTCATAGACTACATTAAAAAGCACTATCCAATATCATTAAGACCCTCTTGTCTGGAGCAACCACCCTCAGTCATTAACCATTCTTTCCTCAGTGCTTTGAGTGCTTGCTGAGACAAAGTTTGAATCACTGTATTTCATCTCAAGTGCTTGCTAATTTTTCTTATGAAATGATATACAGTTAATAGGAAAATTATTCATACCCCTCATAGCTCTTCATTTTTTTGTTATGTGAAAAGTGGTTTTGTTCTTTAAACTACTGGTCAAAGCTTAATAGAAATATTGATAATGGTCCAAAATTCCACAGTATTTCATTCTTGAGAATTTGTTGTTTAGCTGTTCATGTAAAAGGACTACATGTATAATTTGTTGAGAAAATGTTCTGAAAGTACATGTAGTACTTGGTGCAGAAAATTGTATAGTTTAACTCAGTTTCAGAGTGGGGAGTATAAAATAAGAATATTAAGATCCTATTACACCTCTGTTGAGACAAAGAGATGTGATTACAAATTTATTGAGGAAAAAATTTTGACAACATTATATTTATAGCTTGGTCTTTGTCCTTTTTTTATTTGTTTTTCTTTCAACGTTTTATGTAAGATTTATCATACCATTGATAAGTGCTAACATTTTTGTGTGTCAGATACTCCTATACTCCCAACCTAACCTTGCATGGGGAGGAGCAACATGTGATAGAAGAGCTGAAGTTCTTCAAACAACATGGTGGTTCCTCCATGGTGGAATGTACCACTCTGGGCATCAGTAACAATGTGGGGATGTTAAAAACCATGGCTGAAAAAACAGGAGTGAACATCATTGCTGGTGCAGGTAATGATATCTAGCAAAATGATAAAATAGGTAAAATGCTTAAAATGTTTATGAGACCAATGACACCAATGTACAACATTTTCCGATTATATTCAACAATGATTATATTATTCATTGAACGTAGACATTACACTGTATATTCACCATTCTGATGTTATTTAACATCAAACCAACCAAGATCATACTTCCAGCTCTTGATTCTTGCTGCCAGGTACATAATTGCATTAAATGTTGATTACTTTGATGAAGTCACTTTGAACACAGCAGCGTATTTGCAGCCCGACTGGAAAGCAAATAATGCAAATGTTGTACATGTATATAATCACAATGAGTTAGCACCTTTTGCTTCACAAAAGTACATTATATCAAGCTACACTATCTGTTTCTGAACCAGCTGCTCTGTTTACTGTTCACTATCACTTTTATAAGCAGTTTCAATGACAGCAAGACTGTATTCCTACAACATCGGTCATCAGTTTGATTTTTGTATGCTGTAGTTTATACCAAAGGGGATGTCACTGTAGCTCATTACTGGTAGCAGCCTCACAGTTGAGCTCCTGGTTCCATTTAATAGGTAACTGGGAGACCCTGGTTCAATCCTGGGAAGGGTATCTTGTTTGGGGCTGCACCATCTTTCGAAAGGGACGTAAGATGGAGGTGCCTCAAGCACGTTTAAGGGGAAGGGCTAGCAACCCCTCCCTGTAATAATACGGCAGAGAAACATGCTAACCTATGTGCCACTAGGAACTACAAGGTGAACAACAACAATAAGTATATCATTGTATCAAACAAATTATATCAAATTGATACATTTTTCGCAGGTTATTATGTGGATTCGTCCCTCCCACCAGAGGTACACAGTGCAAGTCAGGAGCAGCTGGTTTCTACCATGGTCCAAGACATCACCCAGGGGGCTGCTGGGACAAGCATCAGGTGTGGGGTGATTGGGGAGATTGGAACGTCCTGGCCGATAACAGGTGATCTCCGTCAACGTTTATCTACTGGGTTACATGATGACTGTAATTCTTGTTTCTTTACCTGTAACTTTATGTTCACTGTTTTCACTGTCACCTCTGTATCGTGAAGTTATCATCATCGTTAAATACCAGTTGTGATTATTTATGATTCCTTCACACATCCATTCTGCGAAGTTACAGTTCAGTGAAAATGTCCATTTTCCTTACACCGTAAAATTTTGCTACCGTGAAGATAAAGTGAAATACAGTATACGCGTATCCACCACATGGAAACCAGTGTGCTCAAGAGATCTCAAGTGCAGCATCCCCCTGGTATGGACAGTTTAGATATGGAGGAGTGCAATGTACTGGCAGAAGCTGTGTTTGAGATCTCTTTAGACGTAAATTTTGAGCTATAACATGTGACTCAGCACAGTTATGTTAATAGACATTAAGATAAGGTTGCTATGATTGCACAAAAATAAAATGGAAATGTGCACTTCCCCTATACACCAAAAAGCAAGGGGAAGGATTCTAACTCACCTTATTATCTCTTGTCTCCATAGCAACTGAGAAGAAGGTTCTTCAGGCCACAGCTGCAGCTCAGACCCAGCTGGGCTGCCCCGTCATCATCCACCCCGGGCGGAACAAACAGGCGCCGGCAGAGGTCATCCGCATCCTGGCAGAGGCCGGGGGCGACATCAGCAGGACTGTCATGTCTCATCTCGACAGTACGTTCTTTTTCTTCTTCTTCTTCTTTTTTAATTTAAAGATTGTTTGGTAAGGCCTCTTTTCCAATGTACAGTGATTGTTGAGCAACCGTTGAGAAATCAAAATTGGAGGCTGGGGGGGCCGTCATTTCTCATCTCGACAGTACGTGAAATGTGCATCACTAGACTTGAGACATTGCAAGCAAGACTATTACTTTTTCATCATGGCTTTCCCACTGACACTTAGAGTAGCTTGCAAAAAAGTGATTGTGTTTTTAGCTTCTGTGGCATCTGTTATTCTATCAAATCAAATCAGTTTATTGATTTATCTATCCGTCTATTCAGTGATATATAAATCAACTCATCCTTCCTTTCCACCAAAAAAATAGAAATAAAAAAGCTGGTGAGACACCAACCAAACTGACATCTTATCTGTAACCAAGATTCTTTCTTGGTCCACTGGGATCTGAAATAATCACGTGTAACCATACATGTATGTGAAATGTGCCTCACTAGACTCGAGACAAGAGTATCACTTTTTAGTCATGGCTTTGAGACTCAAAGTGACATGAAAAAGTGTTATAAGCCTTCGAAGCATCTGTTAGTCTATTCTATTCAAATTATGATGATTTCATTATAACAATTGAGAAGAATCAATTCAATACGTATGGCCTGAAGCCTAAGAACAGTGTTACTTGTTATAGAAGAACTTTATTGCACGACAATGGTATATGGTACAAAGTATGGCAAGAATTTGTAAACATAATACAAAGTAGAAGTATAGAATAAAACTTAACATCCTAATTTGTTTCTTTCCACAGGAACTATCTCTGACAAAGGCGAGCTGTCTGAGTTTGCCAAGCTGGGGTCCTACATGGAGTGGGACCTGTTTGGGATAGAGGTATCCTACTACGCGCATGTGACGAATATCGACATGCCCAGCGACGCTCAGAGGATACAGATGATCAAACATGTGCTGGACAATGGTTACGAGGACTGTGTAGTGATTGCGCATGATGTCCACACAAAGCACAGATTGGTGAGATGTTTTGCCTGTTACTAGGCATTAGGAAAATGTACCAGTAGTACCTGAGTGTCCCTGTAGTTCTCACTGTGACCCCATTGAAGAACTTGAGGTTGATTACTTTGAGGCATGAATCAAGATTTGTTCAATAAGATCAGAAGTGTGTATATTTTGCGCAAACATCTATCTTCCTTGAATAATAATTGATAGGGTAGAATGTTATCAAGAATTGTTGTACTTTGTTGTCATAGGTGCTGGGCTGTCTCCAGCTTTAAATTGTTGTGTTTCCCACTCATTGGTAACTTTAGAAGCCCATTTGTTGATCTTTGTTGTTAAAACTGTCATTTTAAACTTACGAAAATACAATTCTGTGTCATAAGATTCAGATTTTTGGGGACAGACAGGGTGAATTTTTTTGTCTGTACCACGAAGCAAATTTCTGTCCCAGAATGAAGGGACGGGTCCTAGAGACAGCCCTGCATTGGTGGTGTAATAAACACTTTAATGGAATGTTAAAAAACTGTGTGTGTTGTATTAACGTCAGATGCACTACGGCGGCCACGGCTACTCCCACATCCTGCTGAACGTGGTGCCCATGATGCTGGCCAGGGGGATCTCACAGGACCAGGTGGACAAGATGCTCATCCACAACCCCAGCAACTGGCTCACATTCAAGTGAAGAACAAACAACAAGCTTTCGCTTCAAGTGAAGAACAAAACAACATGCTGAGACTTCTAGTGAAGAACCAAACAACTTGCTTTCACTTCTATTTGAAGTTCCAGTGCAATGATCATTGCTTTTTATATGGCCGAAGCCAATTTTAATCTGTGACATCCCTATGTTCTGACAAACCTTAACATAGATATGTCATAACATAGGGGCGTCGGAACATAGGGGTGTCCACAATCTTAAGGCTAGTCATAAGTATGTGCGAAGAACAGAGAGCATTACTGCAAGTATTGTGCCTATGGAACTGGCTCACATTCCAATGAACTACAGCAGCAAACTGTTTGGACGTTATAAACTTAAGGATCAGCAACACATTAATGTGACATGACATGTGACGTAGAAAGAAATTTATATCATAATGAAGATGCAGACTATACATCAATGAGGAAATTCTGTTATTTTGTCATGACTAATTTTTTAATCATGGCATATGAAATTAGGTGGGAATTGATATTTCTAGATTTCCAAAAGGATGTACTTTACATAATCAATGATGAGAGTATTCTATGAACTGCACTTTGATAATCAGATCGATTTACCTTATATAGTGATACGATCAAATTTGCAATATGCGGAAGAAATTAGCCAATGTGTCTATCATATGACTACTTAAACTTTGACGGAAGAACTTAATTGTACGACAAAAGTACGGCAAGAATTCTTATATATGTTGAATAATAAATACTTCAATCTTAATGTACTAGAGTGCTGGATTTTTAGAAATGTATCTCTTTGGCCCCAATGGACTACAAATATATCAGTACCACAGCCAGGTCGCATGAACTAACATATCAGTACCACAGTCAGGTACAATAGACTAACCTATCAGTACCATAGTCAGGTCCAATGGACTAACGTATCAGTACCATAGTCAGGTCCAATGGACTAACATGTCAGTACCATAGTCAGGCCCAATAGACTAACATATCAGTACCACAGTCAGGTACAATAGACTAACATATCAGTACCATAGTCAGGTCCAATGGACTAACGTATCAGTACCACAGTCGGGCCCAATGGACTAACATATCAGTACCACGGTCAGGTCCAATGGACTAACATATCAGTACCATAGTCGAGTCCAATGGACTAACGTATCAGTATCACGGTCAGGTCCAATGGACTAACGTATCAGTACCATAGTCTGGTCCAATGGACTAACGTATCAGTACCATAGTCAGGCCCGATAGACGAACATATCAATACCATAGTCAGGTCTAATGGACTAACATATCAGTACCATAGTCAGGTCCAATGGACTAACATCAGTACCACAGTTAGGTCCAACAGACTAACATATCAGTACCATGGCCAGGTCCAATGGACTAGCATATCAGTACCACAATCATGTGTAGTTGACTATCAGTACCACGGTCAGGTCTAATGAACTAACATATCTGTACCATAGTCAGGTCCAGTGCACTAACATAGCAATACTAAGGTCAGGCCCAATGGACGTTACCGCATAGACAGTAGTCGGAAGAACAGCACTGAAACAGCTGTTAGCGCACTGATTAGCAAGCACGCAGGTCAAGGAACTCTCATGCAAACAAACCACGACCTTCAGTGCTTTTATTCTTCGTTATATACGTCCTTGTCCTACTTTTCGAGTAGAGCATGAATACCCAGTGCCGCTGTTGCTATGTAAACCTATGGTGATCTGTGCAACTGTTGCAACACAGCTGGTCCTTTACAAATGTATGGGTGTTTTATTGAAGCTCTTTCTAGAACAAACGCACCACCCACATAGTCCGCACGTGCACATGCCGTGTGCTTCCCTGTATAGACGTGTAAGAAATTCATTCTCGGTGGTAGAAGAAGTATCTGATGCCACAGAACAGCCAATCAAGGTGCGTTATGCTCCTCGCTCGTTCTCATTTAAATGTACACATTTGTAACTTCCGTTACCTTTTGAAGTAAGACGTTCCTGACATGGATTAAGATTTGCGACATATGTAAGGTGCCAAACGTTAACTGTCGTTTTTATGACAACTTAAAACTTTTCTGGCTTTTAAAACGACAGTTTGGCACCTTATATGTGGCATATCTTAATGCCAGAAACGTCTTACTTCAAACGGTAACGGAAGTTACAAAACGTGTACATTTAAATGAGAACGAGCGTCCTGTCACACATCCTGGTAGCTCACAATGGCCTCCTGACATTCCCCAGACCATGGTTGGGAGTTAGTCGTGGGCAAGTTCATGAAGTTCATCTATGGTTGGGAGTTGGTCCGCGACGTTGCCTACTAGTCTTGAGAAAAACATTATTTGGATAGCAAACAGTGCTTAATTATCGTGATTACATTCGATTAAAAGACATAACAGTATTTATTTTCTTCATTGTGACGTCATGAGGGGTAAAGTGAATGATTTATGTAATTACCTGGTGGGAAGATCAGAAAAGAATCAAGCGCTGGAAGTATGGTTTCTGATGGTTCGATGTTAAATAACATCATTAAGGGTGTGTATTTGTTTTAAACGTTTATATTCATTGAATGATACTATTCCTATTACAGATAATAAGAAAATGTTGTATTTTGGTGTCATAAGCACTTTAACGATCGATATGCCCTTTTTGTTTTGCACCACATATGTCCTTCTTTGTTTATTCAATCCTGTTGCCAACGTTCATACTACATTTTGTACTTATGTTCATATACATTACATTACAATACATACTCAATAGCATAGCGAGAGCGATTTTCCATATACATCAACTTATTTGATTAAAAATTACGGAAGATTTGTGTTATTTTTCCAGACGATCATCATGGATGGAAACAACACGGAAATTGACCTAGACTACCTTTACGGTGACCTGTATGACCACCTGTATGCATATGATGACTTTTTCGATGATTTACTTGGACAAGAAGACGCACCTCATGACCACACTTTCCATTATGCTTCTATATCATTCCGTGTGGCTCTTGGGGCAGTCTACATACTCATCATTATAGTGTGTGGTGTGGGAAACCTGGCGTTCTTAGTGGTCATAGGACGCTTCAAGAAAACCAGGACTAAAACAAACCTGCTGATCGCCAATCTTGCGCTCTCAGACTTTGTCGTGGCCATACTTTGCGTTCCATTCAGCCTTGACTACTATGTTATTAATGCCGGAGGTTGGCGGTATGGAGGGGAACTTTGCACGCTGGTTAACTATGTGAGGATGGTGTCTCTTCACGTGTCGACCAACGCTCTGGTGGTCATTGCGATTGACAGGTAATACGAAAAGTCAGTAGCCTCCTTATGCTTCGGTCCCATTTCCAATCCGGGGCCCGGCCGGGCTGTTTGCGAAAACGAAAAATAGAAAATGCATATCCCGAAAATACACAATTATTAGTATTTGTTTACGTTTTGTGTCTTTTGTTGTCTTGTATATCCTGTTTTTCGTTCCCACAAGCTGGCCGGGCCGGGCCCAGGATTGTAAATGGCCGAAGCATTAGCTGGGATATCCCTATAGCAGCCTCACAGTTGAGGTCTTGATTCCAATTTTGTTTCTAACAGGGCCATCCTGGGTCTGGACATTTCGGTCTGGGCTGCACCCGTCTTTAGGAAGGGACGTAAAAGGGGGGTACTGTGTTTGAGGAGGTGCCTAAAGTAGTCTCCAACCAGACCCAATGGATTGCAAAGACCGTATCCAACTGGAAGAGGGAGCTTGTAATGCAATCCAAGTTGCAAAACGTACTTCCTCTGCCAGTTTGATACGGTCTTTATGCAACCTATAGATCTGCTTGGAGATTAGCCTAGAGAACGTTAAAGAGCTAGCACCGCTACCTGTAGAAATATACCAGGTCTGCTTGTCAACAAGGAGTATTGAGTGCTGTATCATGATAGAAGGAACTTTCTTGTTATTCTAGATACATAACTATAGTTCGTCACCGGTGGCGGCGTGTGGGAAGAACAGGCGCCATTTTGGTGTCCGTCGGTGTCTGGATCACCTCCTTCCTCATCGCCATTCCTTCAGCAAAGTTCTCTACAGTACAGCCGCACTTCCATCAGAGTTCTTCCTTTTGCGGGGTCGTATGGCATGTCAGACACATAACAACCTACAAGGGGTACTATGGCAGTATGTTGGCGTTCCAGTTCGTTCTACCAGTGGTTATCATGGCCGTGTGCTCACTACCTGTAGTCTGGAAAGTGTTTCACAGAGAGCTACCTGGATATCTAACAGATGCGATGAGGAAAAAAGTACAGAGGTCTAAGAAGAAAACACTACGCCTAGTTCTGATCCTTGCTCTGTTCGTGTTGTGCTGGGCTCCGTACTATGTCTACGCTGCACTTAGAGACTTTCACCATGTTCTTACTCTCACTTCTCACAACACTAATATTTTCTATGCAGTGGAGGCAGCAGCAATGGGAAACAGTGTCATAAACACCTGTGTTTACGTGGTGTTCAACAAGAATGTCACTAACTTCGTGAAAATTCTCGCGAAGGAATGCCGCGGTCTTCACCAGGCGAGAGGATCGGACATACAAGTGATGCTGCCATCTGATGATGACGATGACGATGATGATGATATTACGTTTCTATCTTTTATAACCATGGGAAATGCGAGTTTCAGACAAAACTTTGATCGGTGTCGGGAGACTACTTTATAAAAAGTTAATTGTATCGTTTAAATGGGTGCCATTGCAGCCACAAGTACATACAAGGGAATGCTTTCGGTAATTGATAGATTTCTACAGGAACTGACGATGTCACAATTTATCTGGGCACTGTTAATTGAAGGGCTTTGCATACCTCCTATTACTAGTAGTCTCTACCAGACATGATTGGTTGCTAGAAATTATTAGAAATTATCGGCCAAAAACACTGAATGATATGTCCGAGGAGTTAGTTAGCTGGCCATAGAGTTAAAATGTGCAATTTATGGTGTATGGCGTAAATGATAGTAAATGACCTCAACCACGCTGACTTTGTTCTAGTATCGGCGAATTTCTTTTATAGCCTCAGATCTTAACGACTCCAGACAGGTTCCGTGGGTTGCAAGCTGTAACTCTATGGCTTGCTAACTCCTCTGATATATTATTCTACTCTCCAATCAGAGCATGGGTTTCGGCTGGTTTTGGACGTGTTTTTAGACGTTTTTGTCGGGCTTTCTACTTTGTCATCTTTGGGGGGGGGGTGGCTATACAAAAAAAGAAGATGACAAAGTAGAAAGCCCGACAAAAACGCCTAAAAACACGTCCGAAAAACAGCCGAAACCTGCTTGGAGAGTAATATTATTCCGTCTATTTGGCCGACTTCTACTATTTCAAGCAACCCATAGAGTCTGGTTTAGACTAGGCTTTGCAGGCAACGCCTCAGTTCGTTATGTTGTTTTTAGACGCCAATGAACAGCTTAGCACCTGTTGTATATTTTAAAGAGAAGCTGTCACGTGTATACGCAACTACTGTATATTGCTAGTATCTAGGTCAGTGGACAAAAGTATATTGACTTACCGTTTTCTTTCGATAGCAATATTTCGATCTCCTTGCAAGACGACACGCAAATATACGACATGTGTTACACACAAATCGTTAAAGGCAACCAAAGCAATATTAGGGCCAAAAATGGAAATAAAGAGAATGCTGAAGTCTTTATGGTAGTGACATTAACTAACACTGTTAAGCACATTTGCGTAATAACTTCACACTTTGAGCATTTTAAAACCGCGCAAAAACGAGCCGTACAATGATCACCTTAGTTTACAAAAACCCCGCGACGATTTTCAATGAGTTCTAACATGACACCGACGTCATATTTTTGCATCATGGACGTTGCTATACACTGTGATAGTGCTGTTTGAACTAATCATGTATAGAAATGACTAAATAAATTGACTTTCAAAATCCAATTTTCGGGCCCTACTATTGCTTAGGTTTCCTTTAACAGTTACTGACATGACATGACATGACATGACATGACATGACATGACATGACATGACAATTGCATGACATGATCAAGCAAGAAGTCAATGAAAAGGCTGGTAGGTCTTGTCACAGGCATCGATGATCTGTCAGATGATACTTAATTCTATTTACTTCTAAGAGGATCTTCAGTCTTTTCTGCCAATCTAAATCGGTTCTCAAATGATCAAGCCTTACTTAACGACCAAACATTTTGGCAGATAACAAACGCTTTCATAATACTTAATTCCTCAATATCGCCGTATTAGTTTCAATGGGCTTGAAAAACCTTTGTTCATTTCATAGCTCTTATCTTAAATTTGTATGATCTGCTTTGTTTGCAACGTTCTTTGTGTTGGTGGCAGCATGAAAATAAGTCAATGACTTGATGAGGGTGTCGATACCATGTATTGTTAATAAATGTGGCAATGAAAAAACCAATGGCTTATGTATGCTCTAGATGAGTTTACGTAATGAGTTATTCATATTTCTTTGCTTATTATCTTTTTTTATTACTCAACTGAAGAATGCACAGGACACAGAGCTGATGCACTCTAGCAAGTAGCTAATATCTTTGCTTAATTACTACAGATTCAAAGAGACTTGATACCACAAGCAGATTTGAATATGCTAGTGTCATTAGATTTGATAACTCTCACAACTAAAAAATTGGTAAATGTATAAAATATTGCTCTGTTATTGGAAAGGACCTATCGGAAGAAGAAGAAGAAGAAGGACACCTGAACGAACACCTGAAAAGGGACACCTTAAAATCAGGTCAATATTGTGATTCTTCTGGTAAAACAAATAAAACGAAATGAAATGACCATTTTTAGCCCCTTTTGGTTTTGTCAAATAATTAGAGATTTGCGTATGTAAACCTTTAGTGTTTGATAAGTAGAATTTAAAGATTTATTTTGTATCTTGTTGTAGTTGAAGACGTTTTTGTTGTGTCAACAAAGTTTTTTTTTTCTTTTCTCTGTATCATAAATATCAATTCAGAACTTTGTTCAGTTTTATTATGTTTAGCCATACCTAGTATGGCTCAACATATTGTTTTTGTTCATGTTCTTCTTCTTCTTCTTCTTCTTCTTCTTCTCCTCCTGCCAAGTCTTCAAATGGAATCTACTCCGTCATTTTTGGGCCAAACGACCTGAAATTTGGTATGTAGGTAAAGATGGCAAATACCCTTAGGTGCTTTTTCATTTCTTTCGAAACAGGCCTTAAAAACATTTTTATGGAGGTTTTTTGGGGCATTTTTAGACAATTTTTATATTTTGGGCTCCTGTGCCCTGGTATTGCTAGCAAGTGACCTGGAATTCTGTACAAGGGTGCCTTGAACATGTCCCTACAGGATTTCAATCACAATTCTGGTGTACATCACTTCAGAATGCTTCATTTTGGGGACTTTTGGACCCATTTTCAGACCAAAAACAGGCCAAAAGTGGTATCCACGTTCCATGTTCTATTTGCTGCTGGCCAAGGAATCCATGTTCTATCTAAGGATCCCCGCCTTCCATTTGCTACTGGCCAAAGAACACTGTTCTATTTAGGTCACCTGAGGTCATATTGCAGGAACACACGCAAGCCTTTGCAGTAAGAAGCTCTTGGGGTCTCACAGAACTTGTAGAGAGAGTTTTTGTACGGGTGATTTTGGAACAGTCCATTTATGCATCAGGAGGGAGATTGTCGAAGTATAATGCTCTCGCAAATGTTGCCTTTCTACATGCAGTTAATATTTCGATTTGCCCAGGTGTTGTTTTGGGACAGCCCACTTCTTGCATGGGGAGGAGTATGGCTAAACATGCTGTATTTGCTCAGGGGCAAATGACGGCCTTTCTAGTTATGTTTAGCCATACCTAGTATGGCTCAACATATTGTTTTTGTTCATGTTCTTCTCCTCCTGCCAAATCTTCAAATGGCTTCTACTCCGCCATTTCTTAACCAACCGACCTGAAATTTGGTGTGGAGGTTAAGATGGCAAATACCCCCAGACCCTTTTTTTTAATTGTTTTGAAACAGGCCTTAAAATCCATTTTATGGAGGTTTTTTGGGGCATTTTTAGACAATTTTTATATTTTGGGCTCCTGTGCCCTGGTATTGCAAGCAAGTGACCTGAAATTCGGTACAAGGGTGCCTTGAACATGTCCCTACAGGACTTTAATCACAATTCTGGTGTACATTACTTCAGAATGCTTCATTTTGGGGACTTTTGGGCCCATTTTCAGACCAAAAACAGGCCAAAAGTGGTATCCCCGTTCGGGATTGCGGAAAAAGCTGGCCCTGTCTACCTGGCCTGTCTACCCTGGCTACCTCCCTTTTTCGGACCCCAAGGGTATGCATGGGGGTTAGGCCTTTAATGGAATTTCCTTGAGGAAAAACTGGGTCAATGGATGTCCAGATATATGTGTGTGAGCTGGATGGAAGATAATGCCTATTGGTGTTTTGTTGGGGCGGGTGTGTGGGTGAAGCTGGTAAAGCCATTCCACCAAGACTGGAAAAAAAGTTCCAGGTACATGTATACAATAAGCTGCACCTGGAATATTAAACACAATTGAAGTGGAAGGTAAGACAAGGAAGAAAAGAAAACTGGTAGGATGAGCCAGACAACAATAGGACTTTTGTTTGTCACAACAGCTAAATTCTAAACAGATGTCTGACACTCATTGTGGTTACTGTAGCTGATACTGACGAAATCTTTAGCAGCTGCTGTTCTGGCAAACCATCCTATCAGTTTTCGGTTTTCTTTGTTTATCCTGTATCCTGTATCTGATACCCCTTCTATCTAGTTTAACAACAAGAAGTTTGTTTACAAATGATAGATTTTCCTCCAGTGTTGATGGAGTTGCTCATAACTGTCCCTATCCTCCAATAGTATGATCCAGCCCACCCACAGCTGGAATTGCCACTGACCCAGTTTTTCCTCAAGAAAATTCAATCAGATGCAAAACCCCCATGCATGCCCTTGGGGTCCAAAAAGGGTAGATAGCCAGGGTAGACAGGCCAGGTAGACAGGGCCAGCTTTTTCCGCAAACCCATCCCCGTTCCATGTTCTATTTGCTGCTGGCCAAGGAATCCATGTTCTATCTAAGGATCCCCGTGTTCCATTTGCTACTGGCCAAAGAACGCATGTTCTATTTAGGTCACCTGAGGTCATATTACAGGAACACACGCAAGCCTTTGCAGTAAGAAGCTCTTGGGGTCTCGCAGAACTTGTAGAGACAATTTTTTTTTGCATGGGTGATTTTGGAACAGTCAATTTATGCATCGGGAGGGAGATTGGTGAAGTATGATGCTCTCGCAAATGTTGCCTTTCTACATGCAGTTAATATTTCGATTTGCCCAGGCATTATTTTGGGACAGCCCACTTCTTGCATGGGGATTAGTATGGCTAAACATGCTGTATTTGCTCAGGGGCAAATGACGGCCTTTCTAGTTGTTTATAGATCTTTATAGACGAACGTGAGTATGAACGAGTTGCTTCGGCGGGGGTTTAGAACTTTAGAACTTTAGAACTTTATTGTAAATCAAAATTGCAGTCCATAGGACTGAATTGCATTGATTTTACATAGTAATAATAGTATACAAACAATTTAATACAGTAGCATATTACAGTTAAAAAAACACCATTATTTATCAATTATTCAGATTAAAATTATTTTACAAAAATGACAACGTGGGCATAGAGTAATTGGCGGGCATCACATCATAGATAACAGTGTTCTCGGAATGAAAGAGTTTTTGTGTCTGTTCGTCCTGCTGATTGGTGGTTTCAGCCCCACATGTCTACGGAGGCTGTAGGTTGTCTCAACTACCGGGGGCAGGAACTGTCTGCAGGGATGTGTGGGGTCGTCCAGGATCCGCCGCAGCTCGCGTACAGAGGCTTCGTGTCGTCTGGATTGTAGGGTGGGGAGTTTGTGGTGTTTAATGCCAATGAGTTTGCAGCAGAGTTTTTGAATTTTCTCTAGCTCACTCGATAGAGTTTTGGGGAGCCCACCCCACACAGGCGATGCATACTCCATAATAGGCCGGATGAATGAGACGTACACATTCAGCAGTAAGTCGGAGGGAAGCCCGGCCCTCTTAGCAAGGCGTAGGTAGTGAATACGTGGTTGTACCTTAGAGATTATGCCTTTAACGTGCTCGTCCCATGAGAGATCGCTGGTAACAGTGACACCCAGAAGCTTGAATTTTGTTACTCTTTCAACTGCATGACCAGCTAACGTGAGTGGTGGGGGATTAACCGGGACTTTTTTGCAACTAATTATCATGTCTTTTGTTTTTTTCGCGTTTGCCTCCATGCTGTACGACGTTGCCCATGATTGTACAGCAGTCATGGACGACTGCATCAGGCCAGGGAGAGATCCCATCAGACACTCTGTGTTAGTTAAGTCATCAGCGTACTTAACTGGGATGACACTAGGATGGATGTTTTCATCCAGGTTGTTCATGGCAATCACAAATAATGTTGGCGACACTATACCGCCCTGGGGTGTGCCAGCCAGAACAGGCCGCGACTCCGAGACACTTCCTCCCCATTTCACGCGCTGCTTCCGGTCACTCAGGTAGCTGCAGATACATGACCAGAGATTCCGCCTTATGCCCATCCTTGCCAGGCTACACAAGAGCTTCCCATGGTCGATGGTATCGAAGGCGCGTGAAAAGTCTATAAAGGCCACATGAACGTCCATCTTAGGATTGGCGTTCAGGGCGTCATGCCATGCTTGTGTTGTCTGAATAAGGGCTGAGACGGTGGATCTGCCCCGTCTAAAACCGTGTTGTGAGTCAAGAATTTTGTCACCAGCGTCCCGCAGCAGTAGCTCCTGGACAAAGACCTCCAACACCTTACCAAAGCAACTAGTCAGGGAGATCCGACGAAACTCTTCAGGACCTTTCGGTTTGGATGTTTTTGGTACGGGGACAACCATCTCCTCTTTCCATTTCCGTGGGAAGGTTCCTTCCTGAAGACAGCTGTTATAAATGTGGCACAGGATGGGAGCGAGCTCCTCGTGGAAGGTTGTCAGCAGCCAAGGGGGTACATTATCCCCCCCAGTCGCTTTGCGGGGGTTGACACGTTTCAACTGAAGCTTCACCTGACCAATGCTCAGCAAAAGCATAACCCTGCCAAGGAGTTGCTTCGGCGGATGTTACATGAAACATGTATATAACGTTACATCCATTGCATAAATAAAGGTCATAAAGGATCCCTATCCCTAACGGGGTCATTGAACTGTCCGTACAGTTCGTACGGACCTTGTATATGGGGGCCAAAAATTAGAATGTGTAAATTTTATATAGCTTTGTCATTAGTTTGAAGAACAATTTATAATTTAATAAAATTTATGCGTACTGAATATTTTTTTGTATTCTTTTGTAGTCATATAGTAAAGTTGTAACGTGCTTATAAAAAGTTTAATATTGTAATCCCCCCATAACAATGGTACAGTCGAGGTCTGAAGAACTGCACGTGATGCTCACACATTGAGACAGAAACATGGCGGGACTGAAGTTGTGCATTCTGCTGCTGCTCACTGGTAAGCTGTTTTCTTCTTTTCTCTTGGTGTTTATGCTATGACAGTGTGTTTAACTTGTTCAGGGAAAGACCTGAGAGAGCTAGAGATGCATGAACCCGTGAAAATTATGCTGTATGCCATGGCAATTCCGTGTGAATATTGCAAGCAATTGCAAGAGATTTTAGTAGCAGTCTACAACAGTCGCGACGGCTAAATGGAAATACACAGCATAATTTCTGTACTGGCTGTTTGTTGTCTGTAGTCTTTGTGTGGCTTAGGTATATATAAACCTGGGTTAACACTAACCAAGGATTAAAACCGCCTTGCCCTAACCAAGGATATCCTTGCCCAAACGTACTCAATACAGAGTAGTCAGTAGACTTGTGTAGAGTGCAGAGTAGAGTAGAGTAGAGTAGAGTAGAGAATAGTAGAGTAGAGTAGAGTAGAGTAGAGTAGAGTAGAGTAGAGTAGAGTAGAGAATAGTAGAGTAGAGTAGAGTAGAGTAGAGTAGAGTAGAGTAGAGTAGAGTAGAGTAGAGTAGAGTAGAGTAGAGTAGAGTAGAGTAGAGTAGAGTAGAGTAGAGACTTACTCTGCTCTACATTGCTCTACTGTAATCTACTCAATGTACTCTACTCAGAGTAGAGTAGAGCAATGTAGAGCAGAGTAGAGCAGAGTCAGCCGGAGCAGAGCAGAGCAGAGCAGAGCAGAGCAGAGTAGAGTAGAGTAGAGTAGAGTGAAGGAGTCACTGGAATAGAGTAGAGTAGGGTTCCTTTGCACGGTAGGGATTGTCGGATCCTTACATCTTCTTGGAGATTGTATACCTATGCTGCATATACATATATTAAGCAGTTTTGATTTATAGAATTTAACAGTTAACTTTGTCAATGTCGTTTTTACTCTGTAGGCCTGGCCTGCACCAGTGCGGTGAAGATGCCGTCCATGTACCACGTGAGAGGCTTTCTCTCCCTGCCGTACGCTCAGATTCACGAGCCGTTCGAGGTGTGGTACAACGAGAAGGCTGGCATGAGCAGGATTGACTACTATGGTGGTGAGTCGGTTATTTGAATTGAACGTTAACATTGTTACGTGCCAGGGTTGCCCAACTAGCGGATGGCTTAATTGCTAAGGGCTAACCCTGGGAAAAATACATTCAATATGTTACACAAACAATCAATTGTTATTGTTAGAAAATGACATTCATATTTATATTGGATAATACATTTTATACACAAGTTAACAATATTAGATTACAAATTAAAGTTTTTAACTTTCAAGAATTTCCACGTACTTGTAAACAAAGTTGACTTTGTAGTGCTTATACGGGTATTGTCAAATTTTACAACTGCTGTAAATTCATTATTTCTTCTACTTATTAATAATCAATTCTTTTCTACTGCTTCACCTCATGAGAATGTGATTATTTAATAGCAGTTTTCACGTTTACACGTGCTGGTTACAATACAAGTGACCAGTACAAATTTAAAAAAAGCAAAACAAGGGTTATATATAAGGTATGGAACATATTTTGTGAGTGTGACATGTGAATGTAGTACGTCAGGCATATTGACACGTGATACAGTTCATGTATACAAGAACGACTGTGTGTGTTTGTGTGTGGGCGTGACTCAATGCAGCAGGGTCCTTGAGAGTTCAGTTTTGTTTGGGACAACTTTAGAGCCATTTAGTTTTCTGTAATTTTTCTTAATTCCACAATACTTCTGAATAAGACTCTACTAATCATTGTTATAACCAATTTATAATGTCCTTGTTACAACAAACTGCACATTGAATTAAGTGGTTTGGCAGAAGCTTTGTGTCAACAGATTGAACAATCATCAAGACTATTATATCTAACTAGGAAAACCCTGACTAAAATCATCTTTCATTTTCCATTTCTCTTCCCTTAAGATATGATGTCGACTATCCAGAAAAGCGATGCAAAGGGAGGCGCCATGTACAAGATGGCCTACATGACGACCGAGAAGTTGACCAACCAGAAGACGTGTTTCCAGATCAATGGAGATAAAGGAAATCCTGTCATGCCACAGTCCATATTCCCGGATACCACCAACTTTACTGTAAGTAGTACTCAGTTGAGATTATGCTGTAAATACCTTTAAGTTTGTGGTGATATATTAATCAACTTTGTGGTAGTGAAAAAATGGAGAGTTTAATTTCGCAGTAGGGCTATGGTGACATACTGTGTATACTATAGAAATGGAAACACAAGTTTTATCATAATTAGGGTCGTGGTGAAACGGTCACCACAAAACTGCAAAGTTTAACATAAAACCATTGCAAAAATTTCAAAAATTGCAGTATCACCTCCCTTGAACTTATAGACAGCTAAACAGACATGTTGGAGATAAGCGCAGAGACGGAAATCTTTGATAATTGATAATGGGTTTTCCTATGGAAAACTGTCTTCAAAGGAGGAATACTTTTGGAAGATCTAGATGCGATAACTTTGTTTTTCATCCATCCTGCTCAGGATTGTGTTGTTTCTGTGTTGTTCTTTTTGCATGAGAAATTGTGATCCTTAATAAGATAACTAAATAGTGTCCTGTTGTTTCTAGCTAACATGTGACTTGTGAGATTTTACCTCCCTGTCCTTGGCTAGTTTGGTTTAAACAACTAAACAAATTAAACAACTAATTTATGTTTGGTTCATTGTTAAGCACAAGATTTGGTCACCTTTAAATTAAGGTACAGACTGAATGTTGTCCAGGGTTAAAACAACCATTGCCTATTCTTTGTTTAGAGTTTAGAGTTTTATTTAGATCCTCATAAGAAGCTATACTTCCTGTGGTCTACACATTCATATTCACATGTTACAATTTAAAACAAAGAAAGGCATACGATAAAGTGGCAGTTGAGAACAAAAATGACATAGTTCATTAAAAGCAATGATTATAGTCCAATACTTTTATAATTGTTACGTTCCACAAATGAGACATTTTGTACAGAAAGGGCCTTTTCTGAGAGTTGGATTTTGGTTTCGAAAGCATGATTGTATTTGCTCTGCTTTAGGGTCACTGTTTGGTACTGTTGTAAATCTCAGACTTTGTATGCACTATACTAGTCTACCATTTCTGACTGACACTGATCAATTTTGTTGTATGTTTCTTTATTGCAGAGTATTGGATCCTTCCCATACAAGGGACTAGAATGCACTGCATACATGTACAGGACCGTAGAAGGAGGAGGCAACAAAAACAACACATACATCCTGTACATGAGTAAGGGGAAGACAGAGGTGCCGGTGGCATACTACATGAAGGGATACGACAGTCTGATTGGCTCCCACTACGATGAGTACCTGCTGGACTATACCATGTTCAGCTCAGACGTGGTAGAGAGCGACTTCGAGATACCAAAAGGTATTGTTCATGTAGAAAATTGAAATGACCTTTTACTTTTAAAATGTTTTAGGTCAAACTCTTGTCAATGTGACACTAGTACTTTGACTCTACATACTAGAAAAACTGCATTTACAAAGTGGTAGAGAGTGACTTTGAGATACCGAAAGGTATTGTTCAAGCAGAAAATTAGAATATATTTTTTCAATGTTGTAAGTCAAACTCTTATCAATGTGACAATAGTCCTTTGACTATATACTGGGAAAGCTGCATTTACATCATCTATATTCTATAAAATGACAGAACCTTAGATTGCAAATACAAAGTTTGAAGGTGATCAATCTTGATTAATTTCAATAAAGGTGACATGTCAAATTAATTATGCAGCAATTTAAATATTAAGATACTAAATGATATACATTGTTACTGTATGAAATATCCAAGCTTGGATTCTGTAGTTACCAGTACATATACATTCTGCATGCAGACTTATCTAAATGCAAATTATCCTTCATATACAATGTACTGGTATAGACATGGAGGAATTAAAATCCATCTTTTGCCAAACCTGTACAAGTGACCACCTCTACACAAGAACCACCTGGCCAATGTGACCACTTTTTGGTGGTCTCTTAAATGATTTTCCCCATTGACACAAGCATTAAGAATCCTGTCTATAGTGACCACCTGTTCTTGGTCCCCTGAGTGTCTTCTTGGGCAGTTCTTTCTGTATGCTAGTACCAGAACGTAATGGCCCGAACTGAGAATAATTAGTTTTGAAATGTACATTTTCAGGGATGAAGTGCGGCGACTTCCCTGGACCTGGGGTGGAACACCACATGACCTTTAACCCCATGAAGGACTTTGTGGAACATCACCAAGGTAACGACCGCACCCATCAGCTGTTCAAGGAGTACAAGCAGAAACACGGGCGGACGTACCAGGATGGTAGCAGGGAGCATTCTCAGAGGCACAGTGTGTTTACAACCAACACAAGGTAACTACATTTCAGTTGACTTACTAATTGTACAGGGCTTGAAATACTGGGTGCAAAATTATGTACTTTATGATTTGTGCACCCAAAATTGGAGCTGTGCACCTAATTTTTTGACTATGGGTATAATTATACAGTTCAATGACATTCTTGACATTCAAATGTCAGAAAAGTAATAAAATCTTCATCGTATTAATGATTTTGAAGTTAGCTACTCTCACCTCTCAAATAAACGTACCGGTACGTTTATTTTTTTTCGCCAATAGTTCCACCCTGTACGTTCTTATTCTAGACGGTACGTTTATTATTTTTTGAAAAATTGAGGCTTTGCAAACCAGGAATCCCTCTAAAATCGTAAGTTAAGGTTTTTCTGCCCATATTTCCCCGGTATTTTTGCTCGTAATTCGCTATTTTTCGGCCTACCGGCGTTGATTTTCTCGCCGCTTTGACGGCCTTGTGAAAAGTATCCTGGCGGCAATCGGAACATATCGGTCGATATCGCTATGACGCTACAAAGTAAACCGGAAAATAAGACGCGACATTGACATTTTAAAATACAATTTTCATATAAATAACTTTGATAGTCTCTGTTTACATCGTAAACCAAAGCACGCTGATCAAAAACGTGTGGAGAGGGTGCTCGCCTACACAGGGAATATTATTTCCTGACCACTATATCCGTAGTATCGGCAGCGCGGCGGAAGAATTATTTGTTTGCAGAAGACATGTAACACGTTAAAACAACAATCATAACTTAACTTCCCTTGTGATATGTGTTTTGAGGCCACAAAATCTCTAAAACGGCAGAAATATGTCCGATATGATTCGGTAAACAACAGCGCGGAATCGCGAAACATGGTTAAACAAGGCATGGCGACAGTAAAACTAGCAGCATATTGCGTAGTGCGGATACCGATCTTTAAAATGATACCGTAAACGCATGGAAATATTATATTTTTTGGGCAACGATGGACACACAGCGCCATATCTATTTTCAGAGGGTTCATTTTTTTAAATAATCGTAAGATTTTCCCAATTTTGGCGGTTCATCGCGGGTTTCTAGTGTCAACACGTAATGGGTAACTTCTTAGTATGTGCGGTCTGTGACGTTGAGCTACTTTTACAGTCGATCTCTATTCAATATTGTGGGATTTACCGCGGGAACTCGAAATCCGAGCGTCTCACTTTGTTTTCGACGC
This sequence comes from Branchiostoma lanceolatum, assembly GCF_035083965.1. Classification (NCBI taxonomy): domain Eukaryota; kingdom Metazoa; phylum Chordata; class Leptocardii; order Amphioxiformes; family Branchiostomatidae; genus Branchiostoma; species Branchiostoma lanceolatum. The sequence goes on along the minus strand of NC_089723.1, from coordinate 5,304,720 downwards.
TATGGAGCAAAAGTTTATAGACATATTTCTTCTGTGGAAGGACTGTGTTCATATTTGTGTTGTTTCGTGGTTGATGTCTTTAGAAAATATGATCAGGTACATTTAACTTTTAAAAGTACTCTGATGATTTTTGTTATATGTCACTGATTGTCAGTCATAATAAAATGATATAACAATTTTCTTTGATCACTTGCTTCAAGTTCCAAGTAGAAAAAGCATGTATCATGTACATTTTCACTTGTTGAATTTGAAAGCACCGTGGCCCCCGGTTAGGGGTCATAGCGGGGAACCTATGCCCAATTTTTCAATATTACTATTATATTTTACGAGGAGGCGAGGAAGATCATCATGATTTGAACAAACTATGGACAGTTATTCTGTTCAATATCTATATACTTAATAGGTATGGCATAATTGACTAAATATAAGTTACCTACCTGCTTATTATCTTATTTCTCTGTGACAGTGACAGTTGTACATGTATGGACACAGTTTACCTAGCCTCGACTGTCGATTTTTGAAATTTGTCCGGGGGGTACTTTTATTCCAGGGGGTACTTATATTACATTTTGAAAATTTGTCCGGGGGGTACTTCTATTCCAGGGGGTACTTCTATTTGAGAGGTGAGAGTAATAGAATCTTAGATTCCAATAGCTCTGAATAGAGGCTGTAAGGTTTTAAAATGTCATTTTGTGTTGCTGTCATTCTACTTTATTTTATTCTAATTAATATCATCTGCACCCAGATTTTTCTCTGTGCATCTAAATTGTTAGGTAAGTGCCCCTATTTCCAAGAATGAATTTCAAGCCCTGAGCTATTGGGCAAGATGTAGTTTATGATTTAAGTTAGTCTCTTCACTGATTTGAATTGATAAAACATGTACTTAATCATGTATTTCATGAAGGGGAGTACTGAAATGTGAGTTATGCCTTATTTTTTTTAGGTTGATTCATTCTAAGAACCGCGCCAACCTGGGCTACACCCTGGCCATCAACCACCTGGCAGATCACACGGACGATGAACTGAAGATGATGCGAGGTCGCACCTACAGCCCCGAGCCGAACAACGGCCTGCCCTTCGATGAAGAAGAGATGGCAGTGACGGACGTTCCTGACAACATTAACTGGGCAATCAGAGGTATCCGTCAGCTTGACTGTGAATTATGATACAGATTTCAACATGTCAAATAGAGAAGTCTGTTGTCATTCATAGAAAAGTCTAATCTCCAAGCAGATCTCCACGGTGCGCCGAAAATCGTATATGCTAGCCAGAGAAGCTCCAGATAGCCGCGGGGCGGACTGGAGCCTCTCTGGCTGACTGGAGCTTCTCTGGCTAGCATATACGATTTTCGGCGCACCGTGGAGATCTGCTTGGAGATTAAGAAAAGTCCTCCTTTGGAGTGGAGAGGATTTTTTGTGACATACAAGACATGTATGTGACACTGTAGTTTTAAGTTCACCTTAATGTAGGACAGCAAAGGTCTGAAAGAAACATCTAGTTCAAAATCTACAGTAACAAAATGATATTTGAGTATTAATGCAAGTGACCACCTGTACATACAATGTGATAGCTTTTGATTGTCCCTCAGATGATCTTCCCCATTGACACAAGCATTACAAATCCTGTCTGTGGTGACCACCTGTCCACACAGACCAGATTTTACTGGTCCCTAGTGGCCTTCTTGGGAAGTTTTGAATAATGTAGATTTTCTGTAGAACCAATAGATATCACAACTATGGTGACCTATCTGATAGTGCTTCAGTAGTGATATCTGGCATGACTTTTGATCAGTTCTCTTTCCCAGGGAAGCTCTGACCCTGTAGTTACTCTTGTTCCCAGGTGCTGTGACCCCAGTGAAGGACCAGGCTGTCTGTGGGTCCTGCTGGAGCTTTGGTGCTGCGGAGGCCATTGAGGGAGCTTGGTTCCTAAAGGTACTTGTAACATCCAAATGAATGTATCTAAAATTCAGTAATTTGGTACAAATAGACTTACAGATCACACAATAATATCTCTTTTGCACTCCAAGACTGATCTGTGCTTCATGACCTTCCCTGTGTGGCCCAAGGGCTATGGAGACTGAGATGGGCACTGAGGGGTAAAATCCCTTTTAACCAGGGAAAGATACACGCACACAGACGTTTGCAGAAAAACAAGTGTACTCATGAATGATCCTCTACAACAGAATGGAAAACGTCTCCTGGGAGTGGCCCCAGGGGCCTAATACGCATGTGCAGGCTACAGAACGTGGAAAATCTACTGGATCAACATTCCCTTCTTTTTCTTTTTTAAGTATTTTAACCATTAATGATCTTCTGTCCCCCAGACAGGCATGCTGGTTCCCCTATCTCAGCAGAACCTGATGGACTGTTCCTGGGGCTTTGGGAACAACGCCTGCGACGGAGGGGAGGAGTTCAGGGCGTACGAATGGGTGATGAAACATGGCGGCATCGCAACGGCCGCTCAGTATGGACCGTACTCGGGAGCTGTGAGTTTTGTTTGTTTGTTTGTAACGCATTTTATGTCATATCTGGGCAGCAAAAACGTTTGATACGGGTGTTCCGGACCATGTGATAATGTTCCGTATCACACAGGGTTCTAACGAAGTTGTATCACACGGGCTTCCATAGAATATTTAGAATGCATTTTGAGCGCGCTGCTTACGCCGCCATCGAAAATTGGAATACCTGATCAATCTTGTTTTTTTTTTGAGGACACAAAACTCCCTCAACTTCTGGCGCTTTCTGCATTGAAATTTGTGTTTTCTCGGGGGGGCATGACATAAGTAAAATACAACACGGTGTATTCTGCATCACCCTCGGTCCCAGCCCTCCCGCGGGTTGGATCGGGCTGGAACCTCGGGTGATACGGAATACCCCGTGTTGTATTCTATATATATACCCTTCTTTGCACCATCTTTGTACTGGCTATGGGGTTAGGCAGCAAGAAGTTCTAATTATAAGGTTAAGCATTAGTTGTTTAAAAACTAACTGGGATGGCCCCCAGGCTACTCTCCAAGCAGAGTTTAGTGGGGAAAACTGTGATGTACTTCCCATATATATGCTCCGTTTTCTTTCCGCCATCCTAACCAACAAAGACGGAAAGAGAACAGGACACACAGATCACAATTTTCCCAACCAACCACTGCTTTGAGAATAACCCAGGCTAAATCATTACGTGGCGTCGTGTGACGTAATGGATAGAACATCCGACTGTCAAACAAGGTGACCCGAGTTCGAACCCGGGCTGCCCCTAGACATGTCTGGACATGCGCCCCGACATTGTGCCCTTGGGAAAGGCACTTAACCTTTAACTTTCCTCACTTCACTCAGGTGTAAATGAGTACCTAGCTCATCTAGGGTTAGGGACGTCCCTCGGATAGGACGTTAAAATGGAGGTCCCGTGTTTGGGGAGAGCCACACCCCGCGCACGTAAAAGAACCCACCACACCTTTCGAGAAAGAGTAGGGGCATGCCCCAGTGTGTGATGGTCCAAACCTTACAGTCTGGTCTGGGTTGACATCTTGAAAAGGTGATAGTTCACCTGTTATGTCTATCCTTCCACAAATGTGGTAAATCTGAATAAATTACTAACACTAACTATTTTCCAACAGGATGGCAAGTGTCACTTTGACCCCAAGCATGTGGGCGCTGTTATAACTGGCTATGTCAATGTCACCTCGGAAAACGGAACTGCCCTAAAGATGGCGCTGGCCAACATGGGCCCAGTGGCTGTTGGGATAGACGCTGCCGTGAAGTCCTTCAGCTTTTACGCAAACGGTGTCTACTATGACAAGGACTGTGGTACGTACAGAATCTTGACTAATTTTTTGTAAACCTCTGTCCTAGGAATAGACATTTGCTGCATTTATCTGAAACGAGCATTTGTGTGAACTTTTAGCTGTGTCATCAGTACTTGGTGTTTAACCTGTTACCCATTACAATATGGCACTTGGATGGCTATGTTGTCCTGGTGTCTTGGATTGCCTTGTACTTTTTGTAGCCAAACATTTGGCTTTCTTGACCCATGACTCTACTGGTAGGAAACCAGTGTTTGCCTTGCATACAGAAGGTTGGGGTTCAAATGGCAGCCAGATTATACCAAGGACTTGAAAAATGGTACATACTGATTTCTCTACTTACGTAGCACTTATGAGAAAAAGTACAGGAGTTAAACAAGCCCCACTACCAGTGCACTAGCCCCCTACTTTTCATTTCATTTTATTTATTTATTTTACCAGGGAAATCACAGCTCAGGCCAGCGGCCTGTTTTTCAGGTGTCCCTGGACAGGTACACATACAATAAGAACACAGTATTACACATATTACATTATACATAAGCTGTAGCGGTCTGTGCGGCCCAAGGGCTATAGAAACAGGGCACCGCTCTATACACCAAAACAGGTGGGAAGAATTTTAACCTACTATCTAACTATTAATAGGCAACAAGCCCGAAGATCTGGACCATGCCGTGCTGGCTGTCGGCTATGGTAGCATGCCGGACAGCAACGGTAAAATGCAGGACTACTGGCTCATCAAGAACTCCTGGTCCACACATTGGGGCGACAACGGTTATGTTCTCATCTCACAGAAGGATAACAACTGCGGGGTGGCCACTGATGCCACGTATGTCAAGGTGTAATCATGGTTAGTGGTTCCCCCTGGAATAATAGCCTTGTATCCATCCGATTTCAGCTCCATTCGCTCCTCTGATTGCTTCATTGCATAATAGTCGAGCACCTGAATAAAAAGACTCTTTTTTACACAAGAGATTTATTCAACCGATGTTTCGGTGACCATCTGTCACCTTCTTCAAGGCAATTCTGATTGGTTCACATTGCAATGCAGCACAGGTGTCCCTGCTTATAGATGCATTCCCAAACATGCATCACAAAACGTGGGTTCAAAATAAATCTCTTGGTTGTGTAAAATAAGAGTCTTTTTATTCAGTGACTTACCAACCTGATGAAACTATTCACAGAGTCTAGCACCTGCATGTTAATAGAGAAACGATTAGAATTGAAATATTTGCCTAAGGTATCAGGCAAGAGTTCTGGTTGACTCTGAGTACTGAATAGGTGCATGTGCTTGTAACGGCAGGGCTGTAGAGTTCAAACAGACATTTGGAAACAGACATTCTGTTACACTGCTGAGGAATATTTGATTTCCTGAAAAATGTAGGACCTAAAGACCAAATGTTGAAACGGGTACAGGTACAAGACTGTTCTGCATGGAAGCAATTGTTGAAGCGAACAGGAGCTAGGATAGATGGATTCTAGGCTAATGCAATTATGCAATAATGCATGATTTGTAGGGTTTCTGAAATATCATTGTACATGCTGCCAATTAGAAGATATGAGTTGTGGCTTATAAAGCAAGGTAGCACCATTTGCAGGGTAGTTGATTGAATCAGAATTTTGATCTGCTTAATATAGTTTTATGCATTTCGCTATACTTACATTCTTTGGACATAAGAGAACAAATACAAGTCTACCGACTTAGAGCTATTTAAAATCATTACAATTATCATCCTGGCCTATGTAGTGTGAAGCTGTAGGGCAATTTCATAGGCAACTTGCAATAAAACTATGGGAAGAAACAGGTTGTAAAATCATTGATAACTTATGTGTTCAAAAGATGATTACCGGATATTGGACTATCATTGGGATAATCTATAATATCTTGCATAAAGAATTGCTGCATGGACTCTTTGTTTTCACTTGAACTTCATTATACATGTAGCTTGGGATATTTTCATTTAATCAGTGATATGCATTGGATATAATTCAAGTTATCATGATGTGATTTTTGTTTAATGAATACTAATTTAATATCTTATCTGAATAGACATGGCCGAAATTCATCATTAGTTTTGCTTTTGATGCTTTTGATATATTTTGTGTGAGAGATGAATTTGAAATATTTTACTATGCAAGTTGTTCCAGAGTTTATTTAGCCAAAGGCAATTGCAAAATTGGTTCATGTATGTACAGGGATTAGGAGTGAAATGATCACTCAAAAATTAAGTAAAGCATGATTACTTACTTGTACTTTAAAGAAAACTTATTTGTCATGGAATAAAACTATTCATCTGGCTTTGACACTGTTTGAATGTTGTATTTTCACATTGGTGTACACAGATTACTGGACATGCACTTGACAACAAATGTCCCTATCAGGACTTGCACATCACTCACATGAGTGTACATTGTATATTGTACCTTTCAAATGTTTTCGCTTTGAATAGATACATTCATGATATTCCACATTCAAGTTAAGTTACATACAGGTGGGTTCAAATCCCTTGACATGCCACTGATGTTGTGCCTTTGGGAAAGGCACTTAACACGACTTTCTTCATTCCACCCAGGTGTAAAAATGGGTACCTGACTTAGGTTGGGGATGTAAAAGGCAGTGGAAGGAGAGGGATGGGCTCCACCTAATATAATGCCATGCCCTAGACACAGTGGATAACAACCCACTGCCTATTAAAGTACCTTATACCTTAGTTCCTCCCACAACACCATCCCACTGCCTCTACAGCCACAAAAAAGCTTTACCTTTATTTGCCTATTTCCATACAGATGTACATGTATTTGGTATGAAATTGTCTTGCAAATTTGAAACTTCTCACCACCAGTCAAAAACAACTCCAAAGAGGTGCTTCCCACACGACACTTTTGCCATCTGACCAAACTCGTGTGACCACTGACACTTCCCCACCTCCAGCCTGGCTTCACTGCTCTCTCTAACTGAATATCCTCTTTTTCTCAGGTCCTGAAGGATGACTTTAAACACTTCTTTCTCCTCAATTTCGGCATCCCATGGTCCAAGACTCACTCCGGCATGCCCTTCCTTACAGTCATGCGTTGCAACATGAATATCAACATTAAATAGCTTTCTTCCCTTCTCTAAGTCTTCAGATGACATCTTTAGATACCTCGCTTGTTTGTGTGGTCTTGAATATCCAACGAGTTCCTTTCTGTATAAACAGATCAAAACTGTTGAAGATTTGAGTGGATATTCTGTCTCGCTGGCAAGTCGGATCAGCGTTTCCACAGTTTGGAAGTAGTTCGGAAATTGTCCTAGAAAATGTTGCCTGCGACTTTCCCCTATGATTGGCGGTGTCTCTCGTAATTTACTCGCAAGGGGTTCGATTCCAAAATACTGAGCCTCGAGATACACCTGCTTACAGACGTCCAAAGGGGGAAGTTGACCGCGTCTTAAGAAGTTAAGGATGTGGCCAAAGTAAGTGCCATCGCTGTCGATAAAGTAACAGCCCGAGGAGTCTTTGACAACGTTGTGACGTCCGCTGAACATGGCTGCCAACATGGAGTCCTCATATTTACGAAGAGTGGAGAGTGAAGTGGTGAAATGGACACCGCCGACATTCAACTCGATGACCTTGGGGAACTGTGGTGGGAGACAAAATACACAGATCTGCATAAGAAAAGCGAAGAAGGGGAAGTAATTATAAGAGTGCAATGTATATGCGCAATGCATCCAAACAGAAATGTTACGTTACTTTAAAAATGCCTTGGCTTTGCTTTTGTGAACTGTTACAAAAGTTAAGATAGACTAATGTTATATACACTATACTAAACAAAACTGTTGATATTAGATTTATAACTAAGATAGTATCTTAGATGACCACTGAAGCAAGCAATAACAAAAGTCGTAAAATGATTGCTGTATATAATTAGAATATTGCAAAACAAGGACATAAGAGTAGACTTACTTCCTTTGTTATAAATCAAAAGATTTCAGCAATGATGTTTTGAACATGAACATGGTAAACAAACATCAACACATTGACTGTTCAGCTGCAGTATTAAAGCTTTTGCTCTAAGAGATTTTAAATACTAAAAAATCATGCCAATTGTCTGATTTCAACTCCACATTATACACCAAATAAAGTTTTTATGACTATTACATATTACAGGAAAAAAAACTTTGGCAGTTGAATTGTCATATACTCACTAGAGATGCTGACTCCACATTTTGCTCCTCGTTTGTAGATTTTTTGATTAGTCGCTCAACCAAGCGTTTTGGCAAGGACATGGTGTTGCATGTTGATATTCCAAACAGTGACAATATCTCCCCTTTCACCACTTGCTGTACACGGTGCACTGAATAGCCTGCATACTGCACGTCTGCATATCTCGAATACTAGACGTATTTGTAGCCTCTAAAAACAGGCCCCCAGCGTGACACTTTGCTCCGGCTGTATGAAAGTGGCTGGACATTTTTGGTTTCCCAGTTTAGGTTACTATATAAAGATGACCTGGTCCTGGGGCTGTTTATTTTCAAAAGTCCAGGACCACAAGGCTGAGGATGTTTTTGTCAATAAGAATTTTTTGGGCACTATTAATAGGATGTTCATTGGGAATAACACCTTGTGATCCTGTCAACCCTAACCCTGAGGATAATCCTGTAAAATGCTGCAAAAAGAAGACTTATGAGCAAGACTAATTGACTAAAATGATTTTTTAAAAATGGACGTTTGAAAGAAAAAAGGTCACCCCGGCTGGGATCAAGCCCGCAACCTTTTGCTTAATGCTAGATGGTCACTAAACCGACAAAGCCATTGCACAATTATTCTTTGAATGGCTGTTTGCCGATTTAAAGTTATCACTGTGCTTCATGTCAACTAAGACTTCTTTGCACTTAATTGACAGGAACATCCTGTCAGTAGCCATGCCAATTTTGTAATGTCAATGAGACCGGACAGATTTCTGACCAATCAAGGGACTCCTCAAGAGATTTGAAAATGCACAAGGCAAGTACCAGTCCGTTGAATGGCTTGATGAACATGGG